>NC_090265.1:1532835227-1534079394 GCF_040414725.1 Anabrus simplex | reverse complement strand
CCCGGGACCCTCTGAACTGAAGGCCAGTACGCTGACCATTCAGCCAACGAGTCAGACTAAGGCCGACTCATTTTGTGATACAAGTTAACCACCGAACACGCTGTATTTATTAATAAATGGTGTCGTGGCGACGAAAATGATACCACTTTGATGTGGCCTTGGAAAATACTTCCTTTTACTTACGAATTACATTTAATTTTCATATTTATTCAACAAAAAATAATGCCATAAGAGAAAATAGTAAAAAAATTACAATACGAGAATAATCTGAAACAATACTGCGTAAAAATGCACTGAAATGAGATAAAATTGTAGTGAAAAGCCGGAAATCTATTGAATGAATATGGAAACATAGCAGGCTCTTTATTTTGCTTTTGGTTATAATACAATCTGATTACGTAAATTTCAAATGTACAGACCAAAATGAAAGAACGTCACTTTGGGGCCGTTATTGGCACCGCCTGAAATTTTCAGCTATGCTCAGTGAAAACACTACTATGTGTCTATTTACTACATGTGTTCACGTTGAGCTGCCGGAAAGGAACAGAAAATAGCCACGGATGGAATGAAAAACAGAGGACGTGGTCGGGCTGTTCATTGGCATCGAAAAGGATTCTACAACATCGGTTCAAGAGTACGGTCCTAACATAACGAAATGATAAGAACTCTCTTATATATCCCTTAATATTATTCTAATCGAAATATTATTATTATTATTATTATTATTATTATTATTATTATTATTATTATTATTATTATTATTATTATTATTATTATTATTATTATTATTATTATTATTATTATTATTATTATTATTATGTCCAGCTCCATGGCTAAATGGTTAGCGTGCTGGCCTTTGGTCACATAGGTCCCGGGTTCGATTCCCGGCAGGGTCGGGAATTTTAACCATCATTGGTTAATTTCACTGGCACTGGGGCTGGGTGTATGTGTCGTCTTCATCATCATTTTCATCCTCATCACGACGCGCAGGTCACCTACGGGTGTCAAATCGAAAGACCTGCACCTGGCGAGCCGAACATGTCCTCGGACACTCCCGGCACTAAAAGCCATACGCCATTTCATTTCATTATTATTATTATTATTATTATTATTATTATTATTATTATTATTATTATTATTATTATTATTATTATTGCTCTAGTAAGTCCGACCCCATGGCTGAATGGTCAGCATAATGATCTTCGGTTCATGATATCCAGATTCGATTCCAGGCTGGGCCGAGGATTATAGCCGCGTTTGGTGAAATCCTCTAACCCGAAGGCTGGATTCTTGTGATCGTCTTAATGCACACCTTCATTTACATACACCAGATCACGCTACCAACCCCCACAGAAAAATGCAACGCGTGATTACATCCCTTCAAGTAGAGTTGGCGTCATGAAAGGTATCCGGTCTTGAAACCGGACTTAATTACACATTACTGCCGACCCCAGATAATTGGGAAAGAGGCCAGGAAAGATTATTATTATTATTATTATTATTATTATTATTATTAGTAGTAGTAGTAGTAGTAGTAGTAGTAGTAGTAGTAGTAGTAGTAGTAGTAGTAGTAGTAGTAGTAGTAGTAGTAGTATTGGCTAGCATATTTTCACTCATGTATACCTCATGCCTGAAAAGTTCAAGTTCCAAAATCAAAGCTGTTTCAATACACTATAGCTCATTCCACGTTAAGAAAACAGTATTTCTCTTATGGACCTACAAGGAGTGAACACACCCCCTCTGAGATAGCTTAATTCCTCGTGATTCACATTTACATTCAATTTGTAATTTAATATGAAATATTGATTAAAATGATGAGGCATTTTTCCCGAAGGTATTTAAATAACTACATAACATTTTCTTTTTCATAAATACATTCCTAGGGAGCAAGCACAATGGAGGCAAAAGCCTTCGCTTCGTTGCCTTCCTTAATTTTCCTTCTGTCTTGTTCTGGTACAAGCCTCATGTAGTCCCTCACTCTGTGAACCGCCGGCAGCTCACTTCTGTACTGGAGTCATCTACAGTATTTATTTGTTGTGTGTGTATTTAGGCTTTAAATCAATGCATAATTGTCTTGTGTTGAGTGAGAGTTATGCAATAAGTCTACGTGTGTGATTTCTTTCTTTTACATTAATACTGTGATCTTTTGTAGAATCATCTGTAGTATTTATTTGTTGCATCGGTTTTTCTAGCCTATATTGCCTGGATAAATGTATTAAATGCAATTAAGTGCATCCTCACCTCTCGAGCCCATCAAAATTATTTGTCTACTTTCTCCCCCAGTTTGCCTTGCACTTCAATGCTGAGGTTTTTTTTTTGCTAGTTGCTTTACGTCGCACCGAGAAGGAAGGGTTAGGAGTGGGAAGGAAGCGGCCGTGGCCTTAATGAAGGTACAGCCCCAGCATTTGCCTGGTGTGAAAATGGGAAACCACGGAAAGCCATTTTCAGGGCTGCCGACAGTGGGATTCGAACCTACTATCTCCCTAATACTGGATACTGGCCGCACTTAAGCGACTGCAGCTATCCAGCTCGGTATGCTGAGGTTTTTTTATGTGCCGTAGTGTACCTCTGATTATGTACAAATCAAAAATAGCCCCTGTAAAACCCGTTAATTCGTAAACATATTTTGTAGCTTAATTTATTTCGCTTTTCATCTTGAACTCAAATACTGTACTTAACATCTCTTCAACACGTACTACATGTACGTAACACGACCTAATACGTTGAAAGTCTGTTTCGATTACAATGCGGTCGTGAAAATTCAATATTCAAATACTGAATTTCACAAATTTATGTGCCGCCATTTTCCCGTGTTGGTGTTGAGCAGAGCCATTCGATATGGCAACCCTGTTGTCATAAGAGCAATACTGTTTCCTTAACATGAAAGGCGCTGTCCGACTCGTTGGCTGAACGGTCAGCGTACTGGCCTTCGGTTCAGAGGGTCCCGGGTTCGATTCCCGGCCGGTTCGTGGATTTTAACCTTAATTGGTTAATTCCAGTGGCACGGTGGCTGGGTGAATGTGTTGTTGTCTTCATCATCATTTCGTCCTCATCACGACGCGCAGGTCGCCTACGGGAGTCAAATAGAAAGACCTGCACCTGACGAGCCGAACCCGTCCTGGGATATCCCGGCACTAAAAGCCATACGAGATTTCATTACATTTCATTTCATGGAATGCGCTATAGTGGTGGTGGTAATTATTATTGTTCTGTGGGACGAAAGCTGGTAGTTAGGTCTCTTCCCAGGAAATGTGAACGAGTCCATTCTGGGTTGCATAGGTTTGGTGAGGAAGTCTTCTTCCGCTTCCTATCTTTATTTTAAAACTGCTCTTCCTCTGACGCTTTTTTCTCTGATCAAACTTCCTGCAAGACAATGCATCTTTTGCCATGTTGCAGACACAAGTAGTTGTGGGTTGATAGCAACACTTTCATTCATTCTCTGCGTTTAACAAGGTACGTACTATACATCATGAATTTGCTATTAAAATTAACAGCATATAAGGTTCTTAATACTGTACCAATATTATTACTCAGTTTCCTTCACACCTTAAAATGCAATGAATATGATTTGTTTCACTACAAATGGTCGTGAATTTTGTGCTGTTCCTGAGTTTAGCATTTGCTATAACATCGATATTTCTTCAATAGAAGTGTGAGGTTAAAAAACCTAGGTTTATAGGCCTAGTGTAATTTCCATCTGTGAATTCAGGAAATCTTTAAAGAATGTTCGCCTTTTCGATGGTGCTTGGATGGTACTGATTGCTACCTGATTTGCTTTAAAAATAGCAACAGGATAACAAAGGTATCTGGCAAAAGATTAGTAAATTCTAATGAATAGGAATAATTTAAATACTTTTATTTATTTACTTATTTATTTATTTATTTATTTATTTATTTAATCCGTTCACCATCTAGGGTTGGTTTTTCCCCGGGACTCCGCAAGGAATCCCAACTCTGCCATCTCTAGGGTGGTGTCCTATAACGTGAGACATTTGGTCGGAAATACAACTGAGAAGGAGGAAAAGTACCTCGCCCAGACGGCCTAATCTGCTGTGCTGAACAGAGCCCTTGTGGGGGATCGGAAGTTTGGAAGGGATAGGCAAGGAAGAGGGAAGAAAGCGGCTGTAGCATTAAGTTAGAGCCCATCCCGGCATTTGCCTGGAGAACAAATGGGAAACCACAGAACACCACGTAGAGGATTGCTAGGGTTGGAATCGACTCCCCTCTCCTCAGTTCACCTTCCGAGGCTGAATGGACCGCGTTCCAGTCCTCGTATCACTTATCAGATTTCGTGACAGAGCCGGGAATCGAACCCGAGTCTCCGGGCGTGGCAGTTAATCACACTAACCGTTACCCTATAGAGGCGGATAATAATAATAATAATAATAATAATAATAATAATAATAATAATAATAATAATAATAATAATAATAATAATAATAATAATAATAATAATAATATAAGGAATATGACAAACAGAATAAGCAGATGTAGGATGCAATAAATACGTAGAAATGAAAATGCTAGCGCAGAATAGTGGGGTATGGAGAGCTGAATCAAACCCATTTTTGGACTGATGACTCCAACAACAACAAGAATGGTGTCACGTCCTTAACTTCTCCACAATTTGTGAGGCACCGAAGTGCCGGACGTTTGTTCCATGCACATAAAATACGATACTAGGCTGGTGTACATCAACACCTTTACCAGCGTACTGAGTCGCGATCGAAGTTCAACTCATTCTAGAAATTTTCGGTGGTGGTAATTGTTTGAAGGTGAAATACTACAAGCTATTAACCCTACCGAGTTGGGTAACCGTGTATTAAAGCGCTGCGGCTACGAAATCAAGTTCTGCATTCGGGAGATTGTGTCCTGAGAATGGTTTTCTGTGGGTATCTTTCGACACCTCCTTTCCCAGTTTCATTCACCATCAGGTATTTCATGTTCATGAGGTTGGTGTCAGGAAGGGCAACCAGCCGTAGAAAGCCATTTAATTTCATCTCTCCTCATCCCGTACCCCATATCAGG
This sequence comes from Anabrus simplex, assembly GCF_040414725.1. Lineage (NCBI taxonomy): Eukaryota > Metazoa > Arthropoda > Insecta > Orthoptera > Tettigoniidae > Anabrus > Anabrus simplex. Next base: position 1,534,074,366 of record NC_090265.1, on the reverse strand, counting down.
AAATGGGACTAAGAAGTAGACACAGTCTGTTCGTTCTGGCGTTACGGTGAACACAAAACACAAGCACATTAAGTTCCACGGAAAATTGCTCGAAAAATAATACACTACTGATGGAAGCTCGTGCGCTACCACATGTATAAATGAAAATAGCGTCGCTCAACTGATTTGAGCCATGCCTCATGTTTTTCAGATTTGAAGCGTAGCGGTGCAGACATACCTACAGATTCGGCCATCCTTCGCACCGTTGCCTGACAGATGCACAGGCATGAGCGCTTTCATTTGGCCACAGCTGTCGAACATGTTGCACCTACTCGTAGATATATTCAAGCATGCATGTCGTTACAGTTCTTCTTCTTATTATTATTATTGAGGGTGTGGGTTGGACTCTATGAATTTTGTCCAGTCACTATCTCTGTGGTGTAAACACAAGTGTCTTGGATATGGAATGTTGTTATATATCTTTTACTTAGAATGTGAGATAGTTAATATATGTTATGGGGCCAATTATTGTAAAAATCTCACACGCTTTGTTATGATTTGCTTGTATTTACCCGTAGAGATTGGAATCAATTTTACAGTGGAAACAAGAAGCATATTTTGACAATATGAAGGAGGGAATAGTTCATCTTTTACGACTGCAATTTGGACTCATCAATAAACTTATTTAATATATCAATTGAAGTGGGAGTAAGGGTTGACAATAAACAGGAAACACTAGTAGAAAGGCAAAGCAAAGCAAAGTCACCTCCGTACAGGCCATGAAGGCCCTTGGAGGAGTGGAAGGTAAAGGCTTCCACCATTGTTAACCTCGGCACGTGATGGGGTAGAGTGGTTAGCTCTACGCCCGGCCGCCTTTGCTCCCAGGAATTAACCTGGTACTCATTTTTGGTGTAGGCTGAGTGAACCTCAAGGCCATATGCACCTCTGGAAGTGGAAATCTCGTTTCTTAAATTTTACGACATCCTGACGGGGATTCGAACCCACGTCCTTCCGGGCGAACCGAGCACACCTTTACCGCCTCTGTCAGGCAGCCCCTTTTAAGCAACGGTAGCTTAAGAAAAATCAATTGCATTACATCACAGTTTAGGTAAGGGTTCTGCAGATCTGCATTATCAACGGAACTATATGGTGGAACCTCAGAGGGATCTTAATTCGTCTTGAGACAAGCTGGAAGAAATTAAAAGGAGATTGCCCTGTAAGTTTCCACCCTCTTCCGAGTGACGTTATACGCGATCATATTTCACAGATCCTTGCACAGACTTTCATTATCCACACCCTCTAAAACTGCGACAGTTGTTGAGACTTGTATGACAAGGGACCATTTTATCTCATAGGCGACAAATCATCTAGGCCTAGGGTGTAGGTGAATCTACGACCAATAACGTGAGGAGTACCACACACACCTGGCAAGTACCTTAATTAAGGCCACGGCCGCTTCCTTCCAACTCCTAGCCTCTTCCTATGCCATCGTCGCCGTAAGACGTAAAGCCAATTCTAATACATATACTTTTAACTTTTTCACCATATACCGTATTATGAAAATGATACTGGTTTTGATGGCGGAGATGACGGTAAGGAGGAGGAGGAGGAGGATAATACGTAATAATACTTCTTATGTTGGAAGCCTCCGTGGCTCAGGCGGCAGTGCGCCAGCCTTTCACTGCTGGACACCGTGGTTCAAATCCCGGTCATTCCATGTGGATTTGTACTGGACGAAGCGGAGGCGGGACAGGTTTTTCTCCGGGTACTCCGGTTTCCCCTGTCACCTTTCATTCCAGCAACACTCTCCATTCTCATTTCATCTTTCAGTCATTAATCATTGCCCCAGAGAAGTGCGTCAGGCCTCGGCAGCCGGCACATTTCATATCCTCGCCGCAAGCTGGGGGCTTCATTCATTCCATCCCTGACCCAGTCATTGACTGGAAAGCAGGTTGTAAGTTTTCATTTTTCACTTCTTGTGTTGGTGTCAAGTTACATTACTTTGTTTCTAGGGCTGCAATAAAAGAAACAAGTGGAAGTGAATTATAAAATTTTGAATTTGTTAACATGAGAAAACATTAGTCCGTTTACCGAGGATTACTTACAAATAGCTGAGGAGTTTCCTTCTGAGCCGGATAAATTAATTTCAATATCTGTTTCTAGACAACCTGTGACTTGACCCATTGGGGAAATGAGTAAGATAAAATTAATTTAAATTTAATATTTCTTTCTTTCTTTCTTTCTTTGTTAATCTGTTTACCCCCTAGGATTGGCTTATCCCTCAGACTCCGAGAGGTATCCCACCTCTACTGCCTCAAGGGCAGTGTCCTTGAGCGTGAGACTTTGGGTCGGAGGATACAACTGAGGTAGAAGACTAGTGCCTCACCTATGCGACCTCATCTGTTAAGCTGAACAGGGGCCTTATGGGGGGAATGGGACGATTGGAAGGGATAAACAAGGGAGAGAGAAGGAAGCGGCCGTGGCCTTAAGTTAGATACCATCCCGGCATTTGCGTGGAGAAGAAGTGGGAAACCACGGATGGCTGAGGTGGGAATCGAACACCCCTCTACTCAGTTGACCTACCCAGGCTGAGTGGACCCGGTTCCAGCCCTCGTACCGCTTTTCAAATTTCGTGGCAGAGCCGGGAAACGATCCGGCCTTCCGTGCGAGGCAGCTAATCATGCTAACAACTACACTACAGAGGCGGCAAATTAATTATATTCTTTGTAAAATTAGGGGTTTAATTTTTGTTAAAATCTTCATAATACGTTATAGTGAAAATCACCTTTTTGAATTTATTGTCAAATATTTACAGAACAACATTACATATGATGAATTCGTCAGTGCATTCAGCCATGCCGGTTTCAGGACACCTTCTGTGGACACCACTGATATGAACAAACCAAATGGTCTAAGACTTGAATAGTTCACATACCGTACTTACATGTCACCTTTCACATCTGGAAACTTATGTCATATCGAAACGTACATTGCCTGGCTAAGTGGCCTTCTTGCCCCAAATTTTCAGGTTCGATCCTGGCTCAATCCGATGGTATTTGAAGGTGCTCATATACGCCAGCCCTGCATCGATATATTTACTACCACGTAAAATTTCTCCTTTGGGACTAAAATTTCGGCACCTGGGCGTCTCCGAAAACCGTAAAATTAGTTAGTGGGACGTAAAGACAACAACATTATTGTTGAAACCTACCTTGATATTCTTTTACAATAATCTACGCCCTATAGAAAAATCAAAACCTGAGTCCCAAGATACAACATTGAACAACTCCTTGGAATGTTAAAGTTACGTTGGTATTTCTGACGGAACACATGCTCGCATGCTGTTGTCAATCGCACCCTACAATCTAGAAATGTTCAAAGATGTCCAACTGCTGCTAACTCGGTTCTTTAACATGACATATGCATGGTTCGACATTGAAAACTTTCTGTAAAACTCACAGATAATTTTGGGTAAATGCGTTTCCTATCAGAGGCAGGTCATTTTTATCAACATATCAAGCTACAGTGGGATGAGCTCATTGTTAGTTCCCTCGTAAGTTGCATTCTTTTTCTCCATTCAAAAAATTTGATTTACGTTGCACTGACACAGACAGGCCATATGACGACGATTTGATAAGTCAGGGCTAATATTGGGAAGGAAGCCTTAATTACGGTACAGGTGTGAAAATAGGAAACCACGGAAAACTTTATTCAGGGCTGCCTGCAGTGGGATTCGAAACCGTTATATCACAAATGCAAGCTTGGAACTATGTAACCTACACCGTGTAGCCATCTTGCTCCATTCCCTTGTGAGTATTCACCCAGAAATATTTTTAACTGAGCATGAACATTTTAATATGTTATTTAGCATTTCAGGACCTGTGGAAAATGCAGGTAATTATTGTAATATATTCTAGAGCTATTTGAAAACTCTAAAACTCTAACACTTATTTTTTACTTCGCAGGATTTTGTCAAAATGAACTGCTCGGAAGAAATGACGCTTCCTTTTGAAGACTACGACATTTTTGAAGCAGTACTAGGTACTATTCTTATGTCGTCAATTATCGTCGGCAATGCCTTCTTAATTTTCGCTATTGCAAGTCAAAGGAAAAGAGAAGCAGCGCCGAACGTCAACAGTCCTTCAACTCTACTAGTCCTCAACTTGTGTATAGCAGATTTGTTCGTGGGTGTCTTCAGGATCGTCTACTTCTTACCTCACTATATTTGCCAATTCGCCCTGCTCCTGTCACAACACCGTACGGCGTGCATACTGAGGTTCTTCTTTGTGATAACGCCGCATGTCGCCTCCAGCTACTCGCTCATCGCAATTGCTGCCAATAGATACTTAGCAGTTGCTCATCCATTTCACTACATGGATATTATTAATGCAAGGTGAGTAAAATGTGGTTAACAGGTGGTGATCACGTGACCTAAACTACTGACGGGAATATGGAATGTTTTAAACCATCGGTTAACTACCGATTGTGAAGAACGACTATCGAAGATAGTTTTCATTCTGTTTGAAATTGGTTAGGAGGTAGTAAAATATGTTTTGTACTGTGGTGCTCGACTGCTAGTAATTAATAATAAGTCATTTGCTAGTAACTATAAAGATCGAATACTGAAATGTGGATTGTTGTATAATACTACCAGTTTGTATAGCATGTTTGTTTTGTTGGTACTGATATATGGGGAAATATAGAGACTAGTAACGTACGTCACGCAATGTTCGAATGAAGTGATTGGAAATTGAAATACCTTTGTCTACAAAATAAGATACAAAAATCCGATTAAGGTAACTGTGGCCATTACGTTTCATTTTAAACAAAGTCTGGCTCCATGGCTAGATGGTTAGCGTGCTGGCCTTTGGTCATAGGGGTCCCGGGTTCGATTGTCAGCAGGGTCGGGAATTTTAACCATAATTGGTTAATTTCGCTGGCACGGGGGCTGGGTGTATGTGTCGTCTTCATCATCATTTCATCCTCATCACGACGCGCAGGTCGCCTACGGGAGTTAAATCAAAAGACCTGCATCTGGCGAGCCCAACTTATCCTCGGACACTCCCGGCACTAAAAGCCATACGCCATTTCATTTCATTTTAAATAAAATGCTTTTTTGTGTCTTTAACCACAAGTTAATGAATGTATGTTCACAAAATAACAAATGCTAGGTAATTTCAGACTAAGGTTTGGTTTACGCCTTATTTTAATGTCACGCCATATTAAAATAATGCAAATACAGCAAACTAAACTAAATGAAAACACAACATAACTTTGCTAGGATAACGCAATACTGCTTGTATTACTTTAAAAATCATTCTTTTCAGTTAACGTTAATGTTTAATTGTTATAGGTTCATGGAAAAAACTATAAAATGATTACAGTATATATTGATAAAGTGCACAATAAAAAGAATTCAATGATCATTATACAAATTTATTCAGAGTCTGCGAGGGGGAAATAAATCCGAACTTTATTAGTTTTTGTTTACATCAATATTCGCGCCAATCAAGGGATTTGCGCCAAAGAGTATAGTGTCTACCTCCAACTCTGAATTTACTCCATTGGAAAAAAGGAGACCGATTTCAGCGCCGACAAGTGGAAACAATTGGAATTCGCGATCCGAATGAAAAACCGAACGCAAACAAAAACAATCGGTTGTAACGGTAGTTGACGACTATCGAATAATTCGGTAGTTTTCATTCGATAGTCTCATCACTAGCCTAAACTGAGTTTAGTACTAAATGCAATTACTTTTACTTGACTTCGTTTCCATATAACCTCACTCGGTCAGCTCGTGATTTCTTTTCAACCAACTCACTCTTGTCTTCGTAACTCTTCATATTCTTTAGCTGACACCCTCATACGTTCTGAGGAAGGACTCCTCTCTTTCCTTCGTTCAATTAATTTCAATTAATATATTCACTGTTTTGCCGCTTAAAATACAATCACCACAGGGAGAAAAATGGCATTCACACATTGCTGATTAGGGATTACCAAGGATAGAGTGTCGCTAGCATTGTAGTTTAGCTACCTCACTCCTTATCCTAGCACCTCAGGTCTGCATTCTAGTTATTTCGGGTGGTCTTTTCACTAGGCCAGTGCGTGGCTACAGGAAGGACATACAGTCATACATCTCTTGCTAAGAACGAAACTGACTCTGGAAGCCCCACGGACTTCACGTATACGTGGGAAGGTGATGTTGAAAGGAATATTGATGACTAACATCCTAAGGTAAAAGACAATCGAACTTCCTTTAACAGATAATGATTGCAGTTTAAAGCGAGGTGGTGGGTCGTGGTGGGGAGAGAACGGGTTGAGGTAAGGTTCTTGTAAAATAAATTTGCTGTACATAGGTTGTAGGCTTACATCTTATTGTATGAGGGACTATTTGATGTCTTCCGCCCATTCCGTTCTGTCATGGACTCGAAACTAACGTAGATCTTCTATCCATCTCTTCCACTGTCTTCTTCTGCTTCTGCGACTTTCAGTTTTACTTACGTAAACCTTCGTCATAGGATTTTCATCCTCCATTCGTTCCACATTTCCAACCGGTGGAATCTGTCGCTCTTCATCTCCTTCACCACATCTAGCTCTTGATGCAGTTTATGAAGCTATGCATTCCTTGTAATTCTCTATTCTCCATGAGAATTCACTGCACCGAAGATCTTAAACAAGATTTATCTTACCCGAGTTCCTAACTTAATCTCAATTTTTTTGCGATGTATAATTTGAAAGACTTACACAGACTAAAAGCACCGTTATAAATTCAATTCTCTTGGGCGTAAAAATATGTTTGTGATATTTCTTAAGTCAGATTAAAATATAAATTTGTTGTACGGATATTACGAAGTTAATTCCTTTTCGTTTTAATACTTGAAGTTCTTAAAATATTTTATTTTCATATAAAATATGGGAACTGCAAATCAGCTAAATCTGCGAAACTATTAAAGGGCATTGATTCGCAATTTATTCTGCAGTAGCTAATGTACCCGTGCTTCGCTACGGAATTCTGTATCATATATAGAATTCTAGGTGAAAAAGTGTACAGGTTGCGAGTAAAATGGCATTACCGAGCAGTTTGACCGAGCGGTTAGGGTTGCGGAGCTGTGGGCTTGCATTCGGGAGATAATAGGTTTGAATCACACTGTCGGCAGCCCTGAAGATAGCTTTCCGTGGTTTCTCATTTTCATGCCAGGCAATTGCTGGGGCTGTACCTTGATTAAGGCCACGACCTCTTCCTTTGCACTCCTAGTATTTTCCTATCCATTCGCCGCCAAAAGACCTATCTGTGTCGGTGCGACGTAAAACTTGTGAAAAAAAGTATTAAATTTGATAGTTCTTATGGTCACCCCAGAAGTACGACTGGGAGGTCACCATCCACCTTTGATGTCAGTCACAATCGAATTGGGGAGTTTTCATTATAATGATAGACATTCAGTACCCGATATCCTCTGAAGGCTCTTCATTTTTTGGAAGAAAATACTTATTTTTTTCTAAGCTTGCTTAAAATATCCCATATAATATTGAAAATATTTTTCTTCAAGTCTAGTATTCATTGTTAAATAAAGTTCAAAGTTTTCTCACAATATCACATAAAATAATGAAAATAATTTTGTATTTTCATTAGAGTCTAGAACAATTGTTTGTTCATTGCAGAGAGACCCTTGTTTTCCGAAATTCAATTAACAATATTGCAGAAAGCAATGCTGGTACCTGAATGAAAGTAGCGCTCCACCAAAGCAATTATGCGTAGTATATCTAAACGAAAACTCACTGCTCTATGTAACTTAGCATTTGATACCAGTTTCTGTGTGTTTCTCAAAACTGAATTTTTGGGGCAAAGGGGCATTCGCCAGTGACTGAAACTGGTGCAGATTTGTCAGAAGAACTGTATTGTCCATCTTATTAAGGTCATTTCCTAAACCATTTATAGCGTCAATCACCTAAAACTTGCACCCCAAATATTTTTGAAATGGAAGGGGCTATTGATGTGCTGTTTCCACAGAAATGAAGTATAACTAAGGGCTCATAATTGAAGCCCGTACTCAGATTTTTCTATTATAATGTGCATTAGTTTAGCAAGTTACGTTTTTCAAATGGAATAACGTCTATTGACATCTACAAAATAAAGCAGGTGTAAATTAGAATGTCAATGGTGTTTCTTCTAGATTCTAGTACAAGTAATTTATGAGTTATAGTAATTTGAACGTTGTAAAATTTATCGACAGTTCCAATCAACTCCATTCAACTGTTTAGTTACGAGGCTATGCTGTTCTTAAATTTGTTTCCTTTACAGTACACTGTTTGCATTGCGACTTCCTTGCCAGTTAATTTGTGATAGTTGAAGGAGTAGATCGTATTTACCAATGATAAAAAAGCTGGAATGTTAGTGGTGTATGGACAATGTAGCAAGAATACTGTTCGTTCTTGTGCTGACATTTCAGCTAACGATATACCAGTAGACGTCACACATTTCGATAATTATTTGTGAATCTCTTCAACCAATTGCATGAAACTGAAAGTTTACCATCTAGAAAACGAAAGAGAAGAGGGTTAAATGAATGTTCTAGCTGCTGTTGAACGAGGAATTGGCATGAGCCAGGCAAGTGCACTACGCTTTCTCCACGGTCGTAAGTTTCATCAATATCATGTCTTTCGTCATCAACTTTTTTTGAGAATCGTGTTAACTTTCATACATGGGCATTAAAACAAGATACACCAGATTTTTCATATATCTTGTTTAGTGATGAAGCATTATTTACAAATCATGGCCAAGTAAACCTCCGAACACCGAGCTCGATAGCTGCAGTCGCTTAAGTGCGGCCAGTATCCAGTATTCGGGAGATAGTAGGTTCGAACCCCACTGTCAGCAGCCCTGAAAATGGTTTTCCGTGGTTTCCCATTTTCACACAAGGCAAATGCTGGGGCTGTTCCTTAATTAAGGCCACGGCCGCTTCCTTCCCACTCCTAGTCCTTCCCTGTTCCATCGTCGCCATAAGACCTATGTGTGTCGGTGCGACTTAAAGCAACCAGCAAAAAAAAAAAAAAAAAAAAAAAACTCCGAAGAAATATGCACTATTGGTCCGTAACAGTGGCGTGTAGTGCTTTCTGCAACAGGTAGGCTCTTCATGTTCCGATGCTACTTAGCGACAGTTCAGGTATTACCTGAGCATATTTGTAGTGTTTTATAACCTCCCGCCCCACACTCTTCGCACTGTAAGCAAGAATAAACCTTTGGTCCCCTGAACCTTTCAGTGCTTAGTAAGATTTATCGAATTGATTTACGTTACATAACTAGCCAAACTACTGGTTTCAACATTTAAATTCGTAGGCCACTCTAAAGTAGAAATGTATAGGTCTTAAAATAATAAGAGTAAACACCATCGAAATATAAATAAAAACAACAAACATTATATCGAAGTGTTGAACAATTTTCCATTCTTTGTTAATAAATGGACATGTTAAGTTTTGTTTGTTTTTAATTAGCATTGCTCTGTTTATATCCTTCCACTTGCCAACAGAATGATTCAAGTTTGAACCGTAAAACATTACATAATACTTTATGTGGTAATTTAATATAATTTATGGCTTCTGACATCAAATCAGGGCCATGTCGATTGTATTAAGAAATTCTTTACTCGAAGGAGAATTCCATTCTACGTTCTTGTTTGGAACAGACTTCAACGACAGCGAAGGGCTGTGTTGCCATACTGGTTACTCCGTTAGCCTCCTGAATAATACACTTCGTTTCGTTCAGCTTTTCTGCACAATACAGTATGTATGTCCAACTGCTGGCTTTCCTCCACTCCTAACCCTTTCCTTGTGCTTGGTATGGTCAAAGCAAGTAATGTCAATTTATACAGTTCAGCAAGTACCGTGTGGAGTTGTTTCGATTTCAAATGTTCCGCCAGTTCGTGAAGGTATTTGTCACAAAACTCCCCCGTAGAATATAAGACTGCCAGTTCATTTTTGAGTCGAACAATATCAAACATTGAATTGTGTTTCATTTTCAGCCCATCTAGAGAGCGATTAGGAAAATTTCATTTGTACACTTCAATTCGGTTGGATCAAGTAATGAAAGAAATTCCAGTTGGGGCAAATTTCCAAACCTGTCTGAAATGTGATTTGTCTCATTGTCTATTATTTCAAAGTATATTCTCCCATATTTCACGATATCACTGTACAGGCGTTTTCTCTTTCGTAGCAATTCTTCGTATTCGACACCATTAAAAACATCATTCCATACTGCTTCAAATTTCTCTCTTTCATTCTGAATAATGCACTTTGTTTCGTTCAGCTTTTCTGCGCAATACAGTATGTCCAACTTCTTTGTCTGAAGAATGTGAATACAGAATGTCAGTATATTAACAGATCTTTGATAAAACAAAAGGAAGGAATTTGATCTCAAACTATGAAAGAAAAGACAAATATTCACGGACAAGGGCTACAGTTTCATTTTCCCAGTCTGTTGAGTTGTCTAGTATACTTTGAAAGAAGTTCACCAGCAATTCAAGGTTCTATTTGACAACATTTACAACTTTGGAAGAGAAATTCTATCTTGCTGGTGCATTTCATGGAATTTTCTTGTTGGAATAATCAGTAAGAGCATGAGTACGTTTTGTGGACTTAAAGAAGAAGCTACTTAGTCCATTGAGGGTTTGGAAAAAGATACGACACTCTTTAATACCCATAGCTGACTGAGGTAAGACTAGATTTAGAACTTGACTGAAACAGTAAATAAAGAGAGCTCTGGGGGAGTTTTCTTGAATTTTCCCTTTTAGTCCATTTAGTTCACCAACCATCACTGCAGCACTGTCGTGTGTCTGGGCAACAAATTTTTCTCAAATATCATAGGAAGCCACTATGTCCATTACTTAATTAAGTAAGCCATCAGCGGGTCTACCTGCACTCACGTCAACGAAGGAAATAAACGTTTCTTGAACCTGCGCTCTCTGGTGATAAACATATCTGAAGGTGGTGGACAGTTGTGATTTGTTGCTAATATCGGAAGTTTCATCTAAAATAATTGCTACATGTTGGGCTATGGAAATCTTATTCTTTGTGGTTTCCATCAACATGCTACCGACAGCAGCAATCAAGTCGTTTTGAATCCTGTGCTATGTGCCCTTAAAAGTTGAAGGGTCGGGCTGAGTGGCTCAGACGGTTAAGGCGCTGGCCTTCTGACCCCAACTTGGCAGGTTCGATCCTAGCTCAGTCCGGTGGTATTTGAAGGTGCTCAAATACGTCAGCCTCGTGTCGGTAGATTTACTGGCACTGCGGGACTAAATTCCGGCACCTCGGCGTCTCCGAAAAGTTAGTGGGACGTAAAACAAATAACATTATTATTATTAAAAGTTGAAGGCGACTCTAGACTCTAGACTTAGAGTAGTGTAAGAGCTGCTGAACAAATTTAAACGTTCTACATAATTACCTTTGTTGAACGAATCTTCACTTTCGTCGTGTCCTCTGAACAGCAATTCTTGCATGGATAAGAAGCATGGTGGGTCAATTAGGCGCTTTAATATTTCTCTATTCTTCTTGACTATTTCATTGTGACGCACCACATCAACTTTCATCTGCTGATCCAGCCGGGTATCGATGCGAACACTTCCGAAACACGTAGCCTGAACAAACGAACGTAAATGACTTTGCGATCGTTCTTGTTTGACAATGGCATTGCTGGGGTGATTTAAATTACCATAACCTTCCTTGTTACATACAGTTTGTTCATTACGAAATAATAAGCGTGGCCAGCAAATTATTTTTTTAAATGACACCTTCCAGCTAGCCAATTAGTTTTCTCGTATTGACACACATTTAAATATTCTCTGCCCTTTTCCTCACAAAGAAATGTTAACTTGGGAATTGCCGGCACTGTTATAATGTCACTCTTTTCCCTAAATGATCCAGAGCCGAAAAGCTTTCTTTTAATGTCTTTTTTTTTTTTTGCCATAACGCAGCAATATCGCCCTAATGTTTTCACTCACTTGACATAAACACTATACCCACAGTCACTTCACCACCAAAGACTCTTACAATATCACCAGCCAAAGAATGTTCCACGGCAAGCTGCTACTTACACAAATCACGGTGTATGCACCTGTGAATGTAACAGACTGGCTATGAATATAGAACTGTATGCTGTTACAATGTCACGTTTTTCACTAAAGGAACGGGAGCCGAAATACTTGTAAAAAGAATCGTCAGTTTAATTTCTGTGGCTATTTCTAGCCGAGTGCCGCCCTTGTAAGGCAGACCCTGCGATGAAGGTGGGCGGCATCTGCCATGTGTAGGTAACTGCGTGTTATTGTGGTGGAGGATAGTGTTATGTGCGGTGTGTGAGTTGCAGGGATCTTGGGGACAGCACAAACACTCAGCCCCCAGCCCATTTGAACTATCCAATGAAGGTTAAAATCCCCGACCCGGCCGGGAATCGAACCGGGACCCTCTGAACCGAAGGCCAGTACGCTGACCATTCAGCCAACGAGTCGGTCTAGAATCGTCAGCGATAGGCTACAACGATATTCTGTCATAATCCAGCAATATCGACCTAATTATTCTTCACTCCACAATCAATTTGCCACCAAAAGCGCTTCCAATATCGCCTACCAGAGAATGTCTTACGGCAAGCTGCTACATATCAAATCACAGCGCACGCGCCAGCGTATGTAATGATAATGATTGTGCTGGCTATGAAGGGGAACACTATGCTCGTTGCGGAGCCCGTATGCTGCGCTTACAGTACCAAAGAGGAAAGACCACAGCCCACAACTTCATAGACTAGCGGGAGGGGAGTGTGCGAGAGACCACATCGACTGCTTATTCTGCGGACCATGCAGTTGAAAACACCCATGCGAAATCGGCACATATCACTGGCCAAAACGAAATGAAAATTAAGACTTCAACGTCCATTTCTTCTTCTTCTTAATCTGTTTACCCTCCAGGATTGGTTTTACCCTCAGACTCTGTGAGGGATCCCACCTCTACCGCCTCAAGGGCAGTGTCCTGGAGCTTCAGACTCTGGGTCGGGAGATAAAACTTGGGAGGATGACCAGTACCTGGCCCAGGCAGCCTCACCTGCTATGCTGAATAGGGGCCTTGCAGGGGTATGGAAAGATTGGAAGGGACAGACAAGGAAGAGGGAAGGAAGCGGCCGTGGCCTTAAGTTAGGTACCATCCCGGCATTTGCCTGGTGGAGAAGTGGGAAACCACGGAAAACCACTTCCAGGGTGGCTGAGGTGGGAATCGAACCCATCTCTACTCAGCTGACCTCCCGAGGCTGAGTGGACCAGTTCCATCCCTCGTACCACTTTTCAAATTTCGTGGCAGAGCCGGGAATCGAACCCGGGCCTCCGGGGGGTGGCAGCTAATCACACTAACCCCTACACCACAGAGGCGGACAACGTCCATTTAAATTGGTAAATATAACTGAGGATTTTATTAAGTAATGTTACTTTTATACAAATTTAATTAGCTTCAATTTATTCCTTTGCTGGGTAGGCGCCGAATACCTACCCTACCCGGAATGCTCTTCAGTGGTCCGTAAACAATCTCAATTGGCTTCGTGAGGTCGAATGTCAGCGTCCATGGAGTTTTTTTTTTTTTTTTTGCTAGGGGCTTTACGTCGCGCCGACACAGATAGGTCTTATGGCGACGATGGGATAGGAAAGGCCTAGGAGTTGGAAGGAAGCGGCCGTGGCCTTAATTAAGGTACAGCCCCAGCATTTGCCTGGTGTGAAAATGGGAAACCACGGAAAACCATTTTCAGGGCTGCCGATAGTGGGATTCGAACCTACTATCTCCCGGATGCAAGCTCACAGCCGCGCGCCTCTACGCGCACAGCCAACTCGCCCGGTCCATGGAGTTTAACAGTGTCGTAAGGAATAGCGAACCATCAGCTCATAAGAGAGCTGATTACATTTTAAGGTAAGACCGAACCCCAAAATCTGAAAAAAAATGTTTTTTTTCGTTTATTGACTTATGTTACAATGTGGACTTTAATCGAAAATTTTGGTGTATCATTTATATAGAAATTTGTCCTACAAGCATTTTTAATTATTTTTTAAAATTTAGATCTACACTGCATGGATTTTCGTTTCATGTTTCACCGATTGGTATAGTCATTGATATATCAGGAACTTCTTGACCTAGAAGGGTGTGGTTTGGCTCATTCTAAAGTTACGGAAGTTTGCTATGCTATTGCGCTCTATGATGTCTGCCTACTGTTGTTTGCAAACAAATAAATGGCGATAAAGTTAGATGTTTATTGAATCCTTGTTGTGGTTTCACATTTCTTTCAATTTTTTTAAACATCATCTGGACCAGCGTGTGTGGGATATAATACATTAAAGTTAGGGGTCACAGATGCTGTAATAACCTTAAATCATGGGAATTCAGGCAGACTTAAGGTTCTTGAAGAACTGGGAGTAGAAATAGGAAAACATACAGCATCTGGATTGCAAATGCTTGACAGGTTAAGGGTGCAAAAAGCAGAATTTGCGGCAAATCTGGCAACAAAAGAAGCAAAAATGAAGAAAAACGGAGCAGATTAGCCAGTGACGAGTCAGGTTATGGTGCTGGATGCTTCTACTTGGTCTAGGAAAACATATAGGATAACTTTTAAGATACTTTTTTCAATCTTCAACATTGGAGTTAATTTTCTTGAAACTTAAATATTTCAATAAATGTTCCTTTTTCTTCAAAACTATACAATGTATAACCATGAAATTTTGACAGGTATTTAATGTGTATACAATACAGTTGTGGATCTACAATCAGATCATTACGACTAATACCTTGGGAGTTATGTCTTATTGTTCATGATTTTTTAAATTGGAATGCGCCTTTTCAATAAAAAAATCATTACTCCCACATTTATTGAACCACAGTTCCGATTGTAGATCCCAGCACTTGGTAAGAGTTGAGGAATATACTGTAAAAAGTCATGCATTTATGAGAAAAAAGGACATATACAAAATTAACATTGGCGAGATAGGGCATTCGGTATTATCTTAAAGAGAAAGTACAACTGGGCAACCTTCCTCTAATAATTATTAACTAATCAGAGGGAAAAATGGAAAGAGTCCGACATTTCGATAAATGAAGGTACTGGCCTAATGCCGCGAGGATCGGAAAAGATCAAGGGTAAGCCAAAGGTGGTCGGATAGGATATTTGAAAGAAAGGATCCTGCCACAAGTTAGTGGAAACAATGCCAGGACTCAGCTAAGGGCCCCATGGTCGCTAACCCACACTCCCAAGTTAAGAGCCTTGGCGTGATTTTCGTGGAAGGAACAATAGATTTTCGGAACTATCTCAAACTCCTAACAGACCAACTTCCCTGATGTTAGAACACGTCCCACTGCAGGGGGTACATTTGGTATTAGCATAATAGCTGTCAAACGCGTAGTATACGACGTGCTACACATCGTCTGTTGTTTCCAGATCATTAGATTGGACGAAGGAGACATGCACTTTGGCCGACCCATTCATCAGATTTGACCTCTTTAGAATTTTTCTCCGGGGAAACCTGAATGACACTGTTTACAAGGACATACAGACTACACCAGATGATATAAAACGACATACTGTATTACTGCAGCCTGCGCTGACATGTCTGATGAAATGCTAGGACGTGTGCATCGGCATTTTACAAGACAGACTAGAAGCTTCTATTGAAGCTTGTGTACATCGTTTTCAACATAATCTCTGAAGGCCAGTTCTCTTCCTCATTAGAGTTCAAATAATTTGTTTATTTAATTTTTCCTTAACTTAGTGCTGACACATGGGGCAGATAACTGGCAAACATAGCTCGTAAACTACTTATACAAGAATCCTGACATTCTAAATTACTCTAGTTTCATTCTGTTAATATCAATAGGTATTGTTCCATCTGAAAAATAATATATCTTTCTAAAGTAATTACACATTCTAATATTTGTTAACATCCGTGTACAGGCTACAATTATGAGCCTTTGGTTACACTTTATGTCTGTGAAAATAGCTCATCAATTCAACCCTCCATTTCATAAACATTTGGGTGTAAATTTTAGATGATTCGCCTGTATATTACGTTAGTTCTTCCATTTTGCATTCGTGAGATAGTGCGTTCGAACCCCACTGTCGGCAGCCCTGAAGATGGTTTTCTGCTGTTTCTCATGTCGGCACCTGGCAAATCCTGGCACTGAACCTTAATTAAGGCCATGCTGGTTTTCCTCCACTCCTAACCCTTTCTTGTCCAATCGTCACCATAAATACCTTTCTGTATCGGTGCGACGTAGAGCAAATTAAACTTTCTTCTATTGGTGCCTAATGCGTTGTACCGGGCGAGTTGGCCGTGCGCGTAGAGGCGTGCGGCTATGAGCTTGCATCCGGGAGATAGTAGGTTCGAATCCCACTATCGGCAGCCCTGAAGATAGTTTTCCGCGGTTTCCCATTTTCACACCAGGCAAATGCTAGGGCTGTACCTTAATTAAGGCCACGGCCGATTCCTTCCAACTCCCAGACCTTTCCTATCCCATCGTGCCATAAGACCTATCTGTGTCGGTGCGACGTAAAGCCCCTAGCAAAAAAGAAAATAATGCGTTGTAAAACTTTTGAGTAAAACCCAGAAAGTTTGTAATAACAGATCTGTAGGGCATATGGTGTGAAAGAGTACATAATGTGCTCATATGAGTTTGCTATAGCATTGATTACTGTAACAGGGCAACGCTTCGATATCACCTCTTAGTTGTCTCACTTTAGGATTGGAGTAATTTTTGCTGTTTCCATTTTTATGGGAAGCAGAGCATCTTTAAGGGAAGATAGAAAATGGACGCTAACGGAGTAACCAGTATGGCAACACAGCCCTTGGTAATTTATGGTTGAATGCCATCAGATCTACTGGATTTCTTAGGTTTTAACTTTATATTAATAAGTATTCTTTCTTCGTCTACCGTTATGTGAGTGATGCTCAACTTATCGAACCTGGGCAGAATAGAAGACAGATGTTCCATTTTACAAATAAAATCCGTGTTAACATACATCGATGAGAAATACTTCGCAAGCCCATTTGCAATATTTTCAAGCGTAGAAAAAGTGGTCACATGGGCGTGATTCCAGCTAATTTCTAACATACGTCCAAAACTGATTTTCTTAACTACATTTCATAATTACTATTACTAATAATAATTATTATAATATTATTATAATAATGATAATATTCTCATCCTAGTGCTTCGTAGTTTCCCAAATACAACAAAAAGAGCAACTAATACAATTTTGCTTGGTTTCAGACGCACGCTGCTGATAATCGCTGCTATTTGGGTATGGGCACTGTCACAATCGTCCATACTGTTCTTGTGGAACCAATGGGAGTTAGGCCAGCCCTGCGAAGAAGAAGTGGTTCCTGTTGCATACACCATCATCTTTGGACCGTTGGAAGTGTGTGTCGTGATCGGTGTAGCGGCATGTCTTTACTGGAGGATACATCGCGAGGCGCTCAGAGTCAGACAGAAAACTCACAAGTGCTGTCTAACGGAGAAAATGAACACCAAGTCTGCTAGAGCGATGGTGGTCATTCTCGGAGTGTATAGCATCTCCTGGTTACCTTATCTAACTCTCATGATTATACGAGAATACGGGATTCAGATACCAACCATAGCCATTGGATTATGTGCTTCGCTTGTTAACATCAATTATCTAGCCAATCCTTTCTTGTATGCGTGTTACACTCGATCTGAGAGAAAGGCAATCCGAAGTGCACTAATAGTTTTGAAGATAAAGTTACACTGTTATAGTAAGGACACTATTCAAACACAGTCAGTTCGGACTACTAGCGGGGATCTAAATTCTGTGCGTACGAAATGAAGTCTAAAAAGCTCGATATTTAGCGATCCATTGAGATATCTCCGAAAGGCATGGTGATCTGTATTCTGATTATGGAGTTTTCAACTCTCGAATATGGGTTTCTTACAATATGACAATAAAATGTAGGCTTTTTAGCACGACTGAATCATACGGTTCTTGTTATTATGTGATCCATTATTGTAATACGTCAAACGTTACTTTGGTAGAGCGTTAGTGATATACCTCTATTTCGAATTTTCAAGATCAGTTCAGGTGCTTTGTAATGCACGTTGTGCTCGAACTGAAATATTCGTGGCAAGCTAGCTGGTTCAGACAGTGAAGTGCAGGCCTTTTGATCCCGTGTTGGGGGTTTCAATCCCGGTTCAGACCGGGTGCTCAAGTACCCATGCCTCGTGTTGGCAGACTGACCGACATGGAAGAGAACTCCTGTGGGAAATAGTCGTCTTTGAAAGAAGTAAAGATAGTTACAGGGACGTAAAGCATTATTATTATTATTATTATTATTATTATTATTATTATTATTATTATTATTATTATTATTATTAAATATTTTGTACAACTTAATATTTGGTGTAATACTACACAGTCCTCTAGTTAAGTAATAAGTCATGTATTTCTTGTGATGGTATTTAGTGTACCGAATCTCCTCAGAAAACCTTTTGGACGGGTATCTGCACCATTAGAAATTCGTATCAATGAACTTTGAGAATGAACATTATCGCATCACATTTAATGTGTTATATCTTGCCACTCTTGTTCGAATTTATTTATCACATCTAGTCGCTCTATGAAGTGCTGCGCTCTGGTGACTAAGCTTTGATTAATCTGCATTTTTATTCTCCTTTTGGCCTGGTTGTGTAAGGTAACGGTGCTGTATGTATCCTCAGCGTTACTTCGTTGTGCATGGATCACAAACCGTAAGTTTCATCATTTATCCATTCATGGGAATTCTACGTTCAAAAGAACTGTGAAAAATTCCAAGAAATAATTTCGGACTGGTTTTTCAAAGATGATATTTATCCGGAATAGTTATAATAATAATAATAATAATAATAATAATAATAATAATAATAATAATAATAATAATAGCCTTCGACTTGTATAATGACTGCACGCTCATCACATTATCATGTGTTCGACGAATGAAATTTCCTCTTGATGTTTTAAGAGAAAGCGCAGGGTGGACAGTTTATCAAAATTAATTTTAAGTTCAACTAAGATTTTAACCGGTAAATATTTCTAGAACTTCATGTGAAGGGGGAGCCATCGCAAGGACATGTTTGATTTTGGTTAACCTTTCTAAATTTCTTTTTTAGTTGGGTTTTGGGGTTAATTTATTGTTTTCTGTCCTGCTTATTCTGGCTATTATATTTTTTTCCTTTTGGGGCTACTTCTGTGTCCGTTTTTGTTCTTGCAGACATTTTTTGTTGTTGTTTCCTTAGCAACGTGTTATTGATTTGGTTGCTGAGCTAACTTGGATTTTTCGATCGGTCCGTGGTGACTTAATTGTACCTTCCTTAATGTGGATTTGTTTTGATTTTCGTGTGTACCCAGTGTAATGTGATTCTAAAATTGTTGCCATTTATTTTTCTCGGCTTGGTAAGTTTTGAAAAGGGATTCGTGTGTTTTGGGTGGTATTATATACTACCCTTGCGTAGGCTCGCCGTGGTGTAAAAGAGATCCTTAATTGTGAAATTTTACTGCAACCTAGGGCTAATAATTTCCTAGATATTATGTTTAATTATTTTATAAGGTAGGCGACCGGTCGTGTGGGTAATCTTTAATCCTTCTTGTTTTATTAGTTTTCTTATCGAGGTCAGCATTTTATCTTTTTAAAACCAATTCTATTTGACTTATATTTTATTGTTCCTATAAAGTTTTTTCAATTTAAATAACATTTCATTTTAACTAAGTTAATTGGTTTTCCACTTGTTTGTTTTTAAAGCATTCCAAAACTGAATGATGTTTCTTAGTTTCCTAGAGTTATCCAGAAGGTTTTAATACCCTTCAAGAATTTTTAATTTCAAGCTGAATTTTAACTTTTTCTTGTAATTTATTGCAACATATTTTCTTAAGTGAATTAAAGTCATTTGTGTTTCAAATTGTGGGTTTTCATTTCACTAAATCAATGAAGCACTGTCACTGTTTCTTATTCAACTTCTGACCGCGGCTTTTTTCTGCTTCCTTCCACCTTCTAAGGTAAGTGTGCTTTTTCCTCTTGTATGGTGGTTTCTTGTGTGTTGTTGTTTTTGCTTAACTATTTTTGGCCTCTGTATTGTGTTCGCTTTAACTCCCTTTTGGGGCGGACACGCTACCAACCTTCTCACCTGGGGGCCTCACTCCTAGGCGTGTAAGGTTATAAGCCCATCGTCCGAAGGGTTGCTTCGGGGACCTTGAGTAAGGTGCCGGTTTGATTCTTTATCTATTCAATAAGTTTATTTGTTATTAATGTGCGCATATAATCGATTAGAGTGGCAGGCTATTAAAAGTCCGTTAAAACATGTTTCAGATTAAGTCAGTAACAATTTATTATTAACAATTAATTACAGTTTACCTACATAACTTATATAAAATATCAGATAGTCCACTCTCTAACGAAACACCAACGGTCTAAATATTCAAGCTGTTCGAGATATTGCTTTTACGAAGGTAACAGAAATAGAAAGTGATCTTTCACCCTACAAGCGAGATGGAATCATATTTAATTGGGAAAATAACCTGTTGATGATAAATATATAGAACTCGGTAGTGAAGGCTTATATGAGTGACATTCCTGGCTACATGAGATACAGGCCACGACAATTTATGAGACATATAATTAAGAGAATGCGTGAATTCTAAAAGCGGAGCAGTTTTCTCCGTACAGAGCTCCAGTGATCCAAATGTCTATACACCGTTGACTACGGGGACCCATCGTGTACATGTTTAGATTACCGTATGTTCAGATTTTCTTGCAAGCATATATGTGCCATTTTCGAATACTTTCCAGAATAGGGATTTGATAAACTGAACATGGATTACATAAGCAGCTCGTTCATAACAACATACTCTGCAGATGGTCACTCTGCTGTAATCCATTACAATTTAACGGACAAATAAGACAAAACGAAGGTAGAGTTGAAATTCATATGAGTTGTGAAGGCCCGAATAGGTCTAAAATTAAGTCACTGCATCAAGCAGTAAGGCACGAAGCAAAGAGGTTAACTGACATGTCATACTTCTGTGGAGATGTCAACACATTACAAGAAATACATATAATGCTTGTAGAGAGACGAAAGAGGCTCGAAAGATTGGTACCTTCTCAGGCTGGGTTACCACTTTAAAATAAAAACAGCCTACAGTGCTCCGTTTCCAGAATTAAGAGGCAGTACGGGATACTACCAGCAAGATTAAGAAGGAAGAGATGAAAACAATAGTGTCATGGAATTGTCCTGTTCTTCAACCGCTTTCCCCACATCCTTGTGGAGTCGTGGGTGTCAACTGTGCAGCACATGTGGACTGGAGCCTGTTTTACGATCTGATGCCCTTCCTAACTCCAGACTTATGTGGAGGGATGTATCCTTTATTACGAATGCCGAGCGAGTTGGCTACGCAGTTAGCGTCGCGTAGCTGTGAACTTACATTCAGCAGATGGAGGGTTTGAATCCCAACGTCAGCAGCCTTGAAAATGTGTTAATGCGACGTTAAGCCACTAGCAAAGAAACAATTTATGTGTTTCTATGGGGGTTGGTGGTGTAGTGTGTTGTGTGTGTACGAAGACGAGTGCATTGGGACAAACGCATACACCCTGTCCCCGAGTTAGATAAATTAACCAGACGCAGTTAAAAGCGACCCCGGCTGGGAATCGAACCAATAACCCTCTGGAACGAAGTTCTTGATGCTAACCATTAAGCTAAGGAGCCAACAGTAGCAATCCATAATATTAAAGACATTGAAAAAGACTATCATGAAGCCCTCTGAGGTTGGAGGGAGTCTGTAGAATATATCCATAGTATCCCCCGGTTGACGTAAGAGGCGGCTAAAAGGGATCCCAGGGGCTTTCAACTTAGAAGCATCGGTTGGCGACCACGGGGACCTTAGCTGAGCCTTGGCATTATTTCCACTTAGTTGTGTAAGGTTACTCACTTTCACAATCCTTTACGAGCCTCCCTTGCTCAAATCTTGCTCTTTTCTGACCCCGGTGCTATTAGGTCTATGAATGCTAAGCAGTCTTTCATTTTCACGCCCTTCGTGGCCCTTGTCATTATTTGCCCGATACCTTCATTTGTCGAAGTGTTGGACCTCTTCCTTTTTCTTCTTCCTGTGGACAGTGTTAAAAGTTGATGGTCGCACAGTTATAGTTTCTCTTAAAACAATAATCACCACCACCTTCATGCTGTCATGGGGATAATAACAAGGTTTGGGTTCAAAATGAGATTAAGTAAAGACATAATTTCTAGGGAGATAACAAGCTGTTCATGAATGAAACCTGTGTATATTGTCTTTGTACAATTGTATTATTTATTGAGAGCTAGTATCTAAACGAATCTTCACTTCACTTTAATAATAAAATTACACTGAAATTTTATCTTATCTTTTTTTGTGACAGTGAATAAATATTCTTTATTTACAGAGAGTTTTCCAAGGATTCTGATTAAGGAAACGTAAGTAATACATAATTGAAAGTAATAAGTCAAATATTCCGAAGGTAAACTGGTCCCCCATTCGGATCTCCGGGTGGGGACTACACGGGAGCGGGCTATCATCAAGGAGATGGATACTGACATTCTGCGAGTCGGAGCGTTGAATGTTAGAAGTTTGAATCGTTGTGGTAGATTAGAGAATCTGAAAAGGGAGATGGTTAGACTAAAGTTAGATCTAGTTGGTATAAGTGAAGTACCGGTACGTTGGCAGGAAGAATAAAAGTTTTGGTCAGGTGACTACAGAATTATCAACACAAAATCAAACAGAGGAAATGCAGCAGTTCGTTTAATAATGAATAAGAACATAGAGCAGTGGGTAAGCTACTACGACAGGCATAATGAAAGAATTATTGTCGTCAAGACAGGCAGCAAACCAACGCCCACCACAATAGTGCAGGCCTATATGCCTACTAGTTCAGCGGATGATGAGGAAATCGAAAGAATATATGAAGAGAGAAGATTTAATGCAATATGTAAAAGGTGACGAGAATCTAATTTCATGGGAGAACTAGAATGCAGTAGTAGGCCAAGGAAGAGAAGGTAATACAGTAGAAGCATTCGGATGGAACAAAGGAACAAAAGAGGAAGTCGGCAGGTTGAATTCTGCACTGACATAATTTAGTCCTTGCCAATACTTGCTTCAAACACCACAGACGACGGCTGTATATGTTGACGAGACCTGGAGACACTGGAAGGTATCAAATATACTTCATTTTGATTAGGCAGAGATTCATAAACCAGGTGTTGGATTGCAAAACTTTCCCAGGAGCAGACGTCGACTCTGAACACAACTTGTTAGTCATGAATTGCCATCTGTAGTTGAAGAAATTGGAGAAAGGAAAGAATGCAAGGAGGTATGATCTAGACAAGTTGAAAGAAAAGAGTGTGAGGGATTGTTTCAAGGAACATGTTGTGCAAGGACTACAAGAAAAGGCTGAAGGAAACACAATACAGGAAGAGTGGATAGTCATGAAAAATGAAGTCAGTAGGGCTGCTGAAGAAATGTTAGGAAGGAAGAAAAGATCAACTAAGAATCAGTGGATAACTCAGGAGGGACTAGTCCTGATTGATGAACGACGAAAATACAAGAATGCTAGAAATGAAGAGGACAGGAAACAATGCAGGCGATTAAATAATGAAGTGGATAGAAAGTGCAAGGTAGCTAAGGAAGAATGGCTGAAAGGGAAGTGCAAGGATGTCGAAGGTTTTATGGTCGTAGGAAAGGTAGATGCTGCATACAGGAAAAAATCAAGGAAACCTTTGGAGAAAGGAAATCTAGGTGTATGCATATTAAGAGCTCAGATGGAAAGCCACTTCTAGGGAAAGAAGACAAAGCAGAAGGATGGCAGGAACATATCCAACGGTTGTATCAAGGTAAAGAATTAGATGAAAGGGTTCTGGGACAAGAAGAGGCTGTTGATGCCGATGAAATGGGAGACCCAATTTTGAGGTCGGAGTTTGACAGAGTTGTGAGAGACTTAAATAGGAACAACACCTGTAATTGATGATATTCCCCCCTGAATTACTGCCTTAGGAGAAACCAGAATGGCAAGGTTATTCCAATTATTGTGTAAGATGTTTGAGACAGGAGAAGTGCCATCCGATTTTCGGCAGAATGTTGTTATGCCTATTCCCAAGAAAGCCGGTGCTGAAAGTTTGAAAACTACCACACCATTAGTTTAGTATCTCACGCCTGCAAAAATTTAACACGTATTATTTACAGACGAATGGAAAGACAAGTTGAAGCTGAGTTGGGAGAAGATCAGTTTGGCTTCAGACGAAATTTGGGAACACGTGAAGCAATCCTGACTTTACGTAAGATCTTAGAGGATCGAATTAAGATGGACAAGCCCGCGTACGTGGCATTCGTAGATCTACAAAAGGCATTCGATAATGTTGATTGAACCAAGCTATTTAAGATTCTGAAGGTGATTGGGACCAGATACCGAGAACGAAGAATTATCTACAATCTGTATAAAAATAAGTAGAAGATGCATTCCATAAAGGAGTGAGGCAAGGCTGCAGTTTTCCCCTCTCCTTTTCAATGTTTATATGAAACAGGCAGTAAAGGAAATCAAGGAGGAATTTGGAAAGGGAATCACAATCCAAGGACAGGAAATCAAAACCTTGAGGTTTGCCGATAATATTTTTATTTTATCTGAGACTGCAGAAGATCTCGAGAAGGAATATATATATTTTTTTTATGTTAGAGGTGTACATAGAGCACGATATTGGTACGAGTGCAGTACCACAGGCTACATCCTGTAATATTGAACTGAATTTTCCCTTCATTGCACGAATTTCCAAGACCTTGTTTCAGATCATAGGACAGATATAAATATTTTAAATTTGGAACTGATGAGTTAATTCATATCAGAAAGTCTGGAATTGAAGGTACTTCAGTGCCAAATTATAGTGTGATTTAAGGTACACTATAGCATACGGTTGTTATGGCTGCTTTCCTATTTCTACATTTTCTTCGTCTAGGGATTATGCCGGTGTCACTCCACGAAAATATCGAAGGTTATACTCAAGTCTTCGTCTTTCACCTAAAATTATTAAATAATACTGAAAATGAAAATCCTCAGCTTGTTTCCAGTCATTCGACCGGATCAGGAATGGAATGAATGAAGCCCCCATCTAGCGGCGAGGATAGGCATTGTGCCGGCTGTCGAAGCCTGTCACACTCCTCTGGGGCAATGATTAATGGCTGACAGATGAAATGAAATGAAATTTGAGAGTGTTGCAGGAATGAAAGATGACAGGGAAAACCGGAGTACCCAGAGAAAAACCTGCCCGCCTCCGCTTTTTCCAGCACAAATCTTACATGGATTGACCGGGATTTGAACCACGGAACCCAGCGATGAGAGGCCGGAGCACTGCTGCACAAGCCACGGAGACTCATTGAATAATAATAAATGTTATTGTTTTTACGTCCCACTTACTACTTTTACGGTTTTCGGAGACGACGAGGTGCCGGAACTTTGTCCCGCAGGAGTTCTCTTACGTGACAGTAAATCTACCCCTACAGCTGGCAGGAAAAGTAAGGAATGAGGAAGTATTAAAAAGAGTGGAAGGAGAACGATATTGGGATGCATTCAAAGACGGAAGAAAAGTTGGTTAGGCCACTGTTTGCGACGAAACTGTTTAATAACCGAAGCATTGGAAGGAAAGATACGAGGAAAAGTGAAGAGAGGAAGTAAGAGGTATTAGTTAGTAGACAGTGTAAAGGTAGATAGAAGCTATTGGAAGACAAAGAGAATGGCTGAAGACAGAACAGCGTGGAGAATTCGTGCGAAGACCTGCCGATAGGCAGACCACCAATGATGATGATGGTGATGAATTACCACCGGACTGAGCCAGGATCGAATCTGCAAAGTTGGTCTTAGAAGGCCAGTGTTTTACCGTCCGAGCTACTCAGCCCGGCTAAAATGTTTCAAATAGGTCATATTAACTAATCAGTACGTCACTAACTTACTCTGTCTGTCTGTTAAGTCATCACCCTAGAGGCTGATTGGATCCTCAGATAGCTTCACCAAAGGCTATGCAGTTATAGGGAAACCGCAAAAACCAATAGCAATATCAAAATGAGGCGTACTAGACAAGGTGAGGAGTGAGGTAGTTTGCCATTGCTTTCCTCATTGGGCCAGACAGTGCTATTGTAGCACAACTAACCCTATGAGCAACACCTTTCATGACACTCAGACACACTGGTTGTGCTCTGAATGTCATTAATCAGCACCACCCACACCCCAGCAGCTTCCATATTGTCACAGCCATGCATGAGACTGGGACTTCAGTGGATGCTACACTTTGATCTGACCTGTGGCAAGAGGTGATGCAAAAGTACTGTGTCCATCAAGAAATGACAGCAGGCAGACTAACTTACTATAAAATTATTTCTAGAATTAATTATCTCATTCACTCATTTCAGCAATGAAAAAGTATTCAACTGCAAAATGCCTCCAGTAGAACTTGATATTGTGAGTCAGAGCATGCAACCACTTTTTATGGGAGGACTCTTCCTTAGGAAATTGATGGTATTAATACGATTGACCTTGATTTTGGTACACTGGAACGCTGCAATAGTCAGGCAAAAGAGTTTTCTTGGTTTTTTTTTTCTGCCATTGCGATATATTTAAATTTTAACTTCTTCAATTAACTAGGCAACTTCCATTAAAAACATAGAGGAACAAATGACGACCGACAGGCGCATACCTTGTACCACTCGTGAGACATCTATTGGTAGTGTTTCAGGACATCGCTATTGTGTTTGTAATTGCCGGAAACCAGATGCATTCTGGTCACTTAAACGAGACGCTGACAAGAGCGTGCGCTGTATAAATTTTCTTTGAGAGGACGAAACAGATTCCTTCCATGCCGGCATCAAAGACTTGGCGTACCGTTGTACAAATGCTTGCACAAAATGGTGAGTATGTTCCATAGTAAAGCGTGTCGGTGCCCTAATAGTGTGTATCTGGCTGTACTGACATTTCAGAATTTCTCCATACGAGGTCTTACCCGTATCTTATTTTTTGAAGCTTCCTTGTAGGCTACATATATGGCAGAAGGTGCCCCCTATAGTCGGAGGTCAGCCTTGCAAAGACTGCACCAGACTTAGCAATAGCCAAACAAAATTATTCGTTGAGCACCTACTAAGGCTCCCAACTAGTGCACTATAGTGAGCATACGAGCAATCCTGCCGGCGAATTGAGGAACTACACAGAACCAAAGTTTACAGATGAAACCCTCTCCATTTCCCGGTATTTATATTATTACCACCACGAATAGAAATGAATAGTGTGATGACTCTCTCTGAATCACATGTTGACAGACACGATGTACATGTTCTCCGCCGCCTGCAGCGCTGCTGTCAATAAAAATGCCATGTAGGCGCGCTTTCTGTGTGCTTAAAGCGGAAGTGTGTAAACAGTTTCTGGTTATTTTCGGCAGTTTTATATGCGCAAAATATCTGGTGTTAACGTTTCGTGAACCGAAAAGTGAAAAATATTAAGGGACGTATACTCCTCATTTCCCTAGTACGCCTCTTCAGTGACGCCTAGGCTACTTATGACAGCTGTTGGCGGAGTTGCAGAGGATCAAACCAGCCTTCGGGTTGAATACCCAACATACACATACTTCGGCATATGCCTCAATTTACTACCGCATGAGAATACGCCAACAACTTTCTGTGTCCCGGGTTACAGGTCGAGTTGCGATAAACAGTCAAATGAATTATTTTTTCACCGCAAAGGATTCCAATCTGTTCTCCAAGTAGTCGAAGTCTACTCCACGACAAGATCTGCCTTTGAGTGATAAAAGTCGTATCTGTGATCTGTATTTTATCACCGAAATTATCCAAAACTGTGAGAGTTTCATTATTAACTGTGGAAAAATAAGGGACAGAGACGCAAACTGGATCCCATAGCAGTCCCTCATATTTTTCCAAATCTGCCATTATATTTATCCTGAAACATCGCAGTAGAAAGATGTCCATATCAACGCCAATCTACTGTATCAGGTGTTCCCTCCACTCATGCTTATTCCATATTGGACTCCTCTAGCATTAGCTCTGTATGATCTAGTGCTGGTGATAACACAAATTTAGTGCTGATAATCAGCAGGAATTCGTCTTAAAATGAGAATTAAGGATCTCCAGAATAAGTTAATAGTAAGATTAATGATTAAGCTGAGCATGTTAACATATAAATTAAGTTGTTATGTAAGAATTGCATGCGTATGACATACGTATTAATAAGAATAATGTTGCAAGTCTGCAGAGGTTTATTATATTTACTGCGATATATTTTGCAGCATGTAAACTAAACAGTTGACACCTTTGATTTTAGGGTTATCACTGACAATTATCCAACGGCCATAGCCGTGTTAAAACACCGGATCCCGTGAGATCTCCGAAGTTAAGCAACATTTGGCGTGGTCAAGATTTGGATGGGTTGCCATGCGCTGTTGGTGGGGGTTAAAGGAAAAGAGGAGCGGAAAGGAACTGGCCACCCTACCGTACGTAAACTCCGGCACAGGCACACTTCTGCGGAGGTTCGGACCTGCCTTCGGGCAGAATACACCCTTACCTTACTGACAACTGCTAAAGAGTTTGGTATGCATTCTTATTTCGTGGCGAATTATTGAAAGGACACTTAGCACAACTAATCACAAACGTTTGAATCTACTGATTACGTTAGTGACGAACCAATTTCTGAAGTAATGTCCTTATGTCATTATTAACTGTAAAATACTTCCTACGTATTTTTTCCAGATTACATTCTAAACATGAAACACTGTATCTTAATTTATATCAAACATATACAGCACATAAAGACAGTCATCACTTAGTTAACACAATGCATAGTCCTGAAGCACCACAGTAATGTATACACGGTTTCAAATAATTTATTTGAACTATAAATTCCGAATTAAATTACATCAATTCCCATTCAGAAACACATGTTCAGAGACAGTTGATCTCTATCTATCTACATCAGCGCCATGTAGTGAAAGAACATAACAACCAGCACAAGTCGTCTCACTATACATTTCCATTCGTCCTGGTATCACGTAGGCGACGGATATAACACATCATCTATGTGCTGCCAGAGTTGAAGCAAACGGGCACGCGTAGCCGCCATATTGTTTGAGCCAAAGATTTGTGTAACAGTTGTTTTCTGTTATTGATGAATTTACGACATTTAAAGCAATTACAACAATACATTACTATGATTAAATTTTATTAAAATGCTGAAAGGAGTTGCAACAATAAGTAAGGGCACGCAGTTAGGAAAGGAAAGGAAGTCGAAAAGTGCATATAAACGACTGGAAATTGAAAACAACAATCAAATTAACTGCAGAAATTTTGAACCTCTTTAGACGATTTCAAATGTCAGTGCCGGCAGGATTTTATTTATATCCATGCTCTTCCCGATCCCTGTTCAGTCAGTGTTAAAATATTATAACCTCTAACAGAATATGATCTTTAAACCATGAAAACAATGTAAATTGCTATAAAATCCAACTAAAGTAAATGGCTTCTAAAAATCAGTAATGGAGAACGAGGCCAAAATGGTATTTTGAGACTTCACAGAACTATATTTCAAAGAATATTGCACAACATTTTGTTTCTATTTCTTTCACATCGTAAAGAGAATTAAATTATTCTTCCAAAAGTACCAGAACACATTAATGTCATTAACCAACAGGTTCTGAACATTTTGCAAGATGATAATATAAGTTCAGTCACTCAAGAAACATGTATAGTACGCGCACCGTTTAGCGATACATGGACACCCTAGTGCTGAATCGGTCGACCTCGGGTATCTTCGACATTCGTATTGGCAACCTTTGAAACACAAACTATGAATTGCTTATGCATCGCTATGCGACATCTATCGTACACTTTACGTACTAGTACTCTTGTTGTTTACACAGCAAAGATAAACTGGAGAATTCATGCTTGCAGCAAGATTCGCATCGAGAAATGTTATATCATGCTATATAATATGTGTATGACACAGTTGTTGGATTAATATAACACCGGTTTAGAAAATTCATTTCGATCGATCATATTATCGATTTAATTCAGATGTCATTTCAATTCAGTTGACAGTATTACCGGAACCGGGAGAGCTCCCTCCTTACTCCTCACCGCCGTGCAAAGAAATATCGCTAAAAGGTGCGCGGACTATACATTTTTCCGCCACACTCAAAATCGTACAGACATAAGAGGACGAGAGGGCGAGAACAGATTCTTTGGTTGTTCCTCTCTTGGTAGCCTCTTAGACATGCAGGAGGCATAGATAATGAATAGATACTGAACCATTCTATTCATGGTCAGAATATGCTGATTCAATGATAATTACGATAATTATGTGAGACCACAAAGAAAGGACACTGGGTGGCATTTTATTGTGCAACATTATCTAACATTGCGCGCTTTCCAGGAGAACTTGGCGTCAGAAGCAAGCTGAAGTTCCCCAAGATGCTTATTGAAATTTATTATCCCAACCGAACCTCTTGAAGACAGCGTGGGACGCGTGCAAATCCGTGAGGAGCCGCGTGGGAATTTATATTGGAGGGAAATGAAATTATTAAATATCTCTGACCACAAGAGGAATATAAAGCAGTGAATGTCAAAATTGCACTTGGCATATTTTTCTGAAAATTTTGGTATGCCACGTGACACTAATTGTAAGCACAATTAGGAATGCATAATTACGCGGCATACCGTGTGAGAATGATCATCTTCGCGGGCACGCTCACGAGGGACCACCCAGGTCGAGCTCCGCAGCGTGGGTGCGCAATCGCTAATAAATACGACCGCCGAGAGCGCGAGCATCATTTACTGGGTGTATCACTGTCAATAAGGTGTCTGTCACGGAGCGACGCAGCGAAGGGAAGGCTACCTTTGTCTACAAGCAACGCATTCAGAGTCCACCTTGTACTTGGGACTTGTAAGCAATAAACATTTGTAATATAGATAAGAACTTTGTACAGCAAATAGTGACATGATTATCTATGAAAATATTTATCTGATAGCAAACTCCGTCGTAAAGTCGCATAGCAAAATCTGATGCTAATATTGTTCTTAACTTAAGAGGCTTGCAAATTCAATGCGGTCAGTATAAATGGAGGTTTTAATAAAGTAAATTCTCACTGAGGATGATGTGATTATATTAAAGAGAAGATGCTAAAACCGAGTCTTGACATTACGGGATTGAAAGAAAGGCTAGTGTAGAGAGCTAGGCGTCGAAGTGGGAACATGTTGTAATATGGCTTTCCTTACAGTTTCCCTTACATCACGTGTCAACTAGACGCGGCTCATACATCACGCTGATGCAGTAATTTGGAGCGGCGCTGCCAAACATCCTTCACGGCATCGAGGTGCGAACGTACCATCAGCATCATCCGGTCAGCACGACGACCACATCATGGAGGCGGCAATCAAGTCATCAGAACGAGTTGCAGTTGACCATCACAGCAGACCAGGATGTCACCAGTCATCAAACTACAATTGCTGTCACCTGTCCTCAACGTGAATATGATGGCTTAAGTTAACCACGTCCATAGGGGAACTGTTCAGTATGATATCACACGACACTTTCTATTTTTAGCATGCAACAACTCATAGAAAGATAGGTCCGTCATAGATAAATTTGGCCTTCCACCAATATGTAAATACTTAGGTGACTGAGGACACAAGTGTAAATAGAGTTTATGCCCAGGACTCAAGCTTAGAAGGTTAGTTAAGGCGTGCATGTTGTTGATTTCATTGCATGTTGTTGATTTCATTTATAGTTTTGTTAGTGTCAATTATGTAGATGCAGTGTTTTAATATTGGGAAGTTAAGGTCACGTACTTTCATTTATGCGAGACTTGAGCTGTCTCATTTGAATATTGCCAGGACAGATTGTTTAGGTATTAGCTTAGTGCATGAGCATGGTAGAATGCAAGGGTAGTTCGTGAGAAGAAGAATGGCATAAGATCTTCTATACTCCTTTAATGCACTCGGACTAACGTATTCGGAGGAACAGGTCATGTCTTGAGAAGCCCAGAATAACTGAGGAATATGTCTGTAATACCCATAGTCTGGAGATAATGCCAATGAGTAGCATAATGAATAAGGATTACGTGGTAATTTGAAAATGTGGGTGCCAGTCAGAGCACTAGGCTGTATTTACGTGAGGGTGCTAGTAAAGCACCAGAGTGATGTAATGAAAAGGCCAGTTGTATTTGAGTCTTAACTGGATTAGAACAGTGAATTTGAACTGTAAGGAATGTGTTGGCATGTAATAGTTATTATATAATAAAAGGGCATAAATGGAAGAGTAAAGTAATGGGCTGAACGAGGGGAATGTTGACCCTTGGTTTTGTTTACTAGTTGTCGGCCGAGCGAAAGATTTATAGGATAGAGACATGGCTGCTCCTCTCGTACAAGAGCCGAGAGTGTTGAAGACTGAATGTAGGCCGTTATGACGTCACGACACGAAAGTCTGCTCTTGGGGGAAGAATACGGTTTTTGTCAAGGGAGAACGGAGAGCGGTGACCTTTTTATTTGTTTAAATACTGCTGTCTGCGGGATAAAATCTCAAACGTGGTTATATGTGTGTCATTCAGATGTATGCGTAACCATTCATATGTATCTGCACAGTGTAATCATGTTTTCTCATCAGATGTGTAGTTAGATTATTGTTGGAGGTGAGAGTAGTCTTGTGTTCGATTCCCAGACGGTATAGTGTTTATTGCATGTGTAGTTTAGAGCTTATATTATTGTGAGTACTGTGGCATAGATTCACGTTAGGAACAAGTCATGCGCCATATAAATATAATTTGGCCATTATAAGGCTTGTGATTCATTTTATTTTCTTTTGACGGAGACATTGTGCTGGTTGTTGCAGTGTCAGGTGTTGCCACGAGGTCAGAAATCTCCACCACAGGGACGTTAACGTAAGGCGTGGTGCCTCTTTAATTCAAGAATGCATTTGATTTATTTTCTTTACGACAATTATGTCCATTGTGTAATTATTATCAGGATTTGATTTATATCAAAGTAATATTATTGTAATAAATTGTTTTTGATACCGAATTTGCAGCTCAGTGATAGTTATTTTGGCTAGAGTTAGTTCACACCTTGCATATTTTACTCCTTTCCATTCATATTTTATTTGTCACGTTGACCCTTATGGTACCCAATATCCCCTGATAATGCTGTTGCCGCTGGAGCTGATGAAGAGGACAGTCGTGCAAGGTAAGCTATGTGCCATAATGATTCAGCTGGTGGTGAATGTATTGTTCACTATAATGCACTTGGTCAGATCTCAGCATTGGCTTGACGTTGACGAGGGCATTGTAGGACACAATACCTTCACATAATTTTCTCTTCCTTCCGCAGTGTTCAGAATTTTAACTAATTTTATCCCGTTAAAACTATTCGCCATTTTTGTTTACAGCATCTTGTACAGGACCAGTACTTCCAAAATGAACATCTTCCATAAGCATGCCTTTCCGTCCACTAAAATGGCGTCATTCCTCCATACATATGACGTATGCTGGTTTCTTGGTTACGGTGTCGGTCTTGTGTCGACACAAAACTGTCAGCGCTAAATCCAGATAGACCCACAGCCAAAATATATATATCCGTATTAGAAAGGATGAGCGCATGGTGTCTTAAAGTCACTTACAGTTACATTTGTCTCAGAAACAATTGAACCTGTAGATATTTTTTTGGCCGTATCCACAGCGTTTCTAACTACATGAGAGGTGAACTATAGTTTGATAATATTTAATAATATTTAAAATTAAATCTGACGAGATATGCTTTCTTTCTTTATTCAGTGCGGGGAGGGGAGACTATACATTATAATTGATTTCATAGAATATGGCGATGTTTATGAACAATTACATTATTTTGAATATCTTAATAATCTTGGATGAGTCGTAATATTCTTCTTCGAGATTTAAATAACTTACTGATGCTGGTTTGTTCAACGGAATGAGATTAATTGAGGTAAACATAGACAAAAATAATGTTCATGTAGAAATACTGAAGGATTCGACTTCAGAAATAAACGTCCTTTATTCAAGAATAGCTTAGGAAATTTGGACAAATCATTCGTTTTTAAACGGATATCATTTCCTCTAAATTAAGCCTTGTCTGTCACAATCAAAATCATTATTCATTATATACGGTTAGGATAAATCTGTCCATTCCAGTGTTTGTCCATGGACAACTATATGTAACTTTCTCCCATCTACTACAACACTTAATATGGTTCATGAGAAAATTTCTTAATACATGTTATGATTCTGTACAATTAACATGTACCGTATGTAACATGGAATGTGTAATGTTTTCGTAAGATACAAAAATTAACATGTTCATTTCAATTTTCCAATTATATTTTACATACGGTTCTGATTTTGACTGAGGGATAGACATATCAGCACATCCAGGATTTACTGCGAAGGCGGGTTGATGTATGCATGAATGCTAAAGGAAGGTTTTTTTAAAATTTCATGTGAGAAAGTGTTTCGTGTGGTGAGATAGTACGTTCTGTTCCTATGTTCTTACCATGATTAATGCACTATGAAGAGTTGCAGAAAATGAGTTCTAACACGGGAATAAAGCGTTTCCGGACCTATGTCAATGTAACCTATTTTCTTCTTCTACATGTGAGGAACGTGACCTGAAAGCTTGGCCATACCTTACTGCTACACCCCGTTTAGGAGAAAGTTATATGTCGGCAAGGGTAGATAACCAAATTCTACTCACTGGCCATACAAATTTCTTTCTATGGAACATCTTTATAGATGGATTTTCTTTGGAATATGATGTGTAGTTTTCGCACTAGGTAGCAGTGTATTTTACTTTGAAATCTTCCATGCTACAGATGTGTTGATATTTAGGCCTACATGAGGTTTTGGTGAACTGTGATCTGTGTTCTGCACTTGTAAAGTAATTATTAATCACGTCAAGAGTCAAATCCTGTTTGAGGAGACAGAAATTCAAGAGCAAAGTTTATACCAGGAAGATAATTCAGCCATCAGGACTATCAGCCCAATAATATAACCTATCAACTTCATTTACAAAACTTCACTCTGATTTTCGTTGCCAGGTACAAGTTGAAAGTGAACAACTTTCTACCTCTGGATATAGACAGGTTCATCTGCAATCGTTGTCACAGTCTATTATTGTTTCATGTTTGTGTGTGAATTGTAAGAATTCATGCTTTTTTTTTGTTGCTATTTGCACCGACACAGATAGGTCTTATGGCGACGATGGGATATGAAAGGCCTAGGAATGGTAAGGAAGTGGCCGTGGAAAACCATCTTCAGGGCTGCCGACAGTGGGGTTCGAACCCACTATCTCCCGGATGCAAGCGTCCAGCTGCGCGCCCCTAACCGCACGGCCAACTCGCCCGGTTATTCAATGTGCCTCAGTGTTGTAGAGGAGATGAGAACTTGTGAACTGACAATTTTTTGTGAATTGTGCAATTGAAGGTCATCATCTGAGACATCTTCAAAGACATCCTCTGGTATTTATGACTGTAATTACAGATTTACTTATGGTATGAGATATATAGAGAAAGGTAGGGAAGCTTGTAATATATTTTGTGGTGTGATGAATATGCTACCACTCATTGCAAGGTTTGATAAAATAAACAAACATATTTTGAAATTTGTCAGTGATGTGGCCAAGGAAAGCATGGCAGTGGCTGTGAAGCAAATTGTCAAAGGCAGAGAAATTGAACTACAGGTGTTGGGGAAGAAGACTTAGGTTCAAACAGATCTCTGTGTTTCAGTCGATGGTTCATGGATGAAGTGTGGGCACACTTCACTCTATGGAGCATCGATTCAGGTAATGTTCTAGATGTTGAGACATCTCAAAATTATTTCGTGAGTGTTCTGTTAGGAATAGACTAGAAAATAGTGAATTAAAGAATGGATGGCAAGAATAACACACTCAGGTTTGTTATAAAAATTACAATGGATCAAGTGTTGGTATGTAGCCAGCTTCTGTAGTGAAAATGTTCTGTCGCTCACAAAATGTGTATGGGGTTAGATATACTTAGTACCTAGGTGATGGTGATTCTAAACCTTTTAAATCTGTAGTTGACAGTAAACCATATGACTGCGAGGTGACCAAGTTATAATGAGTGGGTCATGTCCAGTAACGTGTTGAAACCAGGCTTTGTCGTTTACTGAAGGAAGGTAAAGGCCAAAAATTAGAAGATGCGAATCCCCTTGGTGGGAGAGGTAGACTTACCCAGAAGGAAATTGATTCTTTTCAGGTTTATTACAGAAGGGAAATTAGAGAAAACAACAGCAGTGTTCTTGCTATGAAAACTGCTGTTTGCGCTACATTTTTTCACAAAATATCCACTGACAAAAATCCAGTGCACAATCTGTGTCCCAAAGAATGGTTGTGCAAGTACAACAGAGATAGCCATACCTACAAGCACAATGATTCACTTTCAGAGGTTGTGATACTAGCCATGAAGCCCATATTTGGGTCTCTTGCTAATCCAGAACTCCTGAAACGTTGTTTGCATGGCAAAACTCAGAACAATAATGAGAGTTTTATTAATCTGGTCTGGTTGAGATGCCCCAAAACAATATTTTGTGCTTTGAAGGTATTGAATATAGCTGTGTATGATGCTGTTCTCTAATTTAATTAAGGGGACATGGGTAGCATTGATGTCCTAAAGAGGGATGGAATTGATCCTTGTGTTTTCACTTCACACTCCCTCCAAGAAATTGACCAGCAAAGGATTGACAAGGCTGAAGTATCAAAATCATCTGAAAAAAATGGAGAAAAGATCCAGAAGGTGAGCACAAGAAGATGAATGTGAAGACCAGGGTTACCATTGTGGTGGTTTTTGGGAGGCAAAAAACCTCAGATTTGAATAACAGTACATTACCAACTTTCAAGTGTTGTTTTCTCGACTTCAATATTTCTACCGCTTAGGTACTGTTCTCTCTGAAACCCTAAGCACTAAAGTACTGAAATTTTCAGACACTGTTTATTGAGTGACGGTACATATATTTATGAAGAACTATGCTTCTATTTAATCATCTGTACAATCTGCAATCATTTACTTTAATTTGTTTTACTTTCGTTTACAACACCCTAGATTCAAATTACCATAAAAATATTTCTCATTGTATTTTCATAATTCTTCATAAAGTTAGAGATAATGGCATACGGTATACATACACTTGTAAAATACCGAGTTCGATAGCTGTAGTCGCTTAAGTGCGGCCAGTATCCAGTATTCGGGAGATAGTAGGTTCGAACCGCACTGTCGGCAGCCCTGAAGATGGTTTTCCGTGGTTTCCCATTTTCACACCAGGCTGTACCTTAATTAAGGCCACGGCCGCTTCCTTCCCAATCCTAGCCCTGCCCTGTCCCATCGTTGCCATAAGACTTATCTGTGTCGGTGTGACGTAAAGCAACTAGCAAAAAAATACTTGTAAAATATCTTTTGTAGTTTTGTTGTAAAGTGTACCTAAACAAGGGGGTGCAACACATTGTTTAAACTGACTGTACTGGTGCCAGTTTTCTAACTGAGATGGCTATTGTTTGTTATATAATAGCCCAATCATGTATAATTATTATGCAAAGTTTAGGGTTTCTATCCCCCTCGTGTGTGCTTCTAACCTTGGTTACCCTCTCCAATTGAAGATCCTCTTCGTGGTGAGGGGGACTAGTAGCTCCTTTCTTGCGATGCCGAGTGGAGCCCTATTGGGTAACCGTTCGGCATACAAGGAGGAGGAAGCTAAAGCACCGCCCAACCCTAAGGTGTAACGCGACCCGTGCCGATGGGGTGCATGGCACATGGGAGATGTGTCTTGGACGGAGCCTTCGAGATACTTGGCGCCCTCTCGAAGTAAGTAGCCTTACCCAGGTATGCGGGGCTCTGCCTGGGCAGACATATATTTCCCTAGCTACTCGTGGGATTTGTATGAATACGGTAGCCATCAATAAACCGGAGAGCTCTTCTGGGGCCTCCGAGAGAAACACTACAACAGCGACCGAAGGGGACTCTTCGGAGATACCCTCGGATAGTTCATCTTCGACAGTTAGAGGGCTCACTCAAGAGGTGGGCAATCTACAGGTCCAGAAGAAGAAGAAGAAACAGCGCTCTGGCGCTGAAAAGAGGAGATACAAGAAGGCCTTAAAGGCCCCGGAGCAGGCCAAAGAGGGCCTGACTCCTGGGGCTGAGGGGACTTCTACTATCACAACAGCGACAACAGTGGAGGGATCCAATGGGCACAAGAGGCGGGACCCTGAAAAGGGCTCTGCTTCTAGGGCACAGAGGACCCCACCCACTAAGATGCCAGCGGGGAAACGACTTCTGTCGGGGGCAACCCCAGAAGAAGACCGGCAGACCAGCAAGAGACCCAAGGTGGAGTACGCCAGGATAGCCAAAGCTGGGATCAGGATGGCCATAGTACCTGTGGGATATCCTGACCAGCAGCTATCCGAGAAACAGGTGGAAGCTGTGGAAGAGGCTATCACCAATCTGATAGACGGGCTTCCGGAGCAGGGGCTCATTAAGCCTCAGTTCCTGGACTGCTATCTGTCGAGGGGTGCGGCCGTCATCATAGCAGAGAACAACGAAACTGTAGCATGGCTTTCTAGTCTTGTTGCAGGTATACAACCGTGGGAAGGAGCCAGGCTCACAACTGTGGGCATGGACAAACTCCTTTCCTACAAGAGAGTCATGGTCTGGATACCAGGACAACCAAAGGACAATAATGTCCTTTTGGGAAGAATGGCACGCCAGAACCATGGCTTAAATCCCACCAGCTGGAGGGTCTACGACCGCAAGGAGGAGAAGAGAGGTGTCCGCCTTGTGGTCAGCATGGACTCCAGGGATGTGGAGAAAGTGGTGGGGAAGAAGATCTTCTGCGGGGTGCATGTGGCTACCTTCACCTTAGTGGAGGGCAAGCATGACAAGCAGAGGACCAACCCCACCACGGAAAAAATCGAGACCAGCAGGGGCAAAGAGCTGGAGCCCGGACAGGAACCGGGGCCAGCCAAGCCCCAGGATCCATCGCGGGAGACGGAGCTGCAAGTTCCGGAGACCGCATAAGGTAAAGTATTCTATGAAAGTAAAGAATGATTACTTTCATACAAGCAAATATACAACATTGTATAGCGGCCTCTAGGGTACTTAATAGAAGTATCCAGAAAGGCGGATTTTCGGTCGCCCTGATACAGGAACCCTGGCTTAGACAGGGGCATATCATGGGACTAAAATGTGCAGGTTTCACGCTATTCAGTGGAATAGCAGAGGAGAAGCCTAGAGCATGTATACTAGTTAAGGATCATAACGCTTGGGCTATACCGGGTTTCATTACTAGAGACCTGGTAGCAGTCCTAATGAGATATGAAGAGGGCGGACAGCCAAGAGACTTGGTTGTCTGTTCTGCATATTTCCCAGGAGACTCTGAATCTCCACCCCCGCCGGAAGAGTTCAAGAGACTGGTGATATACTGTAGGAAACAAGGATTAAACCTCATAGTAGGATGCGATGCCAATGCTCATCATAGCATTTGGGGAAGCAAAAATACAAACCGAAGGGGAGAGCACTTCATAGAATTTCTATGTACAACTGATCTTGAGATCATGAATATTGGTGATACCCCTACCTTCATTAATGATAGGAGCGAAGGGATCATAGATCTTACCCTGGGTTCCATGGGAATCATGCAGGAATTTAAAGACTGGAAGGTCTCTTTGGAGCCTTCCTTGTCAGATCATAGACACATTGTGTTTTATATAGAGGGCTCCATCGAGATCCCGTCTTACAGAAACCCTAGAAGAACCGATTGGATATCTTTTAGGGAGGACGTGAGGAGGGGACTGGAGGGAGGACCCTCAAACATAATTAAAAACAAAGAGGAGCTGGAGCTCAGTGTGAGTTTTCTCACACGGACACTGGTTACCTCTTATGAATTAAACTGCCCTATTGTTAAGGCAAAGAGAGTAACAGGAAGCTTCAAGTGGAATAGTTATCTTGAACACCTGAGGAGAAATACACGAAGGCTCTGGAATAAATACAGGGAACTTCAGGATCAAGAACGCCTAGATTCTTACAAAGAATCACAAAGAAGGCACAAGTCAGAAGTCAAAAAGGCTTCTAGGAAATCTTGGAGACAATTTTGTGACTCCATTGAAAGTCAACATGAAGCGGCAAGGCTTCATAAAATTTTAACCTTGGATAGAAGGGCAAGGCTGGGCTCAGTGGAGACTCCTTCTGGTGGATACACATCCACAGAGGGGGAGACCCTGAGCTTACTGCTTGATGCCCACTTTCCAGGTTCGGTAATCACGAATTGTGAGGTAGAATCGAGCGGATCCTTCAGACCCGATAAAAGTGGCTGGAGGGAAGCCGCAGAGATTGTCACCCCAAGAAGGGTTAAGTGGGCATTAGAATCCTTTGCCCCTTACAAAAGCCGAGGTGTGGATGGGATCTTCCCGGCGCTTCTTCAGGAGGCGGGAGAGGTCCTTATACCATACCTGGTTAGAATTTTTAGAGCCTGTCTCACTATGGGGTACGTGTACTCCTTGTGGCGTCAGGCGAAGGTGGTATTTATACCTAAACCCGGAAGGTCTTCATATACTAGACCTAAGGATTATAGA
The DNA here is from genome assembly GCF_040414725.1 of Anabrus simplex. NCBI lineage: Eukaryota > Metazoa > Arthropoda > Insecta > Orthoptera > Tettigoniidae > Anabrus > Anabrus simplex. The sequence goes on along the minus strand of NC_090265.1, from coordinate 1,534,033,697 downwards.
CCCATTAGTCTAACGTCTTTTCTACTTAAGACTTTGGAAAGACTGGTGGATAGACATATCAGGGAGAAAGTATTAAGAGACTTTCCCCTGCATTCCCACCAACATGCATATCAACCAGGGAAGTCGGTTGAGACGGCACTGCACCAGCTGGTTTCTAGGCTGGAGAGTGCCTTGGATCAACAACAACTTGCCATGGTTGTATTCCTAGATATAGAAGGGGCCTTTAACTATACATCTTTGGGCTCCATAGAACGTAGTCTAGAGAGAAGAGGAGTGAGCAGCATGCTCATAAAATGGATTATGGCCTCACTGCATGGCCGTCAAGTTCTGTTTACCCTCAACGCTGTAATGTTGAGAGCTAATATAGACAGGGGGTGTCCACAGGGAGGAGTATTATCACCAATATTATGGTGTCTGGTAGTGGATGAACTACTTACCAGGTTAAATGTTGGAGGAATATACGCCCAAGGCTATGCAGACGACATAAGCCTGATGGCGGTAGGAAATTTCCCCAGTACGGTTTCCGAACTCGTACAGAGCTCTCTACGTAGGGTGGAAAGATGGTGCCACGAGACAGACTTGTCGGTTAATCCCGATAAGACGGAGCTCGTGGTATTTACCAAGAGGAGGAGGCTAGACGGACTGTCAGAGCCCTTCCTATTTGGGAAAAAATTAGTTAAGACAACTTCGGTTAAGTACCTAGGGGTAATCCTTGAGGCAAGACTGAGTTGGAAGAAACACATAGATCATAAGGTGGATAAGGCTCGCAAGATTATGTGGGCCTGTCGCAGGGCCGTTGGGAAGACTTGGGGCCTAAGACCTAAGGTGGTCCAGTGGCTCTATATCTCCATTGTACGGCCCACGATCACCTATGCATCTATAGTTTGGTGGCCAGGCTCAGAGAGTAAAACTGTGAGCACCAAGTTAAACAGTGTCCAAAGACTTGCGTGTCTAGGAATAACAGGGGCACTGGATACTACACCATTATGTGCAATGGAGGCCATCCTAGGTTTTCCCCCATTACATTTATATGTTAAGGTAATAGCGGGAATGAGTGCCTATCGCCTTTGGTCACTCGGAGGATGGTCCTTCAAAAACCCGAATAGAGGTCATGCCTCTATTCTTACAAGGCTTCACCAGACTTGCCCTATGACAATGATGATCGGGGATCTGATGAAGCCTAGCTTTAATTTTAATTATAAATTTACAGTGGTGATACCCACAAGGGAGGAGTGGGCCGCTGACGCTGGGGCCCGTCTTAAGTCTGGGGGCTGTACGTGGTACACAGATGGCTCGCGGACGGAGACGGGCACAGGCGCCGGGGTCTGGGGGCGTAAGACAAGGCTCTCCCTTCCTATGGGTAAATATACTACTGTTTTCCAGGCTGAAGTATACGCAATACTAGCCTGTGCTGTAAATATATGGAATATGCCTGGACACAGAAGACATATCACTATTTGTAGTGATAGCCAGGCAGTGTTAAAAGCACTATGTGCAGTTAAAACAACATCAAAACTGGTATGGGAATGCCAAAGGATGTTAGATCAGCTGTGTGAGCTTAGCTCAGTTACCCTATTATGGGTTCCTGGGCACACAGGTATCAGTGGAAATGAAGAAGCTGACAAACTAGCGAAACAGGGCTCAATGGGTTCCTTCATAGGACCAGAGCCCTTCCTGGGAGTGTCACTCCGAAGTGTGAGACTGGCAATATCCCAATGGATAAACCAGTCTTACCTAGATATTTGGAAGAGGTTAACCATAGCAAGACAGGCACGTGAACTTATCAAAGGGCCTAGTCAAAGCTATAAAAAGGTCCTAATGAATTTGAATAGGACCAGAATGAGAATGGTAGTTGGACTGTTAACAGGCCACAATACCTTACAGAGACACCTACACATCATGAAAATCACCCAGGATCCGATGTGTAGAAGATGCGGTAAGGAGGAGGAGGCCTCCGCGCATGTGTTATGTCAGTGCGAGGCTTTTGCAAGCACTAGACATCGATTCCTGGGCTCACATTTTGTGAGCCTGGAGGACATCAGGAATGCCAAAATCCGGACACTGGTATCCTTTATAGGAGCACTAGGGCTGGACTAGGCAAACCCGTTCAAGGGGCACAAAGGGTCTTCATAGACCTACGTGTGGAGCTCTGCGAAAACAGGGTTCACCCATTTCTTATCTATCTATCTATCTTAGGGTTTCTATGTCTTATATTTTGAACTAAGCGAACTTTTAAAATCAGCAATGCATTCTCGATTACATCCCCCCTTAAGGTCGCCAGCTCTATAGAAATATTTATCCGGTGGTGGTCGAAGGGCGGCGATTGACCGTAGCTGTACAAAGTAATTACTAGCCTACTGTGTGTGAATTCTGCAGTTATTTTCTATCGATGCCTACATTGTAAGATTTTGCATATTTGAAGGCTTACACTTGGCTGAGTTCAGTTCCCAACAACTGGGTAGAGGGATTTTAATTTTAGACTGTTAATTCCTTTGGCTCGTGAACTGGGTGTTTGTGCCGTCCCCAACAGTCTAACAACTCACACATCACATACAGCATTATCCTACACCACAATAACACGTAGTTTCCCCAATCATCGGAGGGTCTGCCTTAGAAAGACTTCCCCATGCTAACAATAGAAGCACGAAACTAAAACTGTACCATGTATCGCATTCAAGTGCTGCTAATTTAAAGATGGGTGATTCGGCCAAAAAATTAATTAAAAAATCAATCATATTTGAAGGTGGACAAATACGCCAGCTTCGTGCCGATAGGTTTCCAGGCACGTAAAGGAACTCATGTAGGACAAAATTTCGACCCTTCAACGTCTCCGAAAACCGTAAAAGTGCCATCTCCAAGTAAAATCGGAGGAGCTGAGAACGAACCTAACAGAAGGGCAGTGTTCTATCGTCTGAGTCATTCAATCAAAGTTAATGACGTATGTTTTTACAATTTACTTTACGTCACACCGACACAGATCGGTCTTATGGCGACGATGCTATAGGATAGGGATCGAAGGGGAAGGAAGCGACCATGGTCTTAATTAAGGTACAGCCCCCGCATTAGCCTGGTGTGAAAATGGCAAAACACGGAAAACCGTCTTCAGAGCTATAGACATTGGAGTTCGAGCTCATTATCTCCCGAATGCAAGCTGAAAGCTACGTGACCCAAACCGCACAGCCACTTGTTCGGTAAATGACATATGCCGACGCGCGAAAAGTCCACAGCCGAACAGGTCATCGGAGCAATTACTCACGCACTAACGACATGGTGATAAAAAAATCTCTTAAGGGGACATTCCGGAGATAAAAATCGATATTTCGGTCATTTAGGTGAAAGTTTCTACATGACTGAAATTGGAAGGATTGAGTTTCTTTTCTCTTGTCACAAAGTTATTCCGCTGAATTCGAAACAACTTATGGCTGTAAATAATGCTTTTTTTGCCAATTATAATTTTACATTTAAATCCCACTTTTCTCCCGTAATATTCTGCCAAATGTAACAAAATTTGTATGGCATATGTACCACAGCTATATTAAGAAATCTGCGTATGGAATTTTTGATTGCAGTAATTTTTCAAGTAGTAGGGTTTTTTAAGTCCAAAATTTTAGAACGTAAAAATTACACAAACTTTAGAACGATATATCTCCTTATATTTGCCTGCTGTCATTTCTTGATGGATGCAGTACTTTTTCATCCATCGCTTGGCACAGGCCAGAGTAAAGTGTAGCTTCCACCGAGGTCCCAGTCTCATCCATGGCTGTGACTATATGAAAGCTGCTGGGGTATGGGTGGTGCTGAGTAATGACATTCAGAGCACGACTAGTGTGTTTGAGTGTTATGAAAGGTGTTGTTCATAGGGTTAGTCGTGCTGCAGTAGCACTTTCTGGCCCAGTGAGGAAAGCAAAGGCAAACTACCTCACTCCCCATCTTGCCTAGTATGCCTCATGTTGGTGCTCCCATTGGTTTTTGCGGTTTCCTTATAACCACATAACTATTGGTGGTGCTATTTGAGGATCCAACCAGCCTCTGTGCTGATGACTTAACAGACAGACATCTCCTTATATAAATTACGTACAGAAAAATCGATGCGTAGTGCTTTTAAAAGAAGTATTATCTACCTAATTACGAATTTACATTGACATGTTAATTAAATGTCATGAAAAAGGAATTAAAAATTTCAAAAAATGGGATAAAGCTATTAATTGTATATGAAAGAAATGTTCGTGAGATCTTTAATTTTATGTAGGTGACATTCCCACAATGTTTCGTGAAAATCCATGCATTGTTTAAAAATATATTTTTATTTCCGGAATATCGCCTTAAATTAAATGAACGACGACGAGGAGGACGATGATGGCAGAACATTTTACCGCAACCTCGGGTTCGATAGCGGAGAGAGGACAAAATAAGACCGCAAGCTATCACAATAAGAGAAATTAAACTGGAAGGACAGTTCTAAGATGCATTATCAAGCTTAAGCATGTAAGTCTTTCTTTTATGTTATGAAGGCCAATAGAAATTCTAGAGCAGTTATTATTCTACGTATTTTTGTACCTCTTTTTTTATTCTTTCATCCTTTTTATAACTCTCTCTCAATCTGTCTCTCGCTCTCTCCCTCTTTGCTCACCAAGGACAGGTTTGTCTAATAATTAACCATCTAAAAACTAGCAGTAACCTATAAGAAGGTATCCAGCACGAATTAGTAACCTTTATATTATGTGGTGTAGGTAAAATCCTATATTTTACATTAAAACTAGTATAATATTTACGTAATTTTATGGAATACTGTATATAACGCTCAGGAAATAATAGCGACAATCTTAGCTTTAGATGTATAGGAAAAAACTCACATCTCAGATTATTAAACCTGTACAATTTTCATATAATTTTGAATCATGTAAAAATAATGTGTTTTACACAAATAATTCACAAGGTCACCTTAGTGATTTCAGAGTACAAATTCAAACTCCAGTTCTGAAGGTGCTGGGTTCGATGGGGGTTGCAAAATCTGTCGGGAAGGCTGGAATATAGTATTCCGAGTACTTTATAACAGATTAGTTGGAATTCAATCCCTGACGATATTCGAAGTTATTTTCGGCTATTTCTCACTCCACCTGTAGGCAAATGTTGTAATTGTGCCAAATTCAATGTCACAGTCCACTCCTTCTAAATTATGGCATATTCCTGGGTCATCTGTGTAAAGGGTGATTCCCCCTGCCAAGCTGAAGCTAAGATTAAGATTATGATTTTCACAACAATGCCTGTTGAGTCCGAAGAGAATTGCCGTACCAGGAGGATACACGAAAGTGAGAAAAGATCATACAGCCATCCTCGTAGAATGGGATGAATGCTATTCTCTCAGGAAAAGGTTTCCATCCCTTGTTGATATACCAGAATATCATTTATGAGCTTTATAGCTTGGAACGCAGTTGGCTGTTTTGTTTGGACACTAAGAAAATGTACCATAATGGAGGAGGGAAGGAGCAGGTTTTACATAACATGGTAATTTTTAGTTCATAAACTATGGAATCTGCAGCTTTACATGAAAACTGGAACACTGGAAAGAATATTTTCAATTTAAAATATTCTACTTCACCTGAACAAGGTGTGAACAGTGACCACTTTAGCTATGGACAAGATTATTCTCGTGGCACTGCCTGTTTTATCGAAGGAGGTTTGTCCCTGCCACATGTTATTGACCTTTGACACTACAAACTCAAATTTGACTTGTACCGTTACCGAGCTCGATAGCTACAGTCGCTTAAGTGCGGCCAGTATCCAGTATTCGGGAGATAGTGGGTTCGAACCCCACTGTCGGCAGCTCTGAAGATGGTTTTCCGTGGTTTCCTATTTTCACACCAGGCCACGGCTGCTTCCTTCCCACTCTTAGCCCTTTCCTCTTCCATCGTCGCCATAAGACCTATCTGTGTCGGTGAAACTTGCAACTTGTGACTTGTGTTGTGCACATTCCCTCACTGTGTTGATTCTCGTTGGAAAGATGACTCGATGGGTCAGTGTCATATTGAATGTCATGATCCCAATATCGTGGGTTCGATCTCCGTTGAGGTAGACGATGTTTGAAGTACAGGCTTTGCAATTCCGTTCCATTGTTATTAGCATGTTAAAGATCTCTGGTGGAACAATCAATATCACCCGAAAAAATGTAAAATGATCAGACATAGTATTTATCCAGTAGAATGTCATTGTTGTTGCCTTGGCAGCAGCACAACTGCAATTGGACGGCAGTACACCTAGACTGCATCACTTCAGAAGGTCTAGAGATCGGTAGCTGAGACCATATTATTATTATTATTATTATTATTATTATTATTATTATTATTATTATTATTATTATTATTATTATTATGATAACGAAACTGGCTCGAATTCAGTTATTTCATAGAGAAATTGAAATTGTAGAGATATATTCCACTGTATATCAGGAATATTCTGGAAGAACTGGTTTGAACTTTTGTTTGGTAGCTTTGAACAGGTGTGTAGATACACTCTTGTTTGCCATTGACTTCCTTTGATAGCCTCTTCGACCCATCCTTAAGGCAACTTTCAGCTTAGATCTCTTGCGACTGACCCAATGAGGTAACTTCCCGAAAACAATATTGAGAAATTCATGGTGGAGTTTTATAACTTCCCGTGTACGATCTTCCTCACTCCACAGAAACCCACTTATCCATTAGAGTCTGCTACTGGAATGTGTGGATATTTGTTTACTTACCTACTCACAGCGAAAGACACATTACTAAATAAATATTCTCACTCCTTACTTGGTCTCACTTCATGATATTTCCGGATTCTCAAACCCGACCTGGGGCTTGTTTGTAGAATGACATCGTTCATGGCTTCTCTCCAAAGGAGGTCAGGGTTCGATGCCAGCGAATACAAGTGTAATTTTTGAAGGGAAAATTAATGTCCCTGTGCTTCAGATTCTACATGAAATTGGATTTCCCTCAGAATTGGTCACAATTTCAACAGTTACGTAAAGCTATAACGTTGTTTGCACTTCTCAAGTCCAACCATAGCCATCTTTACAATTGGCTTTATGTCGCACCGACACAGATAGTCTTATGGCGAAGATGGGAGAGGAAAGGGCTAAAAGTTGGAAGGAAATGGCCGTGGCTTTCATTAAGGTACGGCCCCAATATTTTCCCTGTGTTAAAATGGGAAACCACGGAAAGCTATCTTCACGGCTGCCGACACTAGGGTTCAATCCCACTAACTCCCGAATGCAAACTCACGGCTGTGGGCCCGTAACCGCACGGAAAACTTACTCGGTGACCATAGCCATGTCCAGGACATAGGCTTAAGTCTATTACTCAATTCCTCAGTTGCTTAATATAGAAATAAGTCTCTATTCTGTTCTAGTATTAGCGAAGTATCTACAAATTTAGTATAAGTTTACGTCCAAATCGATGTCATTTCGAAGACAACTGGCTCAATCAGGAGACTTGGGCAGTGACACGTGGAGATACTGGCTGTGGTATTGTGGAATTATACTGCAGATGACCTTCTATGTAAATAGGGCCACTCCTTACTCGGTTCAAGTTTATCGTATTCTCATATCTGACATGTGCAATGGCTATTATTTAATTCTAATAGGCATAGTCATTATTTTACATTTCTTAGATGTTTCAAACATCTAGGAACAATTCTATATTCAACGTAATACATACGTACACCAGATGAAACTCAGACTACCTGGAAACATATTGGTAGAATTTTTACGCAGTTGACTTACCGTGGTGTAGGGGTAGCATGCCAGCCTCTTACGCGAAGGCCCCGGGTTCAATTTCCGGCCAGGACAGGGATTTTTACCTGGACCTGAGGGCTGGTTCGAGGTCCACTCAACCTACGTGATTAGAATTGAGGAGCTATCTGACGGTGAGATGGCGGCCCCGTTCTAGAAAGCCAATAATAACGGCCAAGAGGATTCGCCGTGCTGACCACACGACACCTCGTAATCTGCAGGCGTTCGGGATGAGCAGCGGTCGCTTGGTAGGCCAAGGTAGGCCCAGGCGCTTCAAGGGCCGTAGTACCAAGGGGTTTGGTTTTGTTATTGACTTACCTTATTGGAACAATGCAATTCAGATCTCTGACCAGGGAGCCAATATTGGTGAAATTCGGCCTGAAAACAATTTTGTGCATTTAGTGCAGTTTCCAAGTGTAAAAGAGAAAGGAAAACTGGTCACATTTTAAGATAACTTATCAGCAGTTTTCTGCCAATGTGCGGTATAGACCATGGAGCACCTTCCAAAGTGCCGTGTGGGAAAACAACAATTCTGTAATGTTCCAGAAGAACGATGTAAAACTGACTGGAATGACTTCAATCAAATTGCATGGCCATCACCAGGTTTGTTTCGTGAACTTTGTATACATATTTTGTTTGTTCGCCTCAGTCATTAATTCAGCCTTATATACTTCTTTAGAATGTCCGACTCGTTGGCTGAATGGTCAGCGTACTGGCCTTCGGCTCAGAGGGTCCCGGGTTCGATTCCCGACCGGGCCGTAGATTTTAATCTCTTCTGATTAATTCTTCCGGCTCGAGGGCTGGGTGTTTGTGAACGTCCCAACACTCTCCTCTTCATATTCGGACAACATACCACACTACCAACCACCACAGGAACACGCAAATAGTGATTACATCCCTCGATATAGGGTTGGCGTCATGAAGGGAATCCTGCAGTAAAACGGGGCCAAATCCACATGTGCGAAGCAGTTCGCACCCGCGACCTCACAGGTGTTGGATAAAGAGGTAGCAAAATAAGAAGATACTTGTTTAGAATCCTCGTCCTCCCATTCATTCTAATATCAACTCCCAAACTGAACTGCACTGTACTTTTCTTCGTCTTTCTAGACTTTTCCCAATTGTTTATGATTGGCATTACATATGCATATAGCCCAGTTTTCCATAAAGAAGACTAAGGCAAAGATCATGAGTAAGAAGAAGGATGTAACAGCACAGATAGTTCTCCCAGAAGAAGAAATAGAGCAGGTATCTGCAACAGATATTTAGGAAGCACAATTAGAAGTAATCTACGAGTATATAGTGTTTGGACGAGGTGAAAATCACGATCGCAGTGGCCAAAGAAGCATACATGAAGCAAAGGGTACTGATGAGTGGGCCACTGAAAGTGGACATTAAGGAGAGGCTAGTGAAGTGCTTTGTATGGAGCGTTGTCCTTTATGGGTCTGAGACTTGAACTTTGAGAAGGGAGGAAGATTAAAATCTTTTGAAATGCGGGTATGGGAAAATGGAGAAGATCAATTGGCAAGACAAATTAAGGAATGAAATAGTATTGGAAAGAGAATGTGAAAAAGGACGATGATGTTGGAAAATTGGTTAGGTCACGGTCTACGAAGAAAATTTTTATTAACATATAATTTGTAAGAAAAAGTTGCAGGGAGAAGGTTGAGAGGAAGAAAGAGGTATCATATAATGTACAGTGTGGAAATTAATGGAAGATACTGGAAGACTAAAAGGATGACCGATGATGATCTAGTCGGATGTACTTCCTAATACCAAACGAATGCGTGTGGTGGGGGGTGGGGAGAGTATTCACTATTAGGAGTGTCTGTGGCGTTTGGCAGTGTGATCCGCTGTGTGTATTTGAAGTGATGCGTGGGAACCGTGTGGTTGCTATAATCGAACGGGTCTCCGCTTATCTAACGTATTATGACACAAAAATATAATTGTTGTTCATGAAATTGCTCGAAATTCAACCACAAAATTACATGTTTTACGCGGCATCATACAAAGGAGACGAATTCATTAGAGGTCACTGCAGTATAGTTGTTTACTTTACCAACAGTCAATAGACTAGTTCAGTACAGCTCTCCATGCCACTCAGTCCTATACTAAACCCTTCATTTCTAGTACTGTATCCTGTCTCAACCCAAATCTGTTAATGTTATTAATGCTTTATCCCTTACACTTCAACTAAAAAATAACTGAACAAGTACTGGGTGTCCCAGGATGTGTTCGATTAGTCTCTCTTCTTCTGGTCTAATTTTACCAAATCGTTGTGATTCAAAACTTCTTATGATCTGTTATTCCCGTCTAACTATCGGCATTTTTCAGTAATGCCACATTTGAGAAGTTCTACTTCACTCCTCACTGGTTATGATCTCCTCTCCTTGAAACGTTATACTTGTACCAAATTCCTCGTTGATTTCCTTTACTGTCCGTTTTATATAATCAATAAAGGTGTGGGGAGGACCTCTGCACCACTGCCTCAATCCTTTGCTTGGATAGTTGTTTCTTTGCCTTAGGCCTTTATTCCTAACTCTAACGTGTTTTCCCCTGTAGCTTCTTCCCCACACGTCTCTCCGACACAGATAGGTCTTATGGCGGCTATGGGATAGGAAAGGTATAGGAGTGGGAAGGAAGCGGGCGTGGCCTTAATTAAGATAAAGCCCCAGCATTTGCCTGGTGTGAAAATGGGAAGCCACGGAAAGCCATCTTCAGGTCTGCCGACAGTGGGGTTCGAACCCACTATCTACCGAATACTGGATAGTGGGCATACTTAAGCGACTGCAGCTATCGAACTCGGTGTACCAAATTTACAGCCGGATGCCCTTTTCGAAGCCAGCCCTATGTGGAGAAATGTAATCACCGTTGCATGTTTCTGTGTTGGTTGGTAGTGTGGTGTGTTGTGCGTGTATATTCAGAAAAACGGGGTGTGAATTTCATTTCAATAGTGTCAATTATATTTGCAGTTCGAACCATAGCCATCTGAGTCAGAAGCCAGCGACGATGTCACTCGGCTATCAAACACCTACTCCGTGTATATAAAGAAATGTGTGGGATTAATGCAAAAATCGAGTCCCTGGAACAGAGTAATTAATAAAATTACGTGGCTAAGGTCCTCAATCCGGCCGAGAATCGAACCGAATCCTTCGACGCTGAACATTCAACCAGCTGCAAAGTGTAAGATGAAATAAATCGGGCAAATAGTTAATTCAGGACACAGTTATATTTTAATAGTTCCAAATTTGTAACTAAACCAAGTAACTGCTACGTTATTTTTCGACATTTTCTGTAGGTAACTCCATCTTGCAATCAACATGAGTCATATCTCAATCACCAGAGTGAAAAGATATGAGCTATGCTACTGTGCTATAACGACCTCCAAATTAAACACGGTCACGTAAATAAGTCGTACGTTACAAAATCCATTAAGCTATGCTACTCCTTTGCGGTCAATGGTATTTACAGTGATGTTGAAACCTGTCAATATATAAAAGGAGCTACCACTAATATAGAGTTTGTTATATTTGTGAAAAGCTGTGACATCATCATTACTAAGCGTATTTGTTACACCAATTTACTCCTGAAGGTCTTCAACAACTCCAATCACGCATACCATTAAGCTTGGTGGGCCTCTGTGTGTTTTGTTTCTCTCTTCCTCTGTCTCTCGTATGTTCTCGCTTTCTTCTTAGAACAGGTTCCTGTAATGATACATTGTACGTCACAGCCGTACGTGAAGGTACTACAAGCCAGGCCCAACAGTGCGAAAATTGACTCGCGTGCAGCTGAACATACTATACGCATCTTCCCGTCAAGTGATTCCAGCAGTGATATCTAGTATTTCGTTTATTCTCATAAATACTAAAACAATTCTCAAGTCGTGCAGCGAAATGTACATAGGTTATGAAAATATAAGAAATGTCTTACAATTACACCTGATGTGTAGTTACTTTGTTGTCTTGATTTTGTGTAACTATTGCGATGTTGTTTCGTAGGGCTTACTTGTGACAATTATTGTGTAAACTAATACATTGTATTCGAGGACGTGTTCGCATATTTTAAGAAGATCAGTGAACTCAAGTGTATACAAAAAGTAAACATACATTGATTGCTAGTGGGCCACCAGTTAACTGTCAAAATAATGGGATACATTATTGAAGTATGGATGGAACTTCAGAGGAACATCTTGAAACTTAAAAAGGTGAAGAATTTACATCAAATGTACTCTTGATATCCATGTTATAATTATGGTAAGGGAGTCATCAGTGCAAATATTTGAATATCTGACACTATTGGACTTCAGGGAACAACTTGCTATAAAATTACAAATTCTATGATTTATTAAATATTCTGTAGTCCTAGCCCGGATAAAACTTCCTTCCAGATTTCTATACTCAACTCGGAGTACTACTAAGTCATCTAAACTGCATCTGGATTAATCTCTCGTGCGTGAAACTTAAGGAAGTGATAGTTCTTTTATGACAAAGTGTTAAATGGTAGAAATATCGGCTATATGCCAAGAATAAAAAGTGAGAAACATGAATGTGACAATGCCATGTTTGGATAAGTTTAACTGTGATAATCCTCTTATACTGCATATTCTAATAGGAGAATTGATTATTGATTTTATGTTAGTGGCAGCCTTGATTTCTCTCAACGTTTACATAGTGATTTCAATTGTACGACACTGGGGATCGTGTATGTCTTCAGTCTTAGCTGCGACCTCTTGTAGGCTAGTGCTGAATCTTGCTACTTCTGACATACTTGTAGGAGTTTCTAGTGTTTACTACCTGGCATTTCATTATTTTTGCAATGCACAGTATCTTGATCAGAGAAGAGTGCCATGTTTCATGAAGCTTGGAACTGTCACCTTGGGTCATATTGCTTCTTGGTATAGTCTCGTGGCTATCGCAGTGGATAGATACATCGCTGTGGTCCATGCTCTTAGATACCGCACACTTATAAACACCAGGTAAGTAGAAATAATATTAATACTTCCTTAAAAAGCGCATATTGCTTCTTTTTCTTCTTCTTCTTCTTAATCTGCTTACCCTCCAGGGCTGGCTTTTCCCTCGGACTCAGCGAGGAATCCCACCTATACCGCCTCAAGGGCAGTGTCCTGGACCGTGAGATATTGGGTACGGGAATACAACTGGGGAGAATGCCTAGTGCCTCGCCCAGGCGGCCTCACCTGCTATGCTGAACAGGGGCCTTGGTGGGCGATGGGAAGATTGGAAGTGATAGACAAGAAAGAGGGAAGGAAGTGGCCGTGGCCTAAATTAGGTACCACCCCGGCAATTGCCTGGAGGAGAAGTGGGAAACCACGGAAAACCACTTCCAGGATGGCTGAGGTGGGAATCGAACCCACCCCTACTCAGTTGACCTCCCGAGGCTGAGTGGACCCCGTTCCAGCCCTCGTACCACTTTTCAAATTTCGTGGCAGAGCCGGGAATCGAACCCTGACCTCCGGGGTTGGTAGCTAATCACTCTAACTACTACACCACAGAGGCGGAATGTTTATCACTAGAGTAAATATTTGGTTAGTAGGAAGATTTTAGTCCTACCCGCTCTTCTAGAGGTTCTGATAGGCCGTATCCCTAATGTTTATGCAAATCTCATAGCACAACCGTTGTGCAGGCTAGAGTATACTTGTTACTCATTTCAATAAGTCCGCATTCCAACCTATTACTGGCTAAAATGGCTCCGTAGTTAAATGGTTAGCGTGGTGGCCTTTGGTCACAGGATTCCCGCGTTCGATTCCCGCCGGGGTTGGGAATTTTAACCATAATTGGTTAATTTCGCTGACACGGGTGTATGTGTCGTCTTTATCATCATTTCATCCTCGTCACGACGCGTCAAATCAAAAGACCTGCATCTGGCGAGCCGAACATGTCCTCGGACACTCCCGACACTAAAAGCCATTTCATTTTTTACTGGCTAGATCCGAGGTCTATCACTCTTGAAAACAATAAAATTTCGACGGACAGACAGAATAGTTTCTGCGGCCTGTGGATACCGGTTCACTCCATCACCGTCGAAACATAATCGCCTCCAACCAGACCCTCTACGTCCCTTAATATTCGCTTGTCTGTCTCTTTGGCTTAATGGTAGCGTCTTTCCCGTTATTCTGAGGGGGTAGCAGTTCGAGTACCGGCCGGGCTGTGGATTTTAACAGTGGACGGCTAATTGCAGTGGCACGGAGACTGCGTGTTTGAACTGTTTATATACTTGTCTGCTTCTCTCGTATAACACATCAAACGTTGCTCCACTACAACTACAAATTACACGGAGTATCTTCCAACGCAGATGCCGACACTCTGCCTGGAGAGTCCACCTGAAAAGAACTGCACCTAGACAACAATAACCACACAAAAGTATTATTTTAATATTCTCTTGTAATTTTAGTTGTAGTGGACATTATTTCTTATCTCATATGGGGAGACTGATGTGCTCAATTTTATGACGTTAAGCTTTTATTAATTTTGTTTAGCGACTCGGGACATTGTTCAGCGCACTCACTCCGTGTGTGTAAAAAGCACCTGATATAATCTGTATTAACGTAATGTAATCGATGTTGAAGGATTAATAATAGGCCCCAGAGGAAAGAAAAATCAATGCCATCTATTAACAATGAACACTCCACTTAATACAGTACATCGACGATTAACGTTCTTGGCTGGAGAGCAGTCACTTTTTAAAAAACTTTTTCAATGTAGATATTGTGGCTCAGACAGTTGAGGCGCTGGCCTTCTGACTCGAACTTGGCAGGTTCGATCGTGGCTCAGTCCGGTGGTATTTGAAGGTGCTCAAATGCGTCAGCCTTGTGTCGGTAGATATACTGGCACGCAAAAGAACTCATGCGGGACAAAATTCCGGCACCTCGGTGTCTCAGAAAACCGTAAAAGTAGTTAGTGGGACGTAAAGCAAATAAGATTATTATTATTATTATTATTATTATTATTATTATTATCAATCTAGATATTTATTTATTTATTTATTTATTTATTTATTTATTTATTTATGTATTTATTTATTTATTTATTTATTTATTTATTTATTTATTTATTTATTTATTTATTTATTTATTTATTTATTTATTTATTTATTTATTTATTTATTTATTTATTTATTTATTTATTTATTCGATTTCGTCCGCCTATGGACCATGTAAAATAACTTCCGCATATTTTTGTTTCTGCTCTTGGTTTTCGGTCTCTCCAGTAGTTCATCCTTTCAGTGCGTTCCTGTCTTCTTTCATCCGTCCAGACAGTTACACGCACTCTGTCTTTTCCCTGAAAACGCCCCAACTTTCTGATCCCATTGCGAAATGTAGGCTTGTCTAGAATTACATTTTTCGTTATCTTTATTTTTGCTAAACTCGCTTTCATTTCTTTGAACTAACATATTTGTGATTAGGGAATTTTTTGTCAGAATGATCGAATATTCTTTTATTCGGACTTTTCGGATTCATTAGAACCAAGCGACCATAAAAATATATTTCTTTTCTTCCTGAGGGCATTTGATACCTTTTCACTTTGCCTCTAGATTTCTTTATTACTCCTTCTCACCCAACTACTCCTTTCTAGGTCTAGTACTTTCCTTTTTCTCCTTTTTTGTTTAAGACTAAACATTCCATTGCATAAAGGCATTCCAGTTTCATGACAATGTTGTAATGTTAGATTCTTGTTTTTACAGAACGCGACCTTTATTGTAAATGTCTTTCGCTAGTTGATAAACCAATTCAATTTTATGAGCTCTATTTTTGTTTGCTTTGTTTTCTCGTCGTTCGTCTATTGTATTTCACCTAGGTACTTGAATGTATTTACTTTACTGATACTGCCGTATCTTTTGTTTAGGAATTTTGCAGTTTTATTAATATTCTTTACTAATTATCTCTTCTCAAAAGATTTTTTTAATCCTGCCTTTACAGCTGGTTCCGGGAGCGACGTTAATTGTCAGCCAAGTGGCACGGCGATTTTAGTGCCACAAGATGGCGGCACTTTAGCATCACTAGTCCTTCACCGTTACAATCAGATATTAAACATTGTCGGATTTAAGACATTCATTTATTTTACCACTCTCTGGCCCAAGTAAGTTTCAGAAACTACAGACATAGTTTACGTCAAAACGTGCAGAAAGATCACTGGAATAGTAATAAGCAGAGTCATCTCCGCGGGGGCCGAAGGGGTAGTATGTGGTCCTGTGGGTTCACTTCTTGGTGGTGGAAGTGTACTAATAAAGCACAGGAAGTGCCATTTATTCCGACCGAGTCCGTTACATGCATGTCCACGCCGTAGCCCCTGGGCAGCGGGTACACTGCGTGTACATGGCTAAGTCATGTAAGGGCGAAAAAGCGAGTTCCCGACGCTTCAAAATGGGGACCCACCAGCTAAGGGAGACAACCCCGAAAGAAAATATCGGTCCTCCAGGATTGCTGGGGGTTGGCGTTGGGCTGACAACCCAAACTCTCGTTACGAAATCTGAAGAAGAAATAGCCGGCCTGACCCTCAATCAATCAATCAATCAATCAATCAATCAATCAATCAATCAATCAATCAATCAATCAATCAATCAATCAATCAATCAATACTGATCTGCATTTAGGGCAGTCGCCCAGGTGGCAGATTCCCTATCTGTTGTTTTCCTAGCCTTTTCCTAAATGATTTCAAAGAAATTGGAAATTTATTGAACATCTCCCTTGGTAAGTTATTCCAATCCCTAACTCCCCTTCTTATAAATGAATATTTGCCCGAATTTGTCCTCTTGAATTCCAACTTTATCTTCATATTGTGATCTTTCCTACTTTTATAAACGCCACTCAAACTTATTCGCCTACTAATGTCATTCCACGCCATCTTTCCGCTGACAGCTCGGATCATACAACTTAGTCGAGCAGCTCTTCTTCTTTCTCTCAATTCCTCCCAACCCAAACTTTGCAACATTTTTGTAACGCTACTCTTTTGTGGGATTCACCCAAACCTCGCAAATGTGTAAACGACTTGATAATTGGTTCGTGGAATGTTTTAACTCTTTACCAAGCTGGAAACCTAAGAAAGTTGGTCGATCAGCTGGATGAGTATGGACTAGATATTACTGCTATTCAATATTCAATTCAGTGCCAGAAGGAATCAGGAGAGTTGGCAGACCAAAGTTAAGGTGGGAAGAAGGGATGAGAGAGGATGTAAAGATAACTGGAGTCAAGAACTGGAGGAGCTCTGCACTTAACAGGAAAGAATGGGGAAAACTTCTTCAGAAGGCCAAGGCCCACAAAGGGCTGTCGCGCCAGTGATGATGATGATGATGAAAGTCATCCCCGTACATGCCACGAAGGCCCCGGAAGGAGTGTAATGTACAGGCTTCCACTATCCGTAACCTCGGCACTTGATGGGGTGGAGTGGTTAGCTCTACGCGTGATCGCCTTTACCCCAACGAATTAAACTAGTACTCATTTTTGATGTAGGTTGAGTAAACTTCAGGATCATGTGAACCTCCGGAAATGTAAATCTAATTTCTTAAATTTGTAGACTTTCTGATGAGTAATCGAACTCACGTTCTTATGAGTAAACAGAGCACGATTCCACGACTATAATAATAAGAATGAGAAGAAGAATAATCGTAAAAAATTGTTGATAATAATAATAAACAACATTTTCAACGATTATTATTATTATTATTATTATTATTATTATTATTATTATTATTATTATTATTATTATTATTATTATTATTATTATTATTATTATTATTATTAGTTTGACGTTTCAATAGTAAATTACTGTTACAGTTGTGGAGAATTTTGTGCCGTAGGGTTTCATTTTTAGTGTAGAAAATCTATCGATACTAGGCTGGCCTATTTGCGCTCCTTCAAATACCACCGGACTGAGCTGGGATTGAACCCGCCATCTCGAACTCATCAGACCCGCGCTCTACCGTCTGCAATACTCAACCCAGCCTATTGAAGAATTTTTTAAATGTTTTTATAATTTGCTTTACGTCGCACCGACACAGAGAGGTCTTATGGCGACGAAGGGAAAGGAAAGGGCTAGGAGTGGAAATTAAGCGACCGTGGCCTTAATTGACGTAGATATCCAGCATTCGCCGGATGTGAAAATGGAAAACGCCGGGAAACCATCTTCAGGGCTGCCGACATTGGG
The DNA here is from genome assembly GCF_040414725.1 of Anabrus simplex. Taxonomy (NCBI): domain Eukaryota; kingdom Metazoa; phylum Arthropoda; class Insecta; order Orthoptera; family Tettigoniidae; genus Anabrus; species Anabrus simplex. Next base: position 1,534,015,778 of record NC_090265.1, on the reverse strand, counting down.
TTTCGAACCCAATATCTCCCGAATGCAAGCTGATAGATATAAAACATAAACCGTGCAGCCGCTTGCTCGATCACTCGAAGAATGAGGGAGAAGGAATCTTAATAGAGAGGAAAAAGGTGGAATTAAGCCTCGAATGTCATAAAATTGCCGAGCAGTTAGAAAACGAAGTATGATGACCTACAATGTCCTAAGCCCCTAAAACGTATTACTAACATTACACTGACTAACTGTTCTTGTTGCTTCCTGTCTTATACTCATATTCATCTCCACTTCATGGCATTATTATTGCAATTTCAGAAACTAACCCGTCGAAGAGGAGCACACAGCAATGTATAAAATAGTGGTGTTAATTTCCCGAAGTGGTGCAGCTGCTTTCGGGCACACCCATAATGGAGCTGCATCTACCTTTCTAACCATATTCAAATCCCCACAAAACTTTACATTTCAATACCGGAATTCGAACACGGACCTCCTAATATAGCTAACCGTTTCACTACGAATGTGTACATGATGCTGATAAGTTGTATCCTACGGCTGCTTAAAAGCAAACTTGGTAGTGTTACGTGACCGATCATTGCAACAGGACCTCTGAACCAGATCAGTGGAAAATAAGGGACGATGTCGGTTACTTACAGATTTTTTTTTGCTAGTGGCTTTGCGTCGCACCGACACACATAGGTCTTAATGCGACGATGGGAGAGGAAAGGCCTAGGAGTTGGAAGGAAGCGGCCGTTGCCTTAATTAAGGTACAGCCCAAGCATTTGCCTGGCGTGAAAATGGGAAACCACGGAAAACCATCTTCAGAGCTGCCAACAGTGCTATTTGAACCCACTATCTCCCGGATGCAAGCTCGCAGCCGCGCGCTCCTAACCGCACGGCCAGCTCTCCCCGTATTTACAGTTTTAAGCGGGTGATTATTAAGCACATATGTTTTTGTCTGGCATTGTACCTACCTCATTATCGTACTAAGTACTGTAAGTTTTAGAGAGTGTACGCATAGGGAGATTCGGTACATTCGGGTCAGTGCAATTTATTTATTTATTTATTTATTTATTTATTTATTTATTTATTTATTTATTTATTTATTTATTTATTTATTTATTTATTTATTTATTTATTTACATCGCACTGAAACGCATAGGTCTTATGGTGATGATGGGATAGAAATGGGCCACCAGTGGAGTTCGAACCCACTATCTCCTAAATGTAAGCTCACAGCTGCACAGCCGAATCACTCGGCAGTGCAATATGGTAATTACTGTTTTAAGGGGAAGAACAACTAGGCAACCATTCTCTCTTAACACTAATCAGAAGGAAAGAGAGGTATCTACAACAGAAATGGTAGGACCACGAAGAGCGTGAAATGAACTACTTTCTGGGCCGTGCAAACCTAATACCGTAGTGAGAGCAATATGTAAGCAATCGAAGTGCAATAGGTACTATAAAATGTGTATATATTTAGTATTAACATGTTTATGTTGCAAAGACGCGGACATTGCTTTCTCAGACGAATTGATATTACTTTAAAGGCTATTTCCTGTTTCATGGCTAAATAGTTAGCGTGCTGGCCTTTGGTCACAGCGTCCCTGGTTCGAATCCCGGCAGGTTCGGGAATTTCAGACATCATTGTTTAATGGCAGCAAATGAATAGACCTGCACCTGGCGAACCGAACATATCCTCGGTCACTCCCGGCACTAAAACCCACACGTCATTTCATAAGGACATATAGCAAACTATAGGGTCTAAATGATTCCCTGCTTCGAAAACTTACCAGAGAGGATGATCAGCTTATTTGGCATTAGTCACTCGATTGTACTTTGTATGTTGCAAGGTATTCACTTAGATAAATACACATCATTAAGAAGTTTAATTACCGGGCGAGTTGGCCGTGCGCGTAGAGGCGTGCGGCTGTGAGCTTGCATCCGGGAGATAGTAGGTTCGAATCCCACTATCGGCAGCCCTGAAGATGGTTTTCCGTGGTTTCCCATTTTCACACCAGGCAAATGCTGGGGCTTTACCTTAATTAAGGCCACGGCCGATTCCTTCCAACTCCTCGGCCTTTCCTATCCCATCGTCGCCATAAGACCTATCTGTGTCGGTGCGACGTAAAGCCCCTAGCAAAAAAAAAAAAAATAGAAGTTTAATTAATTATGAGGAAAATTATTTCAAAAGAAAATGATTATCTTGCAGTAATGAAGATCCAGGGACTCCTATCTTTTTATGACTGCACTTCTCAGTACGTAAAATACATCATAATAATTTTATAAGAAAATACGCTCACTTAGAATTGATAATAATAATTATTACTATAGTAAAAATGATAGTATTAATGCCATTTGTTTGGCGTGTCTTAAATTACTTTGCATTTTTAACCCTGACAATTACACCATACGACTTTCCGACGTGTCGTACGAATGAATGCCATCTAGTCCTCATAAGGAGGGGAAAGCTATCCCCTCTACCACCTCTATTCCTTGTTCATTCCGTATGGTACCTTTAACGTAACTTTAAATAATAGGCTTTGAGTGGCACGTCTTCGAGACGTGTGGTGTAACTAAAGCGATATTTATAGACGTGTTACGGTCAGCGTTAAAGAGATATCGAGGTATCGTCAGTTCTTCGTCAGAGGTTCTTAAACGTGCAGGAGCCAAATGTCATGAGATTGTCATTTTTAAAACCCCTTAAATTCCACCAACCTTGGACATGATCAAATCCGCAATCTTAGGAATCAAAGGACAACGACACAGACAGACAGACAGACAGACAGACAGACAGACAGACAGACAGACAGACAGACAGACAGCAACATCGTCCGTTCTACGTTACGTCTGTAAATGGGATGATATGTGTATGAGTGCGTATGATGACCACGGACTGAATTAACCTCAAGCCCTGCTATATCGGCTAATCACTTAACATTTTTATGAAGTAGAATTGAATACTACAACCGAGAATGAAAGATCCGACCGAGTGTGTTTAGGTTCAGCCGTTCTTGTCTGTCAAATGAGTTCCTTCGCGCTAACACCACCACCACCACCACCAACAAAGAATATAGACATAAGGTATGGGATTTCTGTGTTTTAATGTTATCAGGAGTGAGAAAATATTTTTCCGTTATTGTATGCAAATAACTCATAATTTCTTTTGTCTACGTAATCTATATATATATAAAATAGCTTGTCCTGACTGACTGACTGATTCATCATCGCCGAGCCAAAACTACTGGACATAATGAAATGAATTTTTGGAGATACATTCATATTAAGATGTAGGTGCTCGCTAAGAGAGGATTTTTGGATATTCCTTTGCTAAGGGGGTGAAAAGGGGGGGTGAAATTTTAAAATGAGTGCACCTATATCTCAAAACTTTAAAAGTTTACAAATGTAAAAATTGGTATTTAGAATCATCTTTGAAAATAAGGAAACACGTATTTTTTGTTTTCAGAAAATCCCAATAGGAGGGGTGAAAAAGGGTGAAAATGGGGGAAAATGTGTTCAATGCCTTTAATCAGGATACCGGTAGTTATATCTAAGAAACTGAAGATATTACAGACCTGAATATTGGTACTTTTGATCTCTTTTAAAAATAAAGAAACACGTATTTCTTTGTTTTTGGAAAATCTAATTAATGGGAGGGTGAAAAGGGGGTGAATTTTTAAAATTAGTGAATCTATATCTCCAAACTTTTAAAGTTTGCAGATGTAAAAATTGGTATTTAGAATCTTCATTAAAAATAAAGAAACACGTATTTTTTTGTTTTCGGAAAATCGCAATAGGAGGTGTGAAAAGGGGTGAAAAAGGGGTTGAATGCCTTTAATGAGGCTACTTATATCTCAGAAACTGAAGATATTATAGACCTGAAAATTGGTTTTTGGGATCTCCTTTAAAAATAAAGAAACACGTATTTTTTTGTTTCTGGAAAACCCAATTAAGGGGGATAAAAAAGGGGTAATATTTTAAAATGAGTGTATCTATATCTCAAAACTTTTAAAGGTTATAGGTGTAAAAATAGGTATTTAGAATCTCCATTAAAGATAAAGAAACACGTATATTTTGTTTTCGGAAAATCCTAATAGGAAGGGTGGAAAAGGTTGAAAAAGGGGTCGAATGCATTTCATAAGTCTACTTATATTTCAGAACCTGAAGATATTACAGGCCTGAAAATTGGTGTTTGGGATCTCCTTTAAAAATAAACACGTATTTTTTGTTTGTGGAAAATACAATTATGGGGGGGGGGGTTGAAAAGGGGGTGATTTTTTTTAAAATGAGTGTATCTATATCTCAAAACTTTTTAAGTTTATAGATGTAAAAATTGGTATTTAGAATCTCCTTTAAAAATAAAGAAACACGTATTCTTTTGTTTTCGGAAAATCCCAATAGGAAGGGTGTAAAAGGGTGAATAATGGGTTGAATGCCTTTCATGAGGATACTTATATTTCAGAACCTGAAGATATTACAGACCTGAAAATTGGTATTTTGGATCTACTTTAAAAGTAAAGAAACAGGTATTTTTTCGTTTTTGGAAAATCCAAATATTGGGGGGTGAAAACGGGGGTGAATTTTTTAAAATGAGTGTGTCTACATCTTAAAACTTTAAAATTTACAGATGTAACAATTGGTGGTTAGAATCTCCTCTAAAAATATAGGAACACGTATTTTTTGTTTCCAGTAAGTCCTAATAGGAGGGGTGTAAAAGGGTGAAAAATGGGTTGAATGCCTTTAATGAGGATACACATATCTCAGAAACGAAAGATATTACAGAACTGATAATTCGCATATGGGATTACCTTTAAAAATAAAGAAACACGTATTTTTTAGTTTTTGGAAAAGCCAATTAATGGCGGTTAAACAGGAGTGACAAATTGGGGTGAATTTTTTGAAAGACTATATCTACAGAATATCTTGGAATCGTAAAATGTTACAGACGTAAAAAGTGGGTGTAAATCTCCTGTAAATGTAAAGAAATATAGGTTATTTGTTTTTGGAAACTCTACTTAAGGGGAACCCAAAAGGGGTGAAATTTTAAAATGAGAATTTTTACGGATATCTAAAAAACTTAACATGTTACAGAAGTGAAAAATGGCATTTTTTTATCTCTATTAAACATAAAGAAAAGTGTATTTTTAGTTTTCGGAAATACCACTTGGGTGGAGGGCGGGGGGGGGGGTAAAAGTGACTGAAAATGGTGATGAATTCTTTTAATTAGGCTACTGATATCTCAAAAATGAAGATGTTACAGACGTGAAATTTGATATTTGCAATCTGCTTTAAAAGTAAAGAAACACGTATTCTCGGAAAATCCAATGAAGGGGGGGGGGGGAAGAATTGAAACATTAGTTGACTTAATTGTATGAGAATACATAAATCTAATACTAAAGTTATTACAGACGTGAAAATTCGTATTTGGTTCTCCTTTAAAAACAAAGAAAAAGGCGTTTTGGTGGGGAAACCATCTTGGAGGGCGGGAGTGTAAAGGAGTTGAATTCCTTTCATGAGGACACATAAATCAAAAACTGAAGAAGTTAGAGTCGTGATAATTTGTATTTAGAAGATCCTTTGCTATTAAAGAAACAAGTACTTTTTTGCGGGAAAATTCATTTAGGGGGAGGAGAGATTATTGTGAAATGAAATGAAAAAAAGTAAATTACTTTTATGTGGATACTTATATCTCAAAACTGAAGGTAATAGACGTGAACATTGGTGTTTGGAATCTCCCTTAAACATAAAGAAACAAGCATCCTTTTAATTCTTTTTCAGGGGGGGGGGGTGGCTGTAAATAAACTTAACGGCGGTTGGGTGTAGAAGGAGGTGAGACCAATTGATTTTACTGTTATTAATGTACTTATAAGGATCCTCCGTTGCTCAGGCGGCAGCGCGCCGGCCTCTCACAGCTGGGTTCCGTGGTTCAAATCTCGGTCACTCCATGTGGCATTCGTGCTGGACAAAACGGAGGCGGGACAGGTTTTTCTCCGGGTACTCCGGTTTTCCCTGTCATCAGCCATTCCAGCAACACATAATAGTAATAATAATAATAATAATAATAATAATAATAATAATAATAATATTCCGGACCGTCGTCAAATTGCGGACCGCGATGGAAACGGCTCCTGGACGGGTAATGACTAAGAATGCAGTCCGGTCGCGGGTTCAGTGCCGCCAAGGCACCCAGTATGATAGCACGCCGGATCTCCTGAAGGATTATATCCGTATTAAAAATATTATAGGAAAAGATGGCAAAGATTTACGGACCCAACTGACATGGAGGAATACCTGAGCCTAATCCGGGAAGTACGAAATCGATTGCTGGAAAGAAAGATTTTAAAATGGGAGGAAACGTGCCGTAAAATAATAGATCGGGAATTTTGGTGGATTCTCGCAGAGAACGAGTCAGATCGCGAATTTCGGCGGATTATATATCTAAATAAGCATTCAATTATAAATTTCAGTATAATACCGTAGCGAAGCACGGGTATCTTGCTAGTTAGAGTATAAAAGTGCATTATTTGAATAATTTAGGCCAATAATATTTCCCTTTGTTATAACATTAGCCTTATACTGTACTTCCAAGTTATGAAACACAAATGCCTATGGAACAAATATATCGTCCCTTAAGAACCATAATAATAATAATAATAATAATAATAATAATAATAATAATAATAATAATAATAATAATAATAATAATAATAATAATAATAGTTGCTTTACGTCCCACTAACTACTTTTACGGTCTTCGGAGACGCCGAGGTGCCGGAATTTAGTCCCACAGGAGTTCTTTTACGTGCCAGTAAATCTACCGACACGAGGCTGTCATATTTAAGCACCTTCAAATACCACCGGACTGAGCCAGGATCGAACCTGCCAAGTTGGGGTTAGAAGGCCAGCGCCTTAACCGTCTGAGCCACTCAGCCCGGCCCCTTAAGAACCATACCATGCAAACGCAAAATACAACTATCATTATTATTATTATTATTATTGTTATTATTATGGTTCTTAAGGGACGATATATTTGTTGCATAGGCATTTGTGTTTCATAACTTGGAAGTACAGTATAAGGCTAATGTTATAACAAAGGGAGATATTCTTGGCCTAAATTATTCAAATACCAGAAGGAAGAACACACTCAAATATGAAAAAATGATCAGGTAGTCTTGGGAACTGGTCTCGTAATGAAACAGCTCTACTAATTATCACCATGTCTGTAAGTGCTTGTCCATGTTAGTTACTCGATGCTGAACGAAAGCAGTAGTCTGTATTCTGTTGGTTACTCGGGGTTGATTTTTAAGCAACGGTATACGGAAGGGGCAAGGTCGGCTCGCTATGAAATGTTTGACCGAGTACAAGCGACGCTTGTGTTCGCTAGCCGGTCGAAGAGACGAACAGAGTATAAACCAGTTTGTGTAAGATTCTATTAGATACTCCTTAATCCTCCAAAAAAGCACTCAGCTTTGGCTCTTGTCATTCCGTCTCCGTCATAAATTGCGAGATTGTAACCTACTGAAATGAGGTCAACGTTTACACACAGTTCAAAACAATGAGGGGAACATGTTTTGTAACGTCTGGTGTGTGAACGTTAATTTGATAGATGGGGTTCCATTGGTCGTACAACATACCTTGAGACCTTAGCTACTCAGAGTATGTCAAATCCATCTGTACGCGTAGCCATACATTAACCTGTCCGGTGACCCCTCAAAACAAAGTGAATAGTGGTGCGCCCGTGTGTCGTTGTGAGGTACACAGTCTACTGAAGTCATTTGAGCACGGTGTAAGTCAACTAACAAATCCCATGAGACATCTTAACGAGGTCCAAGTCGCAAGGACCGTCACTTTGATCCAGGAAGGATGGACTTCTCCTCGTGTTGCTGTGGATCTCAATGTCTCTCCGTCAGTAATTCAACGCATGTGGAATCGATATAATGAGACAGGTCAGTTCACATGGAGGGTTGGACAAGGTCGTGGACACATGACAACCCCTCAGGATGACCGATATCTGACCATCTGTGCGTTGCAGCGTCGTTCAGCAACTGCCAGAGAACTACAACAAGACTTCAGGAGGGTCACTGGAGTCACGGTGTCTGACCAGACAGTAAGGAACAGGTTAGGAGAAGTGTCCTTACGACCCAGAGGTCCTGTTCGAGTGCCCCGTTTAACGCAGCAACATCGCGCAGCTCACTTTCTGTTTGCCCGTACCCACGTCAACTGGCAACTTCGCCAATGGAAACCAGTGTTGTTCACAGACGAGTCCATATTTCCCCTGACACAGCGTGATGGACGTCAACGTACATGGAGACGACGTGGTGAGCAGTACATGCCAAATTTTGTCCAGGAATATGACCGATTCGGAGAAGGTTCTGTGATAGTGTAGAGTGGCATCAGTATTGATGGCCGTACGGATCTTGTCGTCGTCCGTGGTAATCTTACCGCTGTGGGTTACATCAAGCAGATACTGCTACAGCATGTGTTGGATGCTGCATACGGTGTTGGCCCTGATTTCGTATTCATGCATGACAATGCCAGGGCTCATGTAACGCTCATCAGAGTCCTGCAGCGAGGCCCAACCCATGAGCTGCTTCAGCAGTACACTGTAATGGGCTTTGAAAGGCTCGAACAAACGAAGCCCGTGACGTCATCGCACGGGCCGGTCTGGGCCAGCGCTATGTCATTCGTACGCGGTGAGCCAAGGACAGCGCTGTGGTAGTTCTATGGGCTGACTGCTTCAATGTGTACAGTGTACTGCGTGTCACCGGAGTGCGTTGCAATACGGTCGAGTGGAGCCGATCAAATTTGCTGTGGTTTTCAGTTTGACTTCTCTGTCTGTCCTGTTATCGGAAACGAATGTGGACTGTAATTCCAAAAGAAAAGAAACCGTGGCAAAAATCGTGAACTAAAAAAAGAAGCAACAAACGAACTAAAAACCGCACAATACAAGACTTCTGAACCGGATCCTAAACTTAAAAGTCGTATTTGGTTGGTATACTTGACGGTGATGGGAAAGACGTTAATTTTGTGTGCTGTACGATCTGCGGTGAACTTTATGTACACACTAGCAGTTACTCGCGGCTTCTCGCGTGGATTTCGTAATTTGATAAAAGTAATCGTTCCTCGGTACTGTACTAAGACATTATCTGAAAATCCCTGAAGTATAAAACCTCACTGAAAAACTGAGTTTCATTTACCCCAGAAACTCTTTGTAAACAAAGTTTGTCGTATTGCCTTTTGGGGCTGAGATGACCATGCGACATAGAACTGTACACGAGAGAACGTCTTCTCTCAAGTAAAAAAAAAAAAACACGTTTCCTTAATTTTTAAAGAAGATTACAAATACGTATTTCCACATCTGTAACATCTTCAGGTTTTGAGATATAAGTATCCGCATAAAAAAAATTCAACCCCTTTATCAGCGCTTCCTCCACCCCCTCCTACGTGGATTTTCCAAAAACAAAAACGAGAGATATGTCTCTTTATTTTTAAAAGAGATTATAAATACCAATTCACATCTGTAACATGTTAATTTTTGGAGATATATTGTAGATATGCTCAGGGATTATGTATACAAATTTTGGTTGTCAGCTATGCCCAAACGTACACACATAATCGCGCTGCTGTAGAACCCTGGAGCTGGCGTTGCCATGGTTACGGCAGTTCATTTCCTTATCCGATTCCGAGAACAGGGATAGTGTGGTGCCAATATCTCCATAACGGTCGGTTTCAGGGCCGTAAAACATAGTTTTCGGGCCCATAGGGCTTACCGAGATTTGTTCTTTGGGTCAAGGGGCTTCAAATGAGCTTAGTGTTGTTCTTGCACGACAAATTCGATATTTCGCCTATATTAGCCTATTATTTTTATGACTTCCCTGTCACCCCCACCTCGAATCGTTTTGAAAATAAAACACAGCCCATGTCCCCCAGGGATAATGTATATTTACATTAGTAACAGGATTTTTAGAATCGGTCCAGTAGTTTCTGAGATAACCCTCCAGATATACACAAACTAACAAAATTCGCGCACTCTCTCTATTATATTAGTGTAGATTAAAGGAGTCGGACTGATTTTGTATTTTTTATGATTAGATAAAAAACTTACGATGAACGAGGTGTGCTTGAATGACGAGCATTCTAACGTTTCCGTGTCCCGTTCCGTGGCTAAATGGTTAGCGTGCTGGCCTTTGATCACAGGGGTCGCGGGTTCGATTCCCGGGAGGGTCGGGAATTTTAACCTTAATTAGTTAATTTCGCTGGCACGGGGGCTGGGTGCATGTGTCGTCTTCATCATCATTTCATCCTCATCACGACGCGCAGGTCGCCTACGGGAGTCAAATCAAAAGACCTGCATCTGGCGAGCCAAACATGTCCTCGGACACTCCCGGCACTAAAAGCCATACGCCATTTCATCAAACTCCACGACTATGCCACAACCTGCCAAAGTAATGAAATTTTCTTCGTGGACTGACGTTCATGATGCTCCTATTCCAACAGATGAGCTGGAAAGATATTTAAAGCAAAATTGTGGAATGCAAGAAGATAGATATAGCATCCTATTGGAGAACAAATGGACAAAACTATCCAAAATTTCACCAGATCTTTAGGAAAGTAATATGTATGCAAGCATCATGTTCAGCTTCAGAGATAAATTGCAGTTCAGCGGGCTTCATTACCAACGCACGACAATGCTGATGCTCTTCTTTTCATTCACAGTAATTCCATTCCACCACATTAACAATGACCAATAAACAACTCACACTAAGTAAAAGCTATGTTCAGGATTGTTTTTGTTGTTGGCAAATTGCACGTCATTTCTGTTTATATTTTATTTTGAGGTAAACGCGAATGAAGTCCTATGAATATGCTTCGTGTTATTTAGATTCATTTTCAGTTAACTTGATGTCAGTTGCAAACGAATATTAGTTTATAATAAAGTTTCTGTTTGTTTTCAATTATTACTATTATTATTATTATTATTATTATAGTGCAGGAGAAATATCTACCGTTTAATTTCAAAATGTGATTAGCCTACTTTGCAATATGTTAGTAGCGTACGGAATTCGTAGGGTGAATGATCCGAATAGTAGTGTGACGTGAACATTTCGTTGTGCACAGCGCACATGTTATTGTGGAGAACTACTCAAGGTTATTCCACGAAGCCCGCCCAGTGCGGTGGACTGCGGTGGGCCGTATGAGCCCAGGGCTGTGGGCCATTACGCTGCCGCGTCAGAAAGAGAAAGGCACTGCACGGGCTGGGCTGCCGGAGCCCGTGGGTTCGAAGTGCTGCGCGGTGGGTCTGGCTGCAGGAGTCTGGCGCGCATCACCAGAGCTGTCTTGCGAGAACTGGACATTCAAGAAATGGAATGGCCAGCAGTGAGTCCGAACCTTAATCCCATCGAGCATGTGTGGAATAGACTTGACAGAAGTGTTCGTGGGGGTCCTGTTTCACCACAGACGCTCCAAGATCTCATACAGGCTCTCATTGAAGAATGGGATCTGATACCACAACGTGACCTCCGCCAACTTATACGGACCATTTAACGTTAAGAATTTCATATTTAGGTTCCGTATTGAAACAAGATTTACATCAAAGAAAGGACAATAAGTTCCACCTTTTCAATACTATATATTGTGTGAAAGTTTTACATTACAGTTAAAACATCACAACTTTTGTACATTCGGTACCGGTTTCGACAGATTCCCTGTCATCATCAGCCGAGAATAATTAAACAAAGACAAGTATAAATCATGATTCTTATGGTGTGATTACAATGGTGGATTGAAAATATACATTATATGATTAAAATAGTATATATATATATACACAAATAAAAGGTAAGTAAAATGGGAATGGTCATTATTCTATGAGGTGTACACCTTAATATTTCTAATTAAACGGTTAATTTGTTAAAAGAAATATTGTTCTTGTAATATATAATTAGGGCCTATAGTGAAATTTGATTGTAGGCTTAATTCTGTAATATTTTAACTTTTTGACCAGTCAATTCATTGAAGTTATGTAGCCATGTTTGACACATTAAAAAGGTAAACAAACATTTAGTCGAATGGTGTTCCACATAAAATATGTACGATAAAATTCGATTGGAGCTTCAACTTGGACTTAAGAATGGAAGAATTATATAATGTTCAATGCAAGCAGAAATAAATGAGTTAATTTTTTCACTATGTATTGATGTTGATAGTTAGAATGTCCGTTGAACAGTTCAATATGTCGATTTGTATTCTGGAATGGTTTACATTATTTTGAGAAATAGTAACTGAGGTTCTTGCTAAGATGGTACTTGAAGATCTTGTGTTGTAAGTTGTGAATACATAAATGATTTGGAAAGATCCTGATCCAAGTCGGAACCTATAAGAAATAAAATACTATTTAAAGTTATATGAAAATCGGAAGGAGTAAAAATTCGCGAAATATTAGCGAAATGAAGGACTCACCTCAGGTGCCAAGTTGGTAGTGGATGTATCGGAGTGGAACTAACAGGCTGAATGTGAAGAGACGGACCTCAGAAGGAAGCGAGGAGGGGCGGAGTTACTGAGCGAGGGGAAGAGGGAGCGCGGTGGAGGCGGGGCTATAATCGGGTGGGCGCGGACGGCGGTAGGGGTAATACGTAAGCGTGTTATGGATTGTTTTGAAGATAGATCGATTTTTGGGGATTTTAAGATTGTTCAATATTTTGATAAACGTATCAAATAAAATCGTGGGTTTGTCGGATAAATCATTGAGATTAAAATTTGAATTATGGTACTGATCAAGTGAGATGTAAAATTGTTCAGTGAGATCAAGTATAGGACCTTTATTTATTATTTCAATGATGTCTATATCGTGGTCTATGCCATAAAATTTGTGTTTATAGTCGTGTATATGTTGGCCTACTGCGGAGAATTTTCTGTATTTAATTGCATCTACGTGTTCTGTATATCTAATTTTGAACGATCTACCGGTCTGTCCGAGGTAGGTACTGAGGCAGTCGTTACAATGAAATCTATAGACACCTGACTTTTCAAAGGGGTTGGAAGGGTTGATTGAGTTAGAGTTGTGTAGAATGTCTAGGTTTCTATTATTAGTTCTGAAAGAAATGTTAATATTCTGCTTCTTAAATATATTTGTAATATTATGGATACTGCGGTTATAGGTAAAAGTTGAAAAAGTTTTTGATTTAGTAGATTGTTTAATTAGGTTCGATTTTGGGCGATGTCTGAATTTGCTGATTATATTTTCTATGAAATTCTTATTGTAGCCATTATGAAATGCGATATTGCGTATAGTGTTTAATTCTTTATTAAGGTCTGATTTTGACATAGGAATATTGAATGCTCGGTGTACTAGGCTATTGTAGGTAGCCCGTTTATGATTAGGGGGATGAGTAGAGTCCTGTGGTATTGTCGTAGCAGTATGTAGCAGTATCACTCTAGTGATAGTGAGATCTAGAAAATTGATGGTATTGTTGACTTCGGATTCTAGTGTAAATTTAATATCTGTGTCGATAGTGTTAAGGTGTGTTAGAGTGGTAGCTGCGTCTATAGTGCGTTGGTCCATAATAATAAATACATCATCGATGTACCTGGGCCAGAGATGTATGTTGTTAAATGTTGCATTATTGTCTATTTTTGCATGTTCTAAAAAATCTAGATATATTTCTGCTAAAATGCCGGAGGCTGGTGAGCCCATGGCTAGGCCGTCCTGCTTGTATATTATTTTATCGAATGTAAAGTAGTTGTTATTGATTAAAAGCTTCAAGATAGACATAAAGTCAGCTATTTCAAGGTGACTAAGTTGGCTATGGTTGTGTAGATTTCAAGGGATAATATGAAGGAGTTTTTCTGGTTTAATACTAGTGTACATATTAGTAACGTCAAACGAGTGTAAAGAGTGATATGGTTGAAGTGTAAAGTCATCTAGTTGTTTAATAAGTTGAAGTGTATTCTTTATAGATTTCTTGGACTGAAAGGTGTAGTGTTTTTTGAGGAATTGTTGAGTGAATTGTGCTGCTTTGTACAAAGGACTAGGTCTATAGTTTACAATAGGGCGTATTGGGACATTAGTCTTATGTATTTTAGGTTGTGCTTTGACAGTGGGAAGTCCTGGGTTCATATGAATTAGTTTACTTTTTTCACTGTCGGTTAAGAGAAAGGATGTATTTTTAAGTGTCTGTTTTAACTGCCGTTGGATGGCTTGTGTTGGATCTTTGTTAATTATTGTAAAAGTGCTGTCTGTGAAAAAATCTTTAGTTTTGGATACGTATTCTGTTTGGTTCATTATTACAGTGGTGTTTCCTTTATCTGCCTTCGTAACGATGGTATGATTGTCTTTTATTTTCTTTTTAAGTTGAATGATCTTATTTCCATCTTCAAGTTGTGATTTGGTGATATTCAGGGTTGGTGATATAAAAGTTTTCTTTAATTGTTTATTAGCTTCGTGTCTGAGTTCATCTTGTATGTCGTAAGGCATCTTTTTTATCGCTGCTTCTGTTTCTATTATTAGTTTTTTAGCAACATTTGATGGGTTGTAATTAGGCCAGTTATGTTTAGGGCTCTTTGATAAAATAGCGATCTCTTCGTCATCGAATGTTGCATTAGATAAGTTGATGAATGGGGGATGAAATTCGGTTATGGGGTGACTGGCAGTGTCTAGGCTGATCGGGTTATTAGATGGTTTGTTGGTTGTGGGAGATTTGTTAAGGAGAGTTTGAAACTTGTTATTTAAAGTGGACTGTTTTTGAATAAGTAAAGTGGATAGCTTACTGTAGACTTTCTCTTGGAAAATATTCCATTGTGAGTCTGATAACAACGTAGCAACGTAGTTATACGGACCATGCCACGGTAGGTGCCAAGCTGTGATAAATGCTTGTGGAGGACATACATACTATACTGCAGTTCTCCAACTGTGATAAAAATCCACCCTGGAGAACTGTTATCACTTTGTTTTCGCCCCTACTTGGACATTTCCATTTGTGTTCTGAAAATGATCCCGAATCCATCGATGTACTTTTGTATACTTCAACGGTAGAGAATAAACGTTTAGTTAGTAATATACCTGGGTGTGAGGTATTGTTTTGTGGAGCACGGCTTACGTTCGAAAACATATTCCCCTAATTTTTAACTGCGTAGTTAAGGGCGGAATGCATGAGAAACTTACAGAAATATTAAGAAATAACGTTTCAAATTTTGAAATAATATTAAAGATTAATTTTACTTTTCAACAAGGGAACAGGAAGGATTGCAACAACTATCGAGGTATCTCATTGTTTAGTATACCAGGCAAAGTATTCACTGGCATCTTGGAAGGGAGGAAGTGATCAGTCGTTGAGAGGAAGTTGGATGAAAACCAGTGTAGTTTCAGACCACAGAGCGGATGTCAGGATCAGATTTTCAGTATGCGGCAGGTAATTGAAAAATGCTACGAGAGGAATAGGCAGTTGTGTTTATGTTTCGTAGATCTAGAGAAAGCATATGACAGGGTACCGAGGGAAAAGGTATTCGCCATACTGGGGGACTATGGAATTAAAGGTAGATTATTAAAATCAATCAAAGGCATTTATGTTGACAATTGGGCTTCAGTGAGAATTGATGGTAGAATGAGTTCTTGGTTCAGGGTACTTACAGGGGTTAGATAAGGCTGTAATATTTCACTTCTGCTGTTCGTAGTTTACATGGATCATCTGCTGAAAGGTATAAAATGGCAGAGAGGGATTCAGTTAGGTGGAAATGCAGTAAGAAGTCTAGCCTGTGCTGACGACTTGGTCTTAATGGCAGATTGTGCTGAAAGCTTGCAGTGTAATATCTTGGAACTTGAAAATAGGTGCAATGAGTATGGTATGAAAATTAGCATCTCGAAGACTAAATTGATGTCAGTAGGTAAGAAATTCAACAGAATTTAATGTCATATTGTGATACAAAGCTAAACAGGTCGATAATTTAAAGTATTTAGGTTGTGTGTTCTCCCAGGATGGTAATATAGTAGGTGAGATTGAATCAAGGTGTAGTAAAGCTAATGCAATGAGCTCGCAGTGGCGATCAACAGTTTTCTGTAAGAAGGAAGTCAGCTCCCAGACGAAACTATCTGTCTGTTTTCAGACCAACTTTGCTTTACGGGAGCGAAAGCTGGGTGGAGTCAGAATATCTTATTCATAAGTTAGAAATAACTGACATGAAATTAGCGAGAATGATTGCTGGTACAAACAGGTGGGAACAATGGCAGGAGTGTACTCGGAATGAGGTGATAAAGGCTAATTTAGGAATGAATTCATTGGATGAAGCTTTACGCATAAACCGACTTCGGTGTTGGGGTCATGTGAGGCGAATGGAGGAGGATAGGTTACCTATGAGACTAATGGACTCTGTTGTGGAGGGTAAGATAAGTAGAGGGAGACCAAGACGAGGATGGTTAGACTCAGTTTCTCTCAGATGAGAGTTATAGAACTAAATGAGGTCACAGCACTAGTTGCAAATAGAGGTCTGTGGCAACGTTTAGTAAATTCACAGAGGCTTGCAGACTGAACGCTGAATATCATACCAGCCTTTAATGACAATGTTTGTATGTATGTACGTATGTATGTATGTATGTATGTATGTATGTATGTATGTATGTATGTATGTATGTATGTATGTATGTATGTATGTATGTATGTATGTTAAGCAGAGCTCAGACGTTACACATTACGGCAAAGGTCTGGATTTTTATAAAACCACTTGATGTTACCCAGAGTGTTCTCCTTCGGTTAATGCCAAATTGTATTAGCTTAACACGGTATACTGTATTGACTTAGAGTGTGAGTGCATTGCATAATACATAAGTAGGGCAAGAATTTCATGCAAGCGCGTTTCAAGTATCATTTTGACCGCAGAACCGTTTTGCCATGGTATTTACATGGATATTTGTTGTACGTTCTGCTATAACCCCTAATGCCTTGGAAACCTTTTCTATATGACAGTAGAGTGTTCAGAAGAATATGCGATACTCGTTTGATTTCCACCGTATTACAGCAATAAATCCTTGGCCTGAGTCATGGGACCAGAATTCCATCGTTCGATGTGTAGTTGTGAAAGAAATTCCAAATCCAAGAGCAGCACTAAATCTAAGCGTAGTAAACAAGTTTAGGTGTGAAGCAGTTTGGGAATATCATCTTGACAGCTATAAAGTGCTACAACAGAAACTCTGACACTATCAGGAGTGTTGTTCAGAGCATTTCCATGAAATGACCGTGTCCTATATGTCTTTACTACTCAGAACCATCATATCTTTAATACCATCACAGTGATAAGTGAGACTAAAATATCAATTAAAACTAATTTTGACTAGCATGATCATGATCATCCTCATCCTCATCCTCATCATCATCACCGTCGTCATATGATGGCGTGTCCAACGGCAGGTGCCTTACATTACATGACCTCTGCCTCCCAACTTACATCCGCTCTTTAATCGCCTCATGTCTTCCACATTTCAATTCAGCCACCATTATTATTCCTCTGTTTCAACTGTCACTTGAAGAACAATTGATACGACCGCAGCTGTGATCTTGCATTCGGGAGATAGTGGGTTCAAATTCCACTGCCGGCAGCTCTGTAGATGGTTTTCCGTGGTTTCCCATTTTCGCATCAGGCAAATGCTGGGGCTGTAACTTAATTAACGCCACGGCCGCTTCCTTTCCACTCCTAGTCCTTTTTAACTCATCGTCGCCATAAGACCTATCTGTGCCAGTGCGCCGAAAAACCAGTTGTAAGAAAATAATATTGATACGAGGCGTTTTCCTCCCAGAACATACATTGTCCAGTTTTCTTTCCTTCTTCAAACTGCATTTTGTAGAATTATGTGTTTCATGCTTTTTCTCAATAGGCCTACCTCTACACTTTCTACTCCTCTGTGTTCTCCCAGTTGTAGAGTAGACCAAACTGACATCTTGAAAGCATCTCTATCTCCTTCAACATCCGAATTTCACAACCGTACAGAATAGCACTCGCTAAAAAGCATTTCACAAACTTTTCTCCTGCTGTAGTCTGCATCAACAGGTTAATGCCGGAAATACTGTCTCAGTCAAGAGATGACAACAGGCAAATGGGTATGTGTGAACAAACATTGATAGAACGAGCTGGCCATGTGGTTTGGGTCACGTAGCTGTGGCCTTCCGTTCTGCAGATAGTGGGTAGTCCTCAATTCCGTAGGTTAAAATCTCGCTATTTACGACGGTGATGGCATGCAACGAGCCAACAATGAAACACACATGTTTATTAATGAGATAACTAACCTTAGGCCTATCGACGTGACTCAGTTTTTTCTGTTAATTGTTACAATGTTCAGCATGAGTGCTTATAATTTTTAACGAGGTTTGAAAATTTGTGTATTATTTAAGACTATCGGTTTGTTGAAGATCATCTGTAACCTGTGCACGGAGAAGAGATTTAAAATTCAGTATTATAAGCAAGAACGAGGAACTCAGTTCTTAATAGCAGCCGAAGTTTTCCGTGGAAGAAAAGGAAAAACTTTGCAGAAATTCTTGATTTTGCATAACTTCAGACAGGTTAATCGGTTTGTCTGGCCTGCTATTTTTCATGATTTTATTAAATATATGTTCCGTTAATTTCCTGATGGACTCTTTTCCGCGGCATTGCAGGAACTTCATTATCCTTACGCCAATCGAAAGTAGTTAATGATCATGAATGTCTGCTAACACCTGTCCTATTCAGTACTCATTTATTGTAACCTAAATGAAGGGTTACATATATTTGAAACTAGTTTCGGTCTTGCTAGAGACCATCATCAGTCAAAATCATTCAGTTAAGGCATAAAATGAATTGTAATACAGTAGATAAAATTTATGGAATAAGCGTGTATTGTTAATATTCGGTCCAAGACAAGTAAGGAGTTGAATGAGAAACACTCATCACGATCACACTTATTCTAGTGTAAGTCCTCAACGTTTTCTTCCAATTTCAAGAATGCACCTCCCAAAAGACGAGGTCACACACTTAAAGAAACTTCCTGAATTCAGTTCAGCTGAAACAAGTGTGAACAGAATAATGTTGATGGGGATATGTTGAGAAGTCCATTTGTTTTCAATATGGAACCTTGAAGAAATTGAAAGAAAAAGCAAAGAAACAGAATAGAGCTGAGTTGTAGATGGGAGGAGGAGGAGAAGGGAGGTTTGGTGAAGCCTAAGGTGGGGCTGAGGGATGTGGAATTGTGGGTGATTGCTGGAGGGAATTTGAGGAAAATAAAAAGGGGATTTAGATTACTTAATTTCTTTTTATTGAAAGTAGGAATTAATAGATCAGATATTTTTTCTGCTAATTGCTTTACGTCGCACCGACACAGGTAGGTCTTATGGCGACGATGGGATAGGAAAGGCCTAGGATTTGGAAGGAAGCGGCCGTGGCCTTAATTACGGTACAGCCCCGGCATTTTCCCGGTGTGAAAATGGGAAACCACGGAAAACCATCTTCAGAGCTGCCGACAGTGGGGCTCGAACCCACGATCTCCCGGATGCAAGCTCACAGCCGCGCGCCTCTACGCGCTCGGCCAACTCGTCCGGTAGATCAAATTGGTTTTTCTGATATATCATTTAGGTTGAAATTAGGATTAAAGTATTGATCCAGGTGGATGAGCAGAGAGCTCTTATTAAGCACTTTAAATATTTTCAAATCCTGACCAATAATCGTGAATTTATGGTTTGAGTCCATCATATGTTTTCCCACAGCTGAAACTCTGTTATATTTACATTAATTTCCATGTTCTAAGTTTCTACCTGTTTTGACAATATAGGTGGACGGACAGCTACTACATGTAAGCATTTAAATATCTGATCTATAGAATTAATTATTATTACTTGAGTTTGTGTTGTGTAGAACTGATGCATTATTATTTTCTGTTTTAAAAGATATTTCTATATCATGTTTTTTGAAAATGTTAGAAATCTCGTGTATTTGTGGATTATTGCCGATGATGTATGAAGAGCCCAAGACCAAATATTTTGCACTGTAACATTAATAACCTTTAACCAGGTTTCAAGTAATTCCGACTTATTTGTCAAACTATCCAGGTCATGAACCAAGTAATTATTAGTCACTCCGTGATCTTCCGTTCAACATTGATCACTTCATGAACTGATTCTATTCCTGAGCAGCAGCAACAAAAACTACTACAAAAACAAAACTGATGGCATATGCATTATTGTAAACAAGAGGACTACTATACGCGAACCTTTTCTTGAAACCGATTTTTACGGGGTGAGGAGTAAGGAGGGAGTATTGACGGTTCCGGTTATACTGCCAACTGGATGGAACTGAAATCTGAATTGAATCGACAATATGATCGATCGATATGAATTTTCTAAACATTTATTATCTTACGTCAACAACTGTGTCACACATTTATTTAACATTATACAACATTTCTCGATGCGAATCTTATTACTAGCATGAATTATATAGTTTGGATTTGCTGTGTAAACAACAACAGTACTAGTTCGTAAAGTCTACGCCAGATGTCGCACAGCGATGAATAAGCGATTCATAGTTTGTGTTTCCAAGGTTGCCAATATGGTTGTCGAAGATAACCGAGGTCTACCGATTCAGCACTTGGGAGCTCAGGGCTCAAGAAAAGGTTCGCGTATAGTACTCATGTACCAAGTTTTTGCGACAGTCACACTGTTAGTTGTACGTGGCTGCATAGTTGAAAATAGAGCGGAAATTAAGTGGCAAGCCGAAGAGAATCAGACAAATGTGTATGTGTTGAGTCGATAATCGAAAAAAGGAATATTTCAAAAATATCTTGCAAAGAAAGTTTCACGATTTTTGTATATCTTAGCCTTATTGCAAACAAGAGGCTGCCGGAATATCGGAAGTAACTATCTGTACACCGATTTGTTTTCATGCTGACTTTTCAGTTACAGGAGTGAAAACTGGGAGGACTCTTGATATGTTATACTTAAGTTAGATGTAACAGACACGAAAGTACCGAGAATCACTGTTGGAACAAACAGGTGGGGACATTGGCAGGAGAGTACTCGAAATGAGGAGGCAAAGGCTAAGTAAAGAATAAAGTGAATTGATGAAGCAGTACGCATCAACTGACTTTAGCGGTTGGAGCCATATGGGGCGAATCGAGGAGAGAAGGTTCTATAGGAAAATTATGGCTTTACCGTCGGAGGGCAAGAGAAGTAGAGGGAGACCAACGCGAAGATGATTAGATGGAATTATTATGAAAGGTGTGGGACTAAGCGAAGGTTATATTCTGCTTTCATTTCAACACGTATGTATGTTGGGTATTCAGCCCGAAGGCTGGTTTGTTCCTCAACAGCTCCGCCAACAGCTGTCATAAATAGCCTAGGAGTCCCTGAAGAGGCGTACTAGGAAAATGAGGAGTGAGATAGTTTCCTGTTGCTTTCGTCGCCGAGCCAGGAGTTGCTATTACATATCAGTCTGCCAAGCCCACTGAAATGCATGCACCAATTGACCCTATGAGCGATATTTTGACACCATTCATAACAGGGACTGGCTGCATAAGGAATGGCATTATTAGCATCGCTCATGCCTCAGTCACTTTCATATTGTCAAGCCAAGGATGAGACTGAGACAGGCCAATGAAAATAACAAATTTGATATAGCCCATACCAGAAGACATAGTGCACTGTAAACACTACATCTCGCCAGCAAAGGCGTACATTTCTACATACTGATATATATTTGCGAAATTATAATATCATGACATAGTTTAAAATGAACTCCGTCAAACACACCTAAACAACTGGACCAATTGAGCTACAATTTGATATGTTTGTACGTCTGATATTCGTCTTAAATGCAATTCTATTCCAATTATTCAATAATTGTCAAGCCAAGGATGTTAACCATCAATATGTAGGTATTTACTGAATATGCGCATATTTTGTCCGCTGAAAATGTATATAATTGTTAAGCGGTTAGTCTTGTCACCATTTAAAGACAAACATGTGTACTTAAAATTCAGTTTTATACAAACAGGGCCATGCGCACTTTCCTTCAACTCTAAAAGTTCTCCATGAAATAAGACTTTTATGTGTTAAAGCAAGCGTTACACACCACGCGCCTGCCGAGCGTCGTTCGGCTGGGTACTTGGCCGGTTCTTGGTAAGTCCTGCTAATTCAGACACCAGAGTGTTGCTTAAAAAGTACAAGTCAGTGTCATCGCTAACCATCGGTCCGCCAACGAAGATACGTTCTGTAGTATATACCAACCGAGGTCAAATTGTGATTAGTGGGGTGAACTTTTTCACCGTTTTTAATATTCCGCCAAGACGGTGATTATGAGGAGTCTCTAAATACAACATACAGTCATCCTCTCCATGTTTTCAGCATCTTTCTAACCCATTATGTATTCTCTGGACATCAGGTGACCTCCTATTTCTAAACATATCTGACTGCAATTTTAAGTCGTGGAGACGTTCATATGTAGACATTGTTAGGTGTGATATTGTGCTACAAAGGTAGGAGAACAACTTGAAGAAAAATTAATCAGCAATCTATGTGTGTGTTTTCTTTTCCTTCCGGTTTGTCATACAGTGTTGACTAGTACTGTATTTTATAAAAAGGTGGAGATCGAAGTGTTGAAATTGTGATGAATCGTGTACATAATATTACTGCAGGAATTGTACAATAAGTGTACAAACGGCTTTAATATATCACAAGTGTGGAGAAAAGACACAATATTTGCAATTCTCAAACCAGGAAAAGTACAAAGGACCCAAAAAGGTACAGACCCATTTCATTGCCATTGCATGATCCTTTGCAGACTTACTGCGGCCATCGAACCACTTCTCATCCCAGCCGAAGTTGGTTTCCGAACTACAAAAAGTACACATCTAATGTTCTACGTATGACGCAGTGTATTGAAGTTGAATGTGAGAACCGGATAATCACTCGGGTGTTTTTCATCGACATAACTGTGGAGACGCAATTAACCACCGTATACTATCAGATAAACTCTATAACACAACTATAAGATGGCATAAACTGTTAATAGTCTTCTTATTTCTTTGTCGAGTTTCAAGGTCAGTGTAATCGTCAGAAGAACAGTCTACGCTAAGGAAGTGATCTTGCCTCAATAGTCTTAAATATTTTTTGTATGAACGACCAGCCTATATCAGATGGTAGCAGCAGCTATATACTTACTGTTTATGCGGAGAACCGAGCCATTGCAACTCAGGTAACCCATTTTGTTTGTTTAGTAGAAAACTTCTCTGAAGCACTGACTGAACTCATCCACTATTACAGTGAAAATCAACTGAAGTATAATCCTTCAAAATCTCAAGTACCGGTATTTGCCTTCCACCTCACGAACAGGTAGTCTTCAAGGACATTGCAAATAATTCGGGAGGGCAATAAGTTAGACTACTGCCCATCATCTAAGTACTTTGGCTTATCATTGCACCATGCTTCCACTTCTAAAAGGCAAGGTGCAAATACGAAGCAAGGTATGAGCTAAAAATAGCGTCCTTTACAAAGTGTCTGAAATTAACCAATGTCGCTGAGAAGTACCGTCTTGGCTCTGTGCTACTCTGTTCCAGAGTAACTTATGCTTACACTGAAATGAAATGGCGTATGGCTTTTAGTGCCGGGAGTGTCCGAGGACAAGTTCGGCTCGCCAGAAGCAGGTCTTATGATTCGACGCCCGTAGGCAATCTGCGCGTCGTTATGAGGATGAAATGATGAGGAAGACGACACACACACACCCCCAGCCCCCGTGTCAGTGAAATTAACCAATTACGGTTAAAATTCCCGATCCCGCCAGGAATCGAACCCGGGATTCCTGTGACCAATGGCCATTTAGCCACGGAGCCGGACTGTGCTTACTCTGTTTGGTACAGATTAAGCCATGTCAAACAAGAAGACACTTTCCAAAACGATCTGTACTTGCGTCTGAGGCCGCGTTCACACTAAGGCGATTTAAGGTAAGTGATATATCGTAAGCGATATACGATACTCGACACGCACAGACAGATACTTGAAATCTAAAGGGGGCGATAAAAAAGGTTCACGGCTGCGCGATTGCACAACATATCGTAAGTGACATATCTCTCGAAGTGCAGCTTGCTGTAGTCTCTTCAGCGATTAGTATCGTACGATATTTCGAGCTGAGAACATGAAGGGAAGAAGAGAAGACAATTCTGTAATACCTTTCATTAATTTAGTGGAACTGATTGGTACAATTTGTAAAATATCAAATTAAAACTGCTAAATTTTATTAATACTGGTTTTTATATTCATATCTACTTACCTTGTAGTAATGAGAAGTTTTTTATCTGAAGAAATGGCCTTCCTAAAGGGTGTATCTTTTTTTCAAGGGTTCGTAACACTAGGCTTTTCAGAAAATGGAAGTTTTCAGGATTCATTCGATGAAAATCCATTAATTTTGATTCATGTTGAGACAACTTTCGAGAAACAACAGCCGAGGTATGGTGCAGGTTTGTAAGATTGTAGGGATGTACCCAGTATTTCCGTTTTCTTCCCATCCTACGCCTGAACCAATAAGCCACTAGAACGTTTGAACTCATATTTGTAACTGATGTAGTGAGAATTGTGTTCCCGCCAAATTTTTATCGCCCAGATCGCGCCGATTCATCGCCCAGTGTCATGAATCTTCCTAGCAATATATCGTCGCAATATATTCCTTACTATATATCACTTATCTTACATCGCCTTAGTGTGAACGGCGCCTGAGACCAACACCGAGCGATAAAGCTCCAGCTGATATTAGAAGTGAAGTAAGCAGCAGGAACGAGAAATCAAAACCAGCAGTTGCTTCAGATAACGGAATCAACCTACCCATCAACGGATGAAGTCCAGGAGGCATTCCGTTCATAAAAACGAAAACCTATATGATTCACCTCAACCAGTAAGGTTAAGATTATGGATGACAAGAACATGATGGGTGTTATCATTTGAATATCTACCTCCAGGTCATCAAGAACACTGGAATAACTGGAAATTGTTTAGCAGACATCGTACTTGTGTTGGTAGACCAAGAAACAATATGACAAAATGGGGCTTCCCTAGATCGACCAAGCTTTCTGAATGTGGTGATGATCAAACGACGACCCATTTCATGTACTGCAGAATGTTTCATTTGGACTGCACGATGGAGTACTGGATAGTTGCGACCTGTAATGGCCTGTGATATGGTCAGATTCTGAAAGATGCAGTTTGATGTTCTATGTTAATTTAAAGTTTGTTAGTCGTTGCAAAAAGTACGATTTGGTTTTTTTACAATTAGCTTCACATCGCACCGACACAGATAGGTCTTATGGTGACGACGGGAGGGGAAAAGGCTAGGAGTGGGTAAGAAGCGACCGTAAAATTAATTAATTTGCAGCCTGGTGTAGGAATGGGAAGCAACGGAAAATCATCTTCAGGGCTGCTGACAGTGGTGTTCGAACCCACTGTCTCCCGAATGCAAGCTGATAGCTGCGGGACCCAAACCGCGCAGCCAATTGTTCGGTGAAATGAAATGGCGTATGGCTTTTAGTGCCGGGAGATCCCAGGACAGGTTCGGCTCGCCAGATGCAGGTCTTTTGATTTGACACCCGTAGGCGACCTGTGCGTCCTGATGAGGATGAAATTATGATGAAGGCAAGACATACACCCAGCCCCGTGCCAGGAAAATTAACCAATGATGGTTAAAATTCCCGAGCCTGCCAGGAATCGAACCCGTGACCCATGTGACCAAAGGCCAGCACGCTAACCATTTAGCCATGGAGCCGGACACTTGTTCGGTGAGTACCATTTTGTACTGTAATATTTAATCGCTTTAAATCAGTATTTTCTTCTGTTACTAGTCTACTGATTACACACCGACTATGCTGTCTGAAGCTATCAATCTTGTGATGTCCAAGATATGGCCAGTTAGAGACGCTTCAGAGAGGTACGGGGTGATGTTGTTTTGACATTGTTACTTTTTGCTATTTCCCGTGGCCAAACTGTCTTGTGATAGACAAGAAGTAACGAATGAAATGAAATGAAATGTCGTATGGCTTTTAGTGCCGGGATATCCCAGGACGGGTTCGGCTCGCCAGGTGCAAGTCTTTTTATTTGACTCCCGTAGGCGACCTGCGCGTCATGATGAGGATGAAATGATGATGAAGACAACACATACACCCAGCCCCCGTGCCATTGGAATTAACCGATTAAGGTTAAAATCCCCGACCCGGCCGGGAATCGAACCCGGGACCCTCTGAACCGAAGGCCAGTACGCTGACCGTTCAGCCAACGAGTCGGACAGAAGTAACGAATACTTCTAACTTAAGGGAAAGGGGCACAACATATTTAACCAAAACATTCCTTAGGCTTACATATCACTTGTTGCTAGTTGTTTAGAGGATAAGCTCATATGGTTATTGCAGTCCAGAGCTCTATTTGGGTTGCTTGATCTCTGAAGTCAAATCATCCTGTATTATAAAGAAGTATGTATTATGGATGATAAAAGCAATTCCCCATGTTTGTCCCAACAGGAAAGTGAGGGAACATTCTCCACGTGCCTGTAATGTTTACAACAGTTCCAAGCTACGGGCTGTCATCTGAGTTTATAGCTAGTGATCATTATCTCTGATTAATATCAATGATAAGGAAAAGGTATTCTTCTAAATTACAGTTTCTTGTCTACCTAACAGTTTTTCTTGGGAAATTCCGAAATCACTTATTACTATACCTCCAAGATATTTAACTTACATGTGATGACAAAATATCTGGTGGTTTGTTTGACTTCTTTGACATTCCTACTCTTATATGCATCTAACCTACAATTTAGTATAGTAAGTCACACGGGCCTTTGCTTCAATGCTTCAGTGGCCAATGGAAGGCTTCTTTTTGGGCAGAACTGATTGTTACAAAGTTAGATAGATTCCACCGCCATTCGAAAATAAATTTGGCAATGAATGTTAACAGAGGAAGAGTGTACTTCGTTAAAACTCTCAGATCTTCCTCAAAAGTTTTCGGTTGAGCTTTGAGTCGCCCTGAAAACTCTAACTCACTAAATCCAGAACAGGGAGGTGATGGTTATGATGAAGGCAAGACATACACCCAGCCCCCGTGCCAGGGAAATTAACCAATGATGGTTAAAATTCCCGACATTGCCAGGAATCGAACCCTGACCCGGCCGGGAATCGAACCTCCTACATCCCTGTAAAGTACATCAAATAATAAAGAATCCTGTCCATGTGTTCATTATCTAAAGTGGTTAAGAGTCATCATCATCATCATCATCATCATCATCATCATCTGTTTACCCTCCAGGTTCGGTTTTTCCCTCGGACTTAGCGAGGGATCCCACCTCTACCGCCTCAAGGGCAGTGTCCTGGGGCTTCAGACTCTTGGTCGGGGGATATAACTGGGAACACAATCTTCAGGTCTCAGAATTAGTTGTCGTTCCGAGTACCATAGCACATGAAGTGGACAGCCAATGAGCAACACACCATCGTTTTTAAAATGCTATTTATTCGGGGCGTCGACCTAAGAAGATCTTCTGCCCCCACCCCCCTTGGCACCATGAAATAGCGGAAGTGTAAAGTGCTGAATGTGAGGAAAGGAACATTAAGGACGACACAAACACCCAGTTCCCAGGCCAGGGATATTAATCATGTAATATTAAAAAACCCTGACCCGGCCGGGAATCGAACCTCCTACATCCCTGTAAAGTACATCAAATAATAAAGAATCCTGTCCATGTGTTCATTATCTAAAGTGGTTAAGAGTCATTATCATCATCATCATCATCATCTGTTTACCCTCCAGGTTCGGTTTTTCCCTCGGACTTAGCGAGGGATCCCACCTCTACCGCCTCAAGGGCAGTGTCCTGGAGCTTCAGACTCTTGGTCGGGGGATACAACTGGGGAGTATGACCAGTACCTCGCCCAGGCGGCCTCACCTGATATGCTGAACAGGGGCCTTTGTGGAGGGATGGGAAGATTGGAAGGGATAGGCAAGGAAGAGGGAAGGAAGCGGCCGTGGCCTTAAGTTAGGTACCATCCCGGCATTCGCCTGGAGAAGAAGTGGGAAACCACGGAAAACCACTTCCAGGATGGCTGAGGTGGGAATCGAACCCACCTCTACTCAGTTGACCTCCCGAGGTTGAGTGGACCCCGTTCCAGCCCTCGTACCACTTTTCAAATTTCGTGGCTGAGCCGGGAATCGAACCCGGGCCTCCAGGGTTGGCAGCTAATCACGCTAACCACTACACCACAGAGGCAGACGTGGTTAAGAGTCCCGTCGATAAATTACACGAAGGCGCTCAGAACTCACTATTGACGATAGTTCGAATAACTTTAAATGTAGAAAAATTATACTATATTCGATGAAATGTTTCGAGCTGACCACCGACAAAGAATGGTCAATATTGCTAATAATACAATAAATATGAAATTGTGTTTGGGTATTCGTGAAACTATCACACCGGAACGATGTCCGACTCGTTGGCTGAACGGTCAGCCGACTGGCCTTCGGTGCAGAGGGTCCCGGGTTCGATTCCCGGCCGGGCCGGGGATTTTAACCCTAATTGGTTAATTCCAATGGCACGGGGGCTGGGTGTATGTGATGTCTTCATCATCATTTCATCCTCATCACGACGTGCAGGTCGCCTACGGGAGTCACATAGAAAGACCTGCACCTGGCGAGCCGAACCCGTCCTGGGATATCCCGGCACTAAAAGCCATCCGACATTTCATCTCACCGGAACGATTTGATGCAAAAAATTAGTGACTCCAGATAACATACGGGTTACTTACTGTGTCTCTCAAGGGGCTGGAATGAGTAGCTCAGGCGGTAGAGAGCTGGCCGTCTGACTCGAAGTTGGCAGGTTCGAACCTGGCCGGATCCAGTAGTATTTGAAGGTGTTCAAATACGCCGCCGTCGTATCCGTAGATTTGCCGGTACCTAAAAGAACTCCTGCGGGGCAAACGTTCGGCACCTCAGCGCCTCCAAAAACTAAAATCTTCTAGTGGACGTAAAACCAATATTATTATTATCTCTTAAGGAAGACATTCACAATATGTGAAGCAAATTACAGGAAATGGATACTTTGCCCAAACGGTTAGTCCTATAATAATCCAGCCTATCAAGTGCAATGTAGGCCCTACACGGAATTCAAATTCCTACAAAGCAGTTTATATGCATATTAATCCTAAATCTGACAACTTTTCAGGAATATGCTTTAATGTGTTTTGGTGCATGGTGCAATGTTCTGTTAGTGTTCTACATACATTTCTCCACTCCTTTTCCGACTTCTGAATGAAACAACACTATAGTAACTTGCCTCTGATCTTAGTTACATCTGTTCCACTATAATCAGTAAATCCAATCCAATTTCTCGCTTCTTATAGCCATAAATCGTACATAAGCGTCAAACCGTTCATTCTTTGTGTCTGGTACTAGGCTATGGGGTTCTGTCTCGCTGAACGGAGCAGCACTCCATTAGCCTCCTTTAAAGGATCTTGCCAAGAATCCCACCTAAAGGCATAGCCAGCGAGTTTGAATACTGGAATGAAAGTGATATGAGTGGCATTTTATTTAAGTGTATACGTTATTCGATCACTTAAATCATCAGTCACGAAACTGTAGAACCAATAGCGCATGTTATAAGTTTCATGTTTTTACTATATTCTTTATTTTTACATTACGTCGCACCGAGGCAGATAGATATTATGGTGGCGATGGGATAGGAAGGAGCTAGAAGTGGTAAGGAAGTGACCATGGCTTTGCCTAGTGTGAAAATGGGAAACCATGGAAAACCAACTTCAAGGGCCGACGGTGGAGTTCAAACCCACTATCTTCCGAATGCAAGCTGATAGCTACGTTATCACCATAAAGCGAAATTGGACAGGACATAAATAACGACATGATTGCTTAGCACGAGTGGCGATGGAAAGGATGGTAAAAGGGGAAGGAGGTGATACCAACTATTGGACAGCATCAGAAAAGAAAAGGAATGATTTGTAGGAAAGAAATGGGCATAAGGCAGCGAGATATGGAAGTAACAGCCATGACATGAATCTACCAAAAGGCAGTACAACCTATGATGACGACGACGACGATGGTGAAGATGATGAAGAGGATGATGATGATGAACATCGCCATTATTAACTACAGTAATGTGTATTTAGATGCTCGGCTAATGGGCATTGCGAATTCAAGGGAGGAAAGGGTTTCGTTGTAAGTGGGTTGGATTGAAGTGGTTTCTCCTTGATATTTTGAAAACGATCAACCTATTTAGAAATTGACCGAACAAAACTTCTTATAACTTCAATTTTTAATATGTACATTTCGCTATGATAGCTGTTTTGATATTTTGTCGCCTCTCGCCAGCACTGTATGTCCTACCAAACCTCCACACACTCGGCCTTCATTGTCACAATATCTATAGGCTAAATAAATAGGGGGTCCGCTGTCTGTAATTTCGTTTGTTTTGTCAATTTTTCAGATATTTATCCGATTTAGGTCAACTCAAGACCGCATCAATGGTTTTTAGCTTCCGTGTCTCTCTCCATCTGTTCCTCCATCACGGCGAAATGGCTGGATAGATCTCGACCAAACTTCATATATACAGTAGCCCTATACACATTTAGGGGAAGGTTTAAATATTCATATGATTTAAAATCACTGAATAGAATGGGGGTTTATAGGAAAGCCACAACAGTTTTCTTCTATTTTCTCTTATACTATCGATTTTCTGTCAAATCCGTGGACTACATGTGAAACGACCATTCATTTTAAACTTTTCCTATGAGCCTAATTTCGCTTACTCTTCAAATGACCTAGAAAATTACTGCTTCCTGCGGGTCTCATACTCTGCATTGCGTGGTCGTCAGACCGACAGTGAACCTACCATGGCAACGTCTCTGGCTGCTTACCAGCAGGGAAGTACCATCCTTTTCGTCAACATTCCTGTAAACTCGTGGTTGTTCCTTGCGTAGAAGGCGGGATATTTGCGGAATACCGTTGGAAGTTACAATGATCTTCGAATAGCACTAAAGGGGATGTTAATATTTGAACAGTACCGAGTAGTTTAGCCTATGATTTCACACCGTAAGGTGTTCAGGCATTTGCTATAACTTCTACTTTTGCTTTCCGCTTTAATTTATTGCCTTTGTCTTGCCTCTTTAAGCTTAAGTAACAACATTATAAGTCATCTTCTTATCCGTTTACCTAAGAATCCCTGCGCCTAAATTTCCCCTCTGTTGTCTTCTTATATCCGTAACTCATATCATCGCAATTTAATGAAGGACATTTCATTTTACAATATATCCACTTGGTATTTACATATTTTTCCTATCCGGCTCTCCTCAGCTGTAATCCTATATTCTATTAATTTCAACTTTCTTCACTGTAATACTTTCTTCCTTAATTACTCCGTATGTATGCGAGTGCTAATCCAGAAACTGAACACTCTTTCCTTTGTGGAAACATTCCAAGCTGTTCAAATGTATAACTTTTTGGTCCCGGGACATATCGAAATATGGAGGGAATTTCAATGACGGTGCAGACCTTCGTTTAGGAGTATTTGTTGGTTAAACGGTAAATCATATCACAAAACAGATAGCACAATAGCGTTTCAAAATTGGAGGGATCTACAACTTTGGTCCACCGGGCGATTTGGCCGTACAGTTAGGGGCGCGCGGCTGTGAGCTTGCATCCGGAAGATAGTGGGTTCGAATCCCACTGTCGGCTGCCCTGAATATGGTTTTCTGTGTTTTCCCATTTTCACACCAGGCAAATGCTGGGGCTGTACCTTAATTAAGACCACGGCTGCTTCCTTCCAACTCCTAAGACTTTCCTATCCTATCGTCGCCATGAGACCTATCTGTGTCGGTGCGAGGTAAAGCCACTAGCAGGAAAAAACTTTAGTCCTATGTCATATTTTCGTATCTCGATCCCTTAAACGTTATACTGAGTAGCATTTCACAATTTTATGTTAATTTTGTACTTTTAACACCTACAGTATATATCTTATCGTTTGGCACACTTATGGGAATGATAGAATCATTAAATTCGGTACGCGTATGGACATGACCAGTGGCCATTTGTTAGCCAAATTTTATGATTCCAGCTGCCACACAAGTATCCGAAAAATAATGTGTGAAAACTGTTCCCAAATTTCAGCCTATTGAAGTTTTAACTCAATCTAACCCATAAACATAGGAGATACGAGAAAATGTCATAGGAACAACCGCGTAGAACTGTACAAGAGGCGTCTGATGGCGGAATCCGTTTGTTGAAATGACCTACCGTATAAAAGCAGTAAATCTCGGAATGAAGGTCTGCACTTATAAACGTGCACATGCTCGATTGTGAATGGCAGTAGAAAATGTGGCCTGCCATTATCATCAAAACTTCCCCAACGTGCACCTTACAAGAGAAACAACGTATTGGTTCCTCCCCGTTTTGTTTCTTGGATAGCTGTAAGAGACATGCAGTTTAATATAATCTTACTCAGTGGGTGTACAGTAACTTCGTAGAACTCCGTATACAAGATAGAATACCGTAGTGAAGCACGGGTATATTTGCTAGTGTAAGAATAAGACTTCTAATTAATTAAGTGGTTACGTGTGAGGAAAAGTAGAGACCTGTACTTTGCCACCTCTCAAATCATAAAGTAAATATGAATATGGAAAATATGTTTGAATGTTTCTGGAATTACGGTACCACATCTTAAGGACTGGATTAAATTTCACACACAGTTAGTGTTGACTTTACATGCTAATACAATCAATCAATGATATGCATTTAGGGCTGTCGCCCAGGTGGCAGATTCCCTATCAATTGTTTACCTAGCTTCTTCTTAAGTATTTTCAACGAACTTGGACATTTAACGAACATTTCCCTTGATCATTTATTCCAATTCCTTACTCCTCGTCCTATAAATGAATATTTGCCCCGATCTGTCCTCCAGAATTCCAACTTTTTCTTCATATTGTGATCTTTCCTGCTTTTAAAAGCTCTACTCAAGCTTATTCTTATACTTATGACATTCCACGACAACTCATCACTGACAGCTCGAAACATAACTCATAGTCAAACGTCCAGTCTCCTTACTCCCATGTCTTCACAGCGCAAAGTATGCAACATTGTAGTAACACTACTCCTTTATCGGAAATCACCCAGAACAAATCGTCCTGCTTTCTTTTGATTGTTTTCTGCTTCTCGTATCAATTAGTCCTGGTGAGGGTCCCACACACTGAATCCGTAACCTAACTACGGTCTTACCAGAGATTTGTACACCCTCTCCTTTACATTCCTACTACAACTGCTATTTATCCTCATAATCATGTGAAGAGATCTGTAACCTTACTTTAACTACCTCGTTAATGTGATTACCCCAATGAAGATCATTCCTTTTATTAACACCTATGTACCAACATTGTTCCCCATTGTTCCCCTATCACCCCACCAATAAAATAATTAAAACTGAGGGGCTTTTCCTCTTGATCACACTTACAACTAGACTTTTTATCCCATTTACATTCATACCGTTGTCTGCTGTCCATCTCACTATAATAATTCCCCCTGCAGTCGCTCACAATAATACGTGAAACAAGACAGAGGAGAATGAACGCCTGGGAATTTTGAAAGCGAATACGCTGTCTAAATGGTTGGTCTTACTAAACAAAATAATAGAGTCTACCAGATGTTCTTAGATTTCAATTTCCAGAAAGATCATATACATTCTCTTCTTAACTTTAATTATAGTTTTCTAGAAATTGTTTTTAAATATTTTCACGCATGTTTTATTCGGCAAGAAACAAATTAATGGGCAAACTCATCAAAAAGGAAAATAATACCAGGGTTGAGAATTAAAGTTCCTAAATGACGATCATACAGGCTAAATTTTCTTCAGAATTGGGTGAATTTAATATGGACAGGTGATATTACATCTCGGAGAAGTCTAAGATGTTATCTCAGATCTCAAATATAATAAATGTGTTAGGATGCTTGTTGAACTATTACGTATGAAGGACTGGGTAGATCTGGGTGAAATTTCACATACAGCTTGTTACGTCTGTGCCCTCTGAATATATTATGCCTACGCCTTCTTTACCACTTAATATTTATCATTGTTGCCTGTAAGCTCCTCAGAATCTTTATCTGTTCATGTTAATTGTTGTCCTACCAGTATTTAATTTATGTTTTTAATTTAGGTTTCATTGGTTCATCACAGAGGAAAGATAATCCAAAGTTCCTTGGAATTTATACTCTCTTTTGTTTCCCTCTATCTGTAACCACTTCGAATTTGTTATTTTGCGATGTAGTCAACAAAATATAGTGTTGTTCCTAGGTAGTGTGAAGATGATATGTGATCCATGCATGGCAAATGACGGAATTCTGACAGAGATACGTACCTCTAAAGCTCGTGAATTTAATTTTTGTCTTCAGCATTGTGTTTCATTCTTAATTAGTGGCCCTGTGAGAGCTATAAAATACAGGAAATGTTGATTTAGTATTGGAATGTAATTTTCGTCCACCGTTTCGGAAACTGAAATGTTGTCTGGATCCTTTTGAATTATTTTCATGGCTGGATATTCTAAAACTTCGAATTTCCACCAATGATATCCCAGTTGAAATGGTGTGCTCCATGTTGGGCGTCTTCATCAAAGGAACCTGGTAGAATTGTGAGCGAAATCACTATGTGTTCTTCTGTATTTTTCTAGGTTGCTCTGGATTCTTGATTAATTAGTGCCATTAATTTTCATTATAACTTATCTCTTCCTCCTCTCCTGTTCAGGTTAAATACAAATCATCTAGATATTTATTGATCAACCTGTTCATTAGTTGTTGAGGTTACCATTATATTTTTTCTGTATATGTCTTAGTCGGTCAATTATTGTTTGCAGTATATATTAAGCGTCCCTTAGTCATCTCCTACCTTGGCATTAATAACCATTTCGACTTATTATTCTGTTGTTATTGTAAATAGAGCGTATGGGTGTAACTTAATTGTCGTTGATCGTGCAAAGTTTTCCTCAGTTTGAGAACTTCATGTGGCTTACAAATAATGAAAGGTTCCATCTGCCGGAAAATAAAAGAGGGATAGAATTTATTGCTGAAGGAAAATGTGACAAGATTAGAATATGACTTAGAATAACATATAGGCTACTTACTATCACGCTGTCCCTTAATGTATGTCCTACAGCGAAATAATATGTGATGCAAGTCAGAGAAAAATGTATTTCTGGGTCCCTTGCAAGTGAATAAGCTGCTTTATATTTATGTGGTTAGGAGCATGTTTTACCTTTTACCTAAGTACACCAAAATAATGGGCAAACTGGTAGGCTTATTAGAAAAATAGGGTAAGTTGGTAATCTAGAATTAAAATTGCTAATGAAGCCGGTTATGTAGCATCTTTTTAAAGCTGCATTCACGTGTTTTATTTACCAGAAATTCATGAGGAATTGTCACTTTGCAGGGAGATGAATTTTCAATGGGGCAACTGAGCCACATGAATCTTCAGCTTTGATTTTCATAGGACCTTTTTTATTTTACTTTACAATATGATTAAAAAAATGGCATAAAAACTGATTTAGCACATAGGGAATTAGAATTACAACAACCGTCGAAAAGAAACTTATAGTCTTGGACGAAATCCAGCCTCCAGGAAAGCCTCGGAATGTATTGAACGACATAATGGATCATTTATTTTTTTTAAATCCTTTACATTACCACACAATGCAGAACTTACAATCAATGAAGTGATTGGTCACCGGCCAAAAAAGTGCTTAACACTTCGGAAAAAATAAGTTTATGAAATATACATCACAATTATGGTTCTTATAATTTAATTTGTATTGTTTTTAAGGTGATTATAATTTTTCCAGTCCTTGGCTGAAATAGCGAGCAATGTTGCCTTCGGTACAGCCAGTCTCCGTTTCGACTCCACGCCGGGTGAGGCATTTTAACCACTCCTGGCTAATTCCTACAACTTGAGGACTAGGTGTTCGTGTTCGTCCCTATACACACCTCTTCGCATACACATAACGCACCACAATACTAACCACCACAGAAAAAAAAAACAATGCTGAATACATCCCACCACATAGGGTTGGTGTCAGAAACCCTATCCAGTTGTAAAACAGAGTCAAGGTAACTTGTGCGACAGTGATTGCACCCGTGACTCTACCAGGGTGTGATAAAATCGGTGGAAGAAGAATACGAAGGTTAAATATATTTTATAACTTAATTTTGGGTTCATTAATTTAGTATTATTTTAAATCATCCAACTGTTACGCTTATCTTGGCTGGCGGTGTACTTCAGATATAGATTATTGATACTGATATACGACACAACAAAGTTTCATGAACGAGTGCTTTGTTAAAAAGATGAATTGTTTAGTAAATTTCCTTCGCATTGTTCATACGTTCTTGTGTGATTATGATGTAAGTGTTCTAATCCACAGTTATTATTCGATTCTTCCTCTATTTGGTATTTGGGATTTAGCGTTTAAAGCACAAGTGCTAAGCCGTAGGCCTATGGAGGGTATCCAGTGATCGAATGACATCAATGCGTTTTAGTTCATAGTTCCAACATCGCGGGTATCTAGGTGTAAACATTGATACTATAGCATTCAGATCGGGCGAGTTGGCCGTGAGGTTAGGGGCGCGCAGCTGTGCGCTTGTATCGGGGAGATACTCCGTTCGAACCCCACTGTCGGCAGCCCTGAATATAGTTTTGCGCAGTTTGCCATTTTCACGCCAGGCACATGCCGGGGCCGTACCTTAATTAAGGCCACGGTCACTTCCTTCCCATTCCTAACCCATCGTCGCCATAAGACCTGTCTGTGTCGGTGCGACGTAAAACTAAGTGTGTATAGCATTAAGTACAGTTACGTTCTTCCAGTGCGCTCAGATTGTTCAAATTCTCCTTTAAGTAGATTTACAACTCTTATCCACGTACAAAGCCCTGTTGCCATATTATTTAAAAGCTTTCTTACGTTATCTGCAATAATTCTGTTTACGTATTCTCCAGACGCTGATTATCATACGTCTTGATCCTTTCCAAATGCTTAACATTTTCTTTTTCAGTCCTGGATATTTCGACTGTGCGGTGAAGCCGCATGTAGAAATTAGTAAATGAATAAACAGGATCATGTTGTCTGATTCACTGTGTTCACCTACTAGACCATGTTCTCTGATTCACTGTGTTCACCTACTAGATCATGTTCTCTGATTCACTGTATTCACCTACAGGATCATGTTTTCTGATTCACTGTATTCACCTACAGGATCATGTTCTCTGATTCACTGTGTTCACCTACTAGATCATGTTCTCTGATTCACTGTGTTCACCTACAGGATCATGTTCTCTGATTCACTGTGTTCACCTACAGGATCATGTTCTCTGATTCACTGTATTCACCTACAGGATCATGTTCTCTGATTCACTGTGTTCACCTGCAAGATCATGTTTTCTGATTCACTGTGTTCACCTACTGGACCATGTTCTCTGATTCACTGTGTTCACCTACTGGACCATGTGCTCTGATTCACTGTATTCACCTACCAGATCATGTTCTCTGATTCACTGTGTTCACCTAGTAGATCATGTTCTCTGATTCACTGTGTTCACCTACTAGATCATGTTCTCTGATTCACTGTGTTCACCTACGGGATCATGTTCTCTGATTCACTGTGTTCACCTACTGGACCATGTTCTCTGATTCACTGTATTCACCTACAGGATCATGTTCTCTGATTCACTGTATTCACCTACAGGATCATGTTCTCTGATTCACTGTATTCACCTACAGGATCATGTTCTCTGATTCACTGTGTTCACCTACAGGATCATGTTCTCTGATTCACTGTGTTCACCTACAGGATCATGTTCTCTGATTCACTGTAATCACCTACTGTATTCACCTACAGGATCATGTTCTCTGATTCACTGTATTCACCTACCAGATCATGTTCTCTGATTCACTGTGTTCACCTACTAGATCATGTTCTCTGATTCACTGTGTTCACCTACTGGATCATGTTCTCTGATTCACTGTGTTCACCTACTGGACCATGTTCTCTGATTCACTGTGTTCACCTACGGGATCATGTTCTCTGATTCACTGTATTCACCTACAGGATCATGTTCTCTGATTCACTGTGTTCACCTACTGGATCATGTTCTCTGATTCACTGTATTCACCTACAGGATCATGTTCTCTGATTCACTGTGTTCACCTACAGGATCATGTTCTCTGATTCACTGTGTTCACCTACTAGATCATGTTCTCTGATTCACTGTGTTCACCTACAGGATCATGTTCTCTGATTCACTGTGTTCACCTACAGGATCATGTTCTCTGATTCACTGTATTCACCTACAGGATCATGTTCTCTGATTCACTGTGTTCACCTGCAAGATCATGTTTTCTGATTCACTGTGTTCACCTACTGGACCATGTTCTCTGATTCACTGTGTTCACCTACAGGATCATGTTCTCTGATTCACTGTATTCACCTACTGGATCATGTTCTCTGATTCACTGTATTCACCTACAGGATCATGTTCTCTGATTCACTGTATTCACCTACCAGATCATGTTCTCTGATTCACTGTGTTCACCTACTAGATCATGTTCTCTGATTCACTGTGTTCACCTACTGGATCATGTTCTCTGATTCACTGTGTTCACCTACTGGACCATGTTCTCTGATTCACTGTGTTCACCTACGGGATCATGTTCTCTGATTCACTGTATTCACCTACGGGATCATGTTCTCTGATTCACTGTGTTCACCTACAGCGATCATGTTCTCTGATTCACTGTATTCACCTACAGGATCATGTTCTCTGATTCACTGTGTTCACCTGCAGGATCATGTTCTCTGATTCACTGTGTTCACCTACTGGATCATGTTCTCTGATTCACTGTGTTCACCTGCAGGATCATGTTCTCTGATTCACTGTGTTCACCTACTGGACCATGTTCTCTGATTCACTGTGTTCACCTACTGGACCATGTTTTCTGATTCACTGTATTCACCTACTGGATCATGTTCTCTGATTCACTGTATTCACCTACAGGATCATATTCTCTGATTCACTGTGTTCACCTACTAGATCATGTTCTCTGATTCACGGTGTTCACCTACTGGAAGTTCTCTCAGGATCAATCAAGTGGTTAATAAACTAATTGCTCTCTATTTTTCAGGCGAGTTGGAGGAATCATTATCCTGATATGGATGATAGCTGCTCTTAATTCAATTCTCGTCATAATAATGAGTCCATGGACGCCAGGAGAACCATGTGACGAGGGCCATGTGTTCTCCGTACTTCTTTACTGCATCCTGACTGCAATCAACGTCATCTTTGTCTTCTCCATGCTGGCGGTGACTCACTGGCGTGTACACAAGGAAGCAGCAGCTCTGAACGTTCCAACTCCCCGGAGGGTCTGCACCTGGAGTCAATCAGGATTTACACTCATTCTGGCTGCTGGATGTTTCGTTATCAGTTTCGTGCCTATTATTATTGTAATATTCTTAAGAGTTGTTGACTCAGAAATATTTTCTACGCAAGAAAACGCAAAACTAATTACCGGATTGATGTTCACGATATCGAAAATTAATTTTATTATCAACCCATTCCTATATTCATGGAAGAATGCAACTATACGTTCAGCTATGATATCCCAGTTCAAATGGTGTGTTCCATGTTGGGCGTCTTCATCAAAGGAACCTGGTAGAATTGTGAGCGAAATCACTATGTGTTCTTCTATCGCGTCAGTGACAAGTGATGTGGAAAATAATGAAAGTGTAAATTCTTAGGAGAGGAAAATTAAAGTTATCAAATTACGTCTTTTAAAATTGTGAAATATGGGTGAATAAATGCAACGCCGTTCTCGAAAGTCAGTGCTTACTTATATATAATACTAGACTGTACGAGGGTTGCGGCATGTCATTGCAATCATTTTCATTAGCCCGGTTGCGGAATCTACCAGACAAATGGAAATATACAGACGGGAGTGGGGAACTCAAGATGCAGGGAAATATATATAAAATACCAAGTAGGTTTACCAGGTGTAGGATACAAAGCGACGAAACTGTGAACCAGGAAATCCTTGTGCTATATAATGTTCATTCTCGGATGATAATATTATTGGCTTTACATTCCACTACGTTTACGGTTTTTCGGAGACGCCGAGGTGCCGGAATTTAGTCCGGCATGAGTTATTTTACGTGCCGCTAAATCTACCCACATGAGACAGATGTATTTGAGTACCTTCAAATACCACTGGACTGAGCCAGGATCGGACCTGCCAAGTTGGGGTCAGAAGGCCAGCGCCTGAGCCATTCAGCCCGGCATGTTCATTCTGAGAGAATACAGTAACCTTTACGCTAAACCCTCAATCTAGTCCCCTAGATTATCTATAACTCGTTGCCAATGATGCGGAAGACGTCAGATATCAGACGATTCGCCATGTATGAATTTTGCAATCTCATGTTTCACAACGTTGGCAATGTCCTCTCGTGTCCCAAACCATCTCCCACGCAATAGTTCTTTCACTTTGGCGACGAGGTCAATATCGAACGAAGACAGGTCCGGTTAGTATGGCGGGTGTCAGTATTTCCCACACAGTTCTTGCCTCGTCACATCCATTCTGCACGGAGCCCGACTCACTGTTGCTGTCCCATCACCCTATGTGTGGTACCTGTTCAATACACCGCCATCTCGTGCTGTGTCCGTGTACTATGATTGTCATACTTTTCAGGAAATGTGACCATTGTATGGTTGCCCCGGGAAAATATGAGAAATAAAATAATTGTTATGACTTACGCCCCAACCCTCATATACAGACAAATGGTTTTGCTTATTTGGCCTAGGGCTCCGAAATGAAAAAATGCACTCCCTCCTGGTCTAAAATGTCCAATTTTTTCTATATTGCTAGTGGTATGTTACGTTACATATGCATATCTAATGAAACCTTAAGAAAGAGATTGATGCTATCACTTTGCCACCAAGTGGTACAATACATCGATAGGTAAGTAAATAAAATGCACAATTCTTCAAAGAAAATTGTCATTGACTCCAGTATCCTCTGATTGCCTTTAATATTATGGTGACTGTTTTAAGCCAGTAGTTTTCAATTGTGAGTCATTAATAAATGGTCATCAGGAACAGTGATCGCAGCCTGCTCAGCATGTGGAATCTACCCCATTTCGTAAATAAAGGATGTATGAATCATTAAATGGGTAAAAGGTTAGAATTTTCAAAGTATTAATTAAGAGAAAGTTGAGGAAACACGAAGAGCTGAAATCAAAAGCGTCAGCACATGGTCCTCAAGAGACATTGTCGTTAACGTGAAGCAGATCTGACGTTAAAATAAGGAGAGAAAGACATAAACAAAAATGCATGCACCTCATCTGATGACGAACTTTTTTTATGATATAGATGTTGATTCTCATAGGGAATCTGAAATATTTGTCATTCGGGACATCATCTGATGGCCAAGCAGGCATCAACGTTTGATAGCGAGACAAAGTCTCTCATTGTGTTTTGGCACTGCGGGTGGCTTAAGTAGCCTACGCAGTGGCCTCTACTGTATGCACTGGCCATGCGTCTTGGTAGATATGCTAGGTACCAACTGACGAGCCCAACGTAGCACACGGGGGCGAAACGCTGGCAACCAGAAGTGAGTTGGCTGGAAAATTTATAATGTCCATTAACGGTCCATTTATATTGGTATTATGAACATTTTTTTAGTCGTTCTGTATATAATTGAAGAAATTATTTCCAAAATGACAACAATCCAAATTGATGACTTTTCATTTTTTTCTTTTATAAAATAGTTTATACGTTCTTTCATCATATGGCGAAAGTTAAAGTCTCAATACGTCTTATATCCCATAAGAGGAAAAAATTAGTTGCCTCGTATACAGGCAACTGGTTTTGCTTATTTGGCCTACGGCTTCGAAATGAACAAACATTACCTCCTGATCTCAAATCATCGATGGAAGTTCCCAATTTGTTCTAGATTGCTAATGATAAGCCAAGTTACATACACATATCTAATGAAACCTTAAATCTGAAAACTACGCTTATTCGCAAAGTGAGGAATCTCCAAGTGTTCTGCAAAATCAACATTTTCAGGGGTGTCAGGATGGTTTTACACATTGTTGAAGAGGGGTAAAGGAAACGGTCGTCTCTCAAGCCGAGACAAGAACAGTTAGGCCATCCAGTGAATCAGAAGAAAATAAAAGACATAAAAATGCTTCTAAAGAAACTAGACATAACAGAGGACCATCCTTAATGTCGTTTTATAAACATGCATTTTACTCTAGCCGAAATATATTCATAAAGGTACTGATAGTGATGTTGATGATTGAAGACGTTGTAATTTACTCCATGTATTGAACATGAATTTGATTTTGCTCATGTAGGGACTTAGAAACTGGTGTACTTTCTTTATGATCAGTATTTTGAATGCAAGTGATCATTGTTGTGTTTGAGCGATTAAATTGTTCATAAGTGTCACTCGAAACATATGCCAGTAAATAACTTCAACTTACACGAGATAAATACCACCATTTCCATTGATAAGAGAATATTAGAACACGGTGTTCAGATATGTATGGAATCAGTGAATTATACTACATTATATTCATAATCATACCAATTTAATTATAAGAAAAATGGTGATTTCTGAAGTTTGGCATTTCATGGATGTACATCACATTGGAAATAATTTGATGTTAGGGAAGTACGATTATGCATCGGTCATTACCGGATATTGGAGGCAGCTGTATTGTACAGGATATTTCTACAGGACTTGGACCCTTGTCGCATGTGGGCAAATTTATTTCAACGCTAATGACTAGCTTTCCGCCTAGTCTAAACCGATCATATTACATCATTTTCCAAATGACATTGGTCCCTTTCAGAACGACAACACACCGTGATTTAAGGTACGTTTATTCCAGATCTGGCTTTCAAAAATTAACTCATGACGCCCAGCATAATCAATGACCACGCAGAATACTTGCAAAGTTTCTTGCGATGGTACAATAGTCTCTGGATACACTACTCGTCATAACAATTGCATTATAGGGTGCTGTGTAGTTATGCCGAGTTTAGACGATGCACATTTACTTGCTGATAGAGGCATGCGTCTAGAGGCAGACTAAAGCTTGCAGCGCTGCATTCATCAGTCTTGAATTCACGCCTTCTTGCAAGTGCTCCCCATACAGAATGGAGACCTCTGTGCCTCTCCTGTGTGATATGTGCTTTGTTTGTGATAGAATGGAATAAAGGTGGAAGGTAAGTAACTTCCAATAGATATGTGTTTTACTTCCAAATATTGAAAGTGATATTTTAAATATATAAAATAATGATAGAACCACCAGTGGCCAAAAATCGCAAAGAAAATAATGATATTGGTTTTACGTCCCACTAACTAGTTTGACGGTTTCGGAGACGACAAGGTGCCGGAATTTTGTCCCGCAGGAGTACTGTTGTGTGCCAGAAAATCTACCAGCACGAGGCTGATTTATTTCAGCACCTTCAAATAACCAAAGAAATGAGCCAGGATTGAACCTACCAAGTTGGGGTCAGAAGGCCAGGGCTTAAACCGTCTGAGCCACTCTGCCCGGCAAATCGTAAAGTCACAGCTACAGCGCGACTACTGAAATAGCTTCTCTCAAACTTGTTTTCCGTTTATTTATGTACAGTCCAGTCAATTATTTCAATAGCTCAAAGTCCCTTGCGGACATTCTTGTAATGTTTAATAATAAATAACAGCTATTAGTTTTGACCTTATCAAGGATTCTCCGTTTTCATTCCGATTTCTCCAGAAACCTGACATTCATTGTATTCGATTACTTTTCAGTCGCTTTCATGATATAAGTGATAGCGGCCCTCGCACGTTTAAGGTGATTTACAATAGATTTTCTCGTACTACTGCATGCTCCTCTCATTAGCACCTGTAAACATTCAGATAAAATCACTTGCTGTAGATTGTCATTGCCGGTGGGTACAATATATTTTTCCATGAGCAACAAAGTCAATAGATGTGGGTTCTTGTATGGCTGAAGATACCAATCGTAGAACACAGGCTCTGGCACAATGATGGCACATAACATCTGCGAAAACTCTTTGTTGTTGCAGAACCTGGTTAACATTTCTTCTCTGATTTTCTCATTTTCATCTACACCTTCCTAGCTGTCGATGTTAATTAGACACTTCATGATACATAAACTTTCTTTAGCTCGTTCGAGTTATTTCTGCGATCACTGGAGCCACTGAGAAGCATTTCTCGTTTTGTCCGGGGTTCTCCTGACGCCACATACATTTTTAGATAGAAATCTCATTCCGGGATCGACAATGATTCAAACCTCAGCCTTCTGTGTAGAAAACTACTGAGTTCTTATGGACCCCAGTCTGACACCTCTTTATATTAGTTTTCAGAACATTTATTGTCCTCCCTGATTGTGTGCATTTAAGAATACATAACTTGCTTTGGTAGTCGGATGACGTGACCTTCACATCGAATTTCATGTTTGATAATCATTGACTCAATGTTTGTTCGATTGCCCAGCCTAGGGCTAATGATAGCCGGCACCCGAGTGGTTACAATATTTCAACCTATACTTTTTTTTATAAAGAAGCTGCTGAATAAAGTTCAATGATTTCGGAATGGTCATGTTCTCAAACAGTAAGAGATTGAAGTTTACTGAGCGAGTGGCTGTGTGGTTTTGGCCATCTTGCATTCGGGATATAGTGGGTTCGAACCCCACTGTTGGTAGCCCTGAAGATGGTTTTTCATAGTTTACTACTTTAATATCAGCCAAATGCTGGGGCTGTACCTTAATTAAGGTAACGGTC
The DNA here is from genome assembly GCF_040414725.1 of Anabrus simplex. NCBI lineage: Eukaryota > Metazoa > Arthropoda > Insecta > Orthoptera > Tettigoniidae > Anabrus > Anabrus simplex. The sequence continues at coordinate 1,533,970,952 of NC_090265.1, read as the reverse complement.
ACTTCCTTCCCATTCCTAGCTCTTTACTATCCCATCGTCGCCATAAGACATATCTATGTCGTTGCGACGTAAAGCAAATTACAATAAAACGACTAACGTTAATACAAAAAAAGTACACCTCATGAATTAACGGTGCCATACAAATGGCGTGCGAATAACGATGTGGAAATGTTTGTTTATACCTTTCTTCCCTGCTTGCTGTCATTTCTTGATGGATACAGTACTTTTCCATCCATCTCTTGGCACAGGCTAGAGTAAAGTGTAGCTTCCACCGAAGTTCATAAAACTATTGAAAAGGGCAGGCAAAAAAATATAAATATGACTACCATAGGCATCTCAAGACGAGTTATCTGGCCTATTTATAACGAATGCTGCGGAACAGCATGGGTCCTCCAGTTACCATTAATTAGGTGCTATTGCGCCTAACAAAACAAGATCTTCAGTGAACACTGAGGAGGTTTGTAGCTTAATGTCTTTTATTATTATATTTACATTATTCTTACTTTCTTAATCTGATTACCCTCCAGGGTCGGTTCTTCCCTCGGAATCAGCAAGGGATACCACCTCTATCGCTTCAAGGACATTGTTTTGGAACTTGAGACTTCTGGGTCGGAGATACAACGGGGAAGGATAACTAGTACCTCACCCAGGCAGTCTCACCTGCTATCCCTTGTGGAGGGATGGGAAGATAGGAAGAGATTGGCAAGGAAGAGGGAAGGAAGCGGCCATGACCTTAAGCTAGGTACCATCACGGCATTTGCCTAGAAGAGAAGTGGGAAACCACGGAAAACCACGTCGAGAATGGATGAGGTGGGAATCGAACCCACCGCTCCTCAGTTGGCCTCCCGAGGCTGAGTGGACAGTCCTCGTACCACTTTTCAAATTTCGTGGGAGAGCCGGAAATCGAACCCGGGCTGGCAGCTAATCACGCTCACCACTACATCACAGAGGTAGACATTATTGTTATTATTATTATTATTATTATTATCATTATTATTATTATATAAATATATAAAAATGTATTAATGTTATTTCACGTTTTAAGGAATTTTTGGAAATATACAAAATTTTACAATTTAATGAATAAGTATAGCAATATGAAAAAGGTTCCCAGAAGGTAACCATAATTTAATTTCATTGATTGCAAATGTTAAAGTCCGCCTCTGTGGTGCAGTGGTTAGCGTGATTAGCTGCCACCCCCGGAGGCCCGGGTTCGATTCCCGGCTCTGCCACGAAATTTGAAAAGTGGTACGAGGGCTGGAACGGGGTCCACTCAGCCTCGGGAGGTCAACTGAGTAGAGGTGAGTTCGATTCCCACCTCAGTCATCCTGGAAGTGGTTTTCCGTGGTTTCCCACTTCTCCTTCAGGCTAATGCCGGGATGGTACCTAACTTAAGGCCACGGCCGCTTCCTTCCCTCTTCCTTGCCTATCCCTTCCAATCTTCCCATTCCTCCACAAGGCCCCTGTTCAGCATAGCAGGTGAGGCCGCCTGGGCGAGGTACTGGTCATACTCCCCAGTTGTATCCCCGACTCAGAGTCTGAAGCTCCAGGACACTGCCCTTGAGGCGGTAGAGGTGGGATCCCTCGCTAAGTCCGAGGGAAAAACCGAACCTGGAGGGTAAACAGATGATGATGATGATGATGATGCAAATATTAAAAACATTTAAGCTCTTAAGTCTTTAGACTTTTTCAATCGTGAAATTACCAGCGTTTCGCCCCAGTGTAGCAGTGGGCTCATCAGTTGTCCAAGACACTGCGCTAGTGCGCCGTTGAGACACCACTGCAAGCCTCTTATGTAGGACAATGCAGTGACGGTTAACTGGGGGAAGCATGTGCCTCCACTTTTATAAATGCCTGCCTTTGGCCTATATCCAACAGATGAGCCCACTGCTACACTGGTGCGAAACGCTGGTAATTTCACGATTAAAAAAGCCTAAAGATCTAAGAGCTTAAATGTATAGTAATGACACTCCATTCTACGCATAATTCAAGCTTTGAAGGATATCCATGTTCCGATTGCACTAATTAAGTTTGATGGTACCCGTGACCACTTCACGTTCCTTCTCTCTCTCTCCCTCTCTCTGTCTCTCTCTCGCACACAAACCAGAACAGGTTTCCGTAGTAGCAGTGCTGAAACAACAGTTGTTCACAAAGTCACTTGCAGGTTGGACCTGTCGTACAAATATTCAACGTCTACAACGTAATCGTGTGTACTGTAACTTATCATTCGGTGTTCGGTAAATTTAAGTATTCTTCAAGTATTTATGTACGCAGAATGGTATGTCGTGTATGATGTGTGTAATGTCGAGTGTTACTGCAGTCTTCCGACCGATTGCTGAGTCACGTGTTCTCAAGCATGTGTTCTCGAACAAACAGCTGTCCGTACGCACTGCGTATACATTACTTCCCAAAATGGCTAGTAATAACAATAATAATAAAAATAAAATAATAACTATTATTTCACATAATCATATCAACATTTTTGTCATGTAAGCAACACTTGCTCGACGGTGTGTGTTTAATCTTTCACAACGAGAGAATGGAAACAACTCTCCTAATTCTTTACTTGTTTTGGTTAAACATTTCATTTGCTCAAAATGCCTCTCCAAATTGGTTGGCAATGCCTCAGTTCACTATACCAAAGCCTTATTCTAATACATTTCCCTCTTGCTTCCATATTCAGTATATGTTTTAAGAAATAAAGAAATGCGTCTCTTCCTCTTAAAAAATATAAAATGGGCACGAGAGAATGTCTAAAAGTATGGATAGATTCAAGGAGAAGTAATTATAATATTGTGCAGAATTATATTATATCCGGTCGTTAACAAATCCATCTGTCAATCAAATCAGTGTGTTAGAAAAACAAGGAAAACCCCACACTTCTTGTAACTTGTCTTCAGGCATCTTAGTTCTCGTTGTTAGCTTCGAAATGAGCGGTTTTCGAAGTATTTATGGCTATAGAAGGTCGTTGTTGTCATTAACGTCCTCTCGACATTTCCAGTGTCACTAGTTTAGGAAGATGTGCTTGAAGAAGAATCAATTTGGAACTTACATAGAAGCATTCACCTTGACTGATAATGCGGTGTTCTTTTAGTGTTTAAGCGTGTAAAGTACCTCCAGACAGAAAGAATGTTAGTGACAAACACTCTGATGATATTCTCTGTATGTTAACGTAATTGTAGAGCAATATGAATGCGACTCTGCCATGTTTAGATAGGTTTGATAGCAAAACATCTGTATTATTCTACATACTGCTTTCAGAGGTAATTGTAGATATTTTATTGGTGCTACTGGTGATATTCCTGAACGTCTTCATCATAACGTCAATAGTGAAACAATGGAAACCGTGTATGTCCTCAATGGTAGCGTCAGTATCTTGCAGGCTCGTTCTTAATCTTGCAGTTTGTGATATTCTTGTTGGACTTGCGAGTGCATACTACCTCTCTTTCCACTATCTTTGTGCGACTCATGATGTGGACAGGTTCAGATTATCTTGCTACCTGAAACTTGGATCTAACATCTTCTCTCACATGGCTTCTTGGTACGGTCTGGTAGCGATCGGAATCGACAGATATGTAGCAGTGGTCCACGCCATAAGATACAGCTGCATTATGAGTGGTAGGTGAGTAGTAAGCATACCATAAATTATTATTTTTGTTGTTGATTAAATCCATAACCTGGTTTGTCCAGATCCCCAAACTATTCTAACTAGCGCAATTTCACCTCTAACTAGCCTGTCTGCTTTGTAACCCAGAGAGCCTGAGTGGGAAAGACTGAGGGTGACAGTGGGTTGGTTTTACCATTATTATTATTATTAGCCATGTTCACATTACGTTTTTATTAATAAACATGTTACATTTATTTAAAAAATTGGTGTTCATTAATAAATTCGTTGCTGTATCTACGCAAGTATAGATAGATAGGGTGCAGTTAACGAGTTAGGACTGCCCCCTCATGAGTGACTGCTCAGTTTGATTGCGTGAACTGTCGCTCAAAGAAAGCTAGTTGCTTTAGGTCGCACCGACACAGATAGGTCTTGCGGTGACGATGGGACAGGAAAGGGCTAGGAGTGGGAAGGAAGCGGCCGTGGCCTTAATTAAGGTACATTCCCATCATTTGCCTGGTGTGAAAATGTGAAACCAAGGAAAACCATTTTCAGGGCTGCCGACAGCGGGGTTCGAACCTACTATCTCGCGATTACTGGATACTGGCCGCACTTAAGGCACTGCAGCTATCGAGCTCGGTCTGAAAGAAAGCATGAGTGCAGGGTATTACCTAAGTTCCTCTTTGGCAGTGGCGGCTACTCGCCATCAGACTGGGAGGACTGCAAACCTTGTTAAGAGACAATATATCGGCTGAGGTTTCGTAAATAGCACATGTTGGTAAGAGAAGGCTATGGATGTTTTCACCAGTGAAGCTCCTTGACCATCTGCGTGCAGTCCTTCCAGCCCCTTTTGGACCAGATGCTGCTGCTGTTGCTCACAGATACACTTTTCTCTTAAAAGTATAGTGTTTGTTGTGGGTATCCCTATGGTTTGCATCTACATGGGAGGTGAATTGATGATGAAAACCTACAACCTAATTTTCACTCAATGACCGGGTCAGGGACGGGATGAATGAAGCTCCCATCTAGCTGCGAGGATAGGAATTATGCCGGCTGCCAAGGCCTCCTATGGGGCAATGATTAATGACTAACAGATGAAATGAAATGATAGTGGAGAGCGTTGCTGGAATGATAGATGACAAGAAAAACCGGAGTACTCGGAGGAAAACTTGTCCCGCATCCGCTTTGTCCAGCACAAATCTCACATGGAGTGACCGGGATTTAAACCACGGTATCCAGCGGTAAGAGGCCGGCGTGCTGCCATCTGAGCTACGCAGGCGAAATATATTAGGATTTCTTCTTCTTCCCCTTCTACCACATTTCCCGCACCTTGTGGGGTCGCTGGAGCGAACTTTGCCGCACATATGGATTTGGTCCTGTTTTACGGCCGGATGCCCTTCCTGACGCCAAACCTATGTGGAAGAATGTAATTATTATTGTACGTTTCCGTGGTGGTTGGTAGTATAGTGTACTGCCTGAGAGTACTGGGATCAACACAAACAATCAGTCTCCGAGTTAGAAAAATTAATCACACGCTATCAAAATCACAGACATTGCCGGGAATCCAACCCGGAGCCCGGAGAGCAAAAATACAACACCACTCATTCGTGTTTGTGGGACTGTTCACTTGTGAGCCGGCGGCAAAATTATTTGATTTTACATTCTTGAAATGCGAGGATATTCATAAACAGTAGATTACCGCTGGTTGAAGAGGTGATACTTGGAATCCTGCCACTATTTCAAAGAAAGATGCCGGGCTGAGTGGCCCAGACGGTTGAGACACTGGCCTCCTGAATCCAACTTGGCTTATTCGATCCTGGGTCAGTCCGATGGTACTTGAAGATGCTCAAATACATCAGCCTCGTGTCGAAACATTTACTGGCACATAAAAGAATTCCTGCGGAACTACATTCCGCTACTTTGGCGACTCCGAAGACCTTAAAAGTACTTAGTGGGACGTACAGCCATTATTATTAGTGTTATGATTTGCTTTACGTCGCTCCGACACGGATTAGTTCTTATGGTGACGAAAAGACAGGAATGGGCTAGGATTTGGAAGGAAGCGGCCGTGACCTTAATTAAGGTACATCCCCAGCATTTGCCTGGTGTAAAAAAGAGGAAACCTCGGAAAACCATCTTTAGGGCTGCCGACGGCGAGTTCGAACCCACTATCTCACGGATTCAAGCACATAGCTACGCGATTATTACTATTATTATTATTATTATTAATCATCATAATCATCATCTGTTTACCCTCCACGTTCGGCTTTTCCCTCGGACTCAGCGAGGGATCCCACCTCTACCGCCTCAAGGGCAGTGTCCTGGAGCTTCAGACTCTTGGTCGGGGGATACAACTGGGGAGAATGACCAGTACCTCGCCCAGGCGGCCTCACCTGCTAAGCTGAACAGGGGCCTTGTGGAGGGATGGGAAGATTGGAAGGGATAGGCAAGGAAGAGGGAAGGAAGCGGCCGTGTCCTTAAGTTAGGTACTATCCCGGCATTCGCCTGGAGAAGAAGTGGGAAACCACGGAAAACCACTTCCAGGATGGCTGAGGTGGGAATCGAACCCACCTCTACTCAGTTGACTTTCCGAGGCTGAGTGGACCCCGTTCCAGCCCTCGTACCACTTTTCAAATTTCGTGGCAGAGCCGGGAATCGAACCCGGGCCTCCGGGGGTGGCAGCTAATTACGCTAACCACTACACCACAGAGGCGGACTTTATTATTATTTTATTATTATTATTATTATTATTATTATTATTATTATTATTATTATTATTATTATTATTATTAAAAGAAAGAAGACCATTTGAAAGAAAATGTGATGGCCAATTTTTGTGTACTCGAGTATACATTATCAGTCTCCGTAAAATTAATACTGTATATTTTCCTTAGGTTCTTTCGTTATTCAAATAATCTTGTTAAGTGTAGTTTAATATTGTGTAGTGCAGTGTAGTGTGATACAGCGAATGTTTTCACGAAAGTAAGCAGCACTAATCGCATATTGTCAGGTTGTATTGTGTCTCAAGCTCCCTGACAAGGCAACTGTTTGGATTGGATCAGACAGATTTCAATGCGACTTAGAAAAATAATTAATTAACATATCCTAAACTAAATGCTAGCACTAGTCGTCCCATAAATTGGACGGTGGTGTTAAAATGAATTGATGAAAAGTAGCTTGGCAGCTAAGTGGAGTTACCTAATGATGACCTTGCGTTTCTCTATAGAAAAATACCGGTACTGATTGTTCTGTTTTAATCTTACATAAACAATTTATACAGAAGGTAAGATAATGACAATACGAACAGAATTTCACACCCTAAATCTGTTTTAATAACTGTAAAAATAGTCTATTGAATACGAATAGTCGTAAAAGTATCCGTCTAGTCACAGGCGTGGCCGAAAATAACTGACAGTAGCGGAAAGGTAGTAAGGAAATCCATGTTGTAATATTGAGTTACCTTTTATTTGAGAATGAAAACGTGATAATATACAAATATCAAATAAAAAGACCATTTTTTTTTAAATATTAGCTTCTGTAGCTGTCTGTTCCAACAAGGATTGTTGCAAAAGTATTCGTCCATTTGTGCTCATACGCAAACTTCACACTCTTCAGTATCCAGTCAAATTTCCTTTGACAGCAATGATAGCTTGGGAGGCTTTACGGCATGGACTGAAATAGTTTTTCCATGATTTCTGAGTCTATCTTCTGCTACACTACAAGAAATGTCGGTTTCCATCTTTCCTTTCTTTATCCTCTTTTGCTGCCGTCTCCGTTTTTGTTCCACCAGTACATGCTCTATAGTGTTTGCAGCACGTACAGTACGGTGTATTGTAAAGCAACCAGTGTTCAACGACCCAGGCAATAAGTTTCGGGTCATTATCATGTTGGAAGGAGCCTCCCTGGCTCAGGTGTCTGCGCATCGCCCTCTCATCGCTGGGTACCGTGGTTCGAATCCCGGTCACTCCATGTGCGATTTGTGCTCGACAAAGCGGAGGCGGAACAGGTTCTTCTCCAGGCACTCCGGTTTTCTCTGCCATCTTTCATTCCAGCAACACTCTCCACTCTCATTTCATTTCATCTGTCAGTTATTAATCATTGCCCCACATAAGTGCGACTGGCCTCGGCAGCCGGCACAAATCCCATCCTCGCCGCAAGATGGGGGCTTCATTCATTCCATCCCTGATCCGGTCACTGACTGGAAAACAGGTTTTAGATTAAAAATATCATGTTGTAAGTGGAAGTCAGCAGCAGTCCCTAATTTTTCGACACTGGTATTCAGATGCTGCTTTAAAATGTCTATATACACCGTCCTATCAATTGTTGCAGGTATTATGTAGAAGTTGGTTACAATAGCCTCCGACATACACCCCGATATCATGACGACGCTTTGCGGACGTATCAAACAAGCCGAATTGACATTCATCCGTAAATCATTCTCGTTTTCAGAATGTAAGTGGCTTGCTAACAGATTGTTTTGGAAACTCCAACCTCTTCCGTCTGACCTTACTAATCTAGGATTTTTTTGCTTATACGACCTTTCATATCAGCTGTGTGTAACGCTCATCTTGCAGCATCGCTACTGATTGTCGTTGCACGTCACGATTCTACTCCTGCTCACAGTATGGGACCGCCGGGCTGAGTGGCTCAGACGGTTAAGGCGCTGGCCTTCTAACTCCAACTTGGCAGGTTCGATCCTGGCTCAGTCCGGTGGTATTTGAAGGTGCTCAAATACGACAGCACCGTGTCGGTAGATTTACTGGCACGTAAAAGAACTCCTGCGGGACTAAATTCCGGCACCTCGGCGTCTCCGAAGACCTTAAAAAGTAGTTAGTGGGACGTAAAGCAAATAACATTATTATTATTAGTAGTATGGGACCAAAATCGTGCGAATTTTGGCGCATTTTGCGTAAGCTGCGTCTCTCTTCACGTTGTGTTAGCCGTCTAGGGCGCCCTATTCGTGGTTCATTTATCACAGTCGAAGAGGTTTTGAACCTTTGAATAATACCTTCTACTGTTGATCTTGGTATTCCTGTCTTCTCAGTAATTTGTCGTTGCGAATAACTTTCTTTGAGGAGTTCAACAAGTCACTCCCATTCAAGGAGTTCTTTCCCTTCTCTTACGCATTCTAGCTCTGAACATGATGTTAAGTTTTACACCGTCAGCACGTACTGCTTGCAATAACCCTGACTCACGTATTAGACATCGCAGAGAACATAGCGCACGAATACTTGTGCGTTACCGTTTATTACGTTACGTTCGTGCATTAATGGATTATTAACAGAAACGGAGGTTCACATAATATATTACGATACCATTGTATACCGCCTTAATGTTACTTTGCTGGATACTATCCTCTAGGGCGCCCTATTCGTGGTTTATTTATCACAGTTGAAGTGGGTTTGAACCTGTGAATAATACCTTCTACTGTTGATCGTGGTATTCCTGTCTTCTCAGCAATTTGTTGGTGCGAATGTCTTTCTTTATGGAGTTCAACAAGTCGCTCCCATTCAACGAGTGCTTTCCCTTCTCTTACGCATTCTAGCTCTGAACATGATGTTAAGTTTTGTTCCGTCACCACGCAATGGTCGCAATAACTCCGACTCATGTATTTCCCCATGTTATGATGTTAGACATCGCAGAGAACATAGCGCACGAATACTTGTGCGTTACCGTTTATTACGCTACGTTCGTGCATTAATGGATTATTAACAGAAACGGAGGTTCACATAATATATTACGATACCATTGTATTCCGCTTTAATGTTACTTTGCTGGATACTATCCTTGCGGCTTTGAGAAGGCATTTGGATGCCCTTTTACCAAGTGTTTATCACACCAACTGGTGTTTGGATACTTTTGTGCTATCTGCATAACAAACTATTAGGGGTTTTATTCATCTATATATTTTATAATGGAAGCTAATTTAGTACGAAATCTTGGTCATTTATTTACATATGCTTATTAATATATACATATATATTAATATAATCTTCTATTAACATAAACGAGGAATTTGGAGGATTTCTGTCCAGAATCACACATTTTTTCATGCTTTGGACCGCCCACGCAACAAAGGCAGGCATGCAGCTCTATTGTGATATCTTACTTGGTCACCCTACCAAGTTTCAAAATAATTACTGTTTTTAAGTATGTTATTGTACAGCAGAACGACTATTGCCATTAACTGTATGATGTCTTATTTTATCATCCTACCCAGTTTCCTTGCAGGCGGTCTGGTCCAAACCAAACGGATCCCTGTGAGACAGAGAGCCTATTAGTTTTACTTTCAAAATCGATCGATCATTTGTCACATTAATGTCTTGACTGCCCTTCAATTTCTTGCTCTAAATAAATCTCCTCCAACTGAGTGAATTAGCTGCATGAAGTAGATCATGTAGTTGTAACCTTACATTCGGTAGAAAGTGGATTTAATCTCTAATGTGAACACTACTTATATGGTATCACTATTTCAAGTTCTGGCAAAGACTCTGGCTATACCTTATTTAAGACACGGCTGCCAGTCCTAGACTTGTCTACCCTAGTATTGTCGAAACCTTGTATGCATTAATGTGACTTTAAACATTAGAAAAGTGAAAAACTCACAAAAGCCGTGACTTCTCCCGGAAGTGTCCTGAGTGTTTCAGAATGACTATTATCATCAAGTTTACGATGTCTTAATTGATTATACTATCAAGTTTCCTTGTAATCGGTCTGATCCGAAGCAAGCAGTTCCCTTGTGAAATAGATGTAACAACGACAGGCGTGCAGCAATATACAGTACTTATGTCTTCCGTGCCCATCCATAACTTTCATTGTCTTCGACATACCAAGTTCCATTTAGAAGTGCAGTAAATAATTGCTATTTTTAACCAAAATAAAATTGTTAATATATTTTACCAGAATTGAGAAAATTCTTTACGTCGCACTGGCACACACAGGTCTCTTGGCAACGGCAAGATACGAATGGGTTAGGAACGGGAAGGAAGCGGCTGTGACCATAATTATGGTACATTCCCAGCACTTACCTGATGTGAAAATGGGAAACCACGGAAAACAATCTTCAGGGCTGCCGACGTGGGATTCGAACTCACTATCTCCTGAATGCAAGCTAACAGCTACGTGCCCCAAACTACGCTGCCAATCGCTTGTTTTTAACTAGAATTAAAAGTTTAAAAAGTAATTATGCGATTAGGTAACTGGATTCAAGAAAGGCTGTAATTATTAATCTGTGACAATAATTAATCATTATTAATTCCCTTATGTGAAAATCCCTGCGGATTAAGTTCAGGCTTAGTATTTAAAGTTATCATTCCTGCCTACAGAAATGCTCAACGTTAACTTCATTTTTTATGGTATCGACCTTAAGAAGACGTCCGACACGTTCTATCTCAAAGTTTAGAGTGAGCTTCTAAACAGCGCGAGGCGTCATCCAGCCCGCGCGCGTGCAGTACATACGTCACGGATTCCCCTGCTTGATCGCACATACTTCTTGTCTCTGGTAATCACATATTTAAATACACAAGTTTGCCAGAATTTTTTAATTACATTTTTAAAGAATTATAAGGGTGTTATTTACGTTTTATAATCATCCCTTCTGGATTTAAATTTATTTCGCAGTGTCCTTACATTGGGGCTACTGCTATTACACCAATTCTTCCTTTGCGCAGCGCCTCGTGATTCGTCGATACAAAATTTCCGCCTGTAAATCCAACTAGCTCTGTCGCATCTCGATCTCAAGTCTCTCTCTCTCTACAAAGTGAAAAATTCCATTACCCTCGCTATGATGCAACTTTTGCTAATCCTCTACATGTGTGTCGTTAAAGGCATGATTCAGCAAGCCGGATTGCCCCATATATCGTGCTTCAATATGAACTCTACTTTCTCAAATTTTATTTTTTCTCATTACATCTTATTCGTATGCCAATGACATGAACCAGTTGGGTTCAATATAATCCACACACTTTAATGCTTTCTGGGAAAGTGTGAACCCTTTCAGATCTTCTGGGGTTGGTCCAAGTACGTCGATACCAACCGGGTATCGAACCACGCTATCCTGACTTCGAGGTGCTATCTGGAAGTCCCTAATACGGTCTAATTTAAATATAAAAACTGGAGGAGTATTCGTCACCTATCGGACCATGAAACGTACAGCATCGATGGTAACAAATTATTCGCACGGGAATATTCAATATAGTGTGAAATGATAAAACATCTCATGCGATTTTTGCGAGCGGTTGAAATATTTAACGGGAACAGCCTCTGGGGCCTGGCGCTTCCCCAATTGTCATTAATTCTGAAAGCCATAAATCTCTCCCTCTCTCTCTGAGAACAGCATTGAACTTTCGCCAGCTGAGTAAACATTCTCTTTCACCCAGACACAAGCACGCGATTCTTAATTCAATTATCTTGTATTCTCCGGGCATATGATCATTTATGGATACCTTCACATATCATTTCATCTCAGTGTTTCAACCATTATCAATATTGGTGCGCGTATCTGAAGATGGTGACCTACCTGAGATGAATTCTAATTCTGATGAGAGCAATATCGTCCAGCCACCGAACCAGTGGAATTAACCGATGAAAGTTAAAATCCCAGATCCGGTCAGGAATCTAACCTCGAACCCCTTGAACCATTTAGGAATGAAGCCGGACATACAGTATATATAGTGATTACCATAGTCTATGAATTCACCTAATTTACCTAGTACACTATTCATTCTCCTTTTCACTCCCTCTCTAAGATTCCTCATTGCAAGGCATTCCACGTTATTACCAAAATCTATCTACAATTTTTCTTGGACTCTAGTGCACAATGATTCGTTTCACTCTGTATCATTCTTCCACGTACAATTCGCCATCTACATTAGTTCTTGTTTGGAGTGATTTTTGATAGGCTACGCCTTTTTCTTACGATTACAAGCTGCACTGACTTTGTCACTCCACCAAGATGTTCGCATATTCCTCTGTATCCCCTTTCCGTTTCAACTTCAGCATCCGTATATGCAACCCATTCTCTTTCTACATTCTGAATCTCTGGACTGACTATTTTTGGAACTTTTCGCTAATCATATTCATCTATCTACTGTCTAATTTTCTCGTCCTGGAGATCGTCTACTCATATTCGTCTGTAGACAGACTTCACATTTTTATCATAGCTCTAGTGATTCTTAATACACTGCAGATCAAATAGTAGTCTGTGTCATCGAAAAAAAAAAAAACACCGATGTAACCGCACATTTCAAATATATCTTCTTAATTCATAGTCCAGTTATATATATTGCCTCTTATGGTTACGGTGCTTCTACCCCCTCCTCCCATATTTAACGGTGAATTGCCTTATACTCAAAGAATGTGTTGACTACTGCTAACCCGATACTATCACAGAAGTCCAGTAAACGCTTCCCAATTCCAGTTTGATGACATTAGTTCCTCGTACTTACCCATTCCCTTCTATTTCTGCTCTCGCATTGAAATCGCCCATTAGCCCTATCCTCTTCTTGCTGTTGACCCTGGCTGTGATGTCACTCAGTGCTTCATAAAGCTTATCTACTTCATCCACATATGCTCTCTCACATGAGACACTGAAAGAGTTCTTGTCGTAATTCCTCCAACAGGTAAATCTATACTCATTATTCGTTCATGTACGTGCCTAAACAAAATTACGCTGCGTGCTATGATGTTATTAATGAACAGCCATACGCCACACACTGCCCTTCCCCTTTTAATAAAAACAACAATAGCCATAAGATCTATCTGTGTCGGTGCGACGTAAAAAAAAAAAAAAAAAAAAACAATAACGGCGTGCGTCCTCTGTAGAGCCATGGTGCAGGTCAAGTGGACGTCCTATGGGCAACCTGCGCGTCTATGAGGATGGGGCCTTACCGAAGATGAATTCTAATGTTGAAGACGACAAAAACACCCAGTCCCCAGGTCATAGGAATTAACTAATGCAAGTTAGAATCGCCAACCCAGGCCGTAATCGAATCCGGGGCCTCTAGGACCAAAGGACAGCATGCTGTCCATTTAGCCACAGAGCCGGACTAGAAACTCAAGTGCTCGTCCGTAGATGGAGCTGCTCTTTTCAGGTACACACCTAACGGAGGTGAGCTTTTGTACCATTTTAACCACTTACCAGCCATCCACAAAAGCAGTGATACTTTGTGTAACTGGTAGGCGGATTTTAGGCTCCGTATCCGATGTAACGGATACTCGGGTATTTCCGCTTTTGTTTACGGGGTCACGCATACGAAAAGACCCAATTACCTGGGTCCCGTCATCAACCCCAGTCTTCTCCACGTGAAGTGGACTCAGCGTTGCAAGAGAGTGCATTGAATTGGACAAATATTAACGAGGAAGTAATAATATTAGATTTCTGATTAACAACCACATGATCACACGGGCGTATGAGGTAACAATGTATTCTTCGGAACTCGGTAGACGACAGGCCGGGATAGCTTGATGTGTCACTCGAATAATTACAGTGTGAGCCTCAGTCTAGTTGGCGGTTATTCCCTGTGTCGTGTCTGGGCGAGTAGATGATGCAATAGCCACCTGACCCATTACCTTGCCCAGTGATGCCATAGTATTGTGACTTCCCCTCTCGGAGAACAATCATCAAATGAGAAATGCAACCAAGCAAGTAAAGGGCGCCAATCTTTAAGTTGAGGACTTAAAGATAAAATTTATAATCAAGCTTGGACAGACTCTTATCACAGGGGTGAGGTGATAGTACACTAATCATTAAGTAGGAGAATTAGAAATCAAAAGGCTAATTAAGGCAGATTAATGAAAGTGAACTAGAAAAATACTATTTATTATATTTAATATGAATGACGACGGTTTAACGAGAACTGAATTTAAATTAGAAAATGAGTTTAATAAAAAATTGAATGACTCTACTTCGCGAAAACTTGCAATATCTTTAACTCGCTTGCTCACCATGTCGTCTTGCTCTGCTGGTCCTTGGAAAGCTTCCCTCCTTGTAGCTGGAACATCACCGGTCGTCTTTGATATCTCTTCATCTGCAGCTCAGTACCATTCCTGCCTTACAAATTGCACCCACCACTAATTGGAAGATGACTTCAAAACTAACACTCCCTATTATGCTTTATCCCATAGATTGGAGATAAGCCCTAAGTCATAGTTAGAAGAACCACCTTGGGTTATATGGAGAGGATACTCAATTAAGAATCCTTCCAACTTTACTGAAAATGTTCTCTGAAGTTTCATTTCTATCTAGATTAAAACTATCTATTGACTTAGACTGGTTCAAACCGGTCTTGCAGCCGTGCTGTACGTACTTCCTCATGAGAGTGGCTATACACCCCTCATTCAGAATTTCTAAGTATCGAGACGCAGAATCAAGTAGAAAATCAAGTAGAAGCCTCGTAGAAGATCGTAGAATAATGTAGAGAGACTCGCAGAAGCGAATAAGACGTTGTAGAGAGACCTTCCAGGAGCTCCAACACGCCCTTTTATAACTTTCTCTCGCGCTAATTACAGGCCGCTACACGTGGTCCAATCAGATGACACTTCTCTCCCCACTCTAGATTTTAGAGTAGATGGGTCCCACACAAGATATCAACTGTTCTTCTATTCGTCCTTTCACTCAGTATCCATGGCAACATGACGCTCCTTTGAAAATATAGGCGTTGATCAGTTCGAATAATTCTGGTCGAAATACGGTAGCTTACGTTAGGACGCGTGAACACGTGCTCGCTTTTCTCAGAACTTGATGTTTAAATTTGTCCTTCCTTCCTCCTCGGTGATGTGGCAAGATAACTGAAATCTACTGCAAGTTAATTTTAACCGACTGTCGCAAGAATCTAAGTGAATATGAAGATATTCAGCCCTCGTTTATAAGTCGTAGTTACAAAGTAATGAAATGATAGTGAGCAAATGATTAAACATGAATTATAATACAATTACATACCAAAATAAATATCATGACGTTAAATTCCTGAATTAATTACACATAATAAAATTAACATAATTACACTGTAACGTCTGGAACGTTACATACGCCCCCATGAGTTCTTAACAAATAGTACATGAGTTGAGAACTCACACACTTACTCCCACATTGACTTGAAATACCTCTATTACCTGCCCATTACGAGCGACATTATTTTCATACAATTAATTATATCTCACTCTTTCCATATCTCTCTTAGACTTCTTACCATTGTGACTGTCTGTTATTTCAGTTCATCTTGAGGTTTAGATGCTAAGTTCTGCCCATCATGAGCAACTTTTCACTTTTGTAAAAAAAAAAAAAACAAGATTATTCTAGAGAATATAACATAATATATACAATTCAGATTACAAACTCTGCCGAGTGTCTATCTGTCCTGTTTTTTTACTCCCCATCTTTCCGCCATTCTTTGCTAGATAGCAGTAACACGTTCTCTTCCAATCTTTTACATTAAAAAAATGGAAAACCAATGATACAAACAATTTACACTTTTATCACTCTTTCGAATGTTTCAACCTTATCTTGAAGCAGGATGTAAGACACTTCACACAAATACACACGTGATTTAAGCTCACGGTAAAATTATTGCAAGTTAGAAATGCACATACGGGAAAATTAATTATTTGCCGTCGTCAGCTTTAATTAGCCTTATGTAACATCTCAGAAAATAAATATAAAATTTCATGGCCTCACATACGGAAAACAGATGATCTATCGTTAATGAACGAGCGTAAATCTACCGTCACACAAACATCTCCCTTGTTTACAAACACAACTAGGAAATACCACCACAATTGAGACGTAAACACATACCGCTCGTAGTCTGACATAACAAGTAGCAACTTCCCCGAGTTACTGACCTATATCTCACAATCCGGTTCAGCCACCTCACACGACAGGTATCTCCTTAAACTACTAATGTTATATGAACCATTCATTACGCTCTCGCCATCCGCTAACTTGTAAGCACAGGGTCCTAGTTTTCTATGTACTTTATACGGGCCTTGATATAAAAGAAAAAATTTCTTCGTTACCTTATCCTCACTATTTGACAACATTGGAACTCTCACCAAAACCATATCACCTACCTCAAAGTTATCCAGTACCTTACGTTTTTGTTGCCTTCTACGTTTATCTCCAGATTTAATCAGGTTCTCCCGTGCCAGTCGGACGTAAAATTCAGCATTACGAGGTGGTTCCTCAGGCAAACCTAACACTCTCACTACTCTCTCGTATTCAATACACAAACGTGTTGATCTATCACACTTAGGCACGACAATTAAGGGATTAACATATTGACTGTTTGATAATTCAATCACATCGTCTGCTAACATAGCTTGAATTTGATCCTCTACTGCTTTTGCATATTTGTGTGGTATCGGATATCGCGGTCCGCTGAATGGAGTCTTATCCAGCACAGAAAAAGAATGTTCATACAGATGGGTAACACCAGGTTTCTCGGAGAAAATCTCCACGTGTTCACATAACACTTCAAATAACTTGTCCTTCTGGACTTCATTCAACTCATTTCTACTTACGGCTTCTTTCAAGCCACATATTTTATCCTCATGAATCCACAACTGACACAACTTCAGGCCCTCACTAGCCTCTTCATTAACTTTAGAAACCTCTCTCATTCTCCACACTGTACTAACTTCCGTTTTCCTCTGAATTTCCTCCTCAAACTTGACCTTAATATCCTCATTATTCCACCTCAAATTTAGCACTAGATCATTGTAATTTAACTGAGCCAATTTTAACGTTAACCAGTCAGATCCCAAGATAAGATCAAATATCAAATGCGGAATTACCAAACATATCTGAACGCTAATAAAATTATTAATACAGATCGGGACAGCTACTTGTTTACAAATTTGCATAGACCTCTTTCCAACAGCCGTAATGATGAAAGTAGACTTAACAGGCATTTCCTCCAACTGAATACCCTGTTTCACTAATGACTCATACCACTGAGAACTAATACATGATATTTGGCTACCAGAATCAATCAAAACTTTAACCCACGCCCCCCAGACTTTCAATTTAACCACGGGATTGACTACTTTATTACTTGAATCTCCATTATTCTGCTCGGGTTCATACAACAAATCGTCTCTAACATCGAGGTCATATGGTAACACTTTCATGGCAAGACACTTCGCTACCTCCGTACTAGGCTGGAATTCTGACCTAACATTACAGCCTCTCGTTAGTTTAAAGGTTCCCTTTGTGTATTGACGTTAGACTCATTAGTACATTGCTCTGACCTCCGTTGGGAATTTCCTGTCCTATATTCAGCTGCTCCGCTCCTGCTGTTCTGCTGAGGTCTGAACTGATTGCGAGCTTCGTGATTCTGTGTACTACCGTTATGTCTCATTCCGTTGTGATGACTAAAGTTCTGAATATTCTCCGTTCTACTCCTAAGGTTACCTAAAGCATCAAAACTGCCTAGTAGATTCTCCATCTCCTGAATAGTACCAACTTTTTGCATGCAGGCCGCTTCTCTCACCCTGTCCGGAAAATGTCTTAAAAGTAGTCTTACTACATCAGACCCTTCGGTTATACCATCTAAGTTCTGACAAATCATGACATGTGCCAGGAAGTACTCGGTCATAGTAACTCCTTCATGCTGTTTGTACCTCCCAAATACCACCCTTTCTCTCTCCCGAGCTTGTATCGCTTCATTCCAGAATTTCTCTCTAAACTTATTTCTGAATTCTTTCAGGTTCGTCATCGTCTGCCTATAAACCATGAACCAAGACCGTGTTTCTCCTACAAAAGCATGGTCAATATTTTCCATAACGTCTTCCCAGTCCATAGACCCTTCCTCTAGACGCTTTTCAAACCGTTTCTCTATCATCTTAAGGAAATCTAGCGGGTTCGTTTGTTTCCCATTAAATTTAGGTAGTTCAATTTCCCTAATGTAGCTATTTCCTAGACATTGCCTTCCCGTGAAAACCTGTTTATCCTTTGCCACCTGTTTTAACTTATTTTCTGCTTTCTCCATCCGGCATTCTACATCTCTGTCTCTCCTATCAATTTCTCTCTCCAAATTAACCTGCTTCTCTTTCAATGTCCTAATTTCAATCTTATTCTCTTCAGCTATCGCAAACCTTTCTTCACTTGCCCGGGTCTCATCTTCTATTCTAAGCTTTACCGTGTCAATCTCTTGTTGGACGTGGTCTTTAAATACCCGTATTTCCCCTCTTTGAGTCTCAACTCTCTTATCAATACTAGTGACCTGCCTCATTACTTCCTCCCTAGTAGAGTTGTTTTCCTTCCCCATTAATTCCAGGAATTCACTTCTCTGTTCCGCAAACTTTTCTTCTACCTTTTTCCCTTGCCGTACATATTCACTTTCCTGGTCCTCTAATCGCTTATTAAAATGTTCATTTTTTAACACCAGATCGCGTAACTGCCTACTGTGTTCGTCCATTCTCCGATTCGCTTCCTCCTTATTTTCCCTCATCTCCCTACTTAATTCAGCTTTAGTTTGCTCTAACTGTTCTTTAAGTTCATATTTAATACTCTCAATTTTAGTGTTATTTTGTTCTACATCTGTTTTAATTTGTTCCAATTCACTTTTAAGCTCAGATTTAGTGTCCTCTATCTTACTTAACATTAACTGCATCATTCCCATTAACTGATCATTATTATTACTTTCATTGTTAGTGTTGACTTCCGCTTCGCCCCCCATCCTACTATCATCTGACTCCATACTGACTTCTTTCTGTTTGCCTTCACTCTCCATACTACTTACACTTCTATCTTCAATTTCCTCTACTAGACTACACAACTCTTCCTCTGAACTCAATACGTTATTGCCTTTTATCGCCCGTCCACTGCGCAACATCCTCTCCTCTTTCGTCTGATCAGCCATGACCCTTCCCACAATCAAACACTCTTAATGAAACGTGGATATCCAAATTTTGCCCATAATACGAATTCTGATATCGTTACTGTCATTAACTGCTCCGTACTTAATGATTTTCTCGCCACACGTTGGAGCGGCATTTATGTGACTTCCCCTCTCGGAGAACAATCATCAAATGAGAAATGCAACCAAGCAAGTAAAGGGCGCCAATCTTTAAGTTGAGGACTTAAAGATAAAATTTATAATCAAGCTTGGACAGACTCTTATCACAGGGGTGAGGTGATAGTACACTAATCATTAAGTAGGAGAATTAGAAATCAAAAGGCTAATTAAGGCAGATTAATGAAAGTGAACTAGAAAAATACTATTTATTATATTTAATATGAATGACGACGGTTTAACGAGAACTGAATTTAAATTAGAAAATGAGTTTAATAAAAAATTGAATGACTCTACTTCGCGAAAACTTGCAATATCTTTAACTCGCTTGCTCACCATGTCGTCTTGCTCTGCTGGTCCTTGGAAAGCTTCCCTCCTTGTAGCTGGAACATCACCGGTCGTCTTTGATATCTCTTCATCTGCAGCTCAGTACCATTCCTGCCTTACAAATTGCACCCACCACTAATTGGAAGATGACTTCAAAACTAACACTCCCTATTATGCTTTATCCCATAGATTGGAGATAAGCCCTAAGTCATAGTTAGAAGAACCACCTTGGGTTATATGGAGAGGATACTCAATTAAGAATCCTTCCAACTTTACTGAAAATGTTCTCTGAAGTTTCATTTCTATCTAGATTAAAACTATCTATTGACTTAGACTGGTTCAAACCGGTCTTGCAGCCGTGCTGTACGTACTTCCTCATGAGAGTGGCTATACACCCCTCATTCAGAATTTCTAAGTATCGAGACGCAGAATCAAGTAGAAAATCAAGTAGAAGCCTCGTAGAAGATCGTAGAATAATGTAGAGAGACTCGCAGAAGCGAATAAGACGTTGTAGAGAGACCTTCCAGGAGCTCCAACACGCCCTTTTATAACTTTCTCTCGCGCTAATTACAGGCCGCTACACGTGGTCCAATCAGATGACACTTCTCTCCCCACTCTAGATTTTAGAGTAGATGGGTCCCACACAAGATATCAACTGTTCTTCTATTCGTCCTTTCACTCAGTATCCATGGCAACATGACGCTCCTTTGAAAATATAGGCGTTGATCAGTTCGAATAATTCTGGTCGAAATACGGTAGCTTACGTTAGGACGCGTGAACACGTGCTCGCTTTTCTCAGAACTTGGTGTTTAAATTTGTCCTTCCTTCCTCCTCGGTGATGTGGCAAGATAACTGAAATCTACTGCAAGTTAATTTTAACCGACTGTCGCAAGAATCTAAGTGAATATGAAGATATTCAGCCCTCGTTTATAAGTCGTAGTTACAAAGTAATGAAATGATAGTGAGCAAATGATTAAACATGAATTATAATACAATTACATACCAAAATAAATATCATGACGTTAAATTCCTGAATTAATTACACATAATAAAATTAACATAATTACACTGTAACGTCTGGAACGTTACAGTATCAGCTAGTCTGCGATAAGCTTTCGTACAACGTAATGAGTGATTGCTTCTTATGCAGCACTGCGTATATTTATTTTTATATAAATACATTAGAATAGCACAAATTCATATATTCAGTAATAAACTTGCACTACGATCGAACAATCAAGAAGACGTTCTGGTGAAACTGACAGCTGCCATATCAGCCCAAAGGGTTTAAATGTAAAAAAAACCAGTATATTTCCATGATGAAGGTGTATTTTCGCAGTATAGCTTCTGAATAGCTATGCAGTATGTTTTATATTTATCCACTTCCATTATCATTTTGGTACTATTTAATTTTGTAGTTATCCGTTAAATAGGCCTAGATAAAATAAATACAACTCGAGCACGAGATTCTCCCTAGACAAATTTAGAAGCTCTCGTTAGATTACTACAGATAACACCTGCTCCCTGAAAATAATTTCAGAACTGTAGTTTGAATCGCGTTGATTGTCTCAAGCGTTCTTTGCGATTCAATTGACAAACAAAAAGCACTTATATGGTTTCTTAGAAATCGTCTCTCTATGAAAATGTGTCAGGCAGTCCATTCCCGTGGTATAGCTCACCAACAAGTGGAAGCAAACGCCTGACATGGTTACCATTATAAATGGTTGCTTAAAAATAATAATCATAATAATGATAATGATAATAACAGTACACATAATAATACTCTCTTTACGTAGAGCTAAATACTTTCATGGGATATTTTGGGGGGTACAGAGGTGTCGGAAACTTTATCTCGCAGGAGTTCTTCTACATGCTAGTGAATCAGAGACGAGGCTGGCTTATCTGAGCATCTTCAAGTACGATTGTACTGAGCCGGGGTCAAACCTGCCAACTTACACCCAGGAAGTAAGCACAGTACCATCTGAGTCATTCAGCACAACATAAAGAACAGACTGTCTGAAATTAATAAAATGACTGAAGGGATCGGAAGAGTGGGAAAGTTATTATTATTATTATTATTATTATTATTATTATTATTATTATTATTATTATTATTATTATTATTATTATTATTGTGAAAATAATAATTCAGCCAATAGATATGAATTTCCTTCCCGGAGAATTTATGCAGTATATTGCAGAAATATCTTAACTAACGAATATTATTTTCTTTTCAGGCGAGTGATGGGGCTCATCGTATTTGTGTGGATAATGGCTGCCATCACTGCTGTATTGACTGTGTCCCTAAGTCCTTGGACACCAGAAAAACCATGCGATGAAGGAAGCGTGTTTTCAGTGTTGGTGTTCTGTATCTTGGCTGGCTCTAACGTTGTCCTTGTCTTCTCTCTGCTGGCAGTGACCCATTGGCGAGTACACCAAGAGGCCACAGCATTCACGGCCAGCAGACCCCGAAAAGTTAAAACCAAGTCTCGGTCAGGGTTTACCCTTACCTTGGCAATAGGTTGCTTCATTTTCAGCTTCATGCCCATAATCAGCGTATTTTTTCTACGAGTTCTTCACTCTGAAATATTTTACACGCCAGAAATCGCGAAGTTAGTGACTGGTTTAGTCTTTACTGTATCGAAAGCTAATTTTATCGTAAATCCGTTCTTGTATGCCTGGAAGAATAATACCATACGGACAGCCATGACATCCCAGATGAAGGCCTTAGTGCCTTGCGAAAATATAATACCGCGAAAAAAATCTCCAACAGCAAGCGAAGAAACGAAGTGTTCCACTACGTCGTTGGCAAGTGTGTCGTCCAGAATAATTATTGACATAAGTTCAAACGTCCTGCAACCACCTCAGCAGCTCCCATAAGTAAGTGAACTTCCTATTATATTACAAACACGAAACTGATACTGATATAAAACAGAGATATTCACACAGTGTATTTCAGTGTGGCTATTGCTAGACTGGTTGCAGCCTTTGTAAGGCAGACCCTCTGATGAGAATGGGTGGCATCTGCCATGTGTAGGAAAGTGCATGTTATTGTGGTGAAAGATTGTGTTGTGTGTGGTGTGTGTGAACAGCAGGGATTTTGGGGACAGCACAAGCATCCATTCCCCAAACCAAGGGAATTAACCACATAACATTTAATTGTATAACTTTACATCCTGCAGCCCAACGTTGATAACATTATAAGGTAGTGAAAACAATGCAAATCTTACTTGGAATTCCTGTTAGAGGAGGGATGTGTTCATTGCGATGTCTAGGAACCCACCATACCGCCCCCAGAAGTACATTTACTATTATAACCTAATAAAGAGCAGCAGCCGCCATCGTCCATGGCTAAAGTAGCTTCTTGCATTCTCATTGGTCAACGTGAACGGAATGTGACGTCATTGCCATCAATGCTGATAAATACATTGCGTCACTAACCCCGGCTGAATAAAAACACAAACAAAAACACCATGTAAAATAACATTCCGGCTTGTAACCGTCCAGACCAGTGGTTTTATCCAGATCCTATCCTAACCGTCCGGACGGCAAGAACCAGTCCAGACCAATGGTCTTGTCCAGGTATTATCCTAACCGTCCGCACGGCAAGAACCAGTCCAGACCAGTGGTCTTATCCAGATCCTATCCTAACCGCCCGGACGGCAAAAACCAATCCAGACCAATAGTCTTGTTCAGGTCTTATCCTAACCATCCGCGCGGCAAGAACCAGTCCAGACAATGGTCTTGTCCAGGTGTTATCCTAACCGTCCGCACGGCAAGAACCAGTCCAGACCAATTGTGTTTCCACACGAAACTAGGGGCCTAGGGCTGCTTCGCGGCTTCTATCGTCTTGACCACGGCAAGAATCCTTACTGTCCAGACCAATCGTCTTGTCCACGGCAGGAATTCTAACCGTCCAGACCAATCGTGTTTCCTCACGAAACTAGGGGCCTAGGGCCACTTCGCGGCTTCTAACCGTCCAGACCAATGGTCTTGTCCAGATCCTATTCTAACCGTCCGCACGGCAAGAACCAGTTCAGACCAATCGTGTAACAATAATCACCACCACCAGCTATCGAATCACCTCACTCATTAGTTCCTCAGTGCAGAGGTTAGCAGCTCTGAACACCGCTTCACAACATCCTTCCCGAGAAGGCTGCGAGCGTGTAAACAAATGACAGTCGTTCCGCGCGCAGCTGAATGTAGCGAGTACTGGGCTGCGAGAAGTAAAGTAATGATCAGTTAATCCCCGAACCAGCCGGGAATCGAACCCGGGGCCCTCTGAACCGAAGGCAAGTACGCTGGCCATTTAGCCAAGAAACCGGACAGTATGTCCAATACGTAATAAGATCACAGACTTTACACGAAAAATAAAGAACTGTATTGCAATTTTCAACAGCGTGGCGCTTTGGCTGAATGGTCACTGTACTGGCATTCGATTCAGAGGGCAATGGGTTCGATTCCTGGGCTGGAGTTTATAATCGGGTCTGGTTAATTCCTTTAGGTTGGTGGTCGGGTGTTTGTGTTCGTCTTATTACAGATCTTCAAATACATACAGAACGTCACGCGGCATAAACCACCACAGAAACACCTAACCGAACGAGTTGGCCGCGATGTTAGGGGCGCGCAGTTGGTGAGCTTAAATTCGGGAGATAGTGGGTTCGAACCCCACTGTCGGCAGCCCTGAATATGGTTTTCCGTGGCTGTATCTTTATTAAGTCCTCGGCCACTTCCTTCAAACTCCTAACCATTTCCTATCCCATTGTCGCTATAAGACCTAAAGCGACGTAAAGCGACTTGTTAAGAAAAAAGGAACATCCATTATTAGATACATCCCCTTATATAGGGTTGCTGTCAGAAAAGGCATCCGGCCATGAAAGTAGGTTAAATCCTTTTCAAGTGCCGACCCCATGATTGAAAAATGGCCAGGAAGAAGAAAATTGAGATTTGTAATCACACGTCTTCAGAATAATATCCGTTCAATTCATATTATTATTATTATTATTATTATTATTATTATTATTATTATTATTATTATTATTATTATTATTATTATTATTATTATTATTAATACAGAGTTCAGTGGAGGTAGAGGGAAAGAAGCGACAGGGCCTTAATATCTGGACATACCATACACAACATTTTAATTAGAATGTATTCCCGAATGTATCTTTCCTTTTCCTTTTTAAAGCAACAGCAACACAAGGCACAATTAATTATTACAAAGGTAAAACTTTAGAGCTTGATAATGAACAGGATTTTCCGGCTCCATGGTTAAATGATTAGCGAGCTGGCCTTTGGCCACAGGGGTCCTGGGTTCGATTCCCGGTAGGGTCGGGAATTTTAACCAACATTGGTTAATTTCGCTGGCACGAGGGCGGGGTGTATGTGTCGTCTTCGTCAACATATCATCTTCATCACGACGAGCAGGCCACCTACCGGCTTCAAATCAAAAGACCTGTACCTGGCGAGCCGAACATGTCCTCGGACACTCTGGGCATTAAAAGCCATACGCGATCTCATTAACAGGATAGAAGGAGCTCACATTCAACAAGACTTGCCGGTCTTAGACACATCATAGGTTGATCATCTTCAACATGCAGCGAGACTAGCTTGGACATAATCTTTGGTACAGGGAATCTCAGGTGCAGATAATCTTTGGTTTTAACCGAAGAAGCTGAAGCTTCCTAATCAGTTCAAGAATACAGAGTAGAGGTGATAGAACTCCTACATTTTATTACCAGAAGGGCCACGAATTCATATTTACATGAAGTACACTTCGATGGGAATGCAAAAACTATTTAGCGTGACACATGGGAAGCAATCGCACTAGCCTATAGATATCAGAACGATCTAGGACACAGAAGGAGAAGCTCATACTACACGGACGTAGAATAAAAATGAAAAAGAATGTAAATATAACTGGCCGGGAAAAATTCTGTTGGGGTGCTGAACTACTCAAGCGATCCCGTGACATGACTTGCCATAAAACTTAATGGGGCAGAAGGCCCAGCGACACAGAGGATAAGCCACACTACGTTGGTAACTAAGACCGAAAGAAATTACTAGCAAAAATCTCAGATTTAAAATAGAAAAATTGAGAAAACTTAGTCACCAAAAAGCAAAGTGAATAAGGTAAACGAGGATAGGCCTACACACTCGCACATCCTAATTATATGATACCCAGTAGGGTAATTATTCTCCGTTTCTAGACTGCCTAGAAGCCTAAGTATTAAAACATAACTGAAATGAAAAAACCTAAATTGAAAACTAGGGTAACCCGAGTCACTCTAACTGTTACAATCTAAAATGGAACGCTGGTAACTTACCGTCACCACATGCAATAGGGTTCATCATTTAGAGAAGTCAATCCACACATACTGCTCCACCACGTCCGTAGCCTTCTGTGAGGAGAACGTCACTTGTCGTTCAATCAACGAAGATCCACATAGATCATAAAGTCCACAATTAGCAAAATTTATAGGGAAGGGCTGGACGCTGATTGGTTGGTTACAATAGGACATTTTTAACGTTGCTTTACGTCGCACTGACACAGACACAGATAGGTCTTATGGTGACGATGGGCCAGGAAAGGCCTAGGAGTGGGAAGGAAATGGCCTTGACCTTAATTAAGGCACAGCCCTAGTATTTGCCTTGTGTGGAAATGGTAAACCACAGAAAACCTTCTACAGGGCTACCGACAGTGGGGTTCGACCACACTATCTCCCGAATAAAGGATACTGGCCACACTTAAGCGACTGCAGCTAACGAAATCGGTGAGTTGAACAGATATTAGTAGCAACTTAGAAACAAAAGACTTAAGCCATCTTGCGCCAACCCCTACACAGTAGCGATTCTCTCTAAGTTGTACACAATCCAAGACCCTAGATGGCACTCCAAAGTCAAAAGTAGTAACATCATTTAATAAACATTAAAATCAAGTACCCTTCATTCAGCCCAGCCTATCTCAGTGAGACTTCACTATTTTCGGTCGTTAGATGTGTTAGATGTATTTCCTGCTCTTACAACTATTATTATTAAAAAGAGCAAAGCAAAGTCACCTCCGTACAGGCTATGGAGGCCCTTGGAGAAGTGGAAGGTGTCTTCCACCATTGTTAACTTCGGCACGTGATGGGGGTAGAGTGGCTGACTCTACGCCCGGCCGCCTTTGCCCCCAGGAATTAACCTGTTACTCATTTTTGGTGTAGGCTGAGTGAACCTCAGGGTCATATGCACCTCCGGAAGTGGAAATCTCGTTTCTTAAATTTTACGACTTCCTGACGGGGATTCGAACCCATTTCCCTCCGGGCGAACCGAACACGCCTATACCGCCTCGGCCACGCAGCCCCTAATTATTATTATTAGCATTTGTCTAATATACAAATACAGTGGAATTAAATCTTATTTTGACTTTCTTGGTATGGAGAAATCCCATCTTTGAGCAAGTATAGCATATAATCTTCTTCTTTCTTAATCTGCTTACCCTCCAGGGTCGGTTTTTCCCTCGGGCTCAGCGAAGGATCCCAGCTCTACCGCCTCAAGGGCAGTGTCCTGGAGCTTCAGACTCTGGGTTGGTGATACAACTGGGGAGGATGACTAGTACCTCGCCCAGGCGACCTCACCTGCTATTCTGAACAGGGGCCTTGCGAGGGGATGGAAATAATGGAAGGGATAGACAAGGAAGAGGGAAGGAAGCGGCCGTGGCCTTAAGTTAGGTACCATCCCGGAATTTGCCTGGAGGAGAAGTGGGAAACCACGGAAAACCACTTCGAGGATGGCTGAGATGGGAATCGAACCCACCTCTACTCAGTTGACCTCACGAGGTCAAATTTCTTGGCAGAGCCGGGAATCGAACCCGGGTCTCCGGGGGTGGCAGCTAATTACACTAACCACTACACCACAGAGGCGAACATAGCATATAATCTACGGGTTGATATTATAAAGAGTGCTATTTAACCTTATAAAAACAAACTTGAAGTATTTTATAATTTTATAAATTACAATACTTATAGCAACTCGTCGCAGACCGAATATACACAGCAGAGGAATATGAAACATACCTACCTCCGTTAACACCTTGGGAAAGAATCCGTTAGTTTTTTGCTTTTGTTGTTTACTCTTACAATTCCTTCCTTCCACATAGTTTGCAACAACAGTTACTACTGTGAAAAAAGAGGGTTCCAGTGATATTCAGGACATCCAACTCACTATGACACCGAGATATCCATTCGTTTACATTCCACTGACTCTTCATGTTTGATGAAAGAATAGCCACTGCATTTAACGACTGGTCTGTTGATGGCAGTATAGGAGAAGGCTGATACAGCTCCAACTCTCTATGCTCAGTGCATCAGAGGTGGTCAGTCAGATAAGCCAATATACTAAGGTCGACCGGGAAAATGTGCTGCAGTACGTTTAAAGAACAACACACCAACCTTAAATGCTGTATTGCACAATTAATGTTTTGCAAATTTCGTCTTAGATAATAATTTCACCTTCTAAAGAGGACACGTTTGCTTCGAGAAATCGAGAAGTTTGGGTAATATAGAAATAAATACACGTTAATAATAAGACAGACGGCATGGAAATTGAAATTTGACTAATTTGACAGTAATGGAGATTCGATATATCGAGGTTCTACTGTACTTCAGGAAATACGAGGGCCGTAAATAAAGTGGTGGTAATAATAATAGAACGTAATATTTAATGAACTAACGAGTAGAATTGCATTACACTCCTTCAATGTAGTCACCCGAAAATTCTATTACCTTTCGCCAAATGTCGGAAAGCCGTTGGGGACCGTTGGCAAGGCGTTCTCTGTTGATGACAGAGACGGAGCGCTCTACTTCGCGGAGTACAGATGCCACGTCAGGAAATCGGTGGCCTCGGAGGGCTTCCTTCAACTTCGGAAACAGGTCGAAGTCTGGTGAGTACGGAGGGTGTTCCAATGCCACTGTTGCAATAAGACGTTGACGTTGTTTCCGACATGAACGATAGAGCGATCTTGTCGCAATAAACGTGTACGTTTGCGCCGCATAGCCGGACGCAGATATCGCTGCAGAACTGGCAATTTTATTGTAGTCACTGTTGACGGTTTGTCCATCAGGCACAGCATGCGAAAAAGGAACACCCTCGTAGTCGTATGACACAATCAGCATAAGCTTCACCCGTTTGGGTCCTGTCGAAATTTCTGTGGACGTGGTGAACCTGGTGACGCCATTCATTCGACTGATGCTTTAATTGAAGCTCGTTGGCTCGTGCGCACGTCTCATCAATGGCGAAAATACGCTGCAGAAATGCGTCTCTTTCGTTGCGGTATCTGTCTTGGTGGATGGCATCTACAGTAGTGCATGCCATTGCCATTTCTGTACGTCGGCAAATTTATGTGGAACCCAACGGGACGCAATTTTCTTCATATTAAGACATTTCGTCGGTATGTGCCACACCGTTTAATGACGGATAATTCCAGAAGAGTCCATCGATGTTCTCTGGAAACGGGATGTCAATCTAGCCTTGAGGAATGGACGACCGACCTATGGGGTGGAAATCCGCAGTCTCATTCCGACCCGCACGAAACGCCTTGACCCATCGTACAACCGTCCTATAAGGTAACGCATTCTCGCCACATGCTTCACGCAATCTTCGATAACATGCTGACGCATTCTTGCCACGGGCAACCTCGATTTTAATCCACGAACGTTGATTAACTTTAGAAAATATTCTCTAGAGCGGTGAAGTCGACACTCTTCACTTCAACGCCACGCTGCAACAACAATCCCAACTGGATGCCTGTAAAAACAATGCAAACTACACATCGACAACAGCGCCCAAGATCACTCCTATATCCTATTTGCGCATGCCCGATCTCCTGCGAGTGTCTGGAGTGCGTTGTTACTACTTTATTGACAGCCCTCTGTCAGTAGCGTAGCCACGATCGACCGATTATGCAGGGGGGATTATAGTTACAAAATGATGATAGAACATTATGAATGTGTTTGTGCTTGTGCTGTGTGCCCATGCGTGAGTGTCATTATAAGGACACTGGTACAAGTAAATTATGTTGATATTCAGGTAGCAGTATCGGTTAACTACAACATCTTACAATAGAATACAGAACGAGAACAAAATTATCAAGGCTATGAGTTTTACAACGAATCGTATGTTCAGATTACAATATAAAATCCAAGTTTCGAGGCTACTTAGAAAACAAATTCAAGAGATCTGTTGGTTTTACAATTATGTCTCTGTGGATATTAAAAAAAATCAACCAATTGAATTATTGTCAGTTTCTGTATAGTTTACTTTGTAAAATTTCCGGTATGGATGGGGGTTTGTTCTAACACCCAGTAAACCCAGTTGGCTACGCCCCTGGCCCTCATATACTCTTCATATTACAGTTGCACAAGGATACAGGATGCATGACGCAGAAACGACAACCAATGAGCAGGGATTCCTTTTTATTACAGTCGAATGTCAAGGGATTTGCCACAATGCATTCCTCAACACGTCAACGGCCGTAGCCGTGTTGAAACACCGGATCCCGTGAGATCTCCAAAGTTAAGCAATATTGGACATGGTCAAGACTTGGATGGGTTGCCACGCGCTATTGGTGGCGGTTACGGGACTGGAGGAGCGGAAAGGAACTGGCCACCCTACCGTACGTAAACTCCGGCTCAGGCACACCTCTGCGGAGGTTCGGACCTGCCTCAGGGCAGAATACACTCTTACCTTACCTTACCTTATTCCTCAACACTCTCGTAAATTATCATGGTATGTATGTTCGGTTTTAGAGAGAATTATCTTTCCAACAACTACAGAGCATGCTGTTCTATCAACTACCATAAGAAGCATTATGTTAACTTAATAACTTATAGACTAGTATCATTTTGAACTCTGGGTGGGAAATATTCCTGTAAGTCTACTAGCAAGTGTGTAGGTGTTCCATTATGTTATGCGACGATGAAGCTGTTTTGAAGAATATACTCCTCAAATAATTTAACTTTATAAGCCATAAATGGAATGAAATTACAAGGTGGTCACTTATTCATTTTTTCCCTCGGTGCTGTGATGTATAGGATTTGTTGTGTTACTCAGGATACTTTACGCGGGATCTGTGGGATATTTTTCTTTGGGAATGTATTTCAAACGTACTACACCTGAACATTATAAACTTTCTCATATTGCGTAAGGCAAACATTTTGTAGTCATTCACACTAATCAGTGCACGGTTTGTTGTAATATCCAGGCCAACGTTTGTAAACTCATCGTGTTCGTTCTACAGTAGTTTCAAATACCGTTATTATTATTATTATTATTATTATTATTATTATTATTATTATTATTATTATTATTATTATTATTATTATTATTATTATTATTATTATTACCTTTTCGCCTCCGTAGTGTAACGGTTAGTACTATAAGTACCGAGCTCGATAGCTGCAATAGCTTAAGTGCGGCCAGTATCCAGTGTTCCGGAGGTAGTGGGTTCGAACCCCAGTGTCGGCAGTCCTGAGGATGGTTTTCCGTGGTTTCCCATTTTCACACCAAGCAAATTCTGGGGCTCTACCTTAATTAAGACGACGGATGATTCGTTCCCACTCCTAGCCATTTCCTGTCCCATAAGACCTATATGTGTCAGTGCTACGTAAAGCAACTTGCAAAAAATATTATTATTATTATTATTATTATTATTATTATTATTATTATTATTATTATTATTATTATACTAGCTTACGTACCTGTGCTTCGCTACGGTATTCTACATCGTATACGGATATAGAAGAAAATTACTGTACATGCAGTGAATAAGGTTTTTTTTAAATCGCATGAATCTTAGCGTTATCCAAGAAACAGCATTGCGAGGTCCCTATATTTTGTTTCCAATGTAAAGTGTGGATAGCGGAATTGTGATGATAACGGCAGGATCACCTGCCTACTGTCATTTAAGTCGAGTTGAGAAGTTTAAATTATAATGGCAGGCCACATTGCCTAATGCGGGGTCACAATCGACTTCGAAAATTTTCGTTACAATCGCAGGCCCCCTTTCCTACTTCCAGACAGATTAAAGTTGAGGATATTTTATTATAATTGCAGGCAAATTCCCTACTGCCAGTCAAAATTTAGTTGTGCTGTTATCATTATAACGAAAGGCCCCTTTTCCTCATGCCTGCCAGTTTACTGCCAGTCGCACCGAGTTGGTGAGTTTCCATTAAAATAGCAGGCCACTATGCCTAATGCCAGTTACATTTTAGATGGGTACATTTGTCTATAATGGCGGTCACCCTTGCCTACAGCCAAACACAATCGGGTAGGGGAGTTTTGAACAAAATTGCATGCTCCCTTGCCTTCTGCAAGTGAAATTGAGAAGGGAATTTCTCGTTACAATTGTGGGCCCTCCTTACTAATGCCACTTACACAGGAGTTGGGCTCCATGCCTATTGCCAGTCAAAGTATATGTTGGGAGTACTGATTACAATAGCAGACACACACTTTCGTGATCCCTACAAGTCGACATCAATATATATATATATATATATATATATATATATATACATCGACATATATAAGTACTGTATCTGCATGTTTAAAATATTGCAGACATTCCCTTACAGATTAACTGCTGCTAAAAGGTACGTCATATCGACAAATGGACTGTACCATAAGACACCGTATTTAGCGGTCTAAATGGCTGGTCCTAAGACATTTTCTCGAATTCCATCTATTCATGGGTCAGATTGAATTAGAAACGTTGAATAGGGTGAAATTTGGGCAAGATTGTCTCACAGTGCATTACTTTTTGGATAATTATGAGACAGCTAAAAACATAGCATTTGGTTCACATATGGGTAATGTGTGGGCCAATGATCGTGTAGAATTTGATAATTCTATCTTTCCTATAAGTGATTCAAAGTATGAATTATGCGTGTAAAAGGTGCAAAATTTACTTACAATCGAGAACTACAGCCAAATCTAAAGTATAAGGAAGAGAGATACGACAGAAGTCATAGGACCAAATTTGTAGATCACTCTAAATTGAACTCAGATTGTGACATCCGTTTTGCCTTACCGTTTAGTCACGAAATACCTTGAAACAAACTTCTGCACCGTCATTTGAATTGCCTCGGGATTTCGATATTCATCGGGGATAAAAAGTTAAAAATGTAAAGATCTTGGAAGTTTTCCGTCGGTTACGGGTTAAAATGTATAATTTTGCCAAATTTCATATATGTAGCTTGTCTGGCAGATTGTGCCGCATTATTAATTTTGAAGGAGGGCGGTAAAAATTAGGACTTTCAGGAAAACAAAGCCAAAAAATATGCAGATTGTCATTATTACTGTTTGAACGGATAGCTGTACGAAAATTTCGCCAAAATTTTCAATGTACAGACACACGGCCGTTATTTAATTTATAAAGACAGATAAGGAATCTGCTCCACGTACAACACCTTTTCGGTTATGTCCAGTGGACTTAGCTTGAAGAGTCGACCGTTCACGATATCTCACTTATTAATCTTCCTATCGAAATGATGCACATGAGAAAAAAGTTTTAGAAATTGATTTCCATTAAGGATGGTAGATTTCCATTAATTGTGGATGAACATATTTTGCGGGGTGCAAAATCATGGTTTGGTTTTGGATAAACCCCAGTAAATTTAGGTATTCAGAAATAATATTGGCCCT
The DNA here is from genome assembly GCF_040414725.1 of Anabrus simplex. Taxonomy (NCBI): domain Eukaryota; kingdom Metazoa; phylum Arthropoda; class Insecta; order Orthoptera; family Tettigoniidae; genus Anabrus; species Anabrus simplex. Next base: position 1,533,937,325 of record NC_090265.1, on the reverse strand, counting down.
AAAACCTACCCAAAGACAGGTGTATTCTAAGTATCAAATTACATACATACATACATACATACATACATGCATACATACATACATGCATACATACATACATAATACATACATAATACATACATACACACATACATACATACATAATTATCATTAAAGACCGTTATGCCTTTCAGCGTTCAGTCTGAGTATCTCTGTGAATTTACTAAACCTCACCACAATCCTTTTTTGCAACTAGTGCTGTGGCCACATTTAGTTCTATACTTCTTATCTTTAGTTCGTTAGAAATTGAGTCTAACCAACGTCGTCTTGGTCTCCTACTTCTTCTACCCTCCATAATAAAGTCCATTATACTCCTAGGTAACCTATCCTCCTCCATTCGCCACACATGACCACACCACCGAAACCGGTTTATGCATACAGCTTCATCAATCGAGTTCATTCCTAAATTAGGGGTTGTAGTAAGGATGTAAAGGAGAGTGCATATAAGTCTCTGGTAAGACCCCAACTAGAGTATGGTTCTAGTGTATGGGACCCTCACCAGGATTACCTGATTCAAGAACTGGAAAAAATCCAAAGAAAAGCAGCTCGATTTGTTCTGGGTGATTTCCGACAAAAGAGTAGCGTTACAAAAATGTTGCAATGTTTGGGTTGGGAAGAACTGAGAGAAAGAAGAAGAGTTGCTCGACTAAGTGGTATGTTCCGAGCTGTCAGCGGAGAGATGGCGTGGAATGACATTAGTAGACGAATAAGTTTGAATGGCGTTTATAAAGGTAGGAAAGATCACAATATGAAGATAAAGTTGGAATTCAAGAGGACAAACTGGGGCAAATATTCATTTATAGGAAGGGGAGTTAGGGATTGGAATAACTTACCAAGGGAGATGTTCAATAAATTTCCAATTTCTTTGAAATCATTTAAGAAAAGGCTAGGAAAGCAACAGATAGGGAATCTGCCACCTGGGCGACTGCCCTAAATGCAGATCAGTATTGGTATTGATTGATTGATTGATAGCCTTTATCTTCTCATTCCGAGGACCCTACTGCCATTGTTCCCACCTGTATGTGCCAGCTATCATTCTCGCTACTTTCATGTCTGTTATTTCTAGGTTATGAATAAGATACCCTGAGTCCACCCAGCTTTCGCTCCCGTAAAGCAAAGTTGGTCTGGAAACAAACCGATGTAAAAATAGTTTCATCTGGGAGATGACTTCCTTCTTACAGAATACTGTTGATCGCAACTGCGAGCTCACTGCATTAGCTTTACTACACCTTGATTCAATCTCACTTACTATACTACCATCCTGCGAGAACACATAACTTAAGTACTGGAAATTATCGACCTGTTCTAGCTTTGTAACACCAATCTGACATTCAATTCGGTTGAATTTATTACCTACTGACATCAATTTAGTCTTCGAAAGTCTAATGTTCATATCATACTCATTGCAACTATTTTCAAGTTCCAAGGCATTAGACTGCAGGTTTTCGGCACAATCTGCCAAAAGACCAAGTCATCAGCATAGGCCAGAATGCTTACTACATTTCCACCTAACTGAATCCTTCCTTGCCATTTTACACCTTTCAACACATGATCCATATAAATTACGAACAGCAAAGGTGAAAGATTACTGCCTTGTCTAAACCCTGTAAGTACCCTGAACCAAGAACTCATTCTACCATCAATTCTCACTGAAGCCCAATTGTCAACATAAATGCCTTTGATCGATTTTAATAATCTACCTTTAATTACATATTCCCCCAGTATGGCGAACATCCTTTCCCTTGGCACCCAGCCATATGTTTTCTCTAGGTCTAGGAAACATAAACACAACTGCCTATTCTTCCATTAGCAGTTCCCAATGACTGAAAATCTGACCTTGACAGCCCCTCTGTGGTCTAAAACCACACTGGTTGTCATCCAACTTCGTCTCAACTACTGATGGCACCCTCCTTTCCAAGATGTCAGTGAATACTTTGCCTAGTATACAAATCAATGAGATACCTCGATAGTTGTTGTAATTCTTCCTGTTCCCTTGCTCATACATTGGTACAAGTACTGCTTTTGTCCAATCTAAAGGTACCTTACCCACACTCCAGGCTAACCTTACTACTCTATGAAGCCATTTCATCCTTGCCTTCCCACTATACATCACCATTTCAGGTCTAATTTCATCTATTCCTGCTGCTGTATGACAATGGAGTTTATTTACCATCCTTTCCACTTCCTGAAGCGTAATTTCACCAACATCATTTTCCTTCCCACTCACCATGTGCTTGGATGTTCGCAACATCACCAGGAAGATTTCCTTTTATGTTGAGTAGATGTTCACAATATTCCCTCTACCTCTCCAGTGATTCCCTGGGATCTGTTATGAGTTCACTTGAATTACTCAAAACACTGTTCATTTCCTTTTTCCCCTCCCTTCCTAAGATTCATTACTGTCCAGAAAGGTTTCCCTGCTGCTTGACCTAGCCTTTCCATGTTATTACCAAAATCTTCCCACGACTTCTTTTTGGATTCAACAATTATTTGTTTCGCTCTGTTTCTTTCATCTACATACAAATCCCTGTCTGCCTCGGCCCTTGTTTGGAGCCATTTCTGATGAGCCTTCTTTTTACGTTTACAAGCTGCTCTCACTTCATCATTCCACCAAGATGTTCGCCTTTTCCCATCTTTACACACAGTTGTTCCTAGGCATTCCCTTGCTGTTTCTACTACAGCATCCCTGTATGCCACCCATTCACTTTCTTTATCCTGAACCTGCTTACTGTCTACTGTTCGAAACTTCTCACTAATCATATCTATGTACTTCTGTCTAATTTCCTCGTCCTGGAGATTTTCTACCCTTATTCGTTTGCAGACAGATTTCACTATGTCTACCCTAGGCATAGAGATAATTAGTTCACTACAGATAAGATAGTGGTCTGTATAATCGAAAAATCCGCGAAAAACTCGTACATTCCTAACACATTTCCTGAATTCGAAGTCGATTGAGATTAGTCTGTTATGTATCTGGTACCCCTAGCCTCCCATGTGTAGCGGTGAATAGCCTTATGCTTGAAGAATGTATTCGTAACTGCTATACCCAAACTATCACAGAAGTCAAGCAACAGCTTCCCATTCCTATTAGCTTCCTTATCTCCCCCACATTTACCAATCACCCTTTCGTATCCTTCAGTTCTATTTCCATCTCTCGCATTGAAATCTCCTATCTTTGCTGTTGACCCTGACCACGATGTCACTCAGTGCTTCATAAAACTTGTCAACTTCATCCTCATCTGCACCCTCACATGGTGAATACACTGGGACAATAATTCTCGTCCTAATTCCTCCAACTGCCAAATCTACCCATATCATTCGCTCATTTACGTGCCGAACAGAAACTATGTTGCTTGCAATGGTATTCCTGATAAACGGCCCTACCCCAGACTCTGCCCTTCTCTTTCTAACACCCGTCAAGTACACTTTACAATCTCCTATCTCTTCAGGGTTATCTCCCCTTACCCGAATATCACTTACTCCTGGCAAATCGAGATGCATCATCTTTGCTTACTCAGCCAGTTCTACTTTCTTCCATAAGCCCCGTTAATATTGACAGCTCCCCATCGAATTCCATTTCGTTCACCAAGTTTTTTCCAAGGAGTCCTTTGCCTGTCAAATGGGAGTGGGACTCCGTTACTCCCATAGGTCCGAGTCTTGCTTAAAAAGTTCTGAGCTCGGTAAATTCATGAAGCAGAATGCTACCCTACTTACACATAGTCCAAGTGAGGATCTCTCCTCCAACGGGTTATGGACCACCGGTGGATTGTATAGTCCTAGCCTCCTGAGCACAAAGAGGCCCATGACTCAGAATATGTCCGAGATGGCCACTCCCATTCCCTAGCAACTTGTATCCCTACTCTCAGGACCACTTACTAGGCCACTCAACCGTTGCCCATGGTTCGCGAACTAGGACGTGACTACAGTAACCCAAACCATGTACCATTCTAAATATCAAGTTTGGTAGAAATATATTCAGTAGTTTTCAGGTTATAAGAACTCAGACAAACACACACACAAACAAACAGACAAACCGACAAACAGATACCAAAGCTAAAAAATATGCAGATGGTCACTATTACACCTGAAATGGATAACTGTAGGTACATTTCGCCGAAGTAGTCAATGTACAGGACACACGGTCGTTACGATTTTATTTATTAGATTACTTTTATTATCATTATTATTAATATTATGATTGTTATTAGTCACGGAAAAGCAACTACTGGAAACATGGTGGGGCTATCAGGTGAAGCTTGTCATCTATCACTAATTATGTGAAGCTACTGTCGTTGTACACTGTGTATAACCAACCATAAGGTAAAATTTTCTTAACATTTTATCCCTGAAATGTGATGTTGCATCATGAAAATCACGTTTTGGATCTTTTAATAATTCATGAATAGGACTGCGAATTTTATTTTTTTATTATTTAAATAATTTGACCCTGTCTGCAAAATTTCTCTTCATTTTTTATATATTTCATATTATTGAATTGATAAATATCAACATCTTTACAAGAGATTATTTATTATTAAAATTCAATTTCCATAAAATATGAAGTCATGCCTTAAAGGAGAGAAACTTATTCCAGCTGTTTACCAGGCTATAGTGTCCCGAGAATGGGCGTGACATTCTCATGCATTAGATCTATGCAGATGCGCTGAATAAGAAAAGTAGTTGATCAAGTATCGATAACATCTTTGATAAAATTGAGGCCATCATTGTACCAGGTACAACTCAATTCAATTATTTCAACAGGTATGTAATGACGAGTAGAGTATTGATTTCCCACACTATATTTCATTAAATAAAATGTATAGCCATATCATAGTTAAGTAGCCTACACTAATATTCATTAAAAAAACAGAACACCTCGAAAGACTAGAGATAGGAAGTTCATATTCCCTGGAGATATTTATTAGTATGTTCTACAGAAACGATGAGCTTTTCAGTCGCCTAGGTTCAGCATGTGTCCCGTTGCCTGGTAGAAACTGAGTCCTCCATGGGCACTGATAACTTGTTCCATGCGTGAGGGCATCGACGCGTGTAAGGCGCCAGAGGCGTCCTGGGGTATAGCCATGCATGTTGCAATCACCTGGTTCCGCAGTTCAACTTTGGTGGTTGGCATTGGGTCACAGCGCCACACCCATCTTTTCACCATATCCCACACATTTTCGATTAGCGACAAGTCCGGTGATCGGGTGGGCCAGGGCAACAGTCTGACATTCTATGACAACAAGAAGGCACGCGTTCGTGCAGCAACATGTGGTCGCGCATTGTCCTGCTGAAATATGGCGTATGGGGTGTCGTGCAGAAAGGGTATGGCTACAGGTCGCAGGATGTCATTCACGTGGGTCAAACTGGTCACAGTGCCCTGGACACGCACCAACTGTAATCTGTGTTTGTATCCAATAGCACCCCACACCATAAGGCCTTGAGTTGGCGCTGTATGTCTTGTCCGAATGCAGTCAATGTAATGCCTCTCCCCATATCTGCGGCGAACGAAAATGCGGCCATCATTTTCAAACAAACAGAACCTGGATTCGTCCAAATACAGTATCTGCTGCCATTCCTGTCCCCAGTGACGTTGTTCCATAACCCATTGCAGTCTAGCATGTTTATGCACTTTAGTCAAAGGTAGGCGAAGAAGTGGACGACGCGCCGGTAACCCACACCGTAATAAACGGCAACGGACTGTCACTCTCAATAGTGTACGATGTGTTCCATTGTTCCTCTGTTGCGCCAGAGCCGAGGAGGACGCAGATTTGTCCTGCAATGCCATTCGGATGAGGTGTCGATCTTGTCGCTGGGTGGTCTGGGTGGTGCGACCAGACCCATCTCTTCGTGTTCTACGGCCTTCCGTGAACCATTCTGTACACACCCGTTGCACTGCCGACACACTTCCTCTCACACGAGCGGCATTTTCCGGGATGGATGCATCACGTTCTCTCATGGCAATAATGCGCCCTCTTTCCAACTTACTCATTTGACGGTACGGTTCTCGCATACGTCTGCGAAGCATCCTGCACGTATGCTGAAGTCATACAGATCCATTACCTTCGGTTTATAGAGACAACGAGAGCCGCAGGCACATTTTATCAATCGGTGGTGGTGCGCCGAGATACCGATGTGGACCATGAACCTGAGGGCCGGCATGGTTCGAATACGAATTATTTCTTCAGAACATACTAATGCACATGTCCTGTGAGTATGAACTTCCTATATCTAGACTTTCAAAGAATGGGCCGATGACGGTAGATGTTTTTTTTTTTTTTTTTTTTTTTTTTTGCTAGGGGCTTTACGTCGCGCCGACACAGATAGGTCTTATGGCGACGATGGGATAGGAAAGGCCTAGGAGTTGGAAGGAAGCGGCCGTGGCCTTAATTAAGGTACAGCCCCAGCATTTGCCTGGTGTGAAAATGGGAAACCACGGAAAACCATTTTCAGGGCTGCCGATAGTGGGATTCGAACCTACTATCTCCCGGATGCACGGTAGATGTTAGGCCCCTTTAAACTACTAGCATCATCAGTCCTTCAAAGTGTTCTCGTTTTCATGAACATGAGTGTAGTAGGCATTTTTTAAATAAAAAGTGCTATTTGTTCAGGCCGTCGACCCATGCGGATCCTATCCCCTACTGGCACCAGATTGTATGAACCTGCGTGTAATTGGAATGGCGGTAGTGTGGAATGTTGTGTGTGAGGAAAGGAATATTGAGGAGGTCACAAACACCCAGTCCCCACGTCAGGGATATTTATCAGTACAATTAAAAACCTATGACCCGGCCGGGAATCGAACCCGGGCCGCCGGTTGACAGGCGGACGCGTTGCTCCCTACACCGCGGGGCCGGACAGTGAAATAGGCTACTCCTATATGCTCTTCAACTGTGAAGGTGCAAGAAAATTATATGTATATGCGTCCAGTCTTTATTCCTATGCAGGAATGAGTGACAACTCCGTGCCGTGGGCTTCTAGCACTTAAAAGAACCTCTTATGGAATAAATTTTGACATCTTGGAACTATGATTATACTGATTTTTGCTACTGGTTCATCGAGCGAATTCACTATGCGGTTCGAGGCGTGTAGCTGTTAGCTCGCATTCGGAAGAGAGTGAGTTTGAACTCCACTGTAAAGCAGCCTTGAAGATGGTTTTACGTGGTTTCCCACAACAGGCTGCAGATTCCGTGCAATGTAAAAAGTAGCAAAGAATAATAATGAAAAATATGCTATATGTTTCCAAGTCCAAGTCCAAGTCCAAGTGAGGATCTCTCCTCTGACGGGTTATAGACCACCGGTGGATTGTATAGTCCTAGCCGCCTGAGCACAAGGAGGGCCACGACTCAGAATATGTCCGAGATGCCCACTCCCATTCCATAGCAACTGGTATCCCGACTCTCAGGACCACTTACCAGGCCACGGATAGAGCTGTAAAAGAGTACAGACTGGAAATGAAGAGATCAAAACAACAAATAGCCCATCATATTTTGGATCAGTGATTGAAGACGATGCAAAGGATGAATAACGAATGGGTAAAGCGGGTGGACAGCAACAGTGGTTCTCCGTTATGAAAATTAAATTAATGGCAAAATATCCACGAAAATGATTTTTTTAGCCATGCTACTCTGCCCTGAATGTTGGCTGACAAAGAAAATTGACGACCGGTCTGGACAAATTCCGAAATGACGTTCTTCACAAATTTCTGAATCTTATTAAGCTTATGCTTCCTGGGCTTTTACCATTTTTCTCATGGTCAGCACTTGTGTGGATTTGGATCAGTTTAACTAACAGGTGCCCTTCCTAATGCCAACGGAAAGATAAACACGATAGTGAATATCATCCCTCCACATAAGGTCAGAAAGGGCATCTGGTCGTAGAACAGGGCCAAATCCGCAGGTGTGGCACAGTTTTCACTCGACTCAGGGTGTGTATTGGTCAGGACACAAAGTGCGGCCTACTTGTTTGGTAACCGGTAGCTATGCCACTTTGCCGGCACACAGTTATAATAATAATAATAATAATAATAATAATAATAATAATAATAATAATAATAATAATACCGAGCGGTTTGGCCATGCGGTTAGGGTCGCGCAGCTGCTGTGAGCTTGCATTCGGTTGAATCCCATCGTCGGCTGAACTAAATATGGTTTTCCGTGATTTCCTCATTTTCAAGTCAGGCAAATGCTGGGACTAGCCTATACATTAATTAAGGCCATGGCCGCTACCTTCCTAGTCATAGCCCTTTTCCATCCTTCCGTCACCGAAAACCTTTGATGTGTTAGTGCGACGTTAAACAAGTAGCAACAGAGCGTTATACTTATTATTATTATTATTATTAATATTATTATTATTATTGGTATGGTGGAATCTTCGGAGGCGTATATTATTGGTAAAATACTCCTTAAATGTTAATACTAATCCCCCTTTCTTCGTGATTGTTTCTAAAGAATTACTCCTTCCTGCCATACAAATAATTCTCCCGTGTAGCATCAATGAATACTACTAGACAGCTGGTGAGAAACTGTAACTGAATAACAGTTGAATGGAGACCTTGTTCAAGGTAGACCAGTAGAAAGCTGAGTTGCAGGTGGTCCATGCAAACAGGTTGGCTATAAAGTGGGTTCGTGCGACAGATATCCGCAATCATTCATCCTCGTAGTCAATGAAGCAAATACAGGTAGTTGCAAATGTATCCGTCGATCTGTTGGTGTGACAAACACTTTGGTAAATGGGCATCCAAATGTCTTCACGACGCCCCGGACATAGTATCTATCAAAGTAACATTAAGGCGGAATATAATGGTATCATAATGCATGGTGTATCTAAATTATATCGACAAAAATTCAGAGATACTCTTTGTATTATGTAATTATTGACGAACTCGTCGAATTTGCGGTGTCGGAGCTTAAGCCGCTGCTCGTCGCTATCTTGTAGTGAAGGGAAGGGATGGGAAAGTAGTCCGGATCCATGGCTATATGATTAGCGTGCTGGTAACAGGGGTCCCGGGTTCGATTGCCGGCAGGGTCTGGAATTTTAACCATCATTGGTTAATTTCTCTGGCATCGGGCTGCGTGTATGTGTCGTCTTCATCATCATTTCATCCTCATCACGACGCGCAGGTCACCTACGGGTGTCAAATTGAAAGACCTGCACTCGGCGAGCCGAACATGCACTCGGACACTCCCGGCACTAAAAGCCATACGCCATTTCATGTGAAAGTAGGCTGAGATCAATGTTAGACGTAGACAGAGATAATGCTCCACGCGAATGCTCAAGTTTCCTCGTTCGACTCACATATGACTGTCTTTGCCTCATAGAGACAATATCCACAGTGTGTTTATTAAGCAGCCTTAATAAACTCACAGTACAAGAATACACAGTAATTAACACAAATCTGTCAATCACGGAATGCACCGGATCGTTTCTCCTCCCTGCTAGTCTGAAAAACTTTATTATTTAACATGCGGGGAGTTGCAACTCAGCAGCCTCACGATCGTGCGTTCCTTCACTCACAATTTTGAATGGAATTACATACTGAATGAAAGAAACAACACGAGCAATGGTTTGATTGCAGTAAATGTTCAACATGCCCCCTTTCTACTCCGATGCACAGTTCACAACGGCGTGTTAAATCGGTCGACCGCGGAGACAGTTTAACTGGCCCACCTCGGTCTGGATAATGATCATATAAGCGCTGCGTGGTACGGTGAGTGAAATGCGATGGAGCACCATAATGACAGAGCCATCATCACTGCCGAATACCAGGAGGAATAATCCAGGCGGTGATTCTACCATGAAACGGTAGTATTTCTCACCGTTCTGGCCAGGAGGAAGGACATACGGCCCAAGTAATTTTACGAACATTGCCGGCCGAAACACTAAAACAATGATGAGATGTTGTGTTTGTTTTTTTAAGTGGTTTAACGTCGCACTAACACATCGAAAGTTATCGGTTACGCGAGGATGGGAAAAGGCTAGGATTGGGAAGGTAACGTCCATGGCCTTAAGTAAGGTGTGCCTGGTGTGAAAATGGAAAACCACGGAAAAACATCTTGTTCTGAAATGTGTTCACTACTGTCACATGAGAGTTTTCCTGCGCCAAAAAATGGCGATTTCTGGAGTTCCCTCGCGAATGTAGCTTCATCCGTGAAAGGAAGTATGGAATATTCTCGCAGTTGTTTAAGACCCACTTCCAAAGGTTAGGCGTCGTGGGTGATCCAGCGGAGTTAGTTCTTGCACCGATTGATATTGATAAATAGAAACAGATAGTAATTCATGCAAGCTGTGTGAACAACGTGCTGTGAACCTAATAGAGAACTTGGATGTTATCACATGTGTCTGCCAATGTCATATTTTGTTATGTAATAAATATGTTTTGAAAATTATAATTATGAGATTCAGTGTGTTTCTTTTTAATTAATTTCTACTTTCTTCGCTTTCTTTGCCCCTAACCTTGCCGTGATACCATCAGCTGTTGGAGTGGATGGAGGGATATGGCGGCCTCATGGACTTGGTTACACAGGATTAATACAGTCACTGTAGTTGTTGACGGGGAGTGAATTGTTGAACTCCGTGGAGAAGAATATTCCCAATGACAAATATCTGAGAAGTCAGAAATACCACGACCAACAGTATAAGGTATTCACAGGTTCAAAACACTTCGCTGTGATAAATATACCAAGAGCAGGACGCCATAGGAAGCTCACACAACGTGAAGAGAGACGTAGACTACCCACCGTGCCTCAAAATCCGCATGTTTCTAGTCTTGTAGCATCGTGAAGTGCGACGAACATCAGCACCGATACTGTAAGGCAAGTGTTTACAGACAGCTGGTATGATAGGCCGTGTAAGCAAAAGGAAACCATGGCGTTTGTAAAACAGAATGTTAGCAAGTCCCTTCCATTCTAGAAACGAGTGTTATTTACGGATGAATGTAAATTCAGTTTGTTTGATTCACCCGCAAAATGTTGTATGTGGAGAAAGAAGAACGAGGGAATCCAGAGTAAAACTCTTCAGCCTACAGTTAAACATCGGGGTAGATCCATCATAATATGGGGGTGTACATCGGAGGCTGGTATAAGAACATCTACACATTATTTGCAGAAATGGATAAGATGGTGTATTTTAACATTTTATAGCAGCATCTTAATCCTAGTGTCGGAAATTGAGGGACTTCTGTTGACTACTACTTCCAACAAAATAATCACGCGTAATATACTGCCTGATTCGTTAAGCACTGGTTGCGTTAGAGTACATCTTATGTGCTGTAAACAGCACTCCAGTCGCCAAATTTAAACTCTACAGGGCATTTACGGGTGGAACTCAGAGACTGCAGCAAAAGAGGAATAAGTAAGATAAGCTGGAAGTCAACATTACTTAATAAGTGACAGAAGATAGGCCAACAAATCACGGCATTTTTGCCGTCCAGTCCACGCTGAATACGTTTTAATCTGTCATTGCTGCGAAGCGGAATTCGACTGGATACTGAAAAGTTCTGTGAGTCAAGTGCTCTGAAGTACAATTGAACGATTACTTTCGCTACACTAATAGTCGGACCATACAGATACACAAGGCACTATTTTTAAACATGTTGTGTTAATAATAGACTGTTGTATATTATCATGTTCTTATTCTCAAATAAAAGGTAACTAAGTATTACGACATGGATTTCCTTGCTACCTGTCCACTTCTTTTCCTTCTTAATTTGTTTACCCACCAGGGTTGGTTTTTTCCTCGGACTCAGCAAGGGATCCCACCTCTACCGTCTCCAGGGCAGTGTCTTGGAGATTCAGACTCTGGGTCGGGGATACAACTGGGGAGGATGACCAGTACCTCGCTCAGGCAGCTTCACCGGCTATGCTGAACAGGGGCCTTGCGGGGTGATGGGAAGGTTGGAAGTGATAGACAAGGAATAGGAAAGGAAGCGGCCGTGGCCTTAAGTTAGGTACCATCCCGGCATTTGCCTAGATGTAAAATAGGAAATATTTTAAAACATCCCACCATCAAGGGTAATCTAAATTGCTCATCCCCACAAAACCGTTTGTCGTACGAGGTTGTAATTTTACAAGAAGATTGTTATTTAATAGCCTAAGTGTCAAATAATTCAAAACAATTCTCCCCTAACTAGTATAGATGAGCCGACGTACGAACTCAAAATTTAAATGGAGGTTGATCTGCTACTTCTTAGATGTTAATTAAGAAGCATTTTTTAAACATTCTGCACCGCCAGTATTGTTCGACAAACAAATTAAAATTTCACAAGCTGGTCGCTTCTGCGTCCTAGATGTTATTAAGATAGAGTTTTAAAACATTCGAATTCTACAGGATCCAAAAATAAATAATCAATCCTCCAAAACCGTTTGACGTATGAACTGAGGGTGTCTTTGATAGGCTCGATGGACAGTGAAATTGCCAAAATTTAAAACTTTCAGTAATAAATTTCAGTTTAAAACCGTAGCAAAGCGCGGGTATCTTGCTAATCTGTATATATTATGTTATCGAGTAACGTCTTACGTAACGGACATAAACTTTCTGCAACTTAAAAATTAATTTACAGTTAGCATGTGTACCAATTCTTCGCACGGGAATTTACAATGGAGTAGATGTTTCCTTCATGAATTTTTGCGAAGTTACATGCCTTATTCAAACGTTAAATACGGTATCTTAAAATGTTTTCTTCGAAAGCACATGGCAATAACTTGAAGACCGAGCTCGATAGCTGCAGTCGCTTAAATGCGGGCAGTATCCAGTATTCGGAAGATAGTAGGTTCGAACCCCACTGTCGGCAGCCCTGAAAATGGTTTTCCATGGTTTCCCATTTTCACACCAGGCAAATGATGAGGCTGTACCTTAATTAAGGCCACGGCTGCTTCGTTCCCTCTCCTAGCCCTTCCCTGTACCATCGTCGCCATAAGACCTATCTGTGTCTGTGTCGACGTAAAGCAAGTAGCGAAAAAAAGTAACGTGAAGTCGAGACAGAATAAAGAAGTTTACAGTTTTTATTGTACGGAACAGTTCCTGGTCCGACGTTGTGCGACATTATCCCTGCTTCTCGGTTACATATTGTTGTTTCTCTGACCAATGGAGTGGCGCTGAGACCGAAGACGCATGCAATCCCATATTAATCCGCGTATCGAAATGCTGCACATGAGATAAAAAGTTTTAGAAATTGATTTCCATTAAGGCAGGTATATTTTCATTAAGTTTGGTTGTGTATATTTTGTGGGAGTCCAAAATCACGGTTTCGTTTTCGTATAAACACCCAGTTCATTGAGGGGTTTAGAAATAATATTGGCATGATAACCTCCCTTAATATCTGTTCTATCGAAAAGAGTAAATGGCTCTTTAGTTCTTCCCGTTAACTCACCTTAAAGGAACATGCACCAAGTGTTCCGTGGGACTTGGACTATAAATGCAATTTTTTTTTGCAATCTTCCCCGTTATTTGACGTCGTACGATAAATACGTATTGAAACGTTTGGGCCACTATGAAGGATACCTACCTTCCTTACCTATCAGCAATTTTCATTAGATCTGTCTCTTGGATCGTTTCGTCACTTGCTGAGGTAAAAGGTAGGGTTCAGCAATCCTAATCTGTCTACTCAAATGAGAGGTCTATTCACAAAATATTTGTATTTTATTTATGAAATTACGGAGGAAAATAATAATTTAAAAATCAATATAATTTGGACTCTATCTTGTCCACTTGACACCACAATAATTTAAAACAGAGGAGCAGAATACCGGTTTGAGCCTTTCACGTAACTGCCTGATGGGCATCCTTACTAGAAACCATTGTCTCTATTATTAAATAAAGAAAAGAAAGTCTGGAGATCCTTAAATTCGGCTTCCATGTGAGACTGCATGTATCATCATAATGATTCTTGATGGTCCAGCCCTCGTAACACGAACCCTGGACTCTGGGTATAATTAAGGCAGTCCAATCGGTGTGTGCCATACAGTGGTTGTACGGCATGGACCCTTAATTGAATCGATGTGACCTGCGACTATGTCATGGACCGACCTCTAAACTAAGTTACTTTAAAGCCATTGTGAATGATGACCGCAAGGAAAATGATGCTACAATGGCATATGGCCTTAACCTAAGTCACTGAGTTTGATGACCCCATGACCATCCAAGTTTCTAAGCTGAAGGCTAAATACAATTAAGTTACATCGGTTGATGAGCAAAGTTCCACTTTACTAATCCCAGCACATTAAATGCTCAATCACTCAAAGTCAAATAATACAACAACAACAACAACAACAAAAACAACGCTTACAATACTTTGTGGCAGTAAAATCCATTACCTTCGGATATGTCCCCTTAAGCGTTACGTTAATATTTGAACCTTCCCAGAAAAATAAACTAAGATTTCCAGAATGCATCTCCAAGTTATCACTTGGTTTAAAGTTATTTCACAAATACGGTTTCCACTGAATTTAATAATTTAATAAATTTAAAAGATTTAATGAATCTTAATGAATCTATCTCCGCGGATGAATGGTTTCATTAACAAGTCCCTACTCAAATTCTGACGTACTTAATTTCAATTCATGCTTATCGTCTTTAATTATCGTACAGCTGGAAGAAATTACGTATTTTTTTCCAGTATCATATCTCGTTTCAAGTCATCACACTTTAAGTTTAATCTAATACTAACAATTAGTAATACTTGGATAATCCTAATAATTAAATACACAAACAAAATCTGCATAAGCAACTCGCCATACAATGTAAGCCAATTACGATGTCATATCTCATCATATCATTTCCAAGAAGTTTTGTGCACCCCTCACAAACAAATCAATCATCATTACCATCACTCTATATTTTGAACAACCCTGAAATTGGCTAACCTCGCTCATTATACTCCAACTTTGTGGTTTCAAATATACATTAAGATCTAAATTGACCAAAATAATGAAAATTCACTAGATCTGGCAAAATTTAATGATCACCGTACCAAAGAATGTTTTCTCAGTTTCTCAGTTTTACACGTAGCAAGCCGCGTGACCCCGTTATTCGAACTGCCCCTCTCGATCAGCTGTCGGCATTAGAAACAAACGACCCTCGCTCTCAGCTTTGATATGAAACACATGTTCAGGTCATGCTTGACTGGCCTCTAAGAATGAAATCTTCGACTTCGCAAATAGAATTAAAGTACGATATTCCTGACCAAACAGATATGCACATGGATTTTTACTTAAAATGTCCTTCAATAATTGTACACGTCGAAAATTAAAACTCGCGTGGATTCTCTCGCACTTTCTCATCCCAAACATTATACAAAATACCCCCCTCGGGCTCACGCAAAAATCCCGGCTTCACTACAGGCTTCCAGTCACCTGTTTCACAAATCCTATCTCAACTCATACGACAAATCTAACTTCTTGTCTCAAACTCGACGACTCTCACTGACAAAAGAACCGGAACAAAATCCTTAAAATCCACGACGCATAATTACGCACAAATACTTGAATAATGAAAAACTTCGCAAAAAATGATTTCATATTTTAAAACTTGGATTATCACAAAAATGACTGACAATCTTTACTGTTATTTATTGTCAGAGATACACTGTTTAAACGGACATAGAATAGCATTACACTTCGTGACAGATATTCCCTGATCTACATTACTCAACACTACAGCGCGCTTCCACCCGATTGAAAATGGGTAACTACTGATCTCTTGCACCAATTCCATCAAATTCGAACAGGAAAAAATTTACGTCAAATAAAACATCTTGACATCACAAAAATATAGGCAATAAATTCACGGAAATGACGATCTATTTTGGACGTGATATCACTTCGAAATCCTCACTAATAACATTTTACAACATGCTACACTGCTCGCAATACTTTAAAAATGTATCCAAGCAGAAAATAAAACAAATGACCTTTCGCCATATTTCTGACATTCACGAAAACATATGGGTGACCAACTGCATCATAAATACCCATTACAAGTACATATTAGTGTGATATCATGAAACAAGATATAATAGGCGGTAAGATGGCATTTCCACCTACCTTAACTCTACGTCAGCTTCCATTTTTGGGTTCACCAGTAACCCTCCTATATTTATTTATTCATTGTTACACTTCTGGTTTCAAAGTTGGGTTTACTTATATTTCCTGAAAAATAAAGCATAAAAAAAGAAATGCCCTTTACTTGGTGTTTCGTTGATCGACTCGACTGAGTGTATTTGTTGCCCGCACACGAATTACTTCCCTTTACAACACAATATTATAAATTTACAAATACTATTTCGGTATCTGGACCGTCTTTACATTAGATTAATCTTGTGATTAACAACTACATCCACTTGGAGTTAAGACCCAGCCACATCGGCGAAAATCTATGTTCGTAGGACTTAGTCCTTGACGATCGATTTACTGAACAATTCAACCCTCTCTCTCTCATGCTTCAATGATACAAATGCAGGGCTTTCAATATGGCTTCCCTTCTTATTTTATAGGCACTATCCCCTCTCTCCAGGCATTTCTCCGTTGCCGCCAAGAAAATTTGCATACTTTTTTCAGACTTTGTGGAACTGTATTTAAAAGTGTTTTTGCTGTAACCACGCACTTGCTAACTTGCTAGCGGCAGTGTTCATGAACATTTAAAATTTATTCTTACCAAATTAACTGGTTAAATGACCTCATTTGATAGGCACTATTTTCTGAAGACTCAGCGTGGGCAAAACAGACACGCGCGTCCTTCCTGGAAAATCCACAGAAATGGCTTAGCAGTCTCAAATCTGTCTTACTAAAGACCAATTTTCTTATAGATAAGTACAGGACCTTCATTATACTGCGTTCACTACTAATTCTTTCATTTAAATATACTTATTCAACCTAAACTTTCTTCTGTATCCCTCCACTTTCGACATGTACGGATGACGTCACATCTCATAACGTGGGACGGAAGGTAGCCACCCCCCTTGCGACGTGCCGCCTCTGAGGTATATAAAAATATGCTGGAGATTCTTATTACAATTGACATGGGGCCTTAGGTGGTAACTTTAATATTTAAATTCTTAGGGCACAAAGGTCATGGGTTCAGTATATGGCATAAAATAACGGGAGTAACATGTTCGTAAACGTTTGTCATATACATTATTTTTATAGAGCTAATTTAACGAATATAAATTGGAATTATCTTTCTATAAACTCTAAATTCAAGTCATACCTTGACGTCACATGCACCTGATAACACAATCCTGAATAAATAGATTTGAAGTTTGATTGAAATATCTCCAGTAGTTTTCCATTTTTAAGAAATATGCTTTCCACGTACCCGGTTTTGAGCTAAGTCCGCTGGGAGTTACATTGAAAAACCGTCCGTTAGTAATATTTCCCTTATTAATCCTCCTATCGAAATGATGCATATGAGAAAAAAGTTTTAGAAATTGATTTCCATTCAGGCAGGCATATTTCCATTAAATTTTGTTGTGTATGTTTTATGGGAGTGTAAAATCACGGTTTCGTTTACGTATAAACACCCAGTTCATTGAGAGGTCTAGAAATAATATTGGCCCTAAAATCTACGCAAGGATAGGTTTGTTAGAAATATATCCAGTTGTTTTCAAGTTATAAGAACTCAGACAAACAGACATACACCAAGGTTAAATATACAGATGGTCACTATTGCACCTGAAACGGATAACCGAATGAAAATTTCACCAAAACAGTCAATGTACAGACACACTGTGGTTACGTTTTTTACTTATATACATAATAATAGTTCCGTGTGTCTATTTCTAGCCGAGTGCAGCCCTTGTAAGGCAGACTCTCCGATGGGGGTGGGCGGCATCTGCCATGTGTAGGTAACTGCGTGTTATTGTGGTAGAGGATAGTGTTATGTGTGGTGTGTGAGTTGCAGGGATGTTGGGCACAGCACAAACACCCAGCTTCCGGGGCATTGGAATTAACCAATGAAAGTTAAAATCCCCGACCCGGCCGGGAATCGAACCTGGTACCCTCTGAACGGAAAGCCAGTACGCTGACCATTCAGCCAACGAGTCGGACTTTATATACATTATACGTACTATTACAGTGATTTCACTAATTTTCTACATATAATTCGTATGCGGACTGTAGATATTGCATTGTTAAATAAATAGGCATTTTTTTTTTTTTTTCCTTTATTATGAGTGGCGAATGACAAGTCTTCCTGAACACTTTGAACTCTCGATGACTGCTGAAAGCGAAACCTTCCCTTGAGATTTGTGCCGAGAGCTGTCGATTTGAAGGATGGTTCACATTCGATACTGCAGAGAGTAACCCTTAAAATATCCACATTGCATTTTCAAGTCCAAATATAACCACTTCTCGGTAGCACCAAAAACAACCGACAACTGAAAAAACAACGGTTTTTGTCTACTACAGTTTGTGTAGGTGTTTAGTGTGTTGTTTGTGCAAGACCAATAATTGGGCTTTTCTTTTCGAGACGACAGTAAATGCAGAAACGTACGAAGATGACATTTTGACGCAGTTCTTCCATCAGTTAACGGAAGAAGAAAATCGCATGGGTGGTTTCAACAAAATTCAGCTCCTGCTCATACAGCAGAAGACTTTCTTCTTACAATCTCGGAAGTGTTTGCAGACAGAGTGATGAGTACTGGTCTATTTCCCACTCATTCTCTACATCTAACAGTGTGTGCTTTTTACTTGTGGGGTAAACTGAAATAAAAAGTGTATCGAACAAATCTCCACACATTGGAGGAACTGAAAGAAAATATTCCGAATGAAATCAGAAACATTACAATGGTAGAACTCACTCGCGTCAGTCAGAATGTGGTTCCAGATACAATGACTGTATACCCCCAGGAAGAACGACACTTCCAGCATCTTTTACAAGGTAAGATTTCATTTAAGATTGATTACCCGCTTATACCAGGGCGGTCGCGCGCGACATAAGTTCTGCTGAGGCAGCTGCCCTAGCGCAGAGTACAAACACCGTGCGTTCGGACTTAATTTATATGAGAGACCCTCTATTACAGTCCACGCAAAAAGCAGAGCTTGTTTTACCAGGAACGGGGATGTCGCAAGCTCGCTGAGATAATTACTTTTTCTTCTGCCTCTTCTACCGCTTTCCCGCACACATGGGGTCTTGGGTACGAACTACGTCGCACATGTGGATTTGGTGTTGATTTACGACTGGATGCCCTTCCTGACACCAACCCTATGTGAAGGGATGTATTTTCTATTGCGTGTTTCTGTGGTGGTTGGTAGTGTGGTGTGTTGTGTGAATATAAAGAGTAAAATGTTACGACAATTACAACCCCCCCAGTCCCTGAGCCAGAGGAATTAATGTCGCGATTAAAATTCCCGATCCGGCACGGAATCGAAGCCCGGACCCGCTAAATCGAAGGACAGGCCTGAAGACCGAACATTCAGCCAAGGTCACTAAGATAACATTTTAATTTTAAAAAACATACTTTTAGACGTACCTCGTTTTTCTCATCTATTGCTTTCCTTCTTTATATTTCAGTGCTTGCTATTTCTCTGTCTAATTATTGCTCTCGTTATAGGTTCTCGCTTTCGATATTACTTACGTGTCCTCTTTCCCCTGCCTCATCCATGGCCTCTGTCTTCCTTCCCCCCCCCCCCACATCCATATTTTATGTTATCCTAGTGTAACATTTAATAATTTTCCTTTGCTCCCTTAACATTATTATTATTATTATTATTATTATTATTATTATTATTATTATTATTATTATTATTATTATTATTATTATTCGGTCTTCAACTCTCACCTTTCGATGTAAGTGTGACCTTGAACTCCAGTGTATCACTCATGCTTGTCCTACTGTCAGTGTGTATTCCTAGACCTTTCATATATAAAATATGTAAAAAGTAACTACTAATTAATCCCACATCTTCCATTGTCCCTTGCGGCTCTCAGAATTCCCTCTGTACCCCGTCATATTAAATGTATGGCGTCCGTATTTTTTGTATAATTCGCTTTATTTCGCACCGACACGGATAGGTCTTAAGGCGACAATGGGACAGTAAAAAGCTAGGAACAGAAAGGAAGCGGCCTTGGCCTTAATTAAGGTACAGCCCGAGCATTTTTCTGGTGTGAAAATGCGAAACCACAGAAAACCATCTTAAGGCCTGCCGACAGTGGGGTTAGAACCCGGATGCAAGCTCACAACTGCGCGACCCTAACCAAATGGCCTACTTGCCCGGTGAGTCCGTCTTCATGGCTACATGCTGGTTACATGCTGGCTTTTGGTCGATGGACACCTGGGCTCGATTACCGGCCGTGTCGGAGAATTTTACCTTCATTGGATAGTTCCTTTGCTAGCTTATCAGACTTCATAAGATTTTTAATGTTAAACTTCATCAAAATATACAGTCTCGTGAAAAAAATCCTGATAATCCGGAATTATCCTGGAAACAGTACAATTCATGTTCTGTCCTCTGTATCATCAGAAGAGAATAATAATTAAGCCAAGAGCCACGAAAGTTGAAATACAGTGCAACTATTACGTGGAAGTAATGCTAGGATCGGTTGTTTGTCCACGGTCAGGCAGTTGTAGTTTTACGTGATTACTGGTTTCATGTCATAAGCCACAGTACATGGGGTTTAATGTGGCATCCTAACCACTCAGACTTTAATATCAGTCTCAAAGCAATCACATGTTCAACACAATATGCCTCACAAGCAGGGACTCTCACAAGTAGAATTCGTCCACGGTATCACCTGCCTATCGTAAGAGGCAAGTGAAATGGGACTCCACAGGTTCTCAACTTGGAAGAGTAGAAAGGTGACTTCGGGATACCAAGCTGAGTCTGTCATTTTCACGCCTTGTCGCGGCCCTTCGTGGTACCCTCACTCTTCGAAGGGTCAATCTCTTTCACTTCTCCCTTCCCAGTTATACTTACTCTTAAAAAACCACTCCACCATCATAAGTAGGAACCTCTGGGTTATTGTCTTGTCTCTTCATTGTGTTTTATTAGTAGTTTTAGAATCGCACTTACAAATACAGGTTTCCAACGACAGTGGGATGAAAAAGCACTAGGACTGGGAAGGAACAAAAAGAACAAATTATAGTTTTACGTGATCATAGCAATGGGAATTCAGTTTTACGAAGACCGAGCTCGATAGCTGCAGTCGCTTAAGTGCGGCCAGTATCCAGTAATCAGGAGATGGTGGGTTCGAACCCCACTGTCGGCAGCCCTGAAAATGGTTTTCCGTGGTTTCCCATTTTCATACCAGGCAAATGCTGGGGCTGTACCTTAATTAAGGCCACGGCCGCTCCCTTCCCATTCCTAGGCTTTTCCCATCCCATCGTCGCTGCGTCGGTGCTACGTAAAGCAAATAGCAAAAAAAAAAGAAGTCTTACGAAGAATTCGAACCACAGGGAGAAGACTATTGAATTTAAAGAATTCCACTTGCATTGATCTTAATTCAAACTCTGATTGCCTTAGAGACAAGTTAATAATAATAATAATAATAATAATAATAATAATAATAATAATGGCGTATGGAGAGGCCTTATGCAGATCTTTTTCTAGTATACGTTCTATAGGCGACTTAATGCCTGTAAAGGTGGGGCTCTACCTAAGATGATTTCTTATGTTGAAGACATCAGAAATCCCCCCCCCCCCCGAGCCAGACGAATTAACCAACTTAGGTTAAAATCCCCGAGCCGTCCGGGAATGGAACCCGCTACCCCTTGCAACAAAGGCCAATGTGCTAACCATTTAGCTATGGAGCTGGGCCGAGAAGTCAGTGAATATGCCACTTAGCTATGAAGCCAGCTACCAGGAGAAGTAGTGACCTGGCCTTAATATAAAGGTATGGTTTCGGCGTTTGCCTTGTGTAGGTCCTAATAATGGGAAACCAAGTAAAACTATCTTCAGGACTGTCGACGATTGCATTCGAAACCACAATCTCCTAAATGGATGCTCTTAGCTACACAGCCTATACCGCGCAGCCTTATCTAATTGTGCTGCCTGGAGAGTGCATTTGCAACGAATTAACCGAGAGTTGGATTTGTAAAAGAAGAAATCGTTGCCGGTATTGTGCCCGTCGTAGTCAGTCTGCGAACACGAGACACCCCAGGGGTGCTCAGTTCGGTGGCTGTAGGCTTATAAAATAAATGAATGTGGCAGGATTATCATAGGGTTCATCAAATAAGCACGTTCCAAGTATAGAACAAATATGACACTTTTATTTAATTAAATGCAATATTGGCCATCCTGAAATCTGTGATTATGATTATGATCGTTACGTTATGGAATTTAATATGGCTCTTGATGTAACAAACCTAGGCACAAACAAATGGGATGGTACACGGCAGTTGTTTCCCTAACGTTCTAACAGAGTATTTACATTGTGAAAAAAAATTTTTCTCGTCTTTAAAGTTATTAAGTTATTGGTTTAAAGTTGAATTAAAAATTTTCATTCAGAAAAATGAGGTCTGGGCCAAGCCTTCATCGACAATCTGGAAAAAATGCAGTAATTGTAAGAACGAGTATAATAAAGAAATATCCAAGATTCAAAAAGTTAACACTCATAGCAAAAATAAAATTTACAGTCGTTGTCTTAACAATAAAATGAAAAGTTGAATTTGCCTTGGTTTTCTCTAAGTTAATCCGAGACGTCGGATATACCTGTTCACGTCATCTCACATCTCTTTTCGTGAGAATTTATACTGAACGTTAAGTATTTGACCAACAATTAAACAAAATAAAACGCCTCCTGGGCTTGCAAACGTAAGTAAATGGGGAGAATACCATCCATGTGGAAATCCTGTCCACTATCAATCGATAATATCAGTGTCACATATTTCAGAACAGAACACATAAAAAAATAATCCTCTAAATACTAACAAATAACTACTTCTACAGCTAACTACGGAAATCGTCAAGAAGACTGTAAGTACCAAGAAGAAAATATCTACACTATGTACATGTCGACGAGTGTCGATCAACCGTATTACTCTCCTGTTAACGAATTTATTGAGTTACAGCAAGATTGAGTTATCACATGAGAGCGAAAAATTGCATCAACGAATGAGCTGATATAGTCACGAATCAGATATTATTTAGATATTTCGTCGAAGACCTGTTCTTTAGACCTAAGGCCTTCTCGAACATTCATCTGTACCTTGAGCTTGAAATTACTGGATTACTTGAGAAAATTTGGGATATTCCCACGAATTAAAAAGTACATCGATTAACATGGACTTTCATTTTCTTCATCTGAAGACACTAACATTAGACTACACTGCATTTATCGCGAATAATCCATTAACATGTGAAAAGCTCAGTTTCACGAAGATTTGTGTCATGCACAATTATTCCATATACTCTACACGTACAGTGTACCACAATGACGACCCTAACTTGTCGCATCCTAATCTCAAATATGTGTAGCCGTGAAATATCAGGACCTACCATCGTCCTACAAATACATAATATCCACTTAAAAGTGTCTCGATGATTAATTACTCCAACTAATTATCACATGCTCCCGATGCACATGTTCACATTAAATTCGTACATAGAATTCGGACTCAATATCCCGATGACACGTTGTCTCAGACACGAGGTACAAGTAGAAGTTCCAATACAAGGAAAATATAGAAAATGTGGACGAAATATCCTACCATTAAATCTATCAGACATAAATTAATTCATATTCGTGACGAAATTTACTCAATAAGCAAAGATGGTGTCGATAACACATGGATAACTCTATCAGAACCCTCACTGTCGAATTCATGGCCACATGGTCATTAAGTAATCACATGTGTCAGTTTTACGACGTATTCGAGCAAATAAACAACCATAAAATGTGTCAAAATAGCTTACTAAGAAGAAAGAAAGAATAGAACAAAACTACATAGAACAGATATAAATGAGACGTAATCGACTTAACTTATAGAGAAATCTTCATGTCTGGAAGTCTGGGTTCTCAATCAGCCATGCCAGGATGAAAGAATCTGCATCCCGACGCCGCCAACGATGGTCAATAGTTTAGAACTTCATGGTGAAGCACTGGTAATCCATAATGCGAAGTTCCATCCTCTTCTGGAAATATTCACGTCCACGTCTTCCGCGTCCACTCGTAAGAAAGCTGAAACTTACACAAAATGCTTTAGAGTAGGCTCCAAACACACACGTAACTATATTTTGGGAATGACACGTACTTAAGGGATTAATATCTGCACATTCGACGTCTGATCACAGCACTGTTCTAAATTGTATCCAATTTTCAGACGTGTAGAGCACAGGAGTGAAGCCAGTATTCACGACGTTCCACGCTGAGCGACTGAAGGTGATAGACCAAGAACACGCCAGTGTGTGAGAATGAGTATTCGTATCACATGACTTAAATATCATGTCTGGTGCACATGCACGGAAGTAAAGTCAATTTAGACACTAAATTCTTCTACTGTACGAATCTACAACTTCACCACCATTTTAGCCACAAGGTCGTGCAAATTATTTCAAAATTTCAGTTTTTAATTTATATCCTCCAAATGTGCTATTCTTTTATCCAGTTTATTTTACTTTAACCCTTGAGCCTTCCGTAATTATGCACGTCGCCACCGAAGATATTACGAATATTTCATTCATATCGTTCCTCGCAATTACAGGTGACACGCGCTGGCCTCCTTCTCTCACTCGCCAACCTTCATTTTTTTATTTTTATTCCGTTAGCCAGCCGGCCGCTCTCTGCACAAAAAAACTCGTTCTCGCCCTTGTCCAAGGTCGCGCGCACCCCATCTCGCCGACAAGCGAACACAAGCCGCACCAACACCTGTTCACTCATTTGTGGCCTCACGGTCACATCCACCTCTTACTGGGACAAAAATTTTTAAACAAGGTTAAAAATTTTTAGATCATGTTCATTCCTTAAAATGTGGTCCGTATGCTGTCTACTTCACTGTTTAATTTTCCATGGTACTTATAATTTCCAAGCATCTGTCAGTTGTCTGAACGGTAATCATTCTGCACGACACCAACTGGTATTTCTTCGACAGCCGACCTGGGTCTTTTCTTTTTTCTTTCTTCACTCTTCTGCTTTACGGTAGAGTCTTAGGTTCGAGGCATTGAATATAAATTCCTGTCGTCCATCGAGACTTTGGACTCGGTAGGCGTTGTTGTTATACGACCTTATAACTTTAAATGGTCCAGTATACAAGTCAGCAAACTTGCCGTAAAACCGTTCTGTGGGGCTGGATACCATCGGTTTTCTCACTAAGACCAGTTCGTTCACTTGTAAAGGTCTGTGGAATCTTTTCCTCGCAACTCTGCGTAACCTGCGGTCAGCCTGTTTACGCAGGTGTTCTGCTGTTATTTCAATGCGCCTTGCTGGAGTCGGTTGTACGTCAGGCGGACATTGTACGATGTTTTCCCAAGGTCGAGAGGGAAACTGCCCATGTTGAATAAGAACGGGTATCTGGCCTGTAGATTC
Organism: Anabrus simplex; assembly: GCF_040414725.1. Lineage (NCBI taxonomy): Eukaryota > Metazoa > Arthropoda > Insecta > Orthoptera > Tettigoniidae > Anabrus > Anabrus simplex. The sequence continues at coordinate 1,533,911,837 of NC_090265.1, read as the reverse complement.
ATGAATGGTATTGTTATGGCAATCCATAAGAATAGGCAGTACTTTTATCCAGTTCCAGTGACATTGTCCAGAGTATATTCTGCAAAACTTAGCGATTTCGGGCATGACCCGCTCGGCTGGGTTACCGGCTGGATATCTGATTGAATTTAAGACGTGTTTGATATCAAGCTGTCTCATGGCTTGTTGGAATTCCTGAGATGTAAACTGAGGACCATGGTCCGATAATATGAACTCTGGTTTGCCCATCGTAGGTATCACGTTACGTGTAATGCGTCTCAAAATTGACTTGGTATTACTCTTCTGTATGGCGAAAAGTGACAAGAATTTAGAAAAGACATCTATGGTAACTACTACATGTTTGTTCCCATGGGTAGACCTGGGAAGTGGTCCGAATAGGTCGATTGCGAATACCTTCCTGGGCTGTTCAGGCAATAACGGAATGGGATATTGTTTTAGCAGGCGGTTGTTCGGCTTTACACGTTGGCACGTGTCGCAGGATCCGATTGTTACTCGTACCATCTCTCTCATCTTTGCCCATGTGAATGTTTCTTGTACAGCAGCCACCACCTTATCTGTCCCAGCATGACCTGTAGTTCGGTGTGTTAACCAAATAATTCCCTTCTGCAATTTTGCAGGAACCACAATCCTTAATTTTGTGTGGTCCGCGTCCACATATTTATGTAGCAGTTTATTGAGCATCAGGTAGTGAGATGCTAACTTGTGGATAGCTTCATAGACTAGATCACCAGCTACCAGCTTCCTTTCAAAGTAATCAATTAGTTTACGAGTAAAGGTGTCTCGTCTCTGCGCCTGTCGAAGATATCCGAGTCTTCTTAGTATTTCTTGATCTTCGTTTATTAGGTCTACATATTGTACAGAAGCGTTATTTTCTTCCGGATTCCGGCTCAGGGCGTCAGCTATGACATTATTTCGTCCATGACAGTGTTCGAATTCAATGCCGAATTGTTGGACAAAGAGAGACCACCGTGAAACACGTTCGTTCGCTATTGTGGTTTTTAACATGAACGTTAAAGCCTTATGGTCGGTTCTTAATATAACAGGGTATCCGAAAACAATTTTCTGCCAGTGTCGCAGAGCACAAACTATGGACAGCATCTCTAGCTCAGTAGTGTTATAGTGCAGTTCGTGGCTCCGTAGTTTTCTACTATAAAAAGCTAAGTACACTTTATTCGTGGGATTGGTAACATCTTCTTGGAAAAGAACAGCTCCTATTCCTATTGTGGATGCATCCGTCTGGATTATGAATTTAGAATCAAAATCTGGATAACCCAGCTTTATGCTTTCATTGAGTAAAGATTTTATTTTTCTAAAGGCCTCTTCACATTCGTGGTTCCAGCACCACCTGTTGTTTTTATGTAGCAGTTGTTGTAGTGGCGCTACTGTGTCAGTATAGTTAGGACAATGTTCCGAAAAAAATCCACATAAGCCCAGGAATTGCCTTACATGTTTGACCCGTCGCGGCCGCGGAAAATTACTAATGGCCTGAATCTTCGCAGGATTAGGTCTTATCCCTGTACCGTCCACAACGTGACCTAAAAATAGGATCTCAGGTTGGCAAAAGTTAGACTTTTCCAAGTTGATTTTAAAACCAGCGTCTTGCAAGTTGACCAACAGTTTCTCCAACTGTTCCAGATGTTCTTCAATACTTTTACTTGGAAGGATGATATCATCCATGTACCTCACGGTCTGTTCTTTCACCTCATCTGTGAGATTTCTATCTAAGGCCCTCAGCAAAACACATCCTGATGTCTTGATTCAGAACGGAAGACTGACGAAGACGTAGGTTTGCTGGTCAAAGAGGAAACCTGTTAATAGTTGTGATTTATCATCCAACACTATGTGATGGTATGAAGAAACTATATCAACTCCGGTCAGGTATGAACTACCCTTAAATCGTCGGATCAGTTCTTTCAGGGGCGTAACTTGATTGTGTTCCGGTATGATACGGCCATTTAATAGACGCGCGTCGAGGCACAATCTCAAAGACCCGTTCGGTTTACGAACCACGGCCAGTGGATTAACGAATGGAGTGGTAGCCTTTCGAATAATTCCATTAGCTTCCATTTCTTGAATAATTTTCTTCACTTCCGTGAAGTACTTCTCAGCGATAGGATAAGGTTTACGTTTGTACGGTGTCCAGTCATTGACTAGGAGTGAGTACTTGAAATTAGGGATCTTTCCCGGCTTGTCACCGAAAACACTCTCATATTTTGTCAATAATTCGAGTAATTTTCCCTGATTTTCCTTGGAACATTTGGCTTCGCTGACCTTTCTCCTTACTAGGCTAACGAAATCCTCCTTCGTTTCTTCCTCGGCCATTTTCTCCGGTGAGGTAAAAATCCCTTGTTCTATATCAGTGTTTTCCTCCTGAATTACCTCAGCAACTGAGCTAGCTGGGCTATCTTCGTCTTGATCCGCCTCTATCTCCCTGGCTTTCAGTACATCATGATGATCAGACAGAAGTGACGTTCGTTCCACCGTATTGGCGTTATATAGATAAATTTCATTTTTTTGCATGTTGATAACGGCATTGTACTCTTTCATAAAGTCAGCTCCCAATATAAGATTAAAATTAATCTTGCTCATGACAACAAATATGTGTGGAAATACAGTGTTACCTAGCTGGAGATCAATGTACACCTGTTCTTTGCATGTAGTGGTTTTGTCCGGAATTATTCCCTTTACTTTAACATTTGAGACCGGTATAGTGTGTATGGCATGTTTGTTTTTCAGTTCCTCACACAAAGCTTTAGAAATGATACTAATGGACGCGCCTGTATCTACGAGAGAGTACACCCTAAGACCGTATAATCGGGTGACTATCATAGGCAGCCCCTTAGACTTATCAAGTTGACATGGTTGTTTTTCCTCGATTAGGTCTTCCGGTTTCACGAACCATGAATCTATTTGAGCAACTGTCCATTCCTTCATATAAGATAAATCGTTAAAGGAGAGTGAAAAAGTCGGTCTTAAATTGACGTTTTTTTTTTCCTTGACACTCCGGTGCGTATTGTGGCGCGGAAGGATTTAGCTCCCTAGCCCTCAGCTGTTGATTCCTATGTCGTTGGAACTCTAGGCTTTCGGCTCCTGTCACATCTGGATCAGTGTCTTGATTATGAATGGCGTCCTTCCATTTTGAGCCTTTTTCAGTTTCCTTCCTTAATTCTTCAATGTACCTCATGCTTTCTCGATGACGGTTCTCCATTTCATCTCTGAAATTCCGGTAGTTACGATCTGAATAATATCTAGGTCTATCATAGGGCCTATTCCGTCTGTAGTCCTGTGGTCGATCCCGTGTCCTGTAATTTCCCCTTCTTCGGACGTTCTTCGGATCTTCCATCCTGTCCTCTCTGGGTCTCGCTCTTCTCTCTTCCCATCGACGGTCGTACGCTCTGGGATAGTTTTTGTACTCTTTAGGTCCACTCTGATTTCCGTTTTCAGGCATTGGGGTCGAATTCCGGTTTTTCGGAGTGTCTATTACGTTGACCTGGTAAGTATTACTTCTTTGAGTTTTCGGTACTGTTGAGACATTCATGGTGTGGTCGAGCTGTCTGAGGATGGCCTCAGCCTGCACGGCGGTCTGAACATTAGCAGCAATGAGTAAACGCTGTACTTCCACAGGAAACTGCTTTGTTATCGCCTGGACCAACTCATTTTCAGATGGTGGAGTGTCGAAGTCTTTCATTCGTCGTACTTGATTACAGAAGTAATTAGCGTACTGCGTCTGCCCATCTATGGAATATTTTCGTGAATACAAATCCAACCGTAGTGCTTGTTGCAAATCCGCTCCCCAATATCTCTGTAGGAATAAGCGCTTGAAACCTTCATAGTCTTCAAACGTATAACGGAAAGCATGGTACCAGTTGAGCACGTCTCCCTCTAAAAATTTCTCCGCTGTTCGCAGATGTTTTTCAGTAGGGATCTTCTGTTCACGAATATTGAACCCTTTTGGTCCATATTGAGGGATACCTACCTTCCTTACCTATCAGCAAAGCTCATGAGATCTGTCTCTTGGGTCGTTTCGGGTTCTTCGTCACTTGCTGAGGTAAAGGTAGGGTTCATTAATTCTAATCTATCAACTGGAATGAAAGGTCTATTTAAAATATTCCTATTTATTCAGGGAAATGAAGTAATTTACTTTGTCAACGATGTCATAGTCGATTGTGTCCACTGGACACCACAATCATTTTTACATAAATGTCAGAACACTGGTGTGAGACTTTAACGTAATTGCCTGATGGGCATTCTTACTAGAAACCATTGTCTCAATTATTAATCATTTAAGAAAGGAAAGTCTGGAAATCCCTAAATTCGGCTTCCATGTGAGACCACATGTACCATCACAGTGATTCGTTATGGTCCAGCCCTCGTAACACGAACTCTGGACTCTGAGTATAATTAAGGCCGTCCAATCGGTGTGTGCCACACAGTGGTTCTACGGCATGGACCCTTAATTGAATCGATGTGACCTGCGTCTATGTCATGGACCGACATCTAATCTTCTAAGTTACTTTAAAGTCATTGTGGATGATGACCGCAAGGAAATGATGCTACAATGGCATATGGCCCTAATCTAAGTCACTGAGGTTGATGACCCCCTGACCATCCAAGTTTCTAGGCTGAAGGCTAAACACAATTAAGTTACATCGGTTGATGACCAAAGTTCCACTTTACTATCCCCAGCACATTCACTGCTCAATCAATCAAAGTTCAATAATTACACCAACAACAATGCTCACAAACTTTGTGGCAGTAAAATCCATTTCCTTCGGATATGTCCCTTTAATCTTTACTTTATTTTTAATATTCCCCAGACAACAAACTAAAATTTCCAGAATGCATCTCCAAGTTATTCGCTTGATTAAAGTTATTTCAAAATGCGGGTTCACTGAATTTAATAATTTAATAAATTTAAATGATTTAACGAAATTTTAACAAACAACAAATTTCATCTCCGCGGACTCTGGTTTCCTCACAAATTTCTACGCAGCTGTGATGTGAATTCAATATTGCGATGTTTATCTGGCTGGAAAAGAATTTGTTACATCATTCATGTCCAGCTATATATCTCATCTCGTGATATCATGCTTAAAAATCTAATCTAATCCTAACCGTTATTAACACTTGGATATCCTAATAATCTACGTACAAAGCAAACAACTCGCCATATCATTACGATGTCATATCTCGTCATCACTGAATTTTGCACACCCCTCGCAGACAAATCGATCATCACGACCATCGCTCTATATTTTAGACAACCCTGAAATTGGGTTACTCTGTTCCTTATACTCAAAGTTCATGGTTTCAAATGTTCATTCCGTCCCCAATTACAGTATTTCACAATACTTAGATCATTACCGGCTATGAATTTTCAACTAAATCCAGCATTTTAACGTTTTCCCTGGTCGAGAATTGCAGTACAATCTCGACTCCACTCCTATTCCCGTTATTATCCCCGCTGTCCGCTTAGGTCTCTCACCCCATGTTCGCTTGGCAGTTACAGGAACCACCTGGTTTATTCACAGATGACTGACTTCTCAAAATGCTCCCTTTAAACTCTGCCGACATGATTCAACAAATACGATATTCTAACCAACAAATGCACAGATATGCTTCAAGATGCCCACACTAATTATACGCCAATTATACCGCCATGGATTTCTATGAATTTCTTTCCATTCTCAACATTATAAATATTCCTCGGGTTATCATATCCCGGCTTCAATGACAGGACTCTAACCTGATTCGCACATCTCATCTCAACTCATATAAAACACTCCTCGGGCTTCAGTGTCCCGGCTTCAATGACAGGTCCAACCTGATTCACAAAACCAACCTCTGTTTCCCAGCTCCACAATTATCATCGACAAAGAACTGGAATAAAATCCTCACTAGAAATCCCAACATCTAATATCGCACAATGCATTACTCATGAATAACTTTGCATAAATGATATCGTATTTAATAACTTGATTTTTTTACGAGAAATGACTGAAACATTCTACTGGATCTTTTATTTGTCAGTCAGACACAGTTTAAAATGGGCATTAAAAAAGAACGTTTCTCTCCGTGACCAAATTCATCCCCTAGGTTCTCACCCGACAGCGCGCTTCCACTCGATTGAAAATGAGTAACCATGGATTATTATTATTAACGTCAAATTGCAGACAGAAGAATTTTACATCGAATGAACATCTCACTTTGACATCACAAATTACAGGCAGTACACTCACACGGATGACGATCTACATTGGACGTGATATCACTTCGGAACCCTATTCAATAACTTTTTACAACATTATATGGCACTCGCAAGACTTCAAAATTTTATCCAAGTGGAAAATAAAACAAATGACTCTTTTAGTCGTACCCTCACATTTACAAAACTTAGTAGGGGTGACCACTGCGTCGTAAATCCCCATTCAAATACAAGAAATCACGAGACAAGATATAAGAGGTAGTAAGATGGAAAGCCACCTACCTCATGTCCACGCCAGTATTCGTCTTAGGGCTCACCTGTGACCCTGGCATTTATTTAGCCATCTTTACATTCATGGCTGTACATCTCATTATGTTTCTTCAGGTTTCCTGGAATAAAGCATAAAAAAAAAAGAAAATACCCTTCACTTGTTTGCTGGGCGCACACGATGGATTTCAATTATTCCCGCATACGAATTACTCAATCACATTAGAATATTTCAGTACTTTGACCGTCCTATCTGATACACTTATTTCTCTCAAGAAAACTATCTCCCCACGGAGTCAAGACTTAGCCGCAATGGCTAAAATCTGCAGTCGAACTCAGTCTACTTTCGTTGATTTGATTTCGCAGAGCAGCTCAACAATTTCGTCCGCTTTGTATCACAAATGCCGGAGAAGGAAGCTTCGTCATGGCGTCCCTTCATATTTATAGCAGTTACCCCCTCTCTTCGGATCTCCCCTTTTGCCGCCAAGAAAATTTTCTATAAATTTTCTGACTTACCTAAACTGCAATTTCAAGAGTTTTGAAAGTGACTACATGCTTGCTACATTTCTGACGGTAGTGTTCATGGACATTTAAAAATTTTACGGGTTCGATTTGTGAGATTGATTGACCTCCTTTGATAGGCACTATATTTTTTGACTTGGCGTTGTCACGCCGTGTACACGCGCTTCGAAATAGTTCATAAAAATTACTTGAGATTCTTCCGCCGTCGACACGTGTGGCTGACGTCACGTACCCCAGAGCGTGGGACCGAAGGTAATCACCCCCTCGTCACGTGTCAAATCCATGCTATCAAGAATCCCACTTTTAATTATTTTGTTACATTATGCATAATGTTCTTAGGGCACAAAGGTCATGGGTTCAATATATTCATCAAGGTCCCTAATAAATTTTTTAGGTGTGACCCCGTTTAAGTTGTTGAATTTTCTAGGCCTGTCCTCGCTCATTCGGATAAAATTAATGATTTGAGGTACACTTTGGGCCGGTGTAGTACTGAGATTTACTGTGGGTTGTTCAATGTGGGTAATATTCTGAGACGATTCAGCTACGGGCGATATTCCTTCTGTTACAGTAGATTTAGCCTGTACGACCTCTTCGACATTACTCTGTCGGTCCATTAATGATGTCACTAAGACTCTAGTGCTCCTATCCTGCAACTTCAAGAATCCTACTTCTTTTTCTAATTTTTGGAGGGCGTCCATATTTTCCTCCATCTTCTGTTTCCCGGACTTGACATCTCCGGCAAGATTAATAATTTGCTCGAGTATTTCCGACTTGTCTTTGTCAATCATGCTCTTGATATCATCGAACTGGAGTGAAATATCTTGTATCTCCATTTGGTTGACTGAGATACTGTCCTTTACGGAACGGAGATCATCGTCGACCTTCTCTTTTATTTTCTTTAACCCCTCAGCGTCGCAGCCGATTAAAGAGCTTCCTATCCCGCGGCCGGATGAGATTTCAACTACGCGCGACTGAAATACATTGATTCACTTAAAGCGTTACTACTAGTATAAGAGTGGCCCGATATTCACGAAATTTGGAATTCCTTATGGTAGAACTATGTACATGAAGATAATTACATAATTGTTTCACATTTCCTTAGTAATTTAGTTCCGTGTGATAGAGTTCGAAGCACTCTTCGAGACAGAGACCCAAGGCACACTCCTGGCAGCAGTACACCGATGTCTTCTTTTCACCGTGTTTTAAACACGCGATACAACGTCTCTGAGGTTTGGATTTCTCACTCTTGGGTGCTAATTTCCTGATAAAACGTATTTCCTGCAACCTTGGAACTGTATTATCTGATGCGCGCCGGCCTTGAATATTTCGTTTCCCGCCCGAGAAGCGTATTTTTTACTACGTAAACAAACCTTCCATCAGCTTAAACTGATAAGATAACTGCTCAATGTTTGTCCCTGTGACTTGTCTAAATATTATTGGAGAATCTAGGAATCATAATTCACTGTTGAAAGCTTCCCTTTGACCTGTATGCGTATCTATAGCCTCCTACACGAAATTTCCAAGTACTGGTTCCTCCTCATCGTCACTCTCATCATTTACCACTGCTACATCATCTATTTCGTTATCACTACTGCTAATACTGCCACTACTACTTCCGACTAAACTTTCATTTGAATTATACAATATTTCAAGCACGCTACACTCAGCAGGAGCTAGCCATTGAGCGCGGTGCGTCACACAAGCTGATGAAGCTGCAGCGGGACCGAAAGCGGCAGGACGAAACTGAATGAGGGGAATAACATTTATGACGAATCAAAACAACTCGATACATATTTCAGATTAAAAGGTCGATACATCGTCTTTCAAACGAGATATATACCATGCACAACTGCTTCTCGTGTCGTATGACAGAAAGCAGCACTAACTGATGCCTATACAGAGTACTCGTAGAGAGTTACGAAAAGACTACAAGCTGAGAAATAAAGACAAATATAATAAATAAACCGCACTCTTAATACAAAATTAGAGCAAAGAACATCACACGAAAAGACAAACTTCTCAGATCATAATTTCTTTATTTTATTCTGTGGGAAAGAATGAAGCAAACGGACTGTTAAAAAAGCAGGGATTGGTGCTCAGACATAATTGACATATACTTATCCTTGCAAAAGCAGCTACACTTTAACGATTTTCAATACTTATTTAGAACACTGATAAACCCGAAAATGTCTTCTTGGAAACAAAACAATTTGCATATCCATAACAGCAAAACTCTTCGCGCTATAGCCGTAAATGCGAAACCATGTATGGGTCTATACCACGTATAGAGGTCGGCGGCTACGGAAGGAAAGGGGGTCTATACCACGTATAGAGGTCGGCGCTGAGGGGTTAAGTCTTCTGTGACCTCTCCTCTAAGATTTTTCACTTGTTCTGACATCTCTTCTTGTGCCGTAGAAATCTCTACCTTTATAACATCTATCTCCTTCCTCACGGATTCAATGTTATTTCTTACTAGGACTACGTCACTCTGAAGAGCGGTGACCTTCCCGGTGATAACCTTATTATCCTCTTTAATCTGGCTTGTCAAAGTAACAACTTGTTCCAGGGTTTTTTCCTGATTTTCCCTGCACTCTAACACGATATTGTCAATCCGACAGCTGGTTTCCTCCAGTTTTGCATATAGTTCGTCACGACCCTTTTTCGCCTCTTCCTGTATCGCAGCACCCATAATGTTCATTTTTTGACTTATTCGCTCATTACTGTCTTCCTGTATTTTCCTACTCTCTTCCTGCATCTTCCTAAATTCCTCTTTATTCTCCTCCTGTGCTCTCCTACTCTCTTCCTGCATTTTTCTGAGTTCCTCTTTATTCTCCTCCTGTGCTCTCCTACTCTCTACTGTCATAGTCTCTAATAACTTCCTAATCTCCTCGAGATCCATTCTATTATTCATAAAGTGACCTGTGTCAGCAAACGCCGAAATGCAGAAACTTTCCCCCCAGACATGTTGATTGTGATAAGGCAAATTCAAGTTTCATGAAGAAAATTCCTAACCCTCATTTTTCCATGTGAAACACATCATCTTAAGTAAAATACTCCGAAAATTCCGCGTACTCTGTTAGAATTCTACCTAACTGGGATGGCATTAAATATGAAATGAACCTGCCGAACCTTGAATAATTAATGATTTGAGCAAGTCAATTTAAACCACGTGGAGAAGCAATTAATCAAATTCCACGATGGATTAAGCCACTTTGTAAGCCACAAATCGAGCCCCACGGAAGGGACTAGCCACTAAGATGTGCCCGTCGTAGTCAGTCTGCGAACACGAGACACCCCAGGGGTGCTCATTTCGGTGGCTGTAGGCTTATAAAATAAAAGAATGTGGCAGGATTATCATAGGGTTCATCAAATAAGCACGTTCCAAGTATAGAACAAATATGACACTTTTATTTAATTAAATGCAATATTGGCCATCCTGAAATCTGTGATTATGATTATGATCGTTACGTTATGGAATTTAATATGGCTCTTGATGTAACAAACCTAGGCACAAACAAATGGGATGGTACACGGCAGTTGTTTCCCTAACGTTCTAACAGAGTATTTACATTGTGAAAAAAAATTTTTCTCGTCTTTAAAGTTATTAAGTTATTGGTTTAAAGTTGAATTAAAAATTTTCATTCAGAAAAATGAGGTCTGGGCCAAGCCTTCATCGACAATCTGGAAAACATGCAGTAATTGTAAGAACGAGTATAATAAAGAAATATCCAAGATTCAAAAAGTTAACACTCATAGCAAAAATAAAATTTACAGTCGTTGTCTTAACAATAAAATGAAAAGTTGAATTTGCCTTGGTTTTCTCTAAGTTAATCCGAGACGTCGGATATACCTGTTCACGTCATCTCACATCTCTTTTCGTGAGAATTTATACTGAACGTTAAGTATTTGACCAACAATTAAACAAAATAAAACGCCTCCTGGGCTTGCAAACGTAAGTAAATGGGGAGAATACCATCCATGTGGAAATCCTGTCCACTATCAATCGATAATATCAGTGTCACATATTTCAGAACAGAACACATAAAAAAATAATCCTCTAAATACTAACAAATAACTACTTCTACAGCTAACTACGGAAATCGTCAAGAAGACTGTAAGTACCAAGAAGAAAATATCTACACTATGTACATGTCGACGAGTGTCGATCAACCGTATTACTCTCCTGTTAACGAATTTATTGAGTTACAGCAAGATTGAGTTATCACATGAGAGCGAAAAATTGCATCAACGAATGAGCTGATATAGTCACGAATCAGATATTATTTAGATATTTCGTCGAAGACCTGTTCTTTAGACCTAAGGCCTTCTCGAACATTCATCTGTACCTTGAGCTTGAAATTACTGGATTACTTGAGAAAATTTGGGATATTCCCACGAATTAAAAAGTACATCGATTAACATGGACTTTCATTTTCTTCATCTGAAGACACTAACATTAGACTACACTGCATTTATCGCGAATAATCCATTAACATGTGAAAAGCTCAGTTTCACGAAGATTTGTGTCATGCACAATTATTCCATATACTCTACACGTACAGTGTACCACAATGACGACCCTAACTTGTCGCATCCTAATCTCAAATATGTGTAGCCGTGAAATATCAGGACCTACCATCGTCCTACAAATACATAATATCCACTTAAAAGTGTCTCGATGATTAATTACTCCAACTAATTATCACATGCTCCCGATGCACATGTTCACATTAAATTCGTACATAGAATTCGGACTCAATATCCCGATGACACGTTGTCTCAGACACGAGGTACAAGTAGAAGTTCCAATACAAGGAAAATATAGAAAATGTGGACGAAATATCCTACCATTAAATCTATCAGACATAAATTAATTCATATTCGTGACGAAATTTACTCAATAAGCAAAGATGGTGTCGATAACACATGGATAACTCTATCAGAACCCTCACTGTCGAATTCATGGCCACATGGTCATTAAGTAATCACATGTGTCAGTTTTACGACGTATTCGAGCAAATAAACAACCATAAAATGTGTCAAAATAGCTTACTAAGAAGAAAGAAAGAATAGAACAAAACTACATAGAACAGATATAAATGAGACGTAATCGACTTAACTTATAGAGAAATCTTCATGTCTGGAAGTCTGGGTTCTCAATCAGCCATGCCAGGATGAAAGAATCTGCATCCCGACGCCGCCAACGATGGTCAATAGTTTAGAACTTCATGGTGAAGCACTGGTAATCCATAATGCGAAGTTCCATCCTCTTCTGGAAATATTCACGTCCACGTCTTCCGCGTCCACTCGTAAGAAAGCTGAAACTTACACAAAATGCTTTAGAGTAGGCTCCAAACACACACGTAACTATATTTTGGGAATGACACGTACTTAAGGGATTAATATCTGCACATTCGACGTCTGATCACAGCACTGTTCTAAATTGTATCCAATTTTCAGACGTGTAGAGCACAGGAGTGAAGCCAGTATTCACGACGTTCCACGCTGAGCGACTGAAGGTGATAGACCAAGAACACGCCAGTGTGTGAGAATGAGTATTCGTATCACATGACTTAAATATCATGTCTGGTGCACATGCACGGAAGTAAAGTCAATTTAGACACTAAATTCTTCTACTGTACGAATCTACAACTTCACCACCATTTTAGCCACAAGGTCGTGCAAATTATTTCAAAATTTCAGTTTTTAATTTATATCCTCCAAATGTGCTATTCTTTTATCCAGTTTATTTTACTTTAACCCTTGAGCCTTCCGTAATTATGCACGTCGCCACCGAAGATATTACGAATATTTCATTCATATCGTTCCTCGCAATTACAGGTGACACGCGCTGGCCTCCTTCTCTCACTCGCCAACCTTCATTTTTTTTTTATTCCGTTAGCCAGCCGGCCGCTCTCTGCACAAAAAAACTTGTTCTCGCCCTTGTCCAAGGTCGCGCGCACCCCATCTCGCCGACAAGCGAACACAAGCCGCACCAACACCTGTTCACTCATTTGTGGCCTCACGGTCACAGTATGTTAGGTATCATCCCAGTGTTCACCTGGAATTGAAGAAGAATATAATCGTAAAATCTCTTCCAATGTGGCATAGGATTCAAATCCATTTCCCTTCTTAGTTGCGTTCAAGATTCTGATTGAACATATTCAATGTCTCTTCGTCACACAGCCAGAAGTTAACACGTGCCAATCAACAAGAAAATGAATATGCTAACAATGAAATCACTTAAATTTCATATTCTAGGTTAAACACCTGAATTCATAGGAGTCACCGGGACTACAACAAGCATAGCTTATGCCTTATACAGCTATTGCTAAACTCATTGCATTATATGTAAGACTAGCAAGATACCCGTGCTTCGATACGGTATTATACTGAAATTTATAATTGAATGCTTATTGTTTTAGATATATAATCCGCCGAAATTCGCGATCTGACTCGTTTTCTGCGAGAATCCACCAAAATTCCCGATCTGAATCGTTTTCTATTAGATTACGGCACGTTTCCTCCCATTTTTCAACCTTCCTTTCCAGCAATCGATTTCGTACTTCCCGGGCTAGGCTCAGGTATTCCTCCTGGTCAGCTGGGTCCGTAAATCTATGCCCTCTTTTCTTATAATCATTTTTAATATGGATAAAATCCTTCAGGAGATCCGGCGTGGTGTCATATTGGGTGCCTTGGCGGCACTGAACCCGCGGCCGGACTGCATACTTAGTCATTACCCGTCCAGGAGCCGTTTCCAGCGCGGTCCGCACATTTGACGACGGTCCGGAACATTATTATTATTATTATTATTATTATTATTATTATTATTATTATTATTATTATTATTATTATTATTATTATTATTAGTATTACTATTATGTGTTGCTGGAATGGCTGATGACAGGGAAAACCGGAGTATCCGGAGAAAAACCTGTCCCGCCTCCGTTTTGTCCATCACGAATGTCACATGGAGTGACCGGGATTTGAACCACGGAACCCAGCTGTGAGAGGCCGGCGCGCTGCCGCCTGAGCAACGGAGGATCCTTATAAGTACATTAAGAACAGTAAAATCAATTGGTCTCACCTCCTTCTACACCCCACCGCCGTTACGTTTATTTACCGCAACCCCCCCCCCCCCCAAATTAAAAGAAGGCTTGTTTCTTTATGTTTAGAGGAGATTCCAAACACCAATGTTCACGTCTATTACCTTCAGTTTTGAGAAATAAGTATCCCCATCAAAATAATTTACTTTTTTCACTTCATTTCACACTACTCCCCCCCCCCCAAGTGAATTTTCCCGCAAAAATACTTGTTTCTTTAATAGTAAAGGATCTTCTAAATACCAATTATCACGATTCTAACTTCTTCAGTTTTTGATTTATGTGTCCTCATGAAAGGAATTCAACTCCTTTACACTCCAGCCCTCCAAGATGGTTTCTCCCCCCCCCCCCAAAACGCGTTTTTCTTTGTTTTTAAAGGAGATCCAAATACGAACTTTCACGTCTGTAACAACTTTAGTTTTTATTAGATGTATGTATTCTCATACAATTAAGTCAATTAATTTTTCAATTCTCTCACCCCCCACCCCCCTTCATTGGATTTCCGAGAATACGTGTTTCTTTACTTTCAAAGCAGATTGCAAATATCAAATTTCACGTCTGTAACGTCTTCATTTTTGAGATATCAGTAGCCTAACTAAAAAAATTCAACACCATTTTCAGTCACTTTTACCCCCCCCCCCCCCCCGCTCAACCCAAGTGGTATTTCCGAAAACTAAAAATACGCGTTTCTTTATGTTTAATAGAGATAAAAAATACCATTTTCCACTTCTGTAACATGTTAAGTATTTTTAGATATACTGTAAAAATTCTCATTTTGAAATGTCACCCCTTTTGTGTTCCCCTTAAGTGGAGTTTCCAAAAACAAATCACCTATGTTTCTTTACATTTACAGGAGATTCCAAACACCCACTTTTTACGTCTATAACATTTTACGTTTCCAAGATATTCTGTAGATATAGTCTTTCAAAAAATTCACCCCAGTTTGTCACTCCTGTTTAACCGCCATTAATTGGATTTTCCAAAAACTAAAAAAATACGTGTATCTTTATTTATAAAGGAGATCCCATATACAAATTTTCAGTTCTGTAATATCGTTCGTTTCTGAGATATATGTATCCTCATTAAATTAATTCAACCCATTTTTCACCCTTTTACACCCCACCTATTGCGATTTACAGCAAACAAAAAAATACGTGTTCCTTTATTTTTAGAGGAGATTCTAACTACCAATTTTTACATTTGTAAATTTTAAAGTTCTAAGATGTAGACACACCCATTTTAAAAAATTCACTCCCCCCCTTTTCATCCTCCAATATTTGGAATTTTCAAAAACGAAAAAATACGTGTTTCTTTACTTTTAAAGTAGATCCCAAATACCAATTTTCTGGTCTGTAATATCTTCAGGTTCTGAAATATAAGTAGCCTCATTTAAGACATTCAACCCATTATTCACCCTTTTACACCCTTCCTATTGGGATTTTCCGAAAACAAAAGAATACGTGTTTCTTTATTTTTGAAAGTGATTCTAAATACTAATTTTTACATCTATAAACTTTAAAAGTTTTGAGATATAGATACACTCATTTAAAAAATCACCCCCCTTTTCATCCCCCCCATTAATTGGATTTTCCAAAAACAAAAAATACGTGTTTCCTTATTTTAAAGGAGATCCCAAACACCAATTTTCAGATCTGTAATATATTCAGGTTCTGAAATATAAGTAGACTCATGAAAGGCGTAGGACAAATTTTTCAGACTTTTCCACCCTTCCTATTAGGATTTTCCGAAAACAAAATATACATGTTTCTTTATTTTTAAAGGAGATTCTAAATATAATTTTCACATCTATAACCGTTAAAAGTTTTGTCCAGCACGAATGACACATGTAGTGACCGGGATTTGATTAGATACTTATTTTAAAATATTACCCCCTTTTCACCCCCTCTTAATTGGATTTTCCAGAAACAAAAAATACATGTTTCTCTATTTTTAAAGGAGATCCCAAACACCAATTTTCAGGTCTGTAATATCTTCAGTTTCTGAGATATAAGTAGCCTCATTAAAGGCATTTAACCCTTTTTCACCCCTTTTCACTCCTCCTATTGCGATTTTCCGAAAACGAAAAAATACGTGTTTCTTTATTTTCTAAATGCCAATTTTTACATCTGCAAACTTTAAAAGTTTGGAGATATAGATTCACTCATTTTAAAAATTCACCCCCTTTTCACCCTCCTATTTATTGGATTTTCCAAAAACAAAAAAATACGTGTTTCCTTATTTTTAAAAGAAATCAAAAGTACCAATTTTCAGGTCTGTAATATATTCAGTTTCTGAGATATAAGTACCGGTATCCTGATTAAAGGCATTCAACCCATTTTTCCCCATTTTTCACCCTTTTCACCCCTCCTATTGGAATTTTCTGAAAACAAAAAAATACGTGTTTCCTTATTTTTAAAGAAGATTCTAAATACCAATTTTTACATCTGTAAACCTTTAAAGTTTTGAGATATAGATACACTCATTTTAAAATTTCACCCCCCTTTTCACCCCCTTAGAGAAGGAATATCCATAAATCCTCTCTTAGCGAGCACCTAAATCTTAATATGAATATATCCCCAAAATTTCATTTCTTTATGTCCAGTAGTTTTCGCTCGGCGATGATGAATCAGTCAGTCAGTCAGGACAAGTTATTTTATATGTATACTAGCAAGATACCCGTGCTTCGCTACGGTATTATACTGAAATTTATAATTGAATGCTTATTGTTTTAGATATATAATCCGCCGAAATTCGCGATCTGACTCGTTTTCGGCGAGAATCCACCAAAATTCCCGATCTGACTCGTTTTCTATTAGATTTCGGCATGTTTCCTCCCATTTTTAAATCTTCCTTTCCAGCAATCGATTTCGTACTTCCCGGGCTAGGCTCAGGTATTCCTCCCGGTCAGTTGGGTCCCTAAATCTTTGCCATATTTTCCTATAATCATTTTTAATATGGATAAAATCCTTCAGGAGAACCGGCGTGGTGTCATATTGGGTGCCTTGGCGGCACTAAACCCGCGGCCGGACTGCATTCTTAGTCATTACCAGTCCAGGAGCCGTTTCCAGCGCAGTCCGCACAACTGACGACGGTCCGGAACATTATTATTATTATTATTATTATTATTATGTGTTGCTGTAATGGCTGATGACAGGGAAAACCGGAGTATCCGGAGAAAAACCTGTCCCGCTTCCGTTTTGTCCAGCACGAATGACACATGTAGTGACCGGGATTTGAACCACGGAACCCAGCTGTGAGAGGCCGGCGCGCTGCCGCCTGAGCAACGGAGGATCCTTATAAGTACATTAAGAACAGTAAGATCAATAGGTTTCACCTCCTTCTACACCCCACCAACGTTAAGTTCATTTACCGCCACCCACTCCCCTCCCCCCAAAAAATTAAAAGAAGGCTTGTTTCTTTATGTTTAAAGGAGATTCCAAACACCAATGTTCACGTCTATTACCTTCAGTTTTGAGATATAAGTATCCCCATAAAAATAATTTATTTTTTCACTTCATTTCACACTACTCCCCACCCCCACTAAGGGAATATTCCCGCAAAAGATACGTGTTTCTTTAATAGTAAAGGATCTTCTAAATACCAATTATCACGACTCTAACTTCTTCAGTTTTTGATTTATCTGTCCTCATGAAAGGAATTCAACTCCTTTACACTCCCGCCCTCCAAGATGGTTTCCTCCCAGAAACGCGTTTTTCTTTGTTTTTAAAGGAGATCCAAATACGAATTTTCACGTCTGTAACAGCTTTAGTTTGTATTAGATGTATGTATTCTCATACAATTAAGTCAATTAAATTTTCAATTATTTCACGCACACACACACACACACACACACACATCCTCATTGGATTTTCCGAGAATACGTGTTTCTTTACTTTTAAAGCAGATTGCAAATATCAAATTTCACGTCTGTAATTCCTTCATTTTTGAGATATCAGTAGCGTAATTAAAAGAATTCAACACCATTTTCAGTCACATTTACCTCCCACCCCCAACCAAGTGGTATTTCCGAAAACTAAAAATACACGTTTCTTTATGTTTAATAGAGATAAAAAATACCATTTTTCTCTTCTGTAATATGCTAAGTTTTTTTAGATATACTGTAAAAATTCTCATTTTAAAATTTCTCCCCTTTTGAGTTCCCCTTAAGTGGAGTTTCCAAAAACAAATCACCTATGTTTCTTTACATTTACAGGAGATTCCAAACACCCACTTTTTACGTCTGTAACATTTTACGTTTCCAAGATATTCTGTAGATATAGTCTTTCAAAAAATTCACCCCAAATTGTCACTCCTGTTTAACCGCCATTAATTGGATTTTCCAAAAAATAAAAAAATACGTGATTCTTAATTTATAAAGGAGATCCCATATACAAATTTTCAGTTCTGTAATATCATTCGTTTCTGAGATATATGTATCCTCATTAAAGTCATTCAACCCATTTTTCACCCTTTTACTCCCCACCTATTGCGATTTACAGCAAACAAAAAAATACGTGTTCCTTTATTTTTAGAGGAGATTCTAACTACCAATTTTTAAATCTGTAAATTTTAAAGTTCTAAGATGTAGACCCACCCATTTTAACAAATTACCCCCCCCTTTTTCATCCTCCAATATTTGGAATTTTCAAAAACGAAAAAATACGTGTTTCTTTACTTTTAAAGTAGATCTCAAATACCAATTTTCAGGTCTGTAATATCTTCAGGTTCTGAAATATAAGTAGCCTCATTTAAGACATTCAACCCATTATTCACCCTTTTACACCCTTCCTATTGGGATTTTCCGAAAACAAAAGAATACGTGTTTCTTTATTTTTGAAAGAGATTCTAAACACCAATTTTTACATCTATAAACTTTAAAAGTTTTGAGTTACAGATACACTCATTTTAAAAAATCACCCCCCTTTTCACCCCCCCCCCATTAATTGGATTTTCCAAATACAAAAAATACGTTTTTCTTTATTTTCAAGGAGATCCCAAACACCAATTTTCAGATCTGTAATATATTCAGGTTCTGAAATATAAGTAGACTCATGAAAGGCGTTGGACAACTTTTTCAGACTTTTCCACCCTTCCTATTAGGATTTTCCGAAAACAAAATATACATGTTTCTTTATTTTCAAAGGAGATTCCAAATACTAATTTTCACATCTATAACCTTTAAAAGTTTTGAGATATAGATACACTCATTTTAAAATATTACCCCCTTTTCACCCCCTCTTAATTGGATTTTCCAGAAACAAAAAAATACGTGTTTCTCTATTTTTAAAGGAGATCCCAAACACCAATTTTCAGGTCTGTAATATCTTCAGTTTCTGAGATATAAGTAGCCTCATTAAAGGCATTTAACCCTTTTTTCACCCCTTTTCACTCCTCCTATTGCGATTTTCCGAAAACGAAAAAATACGCGTTTCTTTATTTTTAATGAAGATTCTAAATGCCAATTTTTACATCTGCAAACTTTAAAAGTTTGGAGATATAGATTCACTCATTTTAAAAATTCACCCCCTTTTCACCCTCCCATTAATTGGATTTTCCAAAAACAAAAAATACGTGTTTCTTTATTTTTAAAAGAGATCAAAAGTACCAATTTTCAGGTCTGTAATATCTTCCGTTTCTGAGATATAAGTACCGGTATCCTCATTAAAGGCATTCAACCCATTTTTCCCCATTTTCACCCTTTTCACCCCTCCTATTGGAATTTTCTGAAAACAAAGAAATACGTGTTTCCTTATTTTTAAAGAAGATTCTAAATACCAATTTTTACATCTGTAAACCTTTAAAGTTTTGAGATATAGATACACTCGTTATAAAATTTCACCCCCCTTTTCACCCCCTTAGAGACGGAATATCCAAAAATCCTCTCTTAGCGAGCACCTACATCCTAATATGAATATATCCCCAAAATTGCATTTCTTTATGTCCAGTAGTTTTGGCTCGGCGATGATGAATCAGTCAGTCAGTCAGGACAAGTTATTTTATATATATACTAGCAAGATACCCGTGCTTCGCCACGGTATTATACTGAAATTTATAATTGAATGCTTATTGTTTTAGATATATAATCCGACGAAATTCGCGATCTGACTCGTTCTCTGCGGGAATCCACCAAAATTCCCCATCTGACTCGTTTTCTCTTATTTTACGGCACGTTTCCTCCCATTTTTCAATCTTCCTATCCAGCAATCGAGTTCGTACTTCCCGGGCTAGGCTCAGGTATTCTTCCCGGTCAGTTGTGTACGTAAATCTTTGCCATCTTTTCCTATAATCATTTTTAATATGGATAAAATCCTTCAGGAGATCCGGCGTGGTGTTATATTGGGTGCCTTGGCGGCACTGAACCTGCGGCCGGACTGCATTCTTAGTCATTACCTGTCCAGTAGCCGTTTCCAGCGCGGTCCGCACATTTGATGACGGTCCGGAACATTATTATTATTATTATTATTATTATTATTATTATTATTATTATTATTATTATTATTATTGTTGTGTGTTGCTGGAATGGCTGATGACAGGGAAAACCGGAGTATCCGGAGAAAAACCTGTCCCGCCTCCGTTTTGTCCAGCACGAATGTCACATGGAGTGACCGGGATTTGAACCACGGAACCCAGCTTTGAGAGGCCGGCGCGGTGCCGCCTGTGCAACGGAGGATCCTTATAAGTACATTAATAACAGTAAAATCAATTGGTCTCACCTCCTTCTACACCCTACCGCCGTTAAGTTTATTTACCACCCCCCCCCAAAAAAAATATTAAAAGAAGGCTTGTTTCTATATGTTTAAGGGAGATTCCAAACACCAATGTTCACGTCTATTACCTTCAGTTTTGAGATATAAGTATCCCCATAAAAATAATTTACTTTCTGCACTTCATTTCACACTACTCCCCTCCCCCCCACCCCTCTAAGTGAATTTTCCCGCAAAAAATACTTGTTTCTTTAATAGTAAAGGATCCTCTAAATACCAATTATCACGACTCTAACTTCTTCAGTTTTTGATTTGTGTGTCCTCATGAAAGGAATTCAACTCCTTTACACTCCCGCCCTCCAAGATGGTTTCCTCCCAAAACGCGTTTTTCTTTGTTTTTAAAGGAGATCCAAATACGAATTTTCACGTCTGTAACAACTTTAGTTTTTATTAGATGTATGTATTCTCATACAATTAAGTCAATTAATTTTTCGATTATTTCACCCCCCCCCCCAACCCTTCATTGGATTTTCTGAGAATACGTGTTTCTTTACTTTTAAAGCAGATTGCAAATATCAAATTTCACGTCTGTAACATCTTCATTTTTGAGATATCAGTAGCCTAATTAAAAGAATTCAACACCATTTTCAGTCAATTTAACCCCCCTCCACTCAAGTGGTATTTCCGAAAACTAAAAATACACGTTTCTTTATGTTTAATAGAGATAAAAAATACCATTTTTCACTTCTGTAACATGTTAAGTTTTTTTAGATATACTGTAAAAATTCTCATTTTAAAATTTCACCCCTTTTGAGTTCCCCTTAAGTGGAGTTTCCAAAAACAAATCACCTCTGTTTCTTTACATTTACAGGAGATTCCAAACACCCACTTTTTACGTCTGTAACATTTTACGTTTCCAAGATAATCTGTAGATATAGCCTTTCAAAAAATTCACCCCAATTTGTCACTCCTGTTTAACCGCCATTAGTTGGATTTTCCAAAAACTAAAAAATGCGTTTCTTTATTTTTAAAGGAGATCCCATATAAAAATTTTCAATTCTGTAATATCCTTCGTTTCTGAGATATATGTATCCTCATTAAAGGCATTCAACCCATTTTTCACCCTTTTACACCCCTCCTATTAGGATTTACAGGAAACAAAAAAATACGTGCTCCTTTATTTTTAGATGAGATTCTAACTACCAATTTTTACATCTGTAAATTTTAAAGTTTTAAGTTGTAGACACACTCATTTTAAAAATTCACCCCCCTTTTCACCCCCCCCATTATTTGGATTTTCAAAAAACGAAAAAATACGTGTTTCTTTACTTTTAAAGTAGATCCAAAATACAAATGTTCAGGTCTGTAATATCTGCAGGTTCTGAAATATAAGTAGCCTCAATAAAGGCATTCAACCCATTATTCACCCTTTTCCACCCTTCCTTTTGGGATTTTCCGAAAACAAAATAATATGTGTTTCTTTATTATTAAAGGAGATTCTAAATACCAATTTTTACATCTATAAACTTTAAAAGTTTTGAGATATAGATACACTCATTTTAAGAAATCACGCCCTTTTCTCACCCCCCACCCCATTAATTGGATTTTCCACAAACAAAAAAATACGTGTTTCTTTATTTTGAAAGAAGATCCCAAGCACCAATTTTCAGGTCTGTAATATCTTCACGTTCTGAAATATAAGTACTGACTCATGAAATGCATTCGACCCATTTTTCAACCTTTTCCACCCTTCCTATTAGGATTTTCCGAAAACAAAATATACGTGTTTCTTTATTTTTAAAGGAGATTCTAAATACCAATTTTCACATCTATAACCTTTAAAAGTTTTGAGATATATATACACACATTTTAAAATATTACCAACCTTTTCACCCCCCTTAATTGGATTTTCCACAAACAAAGAAATTCGTGTTTCTTTATTTTTAAAGGAGATCCCAAACACCAATTTTCAGGTTTGTAATATCTTCAGTTTCTGATATATAAGTAGCCTCATTAAAGGTATTCAACCCATTTTCACCCTTTTCACTCCTCCTATTGCGATTTTCCGAAAACAAAAAAATACGTGTTTCTTCTATTTTTAATGAAGATTCTAAATACCAATTTTTACATCTGCAAACTTTAAAAGTTTGGAGATATAGATACACTAATTTTAAAAATTCACCCCCTTTTCACCAACGCATTAATTGGATTTCCCAAAAACAAAAAAATACGTGTTTCTTTATTTTTAAAGGAGATCAAAAGTACCAATTTTCAGGTCTGTAATATCTTCAGTTTCTGAGATATAAGTACCGGTATCCTGATTAAAGGCATTCAACCCATTTTTCCCAATTTTCACCCTTTTTCACCCTTCCTATTGGGATTTTCTGAAAACAAAAAAATACGTGTTTCCTTATTTTTAAAGAAGATTCTAAATACCAATTTTTACATCTGTAAACTTTTAAAGTTTTGAGATATAGATAGACTAATTTTAAAATTTCACCCCCCTTTTCACCCCCTTAGCGACGGAATATCCAAAAATCCTCTCTTAGCGAGCACCTACATCTTAATGTGAATATATCCCCAAAATTTCATTTCTTTATGTCCAGTAGTTTTGGCTCGGCGATGATGAATCAGTCAGTCAGTCAGTCAGTCAGTCAGGACAAGCTATTTTATATATATAGATAGATAGATTAGTGTTGCGAACATGTTGCGAATTTTGGGCTAGGAAAACTTGGGAGTTTGAGAGACGGGCTGTATGTCCCAACTGTCATTGTAGAGACGGCATGGAATGACATCGGTAGACTAATAAACTCCAAAAGAGTTTTCAAAGGCAGGAAAGATCGTAATATAAAACTGGAAATTAATTTGGGGAAATAATTCGTTTATAGGAAGATGATTTATTAGGGACTGGAATAATTTGCCAAAATCGATATTCAATTCACTTCCAACTTCTTTGAAAGTAGGTAGTATAAGAATAGGTAAACATCTGATAGGGAACCTACAGTCTGCAACAGCCCTAAATTCAGATGAGGGGGTGATTGATTGATTGATTGATTGATTGATTGATTGATTGATTGATTGATTGATTGATTGATTGATTGATTGATTGATTGATTGATTGATTGATTGATTGATTGATTGATCGATTGATCGATCGATTGATCGATTGATTGATTGATCGATTGATTGATTGATTGATTGATTGATTGATCGATCGATCGATTGATTGATTGATTGATTGATTGATTGATTGATTGGTTGATTGATTGATTGATTGATTGATTGATTGATTGATTGATTGATTGATTGATTGATTGATTGATTGATTGATTGATTGATTGATTGAAACATACGCCCACGTGATATCTATTCGACGGTACATGATTAAATAATTCATGCTGGAGTTTGGAAAAACATCCTGGTTCAGTGATTCAAGCCACAGGCTGGTAATAAAAGGGTTGCGCTTTGAATCCCAGATCTAACAGATCTTATACAATTGCAATGGTATATCTGGAATGAGCCTGGTGAGTAAAATTGATGAAGGTAGTGGCCCTGATCGAAGCGTTTCACTGACCATTTACCATATTATCTAAAACCACTTCGAAGCGGATATCTGTCTTTTGGTGATCTAGAATCTAGAAGACAGACTGCGAATCTAGTTATTTTTACATAATAACATTGTCCATATACATATCTGGTGAGATTCAGTGTACGGAGTTCATTGTGTCTCCTGGTATGGGCTAAATCAACTTTGTTCTTTTAATCTTTCTGTCTGATTCTTGAGTTTGACGATATGCAGGTGACTCAGGTATTAGTATCATTAGTAACACAATTTTTTTTTGCAGCCAGTCTTTCGAATCAATGGTGCGAAACTATTGTTCATAGCGTAAGTTGACGTATACAGTAGAGTGGATTTGGCGTACTGAGAAGTAAAAGCACATGCCGGCTCGCTAAAGAAATCAACGGGAAACTACCTCACTCGTCATTTCTCCGGTACACCTCTTCAGTGACGCTTAGGGTACATGTGGCTCCTGATGATCAGTTGAGGATCCTACCAGCCATCGAGAGGAGAATTCAATATACATGCTCCATACTCCATGACTCAAAATCCCACAAGGATGGTGCCTCCTGGATTGTAAGCACCTAAATTTTGTGTCCACTATATTCTACTACTACTACTACTACTACTACTACTACTACTACTACTACTACTACTACTACTGTTCCTGCTGCTGCTGCTGTTACTACTTGTTCAATGTCTCCTTAGTTGCTACGGCCTGCCTCAGTAGTTGAGGAGATAGATGCGATGGCCTTCTTGGTCTAATAACTAAGACGATGTGTTCGAAAACTTACAGGCAGGATAAAATGATGACACCTTCATGTCTCTGCAAACCGTAAAAGCAGTCAGTAGGATGTAAAACCAACAACATTATTACGTTATTAAATTGCTATGGATTTTAACAGATGCCACGGTGTCAAAATGTTTTAGGTGCGAGAGGCCAGTAACACCAGGTTGTCACATATATCACCGACCTCAGGCAGAATGGAACTTGCTGTCTTGTGAACAGAAAGACAACAATCAAACCGACTGCTCCACTGAGGTCGGCTGTCCTTTCTTTCCTTTAGTTTCATTTTAAATAATTTCATTCCGGCCCTGAAGGAGTGTCTAGCCCTCTTAGAGGTGACGCTCTCTCTCAGGCCAGGAGATGTGTTGTGGTGATTTGAAGTGCAGAGCGACGGTATCCTAAAAAGGGTGCTGTCCCGGCAATTGCCTTAGTGTTGGAGAATGAAAAACCACTGAAAACCATTTTCAGGACAACCAGTTTCGGGATTAGCCCACCGTATCCCAAATGCAAAGCTCCAGAGTGTAACGGTAAAAATCCCGTTACAGATATTTCCCAGTATTATTATTATTATTATTATTATTATTATTATTATTATTATTATTATTATTATTATTGTTTGATTCAAATCTATAATCTGATTTCGCTATGTATGAATTAATTACCGCTTGCTTTATTGTATTTAATTTATTATGTATATATATGTATGTTAGCATCAAAGTAATGTAGAGTGAGACTTACTACCTAATATCAGATAGGGATATATTATTTTTATACTACTTTTAAAATATTACAACATATGGTGCTGAGATAATATTTAGGGAGTTCCTACTTTGCCTGAGGCTATTTCGTCACAGTCTGTAACACTTGGTATCTGGGTGGGAGTGATGTCATATACTCGTCTAGAGATGGCGTGAGTGTAACAACTAGTGTCTATATAAGCAGCAGTATCCTATAGCGCGTAGCAGTTGAATGGATAGGCTTGCCATGGAGTGTTGTAGTCAGATGGAATTGGACTATCAGTGAGACGGTCAGTGAGACGGATCGTGAACCGTGACATGGGTAAGTAGTCTCCAGTGACCAAATGGATTATATGTTCGTAGTGTGTTTGGTGTATCTTTTCGGTCGAGTTCTTGTGTTGGGTGACAACGGAATATTGAGTCGTCGTAATGCTGACTAAGAGTTATGAGTGAATTACTGGTAAGGTTGATTGTGAAGTGTGTATATAATTTCAAGCCATGCTATATCTCGTTTTTGAAACCAAATGAAACATCACAAAATTAGGTTTGAGATACCTGCAGCTGATACCAGTTCAAAGGAATACGTCGTATTAACACTCAAAATGTTCAAGGTACAATTAAGTGAACCAGTGAGGGATAAATTTCTTGTACAACTTTTAAAAGTCCGATCAAGATGATCTCAAAATTAATGCCTAGAGTTTCTTTCAGTTTTAATTACAGAATTTTATATTATCATCTATCTATATTATCGCAACAAGTTTTCCCATTTCAATTTAAAAAATTAAAGAATATATTATTTTCGTTTAGTACCAAATAGAATGAATATTTTTATTTCAATAGTAGATCAGTTAAGCTCAAATCATAATGGGAAACCAAACGAGAATCTCCTTTTCTCAGAACCTATATATTATGTTGTCAACGTAAGCTTATCACCGTACACCCTAGAGATATTCAAGATTCTCATTCTATTATCGTTACATTTTTTGTAGCTGGCGCCCATCAACAATTGTATGTGTAAGTATTCAGGTAAGTACAAAGTATGAGTACATAGTCCGACGATTGAGTATTTTATTTCATGAATATTTTAATTCTGTTTAATTTTAAATTAGTGAGAGCTTGTCACAAAGTGTCACCGCAACGTGGAGCTCGAAGAATTCAGAACTTGATCTGAATGACAGCATACCATAGGTTGATTTTGTGAAGAATAGGCACATTTAAGCCAACGGAATTATAACCGGTAAATGTGAGGAGTGTAATTTTGTTATATATTTGTATTTCAGATGCATGTCAAAGGACTTGATAGGGGAAATCAATTTAAGATCGCGTACTATTACTAGTGGACCAAAGATGGACAAGGATGACAATAACAAGGCACGTGACGAGGAGGCTATTGCTTCTAAGGACATACAAGGTGTTATTGAGAATAGGGAGTTGGTGAACACGATGGAGGTTTCTGAAGTAAGTCAGGAAAGTGCAGAAGTTGGGAAGCACACTGAAACTCAAAAGGAAGTCGCAGGGGGAATGAACCAAGATCAATTTTATTTGCTGATGGCTAGATTAACCGAGCTCTATGAAAATAATAAGAAACAGATTGATACTAGTAATAAAAATTGTAATAAACAGAATAACTCTATAAGCAAATAGATTAAAGATGGAAGAATGAATTAGTAGTAGTAGCGAAAATAGTAGTAAACATACCAGCAAAATGGAAGAATTGATTGGTAGTAGTAACAGTACGATCATTAGTAAAATAGATGCTAAGTTATTAAAGGTAACAGATCAAACATCTAAGTTAGTAAATAAGTCAAATAAAGAGTGTGTTGTAATTGGAGGTGAAATGAATTTGAATCGCAGTAATCTTCATACTCAGACCGAACAAGTCAAGGAAACATATACAGAGAACAGTAACAACATCGTACAGTTAGGCAATAGGATTTCTAGTAATAGGGAAGAAATTCATGAGGTGGTCGAAAAAAGATTGGACAAGATTTAAAATGCAGTTGGGCAAGAGATGAGGGTACAGGTTAGTAGAATCGAACAGACTGAAAGGAAACTCGGGGAAGTCAGTGAACTACAAAACAAAAAGACAACGGTATCACAGGAGGCGACAGAGAAAGAATAAAAATTACATGGAAGAATTGAGAGTAATGAAGGAGAATGCTGAGAGAGTGGCGGAAGAAAGAGTTTTGAATTGCCAGAGAGTGATACGGTACGAATTTAGAGGTCAGACGGCGGAAGAATTGGTAGTAACGAGTGGTTTGTTCAGTAGGGACAAAGATTTACCTAGGTTATTGGAAAACAGGTCAATCCTATGGAATTTGTAAAACTAGTTAAAAAAAGATTTCCAAGTAAGTTGAGGAATAATATTATTGAATGGGAATATGTGTTGGAGATCTTGTCGAATGTTGTTATCGGTGAAAGTAAAATATGGTTTCAAGTGTATCGGAATAATATGTCTAATTTAGAAGAATTTAAAGAGAAATTCATTGACAAGTTTGAGATGAAAATGCACAAGGTCGCGAGAGATAACGCGTTATGTTTGGTAACAAGAGAGCAGTAGAGAGAGGGAAAAACATGTCAGACAAGTATTAGAGGAGGGGTAGCCATTAGGATCAGCAGAGGATTAATAGAACAATGGAGATAACGGTCAGCAGAGTTACCCGAGACAATCCGATGATGGGAGGCGTGACAATTTGAGTTATCAGAGAGATAATGATAGGCCGAATACGAATGTTATTCAGTGGCCATCATCGAGTCAGAACACATCAAACTCTCTTGGGATCGGATAAAGTAGATCACGTGGACCGGCCGAAAGTAGAAGTTGAACAGGTAAGTAGTATAAATAATTGTGTAGTGAAAGTAGATTTAAGAGAACAGTGTGATTATGATCTAAGTAATATTGAGTGAGATATTTTAAGTAATGACGTTGTCATAGTTAATAAAGCAATTAACGGTAGTAGTAAGTTAGACGTACAAAGTGATCTATTAAGGTACGTTAATAAGGGAAAAATTAGAAGAATTCAGTTAGGGTGACAGAGTGCTACTCAGGGTTCCATTTCCTTCATCAGCCGAGGCGGTAAATATGTCCAAATTCTTTCTTTTGTATCAGGGGTATTTCACGATTGTGAACCGTATCAGGAAGTGTGCATATTCCTTACAAAATCAGGAAGGGAATATTGTCGGTACTTATAACATCAGAAACTGAAAGAAGTACGTCACGTGAGAGTTGTTGAGATATTAGTAATATGCTTGATTTTGACAAGATATCTGTAACTTCTGTGAATTTGCGTGTGAATCAAGTGTTGTATTGGTGCACTGAACTCTAGTACATGAAAAAAATAAGTGCTATATTGTTGTGAATTGTCTGAGAAAGAGAGAACAGGACACTAACGGTCATTTGTTATGACAATGTGCGAGAAAAGTTCTTAGATAAGTGATATTTTATAAAATGTATTGATATGTTGTAAAAAAAGTATATTGTACATTAATTTAAAATTATTTGTATGTGTTAAATTCAGTCCTGTATTATTGTGAATCGTATGATAAAGAGAGAAAAGGACACTTAACAGTCATATATGATGACAATATGCGAGAAAATTTCTCAATAAGTGATATTTTATAAATTGTTTTGATATGTTAAAAAAAGTGTTGTATATTCATTTAAAAGTGTTTGCATGTGTCAATTTCAGTGTTATGTATTATGTTGTTCATAAATCAATCGATTCCTTGTTCTTCGATTTATTTATGAGGGAGGCGAATTGTGGTGCGGAATGAGAAGTGAATATGATGATGATGATGATTGTTGTTTGAAGGGGCCTAACATCTAGGTCATCGTTTCCTAATGGTATGAGATGAGGCGATATGTAATGATAATAACAATTCCAAAATTCATCTAGTGACCAGAATTCATAACATGTTGATGAAAAGTAATTGAATATGAATTTAAAATAATCAGCGGATCCAATTCACAATGTTGAAAGATAAAATAATTCCAAAATCCATTCACTGAGTGGAATTCAAAAAGACGACCATGAAGAATGATCATGGACGCAAGTGCGATAACAGGTATAACTTGAAAACAATGTTCTCTCACCCGTGGATAACTAATGCAGATGTCAAGCTCGAATTATTATGGTTATTATTTTACGATCATTATTATCATTATTATTATTAGTATTATTATTATTATTATTATTATTATTATCATTACTTGTATGCATGGCTGTGAAGCGTTACATCATGTTAGTATTTGTATTATTATTACGATACGAACACGTTGAGTGTGAGGATATATTATTAAATATTAGTGATATTATTATTTACGCAGTTGAATGATCGTATTGTATGTGAGGTTATGTGTTGTACATGGACATTTATATCAGTTAATGTAAATACCTGTACATTAATATTATAATTTATTCTTACCTGTATAATTTGTAATCCGTAATTGTGAAACACACCGTAACTTCCAGAATGGTAATACGGCACTAAAATAATTGAGAATATCCTATACTTTGAAATCTATGTATTGGAGGCTCTGAAATATTCAAGAAGGTAGTTTCTTTTGTAACGTATCTTTCTGGAAATCTGGCCAGATATATATAAGGAGACGACCTTGCCGGTGAAGTTAGTTACTGTTGAGTTACAGTTATTGGAAGAGAGTTATTGTTTAGTAGCACGTGGCTGACATGCCGAGTCCAGGCAGTCTCCATGTTGAAATGACCGGTAGTCATCTGTTTTATCTGTGTTTTCAAAGTGTAGCCTCTGTGGTATTCGCTGTCATTTGTCAACTGTTTAAAGATGGCGGCTTTGTTGATATCTTTCAAGTGAAGTGTTCTTCTTTGATGATACGGTGATTAAGATTATGTGTGTATTAATTTGTGAATATGTAAATAAATGTGTTGTACCAACTGACAGCATCTCGTGTGCGTCTGTGTGGCTACGTTATTATGAACTTAAAAACAGTCAGTGGATCCGATCCGCTATGCCCCTCCTTCCCATAAAATAACTTTAAAAACTGGTATAAACTGAACAAAGCTTCCAAAACAAAATCCTAAATTGATATTGCTTTTTGTCTAAAAGGGTCCAAAATCTAGGTCACCGGCCTCTCATAATTGTACTAATCGCTGGTAAAGTAGAAGCATGGTGTTCCTCATTTAGCGGTACTAATCACAAGAAACGTAGACTCACTGTGTTCCTCACATAGTGGTACTAATCACAGGAGCCGCCCAGAACCGCGATGTTCCTCACATAGTTCTAATCGAAGGCAACGCAGACACACGGAGTCGCTCATATAGTGGTACTAATCACAGGTAACGCTCAGACCAGTGGTGTTTATTATATAGTGGTACTGATCCCCTGAAACGTAAACCCATGGTGTTCGGCATATAGTGGTACTAATCACGGCTATTGTAAACCCATAGTGATCCAACCACGATGATACTAATCACAGAGCCGTGGTGCTTCTCACATAGTGGTACTAATCGCGAGTAAAATCGACCCATGATGTTCCCCGCCCCGCGTGATGGTACTAATCACACGTAAACTCATGGTTCAAAATCCATCATCACCGAGCTCGATAGCTGCAGTCGCTTAATTGCGGCCAGTGTCCAGTATTCGGGAGATAGTAGGTTCGAACCCCACTATCGGCAGCCCTGAAGATGGTTTCCCATTTTCACACCAGGCAAATGCTGGGGCTGTACCTTAATTAAGGCCACGGCCGATTCCTTCCCACTCCTAGCCATTTCCTGTCCCATCGTCGCCATAAGACCTTGTTCTTCGTCTGCGTCCTTCACCCAGAGGGGTTACGAGAAATGACTGCATTGAAATGTTATGATACTGTTTACAATGTTCCGAGACAACATTCTTGTCTATAACTCCATAAACACAGTACATTTCTCAAGAACACGTGAATATATACATTGCTGATGTAATGTGCCATCCACACAGAAGAAAAATTAGAATGAGAGGAAAAAGAAGAAATCTACTTTGCTCCTGGCCGTCAAACGAAATGTAAACACATCTGTTGGGCACATCACCGTTGTCGTAATTGCCCATTTACTACGCCGTTCTCCTTGAGTTCACATTAACATCTTCATTTAGGTTTATCTCGTAAATATCTCATTTATGTCTCATCAGACTTTGCTGGTAAGCATATTATGACCACTATAGGACCAACAGAATAAAGAAGTGTAGGTAATGCTCCTTATGTAGCAGATAGATATTAATTAAGAATTGAAAGTGGACGACAATGTTGCTATATCATCAATAATAATAATAATAATAATAATAATAATAATAATAATAATAATTTGGAACGCAAAGCTTAAAGAGCATAGCATTTTGCCGGTAACTTTGGGGAGAACAAAGGCATTGAAATAAATTGCCTAGCATTTGCAAACGATTTCGCTATATTGTCAGAAAACCTAACAAGTGCAACAACACAAATTAATCTCTTGGAATAAATAGCCAACAAGACAGGTTTGAGAATCGCCGCAGAAAAAACAAAAGTTATTACAAACATCAAGAATGCTCCAAAATTTTTGGCAACAGATATTGGTCCAGTGGAAAGAGTAACGAAATTCAAATATCTGGGAGAAATAATTCAAGAAAATGGGTTAGACACATCTGCAGTAGAAGATGGAAAGAGCATATGGTATCACAAAGAATTTTCATTTAAAAAAGTGTCTATCTAAAAATCTTAAAATAAGGCACTACACTACATTGGTGAAACCGGAATGCTTATATGAAAGTGAATGCCTGGTACTAAACTATAGATTAGATAAACTAGAAGTACTAGAAAGAAGAATCATGAGAAAAATCTTAGGCCCTGTGAAAACAACAGAAGTATGGAAATTAAGATCTAATTATGAAATATACAGGCACATAGAAACAGAAACCATAAGAAAATTAGATTGCAATTTTTCGGACATATTTACCGAATGGATGACTCCAGATTAACAAAAAAGTATTTCCAAATACCTCTGGGACAAAAAGGCAACAACTAGCTGGATTCAAGAAGTAAAGAAAGATTTAAAAAGAAATATTATAAGAGAAGAAGAAACTATGGACAGAGACATTTTTAGAAAGAGGGTAGTAAGTATGGAAGGATTCCAAGAAATGGTGCGAAGTGGTCCGAGGACAGAAGGAAGCAGCATAGGGAAAGGATGAAAGAATATTGGAAGGAGCGGAAGGAACAAAGTATGATGAACTGAATTGAAATTGGCACGTGGTCCTTAGCAGGCCTCATCGGAAAGAATAACAATAGTTATAACAATAATAATAATAATAATAATAATAATAATAATAATAATAATAATAAACATCATCATCATTCACTCTTCCCACACACTGGCAGGGCTGCAAATGTGATGTAAATTAAATGCCTGTCCTGACACCAGACCCCTGCTTGGAGGGATAAATTCTAATATTACGTGTTTCTGCATTGGCTGGCTGCTTAGTATGCTGTGTGTAAATGATAATTATTTATTTTGAAAAACACAAACATCTTGACCCGTGCTAGAAAAATTAACCAGATATGGCTGAAATCCCCAGTACCGGGCGAGTTGGCCGTGCGGTTAGGAGCGCGCAGCTGTGAGCTCGCATCCGGGAGATAGTGGGTTCGAACCCCACTGACGGCAGCCCTGAAAATGGTTTTCCGTGGTTTCCCATTTTCACACCAGGCAAACGCTGGGGCTGTACCTTAATTAAGGCCACGGCCACTTCCTTCCCTTTCCTAGGCCTTTCCTGTTCCATCGTCGCCATAAGACCTATATGTGTCGGTGCGATGTAAAGCAACTAGCAGAAAAAAAAATTGAAATCCCCAGCTTGGAATCGAACTGGGGTCAGTCTCAACCGAATGCTACTACGCTGGCCATTCAGCTAAGGAGTTGGATGTTAAAAATAATAACAACGCTGGGCTGAGTAGCTCGGACGGTAGAAGAGCTGATTAGAGTCTAAGTTAAGTGTTCGATGCCGGCTTAACCTGGTGGTATTCAAAGTGCCACTTGTTGATAGATTTACCAGCACGTAAAATAACATTTCTTCTCCCTTTTGTTGAGAATGAAGTCATACTTTCCAGTGTCGACTTAGTGAAATATAACATAAAAACTTTCCAGAGTGTCAAACACACAGCAATTTCGATATAAATTATAACATACCTGTAAAAATTACACACTATTATACAAAGAACGGCATTTTTTGTTCTACAAGAACATTCTTAGTGTTATAATTTATATTGAAATTGGTGTGTGTTTGACAGACTAAAAAGTTTTAATGTTACATTTAAAAGAACTCCTGTGGAAATAAATTTCGGAAAGCCACCCCCCCCCCCCCCCCCTGGAAATCGTAGAAAAGTAATTAGGGCGGCATACGTCCATTATTGTTCTTAGTAGTATCATTAATATTAACAACAATAGTATAATAACTATCATATGCCCTCAGCTACAATATTACAGACATACTGAAGTGGCACATCCAGACAGCCTTTGTACTAATTTCTACATTACGATTTGCTGCTTAGCGAGTAGAACTCGACTGAATAACTCCCAAGACTCAGCAAATTATGTCGAGTGAATCCAGAATGCAAAACAAGAGGTGCCAACAAATATGATTTATGAATTATGAATGCCGGGCTGACTGCCTCAGACGGCTGAGGCTCTGGCCTTCTGACCCCAACTTCGAAGGTTCGATGCTGGCTTAATCCAGTGGTATGTGAAGGTGCCACGTAAATGAACTCCTATTAGACAAAGTTCCGACACCTCAGCGCCTCCAAAAATCGTCAAAGGTAGTTAGTAGGTCGTAAAAACAGTAACATCATTAATTATCTACTCCTGATCTCTTAGATGACTACACTTTCAATGTGCAATATAATAGTAATAATAGTTTATGTTGCACTAACTAATTTTATGATTTTGAAGGTGCCAAGTTGCCGGAATTTTGTCCGGCAGGACCGTTTTCTACGTGCTAGTAAATGTAAGTTGGGATTAAACCCACCAACCTGGAGCTCAGAAGGCCAATGCTCTACCGTCTAATCCACTCATGTCGACATGTACAGTGTTGCAGAGTGGGCTTCGGCTGGTCCGACGGCTCTGCTCTCCGACCGACCAATCGAGTAGAGGAGGGGTGGCCGCGGCTCTGCCGTGGCTCTACGCCTCCGTATTCGGGG
This sequence comes from Anabrus simplex, assembly GCF_040414725.1. Classification (NCBI taxonomy): domain Eukaryota; kingdom Metazoa; phylum Arthropoda; class Insecta; order Orthoptera; family Tettigoniidae; genus Anabrus; species Anabrus simplex. Next base: position 1,533,876,769 of record NC_090265.1, on the reverse strand, counting down.
GAAGGAGAGGACTAGTCCCCACCGTCGGCTGCCCTGAGAATGGTTTTCCATGGTTTTCCATTCTCCTCCACTAAGGCGAATGCCGGGATAGTTCCCACTATAAGCCACGTTGGCCAAACCTCTCACGTTCTCCGCACATCTCCTTCATCGCAACAAATCTCCTGACCTGAGAGACGACGTCACCGTCCAGGAGCCCCCCCCCCCCCCCGTCAGGGGAGGAATGAAAACATTTTAATAGTAGTAGTATATTTATCCTAATGCAGGTGATTATGAAGAATGCTTGTTATTATTACTGGGGTCTTTGGCCACCTTTGTGAAATGCCCACGTGACAACAGATAACATTTTTGGATGTGATGCCCCCGTTTGTTTATTTCCTATTGGCTAGGTTAAGGATTAGGAAGGAAGGGTCAATGCGTACATTGTTACAGTTTCTCTCAACATTACACAATTTTTCACGGAAGTGTTATTCGAACCACGGTTAACCAGTTGTCCTAGTTGTTTTACGTCGCACCGACACAGATAGGTCTTGTGGCGACGATGGGAGAGGAAAGGGCTAGGAGTGGGAGGGAAGGAAGAAGCCGTGGCCTTAATTAAGGTACAGCCCTAGCATTTGCCTGGTGTGAAAATGGGAAACCGCGGAAAACCATCTTCAAGGCTGCCGACAGTGGGGTTCGAACCTACTATCTCCCGAATACCGGATACTGGCCGCACTTAAGCGACTGCAGCTATCGATTTCGGATAACCAGTTGTGAACATACTATGCGCGAGAACTTCCAACCAAGTTAATAAAAACAATTCTAAGTGTAAACAAAGGGGATTCATAAAACTGATACACATAAAATGCATTAGTAACAATATCTGAATTACTTTAAACACAAAACAAACGATTCGTAATCCACTCAGTAACAGGCATATTTCCGCATTAATTTGACAAGAACCGGATACACAAAAGAAGGGGGGTATAATTGCGGTGTTCTCTTCGATCGTATTACGTAGCCATACTGTGGAGAGATTTTTACGTGCTGATGAGGTGCGCTATGGATATATCTGAAATTTTTGTTCAAGGTGGTATCACTACTGGAATCCACACCAACTAATAACATTATATACGGTATGGTTATTTAGTCCGGTTCCTTGGCTTCGGTTCATACTTTCTCGAGATTGATTCTTTGCCAAGCCGGGGATTTTAACCGCGTTTGGTTAATTCCTCTAACTCGATGACAGGATGGTTGTGTTTGTCTCAGTACACTTCCCTTCTTATGCACACATCACACCATTCGACCTATCGACACAGAAACAGACATTAGTGAATGCGTACATCACCGTAGGTTAACAAGGGCAACGGACCGTAAAACAGGGCCAAATATACATGTGTGAAAATTCGCACTCGTGACCTCACCAATATATGGGGAAATCGTTAGGGGAAGAAGAAGAAGAGGAAGAAAAGAAGAAGAAGAAGAAGAAGACCGACTTGGCTATTTCAGTTCGATGCACCCTTTATAAGGTAAACTCTCCAATTACGATATGGCTCCTAACGTGGAAGGCTGCAGGTTCTGCTAGGGAAATCTCTCCGCGGGGCTACCCTTATAGCAACAGTCCGCCACAATTGGAGAAATAAAATCAGGACAGTAAAAACATGAACACCACCATGCCATGCTCAGTTTACTATTCAAGTGGTGAATAACCAGAAGACTGACCAGTTAGTCCCGGAGACAACTATTTATTTCTGACTATTTTAACGTTATTCTCTTTAATTCGTGATAGAGAATATAATTCTTTCTTTCTTTCTTAATCTATTTACCGTCCATGGATGGTTTTTCCTCGGACTCAGAGAGGATCCCACCTCTACCGCCTCAAGGGCAGTGTCCTGGTGCGTGGGACTTTTCGGTGGGGATACAACTGGAAATGAGGACAAGTACCTCGCTCAGGCTGCCTCACCTGCTATTCTGAATAGGGGCCTTGTTGGAGGATGGGAAGATTGGAATGGATAGACAAGGAAGAGGGAAAGGAGCGGCCGTGGCCTTAAGTTAGGTACTACACCCACGTAAAGAACTGAGTATATGTTCCCGCCAGCTCCTCAGGGTAAAATATTAACTTCGTCCATAAAATATAATAATGTTATCGCAGGTTCCGTTGAAGAGTAAGAGCATATGCATTGAAATATTATTTAACCCCCAAACTCTACCAATGCATTTCATCATTCGTTATCTCACCTCAATAATTTCTGTCATTAATAGTTATATTACCTTACAGCTACATATCATTACCTATATTTCAGAATAAAACTCAGAATAATCCTTACACTAATTTATTAGCATGCTAACTTTGTATGAAAGAAAATGAAATTGAAATATCTGTTGTAGAGTAAAGAAAATAAGTATACTATAATTAACCATCTTATATACATTGATTCTTTCTGTCAACATAGTTGGAATTGGGTCTTTTGTATTCTTACATTCATTACTTGCCACTTAATGCTTCACTGAATTAATTAAATCCATCATTTTGCATAAGTATTATTCATAGGGTTATTTTTTCACAAGGTAATATTCTTTATTTTTGTTGTGGCGTGGAGGATTCTTCATATTTGGGTTTTCGTATTCACCTTACGAGATACGAGATAATTAACAAGTTTCCTCATTGTGGCTTTAAACTGTCACCACATTCTAAAATACTATTATAATTAGATATACTAACTAGGCAATGTTACATCAATTCGTTTATGACATTGGAAATCATATATATAATCAATAAGTGCCTCAAATAAAATAGCCCATCGTTATTAACTCTGAAATTGTGCCACTCATTTATAATGTGGTACTATTAATTGTGTATACTCTTATTTCATCTACCGCTGTGCCAATACTTCAACGTAATATAATTCCTCAATCCACAGTTTATTCTGGGAGACATTCTCGTTCTGTAGGGCGATAATTCTTAATATCCCTACAAATACACCAATAAGTATCTGAAACTCAATAACGATGCATAATATTTCACGTTATATCACCAATCGACATTAAATCAGCTAGTCTGTAACTCTATGTTCACATCAACATGACTTAACCTCATAGCTTTCATTTTATTTATCATGGTTTACCAATATCTATCACATGGATCCGTTACAACAACTTCCTTCATCTAAGCTTAACCTTACGACGAAAATAAAACATTATATCTCTATACTCCCATTGCTACACATTTCTCATATGCCTCTTCTTATTAATCTACCTGAATATATATATATATATATATATATATATACTCATTTAGTTGTCGGCAGCGATTCTTGCTATTCATGATATTCAGCACCTGCAAATCTCTGAAAATTGCACTAGCGTTATTTCAGATAAAAGTAAAACCAATAATCTCATGGACTTCATTTAATATGGGAACATCTCACTAAATCAAATTTGAAAAATATCGAGAAGCTTAAGGCTACTTTTCTGAAAAGGGTGATTTGTGTTTCTAAGTGGACACCATCCAGACTGGTCTATGAATTATGTCGAGAACCAATGTTCTTGGAAGACCTGAGATTCAGCCTGTCACTACCTTCAACGACGCCTGCAAGTGCATTATCGAGAAAAAGCAGAGATTTGGAGTGACTTTTACTCTACTGACGCTATGATGAGCAGAGAACGGTCAGTTTCCAACTACGAGTTACGTCATCTTTTTACTAGATTTGCGGTACATGGTTTTCACAATAAAGTTTGCCGCACAACCAAGTTTCATGCACCTGCCGTGAACTGTGTATGCTCTCTCTGCGATAATACTTGTGATCGTTACCATCTCGATAAGTGCTCGAAGAGGAAATATTTGAAACAATTATGCGACTAGTTATTTATTCCTTATTTATTGTAACATATGGCCATTGGCTGCAATAAATTCTATTTATATATTCTCATTTCGCTTCCACTAAATATTATCTCTCTTATGGTTGATACTCCTCCGACGATATATTCTTCTTATAAAACGCGTACTCCTAATATAATCAATCTCTTCGTATAATAAAGTCATTACAGCCATGTCTGTCGATTTGGTTTACTAAAAAATTAGGTTATACTCTGCAATTCATGTGAACTCTTTACAATCTCCCCCCATTTCATAGTTAAATAATCTTTCCGTGTAGATTGGTATGTTAAAATCGATATACATACTTCACATATGTTGACAATAACCTACAATTGCATTTTGATTATATCTGCTACTTTAATTGGCACACACTCGCGGTTAACTGCTTAAGATCTAACACTGACATTCACAATTTGGCACATATAATTCGTTTATATTGCTTTTAATTTGATACAAAAACTGCTATTAATTCTTAATATATATATCGGAAATTTATCTCTTATCTCGTCTCGAGTGCGTCGGCTGCTGTCTCCTGCCTGTACGCTATGCCATCTCTGAGTAGTTATATTCCATCTCCGGAGACGTCACAGCTGGTTACTCGGCGTCGCAGTGTTGGTCTCATTCATAGTAGCCTGGCAGTCTTCCTCCATCAGCTTAAGCGGTTCTCATCATATTGGCGGTGTCCATGCAAGAAGAAAACAATATTATACGGGCAGAATAAGTAGCTAATTGTTTCATTTTAAGCATTAGCAGATATGAAAAAAATGATAGTATTTCTCCTATATCTCGAAATTGCGCTCTTTATGAATTCAAATGCGGCTTATTGTCATCAAATAGATCTTTTTCTTCACGTTAGCTAGTGCTTCTAAATATAATTTCCGTTATGCTTGATTATATTCAGCCACTTATAGTGCTAGATTTCGCCCTTTCTCTTCAATATTGCATCGGTACGTATATTCCTTTTTCTTCAATATTTTGAATTGAAATATATACGTTTCTCTGCGTCTTGACTTATTCTTTAGCCATGAATAATTGAATTCTTCACCAATATTTATATTTTTAATACACAATTCTCTACCTGTTTGTTTAATCAACCTTTTCTTGATTCCAAGTGGATTACTTCTTTTTAAAAGCGATCTTCTTTCTCAAAGTAGTAAGAATTAACTGAGTTCAATTATTTTTCAAGACAATAGTTGTTCCAACATGAAACTCATTTTCTATGGTCTTTCTTAAGTCTCCGCCTTCTAAACTGTGATTAACTTGCATTTTGGTGATAGTTCATATGTGTTCGTGTTGCATGAAGCCTCCGCGCGCCATTTTGTCCGCTACATTTCTATGAGTAAAATCGCCTCGACTGTAACGTAACGGTACAGTACTGAACCCTTGAACTTACCATTCCATCGTTGGTCGGCCACGGCTGCTACAATAGAACAATATAGAACTCTTAAATCATGGGTTGTTGCGGGAATAAATTCGGTCACGATCTTAACCAAAATCGAAATGACACGACAAAATTGTTATTTTAATATAAATCCTTGAGGAAAAAATTATAAATTATTTATTATTGAATGTTTCAAACGCAGTCACATTGCATAGCGTTGATTTATTTCTCACAATATCGAAGAGTTGCTTCGGAGAAATTAGTACATTAGTGGACAGCGAAACTGAAAAACTGAAAAAGGAAAGACCTGAAAACCGGGCACCTATTACTCCAAACGAGAACTGAGAATTAATCCACACGATCCGTGGAAAATCTGACTTTCAACAAGTAGATCGCCTGATTTCCTCTCAATTAAGGTTATCAACCAGTCGAATACCCTTTACGGATACGGAACACCCGCCGAATGGACCCTTAATCGAACCAAATTGACTATCAGTTGCTTTGGATAGGTTGCGAAATATTATGTGAAAGCATGGTGTTCACTACGAGTTAACAGCATCATTCACAATTGAAATAAAATTCCACCATGTATTTGACATTCATGACACCCTTAAGTGATAATGTAATCTCGATGCTAAATGTGCATCACCCAAACAGCTGTTCGGAAGGAACCAACAACAACATGATCCGCGAGGATCTTACGTTACGTCGTTCTAAAAGAACAAAACTGCGAAATGCAGGAAACACTTATTCATCACGCATTTAGGAGAAATGCCAAACACTGAAGTTAATTAAAAGTGGTAAATCACTTGAAAAATATTATTATCAAACCGATTTTCAGGTTAGAAATGGTTTTGTTACGCTTAATAAAATTACCAGTCCACATTGAAAAATATTACAACTTTAAGGAATTCTTTCCTTTGAAAAACAATGACTACCATTACAGATCCATCTACTTATTGTCTGTCCCAACACACTACCTATAAAGTGATTACTTAATCGAATTCAACTACGAATAAAATGAAAGTACGACAAGGATTGAAAATAAAATAATATTACTGGCTGACGAATCGAAACCGCATTCGCAACTCAAGTCTCACACTAATACACTGAGTGTCAATATGCACACTATCAAAACGAAACGGACGTCAGAACGACAAAACAATTAAGTCCGTGAAATAAAATAACGTATCGAAGTCATTAAAACTCAACGCGCATGGAGAATTACAGTAAATATTTAATTTCCGTCAGGTCGATATCCAATATTTGGGCAACCCTCATTCACCGATAGCGGCCCCGTTATCTTAAGGAACACCCTCAGCTGTTGGAGCTACGCACTAGTTGGCCTCATTATTGTCGATCTAACCCTCTTCATATTTCATATTTTACTGTAGAGGCTACCTTCGCCCAGGTCACTTCGCAAAAACAAAAGAAACATCTAATCTGAGACTTGAGTATGTACAGCTGACATCCCAGACCTATCATCGGGCTCACTTAAAATCTGTACATCCTAACACTAATCTCTATGTACACGATACCTTCCAAATTCTATCGTCGGGCGTGAACTAGGACATCTCATCAACAGTAACTCCAAGGATAACATGTGACGTCCTAAATCTATGGTCGGGCGTCAAAATGGATCGTACTACGTATCCCCTAGCATATCAGGCGAACTAACAATTTCAAACCAACTCTGACATTTCAATACACATGGAACCACGTCTCTTACTATTAAACGAATGCAAGTCGAAAAATGCAGTAAGTCTCCATCTCGTTACAATACGTGAACTCGAAAATAAATATACGTGACGAACAATTCTCCAACTCAAACACAATCTCGGCCTGTGCCATGAAGTTTTAGGGAAGCAATGATAATTCCCAGCACACGTCTACCATTTAGTGGATGTATTCAAAATAATAATCATCACTACCGCATTAGAAACTCTCAAATCGCCTACCGTCAATTCCAAATATTTATATCAATGACATATCCAGTGAAACGAAATTCAATACAACACCAACCATGTATTCTAAATGCTATTTTATCCTTGAGGTCACATTATCTTAATATTCATACGGGCTTTACGTAACTAGTCACTTGACTTTTACTACCAAAATTTTTAACCTTTACTAGAGTTATTTTCACTTGGGATCTTACTAGAAATCTACGATGCCTCACACAGTAGTCGTCTCAAATTTCGGACTGGTAACGGAATACTCTACAGCCTGTCAAAATACAGTCTGTTTCACAAATACTTCCTCGGAAAACATAGCCTGTCTCAAACTCATTCTCCTCGCCTTATCCCAGCGGTATCACTTAAAATCCAGGCTTCATTTCATCTTCAATATTCCTATCCCTCTCATCTCCACATATATAAATTCTTCGCTCTCAATCCATTTTTCTTATATTTCCAAGACCCTTTTCATTTTTCAATCCTCTAGTGAAAACAACAACCATTATAAAATACACCTCTTTATTTTACTATTACTACGACTTTCGGACCTCGAGAATCCAAGAACACACCGCGATTTTCCGTATCATTGATATACACGATGTCCCAAAATTTTACTTCCCATGAATAAATATAACTCTATCGAATTTCACTGAAATTCTAAGTGCCTGTGATCCTTGTAAAATATACAGGTTAAATGCACTTTTAACATAGAAAAATTTATTTATCCCGCGGTAGACCTTTATTATTATTATTATTATTATTATTATTATTATTATTATTATTATTATTATTATTATTATCGAAAAACATTTCTGAATTCAACTGATATTTGAAATTAAGACATTCGCCACGACTATTTTACCAATATAGCTTTCCTAATTTTCCTCACTTTGGACAGTATCTCATAGAACATTAACACCAGATTTAAACGTCGCATTTTACAGTCTCTTGACGTGAAATTTACAAACTAAAATTTTTACACGCTGACCAAAAATTATAACACTTTTCGCCTGATAATTAAAAATATCAACCCGACAATCATCTTGAAAAATTTGTTGGGACAGAACAATAAAATCTAACTACAACATAATACAAATATAGACAGACCTGCAAATGGCGCCATCCTCAGTATTCTGGCTACATCGTCGCCAGATGACCTCGTGCCTTTAGCCGTACATTTGTACAAATAACATCATCATTTCCAACATATCACTCTTACAAACACTGCCTTTTTCACACGATATTAAATTACAACACAAATCACGCACTTTCCTCGTTATAATTTGTACCACGAACCTCCCTCGTTCTGCAGTCAACTGCGACTGTCTGCTTTCTTCCCAGAGTTGTCTCTCTCTATCACCCACGACACGACAGGTGTTCAACAGATAGCGAAATCAGAACTACTCTGACTAGCTTCCCCAACTCTCTTACCACTTTCAAACGCACATGAGGTGATATAATAAAATCTGCTGTGTACTTTAACAGACGCCTATACTTTCACAGTTTGTCGGCAAAAGTTCAGAAATTTTCAGTCACCTTCCCTTTCTAACCGAATATGTGGACCTCAGCCACTAACATGTATTAAGTTGTTTGTAGATCAATCTGGTACAATTTTCTGCTGACGACGGACGTAAGCTACCGCCGCTTCAAAAATCAGATCGACGCTGAAAAATATGCAATGGAGGGTTCCTCTTATAGTCTTAGGAGGGACGCTACACACACTACTAAGCTTGATTGCGTAATCTGCCAATTTCGTGTCCAATAGACCGATTTTTATGAGACTTGTCCCAGAATTCCGGACAGACTTGTAATTATTTTAGATGTTAATCTCATAATTTTACCACACTCACAACAGGTGAAATAAATTATTTCTGCCCGGGCGTTTCGCGCGTTTTCTTCATCCATTGACCTTGGCACGTGGAGCTAGTCCACTGATCTGACGCGGATTTGTACTTAGGCTTAACTGCATTTATAATTTACCCTGGGGGTTCTGTCTTCACGTAGGGTTTAAGAATAATTTAGATTATTTATTTCTTTATTTACTGTATTGCCAAAATCCCTCGTTACGCAGAATTCCGTGAATTTAAAGAATTATCGGGCACTCGAAGTCCGCCGAGGTGTTACGGTATTTCACGAGCTTGCCGCGGGTGAGATCGTTCCCACGCGACATCGAGTCTCTTAGGAGCGCAACATGGCTGCCCTCAAATTAAAAGTAGCTTCTTGATTTGAAATAAATATTGAGAAAATAAAAAATATTTTTGTCATCGTAGAATTATGGGTTCAGTACAATCCCGGAATTCGCCTGGAAGAGAAGTGGGAAACCACGGAAATCCACTTCGAGGAAGGTTGAGATGGGAATCGAACACCCCTTTACTAAGTTGATATCCCAAGGTTGAGTAGACCCCGTTTGAGCCCTCGTACGACTTTTCAAATTTCGTGGAAATCCTGGCAATCGAACCCAGGTCTCCGGGGATGCCAGTTAATTCCTAGATTATATTTAAGTATTGAAATGGAAATATGCAAAGCTATTTGCATTAAAATTAAATGTATCTAAGCATGTATATTGTTCTTATGGAAAAAACGAGATTCGTTTCGATCACCTTCAAAATTATATTACGACTCCTTGTCACTTCCTCCATCATTCACATATGAGACATGGATAAGTGATTACGTGATGCTACCTGTTCACCATTTCCTCAATTTACTAGTAGTTTCTCTTTCATTCTCACTGTCCAAACTCCCTTGGACATATCTTGTTCCTGTTCAGACTCGATGGTATTAGATTTGAATAGTTATGCGCCAAATAAGGAAGATTATTCAGTATTTTCCATACCAACACAGTGATTTTTATAACAAAGTATTGCAGTGGCCGACTCGCTCTTCAGGCATGTAGACAGATGTTTGACTGTTAATTGGAAAGAGCATGAAAAAGAAAACAGATTACATTCTGTGTTTTGTACGGACTTCTTGTCTTTTTTATTCATAAAAGTAAACATTTTATGTTATTTACTGATTGTTAACTAAAGATACATGTGTACTCATTAAACAAGTGCAACTTGCATACTGTGAAAGAATCTTTTAAGACAGGTGTAATATTTTGAATTTAATTTGTCGATTATATGAGCCGTGCTGATGTCTGTCTGTTAGGTCATCAGCCCAGAGGCTGGTTGGATCCTCAAATAGCACCACCAAAGGTTATGAGGTTATAAGGAAACCGCAAAAACCAATGGCAGCACCAAAATGAGGCGTACAAGGCAAGACGAGGAGTGAGGTAGTTTGCCATTGCTTTCCTCACTGGGTCAGAAAGTGCTATTGCAGCACGACTGACCCTATGAGTAACACCTTTCATAACACTCAGATGCACTAGTCGTGCTCCGAATGTCATTACTCAGCACCACCCATACTCCAGCAGCTTCCATATTGTCACAGCCATGGATGAGACTGGGACTTCGGTGGAAGCTACACTTTACTCTGGCCTGTGCCAAGAGATGGATACAAAAGTACTGTATCCTCAAGAAATGGCAGCAGGCAATGCCGTGCTGATATGAAATAAAAATTACAGTACAAATTGATAGAAAACAGTATAATAATGACACAGCAACAAACATACACTACGTATTGCACTAGCGTACTAGTCATTATTATACGTACTTGTTGAAAGAACGCCGGCCCCGTGGGGCAGGGTTAGCATTCCTGGCTCTTACCCGGAGGCCCCGGGTTCGATTCCCTGTCAGGTCTGGGATTTTTACCTGGACCTGAGGGCTGGTTCGAGGTCCACTCAGCCTACGTGATTACAATTAAGGAGCTATCTGACGGTGAGATAGCGGCCCCGGTCTAGAAAGCCAAGAATAACGGCCGAGAGGATTAGTCATACTGACCACACGACACCTCGTAATCTGCAGGCCTTCGGGATGAGCGGCGGTCGCTTGGTATTCCAAGGCCCTTCAAGGGCTATAGTGCGATGGGGTTTGGTTTGGTTTGGTTAAAACAACACGAGTATAAAGTAGTATAATTGGACAGTTCGGGCGCCTCCTCCTCCTCCCGCGGCGCGGGAAATTTGAATTCTGGCGGGAAATTTGAATTTTGGCGGGAGATTTGAATTTGTAAACAAAGCCACGTGCTTTTTGACAGCTGTCATCGACAACAACGCATCGCTAACCTCACTGCTGCCATCTTGACGGGCCTAAACCTCAGTAGTGCCAACTTAACGTAACTAGCGTGAGGTAAACAAAGCCACGTGTTTCTTGAAAGCCACGTGCTTTTTGACAGACAACAACGCATCGCTAACCTCAGTACTGCCATCTTGACGGGCCTAAACCTCAGTAGTGCCAACTTAACCTAACTAGCGCGAGGTAAACAAAGCCACGTGGTTTTGACAGCCACGTGCTTTTTTGACAGCTGTCACTTAATCTAACTAGCGCGAGGTAAACAAAGACACGTGTTTTTTGACAGCCACGTGCTTTTTGACAGACAACAACGCATCGCTAACCTCAGTACTGCCATCTTGACGGGCCTAAACCTCAGTAGTGCCAACTTAACCTAACTAGCGCGAGGTAAACAAAGCCACGTGCTTTTTGACAGCCAAGTGCTTTTTTGACAGCTGTCACTTAATCTAACTAGAGCGAGGTAAACAAAGCCACGTGTTTTTCGCCAGCACGTGCTTTTTGACAGACAACAACGCATCGCTAACCTCAGTACTGCCATCTTGAAGGGGTCTAAACCTCAGTAGTGCCAACTTAACCTAACTAGCGCGAGATAAACAAATCCACGTGTTTTTTGACAGCCACGTGCTCTTTTGACAGCTGTCATCCGCCATCTTTAAACTACAGAGCACTGTGCTGCCCTCTTTATCATAGTAGATGTAAAATTCGTCACCTGTCATCCGCAGTGCTGCCATCTTGGCGGGCCTAAACCTTAGTGCTACCAACTTAACCTAACTAGCTCGAGGTAAACAAAGCCACGTGCAGCTGTCATCCGCCATCTTTAAGCACCGTGCTGCCCTCTTTAGCTATTTACCTTTGAAATGTGGTACGTCACAGCTGTCATCCGCCATCTTGCATCGCAAACCTCAGTGCTGCACTCTATGTAGTGACGGCAAATTCCACGTGCTCTTGTTTGGAAACAAACCTATGCGCTTTTTTGTCAGCTATCATCCGCCATCTTTAATCCAGAGAGCACCGTGCTGCCCTCTATGTGGTGGTGGTAAATTCTACACGCTTTACAAACCCATGTGCTTTTCTGACAGCTGTCAACCGCCAGAGAGCACCGTGCTGCCCTCCTTACGCCGGTGGCAAATTCTACGTGCTTTTTGACAGCTGTCATCCGCAAGAGAGCACCGTGCTGCCATCTTTAGCTAGATACCTGTGGTGGCGGCAAATTCCACGTGCTCTTGTTTAGTAAACAAAGCCACGTGCAGCTGTCGTCCGCCATCTTTAATCAATAGAGCACTGTGCTGCGGGTAATTTCGTCAGCTGTCATCCGCCATCTTTAATCTACAGAACACCGTGCTGCTCTCTGTAGTAGCGGGCAGTTTGAAAAGTCCTGTTAGCTATCATCCGCCATCTTTAATCAAGAGAGCACTGTGCTGCCCTCTTTAGCTAGATACCTTTGAACTGTGGTGGCGGCAAATTCCACGTGCTCTTGTTTAGTAAACAAAGCCACGTGCAGCTGTCATCCGCCATCTTTAATCAACAGAGCACCGTGCTGCGGGCAATTTCGTCAGCTGTCATCCGCCATCTTTAATCTACAGAACACCGTGCTGCCCTCTTTATGGCTACTACCTTAAGCACGTAGTAGCGGGCAATTTGAAAAGTTCTGTTAGCTATCATCCGCCATCTTTAATCAAGAGAGCACCTTGCCGCCCTCTATGTGGTGGCGGCAAATTCCACGCGCTCTTGTTTGGAAACAAACTCACGTGCTTTTTTGACAGCTACCATCCGCCCCGCTCTCTGTAGTAGCGGGTAATTAGAAAAGTTCTGTTAGCTGTCATACGCCATCTTTGAGCACCGTGCTGCTATCTATGTGGTGGCGGCAAATTCCACGTGCTTTACAAACTCACGCGCAGCTGTCATCCGCCATCTTACATCGCAAACCTCAGTGCTTCACTCTTTAGTTGAAAAATGGTGGTGGATAATTTAAAAAGAAAAATTCTACAGCAGCCATCTCTCGACGCTAATTGCACAAGATGGTGGCTATACATGACTCCTTAAAGGTTCTTATGCAAGATGATCGCTATACATAGACGCCCTTGGGATGCTTGCGCAAGATGGCGGTTATACATGGCTCCTTATGAGACACCCTAGGGATGCTTGCGCGAGATGGTGGTTGCTCTTATGAGGCGGCTTAAGGATCGTTGGCTAGAGACGCCCTAAGGATGCTTGCCCAAGATGGCGCACGCAAGATGGCGGCTATACATAGCACCTTATGAGACAGCCAGTACTCGATACAACATGTGATCAGAACATTGATTGATGTGTTCAGAACACAAAATAAGTAGAATCGAACACTGTACTCGATACAACATGTGATTAAAACATTGTCTGGTGTGTTCAGAACACTACATAAGTAGAATCGAACGCTGTACAACATGTTAGGGGATACCTTTGTTCTAAGAAGATCAGATTGAAACATAACAAGACTAGAATTGAACACTGCACTCGATGTCGTTACATGTGATCAGAACAATGATTGATGTGTTCAGATCACTAAACAAGTAGAACCGAACACTGTACAACATGTTAGGGGATACCTTTGTTCTAAGAAGGTCAGATTGAAACATAACAAGACTAGAATTGAACACAGCACTCGATACAACATGTAATCAGAACATTGAATGTGTTCAGATCACTAAACAAGTAGAACCGAACACTGTACAACATGTTAGGGGATACCTTTGTTCTAAGAAGATCAGATTGAAACATAACAAGACTAGAATTGAACACTGCACTCGATACAACATGTAATCAGAACATTGGTTGATGTGTTCAGATCACTAAACAAGTAGAACCGAACACTGTACAACATGTTAGGGGATACCTTTGTTCTAAGAAAATTAGATTGAAACTAACAAGACTAGAATCGAACACTGCACTCGATGTCGTTAACCTTAACATGTTATCTGATAGAACATGTTAGGGGATAGCTTTGTTCTAAGAAAATTAGATCATAAATTATATGTACACATGTTGTCTCCTCCAACTTGTAAGATGAAATAGACGCAGTACTGCGAGTTACCGCTCTAGCTAGCGAACGGAAGTAACATGATATCTCAGCAAAAAAAAATATGCGTGAGCTTGCAAGTCAGACACAATGATGGATACCGCGATTCAAATCCTGGCAACTTATGCCGTCAGGAAGGGCATCTACCTAGATCATGTTATGACGATCGCGCAGGTCCCTCGCCTAGCATTTGCTATTTTTTACAGCTTCCAGTTCGAACCCGCTATCATGCGAAGTAGTGAGACTGATTGGAGAGTATTTGAGGGTGATTCATTTGTTGGATGGAGGCGTTAAGCTGTGTGCAGGCTTCTTCGGTAGGAGTAGGCTATGTGCCGGTAACGGGACATCTAGTTATAGATTTAAAATCCTAGTCAGGAAGGGTAACCGGTCGTATAAAACTATGGTGTATGATCTAAGAGGCGGGGTGTGCAAATAAAAGCCAGCATTAAGTAAGGGTTTTTGATGGGGGCGTTAACCTTATGCAGACTCGTTCGAAAATGATTGTGAGTACAAGAGTGTTTAGGGTGATTCATTTGTCGGATGGAGGCAATAAGCTTTGTGTAGGCTTCTTTGGTAGGAGTAGGCTATGTGCCGGTACCGGTACATCTAGTTATAAAACCCGCTATAACAAATTTATCGCGTATACTGCGATTTAAAATCCTAGTCAGGAAGGGCAACCGGTCGTAAAACTATGGTATGTGATCTAAGAGGCGGGGTGTGCAAAAAAAAGCCAGCAATAAGTAAGGGCTGTTGATAGGGGGCGTTAAACCTCATGCAGACTCCTTCGAAAATGATTTTGAGTACAAGACGTTGATGGTGATTCATCTGTCGGATGGAGGCAATAAGCCTTGTGCTGGCTTCTTCGGTAGGAGTAGGCTATGTGCCGGTACCAGGATATCTAGTTATAAAACAACAAATTTATCGCGTATACTGCGATTTCTCGCTGTATCACGAACTATTGTTTTACAGCCGGATGCCCTTCCTGACGCAAAACTAAGATTTTAAATCGCAAGAATTTGTTGAGTTGCCCTTCCTGACGCAAAACTGATAGTATCTAAGCTCTTACATCATACACTATTGTTTTCGACCGGTTGCCCTTCCTGACGTCAAAGAAGTAGGATTAAGTATCTGTTTGACAACTTCTAACACGAGAATCGGGGGTTTACAGCTAGATGCTCTTCTTAGATTTTAAATCGCTGTATCACGAACTATTGTTTTACAGCCGGATGCCCTTCCTGACGCAAAACTAAGATTTTAAATCGCAAGAATTTGTTTTAAGACTAGTTGCCCTTCCTGACGCAAAACTGGCAGTATCTAGCCTCTTACATCATACACTTGTTTTCTACCGGTTGCCCTTCCTGACGTCATACATAGGCTAATTGCTACACATTCCGTGGCAGAGCCGGGAATCGAACTCGGACCTCCGCGGGGTAGCAGCTAATCACACTAACTACTACACCACAGAGGAGGACTATTTCAGTTTTACAGAACAGAATATTTTACAACCTTAATTGGTACTGTGTTTTAACCTCTCCGTACAATCATAATATGTTAGGAGCTTACATGGGCTGAATGCTACTCAGCTAAGAAGACGTTCGTGAGTTACAAGTCGCTTATCAGCACACCGTGTCTTCGTTCAAGGTTACTACTACAGCCGGAAGATACGTGTACTATTTCAGCCAACACATGCATTCCGCGGCTCGCTCAGAATGACTGCGCTGATACAACTTCAAAGACTGTGGAACAAAAAAAATGTAACCCATAGAGTACAGTTTAGTTTACTGTGCATGCCTCTCACCCGGCAGTCTCGGGTTCGATTCTCTTGGAAATAAAAATGTGTTTTACAGATTTTAAATCGCAAGAATTTATTGAGTTGCCCTTCCTTACGCAAAACTGGCAGTATCTAGCCTCTTACATCATACACTATAGTTTTCAAACGGTTGCCCTTCCTGACGTCAAAGAACTAGGATTAAGAATCTGTTTTGTTTTAAGACTAGTTGCCCTTCCTGACGCAAAACTGGTAGTATCTAAGCTCTTACATCATACACTATTGTTTTCGAATTGTTGACCTTCCTGACGTCAAAGAACTCGGATTAAGAATCTGTTTGACAACTTCTAACACGAGAATCGGGGATTTACAGCTAGATGCTCTTCTTAGATTTTAAATCGCTGTATCACGAACTATTGTTTTACAGCCGGATGCCCTTCCTGACGCAAAACTAAGATTTTAAATCGCAAGAATTTGTTGAGTTGCCCTTCCTGGCGCAACTATTGTTTTCGACCGGTTGCCCTTCCTGACTTCAAAGAACTCGGATTAAGAATCTGTTTGACAACTTCTAACACGAGAATCGGGGATTTACAGCTAGATGCTCTTCTTAGATTTTAAATCGCTGTATCACGAACTATTGTTTTACAGCCGGATGCCCTTCCTGACGCAAAACTAAGATTTTAAATCGCAAGAATTTGTTGAGTTGCCCTTCCTGACGCAAAACTGGCAGTATATAGCCTCTTACATCATACACTATTGTTTTCGACCGGTTGCCCTTCCTGACGTCAAAGAACTCGGATTAAGAATCTGTTTTACAACTTTTAACACGAGAATCGGGGATTTACAGCTAGATGGTCTTTTTACATTTTAAATCACTGTATCACGAACTTTTGTTTTACAGCCGGTTGCCCTTCCTGACGCAAAACTAAGATTTTAAATCGCAAGAATTTGTTTTAAGACTAGTTGCCCTTCCTGACGCAAAACTGGCAGTATCTAGCCTCTTACATCATACACTATTGTTTTCGACCAGTTGCCCTTCCCGACGTCAAAGAACTGGGATTAAGAATGTTTTACAACTTCTAACACGAGAATCGGGGATTTACAGCTAGATGCTCGCCGGATGCCCTTCCTGACGGCATAAGTTGCCAGGATTTGAATCGCGGTATCCATCATTATGTCTGACTTGCAAGCTCACGCATTTTTTTTTTTTTTTTTTTTTTTGCTGAGATATCATGCTACTTCCGTTCGCTAGCTAGAGCGGAAATTCGCAGTACTGCGTCTATTTCATCTTACAACTTGGAGGAGACAACATGTGTACATATAATTTATGATCTTTCACCCCCAATATGTTTTTAACATGTAAGTATGTAGTACCTCGCAACATTCTTATCCGTGTGTGTATCAGTGTTGCAATTACTAAGCGAGTGACCCGAGCGAGTTTGCTACGCAGTGTGCTCTCTGGATTTTCGTATGAGTGTATTCACAATTACTAAGCGTCTTAGCAGTGTGATGAACGAGTTAGCTACGCGGTATAGATTTTTTATTTTCGTACTAAGCAAATAATTTGAAGTGTTAGCTATGCGATATGTGCACAGTGTGTTTTTTTTATTTTCGTGATAGGCGAGATAGCTATGCGATATGTGCACAGTGTGTGTTTTACACTAGGTAAATCATTGAAGTTGTACTGAACACATCACACAATGTTCTTACAGTGTTCGATTCTAGTCTTGCTATGTTTCAATCTAATTTTCTTAGAACAAAGGTATCCCCTAACATGTTGTATCGGATCACATGTTAAGGTTAACGACATCGAGTGCAGTGTTCGATTCTAGTCTTGTTAGTTTCAATCTAAACAAAGGTATCCCCTAACATGTTGTACAGTGTTCGGTTCTTATGACAAAGGTATCCCCTAACATGTTGTATCGGATCACATGTTAAGGTTAACGACATCGAGTGCAGTGTTCGATTCTAGTCTTGTTAGTTTAAATCTAATTTTCTTAGAACAAAGGTATCCCCCTAACATGTTGTACAGTGTTCGGTTCTTAGGACAAAGGTATCCCCTAACATGTTATATCGGATCACATGTTAAGGTTAACGACATCGAGTGCAGTGTTCGATTCTAGTCTTGTTAGTTTCAATCTAAACAAAGGTATCCCCTAACATGTTGTACAGTGTTCGGTTCTTAGGACAAAGGTATCCCCTAACATGTTGTATCGGATCACATGTTAAGGTTAACGACATCGAGTGCAGTGTTCGATTCTAGTCTTGTTAGTTTCAATCTAATTTTCTTAGAACAAAGGTATCCCCTAACATGTTGTACAGTGTTCGGTTCTACTTGTTTAGTGATCTGAACACATCAATCAATGTTCTGATTACATGTTGTATCGAGTGCTGTGTTCAATTCTAGTCTTGTTATGTTTCAATCTGATCTTCTTAGAACAAAGGTATCCCCTAACATGTTGTACAGTGTTCGGTTCTACTTGTTTAGTGATCTGAACACATCAATCATTGTTCTGATCACATGTAACGACATCGAGTGCAGTGTTCAATTCTAGTCTTGTTATGTTTCAATCTGATCTTCCTAGAACAAAGGTATCCCCTAACATGTTGTACAGCGTTCGATTCTACTTATGTAGTGTTCTGAACACACCAGACAATGTTTTAATCACATGTTGTATCGAGTACAGTGTTCTATTCTACTTATTTTGTGTTCTGAACACATCAATCAATGTTCTGATCACATGTTGTATCGAGTACTGGCTGTCTCATAAGGAGCTATGTATAGCCGCCATCTTGCGTGCGCCATCTTGCGCAAGCATCCTTAGGGCGTCTCTAGCCAACGATCCTTAAGCCGCCTCATAAGAGCAACCACCATCTCGCGCAAGCATCCCTAGGGTGTCTCATAAGGAGCCATGTATAACCGCCATCTTGCGCAAGCATCCCAAGGGCGTCTATGTATAGCGATCATCTTGCATAAGAACCTTTAAGGAGTCATGTATAGCCAACATCTTGTGCAATTAGCGTCGAGAGATGGCTGCTGTAGAATTTTTCTTTTTAAATTATCCACCACCATTTTTCAACTAAAGAGTGTAGCACTGAGGTTTGCGATGTAAGATGGCGGATGACAGCTGCGCGTGAGTTTGTAAAGCACTTGGAATTTGCCGCCACCACATAGATAGCAACACGGAGCTCAAAGATCGCGTATGACAGCTAACAGAACTTTTCAAATTACCCGCTACTACAGGTATCTAGCTAAAGATGGCAGCACGGTGCTCTCTTGCGGATGACAGCTGTCAAAAAGCACGTAGAATTTGCCACCGGCGTAAAGAGGGCAGCACGGTGCTCTCTGGCGGTTGACAGCTGTCAGAAAAGCACATGGGTTTGTAAAGCGTGTAGAATTTACCACCACCACATAGAGGGCAGCACGGTGCTCTCTGGATTAAAGATGGCGGATGATAGCTGACAAAAAAGCGCATAGGTTTGTTTCCAAACAAGAGCACATGGAATTTGCCGTCACTACATAGAGTGCAGCACTGAGGTTTGCGATGCAAGTTGGCGGATGACAGCTGTGACGTACCACATTTCAAAGTTAAGTAGCTAAAGAGGGCAGCACGGTGATTAAAGATGGCGGATGACAGCTGCACGTGGCTTTGTTTCCAAACAAGAGCACGTGGAATTTGCCGCCACTACATAGAGTGCAGCACTGAGGTTTGCGATGCAAGATGGCGGATGACAGCTGTGACGTACCACATTTCAAAGGTAAGTAGCTAAAGAGGGCAGCACGGTGCTCTATGGATTAAAGATGGCGGATGACAGCTGCACGTGGCTTTGTTTCCAAACAAGAGCACGTGGAATTTGCCGCCACTACATAGAGTGCAGCACTGAGGTTTGCGATGCAAGATGGCGGATGACAGCTGTGACGTACTACATTTGAAAGGTAAGTAGCTAAAGAGGGCAGCACGGTGATTAAAGATGGCGGATGACAGCTGCACGTGGCTTTGTTTACCTCGAGCTAGTTAGGTTAAGTTGGTAGCACTAAGGTTTAGGCCCGCCAAGATGGCAGCACTGCGTATGACAGGTGACGAATTTTACATCTACTATGATAAAGAGGGCAGCACAGTGCTCTGTAGTTTAAAGATGGCGGATGACAGCTGTCAAAAAAGCACGTGGCTGTCAAAAAACACGTGGATTTGTTTATCTCGCGCTAGTTAGGTTAAGTTGGCAGTACTGAGGTTTAGACCCGTCAAGATGGCAGTACTGAGGTTAGCGATGCGTTGTTGTCTGTCAAAAAGCACGTGGCTGTCAAAAAACACGTGGCTTTGTTTACCTCGCGCTGGTTAGATTAAGTGACAGCTGTCAAAAAAGCACGCGGCTGTCAAAAAGCACGTGGCTTTGTTTACCTCGCGCTAGTTAGGTTAAGTTGGCACTACTGAGGTTTAGGCCCGTCAAGATGGCAGTACTGAGGTTAGCGATGCGTTGTTGTCTGTCAAAAAGCACGTGGCTGTCAAAGAACACGTGGCTTTGTTTACCTCACGCTAGTTAGGTTAAGTTGGCACTACTGAGGTTTAGGCCCGTCAAGATGGCAGCAGTGAGGTTAGCGATGCGTTGTTGTCGATGACAGCTGTCAAGAAGCACGTGGCTTTGTTTACAAATTCAAATCTCCCGCCAAAATTCAAATTTCCCGCCAGAATTCAAATTTCCCGCGCCGCGGGAGGAGGCGCCCGAACTGTCCAATTATACTACTGTATAAGTTTTTTAATAATATATTAAGATGATATTAAATAAATGAGACACTGTGATTTGTAGTAAAACATACTGATTTGAGCTCAGCCTATTAATATTTCAGAGAGTAAACACTATATTATTATAGACAGAGCCAGGCTGAGTGGCTTAGGCAGTTGAAGCGCTGGCCTTCTGACCCCAACTTGGCAGGTTCGATCCCGGCTCAGTCGGGTGGCATTTGAAGGTGCTCAAACACGTCAGCCTCGTGTCAGTAGATTTACTGGCACGTTAAAGAACTCCTGTGGGACTAAATTCCGGCACTTCGGCGTCTCCGAAAATCATAAAAGTAGTTAGTGGGACTTAAAGTAAATTGCATTATTAACTATAGGCATTATTTCTATCTCTTAATACTTATTTTCTGTGACTCATGTGGTTTTACAAATGACTGATTGAATTAAGACTACAGTCACGAGATTTTCGATTCTTAGCCCTCTCACCCATAGCGTCACTATATATAACTTCACGACGTGTCTATTGCTAGTCTGGTTGCGGTCCTCTTATGGCGCTCCGTTGAGGGTGGGCTGCATCTGCCATGTGTAGAAAACTGCGTGACATTGTGGTGGAGGATAGTGTAGTGTGTGATATGTGATTTGCTGGGATATTGGACAAAAGTTAAACGTACGTCCAGTACCCTCGCCAAGGGAATTGACCATTCAAGATTAAAATACTTGGCTTAATCAGGAATCGAATCCAGTGGTCTTTAAACCGAAGGCCACTGCGCTATCTATCATTAGTGGATCTATCATTACTGAAAGTCTATCAGTATCAGTGTTGTGACGTTAAATTACTAGCTGGGGCGTGATAGACGAGTGAAATCGTTTTTGACTGCTGTATTAGAGTATGTAGAATATACAGCCCGTCTCTGTGGTGTAGTAATTAGTGTGATTACCTGCCATCCCCGGAGGCAAGTGTTCGATTCCCGGCTGTACCACGAAATTTCAAAACTGGTACGAGGGCTGGAACGGGGTTCAATCAGCCTCGGGAGGTTAACTGAGTAGAGAGGGTTTCGATTTCCACCTCAGCCATCTTGGTAATGGTTTTCCGTGGTTTCCCACTTCACCTCCTGGTAAATACCGCGATGGTACCTAACGTAAAGTCACCGCCGCTTCCTTCCTTCCTTCTTCCTTGCCTGTCTCTTCCAATATTCACATCCCCCAACAAGGCCCCTGTTCAGCATAGCATGTGAGGCCGCCTGGTCCTCCTTCGCAGTTGTATCCCTCCGACCCAAAGTCTCACGCTCCAGGACACTGCCCTTGAGGCGGTAGAAGTGGGATCCCTCACTGAGTCCGAGAGCAAAACCAACCCTGGAGGGTAAACGGATTAAGAGAGAGAAGAACATACAGTATAAAGAACACATTAGCCCCTACTGATGTTACTGACATCCAGGGTCTGATTCTCTGCCAATGTGTTCGGGATAATGGAAATGAAGGATCATGTAACTGTAGTTGGTACTCTGCGTGAACATGATCACGATGTAAACATTCACGTAAAAATACAAGCTTGATGGCTGAAATCTAGTAGTAAAAGTTCTTAAATTCTTCCCCTTTTATCTTGCTCTCCTTTCCTTAGGCGAGACTGACATTGTTCCTTATTCTCCTTCAAGAGACATTTAGACAACCAGACAATTTCTTTGATTTACACCTTAAGACTATGACCAAGACCCCCATAATACTTTTCTTTTTCTTCAACCGGAATTGGTTCTATGTCGCATCGACTCAGACGCGTTTTAAGGTAACGATGGAATAGGACAGGGTTAGGACTGAGAAAGGACAACCCGTGCACTTGCTAGGTTATAAAGTGGAAAACCACAGAGTCCACCTTCAGAGCTGCATACAATGGGGTTCGAACCCAGCATCTCCCGGGACGGAATACATCTAGACGTTTCGAATATATTTCAGAAACGGAATTTCACATTAAACAATTAATTTATTTTACAAGGGAGGATTCCTCTCAAGGATGACTGTTACTATAACCAGCACTCTCAGATGTGGTGCGAAGCTGGGCAGGTGGCGGGTAAGTTTATGTATGTTCCTACGTAGGTGACATTGTCTGTCCTGTTCAGTCTCAAGTCTGAAGAAAATATAACTTCATGTGTGAACAGCATGATCTCTCATTAATGAAATAACGCTTACTGTTTCAGGAAAGAAGTCATCCATAAAAAATCAGTTAATTGGATCCTTGATGCTGACTGCATTTGACATGAGTTAATTGGCAAATTGCCTGCAACGTCTGCAGTTAGCAACGTATACTACGGCCTTGAAGTTGATATTTATCCACAAATAAGTTTACTGGATGCCCATAAGTTATGTTTCATAGTAATGAGTGATAAAATTCCACATTTATTTTCAGTGGTCTAGTGGTACCAAACTTGCCTCTTACCCGGAGACCCCGGTTCAATTTCCGACCAGTTGAAGGATATGAGGGCTGACTAGATCCACTTAGCGTATGTGAGAATAATTGAGAAGTTATCTGACGGTGGGATAGTGGTCCCGGTCTAGAAAGCCGAATAACGGCCCATGGAATTCGTCGCGTTGGCTACGCGTCATCTCATAAACTTCAGGTTTTAGGGATGAGCAGCGGTCGCTTGGTAGGCGAAGGCACACTAGGCCTGCAGTGAATTGTGCAGTGCATTGGGGTTTGGTTAAATTAAACAATACAGGAACAATACCTACATAGAAACAGTGTATAAAATAAATAACGTCGAATATTTAAGCGACTGACAAAAAGTTGAAATGAAGATAACTTGACAGAATTTCTCGAAACTCTGTATTAAAGTTGAGGGATAGACGAACCATGCAATAGGCAATATATTCTCTCACTAATATATCGTGCTTAACAATATTGGAACGGGTTTAAACAGAAATCTTAAAAACATCTCTGCTAATACACGGTATTAACTCAAAAATTCTCCTTAACGAAAACTGTAAAAATCATTATTTTAAAATATTTTACTTTGTGTTTCATTTTTTATTGTTTTGCCATACGACAAATAATGACGGATTTATTCTCGATATTTACATTTCAGCACATATCCCGTCTCCGAATATGTTAGTTCTATGTAGAAAATATATATAAGAAAATTTGTAGACTAGAAAATAATTTATAATATTTTATGATGCATACAAGTTTACCATAAAGGCTAATATAAGGAGATATTAACGAATTTATGTATTTATATGTTTATTACCAATTCCATCAATGGCGAGCATCGCTAATTTGGACATATTAATGCCATCGTGCTAACGAGTTATCTGGTAATGGTGGTGTTTGTTGCATCATAATATACGGTGCAAAACCGCGTGAGCATCATCCCCTATTGACTAGATAGATAACGAAAATGACTGTAAAAATGAATACAAATTGAAGGATCACTCGAAGAATAAAAAGAAATAAAACATAACACTTTTCCGGCGTACTTTCGAAAGAAGTTATTGAGTACTGTAGTTATTTTAGAGATCTTCCTTTGTACTTTCGATCTTTCAGCATTTAACGGGGGTTTTAATTTCTATCAGCGCGTAGGAAGAAGTCTGTCGAAATATCTAAGTACTGAGTTTTAAGTACATTAATATTGTTTCAGTTAACCTGTTGTAATGAAGATACACGTAAGTGCAGTTCAGAATACCAGTGTAAATATTTTACTAGTTAGTGTCTTAATTGGTGTTTTTTTGTGTAATCCTTTCGATATTTCAGCGTTTAACGACAGTTTTCATTTGTGTTAGTGCGTAGTACAATATAAGAATAACAATAATAATATCTAATTAGTGTTGACCACATTTAGGTAGTTTCAGTTAACCAGTTATTCCTGTTGTTTTATAATTAGGATACGCCTAAGTAGAATTTTAGTGCATTTTGTTAGTATCTTGCTTTGTAGTAATCCTCGTTTAGCACGGAGTATTTTCATCCATTCTTTTTTTAATTCACAGAATTCGTCATATCATTTTTGTTGATATTTTCATAATATTACATACAGTCTGTGAAGGAGATTAAATAATGTATGAGAACGCAGGTCTAGGGACTAAATCTGTGAACAGGCATCAAGGAGTATGATGGAAGAGGTGGAGAATTTGAGAGAGATAATTAGGTTTCTCTTGGAGGACAGAAATGGAGGGAGGTGTCCCTCAAACATTATACAGGGTACAGTAGGCAGAGAAGTTCTGGAAGACGGGTGTTTAAAGAGAATAGACATTTAGGGCTAAAATATCTAGTCAGTTAAGGTATCGGCGAGCAATCGGAATGAGTCACTCCTGGTGGAAGAGCAGACGAAGTATGAGGAAGAGGTGTCATAGAGTAAGGGGAAGTAAAAAATAAGTGATAAGTAGCAAAGGGAAATGTAAAGTAGAAGGAGGTGGAATGGGACCACGCCAAGGAGAAAACGAAAACATGAGGTAGAAACAAGTTCTGTAGCTGTCAGGGAGACCAGGTGGGAAGGAGATCTAATGACGTGGGTGGGGTTGAGGTTCTGGTCATGGGACTCTATGGTTAGACGCGTGGGATAAGTTTGTGGAGCAAAGGGAACTAGGATACAGTGTTCCCTAGGAACCGTGTTAAGACAGATGTTGAGGAAAGAAGAAGGACAGGATAAGAGTAGGGAGAAGGTCGTACTTTTTACGTTGGTGCCTACAATGTGAGGCAAGCAGGAATAGGTACCAACATTGTTTGGGATTTGTGGTATCTGGTAATGGAAATGCGGGAGAAGTTTATGGAGTATCATGGAATAGTAAATAACTTACAGGACTGTGAGTGACTGCAAAAAGACCTCGACATTGTAGTGGGATGGGCAGCAGAAAATGGTATGATGGTAAACGGGATGAAAAGCCAGGTTGTAAGTTTCACCAAGAGGGAAAGTCCTCTCAGTTTTAATTACCTTGTTGTTGAGGGGGTGATTGTACCTTAGGGGATTACTGTAAGTTTTTAGGGATTAATATATGGAAAGATCTTAATTGGAGGAATCACATAAGAGGAAGAGGAAAGTATTATAGGCTCACAGTCTGGGTAAAACCAAGGACACACCGAGCTAGCTGGCGGTGCTGTTAGGGGCGCGCAGCTTTGAGCTCGCATCAGGGAGATTGTGAGTTCGAATCCAACTGTCGGCAGACCTGAAGATGGTTTTCCGTGGCTTCCAATTTTCAAACCAGGAAAATGCTGGGGCTGTACATTAATAAAGGCCACGGCCGCTTCCTTCCCATTCCTTGGTCTTTTCTGTCCCAACGTCGCCATAAGACCTATCTGTGTCGGTGCGACGTAAAGCAAATAGAAAAAAATGACAACATTGTCCCCACTTTTACATCCTGGGATATATGAAATTGCCTGTACTTGTGGTAGGGTATACGTTGTCCAAACATACCGGTCCATTGGCACTCGTATCAAGGAGCATGGACGTAAAATTCGTCTCAACCAGCCAGACAAATCAGCACTAGCTGAACACGCTTTGTCGTCGGGTCATGATGTCATGTTCCAAGATGCTCTAGCTCTTACTCACACTGGACACTACATTTCCAGAATTATACGGGAAGCTGTGGAAATACTTAGAAATCCTAACAATTTCAACAGGGACACTGGCTATCAATTACAGTAAGTAATACCTGGTTGCCAGCTATTAAGGATTTACGCCGGTAGTTCCCTTCCCTGTCCGTTCACTATTGGTATTTCGGTGTTTTCCAAATTCGTACGTTCATCATCGCCAGATGTTTCATTCCAGGCTTGTGTCAATGTCATACCTTCACATACGCGTACACCTATTATGTTAAGTTCCGTCAGATTCCGCTTCGAACTCTAGAGCTGTGCCGCTTCCGGAGAGCCATCTGGTGATGAACGAATGTACCATTTCTACTTCTATTATAACGTCTAAATTCAAAGCTCATTGTTTAAGAAGCCCTTCTCGTGGACAGTCAAGGTTTGTTCTGATGACGCAGAGCAATGTCCTCCGCGAAACAAAGAATTTCACCTTACTTTCGTGACACGGCGTAAGCTCAAAAGCCTGCATCATGTCCACATTAACGAGGTTGTAAATAAAGGATACAGATCTCTTCATATGATTATGAGAGTATTTAAGGGTTGCAGTAAGGATGCAAATGAGAGGCCGTAAAATCTCTGGTAAGACCCCAGTTAGAGTATGGTTTCAGTGTATGGGACTCACACCGGGATTATTTGGCACGAGAACTGGGAAAGATTTAAAGGAAAGCAACACGATTTGTTCTGGGTGATTTCCGACTAAAGAGTAGTGTTGCGAAAATGTTGCAAACTCTAGGTTGGGAAGACTTGGGTGTAAGGACCGGGTTGTTTTGAGCTGCCAGTCGAGGGATAGCACGGAGTGACATCAGTAGACGAATAAGTTTGAATGGAGCTTCTAAAGGTATGAAAGATCACCTCGAGTTGGAAATCAAGGGGGAAAATTGTGGCAAATATTAAGTTATACGAAGGGGAATTAGGGATTGGAATAATTCTCCATGGAATTGTTTAATAAATTCCAGAGTTCTTTGAAACCATTTAAGAAAGGAATAGTGGAAATAATTGATGGGGAAACTGCCACCTGATCGACAGCCCTAAATGTAGATCAATGATTGATTGATTGATTGATTGATTGATTGATTGATTGATTGATTGATTGATTGATTGATTGATTGATTGATTGATTGATTGATTGATTGATTGATTGATTGATTGATTGAGCGGAGATTGCTATCAGTGGGAAATTGTATAGGTGGAATACTGACTGGTGACTGATCGCGGATTTAAAAGAGTCTGTGAAGTGGGTATGTGGGAAATTGGAAGTGCGATTTGTAGATCTTAATATTGGTAGGTAGAAGATAGGGATCTGAGTAAATGGCCTTCACTTCAATCCCATGGGCACATGCAAGTTACGAGGTTAGTTTCGAAGGGTTGTCATCATCAGTGTATAAAGGCAATGCCCTGTCTATGCAACATTCATATCTGTCCTCAGCACCTTGCTTTATTGCATAATAAGACCCATTAAAAGGGTTATAGGGAGGTATATTCAGGAAAATAAGGTGAACTGGGGAGCGGTGATGAAAACAGATTACAAATAAAAAATATAAGCTATGAAAAAGTTAAGGATGATATACATGAAATTCTAAGTGTAAGGCTCATCTGTAAGATAACAGGCAACTTGATGCTTTTTTGGGTGTTTAGGTCTGGAAAGGATGACACTGATGCGGAATTATTTTGTGAAATAATCAGTTATGTAGAGAACAACACACAAAGGAACGTGAGTGTAGCTGGTAATCTCACTTTAACAAATGTTAACCGGGAAGTTGATTCAAATGACAGAAAGCATGACCGACAAATGATAAAAATTCAATCTGGGAAGGACAGCTGAATCAGGGTTGTAACTAAGCCTAAAAGAAACATTATGAACTGAAATTCTCCGAAAGCAGTCCGAGTCACACCTCTGCGTTGTGATACTGGGTACACTCAGCCACCATTTAGTAACCAGGGATTTTCAAGTAACTGAGCCAAATCAAGATCAAATCAGATCTCATGTTCCCAGACCGACTTTGTTCTACGGGGGTGAAATCTGGGTTGGAAGTAGTTCGTAAGTTGGAAGTAACAGACATGAAAGTAGCTAGAATGATCATTGGTACAAACAGGTGGGCGCAATGGTGGAAGGGTACACGGTGGGAGCAGGGGAGGCCACAAAAGAGATATCTTCTTACATATATAAGTTCTAGGGGTCCGTAGTATGTAATGCCCTTTATTTCGGAAAATGTTGATATATATATCCATTTCAGGTCAATTCACCGGCCCCGTGATGTAGGGATGGTGTGCTTGCCTCTTACCTGGAGGCCCCGGGTTCGATTCCCGGCCAGATCAGGGATTTTACCTAGATCTGAGGGCTGGTTCGAGGTCCACTCAGCCTACGTGATTAGAATTGAGGAACTATCTGACGGTGAGATGGCGGCCCCGGTCTAGAAAGCCAAGAATAACGGCCGAGAGGATTCGTCGTGCTGATCACACGACACCTCGTAATCTGCAGGCCTTCGGGCTGAGCAGCAGTCGCTCGGTAGGCCAAGGCCCTTCAAGGGCTGTAGTGCCATGGGGTTTGGTTTGGTTCAGGTCAATTCAAGATCGTATCAGTAGTTTTTACCTTTCCTGTTTGTTTGTTTGTTTGTTTGTTTGTTTGTTTGTTTGTTTGTTTGTTTGTTTGTTACACGGGTAAATGGCTGAATAGATCTCAACCAAACTTCACATTAGAGTCTACTCATCCAGGATCAAGTTTCGATAAGCATATCATTTAAAAATCCCGGAATAAACTGGGCGTTTATAGGAAGACCAGAAGAGTCTTTCTCAATTTTCTCTTACACTATTGAACATATCTCGACGAAACTTCACATTTAGAGTTAACACTTTCAGAAACAAGTTTCAATGTGCATATCATTTAAAAATCAACGAATAGATTGGGGGTTTATAGGAAGACTAGAAGTTTTTTTCAATTTTCTCTTACACTATTGAATATATCTCGACAAAACTTCATACTTGGAGTTAACTCATTCAGGAGCAGGTTTCATTCATATCATTTTAAAATCTCAGAACTGACTGGGGTTTATAGGAAGACTAGACGAGTTGTTTTCAATTTTCTCTTACCCTATTGAATATATCTAGATAAAACTTCATATTTAGAGTTACTCATCCATGCGCAGATTACGATATGCATAATGTTTGAAAATCACTGAATAGAATGGGGTTTTATAGAGAAACCATAACAGTTTCCTTCCATTGTCTCCTGTACTATTGATTTCCTGTAAAATCCGCGGACTACGTGTGAACCGTCCCTTAATTTTAAACAACTTTTCTTACGAGCATAAGTTCACTTGCTCTTCAAATTACGGAGAAAATACTACTTTCTACGGATTCCATGCTCTGCATTGAGTGGCCGATCGACCGACAACGTACCTACCGGTTACCATGGCAACGTCTCTGGCTGCTTGCCAGCAGGGAAGTGACATAATGTCATTTTCGTCAACATTCCTGTAAACTCGTGGTTGTTCCTTGCGTGGAAGACGAGAGAGCCGTCATGCTGCCATTCTGAGAGGTATTTGTGGAATACCGTTGGAGGTTACAATCGTCTTCGAAGAGCACTAAGGGGGCTGTTAATATTTGAACAGTACCGTAATTTGAACAGTACTGTAATTCTCTTCTATATATTTTTTCCCACTTTTATTTATTGCCTCTGTCTTGCCTCTTTAGGCACCATAAGTTATCTTCTTATAGGCTTACCTAAGAATGCCTGCGCCCAAATTTCTCCTCTGTTACCGCCTTCTTATATCCAAAACTCATATCATCACAATTTAGTGAGGCACATTTCATTGTATAATTCCTCTACTTGGTATTTACATATTTGTCCTATCTGGCTGCCCTCATTTATAATCCTATTTTCTATTAATTTCAACTTTCTTCCTTAATTACCCCGTATGTATGCGAGTGCTGATCAAGAAACCTGGACATTCCTTATTTTGAGCAAAAATTCCAAGCTATTCAAATGTATAACTTTTTGGCCCTGAAACATATCGAAGTATGAAGGCAATTTTATTCACGGTGCAGACCTTCATTGCGAGGTACTTGGTAGTTAAACGATAAGTTCTATCACAAAACAGATAGCACAGTCGCGTTTCAAATTGGACAGGTCTACAACTTTGGTCCTATGACATATTGTTGTATCTCGATCCCTTATACATTAGGTAGAGTTGCATATCTCAATTTTAAGTCAATTGTGTACCTTTTATAAGTATATTTTATCGTTTGGAACGCTTATGAGAAAGATAGAATCATCAAATTCGGTACGCACTTTGACACAACCAGTGGTCACATATTAGCCAAATTTTATAATTCCAGCTGCTACATAAGTATCCGAAAAATAAAGTAATGTGTGGAAACGGTACACAAATATCCCCCTATTTAAGGTTTATAACTAAATCTAACCCATAAATATAGGATATAAGAGAAAATATCATCGGACCAACCATGTAGGACAGTAAAAGAGGAGTATGATGCCGGAATCCGTTTGTTGATATGACGTACTGTTTAAAAGCAGTAAATCTCGAAATGAAGATCTGCATTCATAAACGTGCACATGCTCGATTGTGAATGGCAGTAGAAAATGAGGCCGGCCATTATCATCAAAACTTCCCCAACGTGCACCTTACTTGGGAAACAACGTATGGGGTCCTCTCCATTTTGTTTCTCTGGTAGCGCTAAGAGACATGCAATTTAATACAGTCTCACTCAGTGCGTGTACAGTAACTTACTTAGAAGACCGTTTACAAAAAGAATACCGTAGCGAGGCACGGGTACATTTGCTAGTTTTCAATAATTGTTGTACATACTTTCACATATTCTTCAGATAACGGAGAAGATTACTATTCCCTATGTGCTACCTCCTCGGTAGCTAATAACGGATAAACTCGCAGATGTACAGTTATTTCAAGGATCCATAACAGGAGAAAGTCAGAGGGCGCATCATATTTCTCTCGGCTTTAAAATTACACCCACCGTATATATATATATATGAACACCGAGGTAACATGAGGTGGAAATTTTCCCTTTGGTGTCTGTCTGTCTGTCTGTCTGTCTGTCTGTCTGTCTGTCTGTCTGTCTGTCTGTCTGTCTGTCTGTCTGTCTGTCTGTCTGTCTGTCTGTCTGTCTGTCTGTATGTCTGTCTGTCAGGTTATATATCTGTTTGTATATTCCTAAAAGTGGAAAACTGCTTGACTTATTTCAACCAAACTACGTATTTGGTTTCTACTCACTCAGGATTGTGTTATCAGATGCATATGATGTCGCGGTAATCACATGAAGTTGATGTTTATAGGAGGATTATTCTCAAATATTTCCGCTAACATTAGGTCTATCAAAATACCGTATACAACTAAAGTTTTAGAATATGTTATTTCCGTCCCTTTATGCCATGTACGTATTTATCGTTCGACGAACAATAACGCAGATGATCACGAAAATTTGGATTTTTAGTCTAAGTCCCGTAGGACATGTCGTGCATATCACTTCAAGGTGGGCAACGGGGAACACTAAAGAGCCATGTTACTCTTTTCGATAGGACAGATTTTAAGGGGGGTATCATCAACTTCAGAGCTCCAAGACAATGGTCAGGGATACAATATGCAACCTGAGAACCACGGAGAATTTCGCACAACTTCGGACGAGGAACTGTACCGTAAAAGAAAAATTCGGAAATCGTCATCATTCTCTCTGTTCTTTGTTCAGCTTCATCATATTTCACGTTACTGCCACGCGTTTTCTTAAGAAGGTAACATCTAATCCACTGCAAATTCCCGTGCGATGAACGAATACAAATGCTAGTTATTAAATATGGTAAAACTATCCTCAAGTAATAAATAATTGTTTTGAAGTCAGGCCATTACCCCATAGATCACACGGAATTACGGTACCGGTACTTCATAAACACACCTAGCTACTACAAGTTTTTATTCGTACCATGATGGGGGACGGAGGAACTCATACAGCGTAATGCCTTGTCTCAAGCCAGGAGATGTGTTGCGGTGATTTGAATCATGGAAAAGAGTAAGAGAAGAGCATCTGTGGCCTATAAAAGGAACTGTCCCTGCATTAGCCTTTGTGACGAGAAATTAAAACCACCGAAAACCATTCTCAAGACACCACCTTCCGAACGCAGAGCTCTGTTTCAAGCTCTATCTGCTCGGTGATGTAATCTGTGACCACAACGCACACTGCTCTACAAGCAAAGTTGAATGACCTGCATGGCGGTCAAGTGGTAAAGAAGAGGGTTCTACACAAGTGTGAACACGTATGATGCAACACACCAGTTCCATAATGGACATTCCCGAGTCATTCAATTCTGATTCATTATAAGATGTCATATTGCAGTGTCTATTGCTAGAAGATATTAAAGTACAGAGGTTCGTTTATACCACTATCTACAGGTTCGTTCTGAACCACGGGACGTTCACTGGCTTGGCGGGTTGCATATCGAATGGTTCGGTTTTTTTTTTTTTTTTTGGACATACACAATACATACAGGTTTTCAGGGACTCGGGAATACGAAAGTGCTGGGACTGGGGAAGTGGTAATGGCGATTAGTGTTTTAAGAGGAAGTACAACTAGGCAACACGATATAACACTAATCAGAGGGAAATATTGGAAGGGATCCGTGCGAGTGGGGATGTAGTGTCTGAGATATGGAATTTATCTACTGCGCAAGTGGTAAACCACAGAACTGTATCTTCATGGCTGCTGATCATGGAAGTAGAACCTATAATCTCCTGGACACGAGCTTACAGCTACAAGACCTCTATCAAGTAACAATTTATTGTACCATTCTGTTTAATCATGAGAATGGATATTTAACGCAGTAATAATATTGCGCAACATGACGCCGCTTGTGAGAGCATGATGCTATACAGAGCGCGGGAGTTCAGAAGGTAATTCCCGAGGCAGGGTGTGGCTGTGTACGAGTGAGAAAGGATATATGTGGAAGAGAGAAAGAGAGATAAGATTTTGTTATGGGAAGTCCCAGCGCCACCCTAACAATATTTTAAGCGAGAGCAGACAGGTTCGCCACACCACGGGAATTGAGCCATAATTCTCATATTTGGAGGTTTCCCAGGATAGCAAAAGGATGGGAATTATCACTAGAATTTTACGAAGCTAAAGGTACGTCACAGTCTATTAACATATAATTAAATTAATAAATACGTAGCAAGCCGAACCACCCTGGGAAGATCTTTAGTGGCCACATTCCAGACTCAAGTTGTTTCTCGGGGCATTCCCTAGCATCGTTTGGTTTGGTGCCTCCTATAAGAGCTGAGAGATGAGGAGGAGGGCATTCATTCAACGATCACATTGCTGCTCGTGCGCGTCGCGTCTGCCTAGATTGCGCCAGAAACCTTTTTGTCCAGAACAAAGACAGTGAGTAATTAGTGCTGTGCGCTAACTTTGATTCAGTGGATCAGTGATCTATAAAGTTACATGTGGTAAGTTCATAGGTGTGACAATATTTAGATACTTATCAGCGAGGTCGCGTGTGGCTAATTCATTGGCAACAAAAGAACGCTGTACTTATAGACTTCAATAAGAAGCGGTAAGGGCGAAGCTCGCGAGGTGCAGAGGAAGTGCAGACAATAGGCTAAGGAAGTCTATATTCATTTTCTGATAGACCTGTGAATCCGAATTAGGCGGGCATGAAAACACGATAAGTGACTAGATAGGTTCGAGGGCTGAAAGCAGATAGTGACATAGTGCACAAGTTAGCGAGTATACGGTTATACGAGAATAGAGGACAAAGGGTTGTAATGTTGCAGAGTGTTAGAAATGTATGCTAGCTCCAACTTTAAATAAAAGCCCAGAATGATGTGTTGTGATTAAAATAGGCATCTCATTGTAGTAAGAGGCCGAGACGTGTTCCAAGGGACGAGAGGTGCAAGATCTTCAGAACGTGGCTTCGAGAAGACGCTACCTTGAACGAGTCATCCCTCAAGAAGACGGCACCATGGACCAGCTGTAGTGGAAACCGGACTCCAAGGATCGACCCTGGTCGAGACCGCTACCATGATGGGCTAAACCATTATAGCCTACCCAGAGGGAGAGAAGAGGAGGTCATCATAATGAGATAAGTGAACCATGGTCCTAGGCATGCAATAGAATTGGGGAGTTACGCAGAAATGGAAGGATTAAACTTGTAAATATTAACATAGGATTTGATTGTAGCCTATCAGGCTGCGTATTAAGATTGTTTTGATGTATTTATAGTGTAAGGGTAGATAGATTTTCTTTTTCTCTATATGTAAGGCAGACAATGATGTAACTTGATAACGCGGCAAGATGTAGTGTGCCTAGTTGGTATGAGCTGTTTGAGAGCGATAGACCAGATATTTTTTCTTTGTGTCGGTCGTTGGATACGTTTCCCTTGTATGTTAGGGCCACTTAGAGTAATTATCATTTCATTATCTGGGGAAGGGCAGACATATCTGCGTAATGTAGATGTGCATGCTGACTATATTGGATTATATGCATGGCTCTATCTATGCTACTTTGATGAACATTAATCTATTAACGTAGGCGGAAACGTTAACACGATTTTGGTCTCTGTGCTACTCTGCCAAACACGGGCTTGAACCTCTGACCCCAAGGTTACTGTATACTCGTTGCATAATTGGCCGTCATGACCTTACGGGGTTGCATAGTTGAATACTTTATATAATGTAATTGAGGCCCGTGGTGGTCTATTAATGAAGTCGGATACGTTGGGTGAGATGTGTTTTCCTTCACTATTTTTGTGACCATTCCTTCGCTATTTGTAGAAGTATAAAAGCCCCTTTGTGAAGAGAGCTCTGCGAGCGCGAGATGTAGGGTACGAGGCCACAGGCAGGGTTTGTTTACAACTTTTTTGTGACGGGGGCGAGGCGCATGGCGAGACAGTAGAGGTCAACGTACGGCCTGCACTGGGGTAGGTGCGGCCATCTTTAAATCGCCCGGGTGAAGGACATTCTTCCTTTGGCAGAGAGGCGTTTGGGGGGGGGGGGCAGAGTCGCTTAATTTATTTGATTTTTACCTTTCTTTTCTTTTTTGTTGTTTCGCATTCTTATTGACGCGTATTATACCTATGTTATCTTGGCACTATGTAATTGGTAATGATAGTCCATCTGTTGACACATTTTTTTTGCTTGGTGGACATGAGTTCACGTCTATGTATATATGTAGAATATGGCTGTAGAGTAGCTTATCTGAGACGTTTTCGACACTTGTTGTGCTGCTAATTATGTGTCTATAAGTTTCCCAAAAGGGGAGAGAACTTTCAATTGTAGGTCTATTCCTGCGGAGTATCCCTAATTCTACCATCATGTCCTTTTATGTCGTAGGCATAGTGGTGCTGTTCCATGTAGGGATAACAACCATTCTTTCCCTGGTTCACAGATCTACAACTTCATCATGCAAATTGTATTTTCTTGGTTATCTTTTAAAATTGTAGATGTGAGCCCTTGAGGCACTTATTTGGGCACTACAGGTGCAATTATTGTAAATATCCAAATTTTCGAATATACAGACTTCTGCTCAAAATTCATATCGTAGCGAAAGTGTTCCTCATTTAGTAGTTTACTGTAATTGTATTGTTCCCCATAATCCTCTCGTCATAAGAACCCTATCGTCGAACTTGTCTGCCGACTGCAGCCGAGTTGGTGCCCGTATGTAATAACAGGTGAGCAGGTAAGTACTGTATGATCCTGCAGTGTTGTTGTGCCCTGTAGGGTACATTATCCCACTCATAAAATTATTATTATTATTATGATTATTTACATGTTGTTTTACGTCACACCAACACAGACAGGTCTTATGGCAAAGATGGGATAGGAAAGGGCTAGGAATGGGAAGGAAGCGGCCGTGGCTTTAATTAAGGTGTGAAAATGGGAAACCACAGAAAGCCGTCTTTAGGACTACCGACAGTGGAATCCAAACCCACTACTTTCCGAATGCAAGCTCACACTATCGCTCCCCTAACCGCACCACCAACGTGCTCGGTATTAATAGAATATTATTATTATTATTATTATTATTATTATTATTATTATTATTATTATTATTATTATTATTATTATTATTATTATTATTATTAGTTCATGGTGTGGGTTACTGTATTCACGGCCTAGTTCGTGAACCATGGGCAACGGCTGAGTGGCCTAGTAAGTGGACCTGAGAGTCGGGATACCAGTGGCTACGGAATCGGAGTGGGCATCTCGGACATAATCTGAGTCATGGCCTTCCCTGTGCCCAGACGGCTAGGGCTAAACAATCCATCGGTGGTCCCTAATCAGTTAGAATAAAGATCCTCACTTGGACTATGTATAAGTGGGGTAGCATCCTGGTTTATGGAATTACCGAGCTCAGAATATTTTGAACACGCCTCGGACCTATGGGAGTAACGGAGTCCTACTCCAATTAGACCAGTTAGGGACTCCTTGGAACAAACCTGGCGAACGTAATGGAATTCGGTGGGGAACTATCAATATTAACGGGGCTTATGGAAGAAAGAGAGTAGAACTGGCTGGTCAGCAAATTTGTTGCATTTGTTTCGTGATATTAAGGTAAGGGGAGATAATGAGGAAGAGATAGGAGATTATAAAGTATACTTGACCCGTGTTAAAAAGGGAAGGGCAAAGAGTGTGGTAGGTCTGTTCATCAGGAATACTATTGCACGCAACGTAGTTTCTGTAAGACAAGTAAACGTGTGAATGATGTGTGTAGATTTGGCAGTTGGAGGAATTAGGACGAGAATTGTCGCAGTGTATTCACCATGCGAGGGTGCAGATGAGGATGAAATTGACAAGTTTTATGAAGCATTGAATGACATTGTAGTCAGGGTCAACAGCAAGGCCAGGATAGTGCTAGTGGGCGATTTCAATGCGAGAGTTGGAAATAGAATTGAAGGATACTAAACGGTGATTGGTAAATGTGGGGAAGATATGAAGTTAATAGGAATGGGAAGTGTCTGATGGACTTCTGTGCTAGTATGGGTTTAGCAGTTACGAATACATTCTTCCAGTATAAGGCTATTCACCGCTACACATGGGAGGGGTACCAGATCAATAATAGACTATATCTTAACCGACTTCAAATTCTGGAAATCTTTTAGGAATGTACGTGTTTTTCGGGGATATTTTGATGAAACAGGCCACTAATTGATCTGTAGTGAACTAAGTATCTCTAGGCCTAGGGTAGAGAAAGTGAAATCTGTCTGCAGACGAATAAGGGCAGAAAATCTCCAGGACGAGGAAATTAGAAGTACATGGATATAATTAGTGAGAAGTTCCGAACAGTGGACAGCAAGCAGGTTCAGGATATAGAAAGAGTATGGGTGGCATACAGGGATGCTGTAGTAGCAACAGCAAGGGAATGCCTGGGAACAATTGTGTGTAAAGATGGGATAAAGCGAACATCTTGGTAGAATCTGGCTCCAAACAAATGCTGATGCAGGCAGAGAATTGTACATAGATGAAAGAAACAGAGCGAAACATATAGTTGTTGAATCCAAAAAGAAGTCGTGAGAAGATCTTTGTAATAACCTGGAAAAGCTGCAAAAGCAGGTAAACCTTTCTGGACAGTTATAAAGAATCTTATAAAGGGAGGGAAAAGGGAAATGATCAGTGCCTTGGGTAATTCAGATGAACTCATATATGATTCCAGGGAATCACTGGACAGGTAAAGAGAATACTTTGAAAATCTTCCCAATGTGAAAGGAAGTATTCATGGTGGTGTTGCGAACAACGGAGTTCATTGGGAGGAGGAAAATGATGTTGGTGAAATTACGGTTGAGGGAGTAGAAAGGTTGGTAAATATCAATCAGTCACTACTGATCTGCATTTAGGGCAGTCGCCCAAGTGTCAGATTCCCTATCCGTAGTTTTCTTCGCCTTTTCTTAAATGATTGCAAAATAATTGGGAAATTATTGAACATCTCCCTTGGTAAGTAATTCCAATCCCTAACTCCCCTTCCTATAAACGAATATTTGCCCCAATTTGTCCTCTTTAATACTAACTTTATCTTCATATTGTGATCTTTCCTACTGTTAAAGACACCACTCAAACTTACTCGTCCACTGATGTCATTCCACGCCATCTCTACGCTGACAGCTCGGAACATACCACTTAGTCGAGCAGCTCGTCTCCTTTCTCCCAAGTCTTCCCAGCCCAAACTCTGCAACAGTTTTGTAATGCTACTCTTTTGTCGGAAATCACTCAGAACAAATCGAGCTGCTACTATTTTGGATTTTTTTTCCAGCTCTTGAATCAAGAAATCCTGGTGCGGGTCCCATACACTGAAACCATTCTCTAGTTGGAGTCTTACCAGAGACTTAAACTCCCTCTCCTTCACATCCTTACTACAACCCCTAAATACCCTCAAAACCATGTGCAGAGATCTGTACCCTTTAATTACATTCATATTCATGTGATTACCCCAATAAAGGTCTTTCCTCATATTAACACGTAGGTACTTACAATGATCAAGGAAAGGAAATTCCACACCATCAACGTAGTAATTAAAACTGAGAGGACTTTTCCTATTTGTAAAACTCACGACGTAACTTTTAACCCCGTTTATCATCATGCCATTGCCTACTGTCCATCTCACAACATTATCGAGGTCATTTTGCAGTTGCTCACAATCTTGTAACTTATTTATTACTCTGTGAAAAAAAAACATCATCTGCAAAAAGCCTTATCCCTGATTCCACTTCTTTACCCATATCATTGAAATATATAAGAAAACATAAAGGTCCAATAGTACTGCCTTGAGGAATTCCCCACTTAATTATTACAGGGACAGAAAAGGCTTCGCCTACTCTAATTCTCTGAGTTCTAATTTCTAGAAACAGAGCCACCCTTTCAGTCACTCTTTTGTCAAGTCCAATTGCACTCATTGTTGCCAGTAGTCTCCCATGATCTACCCTATCAAATGCCTTCGGTAGCTAAATCGCGATACAGTCCAATAGACCTCCTGAATCCAGGATATCTACTTGCTGGAATCCTACAAGTTGAGCTTATGTGGAATAACCTTTCCTAAAGCCAAACTGCCTTCTATCAAACTAGTTACTAATTTCGCATACATGTCTAATATAATCAGAAAGAATGCTTTCCCAAAGCTTACATGCAATGTATATCAAACTGCCTGGCCTGTAGTTTTCACCTTTATATCTATAACACATTCCTTTATGCACAGGGGCTACTATAGCAACTACCCATTCAATTGCTCTTTCATGCAAACATTAATCAAATAAGTACTTCAGATATGGTAATATATCCCAACCCATTGTCTTCAGTATATCCCCCGAAACCTTATCAATTCCAGCTGCTTTTCTACTTTTCAACTTTTGTATCTTACTGTAAATGTTATTGTTGTCATAGGTAAATTTTAATACTTCTTTAGTATTAGTCACCTCCTCTATCTGGACATTAACCTTGTAACCATCAATCTTTGCATACTGCTGACGGAAAACTTCTGCCTTTTAAAGATCCTCGCATACACACTCCCCTTCTTCATTAATGATTCTTGGAATATCCTTCATGGAACCTGGTTCTGCCTCAAAGTACCTATACATACTCCTCCATTTTTCACTAAAATTGTTATGGCTGCCAATTATGCTTGCCGTCATGTTATCCTTAGCTGACTTCTTTGCTAAATTCATTTTCCTAGTAAGTTCCTCCAATTTCTCCTTACTTCCACAGACATTTCTAACTCTATTTCTTTCCAACCTGCACCTCCTTCTTAGTCCCTTTATTATCTGTTATAATATAGTGGATCTTTACCATTCCTTACCACCTTTAAAGGTACAAGCCTATTTTCACATTCCTCAACTATCGCTTTAAACCCATCCCAGAGTCTGCTTACACTTTTATTTACCGCGTTCCACCGATCATAGTTACTTGTTATTAACTCCCTCATGCCTGTTTTATCAGCCATATGGTATTGCCTAATAGTCCTAATTTTAATATCTTCCTTTCTTTCACATTTATTTTTAACTACCACAAAAACACCTTCGTGATCACTAATACCATCTATTACTTCGGTTTCTCTATAGAGCTCATCTGGTTTTACCAACACCACATACAGAATATTCTTCCCTCTAGTTGGTTCCATTACTTTCTGAAGCAGATGCCCTTCCCATGTTAACTTATTTGCCATTTGTTGGTCATGCTTCCTGTCGTTTGCATTACCTTTCCAATTGACATTTGGTAAACTGAGATCACCCACTACAATCACATTCCTTTCCTTATCGTTTCCCACATAGCTGATTATCTTATCAAATAATTCTGAAACAGCGTCTGCTCTACCCATTTCCGGTCTGTACACTCCAAAGACATCAAGTTGCCTATTATCTTTAGTGATGAGCTTTACACCTAGAATTTCATGTTTGTCAACCTTTTCGTAGCTTACAAATTCTTCTTTCGCCATAATGAATACTCCTCCTCCTGCCATTCCTATCCTATCTCTACGATACACACTCCAGTTCCGTTAAAAAAATTCTGCATCCACTATTTCTCAGCCATGATACAAC
The DNA here is from genome assembly GCF_040414725.1 of Anabrus simplex. NCBI lineage: Eukaryota > Metazoa > Arthropoda > Insecta > Orthoptera > Tettigoniidae > Anabrus > Anabrus simplex. The sequence continues at coordinate 1,533,835,756 of NC_090265.1, read as the reverse complement.
TCCTATTAACTTAATTCTACTCGTTTCTTTACAATACTTCTACAGTTCAGCACTAACATTTTTATGTCATCCCTACTTGATTTTCAGTCCCCTGTTCCCTTGTCACAGCTTCCTAGGCCACCGCGTTTCCCTGAACATACCTCCATATTACCCTTCTAAACAAACTTCCTAACTTATATGTAGCACTGGGGTTTAAGTGAATTCCATCTGAGTGCAAATCATTATCTCCTACCCACCCATTAGGATCTAGAAATCTCACTCCCATTTTCCCACACACCCACTCCATAGGCTCATTTAAATCCCCAATCACCTTCCAGTAATTATCCTTCCTACACAGTATTCCACTGATAACAATCTTCGCTTCCTTCAACTTCACCTGTACTGTATTTACCAGGTCCCACACATACCCAACTATATTCTTACTTATACCTGCTTGTCTCACGTCGTTAGTACCAACGTGAAACACTACAACCTTCGCCTTTCCCTCCTCCTTCTCTTCTACTTTCCTCAACACCTTTCTTACCCTAAGTCCTGGATAACACTCTACCCTGGTACCCTTTCCTCCGCACACTTTCCCGGCATGTCTAACAATGGAATTTCCCATGACCCGAGCCTCAACCCTACCCACCCCATTTGATCCGCTCCCTTCCTAGCCAGTCCTATCTTTTCTGACAGCTGCAGAAGCTACTTCCACCTCACTTTCGTCCACCCCATGACTCTGTTCGACCGTCTTGTCCTATCCACTACTCCAGATTTCCCTTTGCTACTTTTTTCCCTTTCTCTTACTGCCACACTTCTCAGCAACAGTTTCCTGTTCCTCATCTTCCCTCGATTGTTCTACCTGCAGTGACTCGTATCGATTTTTCAAAGACACCTGTCATGAATTCTGATCCTGAATGGAGCTCTTACCGTGCAATCTCCTTCCCCTTATAACATTAGACCACCTGTCTCCTAAAATTCCCCCCTTTCCTTCCCATCCCTCTTTTACACCTACTGTATCCTGTGCAGTTTTTGAGGGAGGCCTACTTTCCTTCCTGTCTTCTGAGAGAATCCTAATTATCTCCCTCAAACTCTCGAACTCCTCCCTCATACTCCTTAATGCCTGGCTGCACCCACAGTTCCTACACGTGCACTCCTTAGCCTTTAATTACTGAATAATGAAAAGAAAAGAAAAATATGATAATTTATTCTGTGCAAAATTAAAAATGAAAGGGAAGAAACATCGTCTAGGATAGTTCACATAGATCACACGACATTAAGGTAATTAATATAGGCTACTACTACATTACAATACTACTTAGTTTTTCGATTTGTTTTCCTACAACACCCTAACAGGATGAAAATTGCTGTTAATTGCTGGAAATAGAGAATAATACACTAAAATTACACAACTCTAAACTACAGTTAAGTCTACGCTAATTACTACAACATAATTCTAGTAAATGTGTTACATTTTTTCTAGTGGCTTTACGTCGCACCGACACAGATAGGACTTATGGCGACGACGAGATAGGAAACGCCTAGAAGTTGGAAGGAAGCGGGCGTGGTCTTAAATAAGGTACAGCCTCAGCATTTTCCTTGTGTGAAAATGGGAAACCACGGAAAACCATCTTCAGGCCTGCCGACAGTCGGATTCGAACCCACTATCTCACGTATGCAAGCTCACAGCTGCGCGCCCCTAACCGCACAGCCAACTCACCCGGTAAGAGAGATACTACAGATACCACAGAAATATTTCACAGTAATAGAATAAACACACTATTTTCTAATAAGATACTATAATACACTATTATAATTTTTAACTACGTTCAGACTACGTTCAGATACTACAATACACTAGAATAATTTTAAACTACTTTCAGACCTATTCTGATTACAACAGGTTATTGCTAAGCACAAACAGGAAAGGAAATTACAATTAAAGGTCGAAATTCGCAAAGACTACTCAAAATAATAGAATAAGCACTCTAATTTCTAATAAGTTACTATAATACACTACAATAATTCTAAACTACATTCAGACGTATCCTAATGCTAAGCACAAATAGAAATGAAAATTCCAATTAGGCCTAAAGTTAGAAATTCGCAAGGACTGCCGATACGTAGACAGATTAATATCAGTGCTACACTATGCTGTAATAGAAATGAAACCTGCCGTGTGCACAAAGATACATACGAATATAACAAGCAAGATACTATCTAATATACCGTATCTACACTACAATTCGGAACTAAAATGTGGTTATGTGATTATTACAGATGGTGGATTACTACGCGGGACGGAGAATAAAAGTGTCTTTAAATGCTGAAAAATGTGAAGTTGTTTACAATAATTTCTCAAAAGTATTTCTGTCTAAACTACGCCAGGGAGTTGAATTGCATTTATTGGGATGTAGGAACATGATTATTAGCTAACCACTCATAAATCCTGAATGATCGAAGGTGTTAAATTTAAATTACGGATACTTTAACTGCCCACTCAGAACTACAAATGATCGAAATACAAGTATCAGCTGATTTTTATTTATATTTTCTTGATACGCACACCCTTTGTTCACAACTGATCCCAGTAACTGGCGTCCAATTACTATATGCTCAGTTATTAGACGAGTCTTCGACAAAGTTCTTGATAAACAGCTTCGGAACTACACTGTGTTTCGTGACAATAAAAGGGGTTTCACCAGTACACCCGGTACTTACATAAATACCTCAATTTTGGAAGCCAATTTATAGCACACTAGGCAAGAAAAGACCGATGCATGCATTATATTTCTCGACGTTGGCAAAGCTTTTGATAACGTCGGACATTCGCACCTCCAGAGCACACTGGAGTCGGTCGGAGTACCCGAAAAGCTGACGAGACTGCTAATTGCTCAACAAGAGGGAAACGTAACACAGATACAGACACGAAAACAGGGAACAAAACCCATCAAAATTAATCGCGGTGTGATCAAGGCTCCCCTTTGTCACCGGCATTACTTAACATCGCTACCAATCATATTGTGGAAGAACTATCTGAAGATTCTTTAGCAGGGAATTACGGTTACTCGATTGCAAACGAGGAGCCTAACCTCACTATAATGTGTTTTGCCAACGTTACGGTAATATTTGGGAAAAACACTGAATCTGCTGCCGAACTCGTCAGGATCGCCATAGAAAGATTTAAGGAACTCGGCCTGCACGTAAGCGCTTCAAAATCAGCTTGTCTTTCTAGCACGAAATGTCAGCTAACGGAGGAGAATATCATCATTAATGACGACTGTGAAATTAAATCACAGTGCAACGGAAGTGCGATTCGTTACTTAGGTGTGAATTTCATCAATGAACTTAAACTGGATCCACAAGCCGTACTTGATAAGACGCGAAACAAGATTGACACCCTTGTTAGCACACCATTGCTGCAATCTGACCAGAAACTTTCAATTTTAAATAGTTCAATACCACCTACTCTTATTTACCCACTCCAAGTTATTCCCCTAAACAAGATACCTCAAACTTTTCTATCAGATGAGGATAAAATATTAAAGAGTGGAACTAAGGAATTATTACAACTACCAGCAGACGTTCCGGATCACATGGTGTACACCGAAAGGAAGTATAAGGGCCTCGGTTTGTTTCGCGCCACTTGGGAAGCCAAACTACTGCATATTAACATATGTAATAAATTACCGCTTGCAAATAACGGCTACATTAATGCAACTAGGAACTTGGAACAAGAACGTACAATTTATTTGCAAGATCTAGGCATAGAAATGAATGATCGATTTATGTCCAAAAATAGCCATCTTCCCAATGTAAGGAAGGTCCGGCAGATACTACGAGACAGAGAAGTTCAGCCATGGACGAAGTTGCCGCACAAAGGAAAGGGCGTTGGACTCTTCCAGGAATACACGCCACGGAACAAATGGATAAGAGATCACCGAGGCTTATCCTGTGCGGAATGGACACAGTCCATCAAGATGACAGCGAATGTGTGCGCCGTTCGCTCCGTGCCGGGAAGATCCCAGGACAACACCCTCTGTCGGCGTTGCCACAGAGAACACGAAACTCTTGCCCATGTCCTGGGAGCCTGCCCTCACGGGGAGGTATTGAGAAATTCCCGCCAGCATACAATACGACACATGATTGCGACCTCGCTGAGGAATCACAGTTTCACGGTGCACGAAGAGATCTCTGGCCTAGCTACTGACGGGTGTAACAGGCGTATTGACATGATAGCCTTTCAACCAGCTAGCAAGCAAGGACTACTCTTAGATCCCACAATACGGTTCGGGTCGCACGTTGGCCAGGCCGAAGAGGTGGACGTCGAAAAGAAGTCAATTTACCAGCCAACTGTGAACTACTATAAAGACAAATATCACCTAGACAATATTTCCGTCCATGGACTCATGATCGGAGCTCGAGGCACAATCCCTAAATTTCTTGTACAGCTATGGGATTCTCTCGGTCTCAGCCGGACACGACTTCACGACATCGCTATCGCCGCAATACGAGGTTCAGTGACCATACTCCGCAATCATCTATATAACATTTGAAGAACCATATTGCAAATTTATTCCTGAGCCTTGTGGTGATTATTTCTACCTGGCACACTAGCAAACTCAACAGTAACTTAGAAGACAAAATACTGTGTAGTCGACATACTTTGCCTTTGTGGCAGCCTCCGCATGGGGGAAGTTGTAATAATAATAAAGCAATGCCAATATTTAAACTCCATTGTCAAAAAGCAGCACGAATATATGAAATTCGACCTAAAATGGCGAAGTATAGTGGGAAGGCAGGAATGAAATGGCTTCATAGAATAACAAGATTAGCATGGGGTGTTGGTAAGGTACGTTTAGATTGGAACAGGGTGAATTGCAACAACTATCGAGGTATCTCATTGACCAGGCAAAGTATTCAGTGGAATCTTGGAAGGGAGGGTGCGATCAGTGGTTGAGGGGAAGTTGGATGATAACCAGTGTGGTTTCAGATCATAGAGGGGCTGTCAGGATCAGATTTTCAGTATGCGCCGTATAATTAAAAAAAGAGGAAGAGGCAGTTGTGTTTATGTTTCGTAGATCTAGAGAAGGTATATGATATGGTACCGAGGGAAGAGATGTTTGCCATAATGAGGGACAGTGGAATTAAGGGTAGATTGTTAAAATTAATCAAAGGCATTTATGTTGACAATTGGTTGCAGTGTGAATTGATGGTAGAAGTTCTTGGTTCAGGGTACTTACAGGGCTTAGACAAGGCTGTAATCTTTCATCTTTGTTGTTCGTAGTTTACATGGATCATCTGCTGAAAGGTATAAAGTGGCAGGGAGGAAATCACGTACTATCTGCGCACTCTTTAGCGATAGATTTACACCCTAGTGCTGAATCGATCGACTTCGGTTATCTTCGAGATTCGTACTGGCAACTTTTAAAACACAAACGAAGAATCGCTTATCATCGCTGTGCGACATCTGGCGTACACTTTAAGTACTCGTACTGATGTTGTTTACACAGCAAAGCCAAACTATAGAATTCATGCTAGGAACAAGATTCGCATCGGAAAATATTATATAGTATTATATATTGTGTGTGTGACACAGTTGTTGGCGTAAAGATAATAAAGGTTTAGAAAATTCATATCGATCGATCATATCATCGATTCAATTCAGATTTCATTTCCATTCAGTTGGCAGTATTTACCGGAACCGGCAGTGCTTCCTTCTTACTCCTCGCCGAGTACAAAAATCTATCACTATAAAGTGCGCGTACAGTAAGTGGAAATGTAGTAAGCAGTCTGGCCTATGCTGAAGACTTGGTCTTAATGGCAGATTGTGCCGAAAGCCTGCAGTCTAATATCTTGGAACTTGAAAATAGGTGCAATGAGTACGGTATGAAAATTAGCCTTTCGAAGACTAAATGTCAGTAGGTAAGAAATTCAACAGAACTGAATGTTAGATTGGTGATACAAAGCTGGAACAGGTAGATAATTTTAAGTATTTAGGTTGTGTGCTCTCCCATGATGTTAATATTGTGAGTTTGAATCAAGGCGTAGTAAAGATAATGCAGTGAGCTTGCAGTTGCAATCAACAATGTTCTGAAGGAAGTCAGCTCCCGGACGAAAGTATCTTTACATCGGTCTGTTTTCAGACCAACTTTGCTTTGTGAGAGCGAAAGCTGGGTGGACTCAGGATACCTTATTCATGAGTTAGAAGTAACGAACATGAAAGTAGCGAGAATGATTGCTGGCACAGACAGGTGGGAACAATGACAGAAGGGGACTCGGAATGAGGAGATAAAGGCTAAAGCTGTACTCATAAACCGACTTCGGTGGTGGGGTCATGTGAGGCGAATGGAGGAGGATAGGTTTCCTAGGAGAATAACGGACTCTGTTATGGAGGGTAAGAGAAGTAGAGAGAGACCAAGACGACGATGGTAAGACTCACTTTCCAAAGATCTAAAGATAAGAGGTATAGAACTAATTGAGGCCACAGCACTAGTTGCAAATAGAGGATTGTGGCGACGTTCAGTAAATACACAGGGGCTTGCAGACTGAACGCTGAAAGGCATAACGGTCTATAATGATTATGTATGTCTATTATTATTATTATTATTATTATTATTATTATTATTATTATTATTATTCAGACCAACCTTGTCATTTCAATTCCATTATTTCCGCAGTAGAGTTCATAGCAACGAGCATTTTTCATTCCCGTCGAGTATGACATGGAGTGTATTATTTTATATCTCGTACTTAACCTGAAGAAGCCTCCGTGGCTCAGGCGGCAACGCGCTGGCGTCTCCCTGCTGGGTTCCGTGGTTCAAATCCCGGTCACTCCATGTGAGATTTGTGCTGGACCATGCGGAGGTGGGACAGGTTTTTCTCCTGGTACTCCGGTTTTCTCTGTCATCTTTCATTCCAGCAACACTCTCCAATATCATTTCATTTCATCTGTTAGTCATTAAGCATTGCCCCAGAGTAGTGCAACAGGCTTCGTCAGCCGGCACAATTCCTATCCTCGCCGCTAGATGGTGGGCTTCATTCATTCCATTCCTGATCCGGTCAAATGACTGGGAACAGGCTGTGGCTTTTCATTTTCACTTAATCTGAAATGTTCTTGGATAGTCGGTAATTTTCAGACTGCGATTAGGTGTCCACTGTCTTATTTGTCACACAGGTTTGACCTTGGCTGTGTTAATGACTCTTCGAACTGAACGGAAAGCAGATACATGTGTTAGACAAGCTGACCGACTCGTTCTGTTCCTGAAGTACTAGGTGCTCAATTATTCACAACGGTACAATCCAAAAGCTCTTTATGTTCACCGTACCTTTTGTGGTGTACTAGATCATTATTCTCATTACGCCCAGAAATACGTACGAGATTCACTATTTTTAACTCGAACGATGGAGACTTTCAGTGGATACGATAACTCGATTATGATTTCTCATCAGAGGTTTGTACATTCTCATTTTCACACCAGGTAAATGTTGGGGTTGTACCTTAATAGACACCACGGTAGATTCCTTCCCATTCCTAGTCCTTTCCTGTCCCATCTTCGCCGTAAGACTTGTCTCTGACGGTGCGACGTAAAGCAAATTGAAACTAGGCGTGGGAAGGATGCGACCGTGGCCTTAATTAAGTACAGCCCCAGCATTTGTCAGGTGTGAAAATAAGAAACCATGGAAAACCATCCTCAGAACTGCCGACAGTGGGGTTCGAACCCACTATCTCCTGAATGCAAGCTGATAGCTACATGACCCAAACTACGTGGCTACTTGTTCGGTCGAAATGAAACAAAATCTACAATCTCTCCAGAAAGAAATCTCTACCAGTGTAATATGTTGTCGCCTCTTTATGGATACACTATGTGTATATACATAACGCTTGTGGATTCCTTGAAAGTTGCCGACGGTATTACGTATGGAGGCCTAGGGAGTCTTTCATTTTCACGCCCTTCGTGGCCCTTGTCTTCCTTTGGGCGATACCTTCATTTTTCGAAGTGTCGGACCCCTGACATTTTTTCTCTGATTAGTGTTATATAGAGGATGGTTGCCTAGTTGTACTTCCTCTTAAAGCAATATTCACCACCACCACCACCACCACCACCACCACCTTGAAAGTTGTTACTCTTTGGGACAGTCGTGCTGCAACATCACTTTCTGGATCAATATGAAAAGTAATAGCAATCTGCTTCCCTACTCATCTTGGTTAGCACACTTCAGTGCAGCACCACCATCGGTTTCTTGCGGTTTCCCTATAACATAGTTGGTGTATTTGATGATCCAGCCAATCTCCGAACTGAAAAATTAATAAGTAACAAAAATGTAGTTCACTTCAGGTTTCTATTCCATTTTATATCCACGAATTAAAGTTGAATATTTGATATTTTTGACATCCGGATACTCTCGATAATAACTGGAATAATCAAGGGCGATCGATAATTTTGAGAATAGGACTCGATTCCTTCCTTCCTTCCTTCCTTCCTTCCTACCTTCCTTCCTTCCTTCCTTCCTTCCTTCCTTCCTTCCTTCCCACTTTAGAGAAAATGTTACATTTTCTACAAAGAAAGAAGCAAACGCGTGGCGTATACAGGCCATTGAAAATAAATGTGACAGAAAGGAACGTCTCAAAAGTAGGACTATTGTGCACTACCATATGGCTGATAAAACAGGGATGAGAGAGTTTTCAAAAAGTAAATATGATCGGTGGAAAACAGTAAATAAAAATGTAAACAGATTCTGGGATGTGTTTAAAGTAATATTGTTGCGGAATGTGAAAACAGGTTTGGAACTTTAAAGGTGGTAAGGAATGGTAAAGACCCACTATATTATAACAAAGAAGTTAAGAGACTAAGAAGGAGATACAGAAATAGAGTTAGAAATGGCTGTGGAAGTAGGGAGAAATTCAGGGAACTTACTAGGAAATTGAATCTAGCAAAGAAGTCAGCTAAGGATAACATGACGGCAAGCATAATAATTGGCAGTCATACAAATTTTAGTGAAAAATGGAAGGATATGTATAGATACTTTATAGCCAATAATAATAATAATAATAATAATAATAATAATAATAATAATAATAATAATAATAATAATAATAATAATAGTAATAATGCTTGTTGTTTAAAGAGGCCTAACAACTAGATCGTCGGCCCCAATAATAATAACAATAATAATAATAATAATAATAGTAATAATGCTTATTGTTTAAAGAGGCCTAACAACTAGATCGTCGGCCCCAATAATAATAATAATAATAATAATAATATTAATCTACATATATAAACAGTAACTTGTCCTGACTGACTGACTGACTGACTGACTGACTGACTGACTGACTGACTGACTGACTGACTGACTGACTGACTGACTGACTGACTGACTGACTGAGTCATCATCGCCGAACTAAAACCAACGGACATAAAGAAATGAAATTTTGGGGATACATTCAAATTACACAGTAAGTGCTCACTAAGGGAGGATTTTTGGATATTCCGCCGCTAAGGGGGTGGAAGGAGGGGGGGGGAATTTTTATAAATGAGTGTGTCTATAACTCGAAAACTGAACAGTATAAAGACGTGAAAGTTGGAATCTCCTTTAAAAATAAAGAAATACGTACTTTTTGTTTTCGGAAAATCCTGTTAAGGGGGTGAAAAAGGATTTGAATACCTTTTATGAGGACACTTATATCTCAAAAACTGAAGATGTTACAGTCATGAAAATTGATATTTGGAATATTCTTTAAAAACAAAGAAAGCCGTATTCCTTGTTTTTGGAAAATCTATTTAAGAGGTGGTGAACAGGTGTGAAAAGGGGATGAATTTTTAAAATGAGAGTATCTACAGTATATCTCAAACTCTTAACATGATACAGACGTGAAAACTGGTATTTGGAATCTCCTGTAAAAGTAAAGGAATAGCATATTTATTTTCTGAAAATTCACTTAAGGGAAGTGTTAAAGTGGTAAATTTTAAAAGTGAGCATATATACAGTTTATATCAAAACTCAACATGTTACAGACGTGAAAATTTGGTATTTTTAATCTCTTTTAAAAATAAAAGTAACACGTATTTGTTAGTTTTCGAAAAAACACTTCAGTGGGGGTGGGGTATAAAAAGGACTGAAAAAGGTTGAATTCTTTCTATGTGGATACTTATCTCAAAAAACTGAAGATGTTACAGGCTTGGAAATTTGTATTTGGAATCTTCTTTAAAAATAAAGGAACGCCTATTTTTTTGTTTTCATAAAATCCTTTGAAGGGAGTGAAAAAAAGGTGAGAAAGAGGTTGAATACTTGTTTAAGGATACCTATATTTTAAAAAAATGTTACATTCATGAATAGTGATGCGTTACTTGGATTCTCCTCTAATAGAGACACACGTATTTTTTCGTTTTATAAAAGCCTACTTAAAGGAGAGGGTGAACAGGACTGACAAATGGGCTGAATTTTTAAAATGAGTATATCTACCGTAATCTCAAAAACGTTACAGGCGTGAAAATTGGTTATTTTAACGTAAGAAGACAAAATTCCAAATAGCGGTATATATTTTAAATCCTAGGTGTGAAATAGGAAATATTTTTAAACGTTCCACTGCTAAAGTGTGAAATGAGGTTAGCTCCGTAAACTAAATTATTCATCCCTCCAAAAGTGTTTGACGCACAAAGATGTAATGTTTTTAGAAACGTCTTATTTTATGTCTTAGATGTAAACTATCTTATACTTCAAAATGTTTTTCCACTTGACTCTCCTTTTGACTCTCAAAAACACAATATCCATTCCTCCGAAACCGTTTCGGGCACGAACATAACTTTTTTTTAATGAAATGTGGTCTTCTATGTCCTAGATGCTAATAAATATTTAAAAACGTTCACCCCTTAAAACAAGTAGTCATTCCTCCATTATTGTTCGACGTACAAAATCAAAATTTCACAGGTTAGTCACTTTTACATCCAAGATGTTAAATAAGATATGGTTTAAAACATTCAAATTCTTCCGTGCGGGGTTCAAGTGAGTGGTAGATTATAACGTAAACAATAATTCTCCCAAAACAATTTGACGTACGAACTGAGGACGTATTTTACAGGCTCAGCTAACAGTGGACTCTCCAAATTATAAACTTTGAAAGATAACGTTCATTTTAAAGCCGTAGCGAAGCACGGGTATTTTGCTAGTAGTAATAATAAAAATAATAATAACAATGACCACATGATATTGTGTGTAGTAATAATAATAATTCCGTCTCTGTGGTGTAGTGGTTAGTGTGATTAGCTGCCACCCCCGGAGGCCCGGGTTCGGTTCCCGGCTCTGCCACAGAATTTGGGAAGTGGTACGATAGCAGGAACGGGGTCCATTCAGCCTCGGGAGGTCAACTGAGTAGAGAGGTAATCGATTCCCATCTCAGCCATCCTCGTTCTTTTCCTGGTTTCCCACTTCTCCTTCAGGCAAATGCCGGGATGGTAGCTAACTTAAGGCCACGGCCGCTTCCTTCTCTCTTCCTTGTCTATCGCTTCCGATATTCCCATCCTCCCACTAGGCCTCGTGTTCAGCATAGCAGTTGAGGCGAATAGGTGAGGTACTGGTCCTCCTTTCCAGTTGTATCCACGACCCAAAGTCTCACGCTCCAGGACACTGCCCTTGAGGCGGTAGAGGTGGAATCCCTCACTGAGTCCGAGGGAAAAACAAACCCTGGACGGTAACGGGATTAAGAAGGGAAGAAAGAGCAAAACACTAGAGGCGGCAAACTATCGATAGTAATCGCCATCGATATTTTCCGATATTATGAGCTCTACTATCGATAGTAATCGATAGTTTTCGAAAAGTGGAACTAATCATATCATTATGCCCGAAAATAGAAGATTTATTGAACACAATCCACAAAAACATCAGTAGGAAGCAGAACTATTTCATGCTATGCAATTTCTGAAATTCAAATCGGAATCACTCATAAAGCTCTTCAGTGGCACGTCCGATACATTCTCGGGCTGCACACACTTGCCCATAATGTGACCGCCCGAGAAATTCTCGTTCAGCTGCAGTGTTCATTTTGCGATCGCCCGACATTTCCTCGGGTATTGCAATATCTTTGGAAAAATATTTTACAGCATTCTCAACAGAAGGCAGGAGAGTTTTCAGTTGCTTTCATGAAGTCTTTGACCTAAAATATGCTTTACCTTCTCTCGCCTACATACAGTCTCTGACAACATTTAATCCCATTTTTTGTCCCGTATTGGCATGAAATCAACTAAGGTTAGGTTGAATGGAAGATCCCGCCTTCCAAAATACTAAATAGTCTTTCTGCCGTCACTGAAGTCGCAGGTACGCAGAGATACTTAAATGCACACCTATGAATTGGAACAAACTCCTCACCAGTTAACTGCAAACAGCTGAGGGGGGAAAAAAACTATCGTTGACTATCGACAATAGGCAACTGACTATCGATGTATGACGATAGTGGTCGCTATCGATAACTATCGATAGCGCTATCGATAGTTTTCCGCCTCTACAAAACACTATTTTCACCACAACAATGACGTCTTTGCTGAACAATAAGCTAAACTATTCCATTACGGTTAGAACTGTGTGATAATAATGGTGTTCCAAATAGACACGTTATGTTGTTTTCCACCTCTATGCTCTTTTAAAGGTACGATGTTAGCTTCTAAGAAAATGCTTTCAGATTTCTCACAACAGAATTTCTCTAGCGGCAACATGCACCCTATACACTTAATGCCTGATTTGGTAACAAAGGAAAACAGTCCATTTAACTCAGGTAATTCAATATACCGCTTCATTGAAACATGCATACCGCTAATGGCTTGTTCTCTCTAGTTGAAGCACGTTTCCACGAATCCTGATTGGATAGCGACAACTACAGTATACTGTATGAACGAGAAAGCACAAGGAATGATCGAGTGAGAAGAAACGAAGCAGTAGTCCTCGTTCCAAAGAATGCTGTAAATTAGTTTGACGGTACTGACCCATTCATTTTCTTACGTTGTGGATATAGAGAGTAATCTACTAACAAGCCACAACCGGTGTGCTCTATCACGATAGATGTCGGTCTTTCAGTTAAAAGCTAACATGCGACTTACTGGACTCTATAATAAGTTATAAGAACTCATTTTGCCGATTTAGAAGAAGTCATGCCATGATATACTATTGAAGTCCGGCTCCATAGCTAAATGGTTAGCGTGCTGGCGTTTGGTCACAGGGGCCCCGGGTTCGATTCCCAGCAGGGTCGAGGATTTTAACAATCATTGGTTGATTTCGCTGGCACGGGGACTGGGTCTTCATCATCATTTCATCCTCATCAAGACGCGCAGATCGCCTATAGGAGTCAAATTAAAAGACCTGCATCTGGCGAGCCGAACTTGTCCTCGGACACTCCCGGCACTAAAAGCCATACGCCGTTTCTTACTACTATTAAAAACTGACGTTTCATGTTTCTCTGTGGTAGGTTTTCTCAGTGTAAAATGTTGGTCTTTTTCAGTTCATTAAATCAATATAAAATCTTAGAGATTGTACCAATATCAAACTTAAAACTTTGAGTTAGAGATTACAGTGAGACTATAAATTCACATGTCTAATATAGCGAAGCCATCTCCACACAGGCCATGAAGACACTGGAGGAGTGAAAGGTAAAGGTCCCACTCACTGAATCCTTCCTTCCTTCCTTCCTTCCTTCCTTCCTTCCTTCCTTCCTTCCTTCCTTCGGCCATAGAGCTTATGATATTTTTGATATCTGAAACATTAAGCATATTGAGAACACGTATGGTGTCCGCCTCTATGTTCTAGTGGTTTATGTGATTAGCTGCCACCCCCGGAGGCCCGAGTTCGATTCCCGGCTCTGCCACGAAATTTGAAAAGTGGTACGAGGGCTGGAACGGGGTCCACTCAGCCTCGGGAGGTCAACTGAGTAGTGTTGGCTACTGAATGTATGATTCGAAGCAGTGTATCGATTCATTCAAGTGTCCGAGTGAATCGATTCACAGGAACGGCGAGCTCACGGCACACGATTCAACTTACCCCCAGCGGACAGTGCTGAGTGGCGCACTCACTGGACGTTGACGGGGAGCCGAGCTTCCGCTGCAGCGAGACTGTGAATCATGGCACATCGAAAGAATCGTGAACGAGCGCGGCTCAGTTAGACACATGATACACACGGCTCCTTATCGGCTCACTGGACACGCGGAGAGCCGAGCTTCCGCTGCAGCGAGACTGTAAATCATGGCACATCGAAAGAATCGTGAACGAGCGCGGCTCAGTTAGACACATGATACACACGGCTCCTTATCGGCTCACTGAACACGCGGAGAGCCGAGCTTCCGCTGCAGCGAGACTGTGAATCATGGCACATCGAAAGAATCGTGAACGAGCGCGGCTCAGTTAGACACATGATACACACGGCTCCTTATCGGCTCACTGGACACGCGGAGAGCCGAGCTTCCGCTGCAGCGAGACAGTGAATCATGGCACATCGAAGGAATCGTGAACGAGCGCGGCTCAGTGAGACACATGATACACACGGCTCCTTATCGGCTCACTGGACGCGCGGAGAGCCAAGCTTCCGCTGCAGCGAGACATACAGTGAGCCATGGCACATCGAAAGAATCGTGAACGAGCGCGGCTCAGTGAGACACAAGTTACACACGGCTCCTTATCGGCTCACTGCAGCGAGACATACAGTGAGCCATGCTACACTGAAAGAATCGTATGCTATAATGGACTCTCGAGCTCAGCTCATTTGAAAATAATACCCATTTGCATTCACTGTCCTCTTCTTACAGGGAGGTTTAAATAATAGATTGATTTATTTGCAGTGTTAAAAAGGTAGTCACAACATAATTCTGAAGTAGCTATTAAGTAGGTAGGCTATTAGGTTATACTATTTATTAGTTTAATGAATCTTAGTATTATACCTTAGTTGACATTTGACAATTAAACTCTACTCTAGCCTGCCCTATGACAATGAGTCATGCTCATGACCACTCAAAAGTACCTGTTTTATATTGGGAAGATCGGCTCAGTATTCTCTCAGTTCATATGTCACATCGTTGCACAAGACTTCAATCATATGTGGACAGACACAATAACTTAACCAACAGTATGTTGAATCAGAAAACCAGCGGGCTACTGTACATCTCGGGTAGCCTATACACAATATGACTATTAAAAAAATTCTCAGCTGATAGAAAAATACTTTTTTTAAAAATGACTGAGCGAGTTGTCGTGCGGTTAATATCGCGTGGCTATGTGCTTGCATTCGGGGGATGGTGGGTTCGAATCCCACCGTCGACAGCCGTTAAGATGGTTTTTCCGTAGTTTCCCCATTTTCACACCAGGAAATGCTGGGACTGTACCTTAATTCAGGTCATGGCTGCTACCTTCCTAATCCTAACCTTTCCCACCCTGCGTCGCCGGAAACCTTCGCTGTAGTAGAGTAAGTAGCATTTTTTCTAAGAAAGGAGTTCATAGTATGAAGACCAGATGGCAGCTGCGAGCACTGAATGCTGTTGCTGCTGTCTTACCAGCACATACTACACAGATGCAGTAGGAGCGGTGACCAATGAGCCGTGAATCGGATCACGGTATCGATTCAGTAACGTGAACGGAATCAAATGAATCGATTCAGTAAAATGAATCGGATGTCCCATCACTACAACTGAGTAGAGGTGGGTTCAATTCCACCTCAGCTATCCTGGAAGTGGTTTTCCGTGGTTTCCTACTTCTCCTCCAGGCAAATGCCGAGATGGTACATAACTTAAGGCCACGTCCGCTTCCTTCCGTCTTCCTTGTCTATCCCTTCCAATATTCCCATCCCCCCGCAAGGTCCCTGTTCAGCATAGCAGGTGAGACGGCCTGGGCGAGGTACTGTCATCCTCCCCAGTTGTATCCTCCGACCCAATGTCTCACGCTCCAGTACACTGCCCTTGAGGTGGTAGAGGTGGGATCCCTCGCTGAGTCCGAGAGAAAAACCAACCCTGGAGGGTAAGCAGACTAAGAAAGAAAGAAAGAAAGAAAGAAAGAAAGAAAGAAAGAGAACACGTATGGAATGGGACAAAGAGTTCATTTTTTATTATTATTATTATTATTATCTTTATTATTATTATTATTATTATTATTATTATTATTATTATTATTATTATTACTATTATTATTATTATTATTATTATTTTAAGGGGCTTAGTATCTGTACAGGGGCATAAACAGATTGCCGTATTGTTAAGATACCTGATATGTTTAAGCATGCGCTGTTTTATATCAAAATGTGATTAACTCACAAGAAAATCGAAATATGTTTCACCAGTCAATGCATGTGAGATTTTTGAATTTGAAAGTAATTTCCAAGTAGTTCGGATTTCACGTCTGGAGTTCCTGTTAATATGATTACGAACATTTGGGAGATAGTGAGTTCGAACTCCACTGTCGGCAGCCCTGAAGATGGTTTTCCATTGTTTCCCATTTTCAAATCAGGCAAATGCTGGGGATGTACCTTAATTAAGGCCAAGGTCACTTTCTTCTCTTTCCTAGCCCTTTACAATCCCATTGTATTTCTAAGACCTGCCTGTGTCGGTGCGACGCAATGCAAACTGTAATGTACAGTGTGATTACGAAATCCACAGTCACGTGGTTCAGAGAGAACAGAACTTAAAAGAATATTTTTTTTCTATTTTTCCTTGAATGAATGTCAACAAATGACAAGTATAACCTTTAAATGTTGCGGAGTGTTGGTCGAATAAGATTGCTACTGGCTTCTTGGTTCGAATCCTGGACAATTCTCAAGGAATTTTTGAAACGAAATAATGATGTGTCTGTGATTTGGGATCCGCATATAACTAGGGTTACCGTCATTATGATTACCTTATTAACCGTCATCTTCAAGCTTGCTTGCTTTCTTGCCTCTTTAAATTTGGGGTTTTGCTCAATGAAATTGCAACGAATAATCATGATTACGTTGTAGGCTTTCCCTTCACATTTAGGTTAACACAGGCGCAATTATTATGCAAACGGTTTTTGAGTTCCGCTTTATTTCGCGTAGCTCGGTGAGAGATGGCGGCATCTATACTTCTATGTAACTAAGATCAGATGCTAATCGGAATGCGTTTCATTTAACCTCATGACTCATGTTCGTCCTAAACAAGGCAGCGCGTACCTGTGCGATAATAACACACACTGTTCCTGTGAAACATGCAGGCTGTTAAACAAGTGAAGGACAAGGCTATTCTGGGAACTGAAACATAAGGAAGTAGTGGAACGCTTTTACTGCTTCGAAGATTTGGAAGTCAAGTTGACTGCGGGAAGGCCCAGTATGAGAGGGATAACGTTTCCAGTGCTTTAATGGAAAATTTCGGTACTAGTTAAAGTAGTCAACTTTCCCCTACTCTTGTCTTGATCTTCATTTTCTAAACGAGGTCTCTATTTCAGCGGCTGGTGTGGGAGAGTCAAGTACGTAAACATTTATTGTGGTGAGTGGATTACCTTCAACACTGAGGTAAAGTACCTTTCAGTAGTATCATTTTTTGGTAAAATAGACTTAGAAACATCCCACACGAATATAGATCACGTGGGAACAAATTAAAACTGTATACATCACATCTCTGTGCGCTATTACCAAGCGAGTTAGCCATGCGGTTTGGGGCGCGCGACTGTGACCTCGTATGCAGGAGATAATGGGTTCGACCCCAATCTTCAGCAGCACTGAGGCTGGTTTTGCGTGGTTTCCCATTCTTACACCAGGTAAGTGGGGTCTGTACCACAATTAAGGCCACGGCCGTCTCCTTCTCATTCCTAGACGTTTGCTATCCCACCGTCGCCATAAGACCTATCTGTGTCGATGCGACGTCAAGCAAAACTGTATATCGTATTGATTTACAGAGTCTGGTATGTGATTCATGCCTTCAGAATGTCCCTATAAGAGCACTGTGAACTTTATTAAACGTGATATGTGAAACCATCTCTCAGTATTGACTCAGTTATTTCACAACTGTTAGTCTATGTAGGATGTTAATTAGTTTATAATATCACGTATTCAATACATAACAGTTTTTAAACAATTAAGAATTTATCTTTATTTCCATATGAGACAAGTTTCGCCTTATCATTGAAGGCATCATCAGTCACAGTACTACCTCAAGGCATAAATCAGGAACCTGATTTGTAATTAAATTTTAAATACTAAGGAATAACATTTACATATCACAGTAGGGATAGACAATGAGAAAAAACAATGTTCAGTAATAACATATTTACATGGGGGCAGTTTATGGGAAAGATAAGTGACTGGCACCAATAGGTAAGACCACAGGGTATTTAACAGTGTCCAGCAGTAGTGGTCCGTATGAAATATTGACGTTACACTATCAGAAATGGTAGGAAATGTTACTAAATTTCAATAAGAAAAGTCAGTCACCTACGTACAGGCCATGAAGGCCCTTGGAGGAGTGGAAGGTAAAGGAGTCCACCATTGTTAACCGCGGCACGTGATGGGGTAGAGTGGTTAGCTCTACGCCCGGCAGCCTTTGCCCCCAGGAAATAACGTAGTACTCATTTTTTGTGTAGGCTGAGTGAACCTCAGGGCCAGATACACCTCCGGAAGTGGAAATCTCGTTTCTTAAATTTTACGACTTCCTGGCGGGGATTCGAACCCACGTCCTTCCGGGTGAACCGAGCACGCCTTTACCGCCTCGGGCAGGCAGCCGCTGCAATGAGAAAAACAATGTTCATTAATAATATGGAGTTAAAGAGGATTACATTAACATATTTACAAGGGGGCAGTCTAAGGTGAAAAAATACAAGTAGTCAGCACTAATGCGTAAAACCACAGGGTATTTTAACAGTGTCCAGCAGTGGTGGTATGACATGAATCGTTGACACTACTCTATTAGAAAATTTAGGAAATTACAAAGCTTATAATGTCCGCCTCTGTGGTGTAGTGATTAGCGTGATTAGCTGCCACCCCCGGAGGTCCGGGTTCGATTTCCGGCTCTGCCACGAAATTTGAAAAGTGGTACGAGGGCTGGAACGGGGTCTACTCAGCCTCGGGAGGTCAACCGAGTAGAGGTGGGTTCGATTCCCACCTCAGCCATCCTGGAAGTGGTTTTCGTGGTTTCCCACTTCACCTCCAGGTAAATGCCGGTATGGTACCTAACTTGAGGCCACGGCCGCTTCCTTCCCTCTTCCTTGCCTTTCCCATCCAATCTTCCCATCCCTCCACAAGGCCCCTGTTCAGCATAGCAGGTGAGGCCGCCTGGCCGAGGTACTGGTCAATCTCCCCAGTTGTACCCCCCGACCCAAAATCTGAAACTCCAGGACACTGTCCTTGAGGTGGTAGAGGTGGGATCCCTCGCTGAGTCCGAGGGAAAAGCCGACCCTGGAGGGTAAACTGATTAAGAAGGAGAAGAAGAAGAAGACAAAGCTTATATTTATATTTAAATGAAGCAGTTTGGGGAGAAAGTATACAATGTCTGGTGCCAATGTGCAAAAAAATAATTACTGCCGTTTGTTGATGATCACAGTATTGACAGGGCAGCTGCATAGTAATATTGACGTCATATTGGAAAGTTGGGAAATTATAAAGGTTTTAATAGCATATTTGCATGGGAGCAGTTTGGGGAGAAAGGATACAAAGTGTTCGGCATCATGTGCATAACATTAATTTTTGCCGTTGGTTGGTGATCACAGTATCACTTGCAACTGTTAGTCTTCCGAAACTTTCTTTCTTTCTTTCTTTTCTTCTTTCTTAATCCGTTTAGCCTCCAGGGTTGATTTTCTTCGGACTCAGCGAGGGATCCCACCTCTACCGCCTCAAGGACAGTGTCCTGGAGCACGTGGGACGATGAAACTGGGGAGGAAGACCAGTACCTCGCCGAGGTGGCCTCACCTGCTATGCTGAACAGGACCTTGTATAAGGATGGAGTCACTGGAAGGGATATACAAGGAAGAGGGAAGAAAGTGGCCGTGACCTTCAGAGAGCTACCTTCTCGGCATTTGCCAGGAGGAGAAGTGGGAAACCACGAAAAACCACTTCGAGGATGGCTGGGGGAGGAATCGAACCCCCTCTACTCACTTGACCTCCCAAGGCTGAGTGATCCCCGTTCCAGCCCTCGTACTACTTCTCAAATTTCGTGACAGAGCCGGGAATCGAACCCGGGTCTCCGGCGGTGGCAGCTAATTACACTAACCACTACACCACAGAGGCGGGTCTGCCGAAACTAATTTTGAATACATATAAACTACCTGGTAATAAAACATATGTTAACAGAATTTTACTTGAAAAAGAAACAGCTTCATTAAAACAGAATGACATGTTTCATTCTATGCTAGAGTGGAGAGAAGTAAGGACTCCATTAGGATAAGTTCATAATGTCGAAATTTTAAGGATTTCAACAGAAATAAACATCTCGACGAGTTGAAAGATTGTAGGAGAGAGCGGCTCTCAGTGACAGATTGTGATCTGTACCTACACTAATAAATATGTATATAACATAAAGGGTAGAAACCTTTATTTACTCCGCCCCAACTCCTTATGGTATAGGTCATAAATTTCGAATTGATGCTATTTAGACTTCGCGTGACGTCGTGTGAGTTAAGTTCGACGTTCCGTTCTACTCTACCAGATTACGGAGAAATTGAAGTACTTCGAGTGATCTATTGCCGAGTAATACCTAATTTCGTCGATTACACACTTTATGTGTCACCAATGATCTTTTACATGCGGACAACGCACAACAAAGTGTGCGGAGTGGAGCCCATTCTGTCCTTGAAAAAGCTGACTTCGCTATCTTAGTATTCGGAGGCTGCCCCTCTACCAGTGATTAGCAGAAGGAGCTGCATTTATGTGAAAAGTTTGTACGACTTCATTTTGAGAATCATAAAAAATATCAATATATTTCTACTTATTAGAAGTGAAATTAGAGGCTATCTATCCCAAGAAATTAAAGCGTGCTTCGATTCATTCGGAAGGACGCAGTTTCACCTAAACAGTTTGAAACTATACTTTCATCACACTTGGTGCCTTCATGGCCTGTAAGGAGAAAATTTTGAATTTATGGCATTGCAATTAGTTGTAGAAGATAGGATTGAGGGTATTCAGTTCCAAAGAAATGGCGCTGTGTTTTTGAATTAAACTTTCTTATTGTGAAGCCTTATTCTGGTATCCGAGTTATCTCAGGGAAATGAATCATAGTTGATCGTGGGTGTTCCTGTTTCTTGCCTTGTGAATAGTATAATTGGATGGTTCTGCCGCCTCCTCCTCCTCGCGCGGCGCGGGAAATTTGAATTCTGGCGGGAAATTTGAATTTTGGCGCGAGATTTGAATTTGTAAACAAAGCCACGTGCTTTTTGACAGCTGTCATTGACAACAACGCAACGCTAACCTCACTGCTGCCATCTTGACGGGCCTAAACCTCAGTGGTACCAACTTAACCTAACTAGCGCGAGGTAAACAAAGCCACGTGTTTTTTGACAGCCACGTGCTTTTTGACAGACAACAACGCATCGCTAACCTCACTGCTGCCATCTTGACGGGCCTAAACCTCAGTAGTACCAACTTAACCTAACTAGCGTGAGGTAAACAAAGCCACGTGTTTTTTGACAGCCACGTGCTTTTTGACAGACAACAACGCATCGCTAACCTCAGTACTGCCATCTTGACGGGCCTAAACCTCAGTAGTGCCAACTTAACCTAACTAGCGCGAGATAAACAAATCCACGTGCTTTTTGACAGCCACGTGCTTTTTGACAGATTTGTAAACAAAGCCACGTGCTTTTTGACAGACAACAACGCATCGCTAACCTCAGTACTGCCATCTTGACGGGCCTAAACCTCAGTAGTGCCAACTTAACCTAACTAGTGCGAGGTAAACAAAGCCACGTGTTTTTTTGACAGGCACGTGCTTTTTTTGACAGCTGTCATCCGCCATCTTTAAACCACAAAGCACTGTGCTGCCCTCTTTAGATGCAAAATTCGTCACCTGTCATCCGCAGTGCTGCCATCTTGACGGGTCTAAACCTTAGTGCTACCAACTTAACCTAACTAGCGCGAGGTAAACAAAGCCACGTGCAGCTGTCATCCGCCATCTTTAATCTATAGAGCACAGTGCTGCCCTCTTTAGCTACTTACCTTTGAAATGTGGTGGCGGATAATTTGAAAAATGCTTTTTGACAGCAGCCATCTTTGTGCACCATGCTGCCCTCTTTAGCTAGATACCTGTGGTGGCAGGCAATTCCACATGACAGCAGCCATCTTTAATCAAGAGAGCACTGTGCTGCCATCTTTAGCTAGATACCTTTGAAATGTGGTGGCGGCAAATTGAAAAATTTCACGTGCTCTTGTTTGGAAACAAACTCACGTGCTTTTTTGACAGCTACCATCCGCCATCTTTAATCAACAGAGCATAGTGCTGCCCTCTTTAGTTTGAAATGTGGTGGCGGCAAATTCCACGTGCTCTTGTTTGGAAACAAAGCCATGTGCTTTTTTGACAGCTGTCATCCGCCATCTTTAATCAACAGAGAATCGTGCTGCTATCATGCGGGCAATTTCGTCAGCTGTCATCCGCCATCTTTAATCCACAGAACACCGTGCTGCCCTCTTTATGACTACTACCTTAAGCACGTAGTAGCGGGCAATTTGAAAAGTTATGTTAGCTATCATCCGCCATCTTTAATCAAGAGAGCACCGTGCTGCCATCTTTAGCTAGATACCTTTGAAATGTGGTGGTGACAAATTGAAAAATTTCACGTGCTCTTGTTTGGAAACAAACTCACGTGCTTTTTTGACAGCTACCATCCGCCATCTTTAATCAACAGAGCATAGTGCTGCCCTCTTTAGTTTGAAATGTGGTGGCGGCAAATTCCACGTGCTCTTGTTTGGAAACAAAGCTATGTGCAGCTGTCATCCGCCATCTTTAATCCAGAGAGCACCGTGCTGCCCTCTTTAGATGTAAATTCGTCACCTGTCATCCGCAGTGCTGCCATCTTTAGCTAGATACCTTTGAAATGCGGTGGTGGATAATTTAAAAAAAGAAATTCTACAGCAGCCCTCTCTCGACGCTAATTGCATAAGATGGCGGCTATACATGACTCCTTAAGGGTGCTTACGCAAGATGGCTGCTATACACAGGTTCTAATGAGACGCCCTTGGGATGCTTGCGCAAGATGGCAGTTATACATGGCTCCTTATGAGATGCCCTAGGGATGCTTGCTCAAGATAGCGACTGCTCTTATGGGACGGCTTAAGTGTCCTTGCACAAGATGGCTTGAGACGTCCTAAGGATGCTTGCGCAAGATGGCGGACACAAGATGGCGGCTATACACAACTCCTTATGAGACGCTTTAAGGGTGCTTGCGCAAGATGGTTGCTACTCTTATGAAGAAAGCTAGCTTAGAGGCTAACGTGTCGTGCTAGTTCGATTCATTAAATTTAGGGCTTAAATGGAAAATGTTAAATATATCGAAAACGGTGCACCGTAGAGCAAAACGGACAAAATTTTTCTGCCTAATACCTAGGTTCGCAGTATGAGGAACAAGAAAACCATAGTCTAATGATGGGATCAACGGTTCGGTTCCTACTTAGGCCCTTTGACATTTGCTCTGTTTTAGCTTGTATTGAAGCGAGTCTTCGTAACATGATCAGGTCTAACTATGGTAGAGAGTATAACGTACCGTGCTGGTTCGATTCATTAAATTTGGAGGCTTAAATGCAAAATGTTAAATATCTCGAAAACGGTGCATCGTAGAGCAAAACGGACAAAATTTTTCCGCCTAATACGTAGGTTCGTAGTATCAGGAACAAGAAAAAACATAGTCTAATGATGAGATCAACGGTTCGATTCTTACTTAAGCCCTTTGGCATTGGCAGCTATCTATTTCTACAAGATGGTGGCTGCTCTTATGAGACACAAGATGGCTTGAGACGTCCTAGGGATGCTTACGCAAGATGGCGGACACAAAATGGTGACTATACATAGCTCCTTATGAGACAGCCTAGGGGTGCTCGCACAAGATGGCAGCTACTCTTATGAAGAAAGCTAGCTTAGAGGCTACTGCGCAAGATAACAGCTGCTGTTATGCATGTGGTGGAGGGTAATTTGAAATTCTATGTGCTTAATCAACAGAGCACCCTGCTACCCTCTTTAGCTGAAATGTGGTGGTGGATAATTTGAAAAATTCTTTTGACAGCTATCATCTTTAAACAATGGCGACTATACATAGGCTGTTAAGGCCTTATCATTCTCCTCCTCCTCCTCCTCCTCCTCCTCCTTCTCTGCCTCCTCCTCCGCCTCTTATGTCAAGGCATAGCTTTATATCGAACAAGTTTAAACCTGCATCGCGAAGGCAAGCGTGTGCAGCGATAACATTATTATGCATGTTTAGACTTTCGAAACATAAGAAGAGTAGAATCAAACGCTGTACTCGATACGACATGTGATCAGAACATTGATTGATGCGTTCAGAAAACAAAATAAGTGATCAAGACTAGAATCGAACACTGTACTCAATACATCATGTGTTTAGAATATGTCAGGGGATACCCTTGTTCTAACAAGATAAGGTTGAAACATAACAAGACTAGAATAGAACACTGTAATCGATGTTGCTAACTTCAACATGTGATCAGAACATTGATTGATGTGTTCAGAACACAAAATAAGTGATCATGACTAGAATCGAACACTGTACTCGATACAACATGTGATCAGAACATTGATCGATGTGTTCAGAACACAAAATAAGTGATCAAGACTAGAATCGAACACTGTACTCAATACAACATGTGTTTAGAACATGTTAGGGGGTACCCTTGTTCTAAGAAGATCAGAATGAAACATAACAAGACTAGAATCGAACACTGTAATCGATGTTGTTAACCTCAACATA
The DNA here is from genome assembly GCF_040414725.1 of Anabrus simplex. NCBI lineage: Eukaryota > Metazoa > Arthropoda > Insecta > Orthoptera > Tettigoniidae > Anabrus > Anabrus simplex. The sequence goes on along the minus strand of NC_090265.1, from coordinate 1,533,810,901 downwards.
TGATCAGAACATTGTTTGATGTGTTCAGAGCAAAAGTACAATTTTGATGATTTGCTTAGTGTAAAATCAAAAACTATGGAAACACACTGTGCACATATCGCATAGCTAACTCGCTCAGTAAGCAATATTGCAAAACTACAACTTCAATGATTTGCCTAGTGTAAAAATAAAAAAACACACTGTACCCATACTGCGCAGCTAACTCGCTCGGTAAACGATATAGCCAAAGTATAACTTCAAATTATTTACATTCCATCATTCGTCTTGTGTGAAAATCAGTCGAACAAGTTATCGCATAAACATGTAACATGAAATATCAGTCAATCTGTTGGCATGGGTTACAAGCATGTAGCTTATGCGGGAAGTAAAATTAAACAGAACGCTAGTGCTATAAGAAATACTCTGCTTACATTTAAGTCCCTAGCTGTTGAACAAGTTATTACATAAATATGTAACATGAAATATCGGTTCGGAAACATATTGTTTCAAGGATGAAAGGACTCTTCCTCCTCCTTACCGCACATTCCTTGTAGTGCTAAGGGGCTAATGGGCTAAAGGGCTAATGGGCAAAAGGGCTAAAGGGCTAATGGGCTAAAGGGCTAAAGGGCTAAAGGACTGAAGGAGCAACAACCTCATCGATCGCTATCAGCAAGAACGCTTGTACTTTGTTAAGTGTAGAAAATTAATCTTTATTTGTAAATGGTTTCATGTTCAGAACAAGGAATGGAACCTAGGGGTTACGTCTTACCTAATAAAATCCCCGAGGTGCGATGAGTTACGTTTTTCGAACTAGTGTTTGGAACACTGAACTTTTCAAGATGATAGCAGAGAGTTTAGCAATGTTCTGTTGTTGGATTATAAATTCCGCGCTACAACATGCATAAGGTGGCAGCCTTGAGGTTTACTGCCGTAAAGATGACAAGAGTGAGGTTAACAATGTTCCGTTGTTGGATTTTAAATTCCGCGCTATAACATGCATAAGGTGGCAGCCTTGAGGTTTACCACCGTAAAGATGGCAGCAGTGAGGTTAGCGACGCTCTATTGTCCTTCAAAGTGAGGTTAGGGTTCATCAAGAAGACAGCTGTCAAAAAAGCACGTGGCTATGTTTACCAAACAAGAGCACGTGGTCGTGACGTCACGGTCACGTAATCAATCCTTAGCTCGACGTCGTTAAGAGCGGCATTAGGATTAGCTATGCTCAAAAGTCTTGGGGACAGAGCAGCAGTATGAATTGCCATGTTTCAAAGTGTGTACACATCACCTATCGATTTTACATGCATCGACCATCGAACTAAACTTCATCCGCTAGATCGTGCTGCTATCTTAGCATAACCTATACACATAAAATTAAAGTACAATGAATAGCCATGTTTCAAAGCGTGTACACATTACCTATCGATTTTGCACGCATCGACTCTCGTACTAAACTTCTTCCGCTAGATTGTGCTGCTATCTTAGCATAACCTATACGCGTGACCTTAAAGTACAATGAGTAGCCATGTTTCAAAGCGTGTACACATTACCTATCGACTTTGCATGCATCAAATATCGTACTAAACTTCTTCCGCTGGGTTGTGCTGCTATCTTAGCATAACTTATACACATGAACTTAAAGTACAAAGAATAGCCATGTTTCAAAGCGTGTACACATTACTTATTGATTTTGCATGCATCGAATCTCGTACTGAACTTCTTCCGCTAGATTGTGCTGCTATCTTAGCATAACATATACCCATGAACTTAAAGTACAATGAATAGTCATGTTTCAAAGCGTGTACACATCAACTATCGAATTTGCATGTATCAACTCTCGTACTAAACTTCTGCAGGTAGATTGTGCTGCTATCTTAGCATAACTAAGACGCATGAACTTAAAAGTACAAAGAATAGCTATGTCTCAAAGCGTGTACACGTTACCTATCGATTTTGCAAGCATCGACTCTCGTACTAAACTTCTTCCGCTAGATTGTGCTGCTATCTTAGCATGTCCTTAAGGTACAAAGAATAGCCATGTTTCAAAGCGTGTACACATTACCTATCGATTTTGCATGCATCAAATATCGTACTAAATTTCTTCCGCTAGATTGTGCTGCTATCTTAGCATAACCTATACCCATGAACTTAAAGTACAATGAATAGTCATGTTTCAAAGCATGTACGCATCAACTATCGATTTTGCATGTATCGACTCTCGTACAAAACTTCTCCAGGTAGATTGTGCTGCTATCTTAGCATAACTAAGACGCATGAACTTAAAGTACAAAGAATAGCTATGTTTCAAAGCGTGTACACATCACCTATCGATATTGCATTCATCACCCATGAACTTAAAGTACAAAGAATAGCCTTGTTTCAAAGCGTGTACACATTACCTAATGATTTTGCACGAAACGACTATCATACTAAACTTTTTCCACTAGATTGTGCTAAAATCGTGTAAGTGTGCTGCTACCTTAGCAAAACCTATCGATTTTACATGCATCGACTATCGTACTAGACTTCTTCCGCTAGAGCATGTAGCAATCGCTTTTGTGTATCCCTAACCCATGTGCACGAACTTAAAGCACAAAGAAGAGCTATGTTCTAAAGCGTGTACACATCACCCACAGATAATGTATCGAATGTCGTACAAAACTTCTCCTGCCAGAGCGTACGACTATCGCTTGTGTGTGCACGAACTTAAAGCATAAAGAATAGCAATGTATAAAAATCTTGTAAACAAAGCAGCAGGATTAAGTATAGCCGTGTTTAAATGCGTGTACACATCATGTATCTATGAAGCACGCAGTACTAAACATATTCCATTAGAATGTACAAAGTTCGCATGTGTTTGTGCTGCTATCTTAGCATAGCCTATGTGCATGAACGTAAAGCATAAAGAATAGTTATGTGTAAAAAATCTTGTGAACACAGCAGAATATTTACTACGTAGGTGTAGACATTGAACTTTGCATGCTGAGGCAGCATACTACGTGACCGTGACGTCACGACCACGTGCTCTTGTTTGGTAAACATAGCCACGTGCTTTTTTGACAGCTGTCTTCTTGACGAACCCTAACCTCACTTTGAAGGACAATAGAGCGTCGCTAACCTCACTGCTGCCATCTTTACGGTGGTAAACCTCAAGGCTGCCACCTTATGCATGTTATAGCGCGGAATTTAAAATCCAACAACGGAACATTGTTAACCTCACTCTTGCCATCTTTACGGCAGTAAACCTCAAGGCTGCCACCTTATGCATGTTGTAGCGCGGAATTTATAGTCCAACAACAGAACATTGCTAAACTCTCTGCTATCATCTTGAAAAGTTCAGTGTTCCAAACACTAGTTCGAAAAACGTAACTCATCGCACCTCGGGGTTTTATTAGGTAAGACGTAACCCCTAGGTTCCATTCCTTGTTCTGAACATGAAACCATTTACAAATAAAGATTAATTTTCTACACTTAACAAAGTACAAGCGTTCTTGCTGATAGCGATCGATGAGGTTGTTGCTCCTTCAGTCCTTTAGCCATTTAGCCCTTTAGCCCATTAGCCCTTTAGCCCTTTTGCCCATTAGCCCTTTAGCCCATTAGCCCCTTAGCCCTACAAGGAATGTGCGGTAAGGAGGAGGAAGAGTCCTTTCATCCTTGAAACAATATGTTTCCGAACCGATATTTCATGTTACATATTTATGTAATAACTTGTTCAACAGCTAGGGACTTAAATGTAAGCAGAGTATTTCTTATAGCACTAGCGTTCTGTTTAATTTTACTTCCCGCATAAGCTACATGCTTGTAACCCATGCCAACAGATTGACTGATATTTCATGTTACATGTTTATGCGATAACTTGTTCGACTGATTTTCACACAAGACGAATGATGGAAGGTAAATAATTTGAAGTTATACTTTGGCTATATCGTTTACCGAGCGAGCTAGCTGCGCAGTATGGGTACAGTGTGTTTTTGATTTTTACACTAGGCAAATCATTGAAGTTGTAGTTTTGCAATATTGCTTACTGAGCGAGTTAGCTATGCGATATGTGCACAGTGTGTTTCCATAGTTTTTGATTTTACACTAAGCAAATCATCAAAATTGTACTTTTGCTCTGAACACATCAAACAATGTTCTGATCATATGTTGAGGTTAACAACATCGATTACAGTGTTCGATTCTAGTCTTGTTATGTTTCATTCTGATCTTCTTAGAACAAGGGTACCCCCTAACATGTTCTAAACACATGTTGTATTGAGTACAGTGTTCGATTCTAGTCTTGATCACTTATTTTGTGTTCTGAACACATCGATCAATGTTCTGATCACATGTTGTATCGAGTACAGTGTTCGATTCTAGTCATGATCACTTATTTTGTGTTCTGAACACATCAATCAATGTTCTGATCACATGTTGAAGTTAGCAACATCGATTACAGTGTTCTATTCTAGTCTTGTTATGGTTCAACCTTATCTTGTTAGAACAAGGGTATCCCCTGACATATTCTAAACACATGATGTATTGAGTACAGTGTTCGATTCTAGTCTTGATCACTTATTTTGTTTTCTGAACGCATCAATCAATGTTCTGATCACATGTCGTATCGAGTACAGCGTTTGATTCTACTCTTCTTATGTTTCGAAAGTCTAAACATGCATAATAATGTTATCGCTGCACACGCTTGCCTTCGCGATGCAGGTTTAAACTTGTTCGATATAAAGCTATGCCTTGACATAAGAGGCGGAGGAGGAGGCAGAGAAGGAGGAGGAGGAGGAGGAGGAGGAGGAGGAGAATGATAAGGCCTTAACAGACTATGTATAGTCGCCATTGTTTAAAGATGATAGCTGTCAAAAGAATTTTTCAAATTATCCACCACCACATTTCAGCTAAAGAGGGTAGCAGGGTGCTCTGTTGATTAAGCACATAGAATTTCAAATTACCCTCCACCACATGCATAACAGCAGCTGTTATCTTGCGCAGTAGCCTCTAAGCTAGCTTTCTTCATAAGAGTAGCTGCCATCTTGCGCGAGCACCCCTAGGCTGTCTCATAAGGAGCTATGTATAGTCACCATTTTGTGTCCGCCATCTTGCGTAAGCATCCCTAGGACGTCTCAAGCCATCTTGTGTCTCATAAGAGCAGCCACCATCTTGTAGAAATAGATAGCTGCCAATGCCAAAGGGCTTAAGTAAGAATCGAACCGTTGATCTCATCATTAGACTATGTTTTTTCTTGTTCCTGATACTACGAACCTACGTATTAGGCGGAAAAATTTTGTCCGTTTTGCTCTACGATGCACCGTTTTCGAGATATTTAACATTTTGCATTTAAGCCTCCAAATTTAATGAATCGAACCAGCACGGTACGTTATACTCTCTACCATAGTTAGACCTGATCATGTTACGAAGACTCGCTTCAATACAAGCTAAAACAGAGCAAATGTCAAAGGGCCTAAGTAGGAACCGAACCGTTGATCCCATCATTAGACTATGGTTTTCTTGTTCCTCATACTGCGAACCTAGGTATTAGGCAGAAAAATTTTGTCCGTTTTGCTCTACGGTGCACCGTTTTCGATATATTTAACATTTTCCATTTAAGCCCTAAATTTAATGAATCGAACTAGCACGACACGTTAGCCTCTAAGCTAGCTTTCTTCATAAGAGTAGCAACCATCTTGCGCAAGCACCCTTAAAGCGTCTCATAAGGAGTTGTGTATAGCCGCCATCTTGTGTCCGCCATCTTGCGCAAGCATCCTTAGGACGTCTCAAGCCATCTTGTGCAAGGACACTTAAGCCGTCCCATAAGAGCAGTCGCTATCTTGAGCAAGCATCCCTAGGGCATCTCATAAGGAGCCATGTATAACTGCCATCTTGCGCAAGCATCCCAAGGGCGTCTCATTAGAACCTGTGTATAGCAGCCATCTTGCGTAAGCACCCTTAAGGAGTCATGTATAGCCGCCATCTTATGCAATTAGCGTCGAGAGAGGGCTGCTGTAGAATTTCTCTTTTTAAATTATCCACCACCACATTTCAAAGGTATCTAGCTAAAGATGGCAGCACTGCGGATGACAGGTGACGAATTTACATCTAAAGAGGGCAGCACGGTGCTCTCTGGATTAAAGATGGCGGATGACAGCTGCACATAGCTTTGTTTCCAAACAAGAGCACGTGGAATTTGCCGCCACCACATTTCAAACTAAAGAGGGCAGCACTATGCTCTGTTGATTAAAGATGGCGGATGGTAGCTGTCAAAAAAGCACGTGAGTTTGTTTCCAAACAAGAGCACGTGAAATTTTTCAATTTGTCACCACCACATTTCAAAGGTATCTAGCTAAAGATGGCAGCACGGTGCTCTCTTGATTAAAGATGGCGGATGATAGCTAACATAACTTTTCAAATTGCCCGCTACTACGTGCTTAAGGTAGTAGTCATAACGAGGGCAGCACGGTGTTCTGTGGATTAAAGATGGCGGATGACAGCTGACGAAATTGCCCGCATGATAGCAGCACGGTGCTCTGTTGATTAAAGATGGCGGATGACATCTGTCAAAAAAGCACATGGCTTTGTTTCCAAACAAGAGCACGTGGAATTTGCCGCCACCACATTTCAAACTAAAGAGGGCAGCACTATGCTCTGTTGATTAAAGATGGCGGATGGTAGCTGTCAAAAAAGCACGTGAGTTTGTTTCCAAACAAGAGCACGTGAAATTTTTCAATTTGCCGCCACCACATTTCAAAGGTATCTAGCTAAAGATGGCAGCACAGTGCTCTCTTGATTATAGATGGCTGCAGTCATGTGGAATTGCCTGCCACCACAGGTATCTAGCTAAAGAGGGCAGCGTGGTGCACAAAGATGGCTGCTGTCAAAAAGCATTTTTCAAATTATCCGCCACCACATTTCAAAGGTAAGTAGCTAAAGAGGGCAGCACTGTGCTCTATAGATTAAAGATGGCGGATGACAGCTGCACGTGGCTTTGTTTACCTCGCGCTAGTTAGGTTAAGTTGGTAGCACTAAGGTTTAGACCCGTCAAGATGGCAGCACTGCGGATGACAGGTGACGAATTTTGCATCTAAAGAGGGCAGCACAGTGCTTTGTGGTTTAAAGATGGCGGATGACAGCTGTCAAAAAAAGCACGTGCCTGTCAAAAAAACACGTGGCTTTGTTTACCTCGCACTAGTTAGGTTAAGTTGGCACTACTGAGGTTTAGGCCCGTCAAGATGGCAGTACTGAGGTTAGCGATGCGTTGTTGTCTGTCAAAAAGCACGGGGCTGTCAAAAAACACGTGGCTTTGTTTACCTCACGCTAGTTAGGTTAAGTTGGTACTACTGAGGTTTAGGCCCGTCAAGATGGCAGCAGTGAGGTTAGCGATGCGTTGTTGTCTGTCAAAAAGCACGTGGCTGTAAAAAAACACGTGGCTTTGTTTACCTCGCGCTAGTTAGGTTAAGTTGGTACCACTGAGGTTTAGGCCCGTCAAGATGGCAGCAGTGAGGTTAGCGATGCGTTGTTGTCAATGACAGCTGTCAAAAAGCACGTGGCTTTGTTAACAAATTCAAATCTCGCGCCAAAATTCAAATTTCCCGCCAAAATTGAAATTTCCCGCCAGAATTCAAATTTCCCGCGCCGCGCGAGGAGAAGGAGGCGGCCGAACCATCCAATTATACTACTCTTATGGAATAATTCATATTCTAGCCTTACCTGAGCCCCCGTGGCTCAGGGGGTAGCGCGCCGGCCTCTCACCGCTGGGTTCCGTGGTTCAAATCCTGGTCAATCCATGTGAGATTTGTGCTGAACAAAAAAGAGGCGGGACAGGTTTTTCTCCGGGTACTCCGGTTTCCCCTGTCATCTTTCATTCCAGCAACACTCTCCACTATCATTTTATTTCATCCTTCATTCATTAATCTTTGCCCCAGAGGAGTGCGACAGGCTTCGGCAGCCGGCACAATTCCTATCCACGCCACTAGATGGGGGCTTCATTCATTTCATTCCTGACCCGGTCGAATGACTGGAAACAGGCTGTGGATTTTCATTTTCTAGCCTTACCTATTAATTTATTAAGCACATACGAGTTACCTTTCTTGGCGACGTCAGAATTAGAGTATTTTGCATCGTAAAGAACATTAAATGTATCCTTCTCAGAAGATTTTTTTTTATAAGTCGCAGACACGAAGGCACACAGCTGTACACTGACTACGTATCTTTCACACAGCAGTTAGATTCGCTTCACTATATATATTTTTTTGCTATTTGCTTTACGTCGCACCGACACAGATAGGTCTTGTGGCGATAGTATATTTAAGTGAGGGGGGAGAGGGGTCGATAAACTTTCTAAACTTCTTACTACCAAACCCTTTGTACTTTAATCTTGATGTTTTTAAATATTCCATGCACAACTAACAAAAATTGAAGTGAATATAAGTGAAAACTATGACTTATGTTTTGATAAAGAAATTAAGTTGGGACCTAGCACCCTGCAATAAATCATGTTACGGGTGAAAGGTGACAGAGCTAAAATGTTTTAGAAACTTTACCTAAGAAGAATTGGCACCTTTGCGTTACCCATCCCCTAATGTAGTATTAATGTGTAATGACAATGGCTGAGCATTCTTTTTTAAAATTGGTGTTGGTAGAATTATTTGTTGCTACGAACGAGGAATAGTGTAAGTACATTACAGTATAATGAGATGTCAATTTTATCTACAATAAGTGTGAAAATAAAACAGAAATTATTTCCATCAGGAGAGGCGTCTATTTAAGTAGTAGTATAATTGGATGGTTCGGCCGCCTCCTCCTCCTCCCGCCGCCTCCTCCGCCTCCTCCTCCGCCGCCGCCGCCGCCTCCGCCGCCGCCGCCCGCGGGAAATTTGAATTTTGGCGGGAAATTTGAATTTTGGCGCGAGATTTGAATTTGTAAACAAAGCCACGTGCTTTTTGACAGCTGTCATCGACAACAACGCATCGCTAACCTCACTGCTGCCATCTTGACGGGCCTAAACCTCACTAGTGCCAACTTAACCTAACTAGCATGAGGTAAACAAAGCCACGTGTTTTTTGACAGCCACGTGCTTTTTGACAGACAACAACGCATCGCTAACCTCAGTACTGCCATCTTGACGGGCCTAAACCTCAGTAGTGCCAACTTAACCTCACTAGTGCGAGGTAAACAAAGCCACGTGTTTTTTTGACAGCCACGTGCTTTTGACAGATTTGTAAACAAAGCCACGTGCTTTTTGACAGACAACAACGCATCGCTAACCTCAGTACAGCCATCTTGACGGGCCTAAACCTTAGTGGTACCAACTTAACCTAACTAGCATGAGGTAAACAAAGCCACGTGCTTTTTGACAGCCACGTGCTTTTCAACAGATTTGTAAACAAAGCCACGTGCTTTTTGACAGCTGTCATCGACAACAACGCATCGCTAACCTCAGTACTGCCATCTTGACGGGCCTAAACCTTAGTGGTACCAACTTAACCTAACTAGCATGAGGTAAACAAAGCCACGTGCTTTTTGACAGCCACGTGCTTTTTTGACAGCTGTCATCCGCCATCTTTAAACCACAGTGCACTGTGCTGCCCTCTATATCGCAGTAGCTGCAAAATTCGTCACCTGTCATCGGCAGTGCTGCCATCTTGACGGGTCTAAACCTTAGTGCTACCAACTTAACCTCACTAGCTCGAGATAAACAAATCCACGTGCTTTTTGACAGCCACGTGCTTTTTGATAGCTGTCATCCGCCATCTTTAATGTATAGAGCACAGTGCTGCCCTCTTTAGCTGAAATGTGGTGGCGGATAATTTGAAAAATGCTTTTCGACAAGCAGCCATCTTTAATCCAGAGAGAACAGTGCTGCCCTCTATGTGGTGGCGGCAAATTCCACGTGCTCTTGTTTGAAAACAAACTCACGTGCTTTTTTGACAGCTGTCATCTGCCATCTTTAATCTATAGAGCACAGTGCTGCCCTCTTTAGTTTGAAATGTGGTGGCGGTAAATTCCACGTGCTCTTGTTTGGAAACAAAGCCATGTGCTTTTTTTTTGACAGCTGTCATCCGCCATCTTTAATCAACAGAGCACCGTGCTGCTATCATGCGGGCAATTTCATCACCTGTCATCCGCCATCTTTAATCCACAGAACACCGTGCTGCCCTCTTTACGGCTACTACCTTAAGCATGTAGTAGCGGGCAATTTGAAAAGTTCTGTTCGCTGTCAGCCGCCATCTTTAATCAAGAGTGCACCGTGCTGCCATCTTTAGTTGAAATGTGGTGGCGGCAAATTCCGCGTGCTCTTGTTTAGTAAACAAACTCACGTGCTTTTTTGACAGCTACCATCCGCCATCTTTAATCAACAGAGCATAGTGCTGCCCTCTTTAGTTTGAAATGTGGTGGCGGCAAATTCCACGTGCTCTTGCTTTGTAAACATAGCCACGTGCAGCTGTCATCCACCATCTTTAATCCAGAGAGCACCGTGCTGCCCTCTTTATCGTAGTAGATGTAAATTCGTCACCTGTCATCCGCAGTGCTGCCATCTTTAGCTAGATACCTTTGAAATGTGGTGGTGGATTATTTAAAAAGAAAAATTCTACAGCAGCCATCTCTCGGCGCAAATTGCATAAGATGGCGGCTATACATAACTCCTTAAGTGTGCTTACGCAAGATGGCTGCTATACACAGGTTCTTATGAGACGCCCTTGGGATGCTTGCGCAAGATGGCAGTTATACATGGCTCCTTATGAGATGCCCTAGGGATGCTTGCGCAAGATGGCGGTTGCTCTGATGAGGCGGCTTAAGGGTCCTTGTACAAGATGGCTTGAGACGCCCTAAGGATGCTTGCGCAAGATGGCGGACACAAGATGGCGGCTATACACAACTCCTTATGAGACGCTTTAAGGGTGCTTGCGCAAGATGGTTGCTACTCTTAGCTTAGAGGCTAACGTGTCGTGCTAGTTCGATTCATTAAATTTAGGGCTTAAATGCAAAATGTTAAATATATCGAAAACGGTGCACCGTAGAGCAAAACGGACAAAATTTTTCTGCCTAATACCTAGGTTCGCAGTATGAGGAACAAGTAAAACATAGTCTAATGATGGGATCAACGGTTCGGTTCCTACTTAGGCCCTTTGGCATTTGCTCTGTTTTAGCTTGTATTGAAGCGAGTCTTCGTAACATGATCAGGTCTAGCTATGGTAGAGAGTATAACGTACCGTGCTGGTTCGATTCATTAAATTTGGAGGCTTAAATGCAAAATGTTAAATATCTCGAAAACGGACAAAATTTTTCCGCCTAATACGTAGGTTCGTAGTATCAGGAACAAGAAAAAACATAGTCTAATGATGAGATCAACGGTTCGATTCCTACTTAAGCCCTTTGGCATTGGCAGCTATCTATTTCTACAAGATGGTGGCTGCTCTTATGAGACACAAGATGGCTTGAGACGTCCTAGGGATGCTTACGCAAGATGGTGGACACAAAATGGTGACTATACATAGCTCCTTATGAGACAGCCTAGGGGTGCTCGCACAAGATGGCGGCTACTCTGATGAAGAAAGCTAGCTTAGAGGCTACTGCGCAAGATAACAGCTGCTGTTATGCATGCGGTGGAGGGCAATTTGAAATTCTATGTGCTTAATCAACAGAGCACCCTGCTGCCCTCTTTAGCTGAAATGTGGTGGTGGATAATTTGAAAAATTCTTTTGACAGCTATCATCTTTAAACAATGGCGACTATACATAGGCTGTTAAGGCCTCATCCTCCTCCTCCTCCTCCTCCTCCTTCTCTACCTCCTCCTCCGCCTCTTATGTCAAGGCATAGCTTTATATCGAACAAGTTTAAACCTGCATCGCGAAGGCAAGCGTGTGCAGCGATAACATTATTGTACATGTTTAGACTTTCGAAACATAAGAAGAGTAGAATCAAACGCTGTACTCGATACGACATGTGATCAGAACATTGATTGATGCGTTCAGAAAACAAAATAAGTGATCAAGACTAGAATCGAACACTGTACTCAATACATCATGTGTTTAGAATATGTCATGGGATACCCTTGTTCTAAGAAGATCAGATTGAAACATAACAAGACTAGAATAGAACACTGTAATCGATGTTGTTAACTTCAACATGTGATCAGAACGTTGATTGATGTGTTCAGAACACAAAATAAGTGATCATGACTAGAATCGAACACTGTACTCGATACAACATGTGATCAGAACATTGATCGATGTGTTCAGAACACAAAATAAGTGATCAAGACTAGAATCGAACACTGTACTCAATACAACATGTGTTTAGAACATGTTAGGGGGTACCCTTGTTCTAAGAAGATCAGAATGAAACATAACAAGAGTAGAATCGAACACTGTAATCGATGTTGTTAACCTCAACATATGATCAGAACATTGTTTGATGTGTTCAGAGCAAAAGTACAATTTTGATGATTTGCTTAGTGTAAAATCAAAAACTATGGAAACACACTGTGCACATATCGCGTAGCTAACTCGCTCAGTAAGCAATATTGCAAAACTACAACTTCAATGATTTGCATAGTGTAAAAATCAAAAACACACTGTACCCATACTGCGCAGCTAACTCGCTCGGTAAACGATATAGCCAAAGTATAACTTCAAATTATTTACCTTCCATCATTCGTCTTGTGTGTGAAAATCAGTCGAACAAGTTATCGCATAAACATGGCTGAAAAAAAAATCGTGATAGGGTATGGAACCCAGGGGTTACATCTTATCAGAAGGGGCAAAAAGGATGAAAGGACTCTTCCTCCTCCTTACCGCACATTCCTTGTAGGGCTAATTAGCTGAAGGGCTAATGGGCAAAAGGGCTAATGGTCTAAAGGGCTAATGGGCTAATAGGCAAAAGGACTAATGGGCTAAAGGGCTAAAGGAGCAACAACCTCACCGATCGCTATCAGCAAGAACGCTTGTACTTTGTTAAGCGTAGAAAATTAATCTTTATTTGTAAATGGTTTCATGTTCATAACAAGGAATGGAACCTAGGGGTTACGTCTTACGTAATAAAATCCCCGAGGTGCGACGAGTTTCGTTTTTTTAACTAGTGTTTGGAACACTGAACTTTTCAAGATGGCAAGAGTGAGGTTAGCAATGTTCTGTTGTTGGATTATAAATTCCGCGCTACAACATGCATAAGGTGGCAGCCTTGAGGTTTACTGCCGTAAAGATGACAAGAGTGAGGTTAACAATGTTCTGTTGTTGGATTTTAAATTCCGCGCTCTAACATGCGTAAGGTGACAGCCTTGAGGTTTACCGCCGTAAAGATGGCAGCAGTGAGGTTAGCGACGCTCTATTGTCCTTCAAAGTGAGGTTAGGGTTCGTCAAGAAGACAGCTGTCAAAAAAGCACGTGGCTATGTTTACCAAACAAGAGCACGTGGCCGTGACGTCACGGTCACGTAATCAATCCTTAGCTCGACGTCGCTAAGAGCAGTATTAGGGTTAGCTATGCTTAAAAGTCTTGGGAACAGAGCAGCAGTATGAATTGCTATGTTTCAAAGCGTGTACACATGACCTATCGATTTTACATGCATCGACCATCGAACTAAACTTCATCCGCTAGATCGTGCTGCTATCTTAGCATGACTTTAAAGTACAATGAACAGCCATGTTTCAAAGCGTGTACACATCACCTATCGATTTTGCACACATCGACTCTCGTACTAAACTTCTTCCGCTAGATTGTGCTGCTATCTTAGCATAACCTTAAAGTACAAAGAATAGCCATGTTTCAAAGCGTGTACACATTACCTATCGACTTTGCATGCAACAAATATCGTACTAAACTTCTTCCGCTAGGTTGTGCTGCTATCTTAGCATAACTTATACACATGAACTTAAAGTACAAAGAATAGCCATGTTTCAAAGCGTGTACACATTACTTATTGATTTTGCATGCATCAAATATCGTACTAAATTTCTTCCGCTAGATTGTGCTGCTATCTTAGCATAACCTATACCCATGAACTTAAAGTACAATGAATAGTCATGTTTCAAAGCGTGTACACATCAACTATCGAATTTGCATGTATCGACTCTCGTACTAAACTTCTGCAGGTAGATTGTGCTGCTATCTCAGCATAACTAAGACGCATGAACTTAAAGAACAAAGAATAGCTATGTCTCAAAACGTGTACACATTACCTATCGATTTTGCAAGCATCGACTCTCATACTAAACTTCTTCCGCTAGATTGTTCTGCTATCTTAGCGTAACCTATACGCATGACCTTATGGTACAAAGAATAGCCATGTTTCAAAGCGTGTACACATTACCTATCGACTTTGCATGCAACAAATATCGTACTAAACTTCTTCCGCTAGGTTGTGCTGCTATCTTAGCATAACTTATACACATGAACTTAAAGTATGAAGAATAGCCATGTTTCAAAGCGTGTACACATTACTTATTGATTTTGCTTTCATCGAATCTCGTACTAAATTTCTTCCGCTAGATTGTGCTGCTATCTTAGCATAACCTATACCCATGAACTTAAAGTACAATGAATAGTCATGTTTCAAAGCGTGTACACATCAACTATCGATTTTGCATGTATCGACTCTCGTGCAAAACTTCTTCAAGTAGATTGTGCTGCTATCTTAGCATAACTAAGACGCATGAACTTAAAGTACAAAGAATAGCCTTGTTTCAAAGCGTGTACACATTACCTAATGATTTTGCAAGCATCGACTCTCGTACTAAACTTCTTCCACTAGATTGTGCTAAAATCGTGTAAGTGTTCTGCTATCTTAGCATAACCTATCGATTTTACATGCATCGACTATCGCAAGCATATCTAAGATGCATGAACTTAAAGTACAAAGAATAGCCTTGTTTTCAAAGCGTGTACACATTACCTATCGATAATGTATGTATCGAATATCGTACTAAACTTCTTCCGCTAGATTGTGCTGCTATCTTAGCATAACCTATACGCATGACTTTAAGGTACAAAGAATAGCCATGTTTCAAAGCGTGTACACATTACCTATCGACTTTGCATGTATCGACTCTCGTACAAAACTTCTTCCGCTAGGTTGTGCTGCTATCTTAGCATAACTCATACACATGAACTTAAAGTACAAAGAATAGCTATGTTTCAAAGTGTGTACACATCACCTATCGATTTTGCATGCATCGAATCTCGTACTAAACTTCTTCCGCTAGATTGTGCTAGTATCTTAGCATAACCTATACCCATGAACTTAAAGTACAAAGAATAGCCATGCTTCAAAGCGTGTACACGTCACCTATCGATTTTGCATGCATCAAATATCGTACTAAACTTCTTGCGCTAGATTGTGCTGCTATCTTAGCATAACCTGTACGCATGAACTTAGAGTACAAAGAATAGCCTTGTTTCAAAGCGTGTACAAATTACCTAATGATTTTGCATGAAACGACTATCGTACTAGACTTCTTCCGCTAGAGCTTGTAGCAATCGCTTTTGTGTATCCCTAATCCATGTGCACGAACTTAAAGCACAAAGAAGAGTTATGTTCTAAAGCGTGTACACATCACCTATCGATAATGTATGTATCGACTATCGTACTAAACTTCTCCTGTCAGAGCGTACGAGTATCGCTTGTGTGAGCACGAACATAAAGCATAAAGAATAACAATGTATAAAAATCTTGTAAACAAAGCAGCAGCATTACGTATAGTCAAGTTTAAATGCGTGCACACATCATGTATCCATGATGCACACAGTACTAAACTTATTCTATTAGAACGTACAAAGTTCGCATGTGTTTGTGCTGCTATCTTAGCAAAGCCTATGTGCATGAACTTAAAGCATAAAGAATAGTTATGTGTAAAAAATCTTGTGAACATAGCAGAATGTTTACTACGTAGGTGTAGACATTGAACTTTGCATGCTGAGGCAACATACTACGTGACCGTGACGTCACGACTACGTGCTCTTGTTTGGTAAACATAGCCACGTGCTTTTTTGACAGCTGTCTTCTTGACGAACCCTAACCTCACTTTGAAGGACAATAGAGCGTCGCTAACCTCACTGCTGCCATCTTTACGGCGGTAAACCTCAAGGCTGCCACCTTACGCATGTTAGAGCGCGGAATTTAAAATCCAACAACAGAACTTTGTTAACCTCACTCTTGTCATCTTTACGGCAGTAAACCTCAAGGCTGCCACCTTATGCATGTTGTAGCGCGGAATTTATAATCCAACAACAGAACATTGCTAACCTCACTCTTGCCATCTTGAAAAGTTCAGTGTTCCAAACACTAGTTAAAAAAACGAAACTCGTCGCACCTCGGGGATTTTATTACGTAAGACGTAACCCCTAGGTTCCATTCCTTGTTATGAACATGAAACCATTTACAAATAAAGATTAATTTTCTACGCTTAACAAAGTACAAGCGTTCTTGCTGATAGCGATCGATGAGGTTGTTGCTCCTTTAGCCCTTTAGCCCATTAGCCCTTTTGCCTATTAGCCCATTAGCCCTTTAGCCCATTAGCCCTTTTGCCCATTAGCCCTTCAGCCAATTAGCCCTACAAGGAATGTGCGGTAAGGAGGAGGAAGAGTCCTTTCATCCTTTTTGCCCCTTCTGATAAGATGTAACCCCTGGGTTCCATACCCTATCACGATTTTTTTTATCAGCCATGTTTATGCGATAACTTGTTCGACTGATTTTCACACACAAGACGAATGATGGAAGGTAAATAATTTGAAGTTATACTTTGGCTATATCGTTTACCGAGCGAGTTAGCTGCGCAGTATGGGTACAGTGTGTTTTTGATTTTTACACTATGCAAATCATTGAAGTTGTAGTTTTGCAATATTGCTTACTGAGCGAGTTAGCTACGCGATATGTGCACAGTGTGTTTCCATAGTTTTTGATTTTACACTAAGCAAATCATCAAAATTGTACTTTTGCTCTGAACACATCAAACAATGTTCTGATCATATGTTGAGGTTAACAACATCGATTACAGTGTTCGATTCTACTCTTGTTATGTTTCATTCTGATCTTCTTAGAACAAGGGTACCCCCTAACATGTTCTAAACACATGTTGTATTGAGTACAGTGTTCGATTCTAGTCTTGATCACTTATTTTGTGTTCTGAACACATCGATCAATGTTCTGATCACATGTTGTATCGAGTACAGTGTTCGATTCTAGTCATGATCACTTATTTTGTGTTCTGAACACATCAATCAATGTTCTGATCACATGTTGAAGTTAACAACATCGATTACAGTGTTCTATTCTAGTCTTGTTATGTTTCAATCTGATCTTCTTAGAACAAGGGTATCCCATGACATATTCTAAACACATGATGTATTGAGTACAGTGTTCGATTCTAGTCTTGATCACTTATTTTGTTTTCTGAACGCATCAATCAATGTTCTGATCACATGTCGTATCGAGTACAGCGTTTGATTCTACTCTTCTTATGTTTCGAAAGTCTAAACATGTACAATAATGTTATCGCTGCACACGCTTGCCTTCGCGATGCAGGTTTAAACTTGTTCGATATAAAGCTATGCCTTGACATAAGAGGCGGAGGAGGAGGTAGAGAAGGAGGAGGAGGAGGAGGAGGAGGATGAGGCCTTAACAGCCTATGTATAGTCGCCATTGTTTAAAGATGATAGCTGTCAAAAGAATTTTTCAAATTATCCACCACCACATTTCAGCTAAAGAGGGCAGCAGGGTGCTCTGTTGATTAAGCACATAGAATTTCAAATTGCCCTCCACCGCATGCATAACAGCAGCTGTTATCTTGCGCAGTAGCCTCTAAGCTAGCTTTCTTCATCAGAGTAGCCGCCATCTTGTGCGAGCACCCCTAGGCTGTCTCATAAGGAGCTATGTATAGTCACCATTTTGTGTCCGCCATCTTGCGTAAGCATCCCTAGGACGTCTCAAGCCATCTTGTGTCTCATAAGAGCAGCCACCATCTTGTAGAAATAGATAGCTGCCAATGCCAAAGGGCTTAAGTAGGAATCGAACCGTTGATCTCATCATTAGACTATGTTTTTTCTTGTTCCTGATACTACGAACCTACGTATTAGGCGGAAAAATTTTGTCCGTTTTCGAGATATTTAACATTTTGCATTTAAGCCTCCAAATTTAATGAATCGAACCAGCACGGTACGTTATACTCTCTACCATAGCTAGACCTGATCATGTTACGAAGACTCGCTTCAATACAAGCTAAAACAGAGCAAATGCCAAAGGGCCTAAGTAGGAACCGAACCGTTGATCCCATCATTAGACTATGTTTTACTTGTTCCTCATACTGCGAACCTAGGTATTAGGCAGAAAAATTTTGTCCGTTTTGCTCTACGGTGCACCGTTTTCGATATATTTAACATTTTGCATTTAAGCCCTAAATTTAATGAATCGAACTAGCACGACACGTTAGCCTCTAAGCTAAGAGTAGCAACCATCTTGCGCAAGCACCCTTAAAGCGTCTCATAAGGAGTTGTGTATAGCCGCCATCTTGTGTCCGCCATCTTGCGCAAGCATCCTTAGGGCGTCTCAAGCCATCTTGTACAAGGACCCTTAAGCCGCCTCATCAGAGCAACCGCCATCTTGCGCAAGCATCCCTAGGGCATCTCATAAGGAGCCATGTATAACTGCCATCTTGCGCAAGCATCCCAAGGGCGTCTCATAAGAACCTGTGTATAGCAGCCATCTTGCGTAAGCACACTTAAGGAGTTATGTATAGCCGCCATCTTATGCAATTTGCGCCGAGAGATGGCTGCTGTAGAATTTTTCTTTTTAAATAATCCACCACCACATTTCAAAGGTATCTAGCTAAAGATGGCAGCACTGCGGATGACAGGTGACGAATTTACATCTACTACGATAAAGAGGGCAGCACGGTGCTCTCTGGATTAAAGATGGTGGATGACAGCTGCACGTGGCTATGTTTACAAAGCAAGAGCACGTGGAATTTGCCGCCACCACATTTCAAACTAAAGAGGGCAGCACTATGCTCTGTTGATTAAAGATGGCGGATGGTAGCTGTCAAAAAAGCACGTGAGTTTGTTTACTAAACAAGAGCACGCGGAATTTGCCGCCACCACATTTCAACTAAAGATGGCAGCACGGTGCACTCTTGATTAAAGATGGCGGCTGACAGCGAACAGAACTTTTCAAATTGCCCGCTACTACATGCTTAAGGTAGTAGCCGTAAAGAGGGCAGCACGGTGTTCTGTGGATTAAAGATGGCGGATGACAGGTGATGAAATTGCCCGCATGATAGCAGCACGGTGCTCTGTTGATTAAAGATGGCGGATGACAGCTGTCAAAAAAAAAGCACATGGCTTTGTTTCCAAACAAGAGCACGTGGAATTTACCGCCACCACATTTCAAACTAAAGAGGGCAGCACTGTGCTCTATAGATTAAAGATGGCAGATGACAGCTGTCAAAAAAGCACGTGAGTTTGTTTTCAAACAAGAGCACGTGGAATTTGCCGCCACCACATAGAGGGCAGCACTGTTCTCTCTGGATTAAAGATGGCTGCTTGTCGAAAAGCATTTTTCAAATTATCCGCCACCACATTTCAGCTAAAGAGGGCAGCACTGTGCTCTATACATTAAAGATGGCGGATGACAGCTATCAAAAAGCACGTGGCTGTCAAAAAGCACGTGGATTTGTTTATCTCGAGCTAGTGAGGTTAAGTTGGTAGCACTAAGGTTTAGACCCGTCAAGATGGCAGCACTGCCGATGACAGGTGACGAATTTTGCAGCTACTGCGATATAGAGGGCAGCACAGTGCACTGTGGTTTAAAGATGGCGGATGACAGCTGTCAAAAAAGCACGTGGCTGTCAAAAAGCACGTGGCTTTGTTTACCTCATGCTAGTTAGGTTAAGTTGGTACCACTAAGGTTTAGGCCCGTCAAGATGGCAGTACTGAGGTTAGCGATGCGTTGTTGTCGATGACAGCTGTCAAAAAGCACGTGGCTTTGTTTACAAATCTGTTGAAAAGCACGTGGCTGTCAAAAAGCACG
This sequence comes from Anabrus simplex, assembly GCF_040414725.1. Lineage (NCBI taxonomy): Eukaryota > Metazoa > Arthropoda > Insecta > Orthoptera > Tettigoniidae > Anabrus > Anabrus simplex. The sequence goes on along the minus strand of NC_090265.1, from coordinate 1,533,790,928 downwards.
TGGCTTTGTTTACCTCATGCTAGTTAGGTTAAGTTGGTACCACTAAGGTTTAGGCCCGTCAAGATGGCTGTACTGAGGTTAGCGATGCGTTGTTGTCTGTCAAAAAGCACGTGGCTTTGTTTACAAATCTGTCAAAAGCACGTGGCTGTCAAAAAACACGTGGCTTTGTTTACCTCGCACTAGTGAGGTTAAGTTGGCACTACTGAGGTTTAGGCCCGTCAAGATGGCAGTACTGAGGTTAGCGATGCGTTGTTGTCTGTCAAAAAGCACGTGGCTGTCAAAAAACACGTGGCTTTGTTTACCTCATGCTAGTTAGGTTAAGTTGGCACTAGTGAGGTTTAGGCCCGTCAAGATGGCAGCAGTGAGGTTAGCGATGCGTTGTTGTCGATGACAGCTGTCAAAAAGCACGTGGCTTTGTTTACAAATTCAAATCTCGCGCCAAAATTCAAATTTCCCGCCAAAATTCAAATTTCCCGCGGGCGGCGGCGGCGGAGGCGGCGGCGGAGGAGGAGGCGGAGGAGGCGGCGGGAGGAGGAGGAGGCGGCCGAACCATCCAATTATACTACTCTCTTCCTTCGATGTCAGAATTAGAGTATTTTGCATCGTAAAGAACATTAAATGTATCCTTCTCAGAAGATTTTTTTTTATAAGTCGCAGACACGAAGGCACACAGCTGTACACTGACTACGTATCTTTCACACAGCAGTTAGATTCGCTTCACTATATATATTTTTTTGCTATTTGCTTTACGTCGCACCGACACAGATAGGTCTTGTGGCGATAGTATATTTAAGTGAGGGGGGAGAGGGGTCGATAAACTTTCTAAACTTCTTACTACCAAACCCTTTGTACTTTAATCTTGATGTTTTTAAATATTCCATGCACAACTAACAAAAATTGAAGTGAATATAAGTGAAAACTATGACTTATGTTTTGATAAAGAAATTAAGTTGGGACCTAGCACCCTGCAATAAATCATGTTACGGGTGAAAGGTGACAGAGCTAAAATGTTTTAGAAACTTTACCTAAGAAGAATTGGCACCTTTGCGTTACCCATCCCCTAATGTAGTATTAATGTGTAATGACAATGTCTGAGCATTCTTTTTTAAAATTGGTGTTGGTAGAATTATTTGTTGCTACGAACGAGGAATAGTGTAAGTACATTACAGTATAATGAGATGTCAATTTTATCTACAATAAGTGTGAAAATAAAACAGAAATTATTTCCATCAGGAGAGGCGTCTATTTAAGTGTACCTTGAATCACCACACAACGTAAATATGCTAGAACTAGAAGTCAAGTTTATAAGCCAACCGTATCTTATATTGATCAAAACAAGTACGAGTTCCAGCTAAACCGAAGACACAATTTATTTGACACACTAACATGATAATCGCTCATTCTTAGAATATCTGAATACCAGGAACTATTTCTATACTGTGTGAAGGACGCTTTCACAAATTGTTTACTGGAGGTAATACATTACTGTGATAATTTCAAAACATCTAACATTTATGTAATTAATATCATATCTATTATTATACATCAAGTAGAAGATTCATGGCAATTTTCTCCCGGCGTTTGATAAACTTTTCTTTCTTTATTTATTTCTTAATTCGTTTACCCTCCAGGGTTCGTATTTCCCTCGGACTCAGCGAGGGAGCCCACCTCTACCGCGTCAATGGCAGTGTCCTGGAGCGTGAGACATTGAGTCGGGGATACAACTGGGGAGGATGACCAGTACCTCACCCAGGTGGCCTCACCTGCAATGCTGAACGGGGGCCTTGTGGGGGAAAAGCGGTCGTGGCCGTAAGTTAGGTACTATCCCGGCATTTGCCTGGAGGAGAAGTGGGAAACCACGAAAAAGCACTTCCGGGATGGCTAAGGTAGCAATCGAACCCACCTCTACTCATCTGAACTCCCGAGGCTGAGTGGACCCCGTTCCAGCCCTCGTACCACTTTTCAAATTTCGTGGCAGAGCCGGGAATCGAACCCGGACCTCCGGAGATGGCAGCTAATCACACTAACCATTACACAACAGAGGCGGACAATAATGGCTTTACGTCCCATTAACTACTTTTTCGGTTTTCGAAGACGCCGAAATGGCGGAATTTTGTCCCACAGGAGTTCGTTTACGTGCGAGTAAATCTACCGATACGAGGCTGACGTATTTTTTTAAAAAAGATATTTGTTCGTGGCGTCGATCTCTATAGATCTTTTGCCACCACTTGCACGATATGATATGAACCTGCGTGTAAGTGGAATTGCGGAAGTGTAGAGTGTTGAATGTAAGGAAAGGGTCGTTAAGGACGACACAAACACCCAGTCCCCAGGCCACGGATATTAATCATTTTCAATTTAAAACCGCTGAACCGGCCAGGAATCGAACCCGGGGCCGCCTAGTGACAGGCAGACGCGTTGCCCCCTACACCGCTGGGCCGGACAGGACTGACGTATTAGAGCACCTTCAAATACCACCGGACTGAGCAAGGATCGAACCTGCCAAGTTGAGGTCAGAAGGCCAGCCAGCGCCTCAACCGTCTGAGTGACTCAGCCCGGCACACGTTTAAGCAGAGTGCCTCTAAAAATACCAACAGTTTACCAGGTGCTGCGGTGAAAATTACCAAGGTATACAGCATTTTGAAACTCCCCATTCATAAATCATTAACATAGGTTGTAATTAAGATTTTAATACCTTCTTCGTATATGAAAACTGTCCTTTTTCACTGGAATAGCAAGGAAAACATATAATTTGAATATAAAATGGTTTGGGTTTATTATATCGAGCAAATATCGCCGTGAGTACTATTAACCTATTGTAGTATAGGCGGTCTTTTTCACGAGGGCGAGCAGTGGCGATATATCGTCAGCTAGTCCTGCATGTACGTTCCGTCCTCAACCCGAAGGCTGGTTGGATCGTCAACAGCTACACCTAGTTGTCATATATGGCCTAAGCATCACTGAAGAGGCGTATTAGAATAATGAGGAGTGAGGTAGTTTCTCGTTACTTTCCTCACTGAGCCAGAAGTTGCTATTACAGATCAGTCTGCCAAGCCTACTGAAATGCATGCACCAACCGACACTATGAGCACTATTTTCACACCATTCATAGCAGGGACTGGCTGCTAGCATTGCTCATACCTCATATTGTCAATGCCAAGGATAAGACTGATACGTTTCACCAAAGGTAACAAAATTTTTCTTGCCCGTACCGCAAGACACAGTGCACTGTAAACACTACGTCTCGTCAGCAAAGGCATCAGCTGGTCCTGTAAGAGCTGGAAGACCAACTTAAAGGTATTCCTACTCTGCGCAAAGTAAACAGCCCACACAACTTCGTAGAACTTTGTAGAATTAGGATAGCTACACACAGATAGACATAGATGGACATTAAGATTTTCGATTGTGGAAGGTTCATTTTTTCATATATCTAACCCGAATAGAAAACATTGCGAAAATATAAATTTTAACTTTTGCCTGTATATTATCATATTTTTTTTCGTGTGGCTATTTCTAGCCCACGTCTTTCCAACTCGAGCACTTAGTGCTGGAGCGCACCAGCGCTGCACTCAGCAACACCGTTCCCCTCCTTCCCCACTTACCCCAAGTAGTGGTCGGTGCATGTGTGCGTGGGAGACAGTACATTCATTCTCATTCTCTGTGTGTGTGTGCCATTCTCAGTAGAATCTGTTCGATAGAGCAGGCAGTGGAACAGTTGGTTTCACCTTCGTTAAAAATGTCGTTTAATCCTTCATGGGTGGATTCACATTTTGTTCTCAATACCGAAAGAAAAGCTCAGTGTTTAATTTGTCATGTCATTTTAAGCGTAAAATCTTCAACCGTGCGACGACACTACCACAACAAACAGGTTTCCACCTATGATGACATTGTTGGCGCAGCAAGAACCGAACAAATTGCTAAGTTAAAATCGGAATTGCTAAGTTCTTCAGGGATACGTAAGCTTAATAACTTACTCATTAGGAATTGTTTTACTTGCAATTTAGGAGATTTGTTTTCGTTTTTGGTTTTGTATTATTAATACCAGTTTAGAATTAGACTTAGATGTGCTGCTAAGAAAAAAACACCGGGTGAGTTGGCGGCGCGGTTAGGGGCGCTCAGCTGTGATGTTGCATCCGGGAGATAGTGGGTTCGAACGGCAAAATGAAGGGCGGTGCTTGGGGCAGTGATAAATAGTAAGCGAGGAATACACTACTACTGTTTGTAAATTGCAGTTTATGGAGGAACGCGTGCTGTGTTGCCGCTATCAATAGAAACATGTCTACTAATCGTTGAGGACTACTCTAAACTCTGTTACACGAGGCACACTCATCAGCAATCTGCCAGCACACTGCTGTACCTAAAAGTCCCGTACACACCCACTATTCATGGTTATGCTTAAATTACATACGCATCAGATGCATGTCTGGGTTCGTAATTACAGCCGTTGTACAAAGGCGATAGTGAATTGCACTGTACATCTTGGCTTTATCTTCCTTATCACCCTCTTGTCTTTCGCCACAAATCGGAGCCTTGCTCTGTTAATGTCCTGTATTATCTTAAGGAAGTGTTACTCAAATATGAGTATTTATAATTATCTTGTACTTTAGGATTTTTAAAATATACGGCTTTCAACCCGTAGGTTTTCAGCTTAAAACGTGATAAAAGGATCAACTTCAAAGGAGTTACAGGAACGTCCGTAGCGGCACTTTTCTAGAAAGCTAGATCTAAAATGGTATATTATTCCCTGAGAGATTCCTTTAGCCTTTTGTAAAAAAATACTGGAAATAGTAAACCTCCGTTTCCTTTCGGTCTGAGTGTCTTGTCGGTTGTGTTTCAGTGTGGTGATCATTGCCAGTGAAACCTATATAGCTTGACCCTAGCTTTCGCTTCCAGTGAACGCCAGCCCAACGTATTCCCGGAAGCTAAAAAGTAGTCCCATGTATTGCTGTGTGCTGACCTTGTTCTCCTAGCAAAGCTAACAGCGGGTAATCCCAGACTAATTTCATGCATGCCTCGAACATGTCTACTCTTTTAAAAGCTTGATGGAAAGTTTCCATTAGTCCACAAGAATCGCGCCGCCAGTTAACAACTTTACGATCAATATTATTCCGTTCTCCGTTGGACCTCTTGGAATTCCCAAAGCCACGATACTGTAATGCAAGGATATTTACCAACCACAACACATTCGTAATTTTTACTTCACCATGACCATCGTTTAGTGGTTTCTTGATTGATACTTGAACTGAAGTAATCAATTAGTTTTGACACACTATCGTTAGTAGCATGGCTATATTTATTTTCATATATCATGTCCACAAAAACAACAGCAGAAACGAGGTTATGCGTTTTCGCTGAATTTCCGCAACAATTATCCAGCGTGTTTCAAAATTGGATACCCAACACAGAAGAGTACCAGAGGAGGATAAAGTGAGTATTTATTTCTGAATAACCAGGCTTAGGTGGTGGGGCGCTGGCCTTCTGACCTCAAGTAGATAGGGTCGACTCAGTTTGGTAATACTAAAAGGGCTCGAATATGCCAGCCTCGTGTCAGTAGATTTACCGGCAAGTAAAGGAACTGTCGTGGAACACACTTATCGTACCTTAATGCAAAAGTAGTTAATGGAATTTAAACTCCAATAAATTGTTATTATTATTATTATTATTATTATTATTATTATTATTATTATTATTATTATTATTATTATTATTATTATTAAGTTTCCTTAACTCAGACGGCAGCGCGCCGGCCTCTCACCGTTGGGTTCTGGGGTTCAAATCCCGGTCACTCCATGTAAGATTTGTGCTGGACAAAGCGTAGGCGAGACAGGTTTTTCTCCGGGTACTCAGGTTTTCTCTGTCATAATTCATTCCAGAAACACTCTCCAATATCATTTTCATCTGCCATTCATTAATAATTGTCCCAGAGGAGTGCAACAGGCTTCGGCAGTCGGCACAATTCCTATCCTCGCCACTAGATGGGTGCTTCATTCATTCCATTCCTGACCCGGTCGAATGACTGGAAACAGGCTGTGGATCTTCATTTTCATTATTATTATTATTATTATTATTATTATTATTATTATTATTATTATTATTATTATTATTATTATTATTAATGAACACAGGTCCAAAAGATAGGGCACTGGTCGTACATCATACGAATCGGCTCAAACTTCTGTTGAGACCATGGGAATCCAATCACCTCTGATGTTATTTACTCGTACTGTTTGATTTTAATCGTATTATTTCGGACTAATATTTACTCTCTTTTGAAGTTTAATTTATCTTCATTTACATGAAGATACGTTATAGACCTACACCCACAGAAATTTTAAAAGGTGTGGCACTTGGCTAATAATTACAACAGCCTGAACCTGTAAACTTACTTGAAAAAATTCACGTGTTACGGGTGTTGGATCAATAGGAGGGATGTTGCTGCCTTCCAAAGACCAAGCGGTTTACAAGCATAGGTAGTCACTCGAACCGAAGATCAGCCTCTACATTAGCTCTGTTTCTGTACTTCATTTTCATTTGTGTGAGAGCAGGGAATGAACAGTCACACAGGTATGTTATGAAAGGCATTAAACGCAGTATTTCCTTTCTAGAAATTGTAGGATATAGGGGATGTCATGGACACAAAAGTCGATCAGAGAGGTGGAGTTGTGATACATTCATGGAACTTCTTGAAGCCAAACATACCATTCCATCTGAATCTCCATCCATTTCATACTTCAATAATTTATTTTTCACTTTCTCTCTGACGAGATACTTCGGCTAGTTGATCTTCCTCAAGGAGCTGCTCGACTAAGTGGTATGTTCCGAGCTGTCAGTGGAGAGATGGCGTGGAATAACATCAGTAGACGAATAAGTCTGAGTGGTGTCTTTAAAAGTAGGAAAGATCACAATATGATGATAAAGTTGGAATTCAAGAGGACAAATTGGGGCAAATATTCGTGTATAGGAAAGGGAGTTAGGGATTGGAATAACTTACCAAGGGAGATGTTCAAGAAATTTCCAATTTCTTTGAAATCATTTAAGAAAAGGCTAGGTAAACAACAGGCAAGGAATCTGCCACCTGGGCGACTGCCCTAAATGCAGATCAGTAGTGATTGCCACGTGACTGACACGTGAAGGGTAGTTAATGTTCAATTTCATTTTTCTTTTGCTAGTGGCTTTATGTCGCACCGACACAGATAGGCCTAGGTCTTACGGCGACGATGGGATAGGAAAGGTCTAGGAGTTGGAAGGAGGCGGCCATGATCTTAATTAAGGTACAGTCCCGTCATTTGCCTGGTGTGAAAATGGGAAACCACGGAAAACCATCTTCAGGGCTGCCGACAGTGGGATTCGAACCCACTATCTCCCGGATGCACGCTCACAGCTGCGCGCCTCTAAACGCACGGCCAACTCACCCGGTGGTCAGTTTCAAAGAAGGGATTTCTATCTACGCGATTTTATCAACCAAAGGCAGAAAATATGGTCTGAGTGTGGATACTAGCAATTTCAAGTGTCTCACAATTACATCTCTTACACTGCCTTGTAGTATTTTTTCTTACTTCGCTGCTAACTTGCACTATCCATCGGACAAGTTAAGAGTTACATATACATAGTGTATGTAAGTAATACAACAACGAAGGCATAGTTATTAAATTTATTATAATGGTATATGAATTGTGTGTGTAAAATAAAATTATTGCGGACCCCTTGGATTATTTTCGCGGGCCACCAGGGGTCCAAGGACCACAGTTTAGAAATGGAAGTTATAGTCAATGGCCAGCCCTGCTGTAGGGTTAGCGTGCCTGCCTCTTACCCGGAGGCCCCGGGTTCGATTCCCGGTCAGGTCATGGATTTTTACCTGGACCTGGGTCTGGTTCGAGGTCCACTCAGCCTACGCGATTAGAATTGAGGAGCTATCTGACGGTGAGATAGAGACTACGGTCTAGAAAGCCAAGAGTAACGGCCGAGAGGATTCGTTGTGCTGACCACACGACACCTCTTAACCTGCAGGTCATCGGGCTGAGCAGTGGTCGCTTGGTAGGCCAAGGCCCTTCAAGGGCTGTAGTGCCACGCGTTTTTTTATAGACAATGTATAATTCATCTGTGCAACGAACGTGCAACGATGTTTATATCTCTGTAAAACCCTTTCCCATATATTGGCCGAATACATAGCTCAGCTGACTAGGAGTTTGCCTCTTATATTCGAAGTAGTAGGGGCAATTCCTAGCAAAGTCGATTGGCATTTAGGAGTACTTATTATTTGTCTTATACGTATTTCGTTCAGTGCGTCCTGGGGTCGATTTCCGGTTGGCTGGAGGTTTTAACCACTTCTGGTTAACTCCTCCTACTTGTACAGTGTTGTCTTAGACCGTTTAATTGGTAACGAGTTCCTCTGGATACCTCGACTCTTGGTAGATGTGTGGGGTCGTCAAACTGTTAGTGGTTGAAGTCTGGGATGCTCTTCCACGAATGATCGATCATAAATCCCTCGTGTTAGCTAACGGTCCAGACTTGAGGCGAAGTACTGGTGCATTGAACACACTTGAATGGGGAGCTGTTGTGGGAACTTCAGGTTACTCTATTTCTCCCATTCATGGATTGCTGTTTGATTGTGTCTTAGCTGTGGAGAGGGGATTATCGTTATGGCGAGAAGTCAGGCTATTGGAGTAGATCTTAAGATGCCCGATACTAGCCTCATAGTTTCGTTGAAGTAAACATCGACTCTCCCTACGTCAGAACGTTGGTGCCACACCGGAGCTTAGCCAGAGAATTAATAATCCCTCTTTTAAAATAAAATTCCAACATGCAAATATTACTGTTGTTAATGGGACATTAAACGAGTAACATATTATTATTATTATTATTATTATTATTATTATTATTATTATTATTATTATTATTATTATTATTATTATTATTATTATTATTATTATTATTATTATTATTATTATTATTATTATTATTACTATTATTATATAATGTAACTTGAGCTTTCCGATTACCGGACGAGTTGGCCATGCGGTTAGGGGCGCGCATCTGTGAGCTAGCATCCGGGTGATAGTGGGTTCGAGCCCAACTGTCGGCAGCCGAGGGAACGGCTTTTCGTATTTTCCCATTTTCCTATCCCATCGTCGCCATTAGACCTACCTGTGTTGGTGCGACGTATAACAAATTTCAAATAAAAAAGATCTACCCGATTAATGTCTGTCATTAATGCATCTAGCATGGATTGTTTCGGGTTTGATTAGGTGTTTTATGGAACTGCGGTCATTTGGATGGAAATTCAGTATTTAAGCCACATTATTTTCCAAGGTAGACAACCACATGTATAAATAAAAATATTTCGAGGTAAACGCTGATAACGTTTGCCTTTTCTTTCTTTTCGTAGTGGTGTGAGGTTGTACTTTCACACAGAGGTTTGTGGTGGCGGAGGGTTGGAATAGGGGTAGGCCCACGTTTGATGGAGTAGAGGCCTCAATCATATCAATGTACAAATTTACCTGTTGTGAAAATGGGAAATCATGGAAAACCATCTTCAGAGTTGCTAACTGTGGATTTCGAACCTACCATCTTCACAGTGGAAATTTACGGCTTGACGACTGTTACTGCATAGTCAACTCGCTTGGTAACTTGAATTATCAGTCCATTTCCGTTGCTGTTACTTAGAGAGGCTCGACACGAACAAACTTGTTTCTGACAGAAATACAGTAGCGACGCCTTGAAGGACGCCTTGTTATTCAGGTTACTACTGAACAGAAAGTTAAGAACAACATTTTCTAAGGTGAAAAGCAGGACACAATAATTACCATTGTCACAAAGCCGGGGCTAATATATGTACAGTCACTTGTTCATGCTGATGAGTGATAACATTGCCTTAGCAAAAGCACCGGAAGAGCTGTCATTATCGTTGCAATTTCTTTATCTTGTAATCTCTAAGAATTTTCGTAATAATTTCTCCTAATAATGAAACACCTTTCAATATCGAGATCAAAACCCTCCCTCCCGTGCTAGGTGACTCCACATGTAGTACAACGAAACCCTAATTAATGCCAGACAATACATCATTCATTTCATCTTGGGCAAAGCTTGAAGAATGTCGATGTGGTTGTCCATGAAGAAGTTCACAGCATCTCCATTCCCCATTTTTGGAAGGCACCCGTCAAGTACTTCTCATCGCCCTTCGATGAAAAAATCTAACTGATTCGAGACGGATTTTACGTAGGTTGTGAAACAAAGAAAAGATGCAACCCGTTTATATCACACTATCTTAATACAGTGCAGTATTCGGTAAAACAAACTACAAACATTCTCTGAACATCAAGGTACATCATTATAATTTGCAAGGTGAAGACAGCTACACGAATCTTGGTGTGTGGGTACAGCATGTGTTCAAAATGTGCACGCTGACGTCCTGTAGACTGTCGAACATGTTGCCGAACCCAGTTTGCCTCAATGACGCAAATAATAACTGAATCTTCTCTCGTAATTCGGGAACATTCTTAGATGGGTCATCTGACCGGGAAACTGTTTGGGCTTCACGTCCGGGGATTGAGAGAGCCACAAAATTTCCGTTCCATGGGAAATTAATTGATCTCCAAAGTGTTTTCGCTGAAGGGCAGATAGTGCAGTGTGGGCTGTATTGTTGGGAGATCGGAAGAATGCACATGCCCGGTGAGGCACGGGGCGAAGGGGTTTTCACCAGCAGAGCCAGTGACGCAATGGTTACCATAGCAACTCCGCTACTACCCAGGCGACTTTATATTATCTTCTACTGGCAGCTCTTCGCTCTTGTCAGTTGTAATCCAGCCAACTGCGAAGTGTGAGTCAATGTTTTCGTGTAGCAGAGAAGAGCAGATAAGAGCCGATCTCTCTGGGCAGAACAGGAAGTTCGTATTTGCAGGCCACATTCCTCACTCTTGCATTCTTCTCATCTCTACACAGTAGCTCCATCTTGCTGCATCCACTGTCGCTGCAGTGGCAAGTTTCAGGTGACATTCAGTGCTAAGTTATTTGAATTTGAGAGTAGGTTTGAAATTTCAGTAGGCTATTTGTTTTGCCGCATACTACCTCAATAATGTAAATTAGCGGGACTTAGGTTAGAACCCTGACAAGCGATTACGCCTTTCCTTGTCAACTTTCGCAACAAACTGTCAATCAGCAAATTTATCACCCATAGCACTGAAGCTCGCCTGGTAGCCATTATCGTTAACACGTCAAGTCAATGGCCTGATATCACGGTTAGCTGGTTCGAGTCCCACTGATGAATAAATTTGTACCGTCAGAATAGTGGCCGGCGGGATAGGAAAGGTGGGTGTATGCAATTTTTAATAAATCACTAGATTGCTCGCCAAAAGCCTGGACTATATTTCAAACCTCCCCGCTGTTTTCATATAGAGTAGCTGTGTGTGGTGAATACCTCTAGCTAGGGGTGTGAGCGTTTCTGTTTGTCTTTGTCGTCCTTTAAGAGCACATATCAAATTTTAGAAGATTAATAATTATGTTATGGGTTTTACGTTGCACTAACTATTTTAATGGTTTTCGGAGACACCCAAGTGTCGGAATATCGTCCAGCAGGAGTTTTCTTCCTACCAGTAAATCTACCGACACCAGGAGTAGAGTATTTGTGACAGTTATGCAGCCTCTTCCTGACCGGCTTCGCTTCCCTACTCTAGCCCTTGGTGGAGTGTTGTAATAGTTGTGACTTTCTTTCTTTCTGTGGGTTGGGGTGGTGGAATACTGCCGTTAGGGGCGAATAGATTGGGCAGTCAGATACTTCCCTCCTGGGAGTGTTGGTTGGCGACCAAGACACATCTAGCTGAGACGAGTGTTGTTTTATTTGTTTAACTTTCTCTGCATAGGGAAACGAGGTTTTGGTTGGATTATAGATTTTAACTCTTCTAACTCGAGAACTATCGTCTACTGCAATAACACGCAGTTTCCCCACACAGTGCCGGCCCCGTGTTGTAGGGGTAGCGTGTCTGCCTCTTACCCGGAGGCCCCGGATTCGATTCCCGGCCAGGTCAGGGATTTTTACTTGGACCTGCGGGCTGGTTCGAGGTCCACTCAGCCTACGTGATTAGAATTGAGGAGCTATCTGACGGTGAGATAGCGGCCCCGGTCTAGAAATCCAAGAATAACGGCTGAGAGGATTCGTCGTGCTGACCACATGACACCTCGTAATCTGCAGGCCTTCGGCCTGAGCAGCGTTTGCTAGCTAGGCCAAGGCCCTTCAAGGGCTGTAGTGCCATGCGGTTGGTTTTGGGTTTTTCCCACACTGTAGATCAGGGCCTGCCCGAGTGCATGCGCCTGGTACATGCACTGTGCAGGTGCAAAATACGACTTCGCTTGGTTGACCAGAGTACAGACCCACACTCCTCGATTTTGAGCAATAGCGCTGTCTCTCTCTTTCCCCCACGCCTGTCTCGCTCGCTCCGCCTGTCTCCCTCTTCCTCACTTGCTCCGTAGCGCTCCAAATCCGAGCCGAGTTGAGCCGAGTTGAGCCGAGCTTAGCCGAGTAGCCCAGAGACGAAGCGTTGGTCCGAGCCGAGCCGAATGGGACCGATGCACCGTGCACGGGAACTCTGCTCCTCAATTTGCACGCATGAGATTTTAGGCGTTTGAGAGGCCCTGCTGTAGATGCTGCCCACCCTCGCAGACAGCGTTCTCGGTGACTATGAACTTCTCTCGATTACAGTGTGGCGTGGTGAGGGTGTGCTGACCCACATGATTTTTTGGAGATGAATCACTAACACAGTTAGTATTTGGAGATCACACCATGTACAGTAAAATTAATACCGGTACTCGCGTGCTTTACAAGGTCGTCGTGATATGGGATACTTACCGCCGCACAGTTTCAGGAATCTGCTGCTGTATACGTACAGACAAAGACGGTACCTGTTCATGCGATGTAAGCGTATCCTCAAACACAGCTATCAGTAATAAAAGTCTGCTGAGGAAGATAGCTATTCTCTTTTATTTATTTTGTTTAACCTGCTCTGAATTGGTAAATGAGAAAAAAAGGAAACCTGGCACAGGAGTTAATGCGATACGACTATTATGTCTTAAGTTACAAGTTTTGAATCTCTCAGGTAGCTCTCCAGAGTTAGTCCCATAAGAGTAATGTATATCAGCCATCTTGCCGAGTAGCCCTTCGTATCATTCCGTATTAGTCGGAGCGTGCGCTTATGTTAGTCGTATGATTTTAACAGGTGTATGCATAATTATTTTGCCGGTTTTTGTGTTAAAGAAAACATGTACCGGTAATTATCAAGGGAAATCATGTTTTCTTTATTCAAAATATTGTCCATCGGCTTCTACACACTTCGCCCATATTTCAGGTAAGTTATGATTATCATGCTAGAAGAACTGCTTGTCTTTTGTGGCAAACCATTTGTCCAGCCATTTTCAAACTTCCCCGAAATTCCTGAAGTGCTGCTTTGCGAGCGCGTGCCCCATTGATGCGAAGAGGTGATAGTCAGATGGCGCCAGATCGGGGCAGTATGGCAGATGAGGAAGGATGTTCCATCCAAGCAATTCCAAAGAGCCATTCACTGGTTTCTCTGTGTGAGACGGTGCATTGTCGTGTAACAAAGCCACTTTTCCATGTGTTCTGGCCCATTTCGGTCGTCTTTCATTCAATGCGTGACTTAAATTAATCATTTGTTGGCGATAGCGTTGTGCATTAAGGGTTTCGCCGGGCTCGTGGTCTACCAGAGCGCGCACTGTCACCACGTTCAAATTGTCGAAACCATGTCTCACATGTTCTAAACGATGGAGTGTGTTGACCATATGTTTCTACCAGTAAACTATCACTTCCCACAGCCTCTTTCTTTTGATTAAATAAGAAAAGCAATGCGTGCCGCGAATGTTCTTTCTCACAAACTTTGACATGATCACTGAACGATGCAACACAGACGCTAGTGTTTGGCGAGCTCAACTTGTGTGTGTTGGTGGGTTAATATCAGACGAACAAGCTGACGTTTGCATCAAATTCTTACGCGTCTTACTGTTCGCTGGCACTATCTCTTAGTGAAACCGGAAAAGACTTTTGCATTCACCTGGTATGTGGTTAAAATTTGTGAAGAAGTCTAAGAAGATTTATGATATCATACAGTAGTTAAACCAAACCAAACCAAACCCCATGGCACTACAGCCCTTGAAGGGCCTTGGCCTACCAAGCGATCGCTGCTCAGCCCGAAAGCCTGCAGATTACGAGGTGTCGTGTGGTCAGTACGACGGATCCTCTCGGCCGTTATTCTTGGCTTTCTAGACCGGGGCCGCCATCTCACCGTCAGATAGCTCCTCAATTCTAATCACGTAGGCTGAGCGGACCTCGTACCAGCCCTCAGGTCCAGATAAAAATCCCTGGCTTGGCCGGGAATCGAACCCGGGGCCTCCGGGTAAGAGGCAGGTATGCTACCCCTACACCACGGGGGCCGGCATACAGTAGTTAAAACCTATTCGAAATTCTTTTCCCAAATCTACCAGACACGATAACATACAATATTCAGTAATTTTCGATATTCCGTACACCATATAACTTCTGCACTAATTGTCCTAAATATATCACACTCTACCGTCGTGTCGGGCAAAAGAATATCCATTCAGTGATACACATGAAAATAAAGAAATTCTCACTTTTTTATCCCAGCATAACGTTATCCTTATGGGTCGTAGGACAACCGTTGTTGTATCATCATATCGGAGCCAGAGAAATAATTTTAACGATGCCCCATGAGGAGTCGGAATTGATATTTAGATAGTTAAATAACTGATTTTGTTTTTTTTTTAATCCAAATTTTGGGCCATTTCCTGGTCGCATTCTTTTCTGTGACGGAGGATTCAGACCATTTTGCTATGTGATCTGATGATCTTCTTCTTCTTCTCTTGGCCTTTTCTCAATTACCTCAGACCGGCACTTTACATGGTTATGGCCCATTTTACGGCTGGACGCCTTTCGTGACGCCAGCCTTGTGTGGAGGAATGTATTACTATTGCGTGTTTGTGTAGCAATTTGTAGTGTGATGTGTATTAAGATGAACAGAAACACCTAGCCTCCGATCTATAGAAACTACCTGGAGGAAGTTAATATCTACCAGAGCGCGCTCTGTCTTTCACACTGAAATCACCTAGTTTAAATTGTCGAAACCATGAAACTCGTTCGAGAATTGAACCCGGAGCCTTCTGATCCAAAGGTTACTATGCTGATCATTCAGCTGAAGAGTCAGACTTTGTTAAGCGAATATAGTGAATCAAATTTTCTATCTTTAGAAATCTTAACCTCCTTCGTATGATTTTCGGTTCGGAGTTATTAATCGCAAACCAAATCATATACCTCAAAATCGTCATTTTTTAAAGTCATCTCCGCCACGTGCATTTAAATGAGACCCACCGACAGGCATATTTTCTCTCACGTTCAGTATTTCCATTCAAGCAGAACCTCAGCCTTTCGGAACACGTCATTTTGTTTGGAATATATGAAACCTGATTTTTTAGAAACTACCGAGCGAGTTGGCAACGAGGTTCGTGTGACGTAGCTGTAAGATTTTATTCCAGTGATGATCCAGTCAAGTTCTACTGTCGGCAACCCTGAAGATGGTCTTCCATGGTTTCCCCATTTTCACACCAGACAAATGTCAGGGCTGTAGGCCTACCTTCCGTGGTGTAGGGGTAGAGTGCCTGCCTCTCACCCGGAGGACCCGGGTTCGATTCCCGGCCAGGTCAGGGATTTTTACCTGGACCTGAGGGCTGGTTCGAGGTCCACTCAGCCTACGTGATTAGAATTAAGGAGCTCTCTGACGGTGAGATAGCGGCCCCAGTCTAGGCAGCCAAGAATAACGGCCGAGAGGATTCGTCGTGCTGACCACACGACACCTCGTAATCTGCAGGCCTCCGGGCTGAGCAGCGGTCGCTTGGTAGGCCAAGGCCCTTAGAGGGCTGTAGTGCCATGGGGAAAGAAAGAAAGTAAGCCTACCTTAATTAAGACTACGATTGCTTCCTTCCCAGTGCTATCCTATCACCGTCGTAATGTCCGGTTCCATGGCTAAATGGTTAGCGTGTTGGCCTTTGGTCACAGGGGTCCCGAGTTCGATTCCCGGCAGGGTCGGGAATTTTAACCATCATTGGTTAATTTCTCAGACACAGGGGCTGGGTGTATGTGTCGTCTTCATCATCATTTCATCCTCATCACGACGCGCAGGTCGCCTACGGGAGTCAAGTCAAAAGACCTGAACCTGGCGAGTGGAACTTGTCCTCGGACACTCCCGGCATTAAAAACTATACGCCATTTCATTTTTTTACCGTCGTAATACCTATCTGTGTCTGTGCGACGTTAAACCTGCATTAATATAATTATATCCTAGTTACCACGTCGGAAAAGCCGGAAAGGTTCAGTGTAACAAAAGTTGACCATTCCGTCGTAAATAGGATACATTAGTGAACGCTTTACGCAGCCACCTTTCCTCGAGGAATTAATTCGCTACTCATTTCCATTGAAGAACGAGAGAACCATAAGAAAATGTCCCTCTCTAGAAGCAGTGTCATTTCTAAACTGTTAGACTGTCTGTGGGTATGAAACCAACGCCTTGCTTGGCTTGCCAAGGACACGTGGCCGTCTCGTTTAAACAGCACCTAACCGAAGAAAACGCAAAATCAAGTTATAACACAAGCGATTAGCCTATATATTATGTAATCAACATTATATTTACGTTCCACTTTTCCTCAATATTCGATTATCAATAACCTAATATTGTTCGTTAAGGGCTATATTAACGCATGGCCGGCTGAAAAATTAAAGTCACTTGGAAGATGACCTAACCACAGAATTCTAATATCGGTAATTACCAGGGATATCCCATTCCGAAATATCAACAGAACAATACCCCGGACGTCTTATCTACAATCTATTGTCAACATTTCCTTATACAGTTCCTACTCCGAAACCACCTAAGTGGTAAGTGTCAGGTTAATGGGTTGATAGGTTTTACTTCCTCAGCGCAATCGACGTCTACGCTGTGTGGGTGGAGGCAAGTTGAATCCTCCATTATTTTTTGTTGTAAACTTCGAAGTCCGATGTTCTCGTTCAGTTATTAAACTACTTTGTAACTTTAAGACATGGTGATGTTGGTAAAATATTAATTTATTAGTAGTTGTGAAGATGTTGCTTAAAATTCCTTGTAACATGCGGGGCGTATTTGATCTTGCGATTTTTTTTTTTTGTAGTGGCTTTATGTCGCACCGACACAGATGGGTCTTATGGCGACTATGAGATAGGAAAGACCTAGGAGTTGGAAGGAAGCGGCCGTGGCCTTAATTAAGGTACAGTCCCAGCATTTGCCTGGTGTGAAAATGGAAAACCACGGAAAACCATTTTCAGGGCTGCCGACAGTGAGTAGAATCCAAATACGTAGTTTGATTGAAATGAGTCCGGAAATTTTTAGGGATATATAAACAGATAGATAACCAGACAGACAGACAGACAGACAGACAGACAGACAGACAGACAGACAGACAGACAGACAGACAGACAGACACCAAAGTGAAAACTTCTACTTCATGTTACCTCGGTGTTCAGATGCATTGGGTGGGGGTAATTTTAAAGCCGACGGAAATGTGATGCATCCTCTGATTTTCTCCTGTTATGGACCATTCAAATAACTACGTCTGCGAGGGTGTCCGTCACTGACTGCAGAGCATGAAGCCCGTAGAAAATAGTAATTTCCTCCGCAATTTGGAGAGTAAGTGAAATTATATACATAACAAGCATTATTTTGCATATAATCAATAGTATAAGAGAAAATTGAAAAAAGTACTCTTCTGGTCTTCCTATTAACTCCCAGTATATTCAGTAATTTTTAAATGATATGCATATCGAGATCTGCTCCTGGATGAGTAGACTCTAGGTATGAAGTTGGGCGGAGATATAACCAATAGTGTGAAAGAAAATCGAAAAAACGCTCCTGATCTTCCTGTAAACCCCCAGTCTGTTTCGTGATTTTGAAATTATATGCATATTAAACCCTCCTGGATAAGTAGACTCAAAATACGCAGTTTGGTCGAGATATAATCAACAGTGTAAGAGAAAAATTTAAAAAATTCTGGTGTTCGCATAAACCCCCAGTCTATTTAGTAATTTTTATATGATATGTATATCGAAACCTGCGCTCAGATGAATAGAACTTAAATATGGAGGTTGGTCTAGATAAAATCAATAGTGTACAAGAAAACTCTTTTGGTCTCTTAGTCTCCCTATGAACCCCCGGTCTATTAAGTGATTTTAAATGATATGCATATCGAAACTCGCTTCTGCTCTTCTGGCCCTCCTTTAGACCTCCAGTCTGTTCAGTCTGTTCAGTGATTTTTAAATGATATGGATATCGAAACCTGCTCCTAGATAAGCAGACTCTAAATATGATGTTTGGTCGAGATCTATTAAGCCGTTCACCCGTGATGGTGGAAAAACAAACAAACAAACAAACAAACAAACAAACAAACAAACAAACAAACATGCAATCAGACACGAAAGCTAAAAACTACTGATACCATATTGACTTGACCTGAAACGGAGAATGTTATCAAAATTCGGCGATGTCAATGACATTACAGAAACGGACCCCTGCCCCCCACCCCGGAATTTTATTTATAAGATGTATTTTGAGCGGGCGATAGTTTCATGAGCAGCACGTCTGATGTGGCTGTCTCTACGTGTTTTTTCATAAATTGTGACCCATTCGCCATTGTGCTTATAGACGTGGTTCAACCGTTTAATTTCCACAGTCCAATGAAGCATACACGTCTCCAAGTCGTGGAGCTGGTGCTCTACTATTACTACTAGGCTACTACTACTACTACTACTACTACTACTATAATAATAATAATAATGATGATAATCATATGCATTTTACGTTCCTTCAGTTGCTATATATCACACTTTAAGAAAAGTTAGAGTGACAGAATTTTGTTCTGAAATGGTGTTCAACGTGCCATAAAATCTAGTGACACTGATCTACAGAATTTAAGTACTGTTAAATGCTAATTGATTGTACCAAGATTCTATTTTACAACCTTCTTAGGTGAAGGTGAACTTCTAGCCAGCTAAGTTACACGAATATTCTATTAGCATTTACAAACACTGTTAATACTGGTCAGTCTTCCGGAATAAAAATTCGCAAACCGGGCAAGTTGGCCGTGCGGTTAGAGGCGCGCGGCTGTGAGCTTCCAACTAGGAGACAGTGGGTTCAAATCCCACTGTCGGCAGCCCTGAAGATGATTTTCCGTGGTTTCCCATTTTCACACCAGGCGTTTAGTTGATTCACAGAGGCTTGCGGACTGAACACTGAATGTTTGTGCATTTATTGATACAGTAGATTTTAGGCGGCAGTCAGTAAGTCTTTTATGAAGACTATGATGATTATTATAATAATAATAATAATTATTATTATTATTATTATTATAATGTCCCACTAACTACCTTGGTGGTTTTCGTAGACGCCGAGGTGCCGGAATGTTGTCGCGTATGAATTCTTCAACGTGCCATTAAATCTACTGACACGAGACTGGCGTATTTGAGCACCTTCTAATATCAATGGCCTGAGTCGGGATCGAACCCGCTAACTTGAGCTCAGAAGGCCAGTGCTCTACCGACTTTCGATGGACTGCTCTTCGAATTGTTATGGCTCTTTAAACAACAAGCCACGGTGTATCTAAAGAAAGTACTGCTGTTGTGGACAGGAAGACGACTAGAAAGTGGCCGCGGTCTACATAAGAGGTATCCTTGCGTTCCGCTGCGTGAGGGAAGCTGCTAATTATACAAAACTCGTTTTCCATGACTGGTCACGCACACGTAACTCACACCGAAAGGAGGAGCCGTTCCTAGAACACCCTGCCGGGAATTGTGCACTGTCATAGACGAGTTATAATCGAATCCTAAACATCCAAGTTTGTTCGATGAGATACGTAAGAATTGCCCTACACCTTCAACTTGGGTAATCCCACATGAGCTTACAGCTTCTGCTAGGTATATGGCAAGAGTCCAAAATAGTCGAGAACTACTCCCTTTTTTTTTTTCCACCCCAACGATATTCATTTATGAGACCCAAAAAATCCTAAATTTTTCAGCCTTTATTTTTACCGGATACCTTCATTCTTCTAGACTTAAGTGCGGCCAGCATCCAGTAATCGGGCGATAGTGGGTTCGAGCCCCACTGTCGGCAGGTCTGAATATGGTTTTCCGTGGTTTCCCATTTTCACACCAGGCAAATGCCGGGGCTGTACCATAATTAAGGCCACGGCCTCTTCCTACCAATTCCTATGCCTTTCCTATCCCATCGTCGCCGTAAGACATACCTGTGTCGGTGCAACGTAAAGCAAATAGCAAAAAAAAAAAAAAATTAAAAAATAGCATTCTTCTAGACGTAGGGATTTGTCTTCAATCCTGCACTGAGGACTGTTGGAAACCTGACCTACGGCGACGATTGCTGGCCAGCCAGATTGCCTGCAGATACTGAAGCGCCACGTGGTCAGTGAAATGACAGCTTCAGCCCTATTGCTCGGCTTTCGTAGCCTACCAGTATTACTACCTTCAATTGAACCTGTAATCAATGGACGCACGATCGTCTGTGCAAAATGTGGTGTTTGGATATTCACTGCGTCTGGTTAGGAATGCATCAATAGTATGGTGGTGGTGATTATTGCGTTAT
The DNA here is from genome assembly GCF_040414725.1 of Anabrus simplex. Lineage (NCBI taxonomy): Eukaryota > Metazoa > Arthropoda > Insecta > Orthoptera > Tettigoniidae > Anabrus > Anabrus simplex. Next base: position 1,533,770,235 of record NC_090265.1, on the reverse strand, counting down.
GGGAATTTACAGCTAGATAACAACACCTTGGTATATATCAATATATCGATCAATCAATCAATCAATCAATCAATCAATCAATCAATCAATCAATCAATCAATCAATCAATCAATCAATCAATCACTGATCTGCATTTAGGTCTTTTGCCCAGGTGGCATATTCCCTATCAATTTTTTAACTAGTCTTTTAAAAAATTAAAGAACTTGAAAACTGATCAAACGTTTCCTTTGATGAGTTATATCAATACCTAATTTATCTTCCTGTAATTGATTATTTACCCCCAATTTGTGCCCTTGAATTCCAACTTTATCCTCATATTAAATTATATAATCTTTCTTATTTTTAAAAGCTCCACTACTAAAGTCATTCCTCTCCATCTATCGACAGCCTGGAACATACCGCTTAGTCGACCAGCTTGTCTCCTTACTCCTGAATATTCCGAGCCCAAAGTTCGCAATACCGTATTTTCATAACTCTACTCTTGTTGGAAATCACCCAGAACAAAACATGCTGCTTTTAATATCACAAGCATGAGTTTCGGTATCACATCATCCATTAGATTAACATTTGAAGTTGTTACAGACAATACCTTCAAATATTTTGAGAAAAATGTCAAGATTATTGTTGTTGGTGATATTTTTCATTGGAGATTTGGGCGACCTTGGTCATTAGCACAGCATTAATAAGTATAGACAATATGTAACAGAATATCCGAAAGCTGTTTCACTGAAATGGTCAGTAATAGCGTGTGTGCAACTGAAATTACTCGGGATCAGGACTGGGTCAGGTGTCCCAGAATCAAAATGACCTAGCACAGGACTTCCTGGAGAGAATGTTTTGAAATTGAATCACCCATCTTTATAGTTATACCCTGAATTTTGCTGGATGGCAGAGCTGGGCAACACACCATTTGGGTATTTGAGGTCTGATTAATAATAATAATAATAATAATAATAATAATAATAATAATAATAATAATAATAATAATAATAATAATAATAATAATAATAATAATACAATTTGGTTTAACGCCCCACTAATTGGTATAACGGTTTTTATAGACTCCGAGGTGCAATAATTTTGTCCCGCAAGTCTTCTGTTATGTGCCCGTAAATCTACCAGCACAAGCACGACCACCTTAAAATACCACCAGACTGAGATGGGATCGAACCCACCAACTTGGTATCAGAAAGCCAGTGCTCCCCTCTCAGCTCTACTTAGCCCGGCGATTTCAGGTTTGAATCCAGGTGTTAACATAATTATCCTGAGAGTGGAATTCCCTCACTCATTTCAATTAATATTCTGGACTATACTTATTTAAAGTCCTGAGATACTTAACCAGGTCTTAGATCAAGTAACTACAGTTTAAATACCACAAAAAATTACAAAAGAAAGCAGGTTTTCATCTGCAGATTTGATAAAGACCAAGTTTAGTCAAGACAATATAGCAGACCGCCCGACTCGCCTGAACGGTCAGCGTACTGGCCTTCGGTTCAAAGGGTCCCGAGTTCGATTCCCGGCCGGGTCGGGGATTTTAACCATTAGTTAATTCCAGTGACTCGGGGGCTGGGTGTTTGAGCTGTCCCCAACATCCCTGCAACTCACACACTTCACATAGCTCTTATCCTCTAGCACAATAACACCTACACATGGCAGATGCCTCCCACCCTCATCGGAGGGTCTGCTTTACAAGGGCTGCACCCGGCTAGAAATAGCCACAAAGCAAAGTCATCTCCGTACATTCCATCAAGGCCCTTGGAGGAGTGCAAGGTAAAGGCTTCTACTATCCGTAACCTGGTACTCATTTTTGGTGTAGGCTGAGTGAACCTCAGGGCCATGTGCACCTCCGGAAATGGAAATCTCCTTTCTTAAATTTTACGACTTCCTGACGGGGATTCGAACCCACGTCCTTCCGGGCGAGCCGAGTACGCCTTTACCGCCTCAGCCAGAGAAATAGCCACACGAAATTAAAAAATATATCAGACCTTAATGCAGCTATCGATATTCGCTAAAATGGTACCCCGATCGGTTTGTTCAAATGTAAACATGAGTATGTGCGAAGCCTCTGTTTAGTTCTTTCTGTTGATTTGGTTTGATTAGGAAACGTTACTGTAGTGATGTTTTTGCTGACATTTGGTTTTAAAACTATTTTGATATATTAGGACGTGATCGTATTGCATGCCTGGATGTAATTCATATTACAACAGATGTACTTACATTCAGATTAAGTGTACTTAATGCATCGTGACGATTTCGTAGTTTATGAATGAAGCCCCATCTTGCGGCTAGGGTAGGAACTGTGTCGGCTGCCGAGGCCTGTGGCACTCCTCGGGGGCAATGATTAACCCTCAAACACACGCGTATGGGTTGGAATCCACCCCAGGTCATATTATTTCCTAGTGAAATGTACAAATAACTCTTCTGTGCTCTCCCCGCTCTTGTACCTTTCTGGCTGGATCCCCGCAGAAACAGTCATCCTTACATAATCTACCTTAAAATCTCCAATTACTACAGTAATTCATATTTTACAATACAATGATATGAGGGGTGGAAAGCACCCCCACGCGTGTGTCTGCGTCCTGGCGCTTGAGGGTTAATAACTGACAGATGAAATGAAATGATAATGGAGAATGTTGCTGGAAGTAAAGATCACAGGGAAAACCGCAGTAGCCGGAGAAAAACCTGTCCCGCCTCCGCTTTGTCCAGCACAAATCTCACATGGAGTGAGCGGGATTTGAACCACTGAACACAGCGATGAGAGCCACGGAGGCTTCATATTTACATTCTAGTTGATTATATTAAAATAATATCCATTACAATAGCAAGTATTTGTAGCAACGATGTAAGCGAATCCAATGTTTTCGTTTTCATTTATGATTTATTTTTTGACAAATGTCTTGTATCACATTTTGTTGTTTGACGTTTATGCGCTTGTATATTTACTCGATTTATCTTTATTTTTAAATTGATTGATATCTTTTGAAATTCAATAAAATTGAGAAATAAATAAAATCTCTCACATTTTTACCAAAAGAAGACCCAATGTCCATTTAAATGGGCAGTCTTCATTTAAGCCTATGGCTTCAATATCAAAAAATTACTCAATGAAACTTCTTATTAACCTATTTCAATATATATAAAGAAGATTCATCAAAACTCTCAACCTGTAGTACGTTGGGCCTCAGGAGGATATGTGGTAGACCTGATTTGAAATGAACTTCCATAATTCCGATATTATATACTGCAACTAAAAATAATTCACCAACTGACTTTCTCACTCGGCTAGAACTTCGTAAAACCTAAGTGCTACCAGATATCCGTCATTATCTAAACATACAGCTCCATTCTGAACCTTGATGCTCATAACTAATTTACGCTCAGCATTCAGAGTTAATAATTAACTGCCACTCCCGGAGGTCCGGGTTCGATTCCCGCCGCTGCCACGAAATATGAAAAGTGGTACGAGGGCTGGAACGGGGTCTACCCATCCTCGGGAGGTCAACTGAGTAGAAGGGCCGGGGGGAGGGTCTATTTCCGCCTCAGCCATCCTCGAAGTGGTTTTCCGTGGTTTCACACTTTTCCTTCAGGCAAATGCCAGGATGGTGCCTAACTTAAGGCCACGGCCGCTTCACACGTCTTTCTCTATCCCTTCTATCTTCCCCATCCCCCCACAAGGCCCCTGTTCAGCATAGCAGGTGAGGCCGCCTTGGCGAGGTATTGTTCCTGTTTCTCAGCTGTAATTCAGACCCAAAGTCTCACGCTCCAAGTCAGTGCCCTTTAGGCGGTAGAGGTGAGATCCCTAATTGAGTCCGGTGGAAAACCATCCCTGGAGGGTAAGCAGATTAAGAAAGAAAGAATAATAATAATCGTTTGACCTCAGCTACTATGAACAATAATTTTGAGTTGACTCCATCCGGAGTGCCTGGGAGTAAATTTCAATATTCCGTCGTACTCTACGAAATGGCCAACCAGGTATCATTGGCAAATCTATGGATGAATTTTAATTAACTTTATAAAGTAAACACAAGATGTGTCACCCGAATTCTTTTTCTTAACGACATCGTACGACGTAGTGTCGAATGGACTTTCTGCCGACCTTCAAACAACCTCTGCTCGGTTTGAATCCATGACTTTGCGTTAATATAATGTAAAATAGGCCCACGAAAGAGCAAATATGGCGGACCTAAATAAGACTAGTTATGTATAGCAACGTGAATAATTATGAAAATCACCAAATATAACCAAAATAAACAAACTCTCAGTACAAATAGTAATAATAAAGATCCCCTAAATATAATATTCATAAATATTAAGATATAATCCAACAGCAACTATTTTGTTATATTTATTCTCGCATTCCAGTATTTTACTTATCTGGTATTACCCTAATCGCCTTACCATCATAAAGGAATATGAACGTGTTGACGGGTTGACAGTAGGGCCTACCTCACGTTAATATAAGAAATGATCTTCATTGGGGTAGTCAAATTAACTAACAAGGTTATAAAGAAAGGATACAGATATCTTCACATTGTTATGAGGGTAATTAATGGCTGTAATAAGGATGTAAATAAGATGGCATATAAGACTCTGGTAAGAACCCAATTGGAGTATGGACTCACAACAGGAATACTTCATACGAGAACTGGAAAAGATCTAAAGAAAAGCAGTAAGATTTGTTCTGGGTGATTTCCGATAAAAGAGTAGTGTTACAAAAATGATGCAAACTTTGGGCTGGGAAGACTTGGGAGTAAGGAGACGATCTGCTTGACTAAGTGGTATGTTCCGAGCTATCAGTAGAATGACGTTAGTAAACGAAGCTTGAGTGGTAATTTTAAAAGTAGAGGAGACCATAGTATGAAGATACAGTTGAAATTCAAGAGGACAAATTGGAGAAAATGTTCATTTATAGGACGAGGAATAAGGAATTGGGATCATTTATCGGGGGAAATGTTAGATAAATTTCGATTGATTGATTGATTGATTGATTGATTGATTGATTGATTGATTAATTGATTGATTGATTGATTGATTGATTGATTGATTGATTGATTGATTGATTGATTGATTGATTGATTGATTGATTGATTGATTGATTGATTGATTGATTGATTGATTGATTGATTGATTGATTGATTGATTGATTGATTGATTGATTGATTGATTGATTGATTGATTGATTGATTACATTTTGGAATGTACCAGGACCAGGACTTGCAATGATTTTCACCGCACGAAGATATGTATGTTGGCAATAGTTCAACTCATCGCAAATCACGAAAAATGCTATCAACATGCAAGTTAAAAGGTTACAGTAAAATATTTTAGTGGAAAGCAGAATGTCTTGAGCAAACGACCAGAATCACTACCTTCCATTGTAACGGGGAAGAAATGACAAGGTTTCTGCCTTAAGAACGACACCGACTTTCATAGTAGGACACTGTGTTAGTCGTTGACATCCTGGATGTTCAATATGGATGACGTCGGTGACATTAATTTAAGGGTGTTGTTTAGGGACAGCTCCATGCCGTTAAACAGCTAGCAAAAATCCACAAGTTCAGACGGTTGAGACGCTGGCCTTCCGACCCCAAATTGGCAGGTTCGATCCTGGCTCAATCCGATGGTATTTGAAGGTGCTCAAATACGTCAGCCTCTTGTCGGTTGATTTACTGACACGTAAAAGAACTCCTGCTGGACTAAATTCCAGCACTTCGGCGTCTCCGAAAACCGTAAAAGTAGTTAGTGGAAGAATAGCCTATAACATTAACAAAATCCACAAGGAGACGAGGAAGTGCAAAAATATGTTTGTCACAATTTTGATCCTCAAGCTGAATTAGCCACCAACCCATACATATTCTTCGGAAAGAGAGAAAGAGAGATACTATGTCATTTAAGAAAAATCTCAAATTATTTTCTTGTAATTATTTCACTTGGAGACATATGGCTTGATAGTAAATCAGTTTCGTGTACGTGAAACCACGTGAAAATTTAATAAGATGTACTTCTGTACATCGTGTATTTGTAAGTAAGTTCATAATAAAAATAAGAAGAGGAAGAAGGAGGAGGCCAAACGCAGACACTGCACCATAAGAGTAGGTCTATGTCGAGTGCTTGGATCTCACTCACCAGGGTGGGATAGAGAGGTTTCAAATTAAAGAGAGGAAATACCTAAGGCAGATCCTCGGCTACGTCCAAATTCTAAGGGGGAATATTGCTTGAGGTCAAATTCATAACTGTAGTCTAAATTTGGAAATGTCTCACTCGTTATGTGGAAGCGCCCTCTATGTTTTGCGGTTCTCTCTATTGAATGCCTAAAACCCGAATGTCACGCAGAATTCTCGATATTATCATGACTTGGAAATGTACCACTCCATGGTCAACTGCACTGAAGGAGGATCTGACAGGTGCTTTTGATATACTGGCCTAAGAAAGAAGTAAGTTCAGGACCAGAGTGTACGGGATAAAAGATCTTCAGGAAAGTTTGAGAAGAACAGGCAATAAGTTGTCCAAAGGGCGAAGAACTGTATTCTCCACTGAGAAGAAAGTGTACTGGAATTTCAGGAAGGCTCAGTATATTGAAACTAATATTATTGTAGGCATGATGCTGTATAGGCTTTTGGGCTTATGCCGTGTCAAGAAAATAAGGTGAAATTCGTAACGTTTCGCAGAGAACTGTGCTCTGCATCCTCAGAAGAAATCTCGACTGTCCACGAGAAAGGCTTCTTAAACAATGAATTTGGACGTTATAAGAGAAGTGGAAATGGTACGTTCATTCGCCACCAGATGGCCCCCAGGACGTGGCACAACGCTAGCGTTCGAAACGGAAGCCGACCGAACCATCACATTTGGACTAAGTGGTTCACATAACGTGTTTGCGTAACATATGATATTGAGAGGTGTATGATGTAGACGCAAGTCTGGAATGAAACATATGGCGACGAGGAACGCACGAATTTGGAAAACACCGTGACGAAATAACAATAGTGAAGGGACAGGGAAGGGAACTACCTACGTAAATTCTTAATGGCTGGCAACCAAGTATTACTTAATTGATAGCCGGTGTTAGGATTTATACGTATTTCCACAGCTTCCGGTATAATCCTGGACCTGTAGTGTCTAGTGTGGGTAAGAACTCGAGCATCTTGGAACATGACATCGTGACCCGACGATAGAGGTGCTCAGCTATTGCCGATTTGTCTGGTTGGTTGAGACGAATATTATGTTCATGACCTTTGATACGGGTACCAATGGACCGGCATGTTTGGCCGATGTATACTTTACCACACGTACAGGGAATTTCGTATACCCCAGGATGTAAAAATGGGGACAATTTGTCCTTGGTTTTACTCAGACTGTGAGCAATTTTAGTGGCGGTGCCAAACACGGTATTTATATTGTGTTTGCGGAGGACCTTGGCAATTCGATCTGTGGTGTTGCGGATGTAAGGCAAGTAGGCAGTTCTTCCTTCTGTGAGCTTTTGCTTGGTCGTTTCTCTGGGATGTAGGGCTCTATGAATCTGCAAATCGCTGTAACCATTACCCTTGAACGCGACTTTGAGCGTGTCCATCTCCACCTGGACATGTGATGGCTCACAAATTCGTCTCGCCCTCTTGGCGAGTGTCGTGAGAATGAATTATTTTTGTGGTGGATGGTGGTGAGAATCTGCATGAAGATAGCGATTTGTGTGGGTAGGCTTACGATAGACGGTATGTCCTAAGAAGCCGTCCGGTTTCTTTCTTACTAGAACATCCAAGAAGGGAAGGCATCCGTCCGACTCCATCTCCATAACTAGTGGACAGCAGCATTCCTTAAAAAATAGGTCAGATATCTCGTCTTGACATGCCAGCCGCAGTCATATTGTTTTGCCTTCCCTATTCAATAGTTTCGTGAACATTTAATACCGGTACATAATGCTTGATTTGTTCGTAATTTGGTTTATAACATTTATTTCCATACAACATTCTCCGTGCTTCGACCATTCCACCGTATCTGGATCTTAACATTTTCAAACGATCTTGCCCGAGATAGTGCAACATACAATATTGGCGGTGGCTGAATACTGATTCGGGTAAGTAAACACCCATTTTTTCAAGCGTTTATCCCCGCGTTTTATTAACGGTCATACAGAAGGCTAGTCGACTTGATACCTTCCCGTCTGTGCGTACGCATACTGCTTTCTATTAGCAGCGTACAGTCGAATTTTCAGTATCTCGAAGTAACTTAATCTTCCCGGCCGTTTGTCCTGTACATCGGATGTATTTAATTTATTTGTCTATTACTCGAAATTCTGGTACACAAATTTCTCGATATTTGGAAGCAAACATTTTCTTCCTTGAAGAAAAAATACTCTGTAACTTGAATTTTGTGAAACATTAACTGTGAAATACGGCATTTATGGTTTGTGAGGAACAGTTAACAAGTAAAGAAAGGGTTACAGCAATGATGGGAGCTAATATGACGGGAACAGAAAACTTAAAACTTCTAATGATCGGAAAATCGGCAGAACCTCGCTGTTTCTCGGGTGTGAATTAATTACCGGTCACGTACGAAAGCAACCTCCGAAGTCACGGATGACAAGCTCCATTTACGAATCCCGGCTGAGTGGTATTGACGAAAAGTTTCAACGTGAAGGAAGGAAAGGTTAACAGTAACAGACAGAAGAGACTAAATGGATGTTTTCCAAAGGTGTTAACCGAGGTGTCTTTCTTGTTTCACTACTGAATGTACTGCATCCTATCTTATGAAATGTTACTGTAATAAGGGTTATAATTAAACTCTTTAGTTTGTTTGTGTATTTTTAAATGCTGTTAAAAATAATGTATTCAGTATAAGCCCGTACATACAAATAATTCAATTATGTGATCCATATGCTCAAAAACAGTATTCTCTATATCTCGAAATTTCGATAACTTGAAATTAAATTTAGCACCTGGGGGGATTGCCAACGGCCGTAGCCGTGTTGAAACACCAGATGCCGTGAGATCTCCGAAGTTAAGCAACATTGGGCGTGGCCAGAAGTTGGATGGGTTGCCACGCGCTGTTGGTGGGGGTAAGGGAATGGAACTGGCCACCCTACCGCACGTAAACTCCGGCTCAGGAACACCTCTGCGGAGGTGCAGAATAACCCTTACCTACCTGAGGGGATTCGAGATATCGAGTTTCCACTGTATAGGTTTTCTGGAACGCTGTGACATCTGTTGAGTATATTCAGAAGCTGGAACGGTCAGAGAATCAAAGAGTATCTAGCAGAGAATAGTGTTGCTTCCATCATCAGAGGAAGTGTATTTATTAAAGAAAGCGTTAATCGTTTAGCAACCTGCTAAGTACAGAATGTATTTCAGGTTAGGGTAAGCCCTCTCCTGCAATTATTGGAGTGATCATTTAATTATGTGATCTTGAAAAGAAAACTATTACCGTTGAATTTTCAAGAAATGAAAGATTATTTCTGTACTGAAAATGAAAACCTACAACCTGTTTTCCAATCATTGACCGGGTCAGGGATGTAATGAATGAAACATATATAGGCTGTTATTACAATGGGGTCGCCACTCCCAAGGTGATTTATTAATGAGTGATAAATGCTATGAAATGATAATGGAGAGTGTTGCTGGAATGAAAACCGGAGTACCCGGAGAAAAACCTGTCCCGCCTCCGCTTTGTCCACCACAAATCTCACTTGGAGTGACCGGGATTTGAGCCACGGTATCCAGCGGTGAGAGGCCGACGCGCTGCCGTCTGAGCCGCGGAGGCTCTTTTTCTGTACTATTGAGACGATTTAAAAGATTTTGGTACAAACCGCTCCTTTTAACTCCCTTCGGTTTAAGAGCTTGAGTTTTGTGAAACATGCACGTTAGCGTTTTATATAGATAATAATAATAATAATAATAATAATAATAATAATAATAATAATAATAATAATAATAATAATAATAATAATAATAATTTTATTTGTTTAGAGTTCCGTACTTTTAATGCTACATATTTTAAGAGACGCTAGGATAGAATTTCGTCTCACAAGCAGTTTTCTAAGTTCTAGAAGGCAATGATACATATTTGGCACATGTAAGCAGCCTCTAAAGCCACGGAAGGACGACTAACGAATTGCGCCACTGAGGTCAACTAATTACTATAATTTGTAATTAATTTAAACCATATCAAAAGTAAATGACGTTGACTTTGAATCCTGCTTGTCTACTGTGGCCGTGAGTGCTGTACACATCCGCAGTGTAACGGTTATCGTTATTAGATGCTGTCCTCGGTGGCTTGGATTCGATTCCAGGTACTGCCAGAAATATCAGATTCAGATCTCGTTAACAAAATGAATGAAATCATATGTACTGCCGAGAAGGTAGCATGCAAGTGGTGGAGGTGAAGAATGCTATGAGCTAGCCACGAAGATTGAATAATTACTTTTTTTTTTTTTTTTTTGCTATTTGCTTTACGTCGCACCGACACAGATAGGTCTTATGGCGACGATAGGACAGAAAAGGGCTAGGAGTGGGAAGGAAGCGGCCGTGACCTTAATTAAGGTTCAGCCACAGCATTTGCCTGGTGTGAAAATGGTATACCACGGAAAACCATCTTCAGGGCTGCCGACAGTGGGGTTCGAACCCACTATCTCCCGAATACCCGACACTGGCCGCACTTAAACGACTGCAGCTATCGAGCTCGGTATTTTTAATAACTTCAACAATACCACTTGTTGCTATTTAATGATGGTACGATGTAGTAGTGTTTTCTTTTTTCATGTGACTCTTCGTACAAACAGAGTTAAATATAGTATCCACCGAAGTCGCAGTCTCCTTTATATCTCTAGTATAGAAGCTGCTGAGGTATGGATGGTGCTGAGTAATGACATTCGGAGCACGGCCAGCGCATCTAAGTGTAATGAAAAGCGCTACTCATGGAATCAGTAGCGCTGCAATAATGCATACTGGTCCAGTGAGGAAAGCAATGGCAAATTATCTCATTCTCATAGTGCCTAGTACGCTTGATTTCAGCACCACAACCTTTTTTTTAATTTTTTTGCTTTTTTTCCTGTAACCGAATAAAATTTCCAGCCAACCTTTGGGATCATGACCTAACAGTTTTGAATGTCTATTTTACGATCAGAAAAAGATACGTGACGATTATGCAGCTTTCTTCACATTTAGAAATACAGTTCGGTTAAATTTTAATGGAGTAAAGTGCTGTAGAATTATAATTCCATACATCCATCACAACTAATCGTGTTACTGAAAATAGCGACCATGTGCACTGAGAGAGAATTCTTATTCCCGAAAGTACTTACTACTACTGATATATTCAGTGGTATAGTGAATACAGTGATGTGCCCCGCTGGGTGATTCAGTCAACGTGGTTACCAGAACTCTAAATTGTTTCATATTTTGCCGAGAGATTTGTCTACATGGTATGGATTTTGTAGATGTGGGCCTGCATTCTGGAAATACTGGGTTCGAACCCCCCGCAGCCGTGAAGATGATGGTTTCCCGTTTTCAGTCCAGGCTAATGGCGAGACTGTACTTTAAAAGATATGGTCACTAACTTCCCTACCTTAGTCCTGTACGATCTCTCTTTGTCCTGTACGTGGAGCGTGGAATATATCCGCGTCTTTCGTAATACGCGTCAAAACTCTATTTGGAGCGTGGTTGGTGACCCAAAGGTTTCCCAACTTATTCTCACATTATTTGCGCTTGTGGAACAATTTTCTTATCTGGTTTCCCTTGTTCTCATCCAACTTGACGATGTTGGGTTTCCGAGGTCTAGGGACTATTTCAATTTCACCCCCTTCGTGGTCCTTCACTGTTTTGTCGATACTCTCATTCTTATGTTTTTACAGTTGGTTTTACGTCACACCGACACAGATAGGTCTTATGGCGACGATGGAATAGGAAAAACATGGTTTTCCGTGGTTCCCCACTTTCACACCAGGCAAATGCTGGTACTATACCTTAATTAAGGCCACTGCCGCTTCCTTCCCATTCCTAGTTCTTTACTATCCCATCGTCGCCACAAGACCTATCTGTGTCGGTATGACGTAAAACAGATTGAAAATAATAATAATCTTATGCTAATTCAATTTCTTCCATTGAATTCAGCGGTAATTCCCCGTCACCTAGCTTTAGAAAATATTCAGCAAACTGGCATTGCGCCGAATTAACACGCATGTTGAATGGTGACCATAAATAACATATTTTAATGGAAAGATCTAAAAACTCATTTCTGTTTCCTCGTGACTGTACAGGAAGACATTGACAATATGCTTCTCCCAGTACCATCACTTTGCCACCAAAAGGTAGATTCCGACCACCAACTCTTCGTAAGATTTGATCCATGAAATTCAACCGTATTTTGGAAGCATTGGAGTTTCATCCATAAGAAAAATATCTATTTTTGCTAATTACATGGATTTGAACGATCTTGGTTTGATACTCAAAACTGACTCTGGTGTTAGTGATACTTTGAGTCCAAAGGTTATATGAAAAGTACAACCATTAGGTTGTAGTATGGATGCCATACCGGAAAATGTCGTAGATTTTACGTTAAGATGTATTCCAATAAGCTTGTAAGAGAGAGTTTTATAGATAAATGTCTTCCCAGTGCCACCTGGACTTTCAACGAAAAAGCATTTTATTTCAGCATCTGCATAATTTACTGCACGAAGTATGGTATTGACGATTACCATTTGTTTCCCTCTGAGAATCCGATACATTTGCTCTCCCAGTGCCGCTGATTGGTCGGCATTCAGAATATCCTGATTTATTTCATTCTCGTAATCGCCTATGTCCTCAAAGCCAAACGCTTGTACCCAGTATGTATATTCCTTCCTTTTGTTGCTTCAGTGTTTAATTTATGTGCAATAATCTAATAAGCGCGCTTAATTGCGTCTTCTGTAGACTGTCCTTTTCACCGAGCTATATGTATAAAATCTTCTGCCAGATTTTCTTTAATGTTTCCCAGAGCCACTTAGGATTTTCGAGAGATACAAAGTTTAGTCTAATATTTATATGTAATAAAAGACTTCGCATCGTTGTGGGCATTTTATATGGATCAGATTATCGTAATCCTTCAACCCATTGCTGATAATCGTAGGCTACACTACGAGCTAACGAAGCTTGTTTGTATGTCTCACATCGGACACCGTTCACAGTTCGATGGTCTTCAAAACTTCCTGCGACTTTTACATGATAATGTAATATTCGCAAGTGGTATAGTTCCAATTGTGCAATGTACATTGTGAATCCTACTAATGACTTGCAGCTGGCGAACTCTCTGCACTCGATCTTCCAATCCATCTGAAATTGTCAGGCTTCTGCCTGTATTAACAACAGGGAACCAGACAACGAGGACGAGTACCAACGCGATGGATTGACATGGTGAACGGCCCTCTACAGTGTTCTCTCATAGCAACCACATTGAAAGCTTTAGATAGGGAAGAATGGCGCAGTATGGTTCATCAGCTAGAGGGCTGAATATTATGATAGTCACGACGCCTCAGTCACGAGGTAAAACGAAGAAGAAGACAGTTTAAAAATGTAAAATTAATCGATTGATCTCTTCTTGTTTGATGTTTGTATTATGTCTGAAGTAATCTTCCAATGTTGAACTTCTTTGACCAGTAGCGGCTAAATCTTCCTCAGCTTGTTTAAAGTTTGCGATTCCATATCGACCTGGTAAGTGTATGTTCAAGCTTTGAACACCGTGACTGTTCATTTGAATTTCAAACGAAAATAATCGCCAACATGCTTCTGGTGGTGACACACCGTCCTTCAATGTATGTGTTCGCTTTATTGTAAATTACTCTTTGTTCTTAAACAACTTTAATTGCTGTACTGTCATGTCCCTCATATATGAACGTAGTACTTCACAGCCAGAAAAAATCCCCAGGTACTCAACGTTAATATGATACACGTTTTCAGTAAATATGCATTGTAAAGGGCTACATGGCGATCATGTCTTCTTATTCAACGACTGTTTATGTCCCTGCCGTAAACGGAATGTTCGTGTGAAAATTCGGAACTATGAGACTCCAACTTCGTGTGTTAGCGTCGCCTGAAAAATTTAGGGTAGTCGAATCGACACTCTGTTCGTCTACTTCTGTTAAGCACAGCCTACACGTCACATTTGGATTTAAGTCTCCACATGGATTATGAATCATACACTTGAGTACGAATTCTCATAACTGTAAATCACTGTTTCTGGGTATTACAGCTGATATCAAATTGTCTAGTTCCTCTGGTCATCTGCAGTCATATTCATAAGCAAGTGCATATGCGGGGGTCCTCCCTTTTGGAATTATATAGTACATACAAAAGCGGCGACACTTCCAAAGGCGTGACGTTCGTCGAAGTCCTCTATTATGTGATCGAATTTCAATTTAGCAACTCTGGCCACGATATCAGGACGATTTTGTGGCAGCTGCTCCAAGATAGTCCCGTCTTGTAAAGAAATTCGCAACCCTTGTTTTATTTCCCGCCTGCTAGGATTTGACGTCAGTGTGACAGAGAAATCAGGGGTCCAATCCGTCGAACGATAGCCATCGCATCTTCAAAATTCTCCAGGTTATATCGAGTTGATCCTGAAAACGAAGATGGTAACATATTTTTTTCAGCTACTGTGGCATTCTTTTTTTTCGGGTAGTTCATTAATGAAAGCCATTGCACCAGAGGGAAAAACCAACCCTGGAGGGTAAACAGAGAAGAAAGAAGGAAAGAAAGAAAAAAATAACTCCTACCGGAAACATTTCTGGCACATCAGCGTCTGCGGAAACTGTGAAAGTAGAAAGAAAGACATAACACCAATTACATTATTATTATTATTATTATTATTATTATTATTATTATTATTATTATTATTATTATTATTATTATTTATCATTATTATTATTCCTTTCCAACACCTGTGGGGTCTCGGGGGCGAACTGTGCCGCACATGTTGATTTGGTCCTGTTTTACGATCGGATGCCCTTCCTGACGCCATCGCCAGCCCTTATGTGGAGGGATATAACCACTGTTGCGTGTTCTGTGGTGCTTGGTAGTAAGGTGTGTTGTCTGGATATGAAGAGGGTGTTGGGAAAAACACAAACACCCAGTCCTCGAGCCAGAATAATTAATCAGACTCGATTAACATCCCCGAGAATCGAACCAGAGACTCTCTGAAACAAAGCCCTCAACTCTGACCATTCAGCTAAGGAGTCGGACATTATTATTATTATTATTATTATTATTATTATTATTATTATTATTATTATTATTATTATTATTATTATTATTATTATTATTATTCATCATCTGTTTACCCTCCAGGTTCGGTTTTTCCCTCGGACTTAGCGAGGGATCCCACCTCTACCACCTCAAGGGCAGTGTCCTGGAGCTTCAGACTCTCTTGGTCGGGGATACAACTGGGGAGTATGACCAGTACCTCGCCCAGGCGGCCTCACCTGCTATGCTGAACAGGGGCCTTGTGGAGGGATGGGAAGATTGGAAGGGATAGGCAAGGAAGAGGGAAGGAAGCGGCCGTGGCCTTAAGTTAGGTACCATCCCGGCATTCGCCTGGAGGAGAAGTGGGAAACCACGGAAAACCACTTCCAGGATGGCTGAGGTGGGAATCGAACCCACCTCTACTCAGTTGACCTCCCGAGGCTGAGTGGACCCCGTTCCAGCCCTCGTACCACTTTTCAAATTTCGCGGCAGAGCCGGGAATCGAACCCGGGCCTCCGGGGGTGGCAGCTAATCACGCTAACCACTACACCACAGAGGCGGACATTATTATTATTATTATTATTATTATTATTATTATTATTATTATTATTATTATTATTATTATTATGAATTCCACAAAACATTTGTCCTAAACGATGATGGAAATAATTCAGTAGCTACATTTCTATGTAATTTATTTATTTATTTTTTATTTATTTATTTATTTATTTATTTATCTATTTATTTATTTATTTATTTATTTATTTATTTATTTATTTATTTATTTATTTATTTATTGCACGATTTTGCTCGCTTCTTGTAGTCTCCCAAACGAAAAAACATCAATTCGATAGCCTTTTTTTTTACAACTTGTTTTAAGTCACATCGACACAAATAGGTCTTATGGCGACGATGGGATTGGAAAGGCCTAGGGGTAAGAAGGAAGTCACCGTGGCCTTAATTAAGGTACATCCCCAGCATTTTCCTGGTATGAAAATGGGAAACCACGAAAAACCATCTCCAGGGCTCCGGACAGCGGGGCTCGAACCTACTATCTCCCGGATGCAAGATCACAGCTCGATGGCATTTAAAGATTCCTAAAAGGAGATAGTTTCATAACGATTCCCCTACCAGCATGTAAACAAACGCCTAATAGTGCGTTTTCCAATGTGCGATTGTAGCCGCAACGGTGATTTAGCCGTACGGCGACAGCAGTCTCCACCTCCGCGCATGCGTAGGTTGAGTTTGCAGTTTGCAGTGAGCAGTGCTGGCGGCCGCAGTCTCTGCGACAGTTGATATAGGTACCTGTTATATGTAGTAGTTAATTACTGATTTTGGGTACGATGTCGAACCGAGGAAAAGTCGAGGGAGTGTTCAGTCACTCGCATGATATAGCTCTTTGCCACTTAGTTGTTTCCGAGCATAAATGTGTGTACGACTTAAAAAAAAAAAAACTTGTTCATGTCTATTACGATCTTAGGTTTACTGATCGTTATGTCTTTCTGTAAAAACATTTATTCAGCTGAGCTAAACACTGTTAATATAAGATTAAAATGTCCGTACCTAGTAGTGAGTGCAGGTTTCTCAGCTGGGCTGATAAGCTTCTTGTAGGCCTACCGATTGCTCATTTTATAAGTTCGAGAATATAACTAAACTGACTAACTCAGTCTGAAATACTCCCTGAGCTTTGTCTCATCACTTAAAAGATGCTGTTAATTAAAATGTTATAGCATCTTCCTCATAGTGCGATGCAAATATACTGTTGACTTTCCTTCTTTTCGTGCCGAGATACCACATTAACAATATTTCGTCATCTTCTTCCATTAAAATGTCAAGGAAAGCCCTGCCACTAACGAAATCGCCCGTGCTCTCGTCCATTTCTGACGGACTGGGCTGCGCGACTGGTGGCTGGAGTCGTGTCTAAAAGAAAATACCCCACATGCCCGTCGCTTGCGGCTGCTGTCGCCAACGTATATGGCGACCCCAGTCGTGCTGCTCTGGCCGCCGTGGCGGCTACAGTCGCACCTTGGAAAACGCACCTTAAGGGAGTGCATTCCAATTGCTTGGAGAGTGTGTAATCCGTAAATAGATAATATGACGATTAACACCTGTCATTGATTATATGTTTAGTACATCTGAAGCTTGCCTGCTGCCATTTCTTGATGGATACAGTACTTTTGTATCCATCTCGTAGCACAGGCCAGAGTAAAGTGTAGCTTCCACCGAAGTCCCAGTCTCATCCATGGCTGTGACAATATGGAAACTGTTGGGGTATGGGTGGTGCTGAGTAATGACATTCAGAGCACGACTAGTGCATCTGAGTGTTATGAAAGGTGTTGCTCGTAGGGTCAGTCGTGCTGCAATAGCACTTTCTGACCCAGTGAGGAAAGCAATGGCAAACTACCTCACTCCTCGTCTTGCCTAGTACGCCTCATTTTGATACTGCCATTGGTTTTTGCGGTTTCCTTATAACCACATAACCTTTGGTGGTGCTAGTTGAGGATCCAGCCAGCCTCTGAGCTCATGATCTAACAGACAGACAGACAGACAGACAGACAGACAGACAGACAGACAGACAGACAGACAGACAGACAGACAGACAGACAGACAGACAGACAGACAGACAGACAGACAGACAGACAGACATTGGAAGCATTATATATATATGATGAAACGGGAACGCCATACGAGCATTCACGTTTCATTCTTTTATTATGAGGAGCTCGCTAACACCCGGCCGTAAGCATTTAAAACTTGCGCCGAGCGCACAGGCATAGTGGGAGCTGCAAGCTCGCGATGTTCTAGAACACCGGCCAAGGACAAGCGACGTCACGCAGAAGGTTCCTTCGTGTTCCATAGCATTGCTGCATGAACGAAATATAATATCAATATTTCAATAACGTCACCTTGCAGGCAGGAATAATGAACGCTGCTAGCCGAAATTTCGTGTCAATCGGTGTGAAGATGGCCAAGATATAAAATTTTCTTGGGGCCCACATGTGTAGCCACGCCCACCGGCCTTCGGCAATATAAGCGAGTCGCCAGCCTGGGGTAAGGCAGAGAGAGAGTGTGCAGTGTGCCGTAGGCAGTGAGTGAATGGAGTCGGCAGTAAGCCGTGAGTTCAGTGAGTGTGTGCAAGTAAGCACGTCGCGACATAATCGTCACTCGGTCCGGCTGTATACTTGAGTTCAGAACGTTCGTGTTAAAAGCTTTCTCCGTAGTCTTGATTTCATTTAAAGACTGTGTTCTCGCATAAACTGTGACAGCCTTGATTTCATTTAAAGGCTGTGTGAAAACAGCGGTAGTGTTCCAAGCCAGCCTTGATTTCATTTAAAGACTGTGTTCTCGCATAAACTGTGCCAGCCTTGCTTTCATTTAAAGACTGTGTGAAAACAGCGGTAGTGTTTCTAGCCAGCCTTGATTTCATTTAAAGACTGTGTTCTCGCATAAACTGTGCCAGCCTTGCTTTCATTTAAAGACTGTGTGAAAACAGCGATAGTGTTTCTAGCCAGCCTTGATTTCATTTAAAGACTGTGTTCTCGCATAAACTGTGCCAGCCTTGATTTCATTTAAAGACTGTGTGAAAACAGCGGTAGTGTTTCAAGCCAGCCTTGATTTCCTTTAAAGACTGTGTTCTCGCATAAACTGTGCCAGCCTTGATTTCAT
This sequence comes from Anabrus simplex, assembly GCF_040414725.1. Classification (NCBI taxonomy): domain Eukaryota; kingdom Metazoa; phylum Arthropoda; class Insecta; order Orthoptera; family Tettigoniidae; genus Anabrus; species Anabrus simplex. The sequence continues at coordinate 1,533,751,368 of NC_090265.1, read as the reverse complement.
TTAAAGACTGTGTGAAAACAGCGGTAGTGTTTCTAGCCAGCCTTGATTTCATTTAAAGACTGTGTTCTCGCATAAACTGTGCCAGCCTTGATTTCATTTAAAGACTGTGTGAAAACAGCGGTAGTGTTCCAAGCCAGCCTTGATTTCATTTAAAGACTGTGTTCTCGCATAAACTGTGCCAGCCTTGCTTTCATTTAAAGACTGTGTGAAAACAGCGGTAGTGTTTCTAGCCAGCCTTGATTTCATTTAAAGACTGTGTTCTCGCATAAACTGTGCCAGCCTTGATTTCATTTAAAGACTGTGTGAAAACAGCGGTAGTGTTTCAAGCCAGCCTTGATTTCCTTTAAAGACTGTGTTCTCGCATAAACTGTGCCAGCCTTGATTTCATTTAAAGACTGTGTGAAAACAGCGGTAGTGTTTCTAGCCAGCCTTGATTTCATTTAAAGACTGTGTTCTCGCATAAACTGTGCCAGCCTTGATTTCATTTAAAGGCTGTGTGAAAACAGCGATAGTGTTTCTAGCCAGCCTTGATTTCATTTAAAGACTGTGTTCTCGCATAAACTGTGCCAGCCTTGATTTCATTTAAAGACTGTGTGAAAACAGCGACAGTGTTTCTAGCATAGACTGTGCCGATCTTCATTTCATTTAAAGACTGTGTCTATCCGTTGAACTGTGTTCATAATAAACTGTGTCAACATTCCCTCTTAAAGACAGTGGAATGCAGTATCGTGATTTCTTTCCGAGGAACCATGTCAATTCCCATCATAACCTGTTCAGAATCACGTATGATCTTAAGTGCCAGTGATAATCTTCTAAAATTTACGACGTAATGGAACTTGGACTGTCATTTATTTCAACAAGTGTATTGTGCTGATGGAGTACAGTGCAGAGACTGTACCCGGTAAATTTACTTTTCTTTATGAAGTGCTTAATCACTGCACCTCGGAAGGTCCTAGATTGTTTTCGTTTGTTTATTATTCCAAATACGATAATTCCTTCCATCTTATCCTCGTGGAACTGTAACCCTAACTTTATCCTTGCTGCTAAAGTGCGTTCAACATCATTGACTGTGGGAACTATTTCGGCGTGCTTCGCCTTAGAGAAGTGTCACACCAGTGTCCCATGACGTCCAATGTGGAAGCTCCACATTTCCCCGTTCCTGCCTCAGGTTCGAGTCATCAACACTAATACAGAGAAAACCCCAACAACGGAAGACAACGCCGACGCCGACCGCAAGACGACGCAGCCGCCGCAGGACGACGTCCTCTCCAGGCCTTCAGGGACAACTCCACGATTCAGCTGTAAAAGGTGACATAATTCTTGCATATCTATTGAATAAACTGAAGGATCCACTTAATCATGATTTTTTTTTCACTACCCTTCTCTCTCACTCTCTTAGCATGGGCCGTACACGCCTTGTCGTTCCTCATGCTCTCCGATAAACTGAAGTACGGGCGTTCCTGTTACAGAGAGAAGGTAGTGAATAGTGGCACCCGTGACGTTGGGGCCAGATTAAAGAGAGTAAAGTGATAAAAATGAAATCAGTGATATCTTAACTTACCAATTCAAATAAAAGTGCATAGTACATACGTTAATTCCAGTTCAGTGAATGTGTTAAAATTTTACGAAGATCAATTCAATGACTTTGACGAAATTTTAAACTTTTGGCACAGAACTCTGATTAAGTTTATGGCACAAGTGATTATTTTTTTTTCTTTCTCTTTCTCTTCTTATGTAAAACATTTCAGGCATACTATTCATGCACAGTCTCATATAAAATTTTGATATTTATGTCAGTGAAACATTGAACTTTACCATTGGACAATAATGGTGATATTTAACTTTATACACAAGTGTTTGATATTTTGTGTTGGTGAAATTTTGAACTTTACCATTGGACAATAATGGTGATATTTAATTTTATGCACAAGTGTTTGATATTTATGTCAGTGAAACATTGAATTTTACCATTGGACAATAATGGTGATGTTACGTATGAGGTGAATGATTGTATTTTCTGCATTTTGTGAAAATAACGACATTAATATGGAAAATATACTAGCTGCCATTGAGGCTTTAAAAATCAGTCTAAATGACAGGATTACGGAAAGTAACACTAATCTCGGGCGTAGGATTGCTGAATCTAATAATACTTTAGGAGCTCAACTTAAAGAATCTAACGCGGCCTTGGACTCAACTAAGGGAGGCTAATGAAGTAACTAATCGTAGTATCACTCAACTAAGGGAGGCTAATGATGCCAACATTGTAAAATTGACAGAATCTGTTGATCAAAAGTTTGCAGAGGTTAATAATAATTTGGAACGTAGGCTCAATAGTGCAGGTGCCGAAATTGAAAAACGATTTAAAGAATCTAACAAAAGAATGGATTCTAAGTTTACGGAAATAAATGAAAGATTAACACGTGACTTAGAAACCATTAAGCAAGATATAAAATCACAAGTGGCGGAGGACTTAAAACTTGCTTTCCCGTCTTCTTCTCAGGAAGTCCTTAAAGAAGTAGAAAGCCTAAAGGAAGAATTTCAAGAGTCCCATGCTCAATTATCTCTTGCGCAAACTAAAATCGCTGCTATTCAAGACAAACTTCATGAATCTGTTAAAAATAATTTCATGAAGTTGGGAGACGAAATTACTCTTCTGAAAAGTCAGCAAGAGGAGGCCGATAAACGTGTCAAGACTCAGTTAGATAATGCTCACACACAGATTACTCGTATCTGTCGCGATGTAGCGGAAGTCAAGACCGACATAGAAAAGGAGGTCAAGGAAATTGAGAATTCCGTACAGGGGAAAATTAAAACCCTAAAACTTGAACTCCAAGGAGGTATAGAAGCTCTCAACAGCAAAGTATCGCAAATCGAACAGGATGTTTCATCATCTAGCCTTCACAACACTAGTGGAGAATCCATGAATGTTTCCACAGTTTTTAAAATAACTGAGGAAAAACCAGCCAAATTTTCGGGGAAGGAGGAGTATACTGCTAAGGAGTTTCTCCTCAACCTCGAAGAGTTCTTTCAAGAAAATCACGTTAAGACCGACCGTCGTTTACGAATAGCATCTCGATTGTTAGAAGGCAAGGCGTTAATGTGGTTTACCGCTTTTAAATTCAGTATTAACACTTACGAAGAGTTTAAGGAAGCCTTACTTAGACGATTTTGGAGTGCTGAGGCTCAGCACCTGATAAAACTTCAATTATACTCCAGAAAGTATAACACTTCCGTTAATTCCTCGCGATATTCAGATTATCTCATATCTCAGCTTAAAAAGATGCAGTTTTTCGACCCTCCTTTGCCGGAGCAAGAACTTATTCAGGACATAACGCTGCAATTTCCACCAAATGTTCAGGAAATATTGGTGGCAGCAAACGTCCAGGACTTGGAGCAGCTCGATGATGTCCTGAGGAAACTCGATACTGCGCACACTCAGAGCGCAGCAAAAGCAGGTCGAACCAAAGAAACTACGACCAACTTTACGGAAATGAAGACTCCGGTTCAAGTAAATCCAGGACCGCGAGAAGAAGGAGTAACTCGCCGAGATATTCCGTTTCGGTACAGAAGATCTAGGAATCGTCCCTACGAAGGGAGGGCTAAGTTTCAACCTGGACCTTCATGGAGGCAGGCAGCTAACCAACCCAATGATAATAGGAACTCCCAGCGGGAAGAATTAGAGAAACGTTGGAGAGAGACTACGGAATATGTAAGGAATAAGAACAGGGAAGAGGGCTTACCTGGAGCAGCTTCTTTGGAATACCAGGCTGAGATGCAGAGAAGAAATGAGAGAACGGAAATGGATCCAAGAGCTACGGGTACCAAAAAAAAAACTTTGTCGAAGCAATAAAGAGATTGCCTGAAAACCCGGAGGGAGGAGAAGTAGTATGTAGTGCACTCATTAACCATTGGTATTTAGAGGATGCAGATTTACTATATGAGGATTCAACGCCACGACAGCCTCAGATACAACGCGGCTTACCGACCATTATCATTAAGTTAGGCAATATGATTGTCCACTCTTTAGTAGACTCAGGATCGCAAGCCTCACTAATTTCGCAGAAATTAATAGATGTGGCGCAGGAGACGACCTACATCTCCATCTTGCCGGTTGCTCAAGTTAATGTTAAAGGCATAGTTCCTGACAAAGCTATTAAATGCAAATTCCAAGCGTTTCTTGAGTTAGAAATTGGTGGTGTTAAGTTCCAACATCTGTTTTTGATTTTGACACAAATGAAATTTGACTTAATTCTTGGATCAGACTTTCTCATTCAACATGGGGGAATCATTGATTATCCCGCTAATGTAATTAAATTTTTTCACGTCGAATCTGTAGGGATACATTTGGTTACTTATAATGACGTGAAGAACCCGGAATGTGAGACCCCGGTGGACATAGTAGAAGGCAAGATGAGCGAGGCTCCGCCTGTCGAAGAAAGTGTCCACGAAGAGGGGCGACCCGAGGAATTGGGACCCGTAGAGGACCAGATGGCGTCCATTATCGATGATGAGTTTAACGAGGACCACTACAACTTCACGCTTTACGCCAATGTACCTGAAAGCCCAGATTACGATGTTGATGAAGTAATAAAGGCAATCCAAGAGCTTTTCAAGAAGTTTCCAGATGTATTTTCCGAGAAACCTGGAGTCATTAAGGGTTTAAAGCACCACTTAGATGTTACTGACACTTCACCTTATAAGAAACGGCCTTATCCGGTACCCATGAAGTACTTGGAAGAAGCACGGGTCATCATTAAACAGATGGAGAATGATGGAATCATATCAAAATGCGTCACACCTTACATCAATCCTCTGGCTATAGTAAGAAAACCAAATGGTAATCTGCGCATATGCCTCGATGCGAGGGCTTTGAACGATAGGCTTGTGCTAGAATATGACCACCCTCCCCTACTCCGGGATGTAATTAGGAGATTTCATAACATGAAAGTATTTTCTGCTATGGACATGGCTTCTTCATATTTTCACATTTTATTGGATGAAGATAGTCGGAAATTTACCGGATTCATCTTTGATAATGTCACTTATGCCTTTAACAGACTCCCTTTTGGCATTAAGAACTCTGGTGCAGTTCTTATCAGATCCTTAGAGGAACAACTCTCCGATGAAGTAAAGGCAATCATCACCATTTATGTGGACGATATCATCATCGCGTCCGAGTCCCTGGAACAACATGTACGAGATGTTCATAAGGTGTTGGAGGAATTACAGACCAAGAACTTTAAAATTAACGCCAAGAAAAGCCAGTTTTTCAAAACTGAAGTTTTGTTTTTAGGCCATCTTATTGGAGGGAATGGGATCAAGCCCAATCCGGCTAAGATTCAATGTATTCTAGAATTTCCCAAACCCACAAGAATGAAACACATCAGGCAATTCTTAGGCCTCTGCCAGTTCTTCGCGCAGCATTGCCCTAATTTTACTGAAACGGTAGCACCCCTGCAGCAGTTATTGAGGAAGAACAACAGGTGGAAGTGGACTGATGTCTGCGATAAAGCATTTGTGGCGACAAAACAGATGTTGAAAGACAATGTTCAACTGGCCTATCCTAATTATGAGCTACACTTGTATATTGAATGTGACGCCAGCCGCATAGGGATCGGTGCAGCTCTTTTCCAAATTGATCCAAGGGAACCTGAAGTTCGCATCTTTCTCTCGTTCATGAGCCGCAAGTTGAGACCCCATGAAAAGGCTTATAAGATAACAGAGTTAGAAGCCCTTGCCGTAGTACATTCTCTCATTTACTGGAAGAAAATAATCTTTGGATATCCGGTGATTATTTGCACAGATCATCAAGCACTGACATTTATTCTCAAGTCAGACATTATAAGCGAACGGATAACTCGATGGGCGCTGTTTATACAGCAATTTGATATCACTGTTGTTCACAGGCCTGGAAGGAAAAATATCCTAGCCGACGCATTAAGTCGGAATCCGACAGATGAGGTTTCGATCCATGCGATTGAAGTCATGAATGATGAAGATGAAGAGTTCTTGCGACGACTAAAGTATCTAGCGCAAGCTCAAGGAAGAGATCCTCTAAGCCATGAGCTGATTCGTTTTTTTAAAGGATTTATCCCTCAAGACGACGACGAGTATCCTCGTATATCTAGGATAGCTCAAAATTTTTGCTACCATGATGGCCTACTTCACAAGTACGTCGGCCTCGCTAGAACAACAGATCGTATTTATGCCCCTCCTCGAATAAGGACTGCTATTATATGGCATTGCCATTCCATTTCTGGACACGCCGGTACGGACAAAGTCCTAAACCTGATTAGAGAAAGGTTTACGTGGGAATACTTACGCCGTGACATCCGTAACACCATTAGGACTTGTGATATTTGTCAAAGGATCAAGCCCAATAACAGGCTCCTCCGGGAATATCCACGACCTTTAATACCTGAAAAACCTGGCCAGATCTTCGCAATGGACCTATATGGACCTTTGCCCAAGGCGTTACGTGCCAACAGATACATTGTTGTCACCATAGATGCATTTTATAAATACACTATGTTGCTTCCAATTCAGAAGGCAAATACCGGGAACATTCTCCGCAGGATTCGTCGAAACATCATTCCCGAGATGGGCAAGCCGGAATTTCTCTTAACAGACCATGGAAGTCAGTTTACCTCCATGGAATTCCAAGTTGCACTGGAAGAACTTGAGATAAGGCATATCATGAACTCCATCCGACACCCGGAAGCCAACCCAGCCGAACGGGTTATGCGAGAAATTGCCAGATTCTGTAGATTGTATTGCGGACAACAGCATTGGAAGTGGGTTGAAGTTCTGCCCATTATGCAAAGGATCGTCAATACCACCATGCATGAGTCTATTCAGGACATCCCTTTGAGTGTACATAAAGGCCTAACTCCTGACAGACCTTGGGATCGAGTTTTGCCTGATCAACCCGACGCAGCAGTGAGCCAACAAGCTCGCATTACCAAGGCACTTCGGCAATAACGACATGCTGCTCAAATCCGAGAAAAGAAGTTACGACATCACAAGTTTCGACAACCCTTACAAGTGAATGACCTAGTATTAATACGCAAGCCTGCAGTTTCGCACCCCGACCAGGGAATTTACGCCAAATTTTGTCCCTTATTCATAGGACCCTTCAGGATACTTACCGCACTAGATAATGATGCCTATGAAGTAGGAAGGGCAGATAGCGACATTGAGGGAATCTTCAACTCAGCCAATTTCAACAAATACTTTACTAGGAGATGAGCGAAAAGAAAATCGCCCAGCAATTTTCTTTTTCCCGAGCAGGGGGGGAGATGAAACGGGAACGCCCTACGAGCATTCAAGTTTCATTCTTTTATTATGAGGAGCTCGCTAACACCCGGCCGTAAGCATTTAAAACTTGCGCCGAGCGCACAGGCATAGTGGGAGCTGCAAGCTCGCGATGTTCTAGAACACCGGCCAAGGACAAGCGACGTCACGCAGAAGGTTCCTTCGTGTTCCATAGCATTGCTGCATGAACGAAATATAATATCAATATTTCAATAACGTCACCTTGCAGGCAGGAATAATGAACGCTGCTAGCCGAAATTTCGTGTCAATCGGTGTGAAGATGGCCAAGATATAAAATTTTCTTGGGGCCCACATGTGTAGCCACGCCCACCGGCCTTCGGCAATATAAGCGAGTCGCCAGCCTGGGGTAAGGCAGAGAGAGAGTGTGCAGTGTGCCGTAGGCAGTGAGTGAATGGAGTCGGCAGTAAGCCGTGAGTTCAGTGAGTGTGTGCAAGTAAGCACGTCGCGACATAATCGTCACTCGGTCCGGCTGTATACTTGAGTTCAGAACGTTCGTGTTAAAAGCTTTCTCCGTAGCCTTGATTTCATTTAAAGACTGTGTTCTCGCATAAACTGTGACAGCCTTGATTTCATTTAAAGGCTGTGTGAAAACAGCGGTAGTGTTCCAAGCCAGCCTTGATTTCATTTAAAGACTGTGTTCTCGCATAAACTGTGCCAGCCTTGCTTTCATTTAAAGACTGTGTGAAAACAGCGGTAGTGTTTCTAGCCAGCCTTGATTTCATTTAAAGACTGTGTTCTCGCATAAACTGTGACAGCCTTGCTTTCATTTAAAGACTGTGTGAAAACAGCGGTAGTGTTTCTAGCCAGCCTTGATTTCATTTAAAGACTGTGTTCTCGCATAAACTGTGCCAGCCTTGCTTTCATTTAAAGACTGTGTGAAAACAGCGGTAGTGTTTCTAGCCAGCCTTGATTTCATTTAAAGACTGTGTTCTCGCATAAACTGTGCCAGCCTTGCTTTCATTTAAAGACTGTGTGAAAACAGCGATAGTGTTTCTAGCCAGCCTTGATTTCATTTAAAGACTGTGTTCTCGCATAAACTGTGCCAGCCTTGATTTCATTTAAAGACTGTGTGAAAACAGCGGTAGTGTTTCAAGCCAGCCTTGATTTCCTTTAAAGACTGTGTTCTCGCATAAACTGTGCCAGCCTTGATTTCATTTAAAGACTGTGTGAAAACAGCGGTAGTGTTTCTAGCCAGCCTTGATTTCATTTAAAGACTGTGTTCTCGCATAAACTGTGCCAGCCTTGATTTCATTTAAAGGCTGTGTGAAAACAGCGATAGTGTTTCTAGCCAGCCTTGATTTCATTTAAAGACTGTGTTCTCGCATAAACTGTGCCAGCCTTGATTTCATTTAAAGACTGTGTGAAAACAGCGGCAGTGTTTCTAGCATAGACTGTGCCGATCTTCATTTCATTTAAAGACTGTGTCTATCCGTTGAACTGTGTTCATAATAAACTGTGCCAACATTCCCTCTTAAAGACAGTGGAATGCAGTATCGTGATTTCTTTCCGAGGAACCATGTCAATTCCCATCATAACCTGTTCAGAATCACGTATGATCTTAAGTGCCAGTGATAATCTTCTAAAATTTACGACGTAATGGAACTTGGACTGTCATTTATTTCAACAAGTGTATTGTGCTGCTGGAGTACAGTGCAGAGACTGTACCCGGTAAATTTACTTTTCTTTATGAAGTGCTTAATCACTGCACCTCGGAAGGTCCTAGATTGTTTTCGTTTGTTTATTATTCCAAATACGATAATTCCTTCCATCTTATCCTCGTGGAACTGTAACCCTAACTTTATCCTTGCTGCTAAAGTGCGTTCAGCATCATTGACTGTGGGAACTATTTCGGCGTGCTTCGCCTTAGAGAAGTGTCACACCAGTGTCCCATGACGTCCAATGTGGAAGCTCCACATTTCCCCGTTCCTGCCTCAGGTTCGAGTCATCAACACTAATACAGAGAAAACCCCAACAACGGAAGACAACGCCGACGCCGACCGCAAGACGACGCAGCCGCCGCAGGACGACGTCCTCTCCAGGCCTTCAGGGACAACTCCACGATTCAGCTGTAACAGGTGACATAATTCTTGCATATCTATTGAATAAACTGAAGGATCCACTTAATCATGAATTTTTTTTTTCACTACCCTTCTCTCTCACTCTCTTAGCATGGGCCGTACACGCCTTGTCGTTCCTCATGCTCTCCGATAAACTGAAGTACGGGCGTTCCTGTTACAATATATATATATATATATATTGAAAATCCACAGCCCGTTTCCAGTGATTTGACCGGGTCAAGAATGGAATGAATGAATTTAGCGCCGAGGATAGGAATCGTGCCGGCTGCCGAAGCCTGTCGCACTCCTCTAGGGCAATGATGAATGAATGATAGACAAATGAAATGGCGTATGTCTTTTAGTGCCGGGAGTTTCCGAGGATAAGTTCGGCTCTTCAGGTGCAGGACTTTCCAACTGACACCCGTAGGTGACCTGCGCGTCGTGATGAGGATGAAATGACGATGAAGACTACACATACACCCAACCCCCGTGCCAGCAAAATTAACCAATGATGGTTAAAATTCCCGACCCTGCCGGGAATCGAACCCGGGACCCCTGTGATCAAAGGCCAGCACGCTAACCATTTAGCCATGGAGATGAATCATGATAGATAAAATGAAATGATATTGGAGAGTGTTGCTGGAATGAATTATCACAGGGAAATCCGAAGTACCCGGAGAAAACCGGTCCCGAATCCATTTTGTCCAGCACAAATCTCACATGGAGTGACCGGAATTTGAACCACGGAACCAGCTGTGAGAGGCGGGCGCGCTGCCGCCTGAGCCACGGAGGCTTAATATATAGACTATATATACTTCTACTCATCTACAACTTCAATAAATCCCACTATATGAAACTCTCATATCTAGATCGGGGCTTCATTCATTCCATTCCTGACCCGGTCAAATGACTGGATAAGTGTTCAGCTCCATGGCTAAATGGTTAGCGTGCTGGCTTTGGCCACATGGGTCCCGGGTTCGATTCCCGACTGGGCCTGGAATTTTAACAGTAATTGGTTAATTTCGCTGGCACCGGGGCTGGGTGTATGTGTCGTCTTCATCATCATTTCATCCTCATCACGACGTGCAGGTCGCCTACGGAAGTCAAATCAAAAGACCTGCATCTGGCGAGCCGAACTTGTCCTCGGACACTACCGGCACTAAAAGCCATACGCCATTTCATTTTTCATCCGAACAAGTCATGAAGGACTATCGAGTAGGGGAAAGTAAAGGTTTCGACTGCAATTAATTTCGGAATTCAGTAGGATAGAGCATTCATTGCTATGCCTCAACCCCATTTATAACCTAGAAATAATCTTGTGTCCGCCTCTGTGGTGTAGTGGTTAGCGTGATTAGCTGCCACCCCCGGAGGCCCGGGTTCGATTCCCGGCTCTGCCACGAAACTTGAAAAGTGGTACGAGGGCTGGAACGGGGTTCACTAAGCCTCGGGAGGTCAACTGAATAGAGGTGGGTTCGATTCCCACCTCAGCCATCCTGGAAGTGGTTTTCCGTGGTTTCCCACTTCTCCTCCAGGCGAATGCCGGGATGGTACCTAACTTAAGGCCACGGCCACTTCGTCCCTCTTCCTTGCCTATCCCTTCCAATCTTCCCATCCCTCCACTAGGCCCCTGTTCAGCAAAGCAGGTAATGCTGCCTGGGCGAGGTACTGGTCATACTCCCCAGTTGTATCCCCCGACCAAGAGTCTGAAGCTCCAGGACACTGCCCTTGAGGCGGTAGAGGTGGGATCCCTCGCTAAGTCCGAGGGAAAAACCGAACCTGGAGGGTAAACAGATGATGATGAAATAATCTTGTACTCCTTTTTGTAGTAGTAGAACGGACTCCATATTACCAAGAAAGTGGTTTGCATGGTTTGGGTCACGTAGCTTGCAGCTTGCATTCGGGAGATAGTGGGTTCGAACCCCAATGTCGGCATCCCTGAATATGGTTTTCTGTAGTTTCCCATTTTGACACCAGGCCACGATCGCTTTCTCCCCCTCCTAGCCCTATGCTATTCCATTGTTGCCATAAGACTTATCTGTGTCGGTGCGACGTAATGCAAGTAGTAAAAAAAAAAAAAAAAGAACACCACATTCTTCTGGGCAAATCGAGTACGTGTAGACTGCCACGAGAGGCCCTCAGATCACACTACTATTTCTTACCGGAAGAGTTAACCACTGTATCCTACTTTATGCCGAGATTACGGATGGTGGAAATCTTCACAATGCACTCCTTCAAGGACCACCATAGCCAACACGTAGATTGCTTTGCTTACCATGCTTTCTGTTTCGACAATGGTCCCAACTCCGGTAAATGGAAAGCAATATCCTAGTGGTTCACATTCAAGTTCTTTTTTTTTTAATTTCGTGTGGCTATTACTATGCGAGTGCAGCCCTTGTAAGGCAGACCCTCCGATGAGGGTGGGCGGCATCTGCCATGTGTAGGTAACTACGTGTTATTGTGGTGGAGGATAGTGTTATGTGTGGTGTGTGAGTTGCAGGGATGTTGGGGACAGCACAAACACCCAGCCCCCGGGCCATTGGAAGTAACCAATGAAGGTTAAAATCCCCGACCCGGCCGGGAATCGAACCCGGGACCCTCTGAACCGAAGGCCAGTACGCTGACCATTCAGCCAACGAGTCGGACCACATTCAAGTAAAGACTATGCATCCGATGATTTATGGATTGAAATAAATATACACGAAACGCCGAACGAGATGACTACGCGGCACGCGTCGTTACATTGCAGGTTCAAACTCGCATTCGGGGGATGGTATGATCCGGTGCCATCGTTCACAGGCGGTGGTGTAGGTGGTGGTGATTGTTGTTATAAGAGGAAATAAAACTAGGCAACCATCCACTTATCAGAGAGAAAAAGGGAAGGGACAGGGGTCACCGAGGGCGTGAAAATGAAAGACTCCCTAGTCAACGAATGCTCTAATAGCGTCGGAGTCGGAAATGAACAAGAGTTAACCTAGGGAGGACAGATAGGATGTATGAAAGTGAGGAGCCTGACACATTTAAGTGGAAGCAATGCCAGGACTCAGCTAAGGACCCATCGTTCACTGACCCGAAGATGATACTCTGTGGTTTCTCATATTGACACCAGGGAAACGCTGAGTCTGTACCTAAATTAAAGACCTTGCCTACTATTTTTTTCTCCCTGTTACTCTCCCAGTATTGCCGAATCCCTGTCTGTGTTCGCGCGAGGTTAAACACATAGCAAAATTTAAACAATTATGGAAGAAACCAAGCTGATAATTTTCCTTTCATGTCATTTCCTTCCTTTTTTAAATATTGTTTTTTATTTGTTGCTCCATTCTTACCGGCTTCTTGGCTGAATGGTCAGCGTTGTGGCCTTCGGTTCGAAGGGTTACGGGTTCCACTCCTGGATGGTTGTGGATTTTAACTGTAACGGTTAATTTCTCTGTTTTGGGGACTGGTTCATTTTTTGTTTCCATACACCCATCTTCATCCATACACATTCCACCACACTACCAACCACTACAAAAACACGCAATAGTGAACACTACGTAGAGTTGGCGTCGGTCATAAGAAACATCCGCACCCATGAAGTGGCGGAAAATGAGATGATTATTTATTTCTCCATAATCGAGAGTTTCCTTACCTAGAATTTGACCAATTCACAATCGTTAACGGGTCCGATATTTTTGTACGTTACTTACATATTTCCTGTTCGAAGCATGATCGTTTTTCCTGAATACTTGGCAAAATTAGGAAACGAGAGAATTTTTTTGCTAGTGGCTTTACGTCGCACCGACACAGATATGTCTTATGGCGGCGATGGGACAGGAAGGAGCAAGGAGTGGGAAGGAAGCGGCCGTGGCCTTAATTAAGGTGGTTCGAACCCACTATCTTCCGAATACTGGACACTGGCCGCAATTAAGCGACTGCAGCTATCGAGCTCGGTACGAGAGAATTTAAAGACAATGAACAGTAAACAATATTTCCATACGAAGTGTCTAAATGGAGGCGGGACGACTATTTTAGCAGGAAGTCTTTGAATACAGACACATCCTCGCGGGAAATTTCCTGAACATAAATTCGATATCACGTGACAGGCATCATCATTCCACTTCTTTCAAAAGATCTTGAAACGATTTCATTAAATACAGTGGGTTTGTTAAGTCGTCGAATGACATAGTCTGCTGAGGTGGCACTTTCTGTACATGCGTGGATACACAGCCACCGGAGAAAATGAACAATTAGTGAGGCTAATGACAATGCAGAATGTAAACAAATGTTTTCGGTAGTAAGCGGAATGACTCAAGAGGAAGGAACTGATAACAGAGGGAAAAGAAAAGGTAAAATTGGGCTGGACAGCAAGAAGCCAGTTCACATTCTCAGGACAGGTTTCCAAGGGCACCGTGCGCCTTAAGTCAGTTGCTTCGTCGTAGCCAGCGGAATGAGCACTTCACATCAGTAAGGCTTGAAATGGCCGCGAGAACGTGCGGAAGGTAGCGTGTGAGTGTGCGTTAAATACACACGAGGTACGTACGTGAATATTTTGTATGTATACGGTTTCAGTGATTGCTGTGTAGACAGGTGTGGTGTTGGTGCCTTTGTGTTGACATGTAAGTTGTGATACTTCCACCTTACCAGTCGGTTATGGATGCAAGCAGTGTATCATTCCTTTTGAATATCGAATTCTCAATATAGTAAGTTTTTATACCAAATTAGTAACATATATTCGTGTTCTGTGCTGTATGAAGGCTTAAGCTGAGTGGGGAAGGCGCAATATAGCAACTTAGTAGTAAAACTGCGTGATCTCTTCATTGTAAAATACGACCTTTGTTTATCTGGAAATAATTGTCTAGTATTACAATGTATGTATATTCAGTCCTCTGGTTGGATCCTCAACACCTCCGCCATCAGCTGTCATACAGTAAATGGCCTAGGCATCATTCAAAAGGAGTACTAGGGAATTGAGGAGTGATATTGTTTCCAGTTGCTTTCCTCGCCGAGCCAGAAGTTGCTATTACATTTCAGTCTGCCAAGAACACTGAAATGAATGCATCAACCGACCCTACATTTTTACACCATTCATAGAAGGGGCTGGCTGCATAAGGAATGGCATTACTAGCATCGCTCATACCTCAGTCACTTTCATAGAGTCAAAACCAAGGATAAGACTGAAACAGGTCAATATATTATTCATTATATGTTGTAACACTACGCAAGGGCTTTAATATACAGTAATCGCCGGTATTCGATCCGCTGTAGGCCTAATTGTAGAATATCAAAGGATTGTGTCAACATGTTCTCAACAGTGTTATCAAAACTAAAGCAGTGATTATTACTATATAATAATCATCATAATGATAATAATAATAATAATAATGAACTAAGCAAGTAAGTAGGGCATAACGATGTAATAATAATAATAATTGTTGTTGTTTAAGGCGGCTTTAACTTCTATTTATTTCAACATACACCAGCGTTTCGAAATATTGTCGCGAAATAGTCCTTAGACGTTTCCTTTTTTGTTTCTTTCTTAATCCGTCTACTATCCAGGGTCGGTTTTTCCTCCGGACTCACCGAGGGAACTCACCTCTACCACCTCACGGTCAGTGTCCAGGAGCGTGAGACTTTCGGTCGGGGATACAACTGGGAATGAGGACCAGTACCTCGCTCAGGCGTCATCACCTGCTATGCCTTATGGGGAGTTGAAAAACTGGAAGGTATAGACAAGGAAGAGGGAAGGAAGCGACTGTGGGTTTAAGTTACGTACACTCCCGGCATTCACCTAGAGAAGTGGGAAACCACGGAAAACCGCTTCGAGATGGCTGAGGTGGGAATCGAACCCCTTCTACTCAGTTGACCTCCCGAGGCTGAGTGGACCCCGTTCCAGTCCTCGTACCACCTGTCAAATTTCGTGACAGAGCCTGCATTCGAACCCGGGCCTCCGGGGGCGGCAGCTAATCACACTAACCCCTACACCACAGAGGCGGACCATTTTAATTATTTATGTTTAGTTAATTATTTATTTTTAGTTAGTCCTTGGCCAGCAAAGTAGCTATGTTGAAAGTAGATCGCATGATACCCTCTAAGTTTATTTATTTATTTATTTATTTATTTATTTACACACGACAATATTTATTCGCCTCCCTTACAGCATGTTACTTTTACATTATGTCAGTACTATCACGCCTTATTAATATTAATAATATACTATTTTAATAATACTAATCATTCATCTAGAAACATTTTAATGGTGTTAACTAGCTGTTGTACCAGTGATTTGGTACGGCATTCTACACTGTATACGGAATTCTAAGTGGAATAGTGTACACGTTGTAAGATTCTTTAAATTACATGGCTTTTGACACTACCCGAGAAACACGACGTAGCGGTCGTCATGCGTAAAAGCTGGGTCGGGGAGTTTTCATTTTAATTATAGGCTCCCTTGTCTACTACCTGTTGCAATCGACTTGTGGAGTTTTCATTATAATGGCAGACACTCGCTGCTGCTGCTACTACTACTACTACTACTACTACTACTACCAAAGAATTCGTTCCGACCCTGATGGAATCGGCGGGCCTCCATCTTTCAGGCCAGGGAAGTTTGTATCGGAGGTGTCATTTGCGGGGAAGGTGTGGTGGTAGAATAGGAACTGACCAGGAACTTGCCTTAGTGCAAAGAATGGAAAACCACGGAAAACTACTCTCAGGATTACCCCTTACATACAAACAAACTCAGTCCCTCTTTATGTATTAGTATAGGTTTAACCTAAATTTCACTTTAATCTTTTAAGACAATAGTACAGTAATGGGGCAGCAGTTTATATTTTATGTAGGCCTACGCCCTGAAGGGAATTTTGCATTATTCTGTTTTTAGAAGGTCTTTGTACAGTTATCTAAAATTTCATCCTTCGAGAATCGTGAGTGGTCCGCCTCTGTGGTGTAGTGGTTAGTGTGATTAGCTGCCACCCCCGGACGCCCAGGTTCGATTCCCGGCTCTGCCACGAAATTTGAAAAGTGGTACGAGGGCTGGAACGGGGTCCACTCAGCCTTGGGAGGTCAACTGAGTATAGGTGGGTTCGACTCCCACCTCAGACATCCTGGAAGTGGTTTTCCGTAGTTTCCCACTTCTCCTCCAGGAAAATGCCGGGATGGTACCTAACTTAAGGCCACGGCCGCTTCCTTCCCTCTTCCTTGTCTATCCCTTCCAATCTTCCCATCCCCCACCAAGGCCCCTGTTCAGTATAGCAGGTAAGGCCGCCTGGGCGAGGTACTGATCATTCTCCCCAGTTGTATCCCCCGATCCGATGTCTGAAGCTCCAGGACACTGCCCTTGAGGCGGTAGAGGTGGGATCCCTCGCTAAGTCCGAGGGAAAAGCCAACCCTGGACAATAAACAGATTAAGAAAGAAAGAAAGAGAATCGTGAGTGGATGCAATGTTTTGTGCAATTTCTAGACGCTTTGAAGTTTACTTTTATTTTTTGCTAGAGGCTTTACGTCGCACCGACACAGATAGGTCTTATGGATGAAGTTTATTAAGAAAGCGAAGGATAGTCATTATTGCGAACTGCACTGTTGTAGACAGTAAATAGTCAGCGGAGAGAATAATTAGCATGCCATAAATATGTTATTGGTTTCAATTTTCATTAACTACTTTTACTGTTTTCGGAGACGCTGAGGCCCGGGAGTTTTGTCCCGCAAGAATTATGTTACGAGACTGCAAGCACGCCGACATGAGACTGGCGTATTTAAGCACCTTCATATACCACTGGGTTGCACTAGGATCGAACTTGCCAACTTGGAGTTAAAAGGCCAGCCATCTATCGTCTGAGCTACTGAGCCAGGCAGAATTAGCATGAGCAGATGTTCTATCTCCGCTTGATACCTACTGTATATTTATTCTGGAAATGGCCTTCAAATGTGACATTTTAAAGTGTGTCAGAAAATCAGATTTATAAACTCTACCATTTAGAGTTCTGCAGCTATATTTCATGAAATATTCGGATCTCTAGGTTACTCAAATTTGAAATTTAAAGGAAATTCGTTATAAATAGGTATGGTGACATTTGAGGTTATACTGCAGACCTTTTCTTGTTATTTTCAGAACTCTGAGTAATAGCTTCTGCAATTTTTCGTAAACGTGGTTAGTTGGACGTGTTTTACGTGCCTGGAAATGAAAATAGGAAACTACAGGAAACCATTCTCTGAACAGCCGACGGTGGGTGTTCGGATATACGCGTCTCCCGAGTGCACACCTTGGCTTCGTAGCCATAGCGTGTCAACTCGCGCCGCCACTCCACTCTATAATAATAATAATAATAATAATAATAATAATAATAATAATAATAATAATAATAATAAAGCTACATTCTACATTCAGTACAATAATAAACTAAAGTGGAGTGGAGAAATATGTAAGACATTTTTATACATTAAATTCAACATTATTTTCATTTCATCAACGTGACTGATTTTCATACATTCACTTCCAAACAATTGTTAACACTATATTCTTTGTTCCAGTGTTGTGTTTCAGTTGTAGTGGTAATAAACATAATTAAAATACCGAGAGTCCGCCTCTATGGTGTAGTGGTTAGTGTGATTAATTGCCAACCCCGGAAGCGCGGGTTCGATTGTCGGCTCTGCCATGAAATTTGAAAAGTGGTACGAGGGCTGGAACGGGGTCCACTCAGCCTCGGGAGGTCAAATGAGTAGAGGTGGGTTCGATTCCCACCTCAGCTATCCTGGAAGTGGATTTCCGCGGCTTCCCACTTCTCCTCCAGGCAAATGTCGGGAGATGGTACCTAACTTAAGGCCACGGCCGCTTCCTTCCCTCTTCCTTGTCTATCCCTTCAATTTTCTCATTCCCCCACAAGGCCCCTGTTTAGCATTGCAGTTGAGGCCATCTGGGCGAGATACTGGTCATTCTCCCCAGTTGTATCCTCCGACCCAATGTTTCACGCTCCAGGACACTGCCCTTGTGGCGTTAGAGGTGGGATTCTTCGCTGAGTCCGAGTGAAACACAACCCTGGAGGGTAAGCAGACTAAGAATGAAAGAAAGAAAATACCGAGAAATTGCATTTGAATAACCATTCTTAAAACAACAACCAACCACCACCCGTTTGATGAAATCTTGCATACGCCACTGGGTAAGGCATTTAGATTTCATTTAAGTTGTCCATTAACTTTAAGAACATCATGAAAGGAAAGTTAATTCCAAGTATGGCATTATTTGAGCAACAATTTTGTCTACGTCAGAGAAAGTTTGACCTACGCCACTAACTTATTTAGAATTCTTTCTTTTTGCTAGTGGTTTAACGTCACTCAAACACTTCGAATGTTTTCGACAAAGCTAAGATGTCACAGGGTTATGTTTGGAAAGGTAGTGGCCGTGACCTTAAGTAATTAAGGTACGTCTACTTTAATATACCTTTTCACTTTTATTGACAGGCTGTACATTCATACTCTTTTTTGTACTGTACTGTGACTGAAGGATTCTGGGTTACCTAAAACCAGACCCCAAGTTGGTTTGGATATAAATAATATGTTACTGGTACACATATTTGGCACTTTTTCCCCATCGTTCAGTATTAAACTCATGGCTTCAATCTGATCTCATTAACCTAAGTTCATATTTTTTACACATTATCTTCCTTTTTTTTTCATTACCGTTATAAGCAGAAATTTTATCCTTGGCTTTGACAAAATGAAAATGACTGAGGTATGAGTGATGTTAGTAATGCCATTCCTTCTGCAGCCAGTCCCTGCTATGAATGGTGTGAAAATATTGCTCATAGGGTCGGTTGGTGCATGCATTTCAGTGGGCTTGGCAGACTGATATGTAATAGCAACTTCTAGCTTGGTGAGGAAAGCAACGGGAAACTACCTCACTCCTCCTTTCCCTAGTACGCCTCTTCAGTGATGCCTAGGCCATCTATGACGGTTGATGGCGGAGCAACATTACTTGCATAGGTTGGACCAATGTGGTTTAATTTATAACTTGAGCGCTTTTTTTAGGCCAGGGTCTGAACACCCTACACCATTGTGGCC
Source organism: Anabrus simplex (assembly GCF_040414725.1). Classification (NCBI taxonomy): domain Eukaryota; kingdom Metazoa; phylum Arthropoda; class Insecta; order Orthoptera; family Tettigoniidae; genus Anabrus; species Anabrus simplex. The sequence goes on along the minus strand of NC_090265.1, from coordinate 1,533,731,944 downwards.
CTAAAGACTTTCAGCGGGGCAGATGACCTTAGATATAGGCCCCTTTAAACAACAAGCATCATCAGCATCGTCAATACCTTTAGCTTTGTCTTGAATTTCTGGGAGCTACCCTTCGTCAGGAGTTTAAGGTCGGATATCATATTTTCAGGTAAAAATTTCACTCCACAGTCTATGTTCCGAACCTTAATCTTCAAGCTGGAATATCGCCTGTTTAGATAATAAGGTGGGTCATTGCGGGTCGGATCCACTGATTGTTTTAAGATTATAATCATTGTTCAACGTCGTCTTTTTGAATTTGCTTATCACACCGTCCCGTTCCCTAATTTGTTAATAAATAAATAAATAAATAAATAAATAAATTAATTAATTAATTAATTAATTAATTAATTAATTAATTAATTAATTAATTAATTAAATAAATATACCAAATTGCATAATAATAATAATAATAATAATAATAATAATAATAATAATAATAATAATGATAATAATAATAATAATAATAATAATAATAATAATAATAATAATAATAATAATAATGGTGGTGGTGGGTTTGCCTCCCACTAGCTACTTTTACCGATTTCGGAGACGCTGAAGTGCCAGAGTATTGTCCCACAGGAGTTCTTTTACGTTCCAGTAAATCTACCGGCTAAAAGTTGGCGCATTTCAGGACCTTCAAATACCATCAGACTTAGACGAGTTGAACATTCCAACTTGAGTTCAGAAGGCCAGCGCTCTGCACTCTGTCGTCTGAGCTTCTCAGCACAGGGTCGATGACGTAGATGTTAGGCTTCTTTAAACAATCATCATCATCATCATCATCATCAACTTGTCAGCCCAGTCATTACCTTACACGGCATGGTCATACAACAGAGAGTTACAATAATTGAAAATTGAAAAATTGATACAGAAAATGAAGCTGATTTCTTGCAATGGTATATGGTGTAACTAAACATTCCGTGCTCCAAATGATTTCAGAGTCGAATACTGGAAATGAAAGATAATTTGAATATACTGCAATCATTAAGAGAAGAGAGATAATCCGAGGAAAATTCTTCTTTTTCAACTATCTCTTCTATCGCTCACCAAAGGACTCATTATTTAAACCTTTTTTGTTATTTGTTTTACGGCGCATCGACATAGTTAGGTCTGATGGTGACGATGGGATAAGAAAGGCCTAGGAATGGGAAAGAAGTGGCCGTGGCCTTAATTAAGGTAACCCCAGCATTTTCCTGGTGTGAAAATGCGAAACCGCGGAAAACCATAAAAATTAAAAAAACGTTGTATGAAAGGAATCGCGCCAATAATACACAGTTAAAAAATTAGAGAAACATGTTTTTGAACGTATACCTTGCTCCACAAAACAATACCTCACACCCAGGCATATTACCAACTAAACATTTATTCTTTACCGTAGAAGTATACGAAAGAACACCGATGGATTCGCGTTCATTTTCAGAACACAAATGGAAATGTCCAAATAGGGGCGAAAACAAAGTGATAACAGTCCTCCAGGGTGGATTTTTATCACAGTTGGAGAGCTTCAGTGTGGTGTATGTCCTCCACGAGCATTTATCACATCTTGGCACCTACGTGGTATGCTCCGTATAAGTCGACGGAGGTCACGTTACAGTATCAGGTCCCATTCTTGAATGAGAGCCTGTTCAAGGTCTTGGAGAGTCTGTGGTGGTACAGGACTCCCACGAACACTTCCGTCAAGCCTATCCCACACATGCTCGATGTGATTAAGATCAGGATTCACTGCTGGCCACTCCAACTCTTGAATGTCCAGTTCTCGCAAGACAGCTCTGGTGATGCGCGCTACATGAGCCCTGACATTGTTGTGCATGAGTACGAATTCAGCGCCAACACCGTATGCAGCAACCAACACATGCTGTAGCAGTATCTGCTCGTTGTACCCCGTAGCGGTAAGATTACCACGGACGACAACAAGATCCGTACGGCCATCAATATTGATGCCACCCCACCCCATCACAGAACCTTGTCCGAATTGGTCGCCTTCCTGGAAAACATTTGGCATGTACTGCTCACCGTGGCGTCTCCATACACGTTGACGTCCATCACGCTGTGTCAGGGGAAATATGGACTCGTCTGTGAACAACACAAGTGTCCATTGGTGAAGTTGCCAGTTGACGTGGGTACGGGCAAACAGAAGACGAGCTGCCCGATATTGCTGCGTTAAACGGTGTAGCTACTCGAACAGGACGTTCTGGGTCGTAAGGACACTGCTCATAACCTGTTCCTTACTGTCTGGTCAGACACCGTGACTCCAGTGACCCTCCTGAGGTCTTGTTGCAGTTCTCTGGCAGTTGCTGAACGACGCCGCAACGCACAGATGGTCAGATATCGGTCATCCTGTGGAGTTGTCATGCGTACATGACCTTATCCAACACTCCTTCTGAACTGGCCTGTATCACTCTAGTGATTCCTCAAGCGGTGAATAACTGACGGAGAGTGAGATCAACAGCAACACGACGAAAAGTCCATCCTTCCTGGATCAAAGTGACGGCCCTTGCGACTTGAAACTTGTTAAGATATCTCGTATGTCTCACGTACAACGTGCTCAAATGACCGCAGTAGTCTGTGTACCTCAGAACGACAAACCGACGCACCACTATTCACTCTGAGGGGTCACCTGACAGTTTAATGCATGGCTACGCCTACAGATTGAGTATAACTTCGACCATTGGAACCCCATTTACCAAATTAACGTTCACATACTAGACGTTACAAAACATGTTCCCCTAATATTTTGAACTGTGTATAATCATTAGCAATTCGTATACACCATGCGATTAGGGTGGAGAGCTTGGAGAAATGTATCTTTAGGTAGGTAAATGGGATGCTTTTAGAAAAGACCGCATGCAGAGAATTAGCAGCCTAGATGAACAACTTGGAATAAGCCATTCGCATAATGATTAGTTGTATCGCCGTGAGGGCTTAGGTGAGGTTAAGGCAGGTCCGAACCTTCGCAGAGGTGTACCTGAGCCGGAGTTTACATGCGGTAGGGTGGCCAGTTCCTTTCCTCTCCTCTCCTCCATTCCCTTACCCCCCACCAACAGCGCGTGGCAACCCATCCACTTCTCGACCACGCCCAATGTTGCTTAACTTCGGAGATATCACGGGATCCGGTGTTTCCACACGGCTACGGCCGTTGGCTGGGTGAGGTTGGCTAGGTTAAATACAGACTTTTTGTTTGGATAACCTCAGTGACTTTAGAGTCACTCACCGGTGAGTGAAGAAGATTTATGGAGGAAAATATGGACAAATTTGAAGTTAACTATCAATGAAAAAATCTTAAACAAGCAAACAAATAAATCCCACGGTGATGAAGCCCATACGGGAATTGGTCTACGAAGAGACTACTGCTCTGCCCAAAGGCCTGCAGATTACGAGGTGACGCGTGGTCAACGCGACGAATATCATCAATAGTTATTCTTGACTTTCTTGACCGAGGCCGCTGTCTCACCGACCGATAGCTCCTCAATTATTCCCATGTAGGCTTAGTGGGCCTCAAACCAACCCTCAGACCCAGGTAGAATCCCTGGCCCATTCGTGAATCGAACCCCATCCTTACAGGTACGTGGCAGGCTCTCAACCCTTAGACCTGGTGGCCAACTGGACGAAGACTGAAGTGCTCTTAAATGCCAACTAAATACGCTGGAATTCTATCCGGCAACATGGATACTACTGACCTTCAGTGTAATTCAAATTCAAGAGGAAGTCCCCAAGGTCTAGCACTCTTGAGAACTGCTTGTATGAGCCCATTACACACATGACAATTTGGGCAACACCAAACTTCATATTGATGACGCTCTTCTGCAGTACTTCGGACATCACCTGTCATATCCAGAATTAATAGCGTACCTCCCTAAACCGTTGACAGGGCAAGTACACGGATGCGGAAAAGGCTTGGAAACGAAGATTTTAAGATCTGGAAAAATCACTCCTAGAGCGTAATTCCGTTTTCAGATGTCTTTAAGACGAATTAGTAGAATCTCTTCAATCTGTCTGCGTCGACACTAAAATAATTGGCTTCCTTCTTAGCATACGAATTAATACTGTAGGTAGACAGCAACGAAGGGTTGTGCTGATCTTAGTGGACGAATATTTTGAAGTTCCCAAGCACACTTCGAGATGTAGTAGACGAACTTCGGCCTGAAGGTTCCTAGAATTTCCGATGGACGTTTAGAACGGATAATACTGTGCAGTTGACCGATGCATAGGAAAATCAATGGTACTGACCCCCAACTACCCGTTTTAAGAAAGAACAAGATCAGGCGTCTCAAGTGAACTTCGAAAACAAGTTATCTGCGAACCTTACTTGCCCTAAATCTCGAACCATAAAATCTGGTCTGCAATAGAAGTACTATTTGAAAGTAGAGAAACTGTTCCTAAGAATATCTTTAACTAGGCTATATAACGAGCCATCAGATATAATTAATTATATAATTCTATTGTTTAAAATGATATTGTTAAGAATTTGCTGTGAATACTTCACCAACGTTTGTATTTCAAAGGATGCTAGGGGCTTTACGTCGCACCGACGCAGATAGGTCTTATGGCGACGATGGGATAGGAAAGGCCTAGGAGTTGGAAGGAAGCGGCCGTGGCCTTAATTAAGGTACAGCCCCAGCATTTGCCTGGTGTGAAAATGGGAAACCACGGAAAACCATCTTCAGGGCTGCCGATAGTGGGATTCGAACCTACTATCTCCCGGATGCAAGCTCACAGCCGCGCGCCTCTACGCGCACGGCCAACTCGCCCGGTTTTCAAAGGATGAGTCACCCTGCTATAATCGCGTACACCATGATAACAAAGACATTACTCCATGGTTATCAGTTCATGATATACAAGCTACGCTAATGTGAAAGGAAAAGAATAATTTAGACCACAAGATTTAAGATATGGTGTGAGACCTAGAGAAGGAGACCAGAAGCGGTGTCTGGTCCGAATGGGGAGTGTGCTACTGCGAAGAGGTTGAGTGCTATGCTACTCAAGTAACAAGGTAGATCTTTCATCTATAACCAACATATAATTCTACAAAACTTCTCCCTAGCGACAATTACGTTAATCATTTACTATTCGATGCTGATCTTTGATCATATACTAGTACACAGTAATGCAGGTACTTCTGTGGATCAGTAGTAGAGTGTCGACCGGATCCCAAGATCATGAGTTCAAACTTGCAGAGATCCTCAAAGCATTGAAAGCTCCATTCAGCAGTCCATGTCATTCGATGTCAGCATGAAACATTCGTGAATTAAATTTCAGCCACCGGGCTGAGTGGCTCAGATGGTTGAGGCGCTGACCTTCTGACCCCAGCTTAGCAGGTTCGATCCTGGCTCAGTCCAATGGTATTTGAAGCTGCTCAAATACGTCAGCCTCGTGTCGACAGATTTACTGGCACGTAAAATAACTCCTGCGGGACAAAATTCCGGCACCTCGGCGTTTCCGAAAACCTTCAAAAGTAGTTAGTAGGACGTAAAAAATATCATTATTACTAAATTTCAGCCATGAATCATCCCACAGAGTTCAGATTTCTCTTCTGCAGCGTCAGGGGACTGTTTCCTATGTTATATATTGAAATATTATTTTATTATTATTTTATTGTTATTTGCTTTACGTCGCACCGACAGAGATATGTCTTATGGCGACGATGGGATAGGAAAGGCCTAGGAGTTAGAAGGAAGCGGCCGTGGCCTTAATTAAGGTACAACCCCAGCATTTGCCTGGTGTGAAAATGGGAAACCATGGAAAACCATTTTTAGGGCTGCCGACAGTGGGGTTCGAACCTACTATCTATTTGCAATACACTGCTTGCTCAGTTTACATTATAATTCCGCCCATAAACGCTCTATGTGGCTGAAGCCTGGACACTGGATTGGTGTCTGCAGCACATGAGGTGTACTGTAGAGTAGCCATTCCCTAACATCACACGCAGTGTGCGTAGGGTCATTATCTTGCTGGAAGAAGTACCCATTATCAAGACCTAATTTTGCTACGCTGGGTGTTATGCGTTGCTTTAAAATATTCAGGTACAACATCTTATCGATCTGTCCAGGTATTATATGGCAGTTAACTACCCCAGCCGCCGACATACACCCCCATACCATAATGCAGGGCCTCTTAGAGTGCATGCGCCCGTGCACTGCACGGCGCAAGGTGCAGGAGACGACTTCACTAGTTTGACCAGAGTGCAAACTCTCACTCCAATTCCCCTACACCTGTCTCACACATTCGGCCTGCCTTCGCCTTCTCCACCTTCTCCACTGAATCTCACCTAGCTGCGAAATGTTCATGTGCTGTGAACGGTGACACTGTGGTATGGAACAATGTTACCGGTGTTAAAACACTCTTCTTTCAATTTGGTTTAAGCAGACAATTTATCTTCTCTAGCTCTTCTTTTCCTTTACCTTTGCAATGATACCAGTTATGCCTGGAACAAGGGACTGGCTGACAGCAATTCTGAGAGCCTTCTTTAAATTACAATCAGAAATTATTCTACACGCACGTAATCTAGTTTTCGTTAAGTCAAAACAGGAAAAAATACCTTTCACATATGCATGTGGAACCAAACTTAGAAATAATCTTAGCTGCTTCTGGATGCAGCTTAGGAATAACTTTCTTCGACGAATTCTCGTAGTATTTGAGCAAAGCCTTGTATTGGAAAATGGATCTTTTTGATTAACTTATCACATAATTATTGTCCACAGATTAAGCATTTGGCTTTATCGTCACGACTGAGAAAAATACGAACGTTCCCAATTCGATTGAAATGAATTTTTGGAAGTCTTTGCTTTCTTCGAAACAGGTTGCTCCATTTTATGTTGTTGTCTTGCGCTTATCCATTTCACTGACAAACAAGCCGTCTATCACCGAACGCTTCGTCCCCCTCAGCACTACACCATCGGAGCCAAGCCGAGTTGAGCCGAGTCGGACCGATTCACAATGCACGGAGCTCTTGCGCCTCGGTATGCACGCGTGAGATTTTGGGCGTTTAAGAGGCCCTGCCATAATGGAACCTTATCCATATTTTACGGTTGGTTGCAGACTTTGATTTTGGAGCTCGTTGTTCTTCTTTCACCGTACACGTCGCTTTCCAGAGCAATCATATGAAGAGAATTTGCTCTCCTCAGTAAACAACGTGAGTTTCCGAAACGGCGGTGGCGTCTAACGTTACTCTTGGTGAACGCCAGCCTCCTCTTACGGTTCACCTCACTCATCCAGGGGCTTCTTCCGTCTTGTACGGCCCAGCAAACCAGCTCTGTGTAACAAACGTCGTACGATGTTTGTGCTGATGTTCTTCCCACTGTAAACTTGTACGTCTATTCGAAGCACAGGTCCAGATACATGAGGATTTTGCTGGACGGTGCGTGCATTGCTTCGCTCTTCTCGTGCTGTCAGCTTTCTTGGCCGCCCAGTTCCCGTTGAGTTCAATACAGTTGCACAGGTCTTACTGTATATAGCTGAATGATACTTGCGACTGTCGTTCGCGGTATTCCTATTTTCTCAACAATTAGGTACTCTATAAGAATTTGGTGGAGTTGGATAATTCGTTCGGGTTCAAGCCGGACGAATTATCTGACTTGATATTTTCTTCGTACTTCCTTCCAGCATTACGCCGATCTTAGGCGCACTTAATTGTGGATTCTGTTTTACTTGTTTCACAATATAACGTTCATCTCGTCTATTCAGTACCTTTTCTATTCTTTTTCTTGGCAAATTATATGTGGTTCCTCTATATCTGAATTTGTTCAATACATAGTGTATTGTGGAATGCGGTTTATTTATTTTGCGTCCAATTTCACGGAGAGAATAACCTTGCAACCCGAGAGATACAATTACATTTTTTAGTCCGTCACTTAACTCTGTTCTTTTACCTATTATGTAATACACGGCCGGGTGCACTAACTGCAAAACCGTACACCCTAGCACAGCATAGATACACACCAGCTAACTAGGAGTGTTCCCCAGTGAATATGAGGTAGTGAACGTGTACATACAGGACTGTTGCAAGCAAAAATGTGGCGTATGTCTTTTAGTGCCAGGAGTGTCCGAGGAGAAGTTCGGCTCGCCAGATGCAGGTCTTTTGATTTGACTCCCATAGGCGACCTACACGTCATGATGAGGATGAAATGATGACTAAGACACTCAGCCCCTGTGCCAGCGGAATCAACCAATTATGGTTAAAATTCCCGACCCTGCCGGGAATCGAACCCGGGACCCCTGTGGCCAGGCCAGCAGGCTAACCATTTAGCCATGGAGCCGGACTGTTGCATGCAAATAGGCCACTACACAACGTATTTCACTCCTATTCTTTTAAAATGATGTACCGAGACTTTTGATCACTAAAATGAGGTTCTCAACACCTTGTGCAGTAACTTATCTAAGTCTCGTGCATTGGTTATGTACTGTTTAGAAATTACAAAGACATTAGTCCGCCTCTGTGGTGTAGTGGTTAGCGTGATTAGCTGCCACCCCCGGAGGCCCGGGTTCGATTCCCGGCTCTGCCACGAAAATTTGAAAAGTGGTACGAGGGCTGGAACGGGGTCCACTCAGCCTCGGGAGGTCAACTGAGTAGAGATGGGTTCGATTCCCACCTCAGCCATCCTGGAAGTGGTTTTCCGTGGTTTCCCACTTCTCCTCCAGGCAAATGCCGGGATGGTACCTACCTTAAGGCCACGGCCGCTTCCTTCCCTCTTCCTTGCCTATCCCTTCCAATCTTCCCATCCCTCCACAAGGCCTCTGTTCAGCATAGCAGGTGAGGCCGCCTGGGCGAGGTACTGGTCATACTCCCCAGTTGTATCCCCCGACCAAGAGTCTGAAGCTCCGGGACACTGCCCTTGAGGCGGTAGAGGTGGGATCCCGCGCTCAGTCCGAGGGAAAATCCGAACCTGGAGGGTAAACAGATTTAGCAGTCCATATTTTTCTTTATAATACGAAACTGTAGGATCGTAAATACCCTTCTTCTTTAATTCCACTTCTTTCGGTTGACCAGAATGCGATTCAAATCGCACAGTCGGGTCAATGATCATTTCGTTCTTGTTTCCCGGTTTAAACGCTATGATCTTTACTCGTCTGGTGCTTCCATATCCCGCCAATCCAGACACTTCCTTGTAGACTGTATAGCCTCATACTTTGAGGGCGCCGGCGATCATATGTCGAATCTTGCGGTGTCGATTATTCCTTAAAACATCTCCGAACGGACAAGCACCCAGGGAATGGGCAAGTGTTTCGTGCTCCCTGTGGCTACGCCAACACAGGGTGCTGTTCTGGGACCTGCCTGATAGGGAGCGACCTGTGACAACGTTAGCTGTCATTATGACTGCTTCCCGCCATTCTGAACATGACAGACCATGGTGATCAGATATCCACTTATTAGTTAGTGTGTATTCCTTAAATAAAGTTACACCCTCATCTTTATGGTACAATTCACACCAGTGAAAATTTTCGCATTCTCTTAACAAAATGCCAACTAACTTCTGATGGTAGGATTTTTAAAACCGTACGAATACAAAAAAAAAAAAAATAAATAAAAAAATAAATAAATAAATACAGTAAAATTACGAAGTGACAATTAAATGTGTTGCTATGAATATCTCACTTTTAAGCTCTGCAGTCTCCTTCAGAATGTAGTTATTTATACATCTTAAGATTCAACTATTTTACCATTAATCTGAAATTCTTAGTGTGAGGGACACGTTATTAATGGGTGGTTAGATGCACGATGAAAATATATACAGGAAAGTTTACCACACACACACACACACATTAGTGCTTATAACCAGATTCGAATTGGCATCCTACAGCGAACTCAGTTATGAGACTAATGCCTTCACTGAGAGCTATCTATGTGTCTTCAAGAACATATCGACTCTGTAAGCAAGTCGTAGCCCACCTGAGGTAATATTTGATTAATGATTACCTGAACCAGGTACGTGAGTCTAAGTCTTTGAACCCGCAAGGGACTTCAACTCTAACCTCAACTTTTTAAATTGGGTCTTAGGACATCCTATACCCTGTGAGTGGAGACAGTATTGAACACCCACGGTATTCCCTGCCTGATATAAAAGGCGACCTGCCGGGCTGAGTGGTTCAGACGGTTAAGGTGCTGGCCTTCTAACCCCAACTTGGCAAGTTCGATCCTGGCTCAGTCCGGTGGTATTTGAAGGTGCTCAAATACGACAGCCCCGTGTCAGTAGATTTACTGGCACGTAAAAGAACTCCTGCGGGACTACATTCCGGCACCTCTGCGTCTCCGAAGACCGTAAAAGTAGTTAATGGGACGTAAAAGCAAATAGCATTATTATTATTATTATCATCAAAAGGCGACCTAAAGGGGTTATCTCTGAGGCTCTCAAATTGGGAGTGTGGGTTGGCTACCCCAGCAGTGTGCCCACTTAATTGTCTCAGGGTACTTACTTTCATTTCTTCCACGTGACCTTCCTTGGTCAGCTCTTGTTCTCTTCCAACCTCTCTCATTCTCTCACAATTTGGGACCTTCTCTTTCTTTCACAGGTGATCATATACTGGCGGTGCTCATATGGCAGTTAACGACCGTATAAATAGAATATATCCTGATTCTTGTATTTATTTTTCGATATGTTACTGCTCTAGGTAGAGAAATTAACAATGTAAATATATAAGCGATTTAATGCATCATAAAACGAAAATTCTGCATTTCCAACGCCAAGGGCGTTGATTCGGTGCACAGAACATTACAAGCAGAGAGAACTACACAGAGTGTATTTATTCTTATTAATTTACTGGTCTCCATGAAGGAAATTTAAGGCGATAAATGCCAAAAGAAGTTAACACTGTCCCTTAGAAACTTTTTATGTACCAATCATTTTTCAGTTTGATTTTTTAAGTCGCACCGACACAGATAGGTCTTATGGCGACGATGGGATAGGAAACGGCTAAGCGTGAGAAGGGAGTGGCCGTGGTCGTAATTAAAGTACAGCCCCAGCATTTGCCTAATGTGAAAATGGGAAATCGCGGAAAATCTTCTTCAGGGCTGCCGACAGTGAGGTTCGAACCCACTATCCCTCAAATGTCTCTGGACTACATATATTAATTATTTACATATGTTACATATATACATATATTAATTATTTACTGACTAGTCACACTACAATACCCTCGGAACGGCAAAACATCGTCATAGCAACGGCGCACACTTTTGGAACCACTAGCTTTCGAGAATCCAAATGAGCTAGGTCCTAACACTGTTCTAGCTGTTCCATCTGGAACGATGGAGGATTTTTTCTGTCTCGGTGCAATCACTCACCAAGGTGCTTCCGGCCCGTTTGACTCACCTTTGAAACCACAGCTGAAGGATATAAACTCGATTGACCTAATTGATCACGTCTTAAATGTACGAACTTATTCAGCCTTTTCTCTGAACTATCTATTTTACATCCCACCAAGTACAGTCACGACGAAAGCTCCTGCAGGATTTGAGTTATATATGTGTCGGTAAATCTACTGACACGAGGCTGACACATTTCAGCACCTTCACATGCCACCTGACTAAGCCGGGTTTGAACCCAGCAACTTGGGCTCATAAGGCTGACTGCATCTACCGTGCGAGAATTTTATTGTGGTATATTTGTGTTAACTGCCTTGTGTATATAATTCTACGTCATTTTGTTCATCATTAGCCTGTCCATAGGCAGTACTACTATCTTTCAAATGAGGGAATTAATTCAATCTATTGCATGTGGGGAATTACAGGAACTGTAACTGAGAAATGAAATACGGAAGTTTGCATCATTACACGAATACCACGCTATTCTTGACAGGCTATTAAATTTGTTATAGATACGCGTCAAGAAATGTATTGAAGATTACTTGAGCTCCAACGTTTGGTCACTACAAAGTGCCTTCTTCATAACAGCAATCAAGCAGTCGGGAGCCTTAATGAGCTTCTACTCTCCTAATAGCCTTAAAAGTGTTTGAGATACTATTTCTAATATTGTAGAATTACGCATGTGCATTTATGCGTCACAACTGTCCTTCAATTAACAACATTTTTGCCTCTGGGCTACTCCTCAATCGACCGGGAAAGGTGAAAAAATATCATAATTCCGTGTTGAAAGCCCCCGAGTGTTATTCCTTAATAGTTGTTATCAGAAATAACATGTGGGCGCGAATACGTTGTGTCTGAGATTGCAAAACATCTTCATAGCCGTTCTGATGTTTGTTCGTAGAATGTCGATTGAAATATTATTAAAAAACGTTACTAAACCAATTGTCTTTAGCTTATTCCAGGTTTTCTGGGGCATTGGAGCCACCTGGATCATTTTGGGTTTTGGCCGGGGATTTAAGGTTGAATGCCCTACCTGGTAACATGTGATTTTTCTGGTGAAAGTTCCACCCCCAGTTCCTATTGGTAATATATAATGATTTTCGAGTGCTAAGACGGAATGAAACTGATGTTAACCTTTACAGCCAGACAAGCGGTTCATGACTGCGGTGCGATTTTCGAAGAACGACGTTAGCAAGAGGACCCAATCTTGGACTTCGCGCTATTATTCTGAAATCGGAAATGAGCAATGTAGGTTTGTTGCACCTAGAAATATTTTAGTACTTTAGGCACACTATCCCCGCTAACAACCGGAAGGCCTCTGATAACGGCAAGTGACAATGTTACCTGAGAAGTGAAACCTGTTCTTTTCACCGCACCAATAAGCTGCGTTCATTTGCCTCAATCTCTAATAGCTCTGTTACAAGAGTATACAGTACTGTATTTTGCATGTACAGTATGCTGAGGGAGCGTTGCAATATTACAGGATGATTGAGGGGCATATAGCGGTGTCCACAGCAGCTCCTTCTTGTTGATTGCCTGGCTCTACGGCTGAAAGGTCAGCGTCTGGGCCTTCTAGTCTTGGGACGCCGGGTTCTATCCCGGCTTGGTGGAGGGATTTTAATCCTGAAAGTTTAGTTCGGGGACTAATTATTTACGCTGTTACCAACATTCCGGCAATTCATATACCACATACAATACTATCCTCCTCCATACCAATGCGCAGTTTCCTATACCCTCGCCGGAGGGACTGCGCTCGGCTATCGGTAGCCAACCGAAATAATAACAACAACAACAACAACAATAATAACGTGGCCATTTAGACTTCTTGTTAACAACCGCATCATATGAAAAAATCAGAAACGTTTGCAAGTTTATAAAATGAAAATCGGAGATAGACAAATTCTATATACTATGAGGTTTCTGCAGACAAAATTTCATAAATTTCCTTCACCTTTTAGCCCATGGCTCCAGTGATTAATCAAGCACGTATAAGAATATTAGAAACTTCAACCAGTCAACAGCTTTATTTCGTGACACTATTATCGATTTCGAATTATCGCAAATATGCACGTGTTCTTTCATGAACCGGGAGAGTTGGCCGTGCGCGTAGAGGCGCGCGGCTGTGAGTTTGCATCCGGGAGATATTGGGTTCGAATCCCACTGTCGGCAGCCCTGAAGATGTTTTTCTGTGGTTTCCCATTTTCACACCAGACAGATGCTGGGGCTGTACCTTAATTAAGGCCACGGCCGCTTCCTTTCAATTCCTATGCTTTCCTATCCCATCGTCGCCATAAGACATATCTCTGTCAGTGCGACGTAAAGCCCCAAGCAAAAAAAAAGTTCTTACATAAATTCATCAGAATATCGCACTCTTTATAAATCTATACGCTCCTTTCTGTAATATAGTGCTTGTGTTTAATTCAATAATACTGAGCTTGATAATTGCAGTCGCTTAAGTGTGGCCAGTATCCAGTAATCGGGAGATAGTGGGTTCGAGCCACACTGTCGGCAGCCCTGAAGATGGTTTTACGTGGTTTCCCACTTTCACACCAGGCAAATGCCGGGGCTGCACCTTAATTAAGGCCACGGCCGCTTCCTTTCAACTCCTAGGCCTTTCCTATCCCACCGTCGCCATAAGACATATCTCTGTCTGTGCGACGTAAAGCAAATAACAAAAAAAATCAATAATACGCACATCCAGCATACTACATTTGCATACTGCCACCCTATGAGTTTATATGTAAATATTTATTTATTTAATAGTGTAGTTATTCGCTAAATAGTCACAATAAATACAACTGGAGCGTGTAAAATTTATAACAATAACTTAATCCATCTAAGTGTTGTTTAGAATTACTCTGTCGATATTTACCTTTAATGTGGCGTGCAATATGCCATTGCTGGGGAGACCTAGTGGGCTGGAGCCTCATTGAACTGTCTCACTGTTATCCTTGGCTGACAACATGAAAGTGTCCGGCTCCGTGGCTAAATGGTTAGCATGCTGGCCTTTGGACACAGGGGTCCCTGGTTCGATTTCCGGCAGGGTCGTGAATTTTAATCATAATTGGTTAATTTCGCTGGCACGGGGGTTGGGTGTATGTTTCTTCTTCCCATCATCATTTCATCCTCATCACGATGGGCAGGTCGCCTACGGGAGTCAAATCAAAAGACCTGCATCTAGCGAGCCGAACTTGTCCTCGGACACTCCCGGCACTAAAAGCCATACGCCATTTTTTATTTTTTTTAACTTGAAAGTGACTGATAAGAGCGATGCTAATTCCTTATGCAGCCAGTCACTGTCATGAATGCTGTAAAAATTTTGCCCATAGGGTCGGTTGGTGCATGCATTTCAGTGGGTTTGGCAGACTGATATGTAATAGCAATTTCTAGCTTAGCAAGGAAAGCAATGGGAAACTCACTCCACATTTCCCTAGTACGCCTCTTTATTGATGCCTAGACTATCTATGACAGCTAATGGTGGATCTGTTGAGGATACAACCGGCCTTCGGGCTGGTTTATAATATCTCCTTATTACGATTATTAGGAAAATAATTCCAAACCGATGACTACGATCTCAGAACCACGTGTTGTTTGAGAGAGTACCATTACCATTCCTAGGGGTAAACAAGGTTTCGGACGTAACAGTTTAAAAATAAATTGAAAATAGTAACTTAATACTAGAACTGTATCAAGTGTAGAGCCAATGAATATACCAGTACCTGCGCTGGATATTTTCTTGAAATTTAATACACATAGTGTATTTTGATGTAGAATATTAACCATACAAATAATGAATATGTGGACAATAGGATTGGCCCACTTCGCTGACCCACAATGAGTCCAGTTCTAAGCCCTTGCTCCTATGGCACCGCGAATGTACTAAAGCAAGAAAGGGTTCCATCTCCTCCATTTGTGGAGACCAATCCTCTGACATCAGTACACACGATGTACATTATGCTGCATATAGCTTATTTGTAGGAATGGCACTTCACACGACACACACGTTGAGAATACATAATATTCCGTGGCTGTACACATGCCACATGCTATATATATATATTTTTTAATATAGCAGATAGGGAAGAAAGAAATGACCCAGCGGTTCGAGTGTTAAGGTGCGAGTACCGTTTGGAGAAAAATTGCTTATAGTATCTGTGAAGTAGTGCAGCCTCCGCGGCTCAGAGGGCAGCGCGTAGGCCTCTCACCGCTGGATACCGTGGTTCAATTCCTGGTTTCTCCATGTGAGATTTGTGCTGGACAAAGTGGAGGCGGTGCAGATTTTTCTCCGGGTACTCCGGTTTTTGCCTGTCATCTTTCATTCCAGCTACACTCTCCATTCTTAGTTCATAGCATCTATCAGTCATTAATGATCAATAGATCATTTGTAGTGACCGATGCCAGACTATGGAATTCCCTGCCAGCTCAGGGCAGAGAAACTAGCTCTTTGTCAAGATTTAAGGTCGCCTGCCGAGACTACCTGCAGAGGACAGCTGACTGATTGCTTGAAGTATGAATGTGTGCGTGCCTGAAGATTAGTCATTTTGAAGAGTTTTAATATGAATTAGTTTTATATTAATTTAGTTCGTAATTTATTTAATTCGTTTTTCATTTCTATTAATTGTTGTAGGTTTAACTAGGCCTATATTAAGTATCTCAGTATTTTATTTAAGATTTTGAGTAGAATGTGATTAAGTGTATAAGAGGGCCTCGAGCTCTAACTTCGTCACAGTAAAAAGGCACTAATAAATAAATAAATAAATAAATAAATAAATAAATAAATAAATAAATAAATAAATTAATTAATTAATTAATTAATTAATTAATTAATTATTATATCACATTTGGAGTGGCGACCCAGGGTATTAATAGCCTATATATGGTTCATTCATTACATTCCTGACCCGGTCAAAGGCTGGAAAACAGGTTGTAAGTTTTCATTTTTTTCGTCTGTGAAGTAGCGACCCGTTACACTTGTAACCGCACCTTTCTCCGTGCCGCTATAATCAGGATGGACTCCTCCCCTGCAACTTGTGACTTTCTATTTCTCCTGCTGTGCCTTCTGAATAGTGTTTTGCCGGCAGAATAATTCAGTGCAGGGAATCCCTGGATTTGATAGATTTGAATTACACTACCAGGTGTTCTTGAAATCTGTATCCATGGTTTGCGCTTCAACTCCATTCAAATGCTGGGATCATATTTTTCTTCATAAATCTCGTATTAAACAGAGACGTATGTTAACACAGCTATACCATCAAACGTATTTATCATATAACTGGAAAGAGCAGCTCAGAGCAACCTTCTGAACCAAAGATTTGGGTTTGGACCCGGCTCAGTCCATTGCTATTTAAAGGTGCTACAATACATCAGCCTCGTGTCGGGAGACGCGTAAGGTAACTCCTACGGGAAGAAATGCAGGCATCTTGTCGTCTCCGAAAACCGTGAAAGAAGTTAGTGGAACGTAAAAAATCAATGTAGAACAAACATTCAGGATTATTTCATGCAGAGACCGTATTTATACGATTGTAATACACACCTTTTTTGAGAAAAAGTAATGTGGAAAACTAGAGGTCTTCTTCCTGGCGTTTTTCCAATTCATCGGGGTCTCCACTTGCTGTGGATTTTGTCCAATTTTACGGCCGGATGATTTCTTTGCCTTCAACACTTTGCGGGGGATGTATTCATTATTGCCTGTTTCGGCGTGGTGACTGGTGTGTTCTGTGTTACTGAAGACTCGTGCATGAAGACAAATACAAACACCGAGTCCTCGACCAGGAAGAATGAACAGTACGTAGTAAAAATCCCCGATCCGGTCAGGAATTGAACCCACGGCCCTCAGAACCAGAGACCAGTATGCTGACCAAGAAGCCAATGAGGCGGACAGAGTCACTTCTCTCACAAGGAAAACCTTTCATCTCTAATCTCTGATCTCTCGTCGCCATAAGACCTATCTGTGTCGGTGCGACGTAAAGCCAATACCAAAAAAAAAAAAAAAAAAAAAAAAAAAAATCTCTGAACTGATTGAGATTTGGTACGACTTCAGTAGGAATGTTTTATTCAGCCATATCAAAATTAGTTGCCCAATCGTATATTTAGTACCTGCCGTGGGGTGTTAGAAGTTCGCTCATTTGAACATCGCATATACAGGAGTGAGCGGCGGGAAGCAGGTAAAAGCGGCGCGGCCGGCCATATCATCTGCCACGCTCTCCCTCTTCCTCGCGCGCACATTACTTCCTTAAGACTCGTCCAGACTTGCAACAGAAACTCGTAACGTAACCGCGTCGCGCTCCTGTCTGGACGGTACTGCGTAACTTAATCGCGTAACCTTTGCCCGCAACATGAACGACACGGAACGAGGTTCCCTGCGTTCCGCTGCTTGTCGGTTTTTCCGCGTCGTATCCAAGAGCTACACGCGAGGAAGTTACAGCAAGCTTGGACGTACACAGCACCTCGACGCGCAACACGCGTTCGCCTTTGTTTGATCAGGAAACATGGAGTAGACCGAACAGAACCCACTGCATTTTATTTAAATGTACAGATGTAAGGAAATTCTGTGGCTAGCTGGCCATGCCAGGCATTTCAACAAAATATTAAGGAATGATGATTTGGAGGAGCTGGCGACGGAACTGAACACGATGACGGAGGAATGCCAGAAGAAAATGACGTCCTTGCTTCCTTCACTTCGAAAGCGATAAAGGAAAAATAAAGAAGAGCGTGGGAACAGCGCTAGGTGTGTATAAATAAAAGTGTATAATAGTACTGTACGTATAAAATATGGCATCAGACTGTAATGTGACACTCCGGTAACATTTTTATAATCCCTATTAACTGTCTGAAACTTCATGTCAGTCAGCAAATTTGCACCACCATGTGTAGTTCTTTCTTTCTTTCTTAATCTGTTTACCCTCCAGGGTTGGTTCTTCCCTCGGACTAAGCGAGGGATCCCACCTCTACCGCCTCAAGGGCAGTGTCCTGGAGCTTCAGACTCTGGGTCTGGGGATACAACTGGGGAGGATGACCAGTACCTCGCCCAGGTGGCCACACCTGCTATGCTGAACAGTGGCCTTGCGGGGGGATGGGAAGATTGGAAGGGATAGACAAGAATGAGGGAAGGAAGCGGCCGTGGTCTTAAGTTAGGTACCATCCCGGCATTTTGCCTGGAGGAGAAGTGGGAAACCACGGAAAACCACTTCCAGGATGGCTGAGGTGGGAATCGAACTCACCTCTACTCAGTTGACCTCCCGAGGCTGAGTGGACCCCATTCCAGCCCTCCTACCACTTTTCAAATTTCGTGGCAGAGCCGGGAATCGAACCCGGGCCTCCGGGGGTGGCAGCTAATCACACTAACTACTACACCACAGAGGCGGACCATGTGTAGTTCTACGTGTATATAACAGGGTTGCCAACATCACCTGTGTTTCCGTCTCGGTTTGCTTACATAATGCAAATAAATATAGGTTCTTGAAGATATCTGCATGTCTGAAAGCTGTACTAGCGCAATTGGCAGAACGCTGCGCTGGTAGGTTATGAGTTTGCGCGGTGGAAAAGTTTACCTCGCAACTGCGATGCGTATCACTGCCCCGTTTAACCTTGGTGCGCGACGAGGTTACGTTACAGAGTAGGGAGCGCATGTCTGTTACCCCGTCTTGAAGCCTCGGCAATCATTCCCTCTCCGTGCTGTGAATGGGACCACGCGATCCTGTGTACACATATAGTATGTAAACACTGGCACACTAACGTGTAAGGCAAACAACAGTTATTGCCGTACAATTATTATCACTTTTTTGCTTTACGTCGCATCGACACAGATAGGTCTTACAGCGACGGTGGGATAGGAAAAGGGCAGGAGTGAGAAGGAAGCGGCCGTGGCCTTAAGTAAAGTACAACCCAAGCATTTTCCTGGTGTGAAAATGAAAAACCACGGAGAACATCTTCAGAACTGCCGGCAGTGGAGTTCGAAACCACTATCTCCCGAATGCAAGCTCACAGCTGCCCAACCCTAACCGCACGGCCAACTCGCTCGATACGTAGAAGACTGTTTTACTTGGAATAAGTATTCTATTGCAAAACACTTCCATTACACATTCTGTTACACATCACATATTTGAATACTGTAGAAAAGAAATGCATTTCCATTTTCCTTTTTGTAGGAAGTAGTGATTAAATTGAATTTATTTTTCGGCAAGCCAAGTTCTTCACCGTTACTCCCCGCAAATTCAATGGTATCAGCATCGGCAGTATGATCAGGAACAATAAAGTGTAATGAATCCACTGGGCGAGTTGGTCGTGCGGTTAGGAGCGCGTAGCAGTGAGCTCGCATCCGGGAGATAGTGGGTTCGAACCACACTGTCGGTAGCCCTGAAGATGGTTTTCCGTGGCTTCCCATTTTCACACCAGGTAAATGCTGGGACTGTACCTTAATTAAGGCCACGGCCGCTTCCTTCCCATTCCTAGGCCTTTTCTGTCCCATCGTCGCCATAAGACCTACCTGTGTCGGTGCGACGTAAAGTAACTAGCAAGTGTAATGAATCTTCTGTTAACACGTCAATGGACGCGTTGTCCTTAGCACGTTGTATGTCCTGAAAATAAATAAATAAATTAATTAATTAACACGATTTCTTTTCCCTTGTTATTGTTAAACGAATATTCGCAGAAATCTTACTGTATATCTCAAAAGCAAGATCAGCCTCTGCTTTGTTTATTGTAGTTTCCTGCCTGTCTTCTTAAGCAAATCATGTCGTTAGTTTTTGAACAACCGGGCAAGTTGGCCATACGGTTAGAGGCGCGCGGCTGTGAGCTTGCATCCGGGAGATAGTTGGTTCGAATCCCACTATCGGCAGTCCTGAAGATGGTTTTCCGTGGTTTCCCATTTTCACACCAAGCACATGCTGGGACTGTACCTTAATTAAGGCCACGGCCGCTTCCTTCCAACTCTTAAGCCTTCCCTATCCCATCGTCGCCATAAGACCTATCTGTGTCGGTGCGACGTAAAGCCACTAGCAAAAAAAAAAGTCTTTGAACAACGTTCCAGCCATTAACAGATAGCAGGATGTGGTCAATCGTTGTGATATCTGTTCGTAATAGAGCCTCCGTGGCTCAGACGGCAGCGCGTTGGCCTCTCACCGCTGGATACCGTAGTTCAAATCGCGGTCACTCCATATGAGATTTGTGCTGGACAAAGCGGAGGCGGGACAGGTTTTTCTCCGGATACTCCGGTTTTCCCTGCCATCATTCATTCCAGCAACACTCTCCATTATGATTTCATAGCATCTGTCAGTCATTCATAAATCCCCTCGGGAGTGGCGACCCCACCGTACTAATAGCCTATATATGTTTCATTCATTACATCCCTGACCCGGTCCAAGCCTGGAAAACAGGTTGTAGGTTTTCATCTGTCCATGGTCAAGAACAACAGTAAGCACTCACGAGGATAAATAGAAACGGCACAAATAATGCAAAAATATTGCACTGAGGGCCACGCAGACCCATTCACCGCATTTCCGAGTCTAGGAGGGAAATGAAAATGAAATGGCGTATGACTTTTAGTGCCGGGAGTGTCCGAGGATAAGTTCGGCTCGCCAGGTGCAGGTCTTTTTGATTTGACTCCCTTAGGCGACCTGCGCGTGGTGATGAGGATGAACTGATGATGAAGACGGCACATACACCCAGCCCTCATGCCAGCGATGATGGTTAAAATTCCAGACCCTGCCGGGAATCGAACCCGGGACCCCTGTGACCAAAGGTCAGCACGCTAACCATTTAGCCATGGAGCTGGACAGGGAGGGAAATAATGTGTGCACACACCGCTCACTTCTGTCTATGCGGTGCTCAAATGAGCCAACTCTGACGCCCCAAACAGGTGCTAAATATAGGCTACGATTGGGCATCCAATTTGGATATGGCTGAGTAAAATATTGTGGCGGCCCCGCGGTGTAGGAGTAGCGTGCTTGCTTCTCACCCGGAGGTCCTGGGTTTGATTCCCGGCCAGTTCAGGGATTTTAACACGGTCCTGACGGTTCGGTCGTGATCCACTCAGTCTACGTGACTGTGACATGGCGACTCCGGTCTAGAAAATTAAGAATAACGGCCAAGAGGATTCGTCGCACTGACCACACGTCACCTAATAATCTGCAGGCCTTCGAGTTGAGCAGCGGTCGCTTGTTAGGCCAAAGCTCGTCAGGGCTGTAGTGCCATGAGGTTTGGGGGTTTACTGAAGTGATTGTACTAAATCTCAATCAGATCTAAGATTTACAGGTGTAAGGTTGTCCTTGACAGTGTTAACGATAATCAAAAGAGCACAACTTCTCAGGTTATCAAATGACCCTGACATACGCTAAGAACACAGGGGGCTACTGACCACGATATCCCAAGGTGAGCATCGAACGTCGTGTTAAACTGGCTTCCTTTATCAAAAACGAGTCGTGCACGTGTTTTGTTGAAGAAGTTCAGTTGATAAGTGGTGGCTAATGTCTTCAGCAGATAGTGTCAAGTATAGTAATTGCCACGTAAGGAAATACCCCAGAAAGTATTATAAATATCGCCGCCCGATGCTCTTCTTTTCTCTTTTTTGTAATGGCTGATCACTGCTGCCAACCTGCCTGGTTACATATTAAAATCATCAGACATTACCATAACAAACTAACCTCAATGTAAACACCGATAATGAATGTTTCCCTACCCTAGTAAATGATAAAAGATAAGATGAAATAAATCAAGATAATTATGAATATCTCCTCAATGAGGAATTAAAGAAATAAACACACTTTCTCACTTAAATTATCTGACTTTATTTTGATATACAGTAGGCGTACTATAACCATATTCTTGAAAAGAGGGGCGTGTTAAACGATGCAATTTATTTAATAAGTCTTTGCAGTGCGATTTTCGAAAGTTCCAGACATCCAATGACTTTCCTTTCTTTTGCGCGAATATTTCCTTCTCTCTTCAATACCGGTAACCAGTAAGGAGAGAGATTATTGGGCATATTTTCAGCCTGCAGGCTGGTTATATCTTCAAGCTTATCAGGAAACATATAGGAATACTAATGTGCCAAGCTCCGTGAAACGGAATTTAGGTCAGCTTTCAAGTTCACTGCGGATTTGAAAATAATAATGTTATAAGTTCTACTGCCAAAATTTCGTCCCGCAAGAGTTATTTCATGTACCGGTAGATCTAGACATGAGACTGACGTATTTGAGCACTTTCATCATTTCACACAAACTATGTTATTAAATGCATTATCCGAACATGCCACAATCCTACTTACCTGGTATTAGCCAAATAGATTTACAATCCCACAGAAAAAGAAAATATGCTTTAAATATTCTCGCAAATGTATCACTACTGACTTTAACGGCGATGCGGTGGCAACACGCACTTCACGCTAGAGCAGTGATTGAACGTTGCCAACGTGCCAGATTAACGGTAAATGTAAGACGTCGTATCGGCAAGTAGGGTCCCTAAACTGTATGGTTAGCGACACTGAAAAAGACCCAACAGCAAGAAAAGTAACCATAAATCAATATCTTAATATTACAGGGGAGAAAGGGTAAGGTTGCACCCTTAGGGTACGTCCTTACACGGAGAGGACTATACTGTATTCCCTTATCACCGTTGAGTCATACATTTGAAACAATATCATGATATTACCCTAACAGCCTGAACCTTGTCTTACCCTACCATCAACGAATGTATGCCACAACAGAGCAAAATTCTATTTACACTTATCACATTTCCTTGAATTTATCGTCGGTGGTGACGCGAACATCCCTTAAACTCCATCATGCCAAGGCCAAGGCGTTTCTGTTTCCCACTTAACGACGTTATTACAAAATCTGCCTGTAGAAAAGTTTCATACAGAAAATATCTTTAGTTTTCTCACTGATTTGTGAAAAGAAATTATTATGATGTGCTGTAATTTATTCGGAAATATAGTTATATACATTCTATTTTATTCGAATTTGTTGGTTCACAAATTGATTATTTCGACTGAAACAGAATTGTAGATTAGGTAGCTGTGTTACATCACTTCGAATTTTTTGAATACATTATCCATACGAACTGTGATAGTTTATATAAGGCGAAAGTAGTTTAACTTGCTAGATAGCAAACGGAGCAAATCGAGGGCTTTAAGAAAACATTAAAAGATGCAAAAGAGGAGGCCACAGCACTATCCACAAATAGGGAATTAGGGATGCATTTAGTTAATTTTCTTTCATAATATGCTACACCCTAAACGCTACCGAGTTCATTGATGCAGTAAAATGTTTTTTTTTTTTTTTTAACTTTCTGTCCCCAAGAGTTGAGTCTCTACTCAGGTCAGTGACATTTGAAGGTGTTTAAGTAACTCCGAGTCGTTGGTTTCTGACGTGTTAAAGAGCTCGTGTGGGATTTATGGTATGAAATTATTTATATGAATACAAACACACATCAAGTCTATACATGTTGAGTAAGACTGATGACATCTGTAACCATACAACATGATCTGGAATTCAATAAAAGACCCTCGAATGTTTGTAGGTGCGATATTAAAGAAATCGAATATTTTGATATTTGAAACGACCGAGCGAGTTGGCCGTAGGTTTAGGGGCACGCAGCTGTGAGCTTGCACTCGGAAATATAGTGGGTTCGAACCCCACTGTCGGCAGCCCTGAAGACGGTTTTCCGTGGTTTACCATTTTTCTTGCTATTTGTTTACGTCGCATCGACACACATAGGTCTTATGGCGACGATGGGATAGGAAAGGCTTAGGAATGGGAAGGAAGCGGCCGTGGCCTTAATTAAGATACAGCCCCAGAATTTTCTTGGTGTGAAAATGGGAAACCACGGAAAACCATCTTCACTGCTGCCAACAGTGAGGTTCGAACCCACTATCTCACGGATGGAAGCTCACAGCCGCTGGGCCCTAACCGAATGGCCAACTCGCCCAGCATTACCATTTTCACACCAGAAAAATTCTGGGCTGTACCTTAATTAAGGCCACGGCCGGTTCCTCTCCTCTTCTGGTTTTTCCTATCGCATCGTCGCCATACGACCTATCTGTGCCGGTGCGACGTAAGGCAACTTGTAAAAACAGAAAACAAGCAGAAAAAAAGTATTTGAAACGAAAAATTATCATTGTGACTTTGGAATTACGACGAAGGATGAGACTTTGAAACACGTTTGAAATGTAGCTTTAGATATTAAAACAAACGTAAAAATGAATTTCTCGGTATGGAAAGCTAAGAATAACGGCCCAGATGAACCGTCGTGCTGACCACACCACACCTCGTGCTTCAGAAACAGTTCTAATATAATACGAAGTTAAGGTAGATAAGCTGTGGCCTGTGGTTGTTTGGGTTTAAATAATCTGATAAACTCACCAACATTCCAATCATGCTTAAAACCAAACCACCGGGCGAGTTGGCCGTGCGGTTAGGGGCGCGCAGCTGTGAGCTTGCATCCGGGAGATAGTGGGTTCGAGCCCTGTCGGCAGCCCTGAAGATGGTTTTCCGTAGTTTCCCATTTTCACACCAGGCAAATGCTGGGGCTGTAGCTTAATTAAGGCCACGGCCGCTTCCTTCCAATTCTTGGGCCTTTCCTATCTTATCGTCGCCATAAGACCTATCTATGTTGGCGCGACGTAAAGCAAATAGCAAAAAAAAAAAAAAAAAAAAAAAAAAACAAAAAAAAAAAACCAACATGACACTACAGCTCTTGAAGGGCCTTGGCGTACCAAGCGACCGTTGCTCTGCCCGAAGGCCTGCAGATTACGAGGTATCGTGTGGTCAGCACGGCGAATCCTCTCGACCGTTATTCTTGGCTTTCTACACCGGGGCTGCTATCTCACCGTCAAATAGCTCCTCAATTCTGATCACGTAGGCTGAGTGGACCTCGAACCAGCCCACATGTCCAGGTAAAAATCCCTGACCTGGCCGGTAATCGAACCCGGGGCCTCCGGGTAAGAGGCACGCACGCTACCCCACTCAGCCTCGGGAGGTCAACTGAGTAGAGGTGGGTTCGATTCCCACCTCAGCCATCCTGGAAGTGGTTTTTCGTGGTTTCCCACTTCTCATTCAGGCAAATGCCAGGATGGTACCTAATTTAAGGCCACGGCCGCTTCCTTCCCTCTTCCTTGTCTATCCCTTCCAATCTTCCCATCCCCCACCAAGGCTCCTGTTCAGCATAGCAGGTGAGGCCGCCTGGGCGAGGTACTGGTCATTCTCCCCAGTTGTATCCCCGACCGAACGTCTCACGCTCCAGGACACTGCCCTTGAGGCGGTAGAGGTGAGATCCCTCGCTGAGTCCGAGGGAAAAGCCAACTCTGGAGGGTAAACAGATTAAGAAAGAGAAAGAAAGAATAAGAGGAATTTTACTTTTCTTAAATAAATGGAAATACTGTCATTCCCATCCAAGGAATTGTAAATCGTAGCTTGTGCGCTTAAACCCTGTACCTTCGTAGACTGTAACGCAAAAATTGTAACGTGTCAGTTTTCTTGGAATGAACACATATAAGAAAATAAAACTGAGTCCGCCTCTGTGGTTAGTGTGATTAGCTGCCACTCCCGGAGGCCCGGGTTCGTTTCCTGGCTCTGCCACGAAATTTGAAAAGTGGTACGAGGGCTGGAACGGGGTCCACTCAGCGTCGGGAAGTCAACTGAATAGATGTGG
This sequence comes from Anabrus simplex, assembly GCF_040414725.1. Classification (NCBI taxonomy): domain Eukaryota; kingdom Metazoa; phylum Arthropoda; class Insecta; order Orthoptera; family Tettigoniidae; genus Anabrus; species Anabrus simplex. The sequence continues at coordinate 1,533,705,963 of NC_090265.1, read as the reverse complement.
GTTCGATTCCCACCTCAGCCATCCTGGAAGTGGTTTTTCGTGGTTTCCCACTTCTCCTCAAGGCAAATGCGGGGATGGTACCTAACTTAAGGCCACGGCCGCTTCCTTCCCTCTTCCTTGTATATCCCTTCCAATCTTCCCATCCGCCCGCAAGACCCCTGTTCAGCATAGCATATGAGGTCGCTTGGGCGACGTACTGGTCATCCTCCCCAGTTGTATCGCCGACCTAGAGTCAGAAACTCCAAGACACTGCCCTTGAGGCGGTAGAGGTGGGATCCCTCGCTGAGTCGGAGGGAAAAACCAACCCTGGAAGGTAAAGAAAGAAAGAAAGAAAGAAAAAATAAAACTGACTGTTTATATCGAGCGCAGTATAAATCAAACCGGAATATCTTGAAAATGTCAGTTTTCGTTGTTCCGATTATATGGTTTTATTTTAAATAATGTACCCCAATCAGCACTTCGCTGAGTAGTAAAGGAGAGCTTCGTAATCACAATCGAACGTCAATGCTCCCTCGTTTCCCTGCAGTGTGTTCGTTCTCTCGCTTCACTGTGACGTATGCTTTGTACGTAAGCTATCCGCATTTACGTCACGCCAGCCCAGCCGCACTGGGCTAGCCTCAACGGGCGCCGATACTCCACATACTCGGGCCACTGTGGACACTGCAGAATGCACGAAATACTACCTCAAGTGCTGGAACGTTGCAGAATTACTTCTCATTATAATTTACGTCACAATATAGTCCGACATTTGAGAGCGAATGGTGTCCGATCTAAAAGCCGTGAAATAAATAAAGTAATCCATTTCATAGCAGAAAATGGACGTTACCACAGACATGACGTAACTTCTAAAAACTGTAGCGAAGATAAAATATACTATGATCCTGCGATAAGTTTCGAAGACACTGCTACTCTACCACAAAAAATATGTCAGCCGGCAATATCCTACAGCCTCTAACGTTAGTGCTATCAGAAATAGAGGCCTACTTTTGAGGGCTAGAGGAGCGATGCGCAAGAATTTCGTAGAATGGTGGCAGGAGTATAAATTGAAACAGGGGCTTCAATATCGTATAGTACTATAATAATAATAATAATAATAATAATAATAATAATAATAATAATAATAATAATAATAATAATAATAATCTAGCTTATCTTAAATTCTTGGTGCTAATAATTACATACAAAGATAACGTAGTACGTAAATTTCAAAATAAGCTCTAGTGGGTTATTAAGTATTCCAGAATAATTAGTCTATTCGAAAAAAGAGACGAGTTATTACATGTCTTTAAGCAAACATAAAAGACTCGTGAATAAATGAATGAAGTATATTATTATTATTATTATTATTATTATTATTATTATTATTATTATTATTATTATTATTATTATTATTATTATTATTATTATTTAACTGGGGTACAAACCACATCCTAGATGAACTCACAGACATCAAAGTATCAGAAATGTATGGTTTTCAATTGAGTCCTAACACTGTACCTTTAACATTCTTATGCTTTGCCGACGATCTGGTGATCATAGCTAAAGACCAAGCAGCAGCTTCAATCCTAGTTACTTCTGTCATAAATCTGCTTCAAGAAATAGGTTTGCATATAAATGCAGACAAATCAAATGCCATTATTGTAAAAATTGGTAAACTTCATTCTGATGATATCGTGACGGTCTCCGGAAACATTACAAGTATAAATGATAGTGAAGAAATAAAATATTTAGGGGCAATTTTCAGACAGACTTTAGTCTTCAATGAAAATCAGGTACTTAAAAAATGGAAAGCTAACTTAGATCAGATTACTAGGACTCACTTACTCCAACCGGATCAAAAACTGACTGTAATAAATCAGTTTATTGGCCCTACACTGATATACCCCTTCCAGACTGTTTCGGTTGAGAAAATTCCCAAATCAAGCCTGTTAAAAGCCGACAACATGATCAGAAGTGCACTTAAAGAAATTCTACAACTTCCGAGTGACACGCCGACAAGTATGATCTATTCGAGCCACAAATATTAAGGGTTAGCACTAATGCGCGCTACTTGGGAAGCGTACCTTCAACAGCTGAACATCAATCTTAAGCTAGAAGCTATGAATGATTCGCACGTAAATGCTGTTCGAAATTTCACAGCAATAAAAACTCGCTGCCTATCTGAACTTCAACTCAGTGAAGAGACATCAACGAAATCTGTTAGACAATCCGCGATATACTTAGAACACGCGAATTTGAAGCTTGGTGTGCATATCCACAGAAAGGAAGAAGTGTTGAGTTATTTGCTCAAGTTCCTGCTGCTAATTCTTGGGTTACCAGAAGAGATGGTTTAACTTGTTCGGAATGGAGGGAGATGTTGAAGATGAGCGCGATGGTTGCACCAGTACATACTCTGCCGGGACATTCTACCAGCCCAGGCCACTGCAGACACTGCAGTGAGTATGAAACCTTACCACATGTGCTGGGGAGTTGCCCTCAAGAGGAACTGCTTAGGATCAAACGCCATAACATCATCAGAAACCTGATTGCTAATGCTCTTCGTCTCAAAAATCTAGAAGTGTACGAGAAGTCCAGTGCATCGCCGAAGGAGGCAGCACTCACAGGATTGATATTATAGCGATTGACAGACGGAGGAACGAAGCAGAAATTATTGATCCTACGGTACGCTCTGAATATACAGCCTCTCAGCCGACTGAGGTAGACAATGAGAAAAAGGATATCTATAATCCAATCATCCCTTTCTTTCTTGAGTCGTATAACCTTAAAAAAAAATTACGGTGACTGGACTTTTCTTTGGTGCGAGGGGAACAATTCCCAAATCTTTCGTCACATGGCGACAAAAATATAAACTAGCAAGAAGTCTACATGATAAGATAGTCGTCTCACTCATCAAATACTCCGTTTCGACTCTTCGTCACCATTTATATGGAGTTCATGCCATTTAACATGGTTAATTGTAACCTATCATGTTTTAAACATTAATCTTCTTTATCTTCCCTCAAAATTGTTATTCTGTATTATTCTGTGTCTTATAGCAAATCTAGGGTGTCCTGGATCAGACTAAATAAATAAATAATAATAATAATAATTATTGTAATAATGTGTTTACTCATTTCATATAAATGGTTTGTAAAACTGAAGTACGGATTAATACTCAACAACATCCAATCTGGTTCAGCTGTTCATGAAGTGCGGAATACAGTATGAGGCATGTGGCGAGGATGCCGAAATATTTTAACTGCTTTATACATGTAGGCCGCTATTAGGGAATAATATAGAAGTTGAAAGTACAATGAGGCAGATTTTTATATTTTTTATTTTATTATTTGTCGTATTTCCATTAAAGCTCTGTATTTTCATAAGGGTTGTCGAATGAACGAGTTGGCCGTCCGGTTATGGTCATTCTGCTGTGAGCTTACATTCGGGAGATGTTAGATTCGAATCACACCGTCGGAAGCCCTGAATGTGGTTTTCCATGGTTTCCCATTTTAACATCAGTTAAATTCTGGGCTTGTGCCTTAATTAAGGCCCGTTACCTTCCAAATCCTAGCCCTTTCTCATCCTTCCGTTGTCTAGAATCTTCCGTGCTTTAGTGTTAATGCGACGTTAAACCGAAAGAATAATAATAATAATAATAATAATAATAATAATAATAATAATAATAATAATAATAATAATAATAATAATAATAAGAAGAAGAAGAAGAAGAAGAAGAAGAAGAAGAAGAAGAAGAAGAAGAAGAAGAAGATGAAGAAGAAGGAGAAGAAGAAGAAGAATGGCTGTCCAAGTGAAATTGCGAATTTTATTGGTTTCTGTAAGGGCCTTTTATGTGGAATACGCGAACATACAGGAAGTTAAGAGTGATGTATGGATAACATGAAAATGAAAAACTACAACCTGTTTTCCAGTCAATGACCGGGTCAGGGATGGAATGAATGAAGCCCCATCTTGCGGCGAGGATACGAATTGTGCCTGTTGCCGTAGCCTGCCGCACTCGTCTGGGGCAATGGTTAATGACTGACACATGAAATGATAATGGAGTGTGTAGGTGGAAGGAAAATGACAGGGAAAGCCGGAGTACCCGGAGAAAAACCTGTCCCGCCTCCGGTTTGTCCGGCACGAATCTCACATGGACTGACCGAGATTTGAACCACGGAACCCAGCGTTGCGAGGCCGACGCGCTGCTGTCTGAGCCACGGAGTATTATGGGTAACAAACATATCTGACTAAATGTAGTCACCTTGTTGATTCAAGCTATCGTCCCAACGGTCTACTTGTTGACGGATATCACGAACGAACATCGTCCGTGGTTGGCGGCGGAACCATTCTTCAACGGCGTCTTGGAAACAGCATTGCTTGCGAACTGGCATCCCTTGACCGTTTTTTAAAGTTTTATTTTCTCACCAGGTTGCCCACTGTGTCTGATCTTGTTGGTACGTCCTTAACCGTCCATGATGAAATTCCATGTAACTTATTATATGAACAATGTACACCCCGAAACTTATTCTTTCCCTTCGTTCGTTCGTAATCTGTTTACCGTCCAGGTTCGGTTTTTCCCTCGGACTCAGCGAGGGATCCCACCTTTACCGCCTCAAGGGCAGTGTCCTGGAGCTTCAGACTCTGGATCGGGGGATACAACTGGGGAGGATGACCAGTACCTCGCCCAGGCGGCCTCACCTGCTATACGGTAGAGGGGCCTTGTGTGCGGATGGGAAGTTTGGAAGGGATAGACAAGGAAGAGGGAAGGAAGCGGCCGTGGCCTTAAGTTAGGAACCATCACGGCATTTGCCTGGAGGAGAAGTGGGAAACCACGGAAAACCACTTCCAGGATGTCTGAAGTGGGAATCGAACCCACCTCTACTCAGTTGACCTCCCGAGGCTGAGTGGACCCCGTTCCAGCCCACATACCACTTTTCAAATTTCGTGGCAGAGCCGGGAATCTAACCCGGACCTCCGGGGGTGGCAGCTAATCACACTAACCACTACACCACAGAGACGGACTTCATTTTCTTCTAAAAATGTTTGAATTGTTTTATTTTTTGATAAATTTAAATTTCAAATTTGACCTAATTTTTACTTATATAGTGTATTTTTATCACGCGTGTATCTGCCTCTGTGGATCAGTGGTAGAGTGTCGGCCTCCGGATCGGAAGATGGCGGGTTCAAACCCGGCAGAGGTAGTCGGATTTTTGTAGGGCGGAAAAAGTCCATTCGGCACTCCATGTTCTATGATGTCGGCATGTAAAATATCTCTGGTGACACATTTGGTGTTTACCCGACAAAATTCATTAAATCTCAGCCATAGATGCCCAAGAAAGTTTCGGTTTACTCGGTCCGCCATCTATTAGGCCAAGAGTAAAACGGAACGTCGAAATTGACGAGTAGACAGCGAGATGGCGTCAAATTGAAATGTCTGCACCCGGTAGCTGAGGCAATACGATTATTATTATTATTATTATTATTATTATTATTATTATTATTATTATTATTACTGCTACTACTACTAGTAGTAGTAGTACTGTGTGCAGGCTTTTTAATCTGACTGAAACCACGTGACTGCCTGCTCGTCAATTTCGACGTTCCGTTTTATTCTAGGCATACTAGATGACAAGGGTAAACCGAATCTCTGATGGTCGTCTATGGCTAGTTTTAATGAATGTTGTCGAGTGAACAACAAATGTGTCACCAGCGATCTTTTATATGCCGATACAGTACGACATGAAGCGTCAAATTATTATAAAAGTTATTATTATTATTATTATTATTATTATTATTATTATTATTATTATTATTATTATTATTATTATTATTATTATTATTATTATTATTATTATTTTCATCATCATTATCATTGTTAGACTCGTGGCTCAGGTGGCAGCGCGCCGGCCTCTCACCTCTGGGTTCCGTGGTTCAAATCCCGGTCACTCCATGTGAGATTTGTCCTGGACAAAGCGGAGGTGGTACAGGTTTTTCTCCGGGTACTCCGGTTTTCCCTGTCATCTTTCATTCCAGCGACACTCTCCAATATCATTTCATTTCATTAATCATTCATTAATCATTGCCCCAGAGGAGTGCGACAGGCCTCGGAAACCGGCACAATTCCTATCCTCCCCGCTAGAACGGGGCTTCTTTCATTCCATTCCTGACCCGGTCAAATGACTGGAAACAGGCTGTGGATTTTCATTTTCAGTATTAGGCCTATTGTTATTTTATTATAATATACGTCCCTCCAAACGTATTGAGTTTAAGAGATACCAAGGTGTAAAGATATCCCGCAAGAGTTCCTCAACGTGCCGAGAGGCAATGAAAAAGAGTTTTCACAATATAACACTTTCAACTCTGATGAAACCCGCTATCTTGGAAACAAAAGAGCAATGACTAGAAGACCACGCCACTGATTGTGAGATCGCGCTTAATGAGAAAACTTGTGAAGGAAGGCACGGGACGAAAATATCTTACTTGAAATTTCTGTAACAAATTCTGTTTAAAAGAGTACGTTAAGAAAATGTTCGCTCTCTCACAAGATGAACATCAACACAGCTTTAACTACTTATCACACAATAAGTAGACGCCTAAGTTCAGGGACAACCATTGCATGGGTTTATCCCCTCCGCTCACACATCCTTCTAACTCCTTGCTCCCAAGACCATTAGATCATTGTCTTCCTTCTACGTAACGTGCTCTGCCGAGAAGTCACGAGCGAAGACGCCGACGGGGTCACCTTTTTTTGTCTTAGGCGTAAGGAAACGATTGCATGGATGTGGCAAGCACACAATTAGCTTAAGTACTGCATTTTCTTGTAGCAATTATCTGTGGTGACTAATTTCTAAAAAATCCTTCAGACAGTTTAGAAGCTAGTGTTGCTCAACTAGAATCAGAACAGTTGTATGAAATTCTTAGTCGCCCACCGCGTAATAAGATTCCAGATTACTTTCTTTAAATAAGTGACAAGAAATATTGGTCTTTAATGACCTAAGTTGTCCGCTTCTGTGGTGTAGTGGTTAGTATGATCAGCTGCCACACCCGGAGGCCCGGGTTCGATTCCCGGCTCTGCCACGAAATTTGAAAAGTTGTACGAGGACTGGTACGGGGTTCACTCAGCCTCGGGAGGTCAACTGAGTAGAGGTGGGTTCAATTCCCACCTCAGCCATCCTGGAAGTGGTTTTCCGTGGTTTCCCACTTCTCCTCCAGGCAAATGCAGGGATGGTACCTAACTTAAGGCCACGGCCGCTTCCTTCCCTCTTCCTTGCCTATCCCTTCCAATCTTCCCATCCCCCACCAAGGCCCCTGTTCAGCAGAGCAGGTGAAGCCGCCTGGGCGAGGTAATGGTCATCCACCCAAGTTGTATCCCCGACCCATTGTCTCAGGCTCCAGGACACTGCCCTTGAGGTGGTAGAGGTGGGATACCTTGCTGAGTCCGAGGGAAAAACCAACCCTGGAGAGTAAGCAGATTAAGAAAGAAAGAAATGTCCTGTTACCAAATCTAGAACTAGTAGCCTGTCCCAGCTATAGCCGCAAATAGAGACTAAAAATGAAATTGATGATAAAAGTAACGGAAAATGTAATGAGCCCCGGAAGACCATTTGCCTTTAAACTTACATTTCTGTTTTGACTATACATATGTATTTTTTGAATCACTTTCAATCACTTTAATAATTTGAGCTCTGAAATCTGCAATGCTTCGTGAAACAGCACGCCTTCTTGGCGACATTTTACAAACGAAAATCGAAAACTCTCTTTGTATGTGTGTGTGTGTGTGTGTGTGTGAGGGAGAGAGAGAAAGAACTCCAGCGTCAGAATAGAATAATAATTTACTTTCTGTTAGGTAGCAGGGCATTCAATAACGAAAAAAGTAACAATGAAAAGAAAACGGAGATCATATAGGACAGAAACACAGAAACCACGTCCGACTCCATGGCTATATGGTTAGCGCGGTGGCCTTTGGTCGGAGGGGTCCCGGATTCGATTCCCGGTAGGGTGGAGAATTTTAACCATCATTGGTTAATTTCGCCGGCTCGAGGGCTGGATGTATGTGTCGTCTTCATCATCGTTTCATCCTCATCACGAAGCGCAGGTCGCCTACTGGAGTCAGATCAAAAGACCTGCACCAGGCGAGTCGAACATGTCCTCGGACACTCCCGGCACTAAAAGCTATACGCTATTTCATTTACAGACTACCAGTTAGGGCCTATCGATAATATATTCTTTCGTCACTACATTCCAAATTTATGTCAATGGCACATTTGCTACGAAGAAATAATCAAATGTGTAATAATGGCGCTGTGGTATAAAACAGCTAAGATTCGACGTGCCCTTCAGTGTTGTTTACCCAATAACGGTAGTTCATTTGATACGAAGAAGAAAATATGTACCCATACAAGTGTGCTCCTGACCACTAAAAACGATGCACAGAATCAATAATTAGGTTTCTGTTAGGCAGGCTATGAAATAAGCAAGTGCAGTTAACTGTATGTACTGAAGGAACCACAAACAAAATCACCGTCTGAGAGAATAGCAATTCACTGGTACAATGGCCCTGTGTGTGCGTGTAACGAAATGCCAACATTGTGCATGTACAACACACTTCCGTCGCAGTCGATGAAACATAGCACTGAAAGATCAGCAGCCCACGCGGACATATATCTAAATATATATAAAATAACTTGTCCTGATTGACTGACTGACTGACTGACTGACTGACTGACTGACTGACTGACTGACTGACTGACTGATTCATCATCGCCGAGCCAAAACTACTGGACGCAAAGAAATGAAATTTTGGGGATACATTCATATTAACATGTAAGTCCCTTCTAAGGGAGTTTTTTTGTATATTCGATCGCTAATGGGGTGAAAATGGGGGGAGGAGTGAATTTTTAAAATGAGGACATCTATATCTCAAAAACTTAAAATTTAACAGACTTTAAATTGGTATTCGGAATCTCCTTTTAAAAATAAAGAATCACATATTTTTTGTTCTCGGCAAATCCCATTAATGGGGGGGAAGGGGAGGGGTGAAAAAGGGGGGAAATTGGTTGAACACCTTTTATGAGGAGACTTTTATCTCAAAAACTGAAGATGTTACAGACATGAAAAGTGAAATTTGGAATCACCTTTGAAAATAAAGAAACACGCATTTTTGTGTTTTTGGATAATCCGATGAATAGGGGGTGAAGAGGAGCGACAAACGGGGTGAATTTTTAAAAAGACTGTACACTATCTGCAGATTATCTCAGACACGTAACATATTACAGATTTGCAAACTGGTATTTGGAATTTCCTTTAAATGTAAAGAAACATAAATACTTTTTTCGGAAAATCCACTTAAGGGGAACTGAAAAAGGGGTGAATTTTTAAAATTAGTGTACCTACAGTATATCTCAAAAATTTAACATGTTGCAGACGTGAAAATTGGTATTTGGAATCTCCTTTAAAAATAAGAAAACACGCATTCCTTGGTTTTCGGAAAAACCCTTAACGGGGAGTGGGGGTGAAAGAATTGAAAAAGTTAAATTATTTGTATGAGAATGTATGTATGTATATATAATTACCAAAACATCTAAAGATGTTACAAACGTGAAAACTGGCATTTGGAATCTCCTTTAAAAATAAAGAAACATGCATTTGGTGGGGGAATCAACTTGGTAATTGGGGGGGGGGGGATGAAAATGGAGATGAATTCCTTTTACGAGGATACATATATCTCAAGAACTGAAGATGTTACGGTCGTGATAATTGGTATTTGGAAGCTCTTTATAAGAAACGGGTACTGTTTGTTTTAAGAAAATTCACTTGAGTGGGGAGTGTGAAAGGAAGTAAAAACATTGAATTCTTTTTCTGGAGAAAGTTATATGTCAAAACTGAAGGTTACAGACGTGGAAATTGGTATTTGGAATCCTCTTTAAAAAAGAAACACGCATTTTTTGAGCGGGTGGAAACCAACTGAACGGGCGGGTGTGGAGTGAAAAAGGAGTTCAATTATTTTCATGAGGATACTTATAACTCAAAAACTGAAGATGTTACAGACATGAATATATGTATTTGGAATTTTCTTTCAAAATAAAGAAACACGTAATCTTTTGTTTTTGGAAAATCCACTTCAGGAGGGTGAATTAATTGAAAAATTAGCTGAATGCGCATTTTGGGGCGGGAGGAATCAACACGGGGGCGGGGGCTTTGTAAAAGGAGTTTAATTCCTTTTCATGAGGATACATACATCTCAAAACTGAAGATGTTACAGTCGTGATAGCTGGCATTTGGAAGCTCCTTTATAAATAAAGAAACAAGTTTTTTTTTTGGTTTTCAGAAAATTCACTTAAGAGGGGGAGGGTGAAACGAAGTGAAAATTTTAATTATTTTTATGGAGAAACTTATACCTAAAAAACTTAAGGTTACGCACGTGAAAATTTGTATTTGGAATCAACATAAAAAATAAGGAACACGCATTTTTGAGGGGGGTGGGGGGAATCAACTTAACGGGCCGGGGTGAAAAAGGAGTAAATTATTTTTATGAGGATACTTATATCTCTAAAACTGAAGATGTTAGAGGCGTGAGCATTTGTATTTGGATTCTTCTTTCAAAGTAAAGAAATACATGTTCTTTTGTCGTCGGAAAATCCACTTAAGGGGGGTGAATGTATTAAAAAATTACTCTAATTCTTTACGCGAGGCTACTTATATCTCAAAAACTAAAGATTTTAAAGACGTGAAAATTGGTATTTGGTATCTAATTTAAAAATAAACACGCACTTTTGGGAAGGAGGGAATAACTTAACGGGTAGGAAGGGGGTAAAAAAGGAGTTGAATTACTTTTATGAGTATACTTATATCTAAAAAACTGAAGATGTTACAGACGTGAAAATTAGTATTTGGAATCTCCTTTAAAAATGAAGAAACGCGAATTTATTTTTTCGGAAGATCGAAGTAAGGGGTGTGGGGTTGAAAATAAGTAAATAAGGAGCTGAAATATGTTTATGAGGATACTTTATCTTAAAAACTGAAGATGTTACAGACGAGGTAAGTTGGTATTTTGAATTACCTTTCAAAATAAAGAAACACATTTTTTCTTGTTTTCGGAAAGTCCAAGTAAGGCGGGAGAGGGGTGGGGGTGGGGGGGAAACAAGTGAAGAAGAAGAAGAAGAAGAAGAAATTGAAATATTCTTATGACTATACATTTATCTCAAAAACTGAAGGTGTTACAGACCTACAGGCATGAAAACTGCTAATTCGAATCTCATTTAAAATAATAAAACAGAAAATTTTTTGTTTTCGGAATTTTTTTTTTTTTTGCTAGTTGTTTTACGTCGCACCGACACAGATAGGTCTTATGGCGACGATGGGACAGGGAAGGGCTAGGAGTGGGAAGGAAGCGGCCGTGGCCTTAATTAAGGTACAACCCCAGCATTTACCTGGTGTGAAAATGGGAAACCACGGAAAACCATTTTCAAGGCTGCCGACAGTGGGATTCGAACCTACTATCTCCCGAATACTGGATACTGGCCGCACTTAAGCGACTGCAGCTATCGAGCTCGGTCGGAAAATCTAGTTTGTAATATTTACGTACTCACACAGCAATCTACCGGCAAATGCAGTTAAATGAAGCGCCTACAGCATCACATTTTGCGAATAAATGATTATTTCAATCAATCAATCAATCAATCAATCAATCAATCAATCAATCAATCAATCAATCAATCAATCAATCAATCAATCAATCAATCAATCAATCAATCAATCAATCAATCCCGATCTGCATTAGGGCAGTCGCACAGGTCGCAGAATCCCTATCTGTAGTTTTCCTTGCCTTTTCTTAAATGATCGCAAAGAAATTGGAAATTTATTAAACATCTCCCTTGGTAAGTTATTCCAATCCCTAAGTCCTCTACCTACAAACGAATATTTGCCCCCATTTGTCCTCTTGAATTCCAACTTTGTCTTTATATTGTGATATTTCCTACTTTTAAAGACACCACTCAAACTCATTCGTCTACTGATATCATTCCACGCCCTCTCTCCACTGACAGCTCGGAACACACCAATTAGTCGAGCAGCTCGTCTTCTTTCTCCGAAGTCTTCGCAGCGCAAACTTCGCAACATTTTTGTAACGCTACTCTTTTGTCGGAAATCACCTAGGAGAAATGGAGCTGCTTTTCTTCGGATTTATTCCAGTTCTTGAATCAAGTAATCTTGGTGAGGGTCCCATACACTGGAGCCATACTCTAGTTAGTGTCTTACCAGAGACTTATATGCCCTCTCCTTTACATCCTTACTACAAAAACTAAATACCCTCAAAACCACGTGCAGAGATCTGTACCGTTTATTTACAGTCAAACTTATGTGATTACCCCAATGAAGATCTTTCCTTATATTAAGACCTAGGTACACACAATGATCCCAAAAGGGAATTTTCACCCCATCAACGCAGTAATTAAAACTGAGAGAACTTTTCCTATTTGTGAATTTTTTTTTTTTTGTTGTTGCTATTTGCTTTACGTCCCACCGATACAGCTAGGTCTTTTGGCGACGATGGGACAGGAAAGGCCTAGGAATGGGAAGGAATAGGCCGTGGTCTTAATTAAGGTACAGCCCCAGCATTTGCCTGGTATGAAAATGGGAAACCATGGAAAACCATCTTCAGGGCTGCCGACAGTGGGGTTCGAACACACTATCTCCCGGATGCGAGCTCACGGCTGCGCGCTCCTAACCGCACGGCCAACTCGCCCGGCATTTTTAAAATTCAGAACCTAACTTTTAACCCCGTTTATCATCATACCATTGCCTACTGTCCATTTCACAACTTTACCGAGGTCATTTTGCAGTTGCTCACAATCTTGTAATTTATTTATTACTCTGTACAGAATAATGTCATCTGAAAAAATCCTTATATCTGATTCCACTTCTTTACACATATCATTAATATATTATATAAGAAAACATAAAGGTCCAAAATACTGCCTTGAGGCTCTTAATTAATACAGGGACAGATAAAGCTTTACCTACCCTATTTCTCTGAGTTCTATTTTCTAGAAACATAGCCACTCATTCAGTCATTAGTTTGTCAAGTCCAACTGCACTCATTTTTGCCAGTAGTCTCCCATGATCTACCCTATCAAATGCCTTAGATAGGTCAATCGCGATACAGTCCAATTGACCTCTTGAATCCAGGATATCTGCTATAACTTGCTGGAATCCTACAAGTTGAGATTCAGTGGAATAACCTTTCCTAAACCGAAACCGTCTTCTATCAAACCAGTTATTAATTTCGCAAGCATGTCTAATATAATCAGAAAGAGTGCTTTCCCAAAGAGTACATGTTATGTATGTCAAACTGACTGGCCTGTAATTTTCAGCTTTATGTCTTTGACCCTTTTCTTTATACACAGGGGCTTGTATAGCAACTCTCCATTCATTTGGTACAGCTGCTTCATGCAAACATTAATCAAATAAGTACTTCAGATATAGTACTATATCCCAACCCTTTGTTTTGAATTCCAGCTGCTTTTCTAGTTTTCAACTTTTGTATCTTACTGTGAATGTCAGTGTTGTCATAGGTAAATTTTAATACTTCTTTAGCATTAGTCATCTCCTCAATCTGGACATTATCCTTGTAACCAACAATCTTTACATACTGCTTACTGAATACTGCCTTTTGAAGATCCTTGCATACACACTCCCATTGTTCATTGATGATTCCTGCAATATTCTTCTTGGAACCTAACTTGCAAACTAAAATTTGTATGATTGCCAGTTATGCTTGCAATCATGTTATCCAGTTGACTTCTTTGCTAGATAGAATTTCCTAGTAAGTTCCTTCAATTTTTCCTTACTTCCACAGCCATTTCTAACTATTTCTTTTCAACCTTCACCTCCTTCTTAGTCTCTTTACTTCTCTGTTGTAATATACTGGATCTTTACCAATCCTTACCACCTTTAAAGGTACAAACCTATTTTCACATTCCTCAACAATTGCTTTAAGCCCATCCCAGAGTCTGTTTACATTTTTATTTACCGTTTTCTACCGATCATAGTTACTTTTTAAAAACACCTTCATGCCTGTTTTATCAGGATTATGGTACATTTATGTTTAACTACCACAAAAACAGCTTCGTGATCACTATTACCATCTATTACTTCGGTTTTGCTATAGAGCTCATCTGGTCAAATAGACGTTTTGAAATTCAGCATGTCCTGAGATGGATTCCTTTATGTTTCTCGCTAATTTGAACCGGCGTGGAGCAACAACTTAACACTCTAGTGATAATTCGATTTGACAGAGCCATATGTCGTACTAACATAGAAAGATCTGCATATCTGCATAGACAACTTTTCCAGAGCCCTATATCTGGCTGGCATAGAAAGATCAGGCGAGACAGTGTTCATAGACCCATCTACCTGCGAATATATAACTGCAACAACCTAAGCATAATATTCTTCGAATAAATGACTATTTTATGTAAATAAAGGACCTAATGAAACAACATTTTTCTGGTAACCTTGAGATGGAGACCTTTCTTTTGATGTGTAACATATAGACGTTAGTATTGCGGCTTTCACGTTCAAATGATATAGCCTACTATAGACATTTCTTACGTTGGCCAACTTAAAAACCAATTATTACTTTTAATGTCGTTCTTGGGATGTCCTCAACAGTCACGAAGGACGATAATACAACTATTTCCTGAGAAATTTCGACAATGACTCAATGTTAAGAAGTAATTCCTTCAGCATTCCAAAGATATCGTATCAAAGTACGTTTGTTTCTAGGCCATTGTGAATGTTGTGAAGTGTTTAAGCGAGTATTGTGAGACGGTCTTGTGGAGTCTCGTTTTTCCTTTGTTTACACTTAATTTTCGTTTTTCATGAATATTTTCGTTTGATATCCTTTTATCCATTTGTCTGTTCGTCAGTTTTGATCAGCCTACGTGATGATTATTGAGGAGCAGTATGACGGCGAGATAGTGGCCCCAGTCTAGAAAGCCAAGAATAAGGGCCGAGAGGATCTGAAGGCCTATGACCTGAGCAGCGGTCGCTTGGTAGGCCAAGACCCTCTGGAGCTTTTGCGCCATGGGGTTTTTACTTTATTTTCAAGAGTTCCGAAATTTAGTTGGGTTGTAGAGCAAAGTCCAGGAGGACAGCAACAGTCACTGTCCGATTCAGATTCCACGTTAAAGTGTATATCTCGTATCTTGTAAAAGCATGGTTGACAGCCACGCAAATTGTTAAGTTAGCTTATATTCTGATCCCAAATACACTCTAATGTACGTTGTAGCTGTATGGTACTAAATAGACGTAATTTTTTTTTTTTTTTTTTTTTTTTTTGCTGTTTGCTTTACGTCGCACCGACAAAGATATGTCTTATGACGACGATGGGATAGGAGAGGCCTATGAAATTGGAAGGAAGCGGCCGTGGCCTTAATTAAGGTACAGCCCCGGCATTTGTCTGGTGTGAAAATGGGAAACCACGGAAAACCATCTTCAGGACTGCCGACGGTGGGACTCGAACCCACTATCTCCCGATTACTGGATACTGGCCGCACTTAAGCGACTGCAGCTATCGAGCTCGGTAAATAGACGTACTAAGCTAGATCCAAATTGAAGTGAGGTGACGATTTTCTTTTTTTTCCCCCTCTATTCCCTAGACCTTGACCGTAGATAAGAGTGATGTGGCATGTCCTTCCTCGTTACTCCGTTGGTAAGAGGATTGTAATTCATAATTTGAAGGAACATTTCATAAATATGTGGAAACAACTGCTGAGAACTATTATGTAAAAAGTATCATCTTTCTTCTTTTCTACTTAAACCAGTGGTTTAATACACTACTTGTTGGCACGACTGATATTACAGGAGAATTGTGTGGTGATAGGGCGGTTACTGTAGATATTCAGTGTTTTCTGAAGATATCAATCATTATAATTAATATACTTTTATAGTTAGGCCTACTCCATTCGTGCCACTTTTGACATTAGAACTAAGTAGTCTAACATCTTTCAGTCAATCAGAAACTTCCTTCCCTTTCCTTAGTTTCGCTGAGAAAGTGTATTAGGGTCTCCGGTGGAACATTATGTAATGAAACAGGATATATTATCATGTTATGATATTGAGACGGCCCCGTGTTGTAGGGGTAGCTTGCCTGCCTCTTACCCGGAGGCCTCGGGTTTGATTCCCAGCCAGGTCAGGGATGTTTACCTGTACCTGAGGGCTGGTTTGAGGCTCACTCAGTCTACGTGATTAGAAGTGAGGAACTATCTGACGGTGAGATAGCGGTCCCAGTCTAGAAAGCGAAAAATAATGGCCGAGAAGATTCGTCGTGCTGACCACACGACACCTCGTAATCTGCAGACCTTCGGGCTAAGGATCGGTCGCTTGGTAGGCTAAGGCCCTTCAAGGGCTGTATAATGCCATGGGGTTTTGGTTTTGGTTTAGGTTTGCTTTGGTTATGGTATTGAACTCCCATCTCTCTTCTCAAATATCTTCTGATTAGTTGAAGATAGCAATATGTTGTTTTTCCCTGGGTAACTAAAATATCGTGCTTTTTATAATAATAAGCGAGGTAGTGATACCAAGTTGTTGTTTTTAAATGGAACTGTGCGTATTTCTGTCCCGTGATTGTAGGCCGCCACGTTCATTATGAATATGCAACACTACGGAATTTGTACTTGAGTGTGCACGTTTTCAAAGTTAACGCGCCAGGTGTTAGTTGCCCGAAGGTCAAGTAGGTATTTAATTAGCGTATGGCTTTTAGTGCAGGGAGTGTCCGAGGAAGTGTTTGACTCGACTGATACAGGTCTGTTTGGCGCTCAAAGGTTGCCTGCGTGTCTGGGTATGAGATAGTGATGGTAATGAGGTAAGGAGAGGATGTGACCCGCTGTCGTCACCTAACCTGCTCCTGTCAAATAATACTGAGAGGTCTGTTCAAGGCTTAATGTCGCCATCCGACGTACGGTACACCATCAACGGCGTCATATGCCCTCACATGTGAACACTGTGGAGAGGTTTGAAATTGAATCCAAGCTTTCAACAAGCAATCAAGTGATTAGCAATGGTATGTAATCATATCACATACTGTATCTTACCCTCACAGCCAACGTTTTCATAGCGAACATTTTCTTTCCCAGCGGGACTCGAACTTACTAACCACGGTGTCAGACATGAAGATCTGACTCCTGAACGATCATAACCACCACGTGGGCTAGGTCAAGTAGAGAAGGGATATGTACAACTCACTGTCGGCAGCCCTGAAGATGGTTTTCCGTGGTTTCCCATTTTCACACCAGATAAATGCTGGGGCTGTACCTTAATTAAGGCCACGGCCGCTTCCTTCCAACTCCTAGGCCTTTCCTGTCCCATCGTCGCCATAAGACCTATTACTGTCGGTGCGACGTAAAGCAACTAGCATACTTCTCCTCCTGTGGGTGGGGGGCGCAGACGAAGGATACACCCACGATACACTCTGCCTGTCTTAAGAGGCAACTAAAAGGGGCGACCTAAGTGCGGAAGTATATTTTGGTTTCGGTATCATGAACTGAACCCCTGTGAATGCTAGGGGCCGAACACGTCCACAGATAAGCCCTGCCTGCCGTACAAGGCGACTAAAATGGTCTTGTGACCATGGGTCCCCTCTTTATTTTCTATTATTTTCTTGAGGGTCAGTTGTAGACCGAATCAAAATTTGATGTGCGTGCTGCTTGGGGAGAGGCCTCTTACGTGTACGACTCCGCTCGAAAGCCCAGACGGTATCCACAAACCGTTGGGTGGAAGCGCCATGTAATATCCGCCTGACAGTGCACTGCCGTATACCAGAAGAACATATTCTTTAAACCTATAGTTATCACTCTGTATAAGCTAAGGGGTACACGCTTTTATGGATGATATGAGGAGAGAGTAATGGTGCTCATTGCCTCAGTCAGTCCATATTAGGCATAGTCAATCATCGGACCGCGGTTAATAATGGCTACGACCAGGTGGGTATTAACTTGGCTGCTTGGTTCGGCTACAGAAGCCTCTGATCGGAGTACGTGGCATTCGGGGATGAAAATTTCGGACATGGCTTTAGAACGACCTAAAAACCATTCCAGAGTGGTCCACCATCCTACCCTTTTCCTTTCGATACCCTGAGAGGGTGAACCCCGTAGGAACTAGCGCAGCGTGACAGTATGGGATCCAGCTCCCCAAGGTACTTGGTTGCTACCAGAACAGGTGGGCTTGATTTTAAGTGGTTAAATCCATTTCTTTTAGTAGACACATTGAAAGTGTCCAGGGCGAACTTGGGAACCTCGAGAAAATGCGCAACGATGGTTTGCTTTTGAAGACGCACACTGCAGTTCAAGCTGTTCAGTTGCTTAAGTGCGATCACTTTGGCGAAATCCCCGTCAAAGTGGAAAAGCACAAATCTATGAATCGGGTTCGCGGCGTCATATTCCACCGCGAATTCACTTTGTACACTGACGACGAGCTGATGGAAGACCTGAAGAACCGTGGCGTGACACTCATCCAGCGCATTACATGCGAAGTCAACGGTGAAGACGTTGCTACGGGTGCATTCATTCTCACCTTCACATTGTCATTGTTACTAGAAAACGTTAAGGTTACAACCTACCGTTGCGATGTGAGACCGTACATTCCTCCTCCCATTCAGTGTCATCAATGCCAAAGATTCGGACATATGGTATCTCGTTGTTCGAATCCGTGTGTATGTGATAACTCATGGCGCGGTAGAGTGCACACCTCCGAACAAGTGCACTAACTGCCCTGGTATTCATTTTCCTCGTGATAGAAACTGTCCAGTGAGAAGAAGATCCAGGAGATCACGTCCCTGGATGGTCTTTTCTACCAGCAGGCACATCATATGTTCAATTCTATGAATGCACCTGCCGAGGCATTAGACCAGCATGATAGTTGGTACAGAGTATACCAGATTCATCGTTGCCTTCAACAACACTTGTGAAGATCGCTCCACCCAAAGCGGCAGTTGCTCCCGTCAGCAAAGTCTCAGAGTAAAAGCTCGAAGGTAGGGACAACCCAAGCCGACACTGCAGGGAGCGAAGCCAAAGTCTCTGCCCCGGGAGCTCAAGCCGGCGGAGGTGGCAGCACCGACCAGGGTTGGGAATCCATCTCCAAGCCCGTCTAAACAAGAAAAGAAGTTCGGGAGAATCGACGCCATCACACACTGACGTAGCCAGGATTTTAGTTTGGGGGTGGGGGTGAGGGTGGCATTATGGTAGGACTTCATCCAGAATTTTATTTAGGTAGGTGTTCAAACATCCAGATAGTTTAGGTGGTATAGATTACCTAATAAAGGAATGAGTGTCCTTGGGTCCAATAAGAGTGGTGGATTCGTGTGGATTCCGGAAGCTAATAATAATGTATAGTATATATAAAATGCTTAATAAAAGTACATTCGTTAAAACTCTTTGGGTGTCTGGACTCCTTGGACTCCCCACCCCCACGGCTGGACACACCATTTTCTTCATCTGTTATTCCCATTCCAACATAACTGCAGGATTTCATATATTTCGAATACAAGTGAAATGAATGCAACAATAAAAAGTATGAGTGAAGATGCAGTATTCTGGTTTAGAATAAATACTGTATTTTTAATGTAAAATGGTCATGTGATAAGCTATAAAAAGTGACAATTTATAAAAATAATGCGACGAAGAAATACAGTATACGCACACACACAACATGCATATAGAATGTAAGGGCTATGGGTATAGATATTTTGTTAGTTGGTAAAGAAATATATATATGTCACAACATATGCTAGGTAGGGTTTACCTTGTCCTATTAGTTTCCCTCTCAAACCTGGGATACAGAATATATGATTAAACAATTGCAGTTTTTTGACGCTAATACACGTATGTATAATTTTTATTAACGTGCCAGAAACCAACGACATGGAGCTGTTGCCATTACAACACACTTTCAAGGGCCACCGACCCAAACTGGGATTTGAATCTGCGAATTCACGGCTTGTTAATAAAAATCGCTGAAAATGGTTTTCCATGGTTTCCCATTTTCACACCAGGCAAATGCTGGGGCTGTACCTTAATAAAGGCCACGGCTGTTTCCTTCGCACTCCTAGCCCTTCCCTGTCCCATCGTCGCCATTAGACCTAACTGTGTCGGTGCGACGTACAGTAAAGCAACTTGCAAAAAATAAAAACAAAAAATAAAAAAAACGCTTCCAAAACCGGCAGAAATTGCTGCACTCAGTGAATGAAGATCCATCGCAACCTGTCAGCGAGAGAACATTGCAACAGGATCTGCGTGCAAAGAGCATTTGGAGTCGGTCACCTCGAGAGAGGCCGTTTTTCACATAGGCACATAGAGCTGCGCATATGCAGTGGGCTAGAAATCATCGAACGTGGACAGCATGTGATGTGATCTGATGAATCACATTTTTGCCTGCATTCCGATGACTCACGTCGGCGAGTGCACTGAAGGCCAAATGAAGCATTTCATCCTGGATGTGTGCAAGGTCAGAGATGGATGTGTGATGTTTTAAGGGTGTTTTTCATATCATGGATTGGGCCCGCTCACTGACGTTACCACTAACACGAACCGGGATATTTATTCAAACATTCTGGATGAACAGGTGTTGCCTTTCAGCCAACACCTGTATGAGAGTACGCTATTGATACCGGGAATTTTTAAGATGACAACAGCAAAGTTCATCGCGCTGGACGCATATGTGACTGGTTTTGTGAACACTCTCCCACTCTGTTACATCTCGATTGGCCTGAAAAATCACCTGACTTCAACCCATTGAAAATCTGTGCGACTCGTTGGAAGAGCGGGTAAAACGACGACATCTGCATTTAGGGCAGTCGCCCAGGTGGCAGATTCCCTATCTGTTGTTTACCTAGCCTTTTCTTAAATGATTTAAAAGAAAATGGAAATTTATTGAACATCTCCCTTGGTAACTTATTCCAATCCCCAACTCCCCTACCTATAAACAAATATTTGCCCCAATTTGTCCTCTTGAATTCCAACTTTATCTTCATATTATGATCTTTCCTACTTTTAAAGACGCCACTCAAACTTATTCGTCTACTAATGCCCTTCAACGCCATCTCTCCACAGACAGCTCGGAACATACCACTTAGTCGAGCAACTCGCCTTCTTTCTCCCAGTTCTTCCCAGCCCAAACTTTGCAACATTTTTGTAACGCTACTCTTTTGTCGGAAATCACCCAGAACAAATCGAGCTGCTTTTCTTTGGATGTTTTCCAGTTCTTGAATCAGGTAATCCTGGTGAGGGTCCCATACACTGGAACCATACTCTAGTTGGGGTCTTACCAGAGACATACATGCCCTCTCCTTTACATCCTTACTACAACCCCTAAACACCCTCATAACCATGTGCAGAGATCTGTACCCTTCATTCACAATCCTATTTATGTGATTACCCCAAAGAAGTTCTTTCCGTATACTAACACCTAGATACTTACAATGATCCCCAAAAGGAACTTTCACCCCATCAACGCAGTAATTAAAACTGAGAGGACTTTTTCTATTAAGAAACTCACGACCTGACTTTTAACCCCGTTTATAAATATACTATTGCCTGCTGTCAATCTCACAACATTTTCGAGGTCACATTGCAGTTGCTCACAATCTTGCAATTTATTACTCTCTACAGAATAACATCATTCGCAAAAAGCTTTACCTCTGATTCCACTTCTTTACTCATATCATTTATATATATGTATATATATATATATAAGAAAATATAAAGGTCCAATAATACCGCCTCTAGGAACTCCCCTCTTAATTATTACAGGGTCAGATAAAACTTCACCTACTCTGATTCTCTGAGATCTATTTTCTAGAAATATAGCAACCCATTCAGTCACTCTTTTGTCCAGTCCAATTGCGCACATTTTTGCCAGTAGTCCCCCATGATCCACCGTATCAAATGCTTTAGACCGGTCAATCAAGATACAGTCCATTTGACCTCCTGAATCCAAGATATCCGCTATATCCTGCTGGAATCCTACAAGTTGAGCTTCAGTGGAATAACCTTTCCTAAAACCGAACTGCCATCTATCGAACCAGTTATTAATTTCGCAAACATGTCTAATATAATAAGAAAGAATGCCTTCCCAAAGCTTACATGTAACGCATGTCAAACTTACTGGCCTGTATTTTTCAGCTTTATGTCTCTCCATTCATTTGGTGTAGCTCTTTCAAGCAAACAATAATCAAATAAGTACTTCAGATATGGTACAATATCCCCACCCATTGTCTTTAGTATATCCCAAGAAATCTTATCAATTCCAGCCGGTTTTCTAGTTTTCAAATGTTGTATCTTATTGTAAATGTCATTGTTATCATATGCAAATTTTAATACTTCTTTAGCATCAGTCTCCTCCTCTATCTGGACATTATACTTGTAACCAACAATCCTTACACATTGCTAACTGAATACTTCTGCCTTTTGAAGATCGTCACATACACACTCTCCTTGTTCATTAATTATTCCTGGAATGTCTTTCTTGAACCTGTTTCTGCCTTAAAGTATACCTATACATACTCTTCCATTTTTTCACTAAAATTTGTATGACTGCCAGTTATGCTTGCCATCATGTTATCCTTAGCTGCCTTCTTTGCTAGATTCAATTTTCTAGTAAGTTCCTTCAATTTCTCCTTACATCCACGGCCATTTCTAAAGGCTATTTCATTCCAATCCGCACCTCCTTCTTAATCTCTTTATTTCTCTATTATAATAAGGTGGGTCCTTACCATTCCTTACCACCTTTAAAGGTACAAACCTGTTTTCACATTCCTCAACAATTGCTTTAAACCCATCCCAGAGTCTGTTTACATTTTTTTTACCGTTATCCACCGGTCATAGTAGTTTTTAGAAACTGCCTCATTTCTGCTTTATAAGCCATATGGTACTGCCTAACAGTCCTACTTTTAAGACCTTCCTTTCAATCACATTTATTTTTAACTACGACAAAAAACGTTTCATGTTAACTAATACCATCTATTACTTCGGTTTCTCTATAGAGCTCATCAGGTTTTACCAGCACTACATTTAGGATATTTTTCCCTCTAGTTAGTTCCATCACTTTTTGAATCAGCTGTCCTTCCCATATTAACTTATTTGCCATTTGTTGCTCATGCTTCCTATCGTTCGCATTTCCTTGCCAATTGACACCTGGTAAATTCAGATCTCCTGCTACAATCACATTCCTTTCCATGTCGTTTCCCACATACCTTATTATCTTATCAAATAATTCTGAATCTGTGTCAGTGCTACCCTTTCCAGGTCTGTACACTCCAAAGATATCAAGTTTCCTATTATCTTTAGAAATGAACCTTACACCTAAATTTTCATGCTTTTATCTTTAACTTTTTCGTAGCTTACAAATTCTTCTTTCACCACAATGAATACTCCCCCACCAACCATTCCTATCCTGTCTCTACGATACACACTCCAGTTTCGTGAGAAAATTGCTGCATCCATTATATCATTTCTCAGCCATGATTCAACTCCTATTACAGTATTTGGTAAGTGTATATCTGTTAAATTACTTAATTCTATTCCTTTATTTACAATACTTCTACAGTTCAACACTAACATTTAATGTCATCCCTACTTGATTTCCAGTTCCCTGTTCCCTTATCACCGCTCCCTAGGCCACCCCGTTTCCCTGAATGTACTTCCCTATAACCCTTCCAAACAAACATCCTAACTTATATGTACCACTGCGGTTTAAGTGAAGGCCATCTGAGCGCAGATCCCGATCTCCTACCCACCCATTAGGATCTAGAAATTTCACTCCCAGTTTCCCACAGACCCACTCCATAGTCTCATTTAAATCTCCAATCACCCTCCAGTCAGTATTCCTCCTGCACATTATTCCACTGGTAACAATCTCAGCTTTCTTAAACTTTACCCGTGCTGTATTTACTAGATCCCACACATCTCCAACTATGTTTATACTTATATCAGCTTGCCTTACGTTGTTGGTACCAACGTGAAACACTACCACCTTCTCCTTCCCCTCCTCCCTCTCTTCTACTTTCCTCAACATCTGCCTCAACCTAATTCCTGGATAACACTCTACCCTGGTTCCCTTTCCTCCACACACTTTCCCGACATGTCTAACGATGGAATCCCCCATGACCAGAGCCTCAACCCTACCCACATCATTTGATCCCCTCCCCTCCTGGTTAGCCCTATCTTTCCTGATAGCTGCAGAAGCTCCTTCCTCCTCTTTTTTCTCCTTCCCATGACCTTGTTCCAACTGTCTTTTCCTGTCCTCTACTCTACATTTCCCTTTCCTACATTTTCCCTTCCTCCTACTTCCACACATCTCAGCAACAGTTCTCTGCACCGAGCTCGATAGCTGCAGTAGCTTAAGTGCGGCCAGTATCCAGTATTCGGGAGATAGTAGGTTCGAACCCCACTGTCGGCAGCCCTGAAAATGGTTTTCCGTGGTTTCCCATTTTCACACCAGGCAAATGCTGGGGCTGTACCTTAATTAAGGCCACGGCCGCTTCCTTCCAACTCCTAGCCCTTCCCTGTCCCATCGTCGCCATAAGACCTATCTGTGTCGGTGCGACGTAAAGCAACTAGCAAAAAAAAAAAAAAAAAAAAAAAAAAAAAACAGTTCTCTGTTCCTCATCTTCCCCCTGTTGTTCTACCTGGAGTGACTCGTATCGATTTCGCACAGACACTTGTCCTGAATTCTGATCCTGAATAGAGCCCTTAGAACATTAGACCACCTGTCTTCTACAGCTCCCCCGTTTCTTTCCCCATCCTCTTGTACATCTACTGTAACCTGTACATTGTTTGAGGGAGGCCTATCTTCCTTCCTGTCTTCTGTGAGAATCCTAATTATCTCCCTCAAACTCTCCAACTCCTCCCTCACACCCCTCAATGTCTCGCCATACCCACTGTTCCTGCACTTGCACTCCTTAGCCATTCTTTACGGAAAAAATGAAAATGAAAATAAAATAACTTATGTGGCAAAAAATGAACGGAGGGATATGTTGTGTGGGATAGTACTAAAATTCACACGACAATAATGTAATTAATATACGACTACACTACAATACTACTTAGTCTTGCACTATTTGTATCCTACAACACCCTGGCAGGATAAAAACTGCTTTTAATTACTGAATACCGAAAGGAATACACAAGAATTACACAAATCTAAAATGCAATTAAGCCTATCCTAATTACAACTACAGAATTTTAGTAAGAGAGTTTCTACGGATACCTCTACTATACCGGTACTACACAAATATTTTACAATAATAAAATAAGCACGCTAAATTCTAATAAGAGATTACTCGTATACTACTGTACAGTCCACTTCAATAATTTTAAACTAAGTTCAGATGTATCCTAATTACAATACCGGTAGCCTACCGTATGTCACTACTAAACACAAACAGAAATGAAAATTGCAAGTTTGAAATTAGCAAGAACTACTGTACTCAAAGATTACCAACAAAGCTAAATGCTTAGACAGATTATTATTAGTACTATGCTCTAACAGATACACACGAATATAGCAGGTAAGATACGGTGCTATCTATATATACTGTATCTACACTACAATTCTGAGCTGGGATGTGGTTATATTAATTTTTACCTCTGATTGATTACTATTATTTTCCCTACTACGCGGGACAGAGAATAAAGGTGTCCTTAAATGCTTAAAAATAAGAGGTTGTCTACAATAATTTCTGTCAAAACTACGCCGGGGGCTTGAACTGCAATATTATTGGGATGTAGTAATTTGATTATTTGACTATTAACTTTTACTCGATGAATAAACGAAGGTGGAAAGTACAAAGTATGTAGGGAACTAAGACTACAAATTATGGGAAAAAAGCAATCGGCTGATTTTGTATTTATTTACACAACTACCATGTGCATGTAGCAACAATCGTCAACAATCCAAAAACTGTTAAGTACCGTACCGTAATTATCCAGTGAAATGACCGTGTATTATCTTTAACTTCTTTTTAAATCGAAGTTTACAGGCGTATCGTGTTATTTAATTTAATAAATTATTACCTTCGTTTTAGTTTGAACGGATATGTATACGAAAAATCAGAAAAGTTGCGGCGGAAGTTACAATGAGTTACAACTCCTTATGATCTGCCTTTGTAAGTAATATACCAACGAACCTAAATATTGTTTTAAAAAGTTAATATTATTTCCTACCTAAAATATTTCCTAAACCTAAATTCGAAACAAGGTCCACCTAGAATACGTAATCTGCTGAACATCAAGTGAATTACTTGTTATAAAATTCAAATGGAAAACACACACATACACACACTCTCTCTCTCTCTCAACAGGTTTTAACTACTTTATCATTACAATAATGCAAGAGCTCTCTCAACAGCCAACCGTTCACAAGGGCATCCCGTTCAACTTGGTGGAATTGCGCGATCAAATCCTCAATGACTGCCTTGACTTGGATGCGACATACCTGCACAAGCTTGTGGACTCACTTACGAACCAAATCCAGGCGGTTATCAAGTCCAGAAGTGCAGTTACACAATATTAAACGATGCTTGTAATGATTTCTCCAAGTGTGACTAATATTTTGTTCCGTGAGGTAATTCATACCTTGGTCTACTCCTTCCATTCTTACCACCTACACTTCCCTCAAAAACCAACTGAACAAATCCTGGGTGTCATTAAGATATGTGTTATTTCTATCGCTTCTTCTCCTCAAATTTAGCCTAATATTTTTCCTCTCACGAAGTCGATTTTGAATCACGTCATTCGTGATTCGATCTACCCATCTCACCTTCAGCATACTTCTGCAACACCACAATATTACACTACAAATTAAAGTGTATTATAGTGTAATATATTACTAAAAGACCCCTACCCGAACCCCTCAATATATGTTTTTATCCTCCAAGTGATTGAGTTATTTATTTTATCCCTCACTGGTTTATAAATTTGAATTTCTTGGTAGTTAGATAATCGAGCCTCCGTGGCTCAGACGGCAGCGCGTCGGCCTCTCACCGCTGGATACCGTGGTTCAAATCCCGGTCACTCCATGTGAGATTTGTGCTGGACAAAGCGGAGGCGGGACAGGTTTTTCTCCGGGTACTCCGGTTTCCCTGTCATCTTTCATACCAGCAACACTCTCCATTATCATTTCATTGCATCTATCAGTCATTAATAATCACCTTGGGAGTGGCGACCCCATTGTAATACTAGCCTATATATGTTTCATTCATTACATCCCTGACCCGGTCTAAGACTGGAAAACAGGTTCAGGGGGGTGAAACTCTAATAGGGCTTTTGGTTCCAATCTGTAGCTAGCTTCAGGTAGTTTCAGTCTCTTTTTCTAGATGACGCTGGAGGTCATTCATAACGTGTAAATAGTTATATGCACGTTCTGTAGATGGCACGCAAGTAAGCATAAAATGAGCGTTGTTAATAATTAAAGGCACTTTGTCTCGAAGTGAAGTATTTAAAGTTTTTCAAGTCTAACCTCAATCAGTGGGCACTTCTCGCAAATTAATTAGTCATAAAATGTCGAGCATTGTGGAGATAATATTGCTGAATTGCATCGAATTCGACTTTACCCAATCGATTAACCTTGTTCAAACGTATATCGATTTTAATCGATAGTTCCCATGATGCTACAGTATTTGTGTTGTTTCAATTCCAAGTGCTCATGTGCTTGTGATGTAAATCTTAGTTCCTTGTGCTTATTTATTTGAAATATATCTTCGCCAGTCCTCCTGAAATCCTGTATTTCCTGTTTGAGTACACATCAGGGGCTGAAAGCTGAATGGTTGTATTAATGTAGTTCTATATATTTCCTGTCTCAGTGCATTTAATTCTGTTATTTTTATTTTCATGTGGTACTTGGATATTGATGTGATACCCCATTGTCTTGTGTATGGTGTGCTCTATTGTCTTGCTTTCGAAGGGATTTCTTATTTGTTATAATATCAGCTTTGTGTTAATGTGTCAATCATTCATTTGAAGTTAAAGCTGCTTTGAGGTGTGTGGTTATGTTCTCAGTAACATAGTATGCCATACAAACTAGGGGTATCAGATCATTATTTGCAACGTAGTAAGTACTTGGAAATAAAAATATATGAATTAACAATGTATTGGGCATGGAAGTAGTAGAACTGCATTATTATCGCCGTTTGAGGGGGGGGGGCGAGGGGCAGGGAAAGGAGGGGTGAGGAGCCGTAAGCATACCCGGACGTGCGTCACTGCGCCGGATGTTAATTCTCCGCGCTATCTGTTGAAAGTAATACTAAGGTATTGCACCAGAATGCACACTGTGGCGCTATCTCGGAAAAGAGACTAAAACTACTAGCGCCAAGTGGCTTGGAACCGAAATTTATCATTGAGTTTCATCTCTATTCTATTCTAT
Source organism: Anabrus simplex (assembly GCF_040414725.1). Classification (NCBI taxonomy): domain Eukaryota; kingdom Metazoa; phylum Arthropoda; class Insecta; order Orthoptera; family Tettigoniidae; genus Anabrus; species Anabrus simplex. Next base: position 1,533,677,571 of record NC_090265.1, on the reverse strand, counting down.
CCTCTTTGAACAGGTTGTAGGTTTTCATTTTCAGTTAGATAATCGCCTTTATTTATTTTTTATTTTCTTGTAACGAGTAATTTCACTATTGTTTAATCACCCGGACAAGTTAATCCGGAACTTCTGTCAAGTGTTATCTAACTGGAAAGCTGAAAAATGATAGCTCTCAAAGTAATTACTTCTGCTGGTTGAATTACCAAACTGATTGCAGTTTGTTTTACGTTCTAGTGCTGTTCCTGCACGATGCCGTGCCTGAACGCGAATAGCACAGCCGATCGGGTGGGAGGTCTTTATCTCCTGTCATTCCAAGCTAGCCTCGACATCTTCATGCTGATGCTTATAATCGTCATCAACACATTCATCATCTTCAGCGTACTTAGCTGCCGCCTGATGAAGTCTGGGGAGCTGTGGATTTCCCGAGCCTCCAGCAGGTTCATTGTGAACTTGGCCGCCGCCGATCTGTGGGTGGCTCTCACCACACTCTACTACTTCTCGTTCCGCTACGTGTGCGAGCTCTCTCAGGATCACGAGCGATGGTCCTGTCTTCTGCGCTTCTTTTTTATCACCAACTCGCTCCTCACGTCAGCCTGCAGTATGGTTGCCATAGCGGTAGACCGATACGTAGCTGTGGTCCACGCGCTAAGGTACAGGGAGCTCATGAGCTACAGGTAACTATCAACAACTCTTCACTCAGTGTACTGCATTATTATTATTATTATTATTATTATTATTATTATTATTATTATTATTATTATTATTATTATTATTATTATTATATAATTCGCTGGGGCCATCAAGGACCACGTTAAGTCTTGTTGCATTTGACACTGAACTTGGCCTTCTTTAGAGCCCAAATTTCCCTCATTCTTTGTGAGTGGGCCTGCTTACGCTCCTCTGTCCAAGGGGCACCGTGTCTTCTCTTCGGTTGCTCGTCTCGGTTTAGCCCGTTCGTCAATATTTTCTTGCGGAAGAGATCTCTGTTAATGGCGTCTTCAGCTGAGATATGTAGCATTTGCAGGTCTTCTTTGGTATTTCTAAACCAGGGAATTGTGGTTTTGGGGTTTGAATAAAAAAAAAGTGAAAGATTTCTTTAGGTAACTTTCTTCCGTCCATTCTTTTCAGATGAGCGTAAAATCGTGCCCGTCTTTTTCTGATTGTGTCGGTGATTTTCTCTAATTTGCTGTAGACTTCCTTGTTGGATCTCTTTTGATGGATTCCGTTTCTGTACTTTGATCCCAAGATTCCTCTCACAATTTTGCGTTCTCTTTTCTCCAGTTCTTCAAGGAGTCCTTTGTTGGCATTTAGAGACAGGGTTTCGGCTGCATATAGAACTACTGGCTTCAGAACTGTTTCATAGTGACGTATCTTGGTGTTTTGGGAAAGGCATTTTTTGTTGTAGATTGTGCGGGATGTTTGGTAGGCTATTTCCAGTTTGCGTATTCGCTCCTGAAGTGCTTCTTTGTCCAGTCCATTTTTCATGATGATCTCACCCAGGTATTTGAATTTGTCTACTCGGGTGATGTCCCCGTATTTTGTATGGAGTTTTTGGTGGAGCCTCTTTGATGTTAGTCATTACTTCTGTTTTCTCAAACGATATCTGCAAACCAGTTTGTTCGGCAATATCCTTTAAAATTTCAACTTGAGCTCTAGCGGTTTCTATGTCGTTTGAGAGAACAGCAATATCATCGGCAAATGCAAAGCAGTCTGTTGCGATCCCCTTGGATTTGGTTCCTATTCTCAATGGACTGTAGTTGGTTTCCTGTAATCTCACCCGCCAGGTTCTGATGATCTTATTATGATGATGATGATGATGATGATGATGATTATTATTATTATTATTATTATTATTATTATTATTATTATTATTATTATTATTATTATTATTATTATTATTACGAGGGTAAGTCAGTAAGTATCTGCAATTTTGCTCTAATTGTCTTTAGGTTGGCTCTGTGGCGTTGTGTACTCACCAGCCGCTAGATGGTACCGTTGTCTATGTATGTGATAGGTTTCAGCGTTATCAGATCAGTACAGCTTGCGCCGTTGCGACGTACAAAGGACCGCGCCACTCTTCACTTGCACCAAGGAAGAATAGCTTTCCTTAATCCGTTTTCTGTGGTCTGACGCTGTATCACGAGCAGAAATTCATAAAAGACTTTCAGCACAATGCAGGGACAATGTCCAATATTAGCATCAGTTACGGCTGCAGATGGACGCCCGGATCGTTCCTCATCCTCCCCCCCCCCCCTGAGGGTGGGGGCGGTAGAATAACACCCACGGTATCCTCTGCCTGTCGAAAGAGGCGACTAAAAGGGGCCTTAGGGGCTCTGAACATTGTAGCGTGGGTTAGCGACCACGAGATCCTCACCTGAGTCCTGGCATTGTTTCCACTTACTTGTGCCAGGCTCCTCACTTTCATCTATGCTATCCGACCTCCCTTGGTCAACTTTTGTTCTTTTCCAACCCCGACGGTATTACGTAAGGAGGCCTAGGGAGTCTTTCATTTCCATGCCCTTCGTGGCCCTTGTCTTCCTTTGGCCGGTACCTTCATTTTTCGAAGTGTCGGATCCCTTCCAGTTTTTCCCTCTGATTAGTGTTATATAGAGGATGGTTGCCTAGTTGAACTTCCTCTTAAAACAATAATCACCACCACCACCATTCCTTCACCCTAGTGCGACCGCTTTTGAACTGTTCAGTCCACTGGTAAACACTTCGCTGTGGCAAAACATTGTCCCCATATTGTGCTGAAAGTCTTCTATGGATCTCCGCTCCTGGTACAACCTCAGACGACAAAGAAATGGATTACAAAACGCTGTTCTTTCTTGGTGCAAGCAGAAAGTGGCGCGGCCATATTTTCGTCGCAACACCGCAAGCTGTACTGATCTGATAATGCTGAAACCTACCACTGACTCAGACAACTGTGCGATCTAGTGGCTGGTGAGCCCACGACGCCATAGAACCAGCCTAAAGACAATTACAGAAAATTGCAGATACTTATTGACATCCCTACGTATTATTAGAGTAATATTAAATATTTTCATCATCAGCTCCTGAGGGCTAAACGATTGAAGGTTGAGACCATCTAATTCCCTCTAAAACAATAAGATCTCGATGCAATCGATTATGATAAAAATTCTGTCTTAATCTGTGTACCTTCCAGGGTCGGTTTGTTCCTCGGACTCAGCAAGGGATCCTACCTCTACCGCTTCCAGGGCAGTGTGATGTAGCGTGAGATTTTGGATCGTGGAATACAATTGGGAAGGAGGACCAGTACCTCGTCCAGGCCGCCTCACCTACTATTGTGAACAGGGGCCTTGTAGGGGATAGGAAGATTGGAAGTGATGGGCAAGGAGGAGAGAAAGAAGCAGCCGTGGCCTTAAGTTAGGTACTATCCCAGCGTTAGCCTGGAAGAGGAGTAGGAAACCACGGAATCCCACTTCGCGAATGGCTGAGGTGGGAATTGAACCCACCTCTACTCATTTGACCTCTCAAGGCTGTACCACTTTTCAAATTTCGTGGCAGAGCCGGGAATCGAACCTAGGCCTCCGCGGGTGGCAGCTAATCACGCTAATCACTAAACCACAGAGGCGGACATGATAAAAATTACTCATAAAAAAGGTTAAGCATACTTGTAGTTTACTCACTATTGTCTAATATTTGTTTCATTTATGGATAAATATGGCAACCTAGCCTTCATCACACCAAGGGGTATTCGCGACTGCTAAATAAATCCTGTACACTAGAACTGTGGTGACGCCCAAGCAAGTTTGTCAGTGTGCCTCGCTTCCATGTACTGTACACTAAAATGCCTCGGTACACGCTGTCTGTGGCAGATCGCATCAATATCACTTTGATGCTACAAAAGATGAGACACGTGGACGTTGCCAAAAATAGTTCAGGTGAATGCTCTCTTCAGGTTTCGGAAGAGTTCAAGAAACCCATTGGGTAGCAGATCGACATAGCGGGATATACGCATATCTGCACGTAGACATCCTACACGCACTCACGTCACGTGCTTTCAACGAAAATAAGCCACGAAATGCTCATGAAAATTCTCCGCCACATCATTTATTCATTGGTGAATATCTTTAATTGTTCACTGCAACAGGGGACTTATTCGGAAATATGGAAAATGGCCATAGTTCGCCCGCTTCCGAAAATGAGACTGGCAAAGGACGTCGGTGACTATCGGCCGATTAGCATCTTATGCATATTGTCAAAAGCTTTAGAATTCATAGTTCACAAGCAGACTACCAACTATCTTACTCAACACATTCTCCTAGATATCCACCAGTCCGGCTTTAGACCGAGACACAGTACTTGCAGTGCATTAACACATATGACTGGTGACATTAAGCATGCTATGGACAACAAACAACCGACAGTTCTTAGCGTTATTGGACTTAAGTAAAGTTTTCGACATTGTTGACAGAGACATACTTATATCCAAATTAAATAGTATAACTTTCTCCGCTAGTGCAGCCCATCTCACCGGTCGCCGGCAGTGTGTACTTAATAATAACAATGAATATTGAGATTGGTGTACGGTTGACGTAGGAATACGTCAAGGATCTGTACTGGGCCCCCTATTTTTCTCCTTGTATATAAATGGCATAGCTTCTGGATTAAAACACTGTAAATACCACTTATACGCAGATGACTTACAGATATATATACACAGCAAACCCGAAAACCTCTAATTCAGAAACATTTCACCTGTGTGAAGACTTGATGAGCATAGATATAATACAGATTAAAATTAAACCCATCAAAACCCCAGGCAATAATATTGGTTAACCTAAATTATTTTCCAAACTCAATTGAACAGCGTTACCACAGTTGTCCACAAGTGGGACCCCCATACAGTAGGCCTATAGCCAAAAATGTAAGGAATCTTAGTATAATATTTGACGAACATCTGTCCTGGTCTGCCCAAACTATATCTGTGTGTAGAAAATTATACGGAACGCTACACTCTGTCAGTAAATTCAAATTCACTTTCCCTTTTAAACTAAAAAAAATTCTTGTTGAATCACTCGCAGTACCTGAAAACACCTCCTCCTACCGCCTCTTCGTCAATATTTCCCTCTTCCTTTCACAGATCTTCTTATTTTCCTTCATCATTATCATCATCATCATCATCATCATAACCATCTTCTTCTTCTTCTTCTTCTTCTTCTTCTTCTTCTTCTTCTACTCACCAATCCTTCTCTTCACCTCTCAATTGCAGGCGATATTACGGTGTACTGTAGAAATGTATATATTTTCTATTCTCTTTAGTTATAGTACTCATTATCATATACATTTAATGTACTCTACGTACGATCTGTATTATATAGATGATATGATTTTTTAAAGTTGATTACTTTTGTTAAAACTATTTCTGATATTATTGTTAATATTATCATATTATTGTCATCAGTAGTTATAATTAAGTGTTCTAGGTTAAGACTGGTTAAGTGTAAGAAAGAGAGTACATCCCTAACTTTGCCAAAATAAATGAAACATATTATTATTATTATTATTATTATTATTATTATTATTATTACTTTCGCTAAGATGATTATTACGAACCGAAACCATCTCTGTACAGACCATGATGACCCTGGTGAAGTGGAAGGCAAGGGCTTCCACTTCGCGTAACCCCGGATGGTTAGCACTATGCTTTACCGCTATGAATTGATATAGATTCCTGGTGTAGGCTGAGTGAACCCCATGTGCATGTACATTTATCAATATTTATTACGCTCAGTATGGAGTGATTTTGTTCGCCTTTTTGGCTGAATGATCTGCGTAGTGGCCTTCGGTTCAGAGGACCCTGGGTTCAATTTTCAGATGGACGAGGGATTTTAAACGTGTATGGCTCGAAGGCTATTACATGTCTATGTTTTACTCCGACCACGACAAGAAAATAGGAGTAGAAGAACAACAACGTCAAAGAAGAAGAAGAAGAAGAAGAAGAGGAGGAGGAAGATGAAGTAAGAATAAGAAGAAGAAGAATGTCGAGAAGTACACAGCTGAAACGAGAACGTGAAGCCGTAGCAGCCATATGCTTGTATGCGATATTTTTATAAGTACATGAAACCGACGGTAGCGATATTCTTGGACTCCATAGTGAAGTGACATTGACGATCATCTAATTTCTCAGAACTTAGAGTCGAATAAATAGTCCTAAGAGAGTAAAAGGAGGGCTTTTTACTACTGCTGAATTGCATGAGGGCACGTACTCGTGTGAACCAAGACATGCGAAGGTGAGGATACGGACAGTGTAAATTACGGTTTGTCCCAAGGCTGAACATTCTTCCTTCATTGTTCGGTAACATCCGGGTTTCATGACATTATACTGCATCCTACTTGAAACAGCCGAGTGTAAGAGGCCAGGAAACCGATTTTTCTTTAATAATACGGGCGTTGGACATATTTCTGGTCATCACTTCCGTATAATGTTATAATTTTATAAATTTAATAACATATCAGTTTGTGGTATGTAAGACGGTAATTATCATCGAGATAATAATAATAATAATAATAGTAATATAATTATAATAATTCTTAATAATAGCGATAATAATTATTATTATTATAAGCCATCTTTGGTGGTGATGTCAAGTGAGACAAACTGAGGAGGATAGATGACCTAAGGAAATAATCGACTCAGCCATAGAGGGTAAGGGGAACGATGGAAAAACCAAAGCGATGATTGTTATATTAACGTTTTCATTATATAAGAGATGCAGAACGAAACGAGGCCACAGAGGTAGTTAAAAATAAAGCGTTGGGAAGGCACATTGTTAATTCACAGATGGTTGCAGACTGAACGCTGATAGATATAACGTGTTATACTGTAGATGTGTATATATGTTATTATTATTATTATTATTATTATTATTATTATTATTATTATTATTATTATTATTATTATTATTATTATTATTATTATTATTATTTGTATTATCATTGAATTTGGTCGATATCGCATTTAAACAGCCTCAAAAGCCATAGAACTCAGGATTGCTACCTGCTATGCCGGGAACAGAAGAACAACGTCTAATACTGGCAATGAGAGAGTTTCAGAAAGAAATGCTAAATTTATGACATGATTTCATTTTTTACAATTTTGCTTTATGTCGCACCGATACAGATAGGTCTCATGGCGACGATGGGATAGGAAAGTGCTAGGAATGGGATGAAAGCGGACATGGCCTTAATTATGATACCACACCAGCATTTGCGTAGTGTGAAAATGGGAAACCACGGAAAACCATCTTATGGGCTGCCGACACTAGGGTTCGAACACACTATCTCCCGAATGCAAGCTCACAGCTGTGCGCCCCTAACCGCACGGCCAACTCGGCCGGTCACTAACATGTTAGGAACTTTCAGTATCATCGAATTAAGGACGTTCTCTTTTAATCATTAGCCAAATACAGTCATGGATTATATAAAGGTATTTAATTACTTTATAATTTAATATAAATCTGTGAATAATATGGCTTAACGGAATTTTGAACTCCTTTCTTTTCTGTAAGCATAAAATTTAGTATGAAACGCTTTCCTACATCGGTATTATAATTCGTAATCATTTATTAATATATTTATTTAATTTATTTACTAATTCAATGATGTATTCTTACTGTGTACGTCAATGTGAAACTGATCGACATTCAACTATGGTGGGATATTTATGTAGGCTTACTGGAGATTGGAACTGCTTTGCACGATGTAGTTTGCAGGAGAATTACGTTAACTCCCGCAGTAGGTGCTATGGCAGAAAGCTTAAAATTAGTTTAAGGAACGAACAACACATACGTGTACGTAGTGATTACTACAGCTAAAGGAAACCCATAAACACAGTCTACTTGGCAGAGTTCTCGCATGAATAGGAATCTCATCTTATGTATTGTTCAAGGCTTGAATTCCCTCTTTAGCAGCTCGGGTTATCCCTCATACTCTTAAACGAAATACCGCGTTGTATCTTGCTCACAATGCAGGGACTTTTCATTTGCTCGAGGTTGCAAGATCAAATTTCGGTACATTCACTTGGTGTTTAAGTCGTCTAAAGTGGTAGATCCCCATGTCAGTAGATTAAACTATTATCAATTTGAATTCATTAGTAACAATTTGCTGTTACTGATAAATATCCCATTTATGTAACGTTTATACTGAAAAATATAGAATTATTTCAGAACAAAGTGAAAGAGAAACTTGACACAGGGACATATTATATTTAATCAGTAATAAGAACTCTAACTAGAAACCTAAATAAGTGTGTTTTATAAACAGTTTATTGCGACATCGCTTTTAACGGCGTATTGGATATAACGACGAAATCTCACGCTCCCGTCCAAATCCTATATAAAAACTGTATTTAAAAAACTCGCTTAGTACGACGTCGCTTATTACGACATATTGCATAAAACGACGTATTTTTATCCAATTTTCGGAGAAATATATCGGCCATAACATCCAATGTTGATTTTTGTTTGTTACGTATTTGGCGATTGGTGACAACAATGTAACGCTTATTATTCTAGTTTTCAAATCACTCTCTCTGTTAAATGGCCAAGGCGATTATCACTTTAAGGCCGTCGAAAAGTAAAAAATGAAGTGTTTAATACTGTAGAAAATTCCCACAAAATATTACAATTAGAAAAATTGGGAAACAAACGTCAGTATCGCGAAAGAATTGTGTTTCATACTGAACTATGTCTATAATTTCGAAGGTTAGAGAGAATATCCAGTCTTTTCGAAGAAAATTATTAAACAATCAAGCGTGCCACAATATCTGAACACAAGGATATTGAAGAATCTTAACTTAGATGGCCTAAGCAGCAAAGAACAAATAAAATTCCGATCAGTGGACTTATTCTTCAAATGAATGCCAATGAAATTCCTCACAGTCTCATTCTATAAATACTGTTCTATAAATACTCCTTTCAGTTACGTTTTATGAAGATTTAATTTAATTCCGTTAATAGACCATGTAATTGTGCAACCTAAATCTTACAGATATGACATTTTTAGCAACAGAACAAAAAACCGGTTTGTGCGACTGTTAGCTATAACGACCGTAGATTGACGGTCCCTTCGGTGTCGTTATAATCAATTCCGGCTGTATTTGTAAAAGTGGACAATTACAGGTATTTCATAGTGTTCTTTGTGTTATATTTCGTGTTTCGACAGCTGAAAAGCTTACAAATTATATTAACTAAGTCGACACTGAAACAATGCATCCGTTTTAACAAAAAGCAAAGACAAAAAGGAAAACTCTACAAACATACGTAAGTAAATTTGCAGACGATTAGTCTCAAGTATTATAATGATTACGGAAATTCAAATGGGTTTACTTTTTTCCAATAAAGAGCGCTGTTGATGATGGGAAGAGAGAACGGTGGAGACCTGTTTAGTTATTGCCTTCGCAAGCGTGTTTTAATTGGATCATTTCAATACCTTGCTTTCCTATTTTTAAGATGACATTCCAAAAATAGAAGAAGTGTTTATTTGTATGTAAAACCAATAATATAATTTAAGGAAACATGTGGTTCTGCATGTCTGATTTTGCAAACACTCGCCGTACATAAAATGTTATATAACTTCGTTCTTTGTAGAAACTAATAGTCCTCCTAAGTAGTTATTTCATTTCGTTAGTAACTACGCGTAGTTTTGACCACAAAATTTAAAACATGTTCTGAGGTTATTTTCTAATAGTAGTTAGAAGAATCATAGGATTTGTAAGTAAGAATGACTGGAATGGAACCCGTTCAACAAGAGGGATGAATCTTTATTAAATGAGATTAAAAAAAACAGTAATGATTCGGTTGCGAAGGTGGAAACAGTGTTTCTTAAACGGGAATGTTACCACGTGGGTTTTCCCCAATAAAAATATCACAGTAATACCCATTATTTATTCGGTCTGTTTCTCAGCATTCATTAACTGAAGACAACAATCTTACGGACATTCATTCTAGGAGTTCATAAACTTCTTCATTCGACTCTCTTTTTCTTTTGTTGGAGAAAATTTCTCTACAGAATATTTACCTACTACCGCGCGAAGCGGCCATGCGGTAAGGGGCGCGCAGCTGTGAGCTTGCATTCGGGAGATAGTGGATTCGAACCCCATTGTCGGCAGCCTTGAAGCTAATTTTCCTTAGTTTCCCATTTTCACACCAGGCAAATGCTGGTGATATACCTTAATTATGGCCACGGCCACTTCCTTCCCAGTCCTAGCCCTTCCCTATCCCATCATCGCGATAAAACCTAACTATGTCGGTGCGGCGTAAAGAAGATTGTAACACACACCTATTCATCTCTCTCTACAGACAATGCCCTATACCATAACGGGATTTCAATGCTGCTGTCCCAATACCTTTAGAGTTTAGAAGTTCCATAATATCGAAAATATCTTTCCACCATCTCTTCCATGGTCTACTTCTTTTCACATTTCCGAGGAATTTGCCATCAAGAATGGTTATTTGTTATTCCCAATCATACAGCCTAAACAAACAGTTCAGCTTTTCTGAAGCGTTTCTATCGATGTGAAAGTGCTCTAATTAATATTCGTATTCATTAATCATAAAATTGTCGTTCTACATTTCATAACTCTTTCTGCATAATATATCTCAAAATCCACTTCCCGGTGACTTCTAGGCATTTTTTCTTTTGTTTGTCTATAGTCTGACTCTCACTCCTATAAAGCAGTACACTTCATAAAAGTATTCTATCAGAACATTTTCCTATTCATTTTTTTTTTTTTTTTTTTTTTTTTAGAATTTGCTAATGCCGTATACATTTTCTTCATTTCTAGTATTAATAAAACACACACTTGACATTAACATGTACGTTGCTGGGGTGATAGTATTTCTCCATTGGTCGTAGAAATAACCAGAACAAGCTGAAAATTCTTTATTGTTTTGAAATTGTCCTGGTTATTTTTTGAAATATTATGAAAGCATATCTCGTCATGTCTTTCCATATTCCTCCACCTGCATGTTTGTTGAGTTTCCAGCCTGAAGCCTGGTTGGATCCCCATTACCTTGACCATTAGTTGCTGCAGATCACCTAGCCGTCAATGAAGAGTAGAATTAGGATAATAAGGAGTGGTGCAGTTTCTCGTTTCTTTCGTCACTGAGCTGGACTGCTGTTACATATTGATGTGCTATGTCTACTCAAACGCACAAACCAGTCATCCTATGAGTGAAACGTAAATTCTGTTCATAATGGAGTCTCTATACATAAGGAATGGCACTACTATCATCCCTCACAGCTCAGTCACTGAAATAATATAAATGCCGAAGAAGAAATCTGAAGAGAAGAAGAACTAAAGTAACAAGTAGGAATACATCTGGGATTAGTTCATTAAATCTTAGTTTGGCTCATAAATCTAAAAACGCAAATGAACTACGCTTGGTTATATATGGCGGTTACTAGGGAAGGACCCACTTGGCTGAGGAGTGAGTATAATGAGTAAATAAAGTCACTATTTTGGACTTACGGAGTAGATGGCTCACAACAATTCACTACAAAATGTGGCACCTCGTCACTGAACAGTATAAAAGTATGTTGGTTGTAAGAATATATCCATTTATTAACAGCAGGAAGTTCACCTGAATAGGAAACGAACAGCATCCGTTTATGCTCATGATATGTAAGAAATCTTGAAAACTATTCTTTGATAAAGGGAGAGGTAACGAATACTGAATATGTAATTGAAACTACGAGAAAATAAAAGTTATTTATATAATTATCACTACTGGCTAATGAATAATAACTCTAGAGTTCTGTTACCATTAACTGTATTTTAACTAGCCAGAGTAAGTTGTTACTTCACTAACAGAGACGTCAATAGCTTAGTTGTAGTCTCATGCATTTGCTTCACATGTGTGTGTATTCGTGAAAAAGTGTTCATTCCTTCAAAGTGTGTAATTATTTGGGGGAGCAGGGACTAAAACTTAGGAACAAACCCAAGATCCTTGCGGAAAAATCTACGAGAAATCCTTGCAAGTTGATATCCTATGGTAGATGTGACCACACCGATGCAGATATCAGATAAGGCCTTACTGTGCTTGTTACGCTATTACACAATAAATGAATCCCCTCGATTCGTGTCCGAACTCCAGCGATTTTAAGTTACGATATTGTAGGTTGTGGCACAGTTTACACACGTCGAGGTCAGAAAGTAGAGAAAATGAAAAATGATTCAACTTGAACTATCATTGAAAAAGCAGCTGCAATGAGCAACATAAACATGACCAACATTACCAGAAGCAATGAGTAGGAAATAAGGGCACAGGGCGAGTTGGCCGTGCGGTTAGGGCCGCGCAGCTGTGAGCTTGCATGCGGGAGGTAGTGGGTTCGAACTCCACTATCGGCATCCCTGAAGATGGTTTACCGTGGTTTCCCACGTTCCCACCAGGCGAATGCTGGGGCTGTACCTTAATTAAGGCCACGGCTGCTTCCTTCCCACTTCTAGGCATTTCCTACCCCATCGTCGCCGTAAGACCTATCTGCGTCGGTGCGACGTAAGGCCAATTGTAAATAAATAAATAAGGTCAATATAGCCGATTCGAGTTGCGTCGTCGCCGCTCTGTTTCAGAAATTCCCTGGTCCTATTCCTGACCGAACAGGGAACTTTACATCTGGTTAATTCCTAGACTTTGGTGATTACTTTACACTTTAAACACTATTGTAGGCACCAAAATGAGGCAGATTTTCACACTAATCTCACATACATTCATGGTACTGATGACCAAAACGTTCCTAGTCCCTAACATAACGTAAGAATAATTTTTGTTCTTCTATTTGTTTGTAGTTTTTACCGAGCGAGATGGCCGTGCGGTTACGGGCTCGCAGCTATGAGATTGCATCCACTGTCAGTAGCCCTGAGGATGGTTTTACGTGGTTTCCCATTTTCACACCATGCAAATGCTGGGGCTGTACCTTAATTAAAGCCATGGACGATTCCTTCCCACTCCTAGCCCTTTTCTATCCCATCGTCGCCATAAGACATATCTGTGTCGGTGCGACGTAAAACAAGTTGTTGTTCTGTTTGTAGGTTTCACGATTTACTTTATCATCTATCCGTCGCTCGGTAACGTTTAAGATATACATGCTATTCTCTCGTTTGAAAATCGAGTGATCAATTCGTCGCTGTACAGGCAAATAGCCATATCTCACAGTGTTCCTCCTATCCATTATTTTCCTTAAGACTGATCACGCCTCTCAGCCACATATGGATATTTAGTCCATCAGAAGAATATTCGTTGTGTTCATTTTCCTATGCTTACGTGTAAAGGAAAATGAACATTACCGTACCGCTCTCTACGAACGTATGTCTGCATGACTTATTTACACACTCCTACAGTACAATGTACTTAATGCTCGTTTTCCTTTGCACGTTAGCGTAGGGTAATGAACATAACGAAAGTTGTTCTGATGGACTGCACATCCATATGTGCCTGGAAGGCGTGACCAGTCTAAAGGGATACGGAGCCGCCTATCTTACCAATGTTAAATTTGTTTAATTCTTGTTCCTTTTCTTAGGATCTAATAAAGTTATGAAAATGAAATTTATGTCACATTTTATTCAAACCTTACTTGACATACTGACGGAGCGTGTTTGTAATTGGACTTAAGGGGACTCAGATATATATTTTTTTAAACAGTCAATAAATAGAATAATTTTTTCCTAAAAAACAGCCAAATCTCAAATAGTTTTATATAAATCAGGAAATCCCTCCGTTAAAATGTTAACCAATATGAGACAAATTAATGATGAAAATAACACAGCTCTGTGATAAATAGTCACCTAGAAAAAGGAACATACATTTGAAAAAATTGGAAACTGAGAAAACTGCAGTTAAAACTTTCCACAGTTATGATTTTTCATTGTTAGCGCAAGTTTAAATTAAAATTGTGGCAACTTTTAATTGTTAAACTATAATGTATTATACATCATTTTAAAGAGCAGACTTCAGAGATTCGTAAAATATAAAACACATAAAAATTATATTTTTGACCATTTTAACCGTTCCGTATCCCCTTGGAAAACAATGGATAAGAAGAAAATTTTGAGATATGAGGTTTTGCCCTAACAGCGACGAATTGGTATCAAATGAAAATTGTACTATTCGGATATGCTCAAAATCCTGGAAATCTCAAAATAATATCTGATTATGAGAACAATTTTGCTTACTGTTGATAGAAGTAAATAGTCGTACAATGAATTCTAAACTTGTTCTTTCTCTCTGTTTCAGACGATCAACGTTCATGATTATTTTCGCATGGTGCTTTCCAGTCATCACATCATCACCTGTGCTATATTGGAATAATTGGTCACCACAATTGGACTGCACTGTAGAAAATGTGGTACCATTCCTTTTGGTTTGCTGTGTGGGAATCTGCACTCACGGCCTGGTCGTAACTGTTGTGGCTGTGACTCACTATAGAATCCACAGAGAAGCGCAAGAAATCAACAACAGACGTCGAAGTACAGAATCTGGCAGTTCCTTCTACTCATCAGCGGAGACCGTTCCGAGCAGCACGCCTTTGATGAACAGCAAGTCAGCTCGTACTGTGTTGCTAGTGACAGGTTGTTACTTGACGTGCTGGTCTCCATACACTATCATGTACTTCATCCGCATGACTGGTTACTCAACTCCTGTATTCGAAGTGTGTTACAGTTTCTCTCATACTTTCGCTAATATTAACTATATGATCAATCCATTTATTTATGCTTGGAGGAATACATCTGTAAAGTGTGCAATTATACGGACGTGCAAGAAATTGAGAATTTTTAAAAGCCCTTCTATTAATGGTAATCGAAGGATACCTACATTGCGACCACTATAGAAGGGAAAGATTCCTACCTTTTCCAAGAAATTACATATCATCATGTATCAAATATTGAATAATTGTCGTACTCGTAAAAGATTATCAGAAGAATCCAAGAATGCGCCTACTTTCCAAAGTTGTAGTAAATCTAATCTATCTAGTTGAGATATGAATTGGTTTATGTAGGAGATTGTTTTTTTAAAGTGATGAACATCAAACTCAAGTGAAAGCTATACTTCTTTGATTCTCATCTTAATATGTGACAAGTTGCAAGAAATTGTATCTAAGAAGAGATTTTCGTCTTTTACGCACTTTAGGGTTCTAAAATAAGCACAATATCTTTAAATATCGATGTGTGAAGGTGTTTCAGTTTGAAATATATTCCATATTGAATTATGACGTTAAGAAAATATAAATTTTAAGAAAATGTGCTTTTTTAGGATGAAATTAAGTTTTTCACTCGTTTTATTAGCAACTGTAAAATTGGAATCACAGTTTTAAAAATACTATGCAATTATTAAGTATTATATATTGAGTAGGTATGAATGTTTATTCTACATATTGTTCTGAAAAACTATATTTTATGCTTTTAGATCATAATTTTCACGTGTTTTCGTAGGAATTGTATGATGAACTTGACTGTTTTAGAAATTCAGTACATTTATTATGAATTATATACATGAAGTAGGAATGAATGAATTAACAATGTATGTTTAATATACGTTTGCTTCTTCTGTAAAAATATATTTTTCTGACTTTAGGCCCATTTCCACGCAACGGGTCATATATTTAGAAATTAATTTGTAAAATGGAATAATTAATTATTGAAAGTGCGAAGATCATGCAAATCTAATTTAGTGATACTGCAGAATTCTTCATATATTTTTATTCTATATTTTATATGATCTTCATTTCGGGGAGTTAAGAAACAAAACATCGTATCTCACAATGCTCCTCCTAACCATTATTTTCATTAAGACTGGTTACACCTCCAAACCATTCCATAACACAATTTCCATTGTGTTCATTTTCCTATGCTGATGTGTAAAGGAAAATGAATCTTAAATGTATTATACTACAGGAGTCCGTAAATACGTCTTGCGGACATGCATTCCTACAATACGGTACAGTAAGGTTCATTTTCTTGTACACTTATGCATAGGAAAATGAACACAACGAAAATTGTTCTGATGGGATGCATATGTGGTTGGGAGATTTGACCGGTCTTAAGGAAAACAATGGATATGAAGTGCATTGTGAGATACGACGTTTTGTTACTTAGACCCCGATTTATTGTGGTTTATTCGTTAGCAGAATACTGTAAATAAATATTTTATTAGTAAACTTTCTGATCCTATAAGTTACACATTTTAAAAATATTTCCTTTGTAGAAGAATATTTGTGACATGACCGTCAGTTACACATTTACCCAGAATAATTTATTTTAATGAAAGTAGAAGAATAAGATGATAAATCATGAATGTAATTATAATTTTATCCCATATGTTCTGTTATTTATATTATAGAATGTGAAAGAACAGTTCACTAGACTGATGGTGTTCAGAGTAGAATGTCTCGTTTACGATAAATCCTTGAACATTTATATTCAACTGTTAAACACCAACATTCATAAGAAATAGCTTTAATACAACTTTTTCTAACATAATACGACCTTAGTGATACAGAGAATGTTAAATTGATAATTATACTTAACATTTATTAACGTTCATTTGTTTTAGAATGAGCATAGTCTTCATCGTTTGAGGCCAGGTGTTATCAGTTGTTATTCTAATTGGAAACGTAGAAATTGATCGTAACTACAGTATATTGATCTTAACAGGCTCAGAAGTATGATGAAGCGGCGTTGGGAGAAATAATGTTTCTGCTACAAGAAACTGCTGGAATGGAGTAATCAGCCGGCGTTACATTGGGTTATACGATAGTTATTAGAGCACCAAATGTTCAGGATATCGTTGGAGTTGCACAACAACGAAAACGATACACTTGGTAACATTTTGTCGTTATTTTAAAAAACTGTTCGCTAAGGACGATTTACAGAAAGAGTTGTAACACTGAAATAGATAAGAGAATATAGAAGAAAACTAATACTTTCTGGAAGTATAAATTAATTTTAGTTTCTTCGTTTTCAAAACATGTTTAGACAGTCATTCTATAGGTTTTCTCCACAGACTTCCATTGAGAACGATATTTTCGAAAGACGCAGTGAATGTTACAGTCTGTTTCAGTATTATTTGCTTCAGTTTTATTTCCTGTTCATTTTCACACCAGGCAAATGCTGCGCTGTACCTTAATTAAGGCCACGGCCGCTTCCTTCCCACTCACAGCCCTTCCCTGTCCCATCGTCGCCATAAGACCTATCTGTGTCGGTGCGACGTAAAGCAACTAGCAAAATATTTCCTGTTCATTATTGTATATGACAAATTGTATTAATTCTACTGAACTGTTACATTAATACATAAATACATTATTTACTAAAAAAATATTGAAAAAATAAAGGGCTTGACTGAAACAATATTAGAGAAGGACAAATGACTTATCACTTTGGATTATTAAATCACTATTCTTATGATTCTTATGAACACGTGCAGTGAACTGAATGATTGTATATTATGGTAATACACTACACTGATCTATTTTCATATCACCTACACTACAGAATTATTTAACAGTGTAATTAATGTTGTCATACGTTCGTTTATTAAGATTCTTAATAATAACGTACAACTCTAATTAACACACTCCACACATTGCGCATGGAGACTCGGCGGAGGGTAATGCTCTTTTATTTTTATTTTCTGCTTAGCTCGCTGGATTACCGATTAGAGCATCTTTATGTGCTACGAACTGTCACCAACTGTTACGAAAGAGCTCCCAGAGTTGTTGCGATTGCGTGCAAAGAGGTTCTGGAGATGTAAGTCCCCAGGTTAGGGGACAGAGATTGGTCTGAATTTACAAAGATAGGTTACATGTACTAAATTCTCTTTTTTTCTTGCCGTACGAGCAGTATGCGCCACGGCTAAAGGAAAAGATGCTCGAAGAGAGTGAGTGTGGTCCATACCAGAGATGGGCCTGGATTTGGAAAGATTGGTTGCAGCGACTACCAGAGCCTTTACTTATGTTTTATTCTGCGCAGGTTGGTAAAGGAAGCTGTGATTTATGAATTCTGGGAATGACGTCATGTCGGCCAGTGGCAGTACTATTAGCTGGTCGACTAATGGAAATGTTTCATCAGGTTATAAAAGTAAATGTGCCTTTTAGGGATTGTGGGCGGGTCCCTGGTATTCATAATGAACACATCTCTCTTCTAAAAGCATTTTAAAGTAAGATTCATATACATTTACTCGCGAACTTGTGTGTGTGTTTTTTTTGTTGCTATTGGCCTTACGTCGCACTGATACAGATAGGTCTTATGGCGACGATGGGACAGGAAAGGGCTAGGACTGGGAAAGAAGCGGCCCAGCATTTGTCCGGTGTGAAAATGGGAAACCATGGAAAACCATCTTCAGAGCTGCCGACAGTGGGGTTCGAACCCACTATCTCCCGAATACTGGATACTGTCCGCACTTAAGTGACTGCAGCTATCGAGTTCGGTCTTATGTGTTGCATGCTGGAATGTGTTAACTGGGGCGCTACCAATAAGGGTGCCAAAGGGACTGAGGACTCGTAGAGAAGAGCAGCTAGAGGTAGATCCACGTAATCAATAAGGATACTGTTTCTAATCCAAAGAATACGTTTTGCACTTCTTTTTGTGTTCTATATTTACATAACTTAGCTAAATATTGGTCTAATCCACTTCATATAACACACAGTACAAACTGAAATGGAATGTGAAAGCTTTGTTATATCACAACTTGCATATGGTTCGCCGGGCAGAGTGGCTCAGTCGGTTGAGGCGCTGTCCTTTCGGCTCCAAGTTGGAAGGTTCGATCCAGGCTCAGTACGGTGGTACTTGAGGTGCTCAGATACGTCAGCCTCGTGTCGGTTGATTTACTGGCACGTAAAAGAACTCCTGCAGGACAAAATTCCAGCACCTCGGCGTCTCACGAAAACCGAAAAAACAGTTATTGGGGCGTCGAAACAATAACATTATTATTTTATCTCGTTCATGTAATGCAAAGTTACACTTTCAACTTGAATGATTATTCCAAAGAAACATAATTTACTTCGTTAGTTTTCAAAACATCGTTGTTTTTATCTTGTATTCCAAGGAAGTTTCATTCCAATACTTTTATATAACCTCCAGGAAACTATGAAGAATAGTAAAACCAATAGTGATGGTATCTGAGGCTCCTATAAGAACATAATTTTAATCGTGTTGCTGTAGTAATATTTAGATACTCCCAGCAGACAGTTCTGGCAAATTCTAATAATATGTAGGTGACCGAGTCATGAGGCTAATCAAGTGAACGTCGCACTGTCGAATAAGCTCTCACCGAGTTTCTTTGTATTAAGCAGCTAAACATATGAGACAACTGTTTACATTACAAAAGGCTTCAGATTTCTGTGTGTTAAAATAGGCAATTCTTGTTTGATCAGAACATTCTCTGGAAGGTTCTAATGAGAGAATTTATTATATTATATTATATTATATTATATTATATTATATTATATTATATTATATTATATTATATTATATTATATTATATTATATTATATTATATTATATTATATTATATTATATTATATTATATTATATTATATTATCATTAAAATGTATAAATGTAATTTCATATTGTCTAATTGAAAGGACTCGATTATTTGCATAATGAAGGTACATTACGTATGCGCAAGTGTGAGAGTTTTTGATTAGCTAGAGGGAAGTTTTCCAGATAGAATATTTGAAAAATATAACCTGACACTGAAAATAAATCACTGAAAATGTTTTTAATTAAGTACGCTTTCTACCTCAAATAGAGAATATTTTGTGATACCAGTCCTTTTAATTTTCGTATCCCCTAATTTTTCTGCATATTACCTGACACATATTCTTACGCCGATACCCCAATTTGTGGTCCATACATCTTCATCTTCAGTGGTGCGTCATACGTCTTATCCTTGTGTTGTGAATGGAGCATTACTCTGATGAATACTGAGTTGGTAGTATACATTCCATGTCTTCTCTGACAAGATTATCTTTAGTTTACTTTATCTGAATGATCCTTGAAAACATTAAAACAATTACCTACTTATGAGTTTTAACTTGGTAACAGATGTTTTATAATTCGTATCTACCTCTGGACGTTGCTTGCCCTTGCTATTAATTATTTTAAATATACTAAATTGAAATAGTATTTGTAATATATGGACAATATAGTATTACTTTATAGAGTTCAAATATTTATCGCAAGTATCGAAGTATTATGTATTTTTTGTAAATAAAACACCGTGATTTTAAAGCACAACGTTTTCTTTAATTTCTTGCTCCCTATAGTATTCCTGTAAACCAGCAGTTTCCAATCTACTTCAGTTTTGATCCACCTTTTGTCTCTGCAAATACCATGCCTCCCTCAAAGACTATTATTAACATATATTTTCGTCTTATATTTGAAATATGTTGAGAAAGTGAGAGGATTTAAAAATACATGCATGCGCAGTAAATAACTTTCTAAATGAGTGAGTGAGTGAGTTTGAAGGAAGTATGCAGGTTTTGTATCGTCATTGAAGAAAAATTACCTGATGGACTCCATATCTAGTATGTGGCTGGGAGGCGTGACCAGTCTTAAGGAAAATAATTGGTAGGACGAACATTGTGACATGTGAGGTAATGTTTCTTCAAGGATGATATGTAAAAATAATCATGGTAGCAGTTAATATCAAAATGCTGCTTCAAATGTGAAATACAGTATTGGTCCTAAGGAAAGTTTAAATACACGTGTGTCTAAATAAATTATTTCTGCTCACATTAGTTTACTTGACAATTTTTGAAAACGGTAATTTGCTATTAAGAATTGAACCTGTGCTTTAGTAAATGGCCCTTCCAGCTTGGTCTTTGAGGATCTGTAGTGGGAGAATGATCTGAATGAAGGTACTGAAACAAACCTTACAAAATGGGCCTATTGGTAAAAGACGAATTAGGCGTCCGATGGAAAGATAGACTGAGACCATAACAGATACATGGTCTGATACTTATCTGAAGGATAATAATAATTGTGTTGATAATGATGATGAAGAAGTGAAGTGCACAGGTACGACTCTTTACACTCCTATTTATCAAATTTAACCAGCAAGAAAACAGAATATCAACGGGATCGAACACATTGTTTTTCTTTATGACCTCTTTTATTTTCGGAGGAAAATTGTTAAAACACCTTACGTCACTTTCCACTTTCAACCATTGCAAACTCTACGAAAAGAAAATGATCTTACGAAAAAAGTGTTAATATCAATCTGTTACAAGTTTCAATAATGAGTATTTATTAATTTCTCTATTAATTTTTCTTCCAACTATATGGTCTTTCCCCCCTCTTCTAATTAGTTCACGGCCGCAGATGGCTCACGCACCTCAGGTATGACGCCCCCCGCCACTTTGGAAAAATCTGCTCTAAAGTACTTAAATAAAATTTTATAAGTCAATGTAGTTGCAAGTATGAAGAGACGTGTGATAATATAATCAACAGACTTGAATTGTGATAACATCGCATAGAAATTCATAAGACAACAACGGAAGAAATGGGAAGATCGTGAAAAGACAAAGTATAGGTCGCACAGATTCCCAAACCTCGTATTGTTAGAACAGGCTCTAAACTACATGACATGCAATTATATTTATTGATCCAGATCCTAAATAGGAAACATATATTCTTCATACTTCTCCCAGAATTTTCTTTTCGATATGGTAATTACATCAACGCAATATTTATTATTTCCCAATCACGCAACATTTCTCAATAAGAATTAATAATTCTAGAACTGATGTTTGAAGAATAACATCTGCAGTTACTAGCATTTACATGTTATAGTATAGTATATAGTTAACGTCCCCTTTCTGACCTAATAGCCAGGTGGAGATGTAGAAGTTCAGGTTCCACATTTCTTTTATGTCACTGAGGAGGAAAGGTTGACGTCGTAGACATCACGACTTGATCGGCTATTTCTCCCAGTGAGAAAACACTGTCATAGGAAATTCCTCCAGTACATATTTAGATAGTTGGCTTAGCTGATTGGACAATAATTGGCTGGAGACAATATCGGAAAAACTCTGGGAGAGCTGCAATTACGCAGTAAATGTAAGTTCCATTGATAAGAAATACGAATTTCCTAACGTAATCTGTCCTTCAGCACACTTTTACGTATGTTGACGAAGGAGAAATAAATTATATGGCAGTCAGTTTTCATAGCTTTCGGGAAACCTCTGATAACTTAATTCCATTTTTCTTTCAGCACACACTTCCGCTGAGGGAGAAATTGCGCGGTAAAGTAAAGTAAACTTGTGTCCTCATCCCGAGGGTGCAGTTATTTTCAGGAACACCCCTCACTGAGGTGAGCTGCATGTCCCGTTTTAACCACATACCATCCCTCCTGTCATTCTTAAATTTCTTACGGTAGCGGGCATCGAACCTCAGCCCCCGAAGACGGAAGCTAATACTACTAATCGTTACGCCACGGAGGCGAATATTTGCACGGTGATAAGCTGTCACCGTCTTCTGGATGACTCCTATGTCGTAATTCCATCTTCTTATCAGCGCACTTTTCTGTTGGGAAAGAAGGAAGAAATTGCACGGTGACCAACCGTCATGTAAGAAATGTTAATTTTGTTGAAATGACAGACAACTGTAAAGAGATTTCCAGTTATTTAAAATCTGATTTCTGAATGGAAGATTTAAGTCTCCCAAAATAAGGGCTATCAAAGAGAAAAGCAAAACATAGACCTTTTTGATAGAATACTAATTCAAATATGTCATGGCATATACATTAAAAAAATTAACCTGAATCTAGTGATCGTCAAGGTCCAGGGGACCGAGCATCGCCGTTTAAGAATGATGAAGAGAACAGGAGGAAGTGTAATATTTCACAGCGTTGTTACCTCACCAATGTCTTAAAAGTGTTTGAGAAGCAAGGGAATATTTAGAACTCTACAATCACTCCATTTTCTTCTGAATATAGAACGGAAATCATCATCCATGTTCCGGGTTTAGTGTCTCAGAATGGTTAAGGCGCTGGCTTTCTGAGTCCAAGTTGTCATTTTCGATGCTGGCTCAGTCCGGTGCTATTCGAAGGTGCTTAAATACGTCAGCCCCGTGTAGGTAAATTTACCGGCACGTAGAAGAATTCCCGCGGGAAACGATTCCGGTACTTCGGCGTATCCGGTAACCGTAAAAATGGTTAGTGGGACGTAAAAGCAATAACATTAAAATGATTATTAATCACCCATGCTTTTAGTAATACAGTACCTCTATTTCTTTTAAGGAAAATGCTGTAACTTTCTTTGCTTAAATTTTGAAGTACTGTAAATGCTTCCTTACGGTAAAGGTATTCTACTGGCAATTCCAAGTCCGCGAGTACAAGTACAGAAGAAAGGAGTGGTGGTAATTACAGTTTTAAGAAGTAGTACAATTGGACAACTAATCAGAGGGAAAACCGAATGGGTTCAACACTTATAATAATGAAGGTAGTAAATGAAATGGAAAGAAAAGGAAAGGTGTGGAAAGGAAAGACTTTCTGGGCCTCGCAAACGTAATACCCTCGGGGTATCAGCCGAAGGAAAAGAGTACATTACCAAAGAGTTTTTTTGACTAGTTAATTCACGGAGGTTTATCTACGCTCAACCCATACAAGGGTGCACTTGCATGCTGTTAGAATGTGTTGGCTACAAATACTGGTTATCACTTTCCTAACATAAGGAACTACGTGGGATTATAGGCAAAATGTGTATTGAAAATATATATTCAAAGTAAGAAAATAAATACTTAATTACGAAAGACCATATCACGGGATTGGGTATATAACTTTGACAATGATTCTTCCGTACAAAAGTTCACCCACTTAATGTGTCAGTTAGTGTACGTACCACTTACGTGCCCATTTTCTCTGCATTATATACACTTAAACTTTCTTCTTTGCAATATAAATGTCAATTGACGGAAAGGGTCCACTAAGTTTTAAAAATATCGCAATTTAAAGACACAATAAAACCGGATTCTCTTATAGGAGGAAGTACGGATAACTGATTTATGGTGTGGTGTCTTTAGAGGCCGGGGTAGCGTGCCTGCCTCTTACTTGGAGGCCTCGGGTTCGATTCCCGGCCAGGACAGGGATTTTAACCTGGACCTGAGGGCTGGTTCGAGGTCCACTCAGCCTACGTGATTACGATTGAGGAGCTATGTGACGGTGAGATAGCGGTCCCGGTCTAGAAAGCCAAGAATAACGCACGAGAAGATTCGTCGTGCTGACCATACGACACCTCGTAAACTGCAGGCCTTCGGGCTGAGCAGCGATCGCTTGGTAGGCCAAGGCCCTTCAGGGGCTGTAGTGCCTTGGGGTTTGGTTTTTGGTTTTGGTCTTTAGAAGCCATAACTTTCAGTGTTACTTGTTTCAGTTAATATAACGATTTGTACTCAACACTTCATCAATACGTGTTCAATTTTCAGATTAATCATGTGGGTTGTCGACTTAAAAAAAACTAAGAAGAGAATATTTCCACCATAAATGCATGCCTTTCGTTTTCGTTTTGTACCAGTATTCTAAATAGTTGATGTGTATATATTTTATTATGCCTAACATGAGATTTTATATTTGCTGAAATTGATTGCCGGCTCAGTCTAACTCTTTGGTTGGATGGTCAGAATATTAGCCATCGGTGGAGATTCCCAGCCGGGTCCAGGATTATATTTACGTATAGTTAATTCCTCTGGTAAGCGGACTGAGTGTTTCTGTTCGTCTCATTATACTTCTTTTCATATACAAACAACATATCACACCACCAACTACCACAGAAAACACACAATACTGAATACCTCTTTCCACATAGAGTTGGCGTCAGGAAGGGTATTCAGCCTGAAAACTATGCCGCATTTATACAAGTTCCGAATACAGTATATTGGAATAATGGCCAATAAGAATTCATCAAGCTTTGACCGACTGAAAAGTCCAAGTTATTGTAGAAGATTTATTTCAGCTTTATGCGTCATTCATGATAGAGGTCAGCACTCGTGCAATAATATTTTCAGGGGATCTTGAGTATCTAGTGAATAAGCGCTGTAGGTCCTCACAACGCTAACTTGCTAAATTGGACAAGTCTGGCTTATGGTCGATTTGTCAGTGAGTTACACAATATATGCTTCTATATGCCAGTCTGCTAGTAAGAATAGAAGACGACTTCATCTAATTTTGGATGTCAAACAGCCAGAATGTAACTTCCCTTCTGAAGATGCTAGTAACTGTGAAGAAGATTAGGGGATTTAATCTTACAACTCAGTTTGTTACAAATCTTTAGCCCAGTAAAATACTTTATGTGCTTAAAAGAAGTTAGGATTATTGTTGAAGTCCTCTTAAGCCCACATTAGAATTATGGAGGAATATTCCATTAAGAAAGTAAAACTATCCGAAGAGGTGTGAGGCCATTAAAGAACTTCAGCAATTATTCTCTCCATCATTTCTTTTCCTGCAGATTCTAGTTATTTCTGCCCGAAGTTCTTATTAACAACAGCTTGTCAAGACATCACTCTCTGTAAGAACAATCTTATGAGCAAGTGGTCTGTCTGAGTATAAAATTGCCAATTCTTGTTGGTAATTGAGTAAACTGGAGAGAGAAACCCGTGTTGCGTCGAACATGACATGCTATACTTTTTAAGCGGGGAGCTATAAACAAAACATATACTGTACTTGAAATGCGAGGACAGAAAGAGCCATTACCGTTCACCGCACACAGCTCAAAGAATGACAGCGGTTACCGGAAGTAGTCAAGGTTTATTGGTACAGTATTCCTCGCACAGTAAAATTATGTAAACTTGACTTCACAATGTGCGCACACTACGACACATACAATCTGTTGATGCGACAGGAATCCTGGCTTGAGTGGTATGATCGTGAACCACAGTAATTTTCGGCGGCTGTAGTCTAACATTGGTCTTTAACGGAAAATTATGCCATCTCTCGTCCATTAGCACTACAGCTAGTGATAATATAATGAATTATTTACCAAATGTTGGATTGCATTTTGCGTTGCCAGCTACGCAATTGCCGATACAACATCTTCCAGTAAACATTAAACCCGTATTTTGGCAGCATTTTTCGTGATTAGCAATGAGTTGAACTATTGCCAACGTCCATATTTTTAATTAATGTAACTACTGGTATATTTTATTTTCCTTTAGTATTCTAAGAACTAAGACTATTAGGATGATATCACGTAAACACAATATTGGCATGTACGAATAACGGGTGTAAGAGCCCAGTTCTAGCTGATGTACAATTCCTATTAAGTTTCATGAATAATTTATTCATGTGCGTGAATTTTAGTTATTACCGATTTTGTATTTCTGAGTAGATACAACGTAGTTCATGTCTCCGACATTTAAGAGCACTTTTAATTTCTATTAGCTTGTATGAATAAAACGAAAAATTCTTTATAATAAGGATTTAGTTTTAACTACACTTCTGTTGTTTCAGTTAACCCGTTGTAATCAAGATACGTCTAAACGCAGTTTAGAATTGTCGTAGTTTAGTTAGGCTATATTGATAGAAATCATCGTGCTTACTGTTTCATTTATCTAGTAGGGTAAAAATATCTATTCTGCTAGAGCGTAGATGAAATAGAGTCAGGCATTTAGTAGTTACTTAGTTTCAACTCCAGTTCTGTTGTTTCAGTTAAGCTGTTGTAGTTACGATACGGCTAGGTGCAGATGAGAATTGTAGTCTACCGTATTGATATCATTAGATAGTATCTTGTCTGCTATATTCGTGTGCTATCCTGGTGTATGGTAAACGGTTGGATATTTCAACATTTAACTAAATATAAGTTTTCATTTCTATTAAAGCATAACAGTGTAAAATAATTGAAACAATCATCCGTCTTGGCACTTAGCTTTGTTGTGGAATCCTTCAGTAGTTCTTCCGAATTTCAAATTTTAATTGCAATTTTCATTTCTCTTTGCGCGTAGCAATAACCTATTGTAATTAGGAAACGTCTGACCACGGTTTAAAATTAGTATAGTGCAGTTATTTTATTAGAAATTAGCTTGTTTATTTTATTATTGCGAAATGTTTGTGTAGTAGGAGAAATATCTCTCTGAAAACTTCGTTCTTATTAGAATTCTATTGTTGTAAATAGGATAGGCTTAACTGCAGTTTAGAATTGTGTAATTCTTGTGTATTGTGACTTTTTGCACAAAATAAGTTATTTTTTAACCTTCGATAATTTGTCATTATTCCGTAAAGAATAGTTTAGGAATGCAGATGTAGGAATTTTAGGTGTGGCCAGGCATTAAGGAGTATGAGGGAGAAGTTGGAGCGTTTGAGAGAGATAATCAGGATTATCTCGGAGGACAGGAAGGAAGGTAGGCCTCCCTCAAACAATTTACAGGATACGGTAAGTGCACAAAAGGGATGGGAAGGAAAAGGGTGTAGAAGATAGGTGATCCAATGTTTTAAGGGGAAGGAAACTGCAAGCTAAAGACTCTATTCAGGAGCAGAATTCATTACAGGTGTCAGTGAAAAATTGCATGAGTTAGTGCAGGTAGAACAGCTGACGGAAGATGAGGAACAGGGAACTGTAACAGAGGAGTGCCGAAGTACGAGGAAAGGAAAAGGTAGGAAAGGGAAAGTAGGGATGACGAAACAATGTTCTGTTCAACTGAATTATTATAAAGAAAGGAATAGACTTAAGTAATTTAACAGATATATACTTACCAGATACTGTAATAGGAGCTGAATCATTGCGTGGAAATGATATAATGGATGCAGAAATATTCTCACGGAACTGGAGTGTTTATCGTAGAGATAGGATAGGAATGTTAGGAGGGGAGTATTTATTCTGGTGAAAGTAGAATTTTTCAGCTACGAAAAAAATGACAAACATGAAATTCTAGGTGTAAGGCTCATCTCTAAAACTTGATGTTTTGGAGTGTGCAAACTTGAAAAGAGTGACACTGACGCTGATTCGGAATTATTTGGTAAGATATACTGTACTATGTGGGAAGATAAGCTATGTGAGAAACGATACGGAAAGAAGCGTAGTTGTAGCAGATGATCTCAATTTACCAAATGTCAATTGGGAAGGTAATGCGAACGACAGGAAGCATGACCAACAAATGGCAAATACAGTAAGTTAATCTGGAAGGGAGAGCCGATTTAGGAAGTGATGGAACCAACTAAAGGGCAGGATATTCTGGACGTGGTGCTAGTAAAACCAGATAATAATAATAATAATAATAATAATAATAATAATAATAATAATAATAATAATAATAATAATAATAATAATAATAATAATAATAATAATAATAATCGTACGGCCTCAGCTACCGTATGCAGACATTTCGATTTGACGCCATCTGGCTGTATGCTCGTCAATTTCGTCGTTCCGTTTTACTCTAGGTCCGCTAGATGGCACACAGAGTAAACCGGATCTCTCTTGGGCGTCTATGGCTGAGATTTAATTTTGTCGGGTAAATACCAAATCTATCACCAGAGATCTTTTACATGCCGACATCGTACGACATGGAGTGTCGAATGGACTTTCTTCCGCCCTTCAAAAATCCGACTACCTCTGCCGGGTTTGAACCCGCTATCTTGGGATTCGGAGGCCGACACTCTACCACGGATCCACAGAGGCAAAATATATAGGTAAACTCTAGTAATATATGGTGTAAATGATCACAAAAGTGTTTCCTTAGTAGTTAAAAATGAATATAATAGAATGGAAGGCTGTAAAAATAGGACTATAAGGCAGTACGATGTGGCTGATTAGGCAGGCTGAGGCAGTTTTAAGCTTTAAATTATGATCGGTAGAAAATGGTACATACCATGTAACCGAGCTGTCAGTGGAGAGATGGCGTGGAATGGCATTAATACACGAATAAGTTTGAGTGATGTTTTTAAAAGTAGAAAAGTTATCAATATGAAGACAAAGTTAGAATTCCAGAGGACGAACCGGGGCAAATATTCATTTATGGGAAGAGAAGTTGGGGATTGAAATAATTTACCAAGGGAGGTGTTCATTAAATTCCCAGATCCTTTGCAATTATTTAAGAAAAGATTAGGTAAACAACAGATAAGCAATCTGCCACTTGGATGACTGCCCTAAAGGCAAATCAGTGGTGATTGATTGATTGATTGATTGATTGATTGATTGATTGATTGATTGATTGATTGATTGATTGATACTTTATTTATTATAGCGTTCATTCGTTTATTGCGTAGTGATACTTTGCCATACTGCAAACGCAGCGGTAAAAGCGTGAGGACTACTTGTCAGGAACAAGGTAACTTAGCTCGATTTCAAAAAAAAAGTCTTAGTCGGATGTACATACTGGTATGTCGAAATAAAATAAATAGATGACATACGATAAGTCGTAAACACGTATCTGCAAAAGCAAAATGGTCCATACATGCTACAGATATAAAAAAATATATTTCTGATTGTGATATTCTTAGCCTCAAAATGAGAAAATTAATTAAACAATTTTCATTAAAACTTTATGCTTAGAGCATGTTCTTACAACAATGAAATATCACACACATGGAGATGATACAAATATTTATGATATTCTGTAGTTGACTTTACCCACTCCTTTTTAGAATAACATCCACTTTTCGGCCGTTGTTGTTTCATTAATACCACGACACGTAAAATAGAAATTTACAATGTTTCATTATTTCTATTGTTATTATTTTATAGCAATTTTCAATTATTGTTTGCCCTTATAGTGATTAAAATGTAGAAATAGATAAACGAAACATGTAATATGTAAAAAGGCTTATTTTTCACACACTGAAGTTACTTAACAATACTTTCTGTAAACTATGAGCACGGCAGACTACACGTAGGAACTATGCGACTGTTCGGGGGTGCCGCTTTTGACGAAGTAGACCAAACCAAACCCCCTTGGGGCCACGGCCCCAAAGGACCATGGCCTACCAAGCGACAGCTTCTCAGCCCGAAGGCCGAAAAATTACGAGTTGCCATGCAATCGGCACGACGAGTCCTCTCAGCCATTATTCCTGACTTTCTAGACCGAGGCCGCTATCGCATTGCTAGATAGCTCCTCAATTGCAGTTCCGTAGGCTGAGTGGAGCTCGAATCAGCCCTCAGATTCAGGTGAAAGTCTGTTATCTTCCCTGGAATTTAACCTGAGACCACCGGGCAAGGAGTAGGCATGCTACTCCTACACCATGGAGCCGGCTTTGATCAAGAAGGTCTTTCGAAAATAAGAACGTATTCTACACTAATAACAATAAAATAATAGTCTAACATACTTTAAACAATCAGATGAAATCTAAATTAAATCTTTACTCACAGTTCGGATATATCCTGCTGAAACTCATTATGGACACTCAGCACAGTTCACGTCTTATTTTTATTTTTATTTTTTGTTAATCAAGCAGTCAGAAGGAAATTTAAATAAACTGACGACAGCAATTAAATGTGCACATTAAATCGTCTATTCTTGCCGACTTTATTTTACAGTGCCCTTGTTCTGCCGTGAACACAACACTAATCATAAACTGACAGCCAATGTTTTTGTTAGTAAAAACCATTTTTGTTTAATATGATTGTATAGTAAATGGGATTTTAATTATGTAAATTAATTGAGAATAAAGGTCCTCTGGGTTATAATGATTAGAGTATAACGTAAAGAACAGCAAGGTGACATCAACAACTGGAAGGATGTAGTGCCTTGATCGCCGACGAGGTGATGTATTTTCCTTGAGGGCCCACGATATTTTGAACAGCAACGAAAATATGAGTCTGATCGAAACAAATCGCTGAATAGAAGGAGAAAATCTGATAACAAATGACTACTATTCTACAACAACAAGGATCTTAGGCAAATATGAACCTATAGTCGGCGACCTTGTTGCACCAGAAGGAGATCGTTATACTCACCAACGAGTGAATATCTATGATGAAACATTGTTAGGGTATGAACATACCGAAGATGCATCGCAGCTCGCGATCGCGGTCGAGGTTTACGTCGCGGTCTATTGCTGAGCTGTTACAAGTATAGAGTATGTATTCAAGTGACAGTGGGGATAGTGATTCATTGTGCATAAGCACACGATGGTGGCTACCTTCAAATCAGTCACCCCGCCAGTGGAATGCTCATCCTATAAATCAAAGAAGGCAGGCGCTGGGGGAATATCACAACTTATTTGAAGAACTGAAACACCACCCGGACAGATTCCATTCATACATGAGAATGTCCCTTGAGACGTTCCAGTACGTATACTAAAATGTGGAATCAAAAATTGATACTGTGAAGTACGTACAATAACTACCACACGAATACATTCGCGGGCTCTGTGAACACCTGGATCAAGGGCACAGTAGAACGGGGGGATATATCACGTGATCTCAATCCGGACAAGCCAATCAGGAGCAAGCTACATCGATGCCTCCCGTTCTAGAGCGATGAGAACACAAAATTTCTTGTCATCGCGCTAGACCTTCTGGTAAATCGCGATGGTGAATGGAAGCGAGCACCTTTGATATGAACTGTTCCATTTAAAACTGTGTTTGTGTTACCAGGAGGTGACATCGAGGCATCGACCGCGATGTAAAAAGCGACTGCGAGCTGCGATGCATCTTCGGTATGTTCGTACCCTTAGTATGTGTTAAGAATGTGTTGTTTGAAGGGTGATATCTAGAATTTTCATATTAGTGTTAGCGTTCAGTTGTGTAAATCGGGTGATCTTTTCCAAAATAGCAGTTGGATCATTCACTGTAATTCAGTTTGTAAACACTTTATACACCGAATGGCCAAAAGTCACGGGAATGGAGAATGGGTATCCCATTAGAAAATGTGCTGTGTATGACCCTTTAGCGTTGCGGCTGGTTGCGGTGTAGCTGAGCAACCTGTCACAGACACCAGTATCGTGAAGATGGCAACACGGCACCGCGCAAGGGTCATAACATTGCGGAAATTACACGCGAATTTGGGTTTCTGAGGTCAGCAGTGTCGAGGGTGGATCTTATATATCGCAGAGAGAATGTTACCACCCCCATAAATCGCCGCACGTAAACACCACAGGTGTTTAACGCACGGACATCACGTCGCCTCCGCAGAAACATACTGGACTCTGGACAGGTTGCTGTGAGTCAGATCACCGCCTAGTTGAATGTCGGGAGTCAGGAACCCATTTCTACAAAGTCTGTAAGAAGGTGACGACCAACTCGTGCCCCTTTCCTGATACCTGTCAACGACGTGCACGGTCCCGTGAACATCGGCAATGGACCATGGAACAGTGACGGCGTGTGGTACGGTGCGATATATCCCGGTTCCAATTGTATCGAACTGATGGGCGTGTGAGAGTGTGGCGTATATCCCAGGAAGCTTTGGATCCTGCGTGTCAACAAGGTTGTGTCCAGGCGGGAGGTGGATCAGTTCTGGACTGGGCGGCGTTCTCATGGTAGCAATTAGGCCCCATTGTTCGGCTGCAGGGAGCGCTGACGGGTGCACGTTATGTGGACATTCTTGCAGACCATCTACATCCCTTTCTGGCCCTAGAGTACCATGGATTGACCCTCCAGATCTCCCGATCTTAATTCATACGAGTATTTATGGGATGCTCTCGATGCTGGTGTACGCTCCATGAACCCCGCACCAACTGCACGATACAAATTGTGGGTAACAGTGCAAAATGTGTGGGTTCAGATCCCTCCAGAACGATTCCAACACCTTGTAGAGTCGACGCTTAGCCGTATGGCTGCCGTTTGTAGGGCTCGCGGAGGAGCAACTCGTTATTAACATCACATTCAGTGTCTGCCCATGAATTTTGTCCACTCAGTGTAAATTGTACTTGTCTGTGTACTGGATGCAACTTTTGTGATTGTCTTCTGTGAAGAATGTTTTACCGAGCTCGATAGCTGCAGTCGCTTAAGTGCGGCCAGTATCCAGTAATCGGGAGATAGTGGGTTCGAGCCCCACTGTCGGCAGCCCTGAAGGTGGTTTCCGTGGTTTCTCATTTTCACACCAGGCAAATGCCGGGGCTGTACCTTAATTAAGGCCACGGCCGCTTCCTTTCAATTCATAAGCCGTTCCTATCCCATCGTCTCCATAACACATATCTGTGTCGGTGCGACGTAAAGCAAATAGCAAAAAAGAAAAATGTTTTATCGTACGCTGTCTTTTAGCAACTTCCCAAAAATCTGGTTATCAGAATATCATTCAAGGTAGTTTGAATAAATAACTGAAGTCGGTGTAATTAACTGAAAATTATAATCTCCATGCAAAGAACATTGACATTCAACTCATCTCATTCTTTTGGAACGAATACTGCCGTTGGCAGCCCTGAAGATTGTTCCCGATTTTCACTTCAGACAAATATAGGGTTTTACCTTAATTGATTCCACGGTCGCTACCTTGTGTATCCTATTCCAGTTCTTTCGACCTATGCGTCCTAGAAAACCTGTGTGTGATAATGCCACGTAAGACCAGTACTAAAACACAAACTGCGCATGCATGTACTCAATACACGGACATGACGGCTGCGATGACTACTCTCTCAAATAAAACAACAAAATTGTAATTCCACCTTTGATAAAATGGTCAATATAAATCATTCCGCAAAACAGAAATAAGCTACGACTACTTCATGCAGTCCAATAAAAGACAGAGCTGCTGTCTGTCAGGGCATGACTATACCCACATAACCCACGACTAAGAGCGGATAGAGCAGTGTCTGTTGAAAATAAATTATTCAAATGATTAAACTGAATGTTTAAACTTAAGAAAAAGTATCAAGTCCTCCTAAACAGGTCACTCGGAAAGATGTAGATTAGATTTTTATTAGGAATTTGAGAAATTAAGATGAGAGATATTAACTTCGGGAGAAGTACGTGCACTTGGTATTCACTCATCCTACAACAATAATGATTATTAGGTTAACCCCTGATAGTAAAGGCTACCGAATATAGAACTACTATTCGCTAAATAAGCTTGCTAGGCGTAAGTTACTAATTCTATTACTTTTAAAAAATATTTTACTCCTGCCTTCCTACTGTATTCTATCGAATCGCATCCACACCTGCTGCTCAATGGCATTGCAAGTTCTTCACTGTTCTGTCCACTTTCTGAACCTCATGCTTTGTCAGTCCATCTTTAATTCACTGAATATTGATATACACAACGTAACTGCAAATTACAACATATTCCATCCTTCCTATGTTTCTCAAAGATAAGAGTTCGTTCACTGTCATGACGCAAACGATGTCCATTCACATCTACTTCCATTTCTGGCGTCCATTCCACACCAGTTTAAAATTTGTGACAATCGCTACCCATTGCGCCCCCGGCTATATCTCCTAAGGCTATCACCGCTGGAATAATAGCGGCAAATTCCGCAGGACCATCCCCTCAGCCCGGTAGTCCCGTTTGCTCTTATTATTGTTCTGAGTGTCATATTATTCAGATCATAATTATTTAGTGCATTCTAGTTGTGCTTGATATGGAAGTGTCAACGAACAGTCGCGGGAAGCCATGCGCCCACTACGAAGGTCACACGTACAACGATAAAAGAATCAAAAAAGATAGGAGTGTAACTTGGTGCTGTTCAAGACAGAGATCGACACGTTGCCGAGGATTAATCAAGAGCCAACATGGTGCAGTGCTGTGTACGAGTCAGCATCAGTGTGGACCTCTGGATGATTGAAAGCATCTCAGTCAGGCGAAGAAGCGAACGCGCCACGAGGACACGCCAATTTTTAAAGTAGACTACGAACAAATCAGCAAGTTACTACCGAGAGGTCATTATATTGTCACAGCGCCAAATTACAAGGTAATCAGTGAGAACCGGAATCATCTGAAGAAGTTGTTCTGGAAAGGGGAATGCTTCCCATGACAGATGAAAGTAGTTTTCTTTTGAAAAACGACTACGCAGGCGACTATTTTTAATTTTCAGTGGAGCATTAGGAAAAGAAGCCTTGAGAAGTAAGTAAGATATTTTTATGGATGGCACTTTCAAGAGTTGCAGTAAGCAATTTTCGCATGTATACTTTCCAACCAGACTTTGGAAGCTCAAAATACGAAACAAATATATATCCAGTTATATCTGCTATTTTTCCAAACAAAAGGAAAGGAATATATATTTGACATTTCCACCTTCTTACTGAGGGCATACCAGAGTAACATCCAGCGACGGTGGCAGTCGATTTTGAATCGGCAGCAAATTCTTCCCGTAAAGTTTTATTTCCTGCAGCAGGGTTAAAAGGCTGCTTTTACCATACGAGAAAGTGCATCTGGAGAAAAGCTCCAGATTTGGGATTTGTTTGTGATTATATAAAGAAGAAAGAATTGATATTCCGTATACATGATGTTCTGGCATTTCTTCGACCTGAGAATATTCGCAACGGCCGGAGCAACGGGAAACTAACTCACTCCTCATTTCCCTAATATGCCTCTTCATTGATGCCTAGACTATCTAAGACAGCGGTCGGTAGAGCTGTGGAGGATCAAATCAGCCTTCGGTCTGAATAACCAACTTACAACAATACACATTCTTTACTAGTGATCATCACTGCATTGAATTGTCCAGCTTTCCTACGTTCAGCTTTCCTGTACACACTGACAAAACACTAATCCTTAATCCTTAACCACCGAATATGCCCTCATCACTTATATGCCGAACATACTGCACGTTGTGTGATACGATTTTCAATATTTATTTATTTATTTATTTATTTATTTACCAGTAAATGTACCCGTGATTCGCTACGGTATTCTACATTGTATTCGAATATCGAAGTAAATACTGTACATGCAGTAAATAAGATTGTTTTAAAATAGCATGTCTCTTAGCGTCATCCGAGAAAGAGCATGGGGAGGTCCCTATACGTTGTTTCCAATGTAAAGTGAGTTGTGATATAACGGCAGGCTCACTTGCCTACTGCCATTCACAATCAATTGGGAAGTTTACATTATAATTGCAGGCCCCATTGCCTACTGCGTGGACACAATCGATTTGGGGAGTTTTCTTTAAAATGGCAGCCCCATTTCCTACTTCCAGACAGATTACAGTTGAGGTGTTTTTATTATAATGGCAGTCAATTACCCTACTATCACTCGAAATTGAGTTGTGCAGTTATCATTATAATGTCAGGCTCCTTTTCCTACTTCCAGCCAGCTTACTGCCAGTCACACCAAGCTGGTGAGTTTCCATCAAAATAGCAGGCCACTATGCCTAATGCCAGTCACATATTAGATGAGGACATTTGTTCATAATGGCGGGCACCCTTGCCTACTGCCAAACACAATCGGGTAGGGGAGTTTTAAACAAAACTGCATGCTCCCTTGCCTTCTGCAAGTCAAATTGAGAAGTGAACAATGGTAGGCCTTCCTTACTAATGACAGTTACACAGGAGTTGGAGAAGGACCTGTTTCCTACTGCCAGTCGAAGTCGGTATGGGGAGTACTGATTACAATAGCAGACACCCCCTTTCTCGATCGCTATAAATCGACATCAGTGAATATATATAGATCGACATACGAAAGTATATGCGTGTTTACAATATTGAAGACCATTTACAGATTAACTGCTGCTAAACGTACGTCATATCGAGAAAGGATTATACCATAAGACGCCGGATTTAGTGGCCTAAATGGCTGGTCCTATGATATATCATCTATTCTTGGGTCAGATTGAGTTAGAAAGGTTGAACAGGGTAAAGGTTTTGTAAGATTATCTCACATTGCATTACTTTTCGGATAATTATGTGACAGCTACATACATAGCATTTGGCTTACATATGGCTACTGGGTGGGCCAGTTTTCGTGAAGAGTTTGATGATTCTGTATTTCATACAATTGAAAGTATGAATTACGCACGTGAAAAGTCCAAAGTTACTTCACATCGATTAATAGAGAGAAATCAAACGTAAAACGAATACAGATACGGCAAAAAGCCATAAGACCAAGGTTGTTGATCATTCCAAATTGAACGGAGATTGTGCAATTCGTTATGTGATAGGACTTTCCGAATTAAAATTGCCTGCATCTTTCGATATTCTTCGGGGATTAAAAGTGAAAAATTTAATGGCCTTGGAAGTTTTCAGTCCGTTACAGGCTAAAACGTATAATTTTGTCAAATTTTAATTATCTTTTTTCTTCTGGCAGATTATGCCGCAATCTGGATTTTGGGCGAGGAGCGTAAAAATTAGGACTTTCAGGAAACTAAACCAAAAATTATGCAGATGGTCATTATTACCCCTTAAACGGAAAGCTGTACGAAAATTTTTCCAAAATAGTCAATGTAGAGGCACACAGTCGTTACGATTTGATTTATATAGATAAGGAATCTGCTCCTTGTACAACACTTTTTGGGCTATGTCTGCTGGACTTAACCTGCAAAACTGACCATTCATGATATCTCACTTATTAATCCTCCTGACGAAAAAATGCACGTGAAAAAAGTTTTAGAGGTGGAATTCCATCACGTTTGGTCGATTTCCAGTCAGGTGGGTCTTGTTCTGTATATATTGTGGAAGAGTAAAATCTCCATTTCGGTTCGTTATAAACTGCCAGTACATTCCGGAACATGAAATGTTATTGATCTCTAAAACATACCTTTGGACAGGTGGATGCTAAATATAAATTTTGGTTCGAATATCTTCAGTAGTTTTCAAGTAAGGAATACGCTTTACACGCACCCGCTCGTGAGTTAAGTCCGATGGGACTTCCCTTATCAATCCTCGTATCGAAATGATGCACATGAGAAAAAAGGTTTAGAAGTTAATTTCCATTAAGGCAAGTAGATTTCCATTAAGTTTGGTTGTGTATATTGTATGGAAGTGCAAAATCATTGTTTCGGTTTCGTATAAACCCCCGGTCAGTTCAGGGATTTAGAAACGATATTTGCCCTAAAACCTATCAAGGACAAGTGGAATCTAAATATGAAGCTTGGTGGAAATCACTGATCTCTATACCTGGATGGCTGGTAGCTTGGGTAGCAGTAAGCCGAATAGAAGATGACTGGCGCAGTAAGATGGCAGTGAGTGCACGGTGCAGTAGACCACGAGGAGCGCGCTTGCTTTGTTTATGCTTAGTTCAGTGACGCCAGGCCTCTTGATTGTAGTTTCACGAGTGTTCTGTGCTTTGTTATTGCAAAGTAAATGGTAGTGTATTTTACGAATTTAGGTTCGTTGCCTTGTAGTATACTTGTGGATTACAAGATTCAATTTAAATATGTATGTGTTTATCTGAGTCCGCCTCTGTGGTGTAGTGGTTAGCGTGATTAGCTGCCACCCCCGGAGGCCCGGGTTCGATTCCCGGCTCTGCCACGAAATTTGAAAAGTGGTATGAGGGCTGGAACGGGGTCCACTCAGCCTCGGGAGGTCAACTGAGTAGAGGTGGGTTCGATTCCCACCTCAGCCATCCTGGAAGTGGTTTTCAGTGGTTTCCCACTTCTCCAGGAGAATGCCGGTATGGTACCTAACATAAGGCCACGGCCGCTTCCTTCCCTCTTCCTTGCCTATCCCTTCCAATCTTCCCATCCCTTCACAAGGCCCCTGTTCAGCATAGCAGGTGAGGCCGCCTGGGCGAGGTACTGGTCATTCTCCCCAGTTGTATCCCCGATCAAGAGTCTGAAGCTCCAGGACACTGCCCTTGAGGCGGTAGAGGTGGGATCCCTCGCTGTGTCCGAGGGAAAAAGCCGACAGATGATGATGATGTGTTTATCTGAAATATGAATGAAGAAACATTCTACGGGGTATTAACATACCGCAGTGTTCAGCTTATGGATGTACAAACAGAACTGATCAGTAGAAGAAGAAATCATTTCATCGGGGAGTTTTATACTGTACATAAGAATCTTCCTAGGGTAG
Source organism: Anabrus simplex (assembly GCF_040414725.1). Taxonomy (NCBI): domain Eukaryota; kingdom Metazoa; phylum Arthropoda; class Insecta; order Orthoptera; family Tettigoniidae; genus Anabrus; species Anabrus simplex. Next base: position 1,533,638,747 of record NC_090265.1, on the reverse strand, counting down.
TGTTTTGAGTTTTAGGTTTATTGTATCTTATTTCGCATATTCCGGGAGCAAAATGGCAATTAATTTTTGTAGGTTTCCTTTCTCGAGACCCGAACATCTAAGATCATCGATTAGGAGTATCAGGCGGGAGAATTGGGAGCCTTCTAAAACAGCTGTTCTCTGCTCGGATCACTTAGAGGAAGACTGTTTTGATAGAAATGGACAAACTGTACACCTTAGATGTGATATACAGCCAACTGTTTTCAATTTTACTGAACATTAACTGCAAGTAAAAATTTACTTATATTTTTTTTATTTCTCGTAATTAAACTGACGCTTTTACTGAACATTAACTGCAAGTAAAAATTTACTTATATTTTTTTTATTTCTCGTAATTAAACTGACGGTTTCGATGAAATAATTGACGTGACCTTATAACAATCTTAGAAAATGAAGTCTGGGGGAATTCTAGACCTTATTTACATCAGTAATAATTATGGGTGGGAGAAGGGAAAGTGTGGTGGGTGTCTGGGGCTATCCCATTATACAATTCGTGGTATTTGGGACTCTTAACTGGTGTTACATATATCTGATGATGACTATCAATATCGCTTTGCTAGCTGAATTTAATTAAAGAGGTCTGTAATAGTAAATTAAGCTGCAGGTAATGTGATATATTGACAAGTTTTGAATATTTGCTGGTTTTATAAATGTGTACATTTGCTTCACTGATATTTTAATTTGATAATATGCGCGTTATTTCATAGAAACAGGAATTCATTATCAAGCACCGATTGTGGTATGTCGAATCTAGGCCTGTATAGTGAGTTACTTTTATAGGTACATCATTTTAAGAATGCATAATTTCGTGGCATACATGTATACAATTTACAGTAATGTTTCCAGAAACTGGTTTTCACTTGTATTGTGTTACCGATCGCTAATTGCATGTATTCAGCACCTAAGTTAATATTTGTCGGCCGTTATTATACACTCATGTTTATTGCTATCCCGGAGATTTAGTGACCTCGGAATGACGTGTCAGTGATCCCAATGTCCTTATGCTTTGAGTGAACATGTCTCTATATTTTTAATTATTCCAATGCGCCATTAATTGCGACTTAAAATTGACTATATTATCATTGCTTCCCCATAAGGAGAGCTCTAGGTTGGGTACGCCAACATGGCGAACCGCGCACTCAACTTGGCGTACTTTCTCCTGCAGCGGAGACCTGCCATCAGCGATCCATGTATAGAGATCAGTGGTGGAAATACATCCAGTAGTTTCTAGCACTCGCGTACGTACGGCGTAATTAAGGAAGAAAATAATACAGTTAAGAAAGTTGAAATTAATAGAAAATGGATTATAACTGAAGACAGCTGTATAACGACAAATATGTAAATGCCAAGTGAATGTATTGGAAAATCAAATGCCCCTCAATAAATTATGCTGGTGTGAGTTATGGATATAATAAAGCGGTAACAGAGGAGAAATTTAGGTGCAGTGATTCTTAGGTAAACAAATAAGAAGATGACTGTGTTATTACTTAATCTATTCGAGGGCGGTTGTAACCTCCAACGATATTCCGCCAATATCCCGCAGATAGGCCGATTGACGCCTCTCTTGCCTTCTACCCAAGTAACAACCACGAATTTAAAAGCATGATGAGGAAAATGGCAATTCGTTACTTCCCTGCTGGCATGCAGTTATTGTTGCCATGGTAACCTGTAGGTTCGTTGTCGGTCTGTCGGTCACACAATGCAGAGCATGATACCAGCAGAAAATTGTAAATTTCTCCGTCATGTGAAGAGTAAGGTAAATTATGCACATAACGAAAGCTGTTTATAATAAAGAGGCGTTTCACGTACGGTAAACGGAGTTTACAGAAAATCAATAGTATAAGAGAAAATGGAGGAAAACCATTCGGGTTTTCCTATAAACCCCCCGTCTATTCAAAGATTTTAAAATGATATGCATACCGAAACCTTCCCCGGGATGAGTATACTCTAAATATGAGGTTTGGTTGAGATCTATTCAGCCGTTTTGACGTGATGGTGGAACAAACAAACAGACAAACAAAGACACGAAAAGTAAAAACCACCGATTCGGTCTTGAGTTGACCTAAAACGGATAAATATCTGAAAAATTGGCAAAACAAAATAAATTACAGACAGCGGACCCCCTACAATTTTATTTATATTGATAACAAACATTTCAAATGAGTAACAAGATCAGGTACATAGAAATAACAACTTCCAAATCTAAGTTCTCAAGAATATCCATGCCCGTAGCCAAGCCATCGTAAATCAGGATGATAGCAAAACACTTCGCGCTAATTTATTCTTAATATATTATTTACACTCCACTGGAATATATAGTTACCGCTGTATGTCAAGCCCTTACAACAAACATTCTAATGAAACTAAGACGGGAACTGCTCTTGTCCTCAATAGTAAGGTATAGAGCAATTTTCTAATTTAATCATGACATTTTTGTGGTAAATGACCCTTATGTGAATAGTATTCCCGCTTTGCATTCGAAGAGGGATATAGAGTAACGGTGCGGTTGAGTCGTAAAATTCTATTAAACTGAGGTCATAAAATCCTCATAGGAATATGTCTTTTCATGATAATGCTAAATAAAATGTATCCAAGCCTGGAGAAGCTACACAATGACATAAAATAGAATATATATTAAAGTAGGAATGGGCTATTACATGCTTCGAGATTACATTGAGGCATGGTATAACAGAGGCTTATACATTGTCATGTTACGGAGAAGTAGTCATGCTTTACATCTGTACTGTTCTGCACGCAAGATATTACGTGCTACACAATCCACTAAACAATAAAGGACTTCTTAGAAAATTAAAAATGCTTCTGGAGGATGGATCTCGCTAATTGTAATATTTCGTGCAGAAGTAATTCCAAGATATTCTTAGGTCTAGAACCAAAATATCCCTTCTTCCTCGCCTGTTGTTTATCTTGTGCCCTGCACCAACTATACGTCAGGTAAACCACACCAAATCAAACTCCATGGCACTACAGCGCTTGAAGGGCCTTCGCTTACCAAGCGACCGCTGTTCAGCCCGAAGGTCGATTACGAGGTGTCGTGTGGTCAGTATGACGAATCCTCTAGGCCATCATTCTTGGCTTTCTATACCGGGGCTGCTATCTCACCGTCAGATAGTTCCTCAATTCTAATCACGTAGACTGAGTGGACCTCGAACCAGCCCTCAAGTCCAGGTTAAAATCCCTGACCTGGCCGGGATTCAAACCCGGGGCGTGCGGGTAGGAGGCAGGCACGCTACCCGTACACCATGGGTAGGCTACATGTCAGGCTAGTTATTAAAAATTACAGGAGATCAAAGTCATGGCATTTCCACTTATTATTCAGTTAGAATGAATTACATTTAGACACTTATCGAAGAATCGTAAACAGCCTCTCGTGGATTTCTAAATTTCACTCTTTACAGTATTCCCAGAAAGTTTTTGATGTCATTTCCTATGCCAATTACTATTTTGAGAAACATTGAACAAAACTAAAGCAAAGCAAAAAAAGCAAAGCCGTTTCAATGCAGGCCGTGAAGGCGCCGGAGGAGCAGAATCTCAGCATTCCAGTATTTGTAACTTTGGCACTAAGTGGAATGGAGTGATTGACTCTATGCTTAGCTATTTCTGCCCCAATAAATGAACCATCATTTCTGATGTAGGCTAGGTGAAGTTTGAAGCCGTGTGCCTCTCCAGAAGTGAAAATACCATTTCTACAAATTTTTGACTTTCTGACTGGTGTTCGAGCCCTTTCAGGGTAAGCCGAGCATGACTCAGTCACCTCGGAGAATATAGGAGAATAATGGACTCGGTCATGGACATTAGGTGAAAAAGCGAGGCAACAAGGTGATGGTTAGTTTTTAAGATGACAGGTAGGGCCTATAGTACTAAACGAGGCCATAGAACTAGCTACAAATAGACGATTGTCGAGGCACTTAATTCATAGAGCCTTGCAAAGTGAATACTGAAAGGTATAACTGTCTATAATGAAGATTAATATACAGTACGCACAATAATAATAATTATAACAATAATTCAGGCAAAATAAAACGAACAGAGAAATTCAAATACCTAGGCGAGTGGTTAGAATTAATATTTCTGAGAAAGAGGCAATCAAGATGGGAGTGGCCTACCAGCTCGCCAAAGATATCTACAACAAACGATCAAAATTTTTCAAATCCAAGCTTACGCATTGCCGTAGGGTAATTCGGCCTGAAGCTCCAGCTGAATGCCTCTCAGTGAATAAAAACAGTTTGGCAGAACAACTAGAAGCCAATGAAAGGAAGATTCTAAGGAAAGTGGAGAATATAGGAGAAGGCGCAATAATGAACTATATCTGCATATGGAGAAAATAACAGACACTATAAGGAAAAGAAGGATTTCTTTCTACTGTCACTTACGCGAATGAGATCAGAAAGATTATCCACTCGAATCTTTTCCTACGTTCTGAATATGAAAATGAAAGGTTCACCGAGGTGGGAAAGTTTTGCAAGAATTGAGGATCTTACGTGATGACATCTTGCAACGTGGACTTTAAGGAAACATGAATGTCTACAGAGTTTTCCAATCCCGTCATCGGCATAAGACTCGTCTGTGTCTGACCGACGTAAAAAAAAAGTCCTGGTAAGGATCAATAACAACTACTGGCCTGCCAACGTCCCACTGTATTCGAAACTTTGTATCTCCATTTATCTTCTTAGTACAGTTGTATAATTGGACAAAGGTCGATGGGAGTGAGTATGGATTATAGCTGAAAAGATAAATGATGGCCTAAGGGTAATAAATGCTGAATAGAATTTAAATTATGTCCTGAGAATGGGTAGGACTGAGCTTTGCGGGAACATTTAGCCTCGTAGTGGACGAGATGTTCATATATTACATTCTAAATAAATATATATCTTATTGAAATAGGCATGTGCCTTTGTGCATATCCTATATTGAAGGGAAACAGCAGGGATGTCAATAACTTTAGAATATAAACCTGCATTGTTCGCTGGCACCACGCTAGCTGTCTTATCTCTCTTACACACATATTGTGGTGGTGGGCTCGTAAATTATGGCGACCGCAGTGTTGACCTCGGTAATGGCTGAGCTTCTAGGGCAAGGTTAATTGTTCCTGTCCCCTGGCCATTGTCCCTTCCACAGCGCTTGACGATAACAATTTATTGCTGACCACCCTGAAGAAATCTCTGCCTTGTCATTCCCCAGCCCCCGCCCTCCACCCTCACACACCATCATTCACACGGAGGCGGGGTAATCTAACGTGAAGGGTACCGTCATGTTAACGCCGCTCTCTCTGCCAGGATGTGAACTCCTCTCAGGGGAAGCTTCAGAATCAGCTGAAGGACTGTTCTCTGACTGAACACGAGGTACAGAATCAGGAAGATGAGAAAAACATTTCTCTACACTTCTCTACACTAAAATATATTTGACCTCTACCCAGAACGTCTCAACCGTAGCCTATGTTCGGTGGAAGACACTGCCTTTGGGAGGCGTTAAAGGTGTACGTGTTTCACCTAAGAGGGCGTGGGATCGTTTCCCCGTCACAAGGTTGAACATTTTAGAAACGAAATTTGAAATTCTGGAGGGTTATATGGCTGTAAGGATGAATCATTCTAAACCAAAACAGAGTTCCAGGTGGATTTCTGAGGACAAATACTGCCAGGTATAGAGCTGATCATTCTATCCCAGTTAGAGCAATGTTAAGGCTAGTGGAAGCCTTCTCCAAAGACTTGGCTTTTTTTTTTTTCCTGAAAGAACATACCATTAAAAACATATTATTCTCATATTCGCGAGAACTTCCACTTCGTGGTCGGAAAAACAAAATTGTGGATACCGTGTTTCTCACCACATGACGTCTATTTAACGTGAAATAGCTGTTAATGGAATCCTTGTCTTCGGGGAACGATGTGAACTTTACTTTCGGGTGGTGTGACAACCATCTCTCTCTCTGAATAGGAAGTTGAATGTAGGAAGAGAAAGAGGCCAGTAGGAGAAATGGCGAGGCAACAAGACGATGGTTAGTTTTTAAGATAAGACGTAGGGCCTATAGTACTAAACGAGGCTATAGAAGTAGCTGCAAATAGACGATTTTGGAGGCACTTTCATAGAGTCTTGCAAACCAAATACTGAAAGGTATAATGAAGATTAATATACGGTACACACAATAATAATAATAATAATAATAATAATAATAATAATAATAATAATAATAATAATAATAATAATAATTCAGGCAAAATGAAACGAGCAGAGAAATTCAAATACCTAGGCGAGCGGATAGAACTAATATTTCTGAGAAAGAGGCAATTCACAATTCTCTGCAACTCATGTACAGCACGTTATTTCGTTACATATAGACTACTTTCATAAAGCGGTTATCATTACAGTTCATAAATGGACCATGAACAGCGTATAGAAAACGAGTCACTCCACGTTCACCCCATCTAAACCCAACAATGAACTCCTTCAGGGTGGTAAACCATTCAGAATGAACTTATTGACATAGCATGGTGATTCAATATGAGCTCTTCAAAAGTAATTACACAAATAGACATTGTATGACACTTCCATCGATATAAAAATAGTGCTGTCTTATCCTCTAAATGTGTGTGTGTTGTCGACGATGAGATAGGAAAGGGCTAAGAGTGGGAAGGAAGCGGCCGTGGCTTTAATTAAGGTACAGCTCCAGCACTTGCCTGTTGTGAAAATGGGAAACGACGGAAAACAATCTTCAGGGCTGCCGACGGTGGTATTTGAACCCACTATCTCCCGAATGCAAGCTCACAGCTGCGCGCCCCTAACCGCACGGCCATTCTTATATTTTTCTTTGACTTCCTTTCATCTTCCTGTCTTCGTTGTTTTTCATTTTCTTTCTCAACTGCAATTTGCTAATCGTAAAAGATTTGTTATTCTTGACCGAGTAATGACCGGACTTAGAACATAAAAGAGTTTGTGCTTCTCTGATGTAAGAAAGTTGTTACGCTTCTGATATCTGAGTAATATCATAAAGTAGACTGTGTGCGATTGTGAGTGGCTCGACCCAGCTTCATAAAAACCAGCCACGAGAAGGAAGTGAACGTTCTCAAAAAGTTTATGATACTCCTATGCGCCTTGCGAGATTTTGTGCTCCCCGCCCTTCGCCTACCTTTGTACTTTCCCAGGGATTTCCTGAAATGCTTACTTACGGACATATCGCAACATCATGGTATACAGCCGGCCACAGTCCTAAAATATTTGAGGAGATTGCTCGAGTTTTGTGCCATAGGCCTCGTGAGGAGGTGCACTAGTGATGCCCCGAGCGGAGGAAGAAGATGAAACCAGGCGGGAGACAGTAGCTAACGTATCCCATTTCCGCTGTGAACTGAATATTTTGAGCGAAAAGTTGACATATTATCTTTTATAGGCACACAATCAATCGTTTATGGTTTAAGTAAGTGAAATGAGTAATGCCTTATTTCAAGGACGGAATGACATTAGTAGACGAATAAACTTGAATAGGTTTTTTTAAAGTATGAAAGACCATAGTATGAAGTTGGAATTCAAGAGGACAGATTGAGGTTAATATTCGTTTATTGGAAGAGGAATTAGGGATTGGAGTAACGTACTAAGGGGGGTGTTCGGTAAATTTCCAAATTGTTTGAAATAAGTTTGAAGCATTTTACATGAAGCAAATGAAACTAGTAGATGCCATGTGCTCTATTTTCCTTGCAGAAATAATAATAATAATAATAATAATAATAATAATAATAATAATAATAATAATAATAATAATAATAATAATAATAATAATAATAATAATAACGTTTAAAGAAGGCGTTCTTAACTTTCTTCGTTTCACGGGCCCCTCTTAGAATAGACCCTTGCTATAAAAATAAATCAACACGACCTTTCACGCTATGAATACACTCCATTTTATTGAAAACTTATTGCTGTCGGCCTCTGTGGTGTAGTGGGTAGTATGATTAGCTGCCACCCCCGTAGACCCGGATTCGATTCCCGAGTCTGCCAAAAAATTTGAAAAGTGGTCGGGAGGTCAACAGAGTAGAGGAGGAGGCTCGACTTCCACCTCAACCATACCCGAAGTGGTTTTGCCTGGTTTGTCACTTCTCCTCCAGAAAAATGCCCGGATGGTAAGTAACTTAAGGCCTCGTGGGCAAGGTACTGGTCCTTCTCCCCAGTTGTATCCCCGACCCAAAGTCTCACGCTCCTGCACACTGCCCTTGAGGCAGTACAGGTAGGATTCCTCGATGAGTCTGGAGAAAAACCAACCCTGGAGGGCAAACAGATTAAGAAGTAAAGAAAGAAAGAAAGAAAGAAAGAAAGAAAGAAAGAAAAGTGATTGCCCCATACAGAGTAGAACGTACACAAGTAGGAAAAATAAACTAACTTAACCAAAACTTGTTTTTCATTCTTTATCAGGCAAAAACTAATGGCCACTAAATACAGAAATTAAATACAATCATCAAACAGCCTACAAAAAGAAAAGAAATGGCGTATGGCTTTTAGTGCCGGGAGTGTCCGAGGACATTTTTACACAGGAAATCATAGCGCTTAGTAGACGAGAGAGAGAGAGAGAGAGAGAGAGTGTGTACAGTTCTACACAGTAAAGCATAGCACTTAGTAGACGAGAGAGCGTGTACAGTTTCTACACGGTAAATCATATCGCTTAGTAGACGAGAGAAAGAGAGAGTGTGTGCAGTTTTTACACAGTAAAGCATAGCACTTAGTAGACGAGAGAGCGAGTACAGCTTCTACACGGTAAATCATAGCGCTTAGTAGACGAGAGAGAGAGTACAGTTTCTACACAGTAAAGCATAGCGCTTAGTAGACGAGAGAGCGTGTACAGTTTCTACACGGTAAATCATATCACTTAGTAGACGAGAGAGAGAGAGAGAGAGAGAGAGGGAGAGAGAGAGAGAGTGCAGTTTCTACACAGTAAAGCATAGCACTTAGTAGACGAGAGAGCGAGTACAGCTTCTACACGGTAAATCATAGCGCTAAGTAGACGAGAGAGAGAGAGTACAGTTTCTACACAGTAAAGCATAGCGCTTAGTAGACGAGAGAGCGAGTACAGTTTCTACACGGTAAATCATATCACTTAGACGAGAGAGAGAGAGAGAGAGAGAGAGAGAGAGAGAGAGAGAGTGCAGTTTCTACACAGTAAAGCATAGCACTTAGTAGACGAGAGAGCGAGTACAGCTTCTACACGGTAAAGCATAGCGCTTAGTAGACGAAAGAGCGTGTACAGTTTCTACACGGTAAATCATATCGCTTAGTAGACGAGAGAGAGAGGGTACAGTTTCTACACTGTAAATCATATCGCTTAGTAGACGAGAGAGCGTGTACAGTTTCTACACGGTAAATCATATCGCTTAGTAGACGAGAGAGAGAGAGTACATTTTTACACAGTAAAGCATAGCGCTTAGTAGACGAGAGAGCGTGTACATTCTACACGGTAAATCATAGCGCTTAGTAGACGAGAGATAGAGTACAGTTTCTACACAGGAAATCATAGCGCTTAGTAGACGAGAGAGCGTGTACAGTTTCTACACGGTAAATCGTATCGCTTAGTAGACGAGAGAGAGTACAGTTCTACACAGTAAAGCATAGCGTTTAGTAGACGAGAAAGCGTGTACAGTTTCTACACGGTAAATCATATCGCTTAGTAGACGAGAGAGAGAGAGAGTACATTTTTTACACAGTAAAGCATAGCGCTTAGTAGACGAGAGAGCGTGTACATTCTACACGGTAAATCATAGCGCTTAGTAGACGAGAGAGAGAGTACAGTTTCTACACAGGAAATCATAGCGCTTAGTAGACAAAAGAAAAAAAGGACATGTTCGGCTCGCCAGATCCAGGTCTTTTTATTTGACTCCCGTAGGCGACCTGCGCGTCACGATGAGGATGAAATGATGATGAAGACGACACATACACCCAGTCCCGAAGCAAGCGTAGTTAACCAATGATGGTTAAAATTTCCGGACCTGCCTGGAATCGAACCCTGGATCCCTGCTACGAAAGACCAGCGCGATAACCATTTAGTCATGGAGCCGGACACATTTAATACTTTTGTTTGTCATGCATAAGAAATACAAACTTCGGAACTCTTTCTAAAACACCCATAGCTTCATGATCATTACTACGCATTGCAAAAATAACGTTTCTCAGACACCCTACTGCTGTTCACGTTAAAACAATAGCGAATATAAATTTAAATTTTTTATTGGACTTCAACAACCCCCCTGAAACCCATCTATAGATCACAGGTTAAGAACTCCGGTTTTAAAACTTTGTTAAGAATATTTTGAGCGTACTCAATACATTCACGCGATGTACACGTAGACCCAGTGAGAGTTTCTCCTCTGAATGTGGATTGTATAATCCTAGCCGCTTGAGAACAAAGAAGGACACGACTCAGAATACATCCGAGATGCTCATTCCTATTCCTTGGTGACTGGTGACGCTCAGAGCCACTCACTAAGCCATTCAGCCATTGCCCATTGTTCCCGAACTAGAACGTGACTACAGTAACCCATAAAATCAGCTATTTGCAAATAGAGAATTAAATATTTCATTCACTGAGGCTTGCTGACTGAACGCTGACGGTTTTAACAGTCTATTTATAGTGAGGATGTATACTACCACTCAAAAGGTTTTGATCATCTCTCATTATAAGAATTTAATGGAAAAATGAGGTGAAGAAAGTTAATACGTATTCATAAATGGTTATTTAATGAAATAAAAATCTAGAAAGTATTATTTAGATCCATTAAAAGGTACTTTATGTATTAATTATGAATTTCCTTTACCCTATTCTAAGAATAAGAATTCCTATTAGGTGTGAAAATGTTTTCTCGGAAATGTTTCTCCATTCCTTCTCCAAATGGCTCCACAGTGCATTCACGTTAGTCAAGTGTCTCTTCCTGACCCCTCTTTCCAGTGATTCCAAAGATGCTCAGTCGCGTTGCAGTAGGGGTTTGAGGAGTCCATACTATGTTTTACAGTTTTTTCTTTTTTACTATCTGCTGTACGTCGCATCGACACAGGTATGTCTTATGGCAATAATGGGATAGGAAAGGCCTATGAATGGGAAGGAAGCGACCGTGGCCTTTAATAAACGTACAACGCCCTGAATTTCCCTGATATGAAAACAGAAAACCACGGAAAAACATATTCAGGGCTGCCGACAGTGGTGTTCGAGCCGGCTACCTCCCGAATGCAAGCTGATAACTATGCGACCCAAACCACTCAGCGACTTGCCCGGTATTCCTTTTTTCCAGTTCTTTCCACTCTTCTAATCGTTCCACAAACTTCTTGCATAGCGAAGATGTTTAGTATCATTATATTTTTTCAGTATGAAGTCCATGCCAATTAAGCGTATTCCAGATAGTTTTGCATAGCGTTGGAGATACTGTTCATTATTCATAACTCCCTCATTTGTGACGATATCACCTATATTAATGCCACAAAAGCAACCCACACTATCAATGAGCCCCTTCCAAGTTCGACTGTAATGTATATACGCTGAGGTGACGTGCCTTCCTTTTTTTTTTTTTTTTTTTTTTTTTGTACACGTCGAACAAACTTGTGCCAAATAGTCCGAATTTCGATTCATCCTACGGTGTACACTGATTACACTGAATAGCAGTCCAAGTTTTATACTTTTGGTCTTGCTGACGGCCCTTAGTAGGAGCTTCTTTGCTTCATCACATCCTTAGAGATTTGCAATCTGAAGTCACCTCTTTCCAGGAGAAACACTTACAGGGTAATCTCTCAACTGATCAATTTCTGTTGTGATCATGGGCACTGTTTTGAAGCAGTCACGTTCGCTAGTCACTATGGATTATTTATCTTCACTTTTGATGTCACCTTAGGGCTTGTCTTGCGATGGCAATCCTTATTACTCTTGAGTAGGCACGTACCTGTTGACAGTACAATGTACAGTCCCCAAGGACACATACTCTTACTTTGTTTGCTATTTTATGCATACTATGACCTGCTGCGTGTAAGCTAACCATTGCAGCACTTTCTTCTGTTGAAAGTCCCCTCTTTTTTCTAATTTAATATGTACTCTTTACAGAAAACAATGCCTACATTAAGTTTGACCTTGAATCATTAAAATGATTTTAACAGCTAATGCTGTATCTACAGTGTGTTTCTCTCATTGGTTGGCCCGCAGGTGCGCCCAGCTTATCTGCCTCCCCTTGACTCATCACTACCTGCTCCGCGCATTGCAACCAACACAGCACTTCGCTCACTTTATCCGTGCATGCCATGAGATAACAATTACAATTAAGAAAATAAAAATTAAGGAAATGAGAATTAAGAAAATTAGTAAGTAAGAATTAGCCTCCGTGGCTCAGGCGGCAGAGCGCCGGCCTCTCCCCACTGGGTTCCGTGGTTCAAATTCCGGTCACTCCATGTGAAATTTTTGCTGAAAAAAGCGGAGGCGGGACAGGTTTTTCTCCGGGTACTCCGGTTTTCCCTGTCATCTTTCATTCCAGCAACACTCTCCACTATCATTTCATTTCACCTATCATTCATTAATCATTGCCCCAGAGGAGTGCGACAGGCTTCGGCAGCCGGCACAGTTCCTATCCTCGCCGCTAGACGGGGGCTTCATACATTCCATTCCTGACCCTGTCGAATGACTGGAAACAGGCTGTGGAATTTCATTTTCATTTTTTCAGTAAATAAAAATTAAGAAAATAAGCTCGTACCTTATTACAAGACGTTTCTAGCATCGTCTTGTGAAACTCAGATTCACACACGTAAGTTCGTCTTCCGTAATTGAGGCTACCAGGTGTATGCATAAGTTTTTCCGGGTTTTTGGTAAAAACACGTAATTTTCAAGGGAAATTCATTTTTTGTTTATTCAAAATATTGGCCATCGGCTTCTACACACTTCGCCCATCTTTCAGGTAAGTTTATGAATACAATGCCAGAAATCTTTTGAGGCAAACGATTCGTCGAGCCATTTTCCAACTTCCTCGAAATTGCTGAAGAGCTGCTCTGTGAGCGCGTACCACATTGATGCGAAGGTGGTGCTAGTTCGCGGTGGTACGGCGGGTGCGGAAGGATGTCCCATCCAAGCGATTTCAAGGTGTCTTTCACTGGCTTTGCTGTGTGAGACGGCGCATTGTCGTGTAAGAAAATCACTTTGCCCTGTCTTCTGGCCCATTGCGGTCGTCTTTCAATCAATGCGTGATTTAAATTAATCATTTGTTGGCGATAGCGTTGTGCATTAAGGGTTTCGCCAGCAACTGCTCCTTTTCGCACTTTTGTGGTCTACCAGAGCGCGCACTGTCTTTCACATTTAAATCACCACGTTGAATTGTCGAAACCATGCCTCACATGTTCTAATCGATGGAGCATGTTCACCGTATGTTTCTACCAGAAACGATGACTTTCCCCAGCCTTTACCTTTTTATTACATAAGAAAAGCAATGCGTGCCGCAAATATTCTTTTTCAGACACAAACGTCGATAAGATCACTGAACGATACAACGCAGACGCTAGTGTTTGGCAGACTCAACGTGTGTCTGTTGGTAGGTTAATGTCAGACAAACAAAATGACGTTTGTGTCAAATTCATACGCTGTGTACTGTTGGCTGGCGCCATCTCTTAATCAAACCGGAAAATACTTATTCATACACCTAGTTTCAATTTTAACATTTTCATAGCCTGCCATGCTGAGCTCTTCGAAACCCTGACTTATTGTACAAGTCGTCTTAGATATTTTGTAGGCGTATTTCCTAATCTTTCTACGATTTCATTCGCTTTTTCCTCGTTAAGTACACGCTTTTTAACACTTCGTTTCTTGTCGAGTAAAGAACTAGTTCCCCTCAATTTGTTTACGAGTTTCTGTACGGTCTCTCTATGTGGAGGGCGTACACCTGGAAACTGTGTTGCAAATCGCCTAACGACTTCCCTACAAGACTCTGTTTTCACATAATTATCGTACATAAATGCCCCTTCCTCTGCCGTGTACGGATGTGGAGGCATTATGAGAATTATACCCCTAAGTAACACTTCACAACTCGAGAACAGTTGGAGCGACAGATCAACAATTAATACACGTTATAAGCATGGACCCGAACTGCAAAGTGCGGGCATTACCGTGCTGACGCTGCGCTGTGTAACGGGAAGTGATGAGTCAACGGGAGGCAGGTACGGTGGGCGCGCCTGCCGGCCAACCAATGAAAGAAACACACTGTAGATACAGCATTAGCTGTTAAAATCATTTTAATGATTCAAGGTCAAACTTAATGTAGGCATTGTTTTCTGTAAAGAGTACATATTAAATTAGGAACAAGAGGGGACTTTCAACAGAAGAAAGTGCTCACTGTTTATAGTCAACTTATGTGAGCGACATCTGTTGAATTACAGAGACATTCTGTTTCAAAAGAACATTAGGGTAAGTGTTTCTGTAAAGGACCATCAGTGCTTCATCTTAAGAACGTACATTATTCATGAAACAAGGACAGAATGATGTAATGTGTGTGTGTAATAATACATTTTTTCATTTTCTACTAAATGCTTTTGCGGATTTCGGAGAAGCCCAGATGCCCAAATTTTGTCCCACAGAAATTATTTTACGTGGTGGTAAGTCTACAGACTAAGACTCAGAAATCCAGCGCTCTACTGTCTGAGCCAATAAGTCTTTCATATTGAAGAGGTAAAAGGCAAGGATCTTGCAGTTTTACTGAACTGTTGTTATTATGCTCATGTCCGACTCGTTGGGTGAATGGTCAGCGTACCGGTCTTCGGTTCAGAGGGTTCCGGGTTCGATACCGGCCAGGTCAATTCCAATGGCTCGGGGGCTGGGTGTTCGTGCTGTACCCAACATCCCTGCAAGCAACACACCACACATAACACTATCCTCCACCACAATTACACGCACTTACCTACATATGGCAGATGCTGCCTACCCTCATCGGAGGGTCTGCCTTACAAGGGCTGCACCCGGCTAGGAATAGCCACACGAAATTATTATTATTATTATTATTATTATTATTATTATTATTATTATTATTATCATAGCCACGGGACCTCCAGTTTTATATGAAAAATGATCCACGTGGACATGAGTATTCATTTCCAAAATCCCACAAACATCGGTTAGGATTCAAACTACGGACGTCTTGATGAAAAGCCGGCGAATATATAGCGGGACTCTCACACCCTTGTAGAAGAGAGATTGGGAAAATTATCCAGCGTGGGTCCAAGGGAAGCGTGTAAGTGTTAGTGTGTGTAAACTGAAATAAATGTTACGATTGACATATCTTTATCTGACAAAGAAATTTAATTCCTAAACGTAAGCATACGAGCGTTTTCTTTCCAGAATCGTAATCAAATTCACTTCACAGCAGTGCCATAAGACGTCAGGGTACTAGATTGTATGAGAGACTATACTTATTATTACTGAAACTGAAGGGTGAAGACATGTCCCCTCCTGTTTTGATAGCACAAGTTAAAAACCACACCGCTCTCACACCTAATGGTGATGTATTGACAATGCACCCTCATTTCTCTTGTTTTCCTAGCTCCCACAAACATCGCAGACACCCTCATAGACAGAAGAACCCATTACAGAATGCCATTCATCACAGCTATCAAGGCGATAAAATAACATCGAACCCATTCTTATCGATCTGGCTTGAAACCATCAGCTAAGATGTACTGCACAAACACTGCCAGAGCAGAGAACTTGAATTTTATATTTTTGCTATATAAATGTGCTTTTATGGGGTATTTAAATGTAAAGTATCAAATAAATATCATGTTTATGCATATTCTAATGATCAGGCTACCGCAGTTGTCTGGTGGGTCATTACATCACTTTCAAAGTAAATTACTTCAGGTTAAAATTTGGCTCTATATTGGAGGATTGAAATACAGTGGCAGCTCGAGACTGGCGTATTTGAACAGTTTTTATTATCAGCGGTCTTAGCCGGAATTGAACTCGCCAACTTGGGCTCAGAACGCCTGCGTTTCTGCCTTTTGGGCCGCTCAAACTGGCGTTCGAAACTTTATTAAGTGTCTGCAATGAAAATAGGTTGAAAGAATTTAATTGTCTCTTCGTGATGTTAACGAATTTTTATTATTCGACGTAGTATATTTTGGCTTATTTATCTACCAAGATAGTGTTTCTGGGGATGAATTATAACCCACTTCAAGGTCGAAAAACAATTCTCAAGATCACATGTTGATATAGGGGCAGTATCAACAATTCTGAGAAGCTCCCACCTACCTGGGAAAGTGTAAGTTATTAAATTTTTGTCTCGTGCTAAAATAATCACTCTTTTTCCGTGTATGTTTTTTGCATTACTTTTGTACGAAATATACTATTTCTGAGAGAGTTTTATATAATTTCAATGTAGAAACCATATTTGGGTTTCAGATATCGTAATTGGAATAGTATCAATAGTTCTAAATAGTTCCTTTACCTCACAAAATGTAACGTTATATAGCTTGTTTTGGTGTAGAAATTAGACCATACTCATGGCGGTACCAGCTCTCTGAAAACAATTCAACTAGTTTTCTCTTACGACACCTTTTATTTGTAGAGGAGTTACATTCCATGGCAATGTACTCGATTGCTGAAAAGAGGGATATTTGAATTATTTACTGAATCTGTTATCATTCGTTTTAAACCGAAATAGTCCACGTGCTAACGTACTTCTGACAAGGCGCTGCCACAGTTGAAACGTGAGTTGAAATGGTGTGCACTCATACGGCCAACTGAGATCAGGGTGAGTTCCAAACCGACCCTTGACCGAACCCGAAATGTTTTGTATCGGTTGCGGCTTCAAGATTTTAATCTAAGCACTCCTCTCCTATCCTCAAGTTTGTGGGATTGAATTCCATTGTAGTCGGTTGGTAATAATAATATATAATAATGAATAATTTCGTGTGGCTATTTCTAGCCGAGTGCAGCCCTTGTAAGGCAGACCCTCCGACGTGGGTGGGCGGCATCTGCCATGTCTCGGAAACTGCGTGTTATTGTGGTGGAGGATAGTGTCATGTGTGGTGTGTGAGTTGCAGGAATGTTGGGGACAGCACAAACACCCAGCCCCAGAGCCACTGGAATTAACCAATGAAGGTTAAAATCCCCGACCCAGCCGGGAATCGAACCCGGGACCCACTGAACCGAAGGCCAGTACGCTGACCATTCATCCAACGAGCCGGACGGTAATAATAATAATTCCGTGTGGCTATTTCAAGCCGAGTGCAGCACTTGTAAGGCAGACCCTCCTATGAGGGTGGGCGGCATCTGCCATGTGTAGGTAACTGCGTGTTATTGTGGTGGAGGATAGTGTTATGTGTAGTGTGTGAGTTGCAGGAATGTTGGGGACAGCACAAACACCCAGCCCCCAGGCCATTGGAATTAACCAATAAGGTTAAAATCCCCGACCCGGCCGGGAATCGAACCCGGAACCCTCTCAACCGAAGGCCAGTACGCTGACCATTCAGCCAACGAGTCGGACAGTCGGTTGGTACTTCAGTGTAAACTGTCAACAGATTGAACGATACATTGAAGAAGCTTCTCTTGGGCAATATTCCGACACTCTGGCTTCTTTAAAAATATTAAAAAGTGATGTGGGACATCTCAGGAGTTCCATTATGTGCCAGTAAGTTCACCAATATGACACTGGCGTATTTGATCGCCTTCAAGTAACACCGAACTGAGCTTGGATCGAACGCGCCAACATAGGCTTAGACCGTAAAACGCTGACCTGAGCCTATGGAGGGATACTTAGCCAAAACGGATAGGTAAATGCTTGGTTCATCTAAGAGAGCCTGGGATCGGTTCGCCGATCAGAAATTCATGTAATTACAAACGAGGCTTCCATTTCTGCATAGACGCATGTTTTGACTAAACCCACAAGAGAAACGAGTACAACGAGCCTTGAGCTAGCCACTCAAACCCACTAAGTGCTGAGATGGCTCTCCTTACCTTCGACTCTCCCATGGGCCTCCATGGTCTGTTCATAAATAGGCTGGCTTTGCTTTGTTTTGTTTCGTCACAACTGTGAAATGTATAAGAAAAAAAACCACTGTTTAACGATTTCAGATTACGAAATATGTAGACTGGACAAACATATTAACAGTAGGCACAATAATCGCCTCGCACTACTATAGACAGGGTTATCAGACTGTTTCCGTCAGGAGAGGTGATCATATTGTTATTATCTCTCCAGACCTCAAAAGAACGTACAACATTCAAGATTTTATAGCTCCCCTGCAGACTCTCTGAGAGAGTTGGTACATCATCCAAAAGAGCGCAGCACGAAACAGGCCACATTCGGTGAAGACACCGTTCCCGATAGTAAGCGTGACGAGCTTATTCACTCGTACGCTGTGGTGCACATGCGTTGTCAGTCTTCACCTCATCATGCATTAAATCTATCGAATGATAAAGAAAAGTCTCACTACCTTAGTCAATATAAGTTCTATAATAGGACAGGAATCCTAACGTGAAGTGATTTGATCCCAGAACATGACGACTTTCACCGGTTATCCTAATATGGATAGATCTTATACTGTACACCGAGCTTGATAGCTGCAGTCGCTTAAGTGCGGCCGGTATCCAGTATTCGAGAGATAGTAGGTTCGAACCCCACTGTCGGCAGCCCTGAAGATGGTTTTCCGTGGTTTCCCATTTTCACATCAGACAAATGCTCGGGTTGTACCTTAGTTAAGGCCACGGCCACTTCCCTCCCACTCTTAGCTCTTCCCTGTCCCATCGTCGCCATAAGACATATCTGTGCCGGTGCGACGTAAAGTAACTAGCAATATATATATATATATATATACTGTGCCATTAAAATACAGAGCTAAAACAATAGATCAAGGTGATTAGTTTGACAACGAATTGTATGCTCAGATTGCAACCTAAAATTCAAATTCCGAGGCTTTTTAGAAAATAGATTCAAGATATCTGTTGGTTTTACAATTATGCTCCTGTGAATGTTCAAATGAACAACCCATTAAGTCAACTTTCCCTAATTTATTTTCAATTTCTTCTTCTTCTTCTTCTTCTTCTTCTTCTTCTTCTTCTTCTTGCGTTCCGGCCTTCTAAGGACCACGTTACAATTTCAATTGTTCCTCCTTAGTTGTTCTTTCCTTTTCTTCCAGTATTCTTTCATTGTTTCACTGTGTTTCTTTTTCCTGTCTTCAATCCACTTTGTGCCTGTTTTCTTTTCCTTCCTCCCTTGGAATCCTTCCATTTGTAAGACTTTCTTCCTAAAAATCTTTCTCTCCAATAATTCTTCTTCTCGTATGTTGTTCCTTTCCAGGTCTTTCTTGACTTCTTGAATCCAGGTGGTAGTTGATTTCTTTTCCCAAAGGTACTTGAAGATTCGTTTAGTTAATCTATTGTCATCCATTCTGTAAATGTGTCCAAGAAATAGCAATCTCCTTTTTCTTATTGTTTCTGATATGTTTTCTACGTTCTGGTAAATTTCATTGTTACTTCTTAATTTCCAAAACTCTGCAATTCTTGGAGGACCTAATATTTTCCTTATAATTCTTCTTTCTAATATTTCTAATTTATCAAGCTTGTAGTTCAGTGCTAGACATTCGCTGGCATAAAGGCATTCTGGTTTCACGACTGTGTTGTAGTGCTTTATTTTAAGTTTTCTTGATAAGCACTTTTTGTTGTAAGTATTCCTCAATTTCTATTTATTTTCTTTTGTAAAATTGCCATGGGGGAGGGGGTTCTGCCCCCCAATAACCCCGCTTGGCTACGCCCCTGCGCCTAACTAACTGGCTATGCAACTTAGGTCGGCATACATGGTATCTATGGACACGTGACATCTTAATCTATGCTGGTACGCTGGATACCTCGAGATCTGCGAAGTTTAACAACGTTGGACTTGGTAATCATCTGGATGCCCACGTGCGGTTAGCTGGAGTGAAAATAAACTGGCCATACTACCGCACGCCCACGTGGCCCTGTTGCCTAGCTGAGATCACTTAACTAGATAACTAATGTCCAAATTTGATAAGGTTTCAAATTCGCATGTTAAAAGACGTTACATAAGAAGAGACTAACTAATCTGCCTCTACCACGGGAACGAGATAAGCCTAGTATTGTAATATATCAATGTAATCATTGAAAGAAGAAGGCAGTAAATATTAGAAGGTTTGCAGTGATTCATCTTAATATATTCAGGAATAACATGTATTTTATGGTAATGCAATAAAAGACATAGCAGAAGGGGACAAGAGTAGGGCTGGTCGTGAATGGATTAAGTTTCCATAATCAGGCGAGTACACAGGTCAGAGAAGTGTCAGCTTGCTACTCATCAAGAAAAAAACACAGGATTTAATCAAAAGTTTCATGCGCGTTCCCTCTCAATGCTGAAAAGGTACTATATGAAGCAGTCATACTACTACTACTACTACTACTACTACTACTACTACTACTACTACTACTACTACTACTACTAATAATAATAATAATAATAATAATAATAATAATAATAATAATAATAATAATAATAATAATAAAGGCCTAATGATTATAGGCGAACGTCATTCGACCGCCCCTTGAATAGTAACGATGCAACCCGACTCTCAAGAACATGGCTGTCTCATTTTTAAAGTGTGGATGTGTCCCAAATTTTTAAAATTAAAGAACATTTTAGCTGTTTTCAGTGCAATGCAATGTTTATAAATAAGAGGCAAGGCATTTATAGGCATTATATATTAAAATATGGATAAAATGATGTTTGCTGAATACAACTCCAAGACTCCGATATGAACTTATGTTAAATTGTTTGTATTATATTCGTAGGAAGAGAAATTTTGCCTAATATCCTGTCAATAATAATTATAACAGTAAAAATCGCGTATATTCCTGTCAGCCATGGGCTTGAATTAGGACGACCGGGCGAGTTGGCCGTGCGGTTTAAGGCGCGCGGCTGTGAGCTTGCATCCGGGCGATAGTGAGTTCGAATCCCACTGTCCGCAGTTCTGGTTTTCCGTGGTTTCCCAATTTCACATCATGCAAACTCTGGGGCTGTACCTTAATTAAGGACAAGGCCGCTTCCTTCCAACTCCGAGGCCTTTCCTATCCCATCGTCGCCATAACACCTATCTGTGTCGGTGCGACGTGAATTCACTAGCAAAAAAATGAATGAGAACGAATTTTTTAAGAGAGTTCAAATATGTAGGAAAATGTAGAAATTTTTACTCATCTACAATGTTTTTACACCGGTTTGCTTGAATAGTCAATGCACCTCAGTGGTGCTTTGAGGACTCAATGAACTCCCTTCAGGACCCCCAAAGCAGTCTTAAATTCGTGGCAGGATCGAGGATACTATCCTAGGCCAAGTGTGCTAGTAGTCTGCCACGCTAACCACCAGACTGCCTTTTAATTGTAGAGTAATGTCCATCATAATTTATCAGTTGCGTCGTGTGAGCATGCGCCACCTCATTATCTGCAGCCAGTGTGAATCGTTCTACTCTGGGGTCGGTCCGCTCATTTTCGGCCATTCTATTTTGTTAGATTGTTAATAATATGTGGATCACCAAAAAACAACTGAAAGTATCTCACACTTAGTGGGTAAGGAAAATGTTAGACATGAATTGAAAAACAATGAGTGAATTTTCTTATCTTTTCTCCAAAGTCATCTCCCTTCAGTTATTTGCTGAGTTCCTTATTTCGCAAGATAAAAACAATGTTCTTCCTCATAAGTAGGAAAAACTATAGTGTTCCTTTCATTAGATATCATCAGCTACTATTGAAATGAGCAAGCTTGTGGATTTACGTAACTCTTGATAACGTGACCATAAACCAGGAACCTCCTATTTTACGTGGAATTCCAATTTCGGGAACGTAACATTTCATTCCAAAAATCTCGCGTGGAGTGACTAGATTTGAAATACAGCCATGTAACATGATCACTCGGCTGTCATGTCTTCTTCGTCGTCATCATCATCGTAATCATCATCATCATGTTCAACATGAGAGTCATTTACGTGCTTGTTTTAACATATTTCGAGTAAACAACACCAACTGTTGGAATGTGTACCTAAAATTTATTGAGAAAGAAAACCTACAACCTGTTTTCCAGTCAGCGACCGGGTCAGGGATGTAATGAATGAATCATATATATAGGCTATTATTACGATGGGGTCGCCACTCCCAAAGTTATATATTAATGAGTGATAGATGGTACGAAATGAGAATGGAGAGTGTTGCTGGAATGAAAGATGACAGGAAGAACCGGAGTACCCGGAGAAAAACGTGTCCCGCCTCCGATTTGTCCAGCACAAATCTCACATATAACGACCGGGATTTGAACCACGGTATCCAGTGGTGAGAGGCCGACGCGCTGCCGTCTGAGCTAGGGAGGCTCTGCATGTATATAATTAGAGCTCGGTGCCAGTGAAAAGATCTGACTTGGAATCATCATGCAGACCCTCAAGAAAGGGCTGTACTTTGAATTCCTGATATGAGTTAATATATCGTATTGTTGCTAATTATAAATGTCATCATCATCATCATCATCATCATCTGTTTACCCTCCAGGTTCGGTTTTTCCCTCGGACATAGCGAGGGATCCCACCTCTACCGCCTCAAGGGCAGTGTCCTGGAGCGTCAGACTCTTGGTCGGGGGATACAACTGGGGAGTATGACCAGTACCGCGCCCAGGCGGCCTCACCTGCTATGCTGAACAGGGGCCTTGTGGAGGGATGGGAAGATTGGAAGGGATAGGCAAGGAAGAGGGAAGGAAGCGGCCGTGGCCGTCAGTTAGGTACCATCCCGGCATTCGCCTGGAGGAGAAGTGGGAAACCACGGAAAACCACTTCCAGGATGGCTGAGGTAGGAATCGAACCCACCTCTACTCAGTTGACCTCCCGAGGCTGAGTGGACCCCGTTCCAGCCCTCGTACCACTTTTCAAATTTCGTGGCAGAGCCGGGAATCGAACCCGGGCCTCCGGGGGTGGCAGCTAATCACGCTAACCACTACACCACAGAGGCGGACAATTATAAATGTCCTAGCATAAATTTGGGAAAAATTGAAACTGAAGCAATTGAATGGTAACTGGGAAAATAAATAAAAAAATGTCGAAAGTTTGTTTTCTGTTATGTTATTATAGACTAGCATTTGTACATGTTCGTCGCACGGGAATTTTCAAGGGATTACATGTTTCCTTCACGAATTTATGCGAAGTTACATGCCTGTGTTCACACGTTTAGTACGCCATGTTAAACGGATATTTTGCCCCGAAAGCACGTGGCAAAAACGTGAAATACGATAAAGCTGAGCAAAGTTGAGAAAGGACGATTTCAGAATTTATTGTGCAGTATAGATCCGAAAGTTGTGCGAAATTCTCCCTGCTTCTCAATTACAAATTACTGGCGTGGCGCTGTGACATAAGGCTCATGAAACCCATCGTTGATGATACCTCCCTTATTATCTGCTCTATCGAAAAGAGTAAAATGACTCTTTAGTTCTTCCCGTTAACCTACCTTGAAGTGACATGCACCAAGTGTTCCATGGGACTTGGTCTAAAAGTCCAAATTTTTGCAAGCATCTCCTTTATTATTCGTCATACAATAAATATTATATACAGCATAAACTAACGGAAATAACACATTCTTAAACGTTCGTTATATACAGTCTGTTGATAGACCTGATTGCGCGAAGATATTTGAGAATAATCTTCCCATAAACTTTATTTTTGCTATTTGCTTTACGTCGCACCGACTCAGATAGGTCATATGGCGACGATGGGACAGGAAGTGGCTAGGAGTGGGAGGGAAGCGGCCGTGGCCTTAATTAAGGTACAGCCCCAGTATTTGCCTGGTGTGAAAATGGGAAACCACGGAAAACCATCTTCAGGGCTGCCGACAGTGGGGTTCGAACCCACTATCTCCCGAATACTGGATACTGGCCGCCCCATAAACTTTAACTCGAAGTGATATCTTGACGTCAAATGCACCTGATAAACAATCCTGAATTAGTAGATTCCAAATACGTAGTTTGGTTGAAATATTTTCAGCAGTTTTCCAATTTTAGGAACACAAATAGATAACCAGATAGACAGGCTGACACCGAAGGGAAAAATCCTTTAGATGATCAGTACTTCGTATGAAACAATAATAATTACCTACACAGTAAAGACATTTTGTTTATATAATGATTGTACAGACATGTGAGCCTTACGATTTAAAGTATGCAGATGATGATGATGATGATGATGATGATGATCAGCATCGCCGCCATCCAGATATTCTCATGTTTCATCGGTGTTCAGTTCCCTTAGGTGTGACTAATATCTAAGCAGAGTGAAATAATGCATCCTTTGATTTTCTCCCGTCATGCATCCCTCAAATCACACACTGTTAAGTACTTTCCACAAAATACTGCAAGTTTCAATAACCGCTATCATCTGCAGTTCAACGTAGATGTTCTACTTTTTTTTTTCTATTTGTTTTACGTCGGACCGACACAGATAGATCTTATGACGATGATCGGATACTAAAGGCCTAGGAATGGGAAAGAAGCGGCCGTGGAGTTAATTAAGGTACAGCCCCAGCATTCGCCTGGTGTGAAAATGGGAAACCATGGAAAACCATTTTCAGGGCTGCCGACAGTGGGGTTCGACCTTGTGGTTTAGGTGATGAAGTGTGTAACGGAGATGGCGGGGAAGTTGTCCTAGTTCTTGCACACTATTTTAAGAACAAAAGGATAAGCGGACACTTTTCTCAATCCATTATTCCTAAGAAATTTAGTTTCTAAACTGTTGTCTCCAACAAATGTAAATTCCCGAGTAAATCATTTGCAAAGACGCTTGTTCCAAATTCAGTAAAATATTAGATAGTATGTCCAATAGCTTCCAAGTAGGCCTATATATTATATTGCTGCAATGTGGGAAACAGTGTTTAAAATGTGGCACTCAAATTTTTGACGGTGGTATCAGAATTTCCTCTGTTCGACCAAGTTGTAGCTAGTTTAGTATTGTTCCAGTTTCTGCGTGTTCCTTTGGTAGTTCGGTTAAGAACTAATAATGACTTAGATGATGGCGTCCCACAACAGTTTGTAGGCGATTATACTACTCCCGGAAATGTCATTGTTCCTCGAAAGTCACTGAACTACTAGATCGTATTGGTCTATTGTTCTACAGGATATCGGGGAGGAATTGCTTGTTTGAGTCCCCTTGTTTTTCTTCTGCGAATGTTAGTCATTTCAAAATATTCACCAGTTGGAAGGAATTCCTGCCGATCATCATCGGGAAATGTTTTGAAAGCGCTGGACAACTTCCGATTGGGGCACAAACGCTGAAACACACGTCCTTTTCCCTCTATTTTATTGATTATTAGCAATGTACTCGTGCTTCGCAACGGTATTCTACATTCTATACGGATTTCTACGTAAATTGCTGTACACGCAGTGAGTAAGATTTTATTAAATTGCACATCTCTTAGCGTTGTCCGAGAAACACCACGGGGAGGTCTTCCCAAACGTTGTTTGCGATGTAAGGTACTTGTCGGGGAGTTTTCATGATAAAGGCAGCTCATGTTTCCTGCTGCCATCCACAATCGAGTTCGGGAGTTTCTACTATAACGGCAGGCTCACCTGCCTACTGTCATTCGCAATGGAGTTGAGATTTCATTATAATGAAAAGCCCCTTTTCCTAATGCCGGACGCAATTGAGTTGGGGTGCTTTCACTGTAACAGCATACCACCTTGCATTCTACCTGTTACAATATAATAGGGGTATTTTCATATAACGAGAGGCAATCTTTCTACTGCCCGTCACATTCGAGTTGGGGAGTTTCGATTAAAATCGCAGACCACGTTGCATACTACTAATTACAACCTAGTTGGGGAATTTTGTTCATAATGGCGAGCAGCCTTTCCTACTGACGAATACAATCGGGTAGGGGAGTTTTGACCAAAATTACAGTCTCCCTTCCCTAATGGCTGTGAAATCTAGAAAGTGATTTTTCATTACAATGGCAGGCCCAATTTACCAATGCCAGTTACAATGGAGTTGGGGAATAATTGTCGTTATAATGCTAAACACCATTTCCTACTGCCAGACACAGTCAATGAGGGGAGATTTGATTACAATTGCAGACCCCTCTTTTACTCACAGTCACTATCCATTTGGGGAGTTTTAATTATGACAATAGGCCCCCTTTCTAGATCGCTTCAAATCGACTTCAATGAATATACATAGATACATATAAGGTACGGAAGTATATGCACGTTTATAATTCCAGATCTTCATTTCCAGATTAACTGCTGCTAAAAGGTACGTCAAATCGACAAAAGAATTGCGCCACTAGACGCCTTGTTTAGTGTTCTACGTCGTGGTTCTATGACATTTTCCCGTATCGCCTGTATTGATGCATTAGACTGAATAAGTAACCATGAATAGGGTGACACTTGGGTACAGTTTTCACACATTTCTTAATTTTTTGCCTACTTATGTGGCAGCTGGAATCATAAAATTTCACTAGCACATGGCCCCTGTTTGTGCCAAAGTGCGTGCCGAATGTTAAGATTCTGTCCTTATGATGTGATATACTTGTCAAAAATACAAAATTTAACTACAATCGATAAATGCAGCTCTATTCAACGTATAAGGAATTGAGATACGACAGAAGTCATAGGACCAAAATTGTAGATCACTCCAAATATTGAGCAGTGATTACGTAAATATTTCGCTGCACGTGCTACGACACAATAATTAGTAGTTTTCTACAGACTTTTCGTTGTCTATATAAAATCTATAACAAGACACGTGGCCTCCAGAAAGGCCTGGTGCAAATCTTTCGATTTGACGCCCTATGGCCGACCTGTGTGTCTGTTAGGATGGCGCTCTACCTAAGATGAATTCTGATCATGAAGATTATTATCATTATTATAATTATTTACCACAAATCATACAGATGATATGGATGGTCTAGCGAAAAATAGCAAGCCCCATATACATTATTTGCTTCACAGACCTACTAAGCTAATATACAGTATGTATATATATATATATATATATATATATATATATATATATATATACAATAATTACATTATTCACATATTTACACTCGTACAGTAATTCATTCACTCGACGACATTTTCTCTCCCTTTCACTCCCGTCCATGTACACACAGACATTTACATCTTTTTACATGGTAGCTCATTCTAGAGACGTGCGGAGCAGCCGTAGTAGCCGTTTTGGTAGGAGATCGTGTGGTCAAATGGAGGGAGAAGATTAACACCTCTGCGGACAGAGCGAAAGGGTAGGGAAAGGCGGCGAAACGGGTCAAGGTTAATGAAGCCGGCGAAGGATTTTCGGAGGAAGATCAAGTCGGTTCTCTTGACAATGGTTTCTATTGTGGGGAGGTTAGCCGAATGAAGATGCAAGAGGCAAGTTTTAGCCTTTCCGCCCCATTCTGTATTTTCCGAATTTTGTTTAGATTTGGACTGTGGTGGGACTCCAGGCAAGAAAACCATAGGTTAGTATGGTTGGAACAAACACCCATCCATCGAGGCAGTCTGGGAATCGAACTCCGGACCCTTTGGACCAAAGGTCAGCATTATAACCTCTTAGCAATTGAGCCGAACCTAAAATCTACGATAACCCATCATGCCGAGACGGAAAGCCAATATGCAGTACATTGCAGTAGATTACGTTTGAGTCAAGTGCATTTATCACGTAACAATGAAACTGACCAACAAAGAGATTCTCGATTGTCACAAAACAGAGAAGGAATGACTGCACAATGACAAAGGGAGTAATATTTCTCCAGATTCACTGCCCTAGTTAAAATGTATTACTAAGTTGACACAGTTGTCGATAGTGAAGAAACCGGGCGAGTTCGCCGTGCTGTTAGGAGTGCACAGCTGTGAGCTCGCATCCGGGAGATAGTGGGTTCGAACCCCACTGTCGGCAGATCTGAAGATGGTTTTCTGTGGCTTTCCATGTTTACACCAGGCAAATGCTGGGGCTGTATCTTCGTTAAGGCCACGGCCGCTTCCTTCCCATTCCTGGGCTTTTCCTATCCCATCGTCGCCATAAGACCTATCTGTGTCGGTGCGACGTAAAGCAAAATAGCAAAAAAAAAAAAAAAAAAGAGTGAGGAAACTGTTCATTATCCTCAGAATTTCTTAAATTCTTTACATCCTTCCGATTTGCCACCACATAAGCTGATTTTGAAAGTGAAAGTGCCAAATTTATGCAATGGGACTCGACTGGCAGTAAAAACTTTGGAAAACTATTTGAGTGAATCCAATATTTTAACTAGGCGCTTGCCTCCCGAATGCAGAACTCGGCTCCATAGCCATGGTGCGTTAACACGCATGGTTACTCCGCTCCGTGTTCTTGAACTCAAAGGTACAGATTAAATCTTACTAATAATTACTCGCTAGAAATACAGAGACTGGGAATGCGTTGACTTGGTCATGTATGCAGAATGGAAGACTACCGTTTTCCTTTTAGACTACTCTGGCGGCAACGTCCAACGCAATTTAACATCAGAAATAAAACTTGAGCTTAGTAATTCAAAAAGAATCTGCAATATCTTCATGGAGGCTAAACTGAACAACCTTAAAGAGAATCATCCCAGAAACGCGTCATTTCATGGCACGTAAGGCAACGTACTGGCTTCGAAGTCAGCGTGTCTAGACGTCGGCTACGGGAAGAAAAGAAGAAGAATTGTTAGGCTGTCTACATTCGGAGATGGAACAGTGTTCCTAAGATAAATCGTTTTCTTATTTATACCTTGACATAAAATTTTCGTATGAAAGTGATATTCACTTTCAGGAAGAATTATCATTAAACATGTGATAAATACTTTACTACTCCTAGAGGCCAACGGCCGTAGCCGTGTTGAAACACCGGATCCCGTGAGATCTTCGAAGTTAAGCAACATTGGGCGTGGTCAGGAGTTGGATGGGTTGCCACGCGCTGTTGGTGGGGGGTAAGGGAATGGAGGAGCGGAAAGGAACTGGCCACCCTACCGCACGTAAACTCCGGCTCAGGAACACCTCTGCAGAGATTCGGACCTGCCTTCGGGCAGAACAACACTTACCTTACTCCTAGAGTATACTGATGAAGTGATGATAATTGTTTGTGAGTTGAATTCGAATAACTAAAAACTGTGTTTATTGAGTACTATTTAATATAAAAATTGCTACTACATTTTTTACAACTTGTAATTTATGACGAAGTTCCAGGTTTCTAGTTGTTGGAAAAGTTGATGGAAATTGAAGGACAGTCCCATAAAACCAATGAATAAAGCTACACCTGTGTCATATAAACAGATCACTTCATTTCACTTTGTTGGATTAACATCCTGTACTTGTGACAGTAAATACAATTTCTACTATACGTCAGTTTGATGCCCGAACTACAGTAAAGCATAGTATTAAGAGAAGCCCCCACGGTGAAAAACCAAAAATTGAGGTTGTGGACATAATCCTTGAGATTCTGGGGCTGCGTTGCCAAATACATTGAAGAGAACTAATGCAGATGAAGGAAATTTATCACAGCAGCAAATATGACACAGGAATTAATTTACCTTTTGTCGGAGGTATAACGTCGCCCTGGTGGCTACTGGTTTTCGTTGACGTAGGGATATAGAAAATCTAGAAATGAGAACGAAGCGGTTGTAGCCTGAGGTGCAGACCCAGCATTGGGCTACTGTGAAAATGGGAACCAAGAAAACCCATCTTCAGTCTGCCGAACTACTTCAGTATCGAGCCCTTCGTCGCCCCAATACATACACACAGTAATATGACCCGCAGAATGTAGTTAATTCACTCCATATGAAATTACTCATATTGTTGTTGTTGCTGTTGTTGTTTGTGGTGGTGATGATGATGATGATAAAAAATGATCTCGTTGCTGGTGTTCCGTCTGTGCTCGTGAAGAAATATTCTATAGATGAAGTGATCCTCTTTGTTTTCATCGTCGTTATGTTCTCAAGAGAATTAGTCGGCTGTTATATAAATGCATAAAGAATAATGGTATGTTGCAAAACAGCTCGTTAACAACTAATTATATGTTGTTCCTGGTACTCACTGGATGCTCATCAGCTATCTGTAACTACTGCTTGTTTAACAGGTTGTACGTTTCAGAGTTATACATTCTTGAATATAATAAAATCAAAATCATTATTTGAAACTGAAGTAGTTCTACCTATTCAGTTAAACTGTTAACTTTATTTGTACAGTAATAGTTATAATAATAGCACAATTCTTCTTTGTTTCGAGCGCTGATGGCTAGTCCATTACTTCCTCTGCTTTTAGTAAGTATATTCCTGGAGAAGCCGTTACCAATCTGTCAACCGTGCTGCTATCTATATGTGCCATCTTAACTACTGCCGTCCAGTCTAAGGGCCAGGTGGTCCACTACACACTCACTCCCCCTATTGTCATCCCGCTGTGGCTCCCTGCAGCTTGTCCAGCTATTTATCAGAGCACGAGATCTGCGTCCGTTTATCTTTCTTCATTCTTAGAAGGGCAGACATACGTCAATTCATTTCGCGACTGCACAGCTGGTCCTGGTCTAATTGTAAACATTTTTGCTGGTTGGAACTCGAAAATTATCAGATAGCATCTTTCCATTAAGGTGTATCAGGGCAAAGAGACAGCTGACTGAAACACAGAAATACACCTACATGTACTATCCATAAAATCGTTGCCAAGTAATCGGAAATTAATGTACCAGCAGTTGTCACTCCCTTAATGAAATGTTCCGCGCCTCACTTCCAGCTATATGAATTCCTCACAGACTTTTTATTCGTCAACATTTGATGATAACATTCATTACTTCATTTATGGATAATCGTTTATGGTATTTCTCATGAAACTATAAAAATTAGGACTAATTTACCCCATATTTAAATATTGACCTTGTCAAAAATAATATTACTTGGTTTTTCTTTCTTCTGTTCCATACGCTTATGCACCATAGCGATCTGCTCCATGTTATCCTCTTGGAGTCATAAAGGTATCAATACACAACACTACGCATATTATTTAAGATTTATTTATATGTCATTATTAGATTTCAAAATAGACCACGGGACAGGAAGTAATATATTTCTAAATAAATTAATTAAATTTGATATTTTTGACAGGATCAAGACTTTTTTAGGGGATGCCCGATTGGAGAATCTAATTCCGATGGTAGCACTTATCTCATTAACACCAACCAAAGAGGAAAAATGATCTTCCCCTTCTTTCTTGGCCTTTTGAACAATTGCCTAAAATTGTTACTAATACACATTTTACGGCCGGCTGCCTTTCCAAATGCCAACGCTACGTGGAGGAACGTATTCAGTGTTATGTGTTTCTGTGGTGGTTGATACTGTGACGTATTGTAAGTACCTATACGAAGATGTATATTAAGACGATCACAAACACCCAGAGCCGCCTCTGTGGTGTAGTGGTTAGCGTGATTAGCTGCCACCCCTGGAGGCCCGGGTTCGATTCCCGGCTCTGCCACGAAATTTGAAAAGTGGTACGAGGGCTGGAACGGGGTCCACTCAGCCTCGGGAGGTCAACTGAGTAGAGGTGGGTTCGATTCCCACCTCAGCCATCCTGGAAGTGGTTTTCCGTGGTTTCCCACTTCTCCTCCAGGCGAATGCCGGGATGGTACCTAACTTAAGGCCACGGCCGCTTCCTTCCCTCTTCCTTGCCTATCCCTTCCAATCTTCCCATCCCTCCACAAGGCCTCTGTTCAGCATAGCAGGTGAGGCCGCCTGGGCGAGGTACTGGTCATTCTCCCCAGTTGTATCCCCCGATCAAGAGTCTGAAGCTCCAGGACACTGCCCTTGAGGCGGTAGAGGTGGGATCTCTCGCTGAGTCCGAGGGAAAAACCGAACCTGGAGGGTAAACAGATAATGATGATGATGATGATGACAAACACCCAACTCCTCAGCTAGATGAATTAACCGAACGTGGCTAAAATTCTCGGTCCCGTCGGGAGTCGAACCTGGGGCTCTACGAACTGAAGGTCACTATGCCAACTATTCAGTTATGAAGGTGGACAAAGAGGAAAACTGATTTCTAAACTAATAAATGTACTAAACATTTCACTGCAATTGGTATAGGAAAACTATCTATACATGTAACGTTCTATCTAACATAAAACGAAATTCATAAAACAGGCGGTTATTGACATACATAGGAATTATCTACCTATTCTATGATTGAACTGGAAACCTCCGTGGCTCAGGCGGCAGTGCATCGGCCTCTCACCGCTGGATACCGTGGTTCAAATCCCTGTCACTCCATGTGAGATTTGTGTTGGACAAAGCGTAGGCAGGACAGGTTTTTCTCCGGGTACTAATTTCATTCCAGCAACACTCTTCATTAACATTTCACCTATCAGTCATTTGTCATTGCCTCAGAGGAGTGCGACAGGCTTCGGCAGCCGGCACATTTCCTATCCTCGCATCTAGACGGGGGCTTCATTTATTCCATTCCTGACGCTGTCGAATGACTGGAAACAGGTTGTGGATTTTCATTTCTGTGATTGAATATTCAGACATGCCATCGTTAGCAAAGAGAGTGGTAGGTTGCCATGCCATATGGATGTGCTCTCATCTCACAAGGCTACGTATCCGAACGACAGTAAGTAATTCGATTGAATAGGCCTCTGAGTACTTATTGGTCCTTCTAAAACGCCGTGGTGAGATTGGTTTGAATTGGACGGAAATAACTAAGCTGTATACATGATATTATTGGTGCTGCGAATATTAGCAAATGGTAGAGATAATTCTTAATTTAAACTGTAAATGAAATTGCCAATAAAAATCTAAATTAACTAAATCAACTATAGATACCCTAAATATAAAAGAACTTCCCTCAGCTCATCTTAGGTGTTTCTGGAGCTACTGAAGCAATGGTTACTAATGTTAGGTCTGGTATTCGAAGCACTATACCCTTCTTAACACCATATGATATTTAAGATGGAAATTGCAATTCGCGATGTATCGAGATTGATTGATTGATTGATTGATTGATTGATTGATCCTTGTTGTTTTAAAAGGCCTAACATCGAAGGTCATCGGCCCCCGTATCGAGATTTGAACCTTCGCCGTCTGAGTGAAAAGTTTGTAGCTGAGCCGCTAGGCTAATAATGCCTGCAAAGAATGAGAAGTCTGAAGATACAAAACGACTGTATTTGTATATAATGCAATATAGTATTTTCTTTTTCTTTTTTCGTAATACAATGCAAATATGATGCAATACAGTAAATATGAAATCTTATTTAGACCTACTGTACTATATACAAGATACTGACTGCTTGGAGTGCGCATGATAACTTTCTACTTTGAAAATGTTCATCAGTGACTTCTTTTCATATAATTACTCAAAAATGATCAATCTCATAAATTTTGCAAATCAATCAGTTACCAGACATGTTTCTAACACCAGATACAAAATAGTCAACGCCACAGTCATTCATTGTGACACCAGTAAGCAGCTGTCTTGAGTTGCATTGGTGAAGTACCAACAGTCATTTTTTGCTATTTGCTTTACGTCGCACCGACACAGATAGATCGTATGGCGACGATGGGACAGAAAAAGGCTAGGAGTGGGAAGGAAGCGGCCGTGGCTTTAATTAAGGTACAGCCCCAGCATTTGCCTGGTGTGAAAATGGGAAACCACGGAAAACCATTTTCAGAGCTGCCGACAGTGGGGTTCGAACTCACTATCTCCCGAATACTGGATACTGGCCGCACTTAAGCGACTGCAGCTATCGAGCTCGGTGAACTAGCAGTCGTTGGTTGCACATGATGTCTCAGATGTTCCAGCAATGGCTGGTTCATGTTAGCCACTGGCAAAACAACATCCTCTGCTCGAGCGGACAACGCTTGTGTATCCTCGATTCTACTTGACAACAGGCTTGGACTTTGCTATATGAACCTCTCTTGTTTCATAATTGTGTTATATTACTTAACTGAATACACTTGAAATAATTAAATAGTTGAATAACATATATTATTATACATCCCAAATAAAACAACTTAGAGACTAACATGGCTGAGGTATCCTAGGTGTCCTCACCCTCTATCTTTGCTCATAAAACACCCTTGTAATAATTAAATAGTTGAATTAAAATATATTTTTATACATCCCAAATAAAACAACTTAGAGACTAACATCGCTGAGGTGTCCTCACCCTCTATCTTTGCTCATGGTTAGGAATCTCTACACACTACATTAAGAGATGAATAGCAGCCAAGCCAAGTTACGGACCACAAAGCATGGGCTACATTACACAGAGTAAGGAGTTATTTCAAGCAGCATATGTTATGTTCCTCGCCGAGAATGCTCGCTCCTAATTGGTCATGCACGGTGCTCCTCGTCAAGACAATGTTCTGTCGTGCACATTAATATCATGAACCAACACATGTTTTAACTTCTCCGCATCATTAACGGGCTGTAATTGAACGCTATTTTATGACGGAAATGCCTATAAACTGTAACCGATGCATGAAATTTGCCATATCATAAACTAACCCCGCCATTCATGTGGCTACTTCAAATTATTAAGCCTTTTCCAAGAACAACATCATAATAGAGCCTTAGGATATTTGGCGAGAATTCTAATAATCAGTGGTGTTCCGGTACTCCGAAGAAAAGAAAAGAAAAGAAAAGAAAAGAAAAGAAAAGAAAAGAAAAGAAAAGAAAAGAAAAGAAAATAAAAGAAAATAAAAGAAATTTCGAATTTTCTAATGTTGAAGATGAGACACGCATCCAGCTAGTGAGTCAGAGGAATTAATTAATGAGGGTTAAAATCCCTGGCCCGGTCGGGGATCGAACCCAGGACCCTTAAATCAAACGCCATCGTGCTAACTCTTCAGCTACAGAGCTGGAGAACGTTGGCGATGATGAGGCTTATTGTTTTACAGAGATATCAGACCTTCGTGACTTCAATCACTGGAACAGAATAAAAACATCGCAGAAAGGAAGGGCCAGGAAAGGAGTTAAAAATGAAAAAGAATTTTTAGGCGTCATAAACCCCAATGAGCAAGAATTATCCAAGGGAAATCTGATAGGAAGGAGGTAAGTGAGGAACCCATCACAAACATTGAAATGAATGCCCGACCCAGCCAAGAGCCTTATTGTTGCCACACTGTTCTTCCAATTTGAGAATATCTTGAAGTGCAAGTAGGTCTAAACTCGAAATGGAAGATGTAAAAC
The DNA here is from genome assembly GCF_040414725.1 of Anabrus simplex. Lineage (NCBI taxonomy): Eukaryota > Metazoa > Arthropoda > Insecta > Orthoptera > Tettigoniidae > Anabrus > Anabrus simplex. The sequence continues at coordinate 1,533,603,522 of NC_090265.1, read as the reverse complement.
GGAACATCTAACAGAGGTTTCCAGCAAGCTGAATGTTCGGGATTTATTTTGATGTAGGCCTATAGTAAGTAATAGCAAATAGACCACCTCCGTAGCGTAACGGTTAGTGTTATTTGCTGCCGTCCTTTTGGGCCCGGGTTTGATTCCCGGTGCTGCCAGAAATTTAAGAATAACAGGAGGCCTGGTGTGTGGTTGAAAGGGTACATGCAGCTCCTCTCCATAGGGGGTGTGCCTGAAAAGAGCTGCGCGACCTCGGGGCGAGGACACGAGTTTATTTTACTCTTACAAGTAAACCGAATATTTTGATAGTGGTTTTCTCTGCATTTTGAGAAATTTCGTAAACGAGAGAAAATATACCATGCCTCGTAATTCTTAACTAAATGAAAAATGAAGACCTACAACCTGTTTTCCAGTCATTGACCGGGTCAGGGATGTAAGGAATGAAGCAGATATAGGCTATTAGTACGATGGGGTCGCCACTCCCAAAGTGATTTATTAATGAATGATAGATGCTATGAAATGAGAATGGAGAGTGTTGCTGGAATGAAAGATGACAGGGAAAACCGGAGTACCCGGAGAAAAACCTGTCCCGCCTCCGCTTTGTCCAGCACAAATCTCACATGGAGTGACCGGGATTTGAACCACGGTATCCAGCGGTGAGAGGCCGACGCGCTGCCGTCTGAGCCACGGAGGTTCTTCTTAACTAAATAACTGGTCATAAACAAAACATCTAACAGAGATTAATAGTGCGTTTATGGTAAATTCGCTAGAACCCATGATCAGTCGTCTATCATGAATAAATAAATTATATTGCAGGGACTTGAATTCGTAGTTTTGCTAGTCGTAACTAAATTGTTTTCAATTTAACAATTCATACTAATATCTAACGAGTTCATGGACACAGATAAAAGTTCGAACGATATTTGTATCATCACACACTTGCTTGCACACTGTATCTTAACTGAGAAGCTCTAAGGTAAGAGGAATTCCTGTTTAGTAATACACCTCACTTAAATATTGCAGTCACTATAAGTGGAATGGCGTGTGTGTGGCCACCGAAGAGGCCTGGTGCAGGTCTTTCGAGTTGACGAAGTATAGGCGACTTGCGCGTCTATGACGATGGGGGCCTACTTATGATGAATTCTAATGCACAAGATGGCACACACGCCCAGCCCCCGAGCCATTGGAATTAACTAATGAAGGTTAAAATCACCGACCCGGCCGGGAATCGAACCCGGGACCCACTGGACCAAAGGCCAGCACGCTAACTATTTTTTTTTTTTTTGCTAGTTGCTTTACGTCGCACCGACACAGATAGGTCTTATGGCGACGATGGGACAGGAAAGGGCTAGGAGTGGGAAGGAAGCGGCCGTGGCCTTACTTAAGGTACAGCCCCAGCATTTGCCTGGTGTGAAAATGGGAAACCACGGAAAACCATCTTCAGGGCTGCCGACAGTGGGGTTCGAACCTACTATCTCCCGAAGACTGGATACTGGCCGCACTTAAGCGACTGCAGCTATCGAGCTCGGTAAACGCTAACTATTTACCCATTGAGCAGTGGAATTAGAATTATATACGCGTTCATTATGCGTCAAGTCTATTAGTAGGTACATATCGCTGTTTACCGAGCTCGATAGCTGCAGTCGCTTAAATGCGCCCAGTAGTCAGTACTCGGGAGATAGTAGGTTCGAACGCCACTGTCAGCAGCCCTGAAAATGGTTTTACGTGGTTTCCGATTTTCACACGGACGCTTCCTTCCCACTCCTAGCCCTTTCCTGTTCCATCGTCGCCATAAGTGACTCGCAAAAAAATCGTTGATTAAAGAAAAACGAAAAAATCTCCTGGTTGAATATGGAAAACAATTATGCCAATACAAATTATGAATTAAATTTGATAAAAACCATATTGATTAGCGGAAAGAGGTTGTTTCATTTAACATTTTCATTTTGCTCCGGGGTGCTGGCCGTGCGGTTAGGGGCGCGCAACTGTGAGCTTGCATCCGGGGGATAGTAGATTCGAACCCCACTCTCAGCAGTCTTGAAGATTGTTTTCCGTGGTTTCCAATTTTCACACGAGGAAAATGCTGGGGCTGTACCTTAATTAAGGCCACGGCCGCTTCCTTCCCACTCCTACAGTAGCTATTTCCTGTCCCATCGTCGCCATAACACCTATCTGTGTCGGTGCGACGTAAAGCAACCAGCAAAAAAAAAAAAAAAAAAAAAGTATATCTGTAGACTAGGATCATAAAATACGGGATACGAGATGGCAGTGTGGCAGTGTTGGTTCATTTTGAGTAACTAATGTTGGATAATTTCTCACATGATCAACACCGAACGATCTGGAGGCTTCGTAGAGCCACAATAAAATATAAAACAATATTTCGGAAAAATTGTAGATGGATCTCTCCTTTTCAAGTGACGATAATTATTTCATTATATTGCAAAACATTCCCAGGAGCAGACGTGGACTCTGACCACAACTTGTTGGTCATGAAATGCCATCTGAAGTTGAAGAAATTGAAGAAAGGAAAGAATGCAAAAAGATGGGATCTAGACCAGTTGAAAGAAAAGAGTGTGAGGGATTGTTTCAAGGAACATGTTGCACAAGGACTAAATGAAAAGGCTGAAGGGAACACAATAGAGGAAGAGTGGAGAGTCATGAAAAGTGAAGTCAGTAGGGCTGCTGAAGAAATGTTAGGAAGGAAGAAAAGATCAACTAAGAATCAGTGGATAACTCAGGAGATACTAGACCTGATTGATGAACGACGAAAATACAAGAATTCTAGAAATGAAGACGGCAGAAAAGAATACAGGCGATTAAAGAATGAAGTGGATAGAAAGTGCAAGGTAGCTAAGGAAGAATGGCTGAAGGAGAAGTGCAAGGAAAGATGGCAGGAGCATATCCAACAGTCGTATCAAGGTAACGATGTAGATAATTTGGTTCTGGAACATGAAGAGGCTGTTGATGCTGATGAAATGGGAGACCCAATTTTGAGGTCAGAGTTTGACAGAGCTGTGAGTGACCCAAATAGGAACAAGGCACCTGGAATTGATGATATTCCCTCTGAATTACTGACTGCCTTATGAGAAACAAGCATGGTAAGGTTATTTCATTTAGTGTGCAGGATGTATGAGACAGGAGAAGTCCCATCCGATTTTCGGCAGAATGTTGTTATACTTATTCCCAAGAAAGCCGGTGCTGACAGGTGTGAAAACTACCGCACTATTAGTTTAGTATCTCATGCCTGAAAAATTTTAACACGTATTATTTACAGAAGAATGGAGAAACAAGTTGAAGCGGAGTTGGGAGAAGATCAATTTGGCTTCAGAAGAAATGTAGGAACGCGTGAAGCAATCCTGACTTTACGTCTGATCTTAGCGGATCGAATCATGGCATTTGTAGATCTAGAAAAGGCATTCGATAATGTTGATTGGACCAAGCTATTTATGGTTCTGAAGATGATAGGGATCAGATACCGAGAACGAAGAGTTATCTACAATCTGTATAAAAATCAGTCTGCAGTGATAAGAATCGAGGGCTTTGAAAAAGAAGCAGCAATCCAGAAAGGAGTGAGGCAAGGCTGCAGTTTGTCCCCTCTCCTTTTCAATGTTTACATAGAACAGGCAGTAAAGGAAATCAAAGAGAAATTTGGAAAGGGAATCACAGTCCAAGGAGAGGAAATCAAAACCTTGAGATTTGCCGATGATATTGTTATTTTATCTGAGACTGAAGAAGATCTCGAGAAGTTGCTGAATGGTATGGATGAAGTCTTGGGTAAGGAGTACAAGATGAAAATAAATAAGTCCAAAACAAAAGTAATGGAGTGCAGTCGAACGAAGGCAGGTGATGTAGGAAATATTAGATTGGGAAATGAAGTCTTAAAGGAAGTGGATGAATATTGTTACTTGGGTAGTAAAATAACTAACTATGGCAGAAGTAAGGAGGACATAAAATGCAGACTAGCACAAGCCAGGAAGAGCTTTCTTAAGAAAAGAAATTTGCTCACTTCAAACATTGATATCGGAATTAGAAAGATGTTTTTGAAGACTTTCGTGTGGAGCGTGGCATTGTATGGAAGTGAAACATGGACGGTAACTAGCTCAGAAAGAAAGAGAATAGAAGCTTTTGAAATGTGGTGTTACAGAAGAATGCTGAAGGTGAGATGGATAGATCGAATCACGAATGAAGACATACTGAATCTAATTGGTGAGAGGAGATCGATTTGGCTACATTTGACGAGAAGAAGAGATAGAATGATAGGACACATCTTAAGACACCCAGGACTTGTTCAGTTGGTTTTTGAAGGAAGTGTAGGTGGTAAGAACGGTAGGGGTAGACCAAGGTATGAATATGACAAACAGATTAGAGCAGATGTAGGATGCAATAGTTACGTAGAAATGAAAAGGTTAGCACAGGATAGGGTGGCGTGGAGGGCTGCATCAAACCAGTCTATGGACTGATGACTCAACACATAATGAACTAGATTTATTTCTAATATTTACCAGAAACCATCTTCTCCAGTGTGTTTTCGTACTGAATTGTGATTTTATGGTTCACTAAGTTGAAATTTAACACCATCTCGCTAACTACTTTTACGATTTTCAGAGAAGTCTAGGTACCAGAAATTTCGTCCTTGAGGAATTATCTTATGCCGCACTAAATATATCGACAAGAGGCTGATTTATTTGAGGACTTCCAAATACCACCGGATGTAGAGAAGGGTGAAACCACCTGTAATACATTTGACTGTTATTGTGTTTCAAAGCAAAGTTGCTGAGATATATGTTAGTCAGCTTTGTCAAAGACACGCATCTCTGGATCAGTGGTGCAATATCCATCTCATGAACCTAAATTCGCGGGCTCAAAGTAGTCATTTCATTTCCGGAAGGGTAGAAAAAGATCTGGTCATTCTATATTAAAGATCTCTTGTGCTGTACTTGGTATACTGAGACTTAGATAGCGCCCGAAGTGCTCTGATTTCACTGTTAGACAGCAGCAAAAACGGAATATGGATAGGCCGATTATATCACACACAGGTAAATTAAACCGTACTTTTAGTAATATTTTTGTTTTTATTACTTGAATTGATAGCGTCTTTTGAAATTCGTTGAAATGGACGTTTACTTAATCATCGTTGTTTTCGTTACAGATGTTTTAGAGATCAGGGCAAACGTGACAATTAGTTCTTTGTATTTAGCGCGCGTATTGAGTCGCCTCGTAGAATGTGCGTTGTAGTGGGTGCAGTCATAAGTAATTTAGAGGACCGGGCGAGTTGGCCGTGCGCGTTGAGGCGCGCGGCTGTGAGCTTGCATCCGGGAGATAGTAGGTTCGAATCCCACTATCGGCAGCCCTGGAAATGGTTTTCCGTGGTTTCCCATTTTCACACCAGGCAAATGCTGGGGCTGTACCTTAATTAAGGCCACGGCCGCTTCCTTCCAACTCCTAGGCCTTTCCTATCCCATCGTCGCCATAAGACCTATCTGTGTCGGCGCGACGTAAAGCCCCTAGCAAAAAAAAAAAGAAAGTAATTTAGAGCTCTCATCGATGAACAAGTCCCGAAAATAGACATGCGAAATCATTTGCGTGTTACAGCCGATGTCAGCGTTGGGATTTGAAACAGTTTTTCGAACGGTGATGTTTAGCCTATAGCATTCGTAACAGATGGCACAAACTTAATTTCCCTGTAGTTCAGGATATATTTTCTTCATTCCCACGCTCGTCCTATAATTTTCAAATACTTTGTTGTCTCCCAATTGGGCTTCAGTGAGGATTGATGGTAGAATGAGTTCTTGGTTCAGGGTACTTACAGGGGTTAGACAAGGCTGTAATCTTTCACCTTTGTTGTTCGTAGTTTACATGGATCGTCTGCTGAAAGGTATAAAATGGCAGGAAGGGATTCAGTTAGGTGGAAATGTAGTAAGCAGTTTGGCCTATGCTGACGACTTGGTCTTAATGGCAGACTGTGCCGAAAGCCTGCAGTCTATATCTTGGAACTTGAAAATAGGTGCAATGAGTATGGTATGAAAATTAGCCTCTCGAAGACTAAATTGATGTCAGTAGGAAAGAAATTCAAAAGAATTGAATGTCAGATTGGTGATACAAAGCTAGAACAGGTCGATAATTTCAGGTATTTAGGTTGTGTGTTCTCCCAGGATGGTAATATCGTAAGTGAGATTGAATCAAGGTGTAGTAAAGCTAATGCAGTGAGCTCGCAGTTGCGATCAGCAGTATTCTGTAAGAAGGAAGTCAGCTCCCAGACGAAACTATCTTTACATCGGTCTGTTTTCAGACCAACTTTGCTTTACGGGAGCGAAAGCTGGGTGGACTCAGGATATCTTATTCATAAGTTAGAAGTAACAGACATGAAAGTAGCAAGAATGATTGCTGGTACAAACAGGTGGGAACAATGGTAGGATGGTACTCGGAATGAGGAGATAAAGGCTAATTTAGGAATGAACTCGATGGATGAAGCTGTACGCATAAACCGGCTTCGGTGGTGGGGTCATGCCAGGCGAATGGAGGATGATAGGTTACCTAGGAGAATAATGGACTCTGTTATGGAGGGTAAGAGAAGTAGAGGGAGACCAAGACGACGATGGTTAGACTCGGTTTTTAACGATTTAAAGATAAGAGGTATAGAACTAAATGAGGCCACAACACTAGTTGCAAATCGAGGATTGTTGCGACGTTTAGTAAATTCTCAGAGGCTTTCAGACTGAACGCTGAAAGGCATAACAGTCTACAATGATAATGTATGTATGTATGTATGTATGTATGTATGTATTGCACCCGCTCACCTCCTGAGTCCCAGACTAGCATTTATCTCAGGGGTGATCAGTTCGAAAACGATAAAAAAAATTTATATAAAGAAAATCAAAAATATATATATCGGCGCATCAAATGAACACAGGGATGAACGGGGCATGCAAATTTAAGGTTACGGGGGACGACTCATTCATGGATACAAATTTTTGACTCCACAATAGGACTGGGAAGTGACAACTTAAATTCCATGGGCATACTGGACTAACTACAATGAAAAGATATGGAAACTGTTTCTTATTGAAATTGCAATGAGGAGCAATTTATTCACTTATTTTGCATACTACACATGATGACAATTTTACATTGGGACACTTTCATCCTGAAAAATAAATGACATAATACTTGGATTTTACCTCACTACTCTGGTAGTGTAAAACATCTGGTGAATTCGCCCCAATTGGTTACTGGGGATTGAATTCACATCCGTATGATTGGACGTTTCACCGCTGGAGATCTTCTTTCGGAGACGAAGGCACGACAGTAACTTCTTACTGTCGTCTCCTCGTTCCGTTTGGACATGAGACACTTCCGGTATGTACATTCTGGTGAGCCGGACACCCACCTTGGAAAATGTTATCGCCTCGAAAAAAACGGGAATTTATAATATGGACAAACTCTAGCCTATTATTTCCAGATTCACAAACACACCAGGTAGAGTTCATTAACTCAAAAGCTACTTTAATATTTACACTTGTCAATACGACAAGACGTACGGAAAGGTTCATTACTATGCTCTGACCATGAAAACATGTGCCGTCCGTGGGTTATTTACGTATCTACTGCTAACAATCTCCCCGTGAAAACCCAACATCTGGTTCAGAGCAGTTCGACACAGGATGACTGTCCCTATCATATCCTCCTATGATTATTAAATAATATCATTACCATTCTTTATCTGATCATTATCATATTCTTTGATTACATCAATTAATTTTATTATTATCATTAATTTCAATTATAATCCTGTATTTGATTATTATCATTTGTCTTCCGGGATGATTATATGCCAACCCTTGCCGACGTTTCAAACGAAGGGCCGTTCTTCCTCCTAATTTATCCGCACAATATAATGATCAGCTTCCTCATAAATATTTTTATTATTATTATTATTATTATTATTATTATTGTTATTATTATTATTATTATGATATTCGTAACAATGAATCATCGCCCATTAAATATCTTAATTTCCTTTCATCATAATTATTATTCTCAAATTATTATTGCCAGTTCTTTATCTTCTGCTCCTTCAACTTTTCATTATTATTATTATTATTATTATTATTATTATTATTATTATTAATAGTGGAAATCGTGATTATCGTAACCCGTAATCATCCTTGCTATAATACTTCAACTTCTCGCTCTTATTATTTTCATCAAAAAAATAAAATTAAAAAAAGTAGCTTCATTGGTTATTCTTCTTCTCGTTCTTCAAATATTTTATTTATTATTATTATTATTAGTTAAAAATCTCAAATCTTTCATTTCAACTCCCAACATCATTATTATGTCCAAAATATAAAAAAAGTAAATTCTTCAAAAGCAAAAAAAAAAATATCTTAGTTTTTATTTATTATTATTATTATTAATTTAAAAAATTAATTTCGCCTGTTACACGGTAGTCCACTCTTAATATGTTTAACGCATAACCCCTTTTACAATTCCGATTTATCTTGGCACTAAGCACTGGATTTTAGACAAGATTCACTTGGAGTATGATTATTGTTATTATTATTATTAAAAATGGAAAGATGATATTTTAATTTCCACTCTTTAGAATTTAGTCACATATGTTAAATCCCGTTATGAACCACTAAGATCTGCTTTATATCGGTCGGGACAACACGGTATTCGGGACCGTACCTTCACTTTCGTACTGCCGTTAATTTTATATGGGGACACCTGTCCTCCCAAGACACATCTCACAACCTATGGCACATCGCGGCTGGGCAAATACCTCCAATGCCGGCGATTGCTAAACTATTCCTTCAAATTTGAAGTCCATTTCCTTTCATCGGAACTCTTCAAACATTTAATTCATAAAATAATCCTCGGTGCGTGGATTCTACCACTAATAACACCGGCATATGCATTTATATCATCTTAGGCCTTGAGATTCATCTATTTCATCATTACAAACAATACGGCTCAATTTATTTCACGCCGGATATTCGTCCCTCATGACTTCCAACTCTAAATATGGGCTCAAATCATTCTGGGCTTTAACATATCGTGACCATTCTAATTCACGTGCCTATATCGCTTTTAAACAAAATTTTAATGGTTAAAATAAAGTCCAAAAACGTAAAATCAAAAATTTACGTGAAATCAAACTGATTACGCGAATGAAAGTCTTTAACGCTACGTGTCATCTCCACATTGATTATTATATTTGCACTGGCTAACTCGCGAAGCACTGTCATTATTATTATTATACTTTAACTTGCACACGCCCAAATATTATTATTATTATTATTTTACTTTCCTTTGTCAACACACAAACATGATTATTATTAGTATTTTAATGACCTTCCGTACGCAACACAAATCTTACATACTCTGGCTCTTTCATAATCTGGCTGTCTAATAGAAATTATTCCTAATTAAAATACAAATGATCACCGCAGTGATTGAAAATCAAATAAATGGGTTAGCACAAAAAAAAAGGAAATTAACACTTGAATTGAACTTAAGTCAAAGTATTACGAACAGCATGCATTAATTGAAAGAAATATATCCCATATTTACATTATATACAACAAACAAATACTCAAATTAATTAATCTAACCCATTATTACGTTAATATAAATTAGTTCGTCCGTCTAACAAAAAAATAAATTCATGGACTCGGGAAGCGGACCATGTTAAGTAACCATAATTAATTTACACTGAACCCCGTTTAGTCGCGATAACATCCCCCAATATCAAAATTGTGTACTCATTCCTATGTAGAATTCCATTGTCTCGTAGCGGAGGAGATATAGGCCTTACGGCCCCATGGTGATCTACTCGTCCATCATGTCGCACAATACAAATTTAACACAATAAAACACTTCTGGGTGACTACCCATGATTAATACCTTATTACACTATTTTACACAGGAATACTAATAACAAAAAAAAACACTTATAGGTGCTCCTAGACCCCTGACACTCGCACAATATACTCTTCATATACGCCCGAAACACACGTCGTGGCACATTACGACGAAATGTCGTTCATTTGAACCGGCGCGTATCGCGTCTTCAACCGGCACTTCCTGGTTTATTTCTAAGCCGTCTTGATAATCGCCTAGCTCCTATGGTTCCCTGCTCGGATAGTTATTCACCGTCTATCTTGAGGTGTTTACTTCAGGCTCCGCACACTGCCTTCCAAAGGTACTATCGGCGTTCCGTTAGTTATTTATTATTCAATCACATGACATTTATTAAATTCAACATACAGTTGTACTGATTAGTTACACTCGGCACTATGGATAATTTCACTGTTCGTATTCATTCTCCTGATAACTCACGCACTTTCAGCTTTAACTGACTTCGAATGCGTCCCGAGGTACTGACTTACAGAGTCAACGTGTCAGAGTCCCAACTACTTCATTACGACTGACCCGACTGGTGACCGATAACGACGGGTGACTGGTAAGAACTGAGTAATGTGAGGTCCGCTTCTGGACTTTTATGGACGATATGATTTCCCGCCGGGGTCATCCGCGGTCAGCTCCTGGAGAGGGGGGTTGGTTATCCTAAATCGGCATATGCAGGCGGATTTGGATCTCTTGCTTTATCCTACTTAATACACTGGCGATACACATTCATGTGTCGTATTCTGAACTCATATCGTTCGGTGATCATGGAAATATCACTTAATTTCTGTCCTCCACCTTTCGCGCGCTAACTCGGCGTCCCTGATGGCGTGCTCATCTCGACCAATGGCGAGATAGCGTGGGTCATTTCCACGAATTCATTACTTTAATTTATTACGATTACAATTAATCAACATGGGAACGATATCACAAAAATCCCCTCTATTCAATTATGTGGTTGGAATAATTTAATTATTGTTATCGGAGAAGCTAACTGGAGTTCACTCTGAGTTTTTCTTATGTTGGTTTATCTGCGGGCCTGTGATACATTTTCTCATTGGTCAACACCGCTTCGGTTAGTTTGAAATCTCTTCCTTGTAACGTTGACAACACCAAATGCCTCGGGCGTGGAAAAACTGGCACGTCACATTCTCGGTATTGGTGATACATCCGCTCGCCCTTGGTCCGAAATATATACTCTTTCACTTCCTCGAAGTCATTACTTCGTTGTTGTGAGCTCTAGCTTTAATCCTCTTATCTTCTGGCCAAGAAACATTTTCCCCCTAATGGCAAGCTTACTGTGTGGCGACGGACAGTCGCGATATGTCTAGCTATGTTGAAATTATCCCGTCCACACAAAACTGACACTGTATTCATTTAATATTCCTTTATATCTGTATTTCTCATATCAAAATCAAATCATGAAAGATAGAGCCTATCTCATCAGGGTACAGTATGTATGTTTGTTGTCTCCATCTTATAATCATATTTTGTGAAATATGACCAATCTGGTCACCTCATCTCTCACCTACACTAAATATTAACATTGCTTCGGAACAGTACACATAGACTCATACTGCACTAACACATTGAATGTATTTCCTTCTTATACCTTCTACCTATTATTATTATTATTATTATTATTATTATTATTATTATTATTATTATTATTATTATTATTTTACCAATGGTAAAACTGGCTCAGGTAAGTTTTCAACGACGATTGAATAGCCAAGGGTAGAACTGGTGAGGAAGCTTGCCGTGGTGTCGTTTAAAGTAGCCAACACACACTGCGTTTTCCTAGTTTGAGAATGGTAAGGCACGGAAAACCATGTACCGATTCCAAGATTAAAGCTACACCAAATCGTTCGGTACTTCTACATAAATACCTGAGATCTATACTTACGTGAGAACAGATATTACAAGAAGTCAGGATATAATATAGAAAAGCATTACATTATATATAGTAACACGACTGTGTTGTATGGTCGCTCAAAACGACAGAATGAGCACGTGGTATGGTGTGTTCCTCGCGTTTGACATTTTAAAGATTTAATTTGAATTATTATCAAACTACATTTCACCTTCCGTGTAGAATATAACCTGTAGATATCCACAACAAACATTATACCTGTATGTCCATTTTTTTCTGAAAAATGTTTACGTGAGAAGATCTTACCCAATATCATGCGGTCATTCTTTTCTTGAGTGACTGCACATATAGCTTATTACATCAGCAACCACAACAGTAACAGCAGAAACTATAACATTCATGTTATTATACTGTTAGGATGTGTGAATCCAACGTGCCGTGACTAGGAGTAAAGATCTGCATCTTTTGTTTCTGTGCTGTCCCTGGGAAACATGTATCATAATACAGTAATAATAATAATAATAATAATAATAATAATAATAATAATAATAATAATAATAATAATAATAATAATAATAATAATAATAATAATATAATATATATAATATAATAATATATATAATAATAATAATTATAATGATTATTTTAGGTCCCACTAGCTACTTTTGCTGTTTTCGGAGACGCCGAAGGGCCGGAATTTAGTCCCGCAGGAGTTATTTTACTTGCCATTAAATATGCCGACTCGAGGCTGATGTATTTGAGCACCTTCAAATACCACCGGAGTCAGCCAGGATAGAATCTGCCAAATTGGTGTCAGAAGGACAGCGCCTCAACTTCCTGATTCATTCAGCTTGACCTGTATTATTGTACTGAAGAAACATCAACTACAAGGAATAACGTACGGCATTTTCAATAGGTTATGGAGTCAGGTGTAACCTGCGATAAAAAATATAATTAATTCAGTACTTGAGTTAGTGAATATGAGATCAGGAGCGAATTAACTATTGTTAAAATTGAACCATTATAAAACAAGGTTTTTGAAAAATGAAAAATTCATGTTGAAGCTTTATTGTCCAAGAATGACATTTGAGATAATGTGACTGTGAGAAAACTGCAGCCAAGCGAAAAAACACAAACTAGTACATGGAAGCTTGAGGATCGATAAGTGAAATCTGACATAATATTAACGATTAGTCCCAGTGAGCTAAAACAAGTTAAAGGACACAATACATGGAACGAATTATGGATGAAACTACATGAAATCTACGATTCGAGAGGACCTACCAGAAAAGCAACTCCTCTGAAGAAAATAACAAGAGCAAAAATAAAACATGGTAAAGATATTAACACGTAGTATATTAACAGTTTCTTTGGCACTGTCGACATAGTGTCTCAGATGAATGTGTTATGCATAATATTACTTGACAGCTTACCGGGGGATTATGAATATTTTAGGGTTGCTATACAATCTCGAGATGAATTTCCAAAGCCCAAAATGTTAAAAATAAAAGTTGTAGAAGAAGACGATGCACGGAAAGGAAGGAGCGGAATTAAATTAGATTCAAGTTCCCTATTACTGCAAGTTAAGTCTAAGAAGGTGATAATAATTATAACTAGCAAATGTACCCGTCCTTCGCTGCGGTATTCTGCATTTTATTCGAATATCGAAGTAAATACTGTACATGTAGTAAATATGATTGTTTTAAATTTGCATGTCTCTTATCGTTATCCGAGAAACAGCATGGGAGGTCCCCATTCGTTGTTTCCAATGTTAAGTGTTTGTAACGGATTGGTGATGATAACGGCAGGCTCACTTGCCTACTGTCATTCACAATCGAGTTGGAAAGTTTACATTATAATTGCAGGCCCCATTGCCTACTGCGCGGTCACAATCGATTTGGGGAGTTTTCGTTACAATGGCAAGCCCCTATCCTACTTCCAGACAGATTACAGTTGAGGAGATTTTATTATAAAGGCAGGCAACTTCCCTACTACCATTCAAAATTGAGTTGTGCAGTTATCATTATTGTACCGGTCGGTACACCTCTACTCTGTTTATTTAAAAGTTGCGCCAGTTGAAACTCCTCTTCTGGAGGAAGTCTGAACCTTATCTACACTATTAATCTACTAATTTCTCAGAAGATGTCACTACCTGGAAATTTTTGAGTTTGTGAACTGTGTCATTTTTGATGTGTTTTTGTTTCGCTTGAAGTAAGAAGTGTGAACTTTCTCTTCTAGAGGACACTATTGAAGATCAACAATAGTGCGACCTAGTGCGGAGTCAAAGAACTATTTTGTTGGAGAAATTTTTATTTCAAGAGTTTGTTCTTTGTTAAATTTCTTTCTGTCATTGTTTAAGTTGGCTGTATACCCCTCTTTTTCCCCTTATTTTGGATCTAGCCAATCCTGAATTTCTTTAATTAATTTTCCACCAATAATGTGTTTCTTCTTCCTCTATGTAGGGGTTTCTTTTCCCTAGCCAATAAAAATTTTGTGGGAGGGTGTTTTCTTTCCCCTAACTCCTAGAATCTTCCGCGAGAGGATATAAACTGCTGATTTTAGGGTCTCGGGGCCACTTCTGTTCCATCTTTCAGTGTATTAAGTACATAGCAGGAGGCGGGAAGCGCCTCTTTCTTCGGCGGCGTCTACAACAAGGTAATGGCCAAGTAATAACTTCTTTCTTTGCTTGCTCAGCAGTTTAACCTTCGGGGCGGGTTCTAGGCCTTCCACCATGTAACCTTCCTTTAAAATGTAAAGACTACTGGTACCTATCCTATCTTCTAAACTACATATTGGGATAGAGAGTGCTAACCCTCTCGAGTTCCCACTCATATTGTTTTGAGGTGAACTTATTTTCTCAAACCCATTCTTCCGTGATGTAATGTAAATGGTTATTTTCTTAAGTCACCTCTGTAGTATGGGATTAGCCCTTGTATTAACGGCCTAGTGCCAAGTAGGTCTTAAACAAAGTGTATCAGGAGTGCGGTTAGCCTCCTCTCAAATTGTTATTTTAGAGGTCATGTAATCAACCTTCTTTTCATGTAATAGACCTCAGTAGGTTGGGTATTTTACCCCTGTGAATACGTCCTTAGAGGACAGCTTGAAGGTAGAGTTTGGTGTGGCCTTTGAGAGGCTTAAATTTTGAGAGCGGATCGCTCTTTTGAAAATGGAGTGTCATATGCCTCGTGGAGGCTTTTCTGTGTAATTCGGAGCCAGGGGCTCCTAGGGATGAATGGGGTTTTCTGCCCCTCTGTTAAAACTTGTGTTTGTGGTAAAACTGAGCTGATCGCTGAAGTCAGGGCGTGAAGCCCAAAACCTGTAAATATTGTAACTCCCCTTGTTTTGCTACATTGTACCTGCCATGTCTGTTATTGCTTTGTTTTTGAAAAGAAAATATAACCTTGTTAAATTTTAAATTAATTTTACATGCACTATAATTTCGTAGCTTGAAACCCATTCACACCCGCACCTTCTTTTACGCATAACTACCGCTAAAACTCGGTAACAAGTGGTAGCAGAGCGTGGTTGAATGGGTCTCAATTTAGCCCCTTTTGACGGCTAAACATTGCTTTGATTCGAACTCTAACAATTTTCTCAGTTGCTGGAATTTTTTGAGTTTTTCAAAATTGTTTTGTCATCATGCCCGGCCCTCGCGATGTTCTCCTCCTTAACTATTTGCGCAAAGAGGAGTTGATATACGAGTTAACTATCAGAAATGTGCAATCTGGAGGCACGGTTGCAATCGACACCAACAAGCTTAGAGAGTCCCTTGATTTGCCCATTTCCATCCCCAATTTGGGAGAGAAAGAAATTGATGATTCTCTTTCCACGATCGTCGAGAATATTACTGGGCTAGCATCTGTAGTCAGTTTTTTTGATGAAAACGATCCGTCTCCTAATCAAATTAAGCGTGTGCAAGGCAGGCTGTATCACTTTGCAAATAGAGTTAATGATCTGTTGTCTCTAAAGGTGAATGACGTTCAGAGGAAGGACGCTAATACGCTCCTTGAAACTATTTCTGAATTGTCTAATAAGGTCACTCAATTGCTAACCGGCGAAGTTCCTCCCAAAACTGATCAACCCGCCACAGTGAATGTAGGTAGTGATGAAGAGCCTCCTCAGGGAGAAGTCAATAGGATAACCGTTGCTGCTCAAACTATCTCTGCCCCATCGAACAACGAATCTGAAAGCCGTGCGTCATTGGGTAACATCCGCTCTGAATTAACTTCCTTGCCATTGAAACCTTTAACGACTATGTCACCTGGGTTCAGTAGCTTGCCTCATCCATTGGCAATGTTGCTTAGTGGTATCTCTAAGTTTTCCGTCAACACCACCAGTGATGTAATTTCATTTTTAAGATTTCTAGTGGAATTTCAGGATCATGCTCTTGTTTTTTCTCTTTCGCCATGTCAAATTTTGCAAATTATCTATCCGTATGCTATTGGTATTCTCTCTGATAAAATCGTAAGAGCCATTGCCGAGCAATCATCTATTGAGGATTTCCATGCCCATTTGCTAGCTAACTTCATCCCGGCTAGGGCCAGGTCCTCCCTGATTCAGAAGTACTATTACCGTGTACAGCGCTTGGATGAAAACTTGGCTGATTTCATACAAGATATCAAATTCTACACTAGGGTGTTTGCTCTGCACTTTCCTGAAGATCAGATTGTGCAGGCTATTGTAGAAGGTATTTCGCCATCCTACAGGTCATATTTGTGTTTCGCGGCGTGTCCGCAAACCTTCTCTGAACTTGAAGCATTGGCCGTCTCAGCGGAAGGAGTTAGATACGCCGATTCTTTGCGTGTCGCGAAAGAACCCCCGCCTTCCTTTAGTAACACTCGGCCTCCACCTCGCCGACCAGTCAATCCCCGTAAATGTTATGCTTGCGGGTCGCCTGACCATCTGCGCAACAAGTGTCCACTGATCAAGCCAAGTGGGACTAGGAATGGAGCTGGTTCATCACAAGGCTGCTTTAAATGTGGGGCTTTCTCACATATCGCCAAGAATTGCCCAAACTCAAATAGCACCCCCTCCTGCTCAACTTCTGGTGCAAATTCCACCTATGCCAATAATAAAAAGTGACTAGCGGCTTCGGCTGAGTCGACTAATTCTGCTTTCCAAGGCTCAGCCCCGGGCAAAAAGGTCGAGAATTCAGGGAAGGAGCAATCTTCAAATTCTTTTTTTGAATGCCCCAGAGAGTGTCTTAGGATTGCGGCGGATACCCCCGCACCTGTTCCTTTTCTTAAGATTGAGTTAAATAACGAGCCTATAACAGCTCTCTTAGATTCAGGCAGTGTTTGTTCCATTATTTCGGCTGATTGGTATTCTAAATTGAAATCTGTTTGTAAACTCCCTGACTATGACTCATCTCCTGTTAGATATGTTTCGGCTAATTCATCTCCATTAGAAATTCTAGGTTCCTTACATGTCAAAATTCGTGTTTTTAAATTTACATGGAAAATCAAATTGTTTGTGGCCAAGCATTTGTCTTGCCCCATCATACTGGGAGCGGACTTCATGTCTCACACTGGTCTTGTGCTCGATCTTCAGAGTAAGTCGTGCACATTCAAATTTGCCTCTAATTGTAAAATCCCTCTATTAAAGTGTAATTCTGCATCATGTTCATCTATTTCGCCTACCCAGGATGAGATGTTGTTAGACCTTAGACATCTACCTGAGGAGCAGGCTGATAGTATTTGCAAATTGTGTCTGTCGTTTCCCGAGGTGTTCTCTGATACTCTTGGTGTTACTGACCTTATTGAATACAAAATTGAGGTCACGGATTCGATTCCTGTCCGTTTTCCACCTTATAGGCTATCTCCACCTAAAATGAAGGCTCTGAAAGAAATCATCGATCAGATGTTGAAGGATGGTATTATTAGGCCCTCTAAGTCGGCGTATTCATCGCCTATTTTTCTAGTCCCGAAACCCCAAGGAGGCTTCAGGCCTGTCATTGATTACTGGGCTCTCAATCGGAAGGTGGTGTTGCAATCTGTGCCCCTTCCCGACCTTCATTCTTGTTTTTCATGGTTTCGTAAGGCCAAGTTCTTCACCATCTTGGACTTGAATCAGGCCTATAATCAGATTCCCCTTGCCGAAGAGTCTAAACACCTTACAGCGTTTGCCACGGACTGGAATTTATACGAATACAACCGCGTGCCTTTCGGGCTCCCCACAGGGGCAGCTGTGCTCACTAGGCTACTAGATAGGGTCTTCTCCGACATCAAATTTGAATACTTATATCACTACTTGGATGATGTCGTCGTGTTTTCGGAGACCTTCGAAGAACATCTAGATCATCTGCGAGAAGTTCTGAATCGCCTTCGTAAGGCTGGGTTAACTGTTAAGTTGTCCAAGGTTGCCTTTGCTAAGCCCTCTATGTCTTTCCTAGGGCATATTGTGTCACCCGATGGGGTAGCAGTCGATCATTCTAGAACACAGGCCATCCGTGATTTTAAACCTCCCAAGGACATTAAAGGTATCGCCAGGTTCATTGGTATGGTGAATTTCTTCAGAAAGTTCATTCCTAACTTTGCTAATAGAGCGGCGCCCTTAAACCTTCTTCGTAGGAAAGGCATCAAATTTGAGTGGGGACCTTCTCAACAAGCTGCTTTTGAAGATCTGAAATTAGCTCTCTGTAATGCCCCTGTCCTTGCTATGCCTGATTTCTCAAAGAAATTCATCGTCCAAACGGACGCGTCATCGTCAGCTGTAGCTGCAGTCCTTCTTCAAGAGACTGAACTAGGGAGGCGACCCATCGCCTATGCATCTAGGACTCTATCGGCTCAAGAAGCCAAGTATTCCATCTATGAGCTCGAAGGGTTGGCAGTCTTATTTGCCTTAGAAAAGTTCCGTCTCTATCTGGAACATGTCAAATTCGACCTGGAGACAGATAATCAAGCCTTAAGCTGGGTCTTAGGTAGGCCGCGGCGTACTGGTCGTATAGCCCGCTGGGCTATTCGTATTTCCGCCTTCCAGTTTGATGTTAGACATATCAGAGGTACCGAAAATGTTGTTGCTGATGGACTCAGCCGTATGTTTCATAACGACGTCGAGACCCACGAACCGGTCGACAGTTCATCACCTTCCGAGTCCATGCTATCTGAGGTTAATGCCATCCTAACAGATGCTCCCATGCTTTTTAGGGACATTGAGAAATACCAACGTGAAGATCCGACGCTGGCTCCGATAATGGAAACCCTTTCTTCTGGGGAACATGTTGTCCCTTATGTTCTGAGGAATGGTGTTTTATGTTGCCCTTCGAGGCATGACAAGATTATGAAAGTTGTTGTTCCAGCGGTTCTTGTACCTATGATCTTCAAGTATTATCATGAGACCCCATTAGGAGGGCATCTTGGAATCTTTAAAACTCGTGAAAAGATTCGTGAAATGTTCATCTGGAAAGGTATGGACGGTGAAATCCGTGAACTAGTAAAGGCTTGTAAATCCTGTTTGATTAGTAAACCCACCATGTCTACCAAGGTAGGCCTCTTGTCTTCGCATCAAGCATCGCGCCCCATGGAACGCCTGTATATTGATTATGTAGGACCCTTCCCCCAGTCGAAGGGAAATGCCAACAAATTCATCTTTGTATGTGTAGATGGTTTTACCAGATTTTCTTGGTTATTTCCGACTAAGCTGGCTACCGCTCAGTCTACCATTACCTGCTTAAATTCTATTTTTGCTTCTTTTGGTCCGTGTCAATATATTGTATCTGATAATGCTAAGGCTTTTACATCTAATTTATTTCGTAAATTCTGTTTTGACTTGTCCATCTCTCATGTAACTACTTCTGCTTATTACCCTCAACCATCTCTGGCTGAACGGGTTAACCGTAATCTCAGGTCAGCACTGATTGCCTATCATCATGAAGATCATTCCAGGTGGGACACGTCCCTGCATTGGATAGCTTTTGCTTTGAATTCGGCGGTTCATGAATCTCACAAGTTTACTCCAGCTTCTTTGATGTTCAAGTTTGTTCCCAACTCGCCGCTCTCTAACCTCTGGTCTCTGAATGACATTCTACCCGAGACAATAGATCCGGATAACATTAAAGATCTTTGGAAGAAGGCTAAAGCCAATCTTAAAGTGTCTCATGAAAAGGTTAGGGAAAGGTATGATCGTGGACGGAGATCCACCCCTTTGAAGGTAGGTGACCAGGTTATGGTCAAAAATTTTGTTCCCGCGGGCAAGCTTGCCCCCAGATTCCATGGGCCATGCATCATTCTCGATTTTCTCACCCCGGTTACATTGTTAGTAAGCAATCCAGCCACCGAGAGGATATTTAGGGTTCACCTGTCCCAGGTGAAACCGGTGTAAATTTTGTGTCAACTTGCTTCATATAATTTGATAGGAATATGATGGTTATATTTTTTTTTGAGTTTCCAATTTCTAGGCATTCTGCCCCTTCTATAGGATTTTGTTTCTTATGTAAGCATGTTTGTGAAACCTGCCCCGACCCATTAAACTGCCATCCTGTCTTTGCCACGGCCATTACCTCGCTCCCGTCTCCTGCTCCACTCTACACAGTGGCTTAATGAATACCATGAATATCTGCACGCCGCTGGCCCCTCAATCTCTCTACAAGCCTGTGCCCTCAAAGAAACATGATGGTCCTACACAATTCTGCCGCCTAGCTTTAATGTTTCAGTGCCCCCGCAGCCACGCAGCGCCGTGCAGCAACTGGGGAGGGGGATGGGCCCCCTCCTCTCCAGCGAAGACGACATGTGCCCGGCGAGCCGGAGCTCTCCTCCCGGCCAAGGCTGATGTGCGGCGCACGACCTGCTACTTGCCCGCAGCCTGTATATGTTCACCGCGGGCGCGGCGTGTTTCAACTCCTCTGCTCCCCTCATAGTGCGGGCGAGCGGTATCTCAGGGTACTTGAGGGGTCCGAGCGGCCTCCTTTGGACGCAAGCTGCAACGGCCGGTCTGGCCACCTCACTTCATCAACATCAACTACATGAACAGTTACTATAAGTAATGATTACACTTGGGAATTCAACAACAATATTTGGTGGACATTGCCAAATTCTTCATCACTTTCAAGTATTAAAAGTTTATCTTCAAAAATTCAACTTCTACAAACAGAAAGACTTTACTTCACCTGCAACAACAAATTGTGAAACTGAATCACACAACATTCTGAAAATCTTGTAATCTATTTTCATTTTCACTTTATAACTTGGAACTTGTTTCAAACTGATTTCATGTGTCACCCCTGGAGGAACTTTTGGGGGGGGAGGTCTGTACCGGTCGGTACACCTCTACTCTGTTTATTTAAAAGTTGCGCCAGTTGAAACTCCTCTTCTGGAGGAAGTCTGAACCTTATCTACACTATTAATCTACTAATTTCTCAGAAGATGTCACTACCTGGAAATTTTTGAGTTTGTGAACTGTGTCATTTTTGATGTGTTTTTGTTTCGCTTGAAGTAAGAAGTGTGAACTTTCTCTTCTAGAGGACACTACTGAAGATCAACAATAGTGCGACCTAGTGCGGAGTCAAAGAACTATTTTGTTGGAGAAATTTTTATTTCAAGAGTTTGTTCTTTGTTAAATTTCTTTCTGTCATTGTTTAAGTTGGCTGTATACCCCTCTTTTTCCCCTTATTTTGGATCTAGCCAATCCTGAATTTCTTTAATTACTTTTCCACCAATAATGTGTTTCTTCTTCCTCTATGTAGGGGTTTCTTTTCCCTAGCCAATAAAAATTTTGTGGGAGGGTGTTTTCTTTCCCCTAACGCCTAGAATCTTCCGCGAGAGGATATAAACTGCTGATTTTAGGGTCTCGGGGCCACTTCTGTTCCATCTTTCAGTGTATTAAGTACATAGCAGGAGGCGGGAAGCGCCTCTTTCTTCGGCGGCGTCTACAACAAGGTAATGGCCAAGTAATAACTTCTTTCTTTGCTTGCTCAGCAGTTTAACCTTCGGGGCGGGTTCTAGGCCTTCCACCATGTAACCTTCCTTTAAAATGTAAAGACTACTGGTACCTATCCTATCTTCTAAACTACATATTGGGATAGAGAGTGCTAACCCTCTCGAGTTCCCACTCATATTGTTTTGAGGTGAACTTATTTTCTCAAACCCATTCTTCCGTGATGTAATGTAAATGGTTATTTTCTTAAGTCACCTCTGTAGTATGGGATTAGCCCTTGTATTAACGGCCTAGTGCCAAGTAGGTCTTAAACAAAGTGTATCAGGAGTGCGGTTAGCCTCCTCTCAAATTGTTATTTTAGAGGTCATGTAATCAACCTTCTTTTCATGTAATAGACCTCAGTAGGTTGGGTATTTTACCCCTGTGAATACGTCCTTAGAGGACAGCTTGAAGGTAGAGTTTGGTGTGGCCTTTGAGAGGCTTAAATTTTGAGAGCGGATCGCTCTTTTGAAAATGGAGTGTCATATGCCTCGTGGAGGCTTTTCTGTGTAATTCGGAGCCAGGGGCTCCTAGGGATGAATGGGGTTTTCTGCCCCTCTGTTAAAACTTGTGTTTGTGGTAAAACTGAGCTGATCGCTGAAGTCAGGGCGTGAAGCCCAAAACCTGTAAATATTGTAACTCCCCTTGTTTTGCTACATTGTACCTGCCATGTCTGTTATTGCTTTGTTTTTGAAAAGAAAATATAACCTTGTTAAATTTTAAATTAATTTTACATGCACTATAATTTCGTAGCTTGAAACCCATTCACACCCGCACCTTCTTTTACGCATAACTACCGCTAAAACTCGGTAACAATTATAATGCCAGGACTCTTTTCTTACTGAGAGCCAGCTTACTGCCAGTCAAACCAATTTGGTGAGTTTCCATCAAAATAGCAGGCCACTATGACTAATTCCAGTCACATTTTAGATGGGTATATTTGTTTATAATGGCGGGCACCCTTACCTACAGCCAATCACAATCGGGTAGGGGAGTTTGAAACAAAGCTACATGCTCCCTTGCCTTCTGCAAGTCAAATCTAGAAGTCAATTATTCATTAGAATGGTAGGCCTTCCTTACTAATGCCAGTTACACAGGATTTGGAGAAGGACTCCATTCCTACTGCCAGTCAAAGTCGGTGTGGGGTGTACAGATTACAATACCAGACACACCCTTTCTCGATCACTACAAATCGCTATCAGTGAAGATATATAGATCGGCATACGAAAGTATATGCTTGTTTACAATATTGCAGACCTTCATTTACAGATTAACTGCTACTAAACGGTACGTCATATCGACAAAGTATTGAACCATAAGGCGCCGCAGTTAGCGGCCTAAATGGCTGGTCCTATGATATCTCATCTATTCATGGGTCAGATTGAGTTAAACATGTTGAATAGGGTAAAAATTTGTGTAAGATTATCTCACATTGTATTACTTTTCGGATAATTATGTGACAGGTAAATACATAGCATTTGGCTCATATATGGCTACTGGGTGGGCCAATTTTCGTGTAGAGTTTGATGATTCTATCTTTCCTATAAGTGATTGAAAGTATGAATTATGCATGTGAAAAGCTCAAATTTACTTAACATCGAGAAATAGAGAAAAATCAAACGTAAAAGGGATACAGGTTCGACAAAAACTCATAAGACCAAGGTTGAACGGAGATTGTGCCAATCGTTATGTGATAAGACTTCCCGAAGGTCTGCACCATCATTAAAATTGCCCCCATATTTCGATATTCTTCGGGGATAAAACGTGAAAAGTTTAAAGATTTTGCAAGTTTTTCCGTCCGTTACAGGCTAAAACGTATAATTTTGCCAAATTTCAAGTTTCATGTTCGTCTGGCAGATTGTGCCGCAATCTGGATTTTGGGCGAGGAGGGTAAAAAATTAGGACTTTCAGGAAACTAAACCAAAAAAATATGCAGATGTTCATTATTATCCCTTAAACGGGCAGCTGTACGAAAATTTCGCCAAAATAGTCAATGTACAGGCACACAGTACTCACGATTTTATTTATATACATAGATAAGGAGTCTGCTCCAGGTACAATACTTTTGGGCTATGTCCGCTGGACTTAACCTGCAAAACCGACCGTTCATGATATCTCCCTTATTAATCCTCGTATCGAAATGGTGCACATGAGAAAAAAGGTTCATAAATTAATTTCAATAAAGGCACGTAGATTTCCATTAAGTTTGGTTGTGTATATTTTGTGGGAGTACAAATTCACGGTTTCGGTTTCGTATAAATCCCCAGTCGGTTCAGTGATTTAGAAACAATACTTGCCCTAAAACCTACCTAAGGACAGGTGGATTCTAAACATCAAATTTGGTGGAAATATATCCGGTAGTTTCCAAGTTATGGACAAGCGGACAAACAGACAAACAGACAGACAGACAGACAGACAGACACCAACGCTAAAAATATGCAGATGGTCATTATTACACCTGAAACGGATAACTGTGCGGAAATTTCGCCGAAACAGTCAATGTCCAGACACACTCTAGATGTGCAGAACTTTATTTCGAGAGTTACTGCTTTGAAACTGTACGACATACTATCCACAAACGGACTTAACTATAAGACGCCTCTTTCAGTGTTCTACATGGTTAGACCTATGATATCTTCTCGTATCTATTATATTTATGGGTTAGATTGAGTTACAGTCATTGGATGGGGTGAAATTATGTACAGTTTTCACATACTACTTTTTACTTTTTATACTCACGTGACAGCTAGAATCATACAATTTGGCCATGTCAATGTGCGTGCCGAATGATAACATATACGTGTAAAAGCAAAGTAAAGTCACCTCCGTACAGGCCATGAAGGCCTTTGGAGGAGTGGAAGGTAAAGGCTTCCATCATTGTTAACCTCGGCACGTGATGGGGTAGAGTGGTTAGCTCTACGCCCGGCCGCCTTTGCCCCCAGGAATTAACCTGGTACTAATTTTTGGTGTAGGCTGAGTGAACCTCAGGGCCATATGCACCTCCGGAAGTGGAAACCTCGTTCCTTAAATTTTACGACTTCCTGACGGGGATTCGAACCCACGTCCTTCCAGGCGAACCAAGCACGCTTTTACGGCCTCGGCCAGGCAGCCCCTACATATACGTGTAAAAGTACAAAATTAACTTGAAATCGAGAAATACAGCTCTATTTGGGACTAAATTCCACCACCTAGGCTTCTCCGAAAAGCGTAAAATTAGTTAGTGGGACGTAAAGCAAATAACATTATTGTTATTATTTTCTTCCAATTGGCTTTAAGTCGCACCGACACAGATAGGTCTTATGGCGATGATGGGATAGGAAAGGGCTGGGAGTGGGAAGGAAGCGACCGTGGCCTTAATTAAGGTATTATTATTATTATTATTATTATTATTATTATTATTAACAATATTCCCTTTCCTTGGACATTCAGAATAAATCGAAGCATTCCATATCGGTACCAGGGAAGAGAAGAATAAAGATAGCTATAAGTTAAAAATGGTGAAGCACGTTGAAGACACAAGTGATGGGAATAAAATGGTAGAAAATTATGTTCAGATTCAAGATGGGGATATATATGAAGATGATAACAAGAATGCCGCCTCTGTGGTGTAGTGGTTAGCGTGATTAGCTGCCACCCCCGGAGGTCCGGGTTCGATTCCCGGCTCTGCCACGAAATTTTAAAAGTGGTACGAGGGCTGGAACGGGGTCCACTCAGCCTCGGGAGGTCAACTGAGTAGAGGTGGGTTCGATTCCCACCTCAGCCATCCTGGAAGTGGTTTTCCGTGGTTTCCCACTTCTCCTCCAGGCGAATGCCGGGATGGTACCTAACTTAAGGCCACGGCCGCTTCCTTCCCTCTTCCTTGCCTATCCATTCCAATCTTCCCATCCCTCCACAAGGCCCCTGTTCAGCATAGCAGGTGAGGCCGCCTGGGCGAGGTACTGGTCATACTCCCCAGTTGTATCCCCCGACCAAGAGTCTGAAGCTCCAGGACACTGCCCTTGAGGCGGTAGAGGTGGGATCCCTCGCTAAGTCCGAGGGAAAAACCGAACCTGGAGGGTAAACAGATGATGATGATGATGATGATAACAAGAATATTGAGATACAGTGAAAGAACAAAAGTAAATATGTTGTGAAATCGAATGATGCGAAATCATTGATTGTGATAGAATAAGAGGAAAAGGAAGGCGAAATTAGTGCAGATAATAAAGACTACAAAACATGTTAGTAGTGATGTTCCAGGTTTGAAGTCTTGAGAGTTGTTCCATTTAGGTTATTTGTAATATTATCTGTATTCTATATAATTTATTTATTTTTATGTGTGTTATCAAGAAAGTAGGCTGCCTCTCTTTTGTAAGTTATTTACTGAGAATTTTGTTTAAAATTTTGTTTAAAATAAAAAAAAACGGAGACTAAAGCGAGGAAGAGGTCGTTCGAAAATAATGTGTGCAGTTCCACGTGGAATGCCAAAGAAAGTATATAAAATAAACCGTGCCACTGACCTGTTTAAGTTCAATTAGAACGTTAGGGGCCTAACGAAAAATCATGTAGAGAAGCTATTAAAGAAGAATTCACCTCACTGATGAAATACGAAACCTTGGAAATGGAAAATTCTCCCACCGTCGTATTATGCTTAATGAGAAAGTGAAATCCAGTGGTATGTTAGATCGCAGGAAGCCTCGGCTGGTTGCCAGAAGATTTTCTCAGAGCTATGACATACGAGTAGACTACGAAGAAATCATTGCTCCTGTTGCTCGCTTAAGTACAATTAAAATATTAATGCCATTCGCAGTGCCACAGTGGAACAGCTTGATATACAGACTGCTTATTTACATGGAAATTTAGAGGGGAAAATATACGAAGGATCCAAAATGTTTAAAAGAAATATTTGAACAAGTTTATCAGCACAAATAACACAGCATTCGTCAGAAATCAGAGAGCGTGCTGAAGAAGACACGAACAGGTCATAATGTATGTGCACTCTATAAAGCATTATGCGGATTGTAGCATCTGGATGTGAATGGTATATAACTTTACGCAGCAAGTTTTAATCACTTTAGGAATGGAACCTACAACAGGAGACCCATGCACATAGCGCATGAATAGCGAAGAAGATTATTTAATAATCTACGTCGATCCTAGCATCACAAGTTAAGAAAAGATTAAGGAACGTCAAAATGAGCTACATGGGGAAAATACACTACTATTTAGGAATAGATTTATAATGTGACAAGAATAATATTATGATCATATCTCAATGTAGGCCTAAATACGCTTCAGAAATAATCAAAATATTTCGCATGACTGAGTGCAAGAGCGTCTGAAAGTCACTTAAGACACACACATGAAATTGAGAAGGCCGGAATAGTTATCGACTGCAGAAATAAATACCAATATCAAAATTAATAGGCTCATTTATATGATTGGCTGTTACGGCACGTCCGTAAATAGATTTTGCTGTAAATTTCTTGAGCCATTTTAATAACAGTTATAACGAATAGCATTGGAAAGCAGCAAAACTAATTCTGAATTATTTGAATTATTTGAATTACGGAACTACCTATAGGAAAGAAGAATTAAATGGTTATGCTGATGTATATTAGGCAAATTGTGGTTCAAATAGAAGATTGTTTACACGTACACAAGATTGTGTTTACCCTTGGTGGAGACTGTATTACTTGGGAGGTGGGGGAACAGAAAACTGTCGCATTATCAAGTACAGAGTCAGAATAATTACATAACACTCACAGAAGTCTCCATCTGCAGAACACACTTCAAGATGCAATAAACGACAAAGAAAGAACGCCTGTTCACATAGTGTGTGACACTCAATGAGCTCAAAGAATTTCTACAAATCCTATGTTGCATAATGGCACAACGCAGATTGATGTTAAACATTACTTCGTATGCGAAGCATAAAATGAAGGAAATGTGGATATATCCTACATCTCGACGGAAAAATATTCGCAGACATCTTCACAAGGCCATTAAAAAGACAGAGGCATGCATATTGCTGCATGAATCTTCAGATTGGCACATTGAATTGTGGGGAGCTTGTTAGGATATATCAACCCAACGTGTCGTGATTAGGAGTAAAGATTCGTTTAATATTTTGTATTCTGTGCTGCCATAAAGCAATCTGTATTTATCAATGTATTGATCAAACATCTACTACTAAGAATAACGGCATTTTAAGAGATACAAGCATAATGAATGAAAGGTACAATTGTTGTAGCAAAATAAAGTCTAACAAGAAATCTACTGTAATTCCAACCTTTCAGTCGACCAAGACTTGTTTTAAAATCAGAACATCAACATTACACACCATGTTGAATCTCCTGTTAATCTCGGAGGGGCAGGAGTTTCTACTGCTGTTGTATACAGAGTGGGAGGCTAAATATGAACCAATTAGTAACACCATCACGCATGAAATTAAACATCTCCATTCTGCCTGCACCGTGACTGCACTGGTGACATCCCATCACGGCTCATTACGAAACTTTCTTGCTCCAAGCCAGGTTATTTCAGTGCCAGAAACATTAGGCTATTGAGCCATCAGTGAGGAGAACTCCTCGACTACTGTTCAACCACAAATCTGAGATACATACTCACACTATCGTCATTATCATAACCATCATTATCATCGTCGTAAGTAATTAGTCATACCATGTGTCTCCGAACCACTTCCCAGGTCATTGACCGGCCAAGTACTGTAGGTACCCTTGAAGGGCCAGGCTAGAGGGATAGTTCACCCAGACGTCAATTGGGGAAAGTGGTATTGATTTGACTGCTGAATGTTGAAACGGTGTGAAAAGGTTAATGTCAGCCAGGTTTGAATTTTTACACTTAGATACCTCAGTTTTTATGAGATAGGCCTATCACGAAGTTTCTTACAACTCTCGGCGATAGGGCGTTTGAAACCATCTGACGCCATGGATCCATACGGATCCACACGGATCCACACGGCTTTAACTGTCGGCCTAGTCCCATCACCAGATTTGTAACTGCTTTATCACATAATTTTAATTCTTTACTTTATTATTTTACACCTTTTCATCTGTACATACAGAAATTATTACTATTATTTATTTTTAAAATTTGTTTTACGTCGCAGTGGCGTAGATAGGTCTTATGACGACGATGGGATATGAAAAGCCCAGGAGTGGGAAGGAGATGGCCTTGGCCTTAATTAAGCTACAGCCCCAGCATTTGCCTAGTGTGAAAATGGGAAATCACGGAAAGTCATCTTCAGGACTGCCGACAGTGGGACTCGAATCCACTATCTCCCGGATGTAAGCTCACAGCTGCGTGCCCCTAACCGCATGGCCGACTCACCCGGTATGTTGTTGTTGTTTGAGTCATCGGTCCATAGACTGGTTGATGCAGCACTCCATGCCACCCTATCCTGTGCTAACCTTTTCATTTCTACGTAACTATTGCATCCTACATCTGGTCTAATCTGTTTGTCATATTCATACCTTGGTCTACCCCTACCGTTCTTACCACCTACACTTCCTTCAAAAACCAACTGAACAAATCCTGGGTGTCTTAAGATGTGTCCTATCATTCTATCTCTTCTTCTCGTCAAATTTAGCCAAATCGATCTCCTCTCACCAATTCGATTCAGTATCTCTTCATTCGTGATTCGATCTATCCATCTCACCTTCAGCATTCTTCTGTAACGCCACATTTCAAAAGCTTCTATTCTCTTTCTTTCTGAGCTATTTATCGTCCATGTTTCACTTCCATACAATGCCACGCTCCACACGAAAGTCTTCAAAAACATCTTTCTAATTCCTATATCAATGTTTGAAGTGAGCAAATTTCTTTTCTTAAGAAAGCTCTTCCTGGCTTGTGCTAGTCTGCATTTTATGTCCTCCTTACTTCTGCCATCGTTAGTTATTTTACTACCCAAGTAACAATATTCATCTACTTCCTTTAAGACTTCATTTCCCAATCTAATATTTCCTACATCACCTGCCTTCGTTCGACTGCACTCCATTACTTTTGTTTTGGACTTATTTATTTTCATCTTGTACTCCTTACCCAAGACTTGATCCATACCATTCAGCAACTTCTCGAGATCTTCTGCAGTCTCAGATAAAATAACAATATCATCAGCAAATCTCAAGGTTTTGATTTCCTCTCCTTGGACTGTGATTCCCTTTCCAAATTTCTGTTTGATTTCCTTTACTGCCTGTTCTATGTAAACATTGAAAAGGAGAGGGGACAAACTGCAGCCTTGCCTCACTCCTTTCTGGATTGCTGCTTCTTTTTCAAAGCCCTCGATTCTTATCACTGCAGACTGATTTTTATACAGATTATAGATAATTCTTCGTTCTCGGTATCTGATCCCTATCATCTTCAGAACCATAAATAGCTTGGTCCAATCAACATTATCGAATGCCTTTTCTAGATCTACAAATGTCATGTACGTGGGCTTCTCCTTCTTGATTCGATCCTCTAAGATCAGACGTAAAGCCAGGATTGCTTCACGTGTTCCTACATTTCTTCTGAAGCCAAATTGATCTTCTCCCAACTCAGCTTCAACTTGTTTTTCCATTCTTCTGTAAATAATACGTGTTAAAATTTTGCAGGCATGGTGCGGTAATTTTCACACCTGTCAGCACCGGCTTTCTTGGGAGTAGGTATAACAACATTCTGCCGAAAATCAGATGGGACTTCTCCTGTCTCATACATCTTGCACACTAAATGAAATAACCTTGCCATGCTGGTTTCTCCTAAGGCAGTCAGTAATTCAGAGGGAATGTCATCAATTCCAGGTGCCTTGTTCCTATTTAGGTCACTCACAGCTCTGTCGAACTCTGACCTCAAAATTGGGTCTCCCATTTCATCAGCATCAACAGCCTCTTTATGTTCCAGAACCAAATTATCTACGTCTTTACCTTGATACAACTGTTGGATATGCTCCTGCCATCTTTCGGCTTTGTCTTCTTTCCCTAGAAGTGGCTTTCCATCTGAGCTCTTAATATTCATACACCTAGATTTCCTTTCTCCTAGGGTTTCCTTGATTTTCCTGTATGCAGCATCTACCTTTCCCAGGACCATACAGCCTTCGACATCCTTGCACTTCTCCTTCAGCCATTCTTCCTTAGCTACCTTGCACTTTCTATCCACTTCATTCTTTAATCGTCTGTATTCTTTTCTGCCCTCTTCATTTCCAGCATTCTTGTATTTTCGTCGTTCATCAATCAGGTCTAGTATCTCCTGAGTTATCCACTGATTCTTAGCTGATCTTTTCTTCCTTCCTAACATTTCTTCAGCAGCCCCACTGACTTCATTTTTCATGACTCTCCACTCTTCCTCTATAGTGTTTCCTTCAGCCTTTTCATTTAGTCCTTTTGCAACATGTTCCTTGAAACAATCCCTCACACTATTTTCAACTTGTCTAGATCCCATCCTTTTGCATTCTTTCCTTTCTTCAATTTCTTCAACTTCAGATGGCATTTCATGACCTACAAGTTGTGGTCAGAGTCCACGTCTGCTCCTGGGAAAGTTTTGCAATCCAACACCGGGTTTCTGAATCTCTGCCTAATCATAATGAAGTCTATTTGATACCTTCCAGTGTCTCCAGGTCTCGTCCACGTATACAGCCGTCGTTTGTGGTGTTTGAACCAAGTATTGGCAAGGACTAAATTATGATCAGTGCAGAATTCAACCAGCCGACTTCCTCTTTCGTTCCTTTGTCCCAATCCAAATTCTCCTACTGTACTACCTTCTCTTCCTTGGCCTACCACTGCATTCCAGTCTCCCATCACAATTAGATTATCGTCACCTTTTACATATTGTATTAAATCTTCTATCTCCTCATATATTCTTTCGATTTCTTCATCATCCGCTGAACTAGTAGGCATATAGACCTGCACTATTGTGGTGGGCATTGGTTTGGTGTCTATCTTGAAGACAATAATTCTTTCACTATGCTGATCATGGTAGCTTACCCGCTGCCCTATTTTCTTATTCATTATTAAACCAACTCCTGCATTTCCCCTGTTTGATTTTGTGTTAATAATTCAGTAGTCGCCTGACCAAAAATCTTGTTCTTCCTGCCAACGTACTTCACTTATACCAACTACATCTAACTTTAGCCTATCCATCTCCTTTTCAGATTCTCTAACCAACCACAACGATTCAAACTTCTAACATTCCACCCTTCGACTCGCAGCATGTCAGTATTCATCTTCCTGATGATCGCCCCCTCTCGTATAGTCCCCACGCGGAGATCCGAATGGAGGACTAGTTTACCTCCGGAATATTTTACCCGGGAGGAAGCCATCATCAGTACATCATTCATACAGAGAGAGCTGCATGTCCTCGGGAGGTAGTTACGGCTGTAGTTTCCCGTTGCTTTCAGCCGTGTAGCAGTATCAACACAGCTAAGCCATGTTGAGTATTATTACAAGGCCGTATCAGTCAATCATCTAGACTGCCGCCCTTGCAACTAACGAAAGGCTGCTACCCCGCTTTCGATGAACCATTCGTTAGTCTGGTCTCTCAACAGATACCCATCCGATATGGTTGCAGCTGCGGCTCGGCTATCTGCATCATTGGGACACGCAAGCCTCCGCACCGCGGCAAGGTCACATGGTTCGCAGAGGGGAAATTTGTGTATCTTCCGAATTGGCATCATGTCTAAACCACTGGTTAGAATTTAAGGAATTTTGTACATTTTCAGAGAAATCTGTCACACAATTAGGTTTTGTTTCAAAGTGTATACCTTACGCGTCTATCTAAATATACTATAATTAAGATCACTTAGTAAATGAAATAGACTACTGGTAAATTATTTTAAAACATTCATATACAGGAACAAAAACACGTTAATATTTAACGTCAGCTTCTAAACGTAGTAACATGTTTGAATAAGTTATTAGTAACGAAAACTCTAAACTAAAATTATAACAAAAAATAAGCAAGAATAAACAATAATTAAGTTACCTTAGAAAGATTTATATTAAAATGTACTTTACCAATTAAGATGAAAAGGAAATACACAAATCTAGTTAGACAAGAACACCCACTCATCTCTATTCAAAGTATGTATGTATGTAGTCCAGTGCTTCTCCTTTACCCCGGTATTTTATAACATCCGCTGTATTAAGACAAAATTTTAATAGGACAGAATTTGGGAATGATCGTCAAAACAATATTTATACGCTGAAACTACTGTTATGTACGGCATGTTTATTTAGTACTTCAAAACAAGATCACAATCTTCTTTTTACATTATTTCACTTAGTCTTAGTGTAGTTGACGGCTAAATCCGTGACAGTCGGAACAATTCCGGGGTAGAGTAAGGCTAATTCTGCAGTAGCCTATGAATCAATGCGAATACTGCTGCAAATGATATTATTTGAAAGAAGTAATAAATATTGTAGAAGTACTCACGTGAAATAAGTTGGTCTTCTTAACTCAGTAAACCGGATACATACGGAAGTTTCTTGAAGCTTCCACCAGAGAAATCCATTTTTTATAGTTTATTTTACGTTTTTAAGAAGAAGGCTATAGTTTTTCATTTTGTCTCAGTTAATAAAACTTTAAAGCCTTTCAGTTTATCAAAATATTAGTAAATACGCTACAAGCATAATAGTACAGGAAACTACCTGAAAGTTGCAAAGGTGCCAAAGGAGGACTTCTGCATTCATAATTTGTCTCACTTGTTCAAAACATCACCATCTGGCAATCACTGACTAGTTTACGTAACCTAAACAATATTTTTCATATACAGCCGTGGTTAAAAGTGATATGATAGATTCTGGGGTGTTTTTGTAGAAAGAAATATATATTTTTTATTTATTAGTATGTGTATTTTTCCAAGTATATTATAGTGTTATACAGTGTTTCGACAGACTGAACTACTTTATAAAATTGTATAAAAAATTCCATTGCACAATTTAGAACCCTACCAACAGAGTACAAGAAGTTTAGAAGACGTAATAGGTCGATCAGATCTTCTCCTCACGCTGGAGAAAAGCCGCAGTAAAGTTATAATTCATTTGTTGCTAAATTAGTCGTACTGCAAATTTAGTCTAGGCTTCCCTTCTAAGTGCAGTATTTGGGCTCCTGCCTGACTACATGCTGCACACCGCATGTTCAACATCTTATTCATTCGCGGAACAATAACAATAGGAACCCGCTTTACTAGGCCAAGCAGGTGAAAGTCGGAATTCAGTACTTTTTTGTGAAATCTATGAAAACTGAAATCCATACTATATCAGATACACTTTTCGAATAGTTGAATTTATTTTTTTGTAAAATATACATCCGACTGATCATATTGACTGTCTTAACTTTCAAGTTTCCTGTCAATATAACCATATTTGTTGGCATATCGCGACTTTGAGAATCACTGAATGAAAGAGACTTCTGTCTCTATAAATATTTTCTTCCTTTTCTATCAATCAATCAATCAATCAATTAATCAATCAATCAATACTGATCTGCATTTAGGGCAGTCGCCCAGGTGGCAGATTCCCTATCTGTTGCTTTCCTAGCCTTTTCCGAAATGATTTCAAAGAAATTGGAAATTTATTGAACATCTCCCTTGGTAAGTTATTCTAGTGAAATGCAAAGAAGATTGAAACGAAGGCAATGTAATGGATACGAACATAAGTCCTCTTAGCCACATGAAGGAAGGAACTTCCTCATTTCACATCGTTGCCTCCTCTACATGGTTATGTGATAACAATTATTTCCAAATTATCTAAGTTTCAACTGTGCAGATGTTACAAAACATCTCTATCTTCAAATTATGTGCGCTCGAGTAAATATAGTCTCCATCTTGTCTGCAGTCAGCGTCTTTGTAAAATCTCAACTAAGCGTATGATATGAGGTGTACCATTGTTACTGAACAACAAACTACTTCTCGTCAAAGTTTCGATGTTACTTCCCTTCCTTGTCTTGCTCCGACATAACGAGACAATGTGTCTGACAGCCGAGCCGCGTTCTACTCGATAAGAGCGGCAAATGAGGCAATATTGTGGCAGTACAGTTACCACAACTATGAAGTGGTCGTTCTCATTCGCCAGCGCGACAAGTCACGCGATTAAACACTGGAAGTTTCTCAGTCTTTGTGGAATTTAAAATAGATATCTGAGGATAGAGGCCTAGGGAGGGTACACAAAATATTTGGTGTTATTTTAAGAATAAAACACAATGGAGAAAAATAATCTGTTCCAGTGCATCAAATATTTCCTGATTTATTTTCTAATTAACGAAGGAGTTAAATGAAGTAATATGGAAAAATGTAAGATTGAACAGAGAACCATAATGGATACTTATCAAGCAATAAATCCAAATAACAAATGAATAATCGGAGTGAGACATATGGAATATTTAAAGGTGAACTGGCGGAAAACGGAGAAAAATTTAGCAAGCTGTGCAGATCAGTGTGATAAGTATTATTGTGATTTAAATTCAGATATACAGTACAATGGAGTCAAATAGAGTCGATACGATGTAATAGGCTTATTCAAGAATGAGTGGTGGCGGTGATTATTGTTTAAAGAGGAAGTACAAGTAGGCAACCATCTCCTATACAACACTAATTATAGAGAAAATATGGAAGGGATACGGCACTCCGAAAAATAAAGGTATCGGCCAAAGAAAGTCAAGGGCCACGAAGGGCGTGAAAATGAAAGACTTACCAGGCAACGAGTGCTCTAATACCGTCGGGGTCGGAAAAGAACAAGAGTTAACCAAGGGAGGTCCGATAGGATAGACGAAAGTGAGAAGCCTGGCACAAGTAAGTGGAAGCAATTCCAGGACACAGCTAAGCGCCCCGTGATCACAAGCCTAAGCTCCAAAGTTCAGAGACCTTGAGGCCCTTTTTAGTCGCCTCTTACTACAGGCAGGGGATTCAAGAATAAGACAAAAAGCAGAAAGTAATGGGTATTTGTCATGAACGCGTGTCCGACTCGTTGGCTGAATGGTCAGCGTACTGGCCTTCGGTTCAGAGGGTCCCGGGTTCGATTCTCGGCCGGGTCGGGGATTTTAACCTTAATTGGTTAATTCCAGTAGCCCGGGGGCTGGGTGTTTGTGCTGTCCTCAACATCCCTGCACTATTGCGCCTCCAAGAACATTTCGAATAGTTCAAGAGGGGAAAAGTCACAATACTTCGCAAAGTCACTATCAGGAAAGATACCGGAAGGTGGTGAAAAGTCTCTTAGAATCCAGTTTCGTGTAACTTGAGGTATGAACAGATTTCGATTAGAAAAACAATGAGCAGCTGCAGAAGCAATACTATGTTTGCGGCAGTCGCGAGTCGCGTTGTTGAAGACAAATCTGAACCATAACCAGTTTTCATATTCCAGGCACTCTGCTATGTTTGTATCCAATTGTAAGTAGCTCTCAAAAGGGCTATTTGCAGTAAAGTAAGCTATTACCAACAGAGGTGCAATGGGCTGTGTATGGTTATTCGATTAATGAAGCAAATGTTAATAGTGACTACCTCCTTCGTTAATGCAAATCTGAGAACGATGGAAGAGAGGCATTCTTGCTTGGAGCAATCTACCTGTAGACTTCAGTGATGAGCCGCAGTAAATGATCCGGGCTCTCTGGCTCCCGTTCATAGACTTTTTGGTTTAAATAAACCCAGAGGTAAAAATCTAGTGGGCCGATGACCTCAGATGTTAGGCCCCTTTAAAAAACAAGCAGCATCTAAAATCTAGTAGAGTAAGGTCAGGTGATCTAGCCGGCCATGTAACAAGAACCCCTCGTCCAATCCATCGTCCAAGTTATCTTCTATGCAAGTGGTTCCGTACTGCCAACGACCAGTGTGGAGGGGCTCCATCCTGCTGGTACCACATCCTTAACTGTGTCAAAAGGGGCACATTCTCCAATAAGAGCGGGAGGTATTCACGAAGAAGGTTTCCGTAAGGTTTCCTTCGGATAAATATGGCCCGATTACCTTGCCACCTATTATCCCGCACTTCACTTTCAAGCCCCTCTGCAGCTGAAATTGTCTGATACAGTCTCCTCCACACAGCCGACGATAATTAAGTTGGTGAATTTATTACACCAACGGGACTCGAACTCACTTTTCGCGGTGTCAAATCATGCAAAATTGACGTCATAACAATCATGGCCACCAGACAGGCTACAATATTGTAGTATTAGTACGCAATTTTCATGTATTATACCAACAGTAGCACTGAAGAAATATTGTCGAAATAAAAAGTGGCATTAGAATGTCAACAATTTACCTTTTGGAGTGTGGAATTATTAGCCCCACGTCTAAACTCGACATGGAGGACGGTTCCCTAGCTCAGTTTATATGATGAAGAGTTTTCCGAGACATAGTTAAAAGAAGATATTTCATTATTTTAGAAGGAAGGAAGTTTTGTGATGGACTTAAACTTCTATGGGTTGGTAAGCGTGTAGATTGAAGATGAGGAGAGTCTTCCAGGAAAAAACCGCTAGGCAGTTGCCAAGGATGAGGTGGCCTTAAGGCAGTTTATATAATAAATCGAAACCGCACTGATGATGGATGAGGATGATCAAACAGAAATGTAATACTTACTGAATGCCACTAAATTTGCGGTATTTACCTTGTCACTATGCATTTTGTTCACCCTGGTTGATGGAGAAACCGTAGGAAACACAATAACAATGAACGTTTGGGAATGAAATATAAATAAAAATAATGTGTAAATAATATAGCCGAATAGCTATATATTCACCTACGACAAGTTAGCTTTGGTATTTACATTTCATGGGCATTCATTGACTAATCTTGGTCGGTCCAGATGGTCCTGTGTTCTCATTCCAGTAGACATAAATCACTTCCATTTAACGAACTTGATCTGTAGGAAGCCTTTTAGGATATTTTCCTAGTGCGTCACCTGAAGATTTATAATAATAATAATAATAATAATAATAATAATAATAATAATAATAATAATAATAATAATAATAATAATAATAATAATAATAGTTGTATCACATACTTGTATTGTTATTATTATTATTATTATTATTATTATTATTATTATTATTATTATTATTATTATTATTATTATTATTGTTACGGAGTTTTCCGTGGTAGTTAGAGGTGAAAGAAGGTGCTGGGGTGAACAGGTCTCAACTTACGAAATTAAAGTTAAGATAAAATTTAACAAGGTTATATTTTCTTTGCAAAAACAAGAAATAACAAGAATGACAGCTACATAGTAGCATAGCAACCAATGAAAAAATGTACAATTACCGAGGTTACAGGATTTGGGCGTCGAGACCCAGACTTACAATCCTTGAGCAATAAGCCCAACTTTACTCGAATATACAAGATTCAACAAAAGGGGGAGAAAACCCCTATCATGCCCGGGAGCACTTACTCCCAATTACACAGTAAAGCCTCCTCGAGGCACACAGAAACAATTTTTGTTTTGGAAGAGCAACCCGCTCTCAAAGTTCCAGCCTATCAAAGGCCACACCAAACTCCACATTCAAGCTGTCCTCCAAGGACATACACACAGGGGTAAAAAATACCCAACCTACTGAGGCCTATTAAGTGAAGAAACAGGACAATTACATGGCCTCCAAAATACCAACTTGAGAGGAGGCGAAAGTGCACTCCAAATACGCCTTATTGAAACCTACTTGGCACTAGGCCGCTAATGCAAGGGCTAATCCCATACTAAAGAGGTGACTTATATAAGGAAACGATTTACATTACCTTAGAAGGGAAGAAACGGTTGTGAAAATAAGTTCACCTCAAAGCAATATGAGTGGGAGCTCGAGAGGATTAAGCACTCTCTATCCCCATATGTAGTTACAGAGGCAGAATTTAAATCAAGAGTCTTTTACATTTTAGAGGAAAGTTACATGGTAAAGGTTTCTAACCCGCCCCGAGGGTTAAACTGCTGAGCTGGCAAGAAAATAAGTTATAAAACGGCCATTACCTGGTGGTTGAACTGCTGCCCGAAGAAAGAGGCGCTTCCCGCCCCCTGCTACATAATTTACACAATGATAGGTGTTACTGTAGTGGCGAGGAGACCAGAAAATCAGCAGTTTATATACCCTCGTGGAACATTCGAGACCTTTCAGGAATAAGAACACCCGCCCACAAGCTTTTATTGGCTAACAACGAAAACCACTACACCAGATGAGGAAGAAACACATTATTGGTGGAAAATTAATTAGAGAAATTCGGGATTGGTTAAATTCAAAACAAGGGGAAAGAGAAGGATTATACTGCCAACCCAAACAAATGACTGAAAGAAATTTAACAAAGAACAAACTTATGAACACAAAATTTCTCCAAAAAAACAGTCCTTTCACTTCGTACTAGGGTGTACAATTGTAGTCCTTCAGTAGTGCCATCTAGAAGAGAATGTTCACACTTCTTACTACAGGGAACACAAAAAAACATAGAAAACGACACAGTTCAGAACACTTCAAAATTTACAAGTAGGGACATCTTCTGAGAAACTTGAGAATTAACACTGTAGTTAAAGTTCAGGCTTCCTCCAGTAGAGGAGTTCCAACTGGCGCAATGTTTGAATTAGTGGAGCGGAGGTGTACCGCCCGGTACAGACCTCCCCCCAGAAAAGTCCCTCCAAGGGGTAACACAGAAGAACATAAACGTTTGTTTTAAAATAAGGTCCAAGTTATGATGTTGATATAGAAGTTAATTGCAGAAGTATTTACAACCAAATTTTCTTAAATGATTGGATTCAGTTTCAAAATTCTTTGTGGTAACTTTTGATGTAATGTCTTTATGTTTGTAGAAGTTGAATTCAGAAGGAAAAAGTTTTAATTCTTGAAAGGGAAGAAAAATTTTCTAAGTCCACCAAATATTGCCGTTGAATCAAAAAAGGTCGTAATTGTTGATATTAAATGTCCATGTAGCTGAATAAGTACATTCAATGTTGATAAGGTTTGACGGCCAGACCATCCGCTGCTGCATGTGTCGAAAGGAGACCGCTCGGACCCCTCAAGTACCCTGAGATACCGCTCGCCCGCACTATGAGAGGAGTAGTGGAGTTGAAGCACGCCGCGCCCGCGGCGAACATACAGGTCGCGGGCAAGTTGCAGGTTGTGCGCCGCACATCAGCCTTGGCCGGGAGGAGGACTCCGGCTCGCCGTACACTGGATGGCCTCACTGGAGAGGGGCGGGCCCATACCCCACCTCAGTGGCGGTACGGCGCCGCGCTGCTGCGGGGGCACTGAAACATTAAGATCTCGGCGGCAGAATTTTGTTGGACCAGAATGATTTTAGGGTACATTCATTGTGGTGGAACTGAGGGGCCAGCGGCGTGGAAATATTTATTTCATTTAAATAGCCACTGTGTGTTGTTGAGCAGGAGACGGGAGCGTGGTAATGGCCATGATAAGGACAGGATGGCAGTTTAACTGGTCGGGGAAGGTTTTACAATAAATGCTTAAATACAAAGAACCTGACTCCAAGGGCAGAAGGCCTCAAAATGAAACAAAAAAATATAACCTTCCGAATTCTTTCAAAAATATTGAAGCAGATATAAAATCAGTTACGTTAGCGCGGAAGCTACACAGGTTTCACCTGCGACAGGTGAACCTTAAATATCCTCTCGGTGGCTGGATTGCTTAGCAATAAGGTAACGGGTGTAAGGAAATCGAGAATAATACACGGCCCATGAAATCTGGGGGCAAGCTTGCCCGCGGGAACAAAATTTTTGACCATCACCTGGTCACCTACCTTCAAATTGGAGGGTCTCCGTCCACGATCATATCTTTCCCTAACCTTTTCATGAGACACTTTAAGATTGGCTTTAGCCTTCTTCCAAAGATCTTTAATATTATCAGGATCTATTGTCTCGGGTAGAATGTCACTCGGAGACCAGAGGTTAGAGAGCGGCGTGTTGGGAACAAACTTGAACATCAGAGAAGCTGGAGTAAATTTATGTGTTTCATGAACAGCCGAATTCAGAGCGAAAGCTAACCAATGCAGGGACGTGTCCCACCTAGAATGATCTTCATGATGATAGGCAATCAAGGCGGATCTTAGATTACGATTAACCCGTTCAGCCAGAGATGGTTGAGGATAATAAACAGAAGTTGTCACATGAGATATGGACAGATCAAAACAGAATTTACGAAATACATTGGATGTAAAAGCCTTAGCATTGTCAGACACAATATATTGACACGGACCTAAAGAAGCAAAGGTAGAATTTAAACAAGTAATGGTGGACTGAGCGGTAGCCAGCTTAGTCGGGAATAACCAAGAAAATCTTGTAAAACCATTTACACATACAAGGATGAACTTGTTGGCATTCCCCTTTGACTGGGGGAAGGGTCCTACGTAATCAATATACAGGCGTTCCATTGGGCGCGACGCTTGATGAGAAGACAAAAGGCTTACCTTGGTTTACATGGTTGGTTTACTAAGCAAACAAGATTTACAAGCTTTAACTAGTTCACGAATTTCACCGTCCATACCCTTCCAGACAAACATTTCACGGATTTTTTCACGGGTTTTAAAGATGCCTAAATGCCCCCCCCCCAGTGGGGTCTCATGATAGTACTTGAAGATCATAGGTACAAGAACAGCTGGAACGACAACTTTCATCATCTTATCATGCCTCGAAGGGCAACATAAAACACCATTCCTCAGTACATAAGGGACGACATGTTCCAAAGAAGAAAAGGTTTCCATGATCGGAGCCAGCGTTGGATCTTACCGTTGATATTTCTCAATATTCCTAAAGAGCATGGGGGCATCTAGTAAGAAGGCATTAACCTCAGATAGCATGGACTCGGGAGGTGATGAACTATCGGCGGAGTCATGGGTGGCGACGTCATTGGAAAACATACGGCTGAGTCCGTCTGCGACAACATTTTCAGTACCTCTGATATGCCTAACGTCAAATTGGAAGTCAGAAATTCGGATGGCCCACCGGGCTATACGACCAGTACGACGCGGCCTACCTAAGACCCAGCTTAAGGCTTGATTATCAGTCTCCAGGTCGAATTTGACATGTTCTAGATAGAGACGGAACTTTTCTAGGGCAAATAAGACTGCCAAACCTTCGAGCTCATAGATGGAATACTTGGCTTCTTGAGCCGATAGAGTCCTAGATGCATAGGCGATGGGTCGCCTCCCTAGTTCAGTCTCTTGAAGAAGGACTGCAGCTACCGCCGACGACGACGCGTCGGTTTGGACGATGAATTTCTTCGAGAAATGTGACATAGCAAGGACAGGGGCATTACAGAGAGCTAATTTCAGGTTTTCAAAAGCGGCTTGTTGCGAAGGCCCCCACTCGAATTTGACGCCTTTCCTACGGAGTAAGTTCAAGGGCGCCGCTCTATTAGCGAAATTAGGAATAAATTTCCGGAAGAAATTCACCATACCAATGAACCTAGCAATACCTTTGATGTCCTTGGGAGGTTTGAAATCACGGATGGGCTGTGTTCTAGAGTGATCGACTGCGAGACCATCGGGCGAGACAATATGCCCTAGGAAGGACATGGAAGGCTTAGCGAACGCTACCTTGTACAACTTCACAGTTAGCCCCGCCTTACGAAGGCGATTGAGAACTTCCTTTAGATGATCTAGATGTTCTTCAAAAGTCTCCGAAAATACGACATCATCAAGATAGTGGTACAAGTACTCAAATTTGATGTAGGAGAAGACCCTATCTAGTAGCCTCGTAAGCACAGCTGCTCCCGTGGGGACCCCGAAAGGCACGCGGTTGTATTCATACAAATTCCAATCCGTGGCAAACGCTGTAAGATGTTTGGATTCTTCAGCCAGAGGAATTTGTTTATAGGCCTGATTCAGGTCCAAGATGGTAAAGAATTTAGCTTTACTAAACCATGGAAAACAAGAATGAAGGTCAGGAAGGGGCACAGATTGTAACACTACCTTCCGATTTAGAGCCCTATAATCAATGACAGGCCTGAAGCCACCTCGGGGTTTCGGGACTGATACCATCCTTTAACATTTGATCGATGATTTCTTTCAATGCCTTCATTTTAGGTGGAGATAGCCTATAAGGTGGAAAACGGACAGGAATCGAATCCGTGACCTCAATTTTGTATTCAATAAGGTC
Source organism: Anabrus simplex (assembly GCF_040414725.1). NCBI lineage: Eukaryota > Metazoa > Arthropoda > Insecta > Orthoptera > Tettigoniidae > Anabrus > Anabrus simplex. The sequence continues at coordinate 1,533,560,781 of NC_090265.1, read as the reverse complement.
AGTAACACCAAGGGTATCAGAGAACACCTCTGGAAGCGACTGACACAACTTACGAATACTATCAGCCTGCTCCTCAGGTAGATGTCTAAGGTCTAACAACATCTCATCCTGGGTAGGCGAAATAGATGAACATGATGCAGAATTACATTTCAATAAGGGGATTTTACAATTAGAAGCAAATTTGAAAGTGCACGACCTACTCTGAAGATCGAGCACAAGACCAGTATGGGACATGAAGTCGGCTCCCAATATAATGTGGCAAGACAAATGCTTAGCCACAAACAACTTAACTTTCCAAGTAAATTTAGAAATACGAATTTTGGCTTTTAAGGAACCTAAAATTTCTAATGGACAAGAATTAGCCGAAACATATTGAAGAGGAGATAAGCAATAGTCAGGAAGTTTACAAACATATTTCAATTTCGAATACCATTCAGCTGAAATAATAGAACACACACTGCCTGAATCTAGTAAGGCTGTTACAGGTTCATTATTTAACTCAATTTTGAGAAAAGGCACAGGTGCGGGGGTATCCGCCGCAATCCTAAGACATTCTTTGGGACCTTCAAAGGATAAATTTGAAGACAGAGTTTTCCCTGAAATTTCGACATGTTTACAAGTGGCTGAGCCTCGGGAAGATGGATTAGTCGACTCAGCCGAAGCCACTAGTCACTTAGTATTATTGGCATTGGTGGAAGTTTCACCAGAAGTTGAGCAGGAGGGGGTGCTATTAGAATTTGGGCAATTCTTGGCGATCTGGGAAAACGCGCCGCATTTAAAACAACCTCGAGATGAACTGGCTCCATTATTTGTCCTACTTGATCTGATCAATGGAAATTTGTTGCGAAGATGGTCAGGCGACCCGCAAGCATAACATTTACGGGGTGTGATGGGTCGGCGAGGTGGAGGCCGAAAACTACCAGAGGATGGAGGGGGATCTTTAGCTACACGCAAGGTATCGGCGTATCTGACTCCTTCGGCTGAGACAGCCATAGCCTCTAACTCAGCGAAAGTTTGCGGACGCGACGCAAAACACAAGTGTGAGCGGTATGATGGAGAAATACCTTCCACTATGGCCTGAACAATTTGATCTTCGGGAAAATGAAGGGCAAATGCCCTAGTATAGAATTTGATGTCTTGTATGAAGTCAGCAAGATTTTCATCCAGTCTCTGTACTCGATAATAGTACTTCTGAATCAGAGATGACCTCGCACGAGCAGGGATGAAATTAGCAAGAAGGTGTGCATGAAAATCTTCAATAGATGACTGTTCCGCTATTGCCCTAACAATTTTGTCCGAGAGAACAGCAATTGCATAGGGATAAATTAACTGCAAAATTTGACATGGAGAAAGAGAAAAAACAAGAGCATGGTCCTGAAATTCAAATAAAAACCTTACGAATGAAATAACTTCACTGGTAGAGTTAACCGAAAACTTAGAAATACCTCTGAGCAACATTGCTAATGGATGAGGTAAGCTGCTGAACCCGGGTGACATAGTAGGTAAAGGTTTAAGTGGCAAAGAAGCTAATTTAGAACGTACATTATTCAATGAGGTACGTCGTTCAGATTCACGTTCTAATGGAGCAGAGGTTTGTTGAACTCCTATCGATTTAGTACTTTCTTCCCCGGTGGGAGAACGGTCCTCGCTGACTACGTTTACCGTAGCGGGTTGGTCGGTTTTGGGAGGAACCTCCCCAGTTAACAATTGGGTAACCTTACTGGGCAATTCAGAAAGATTTTCAAGAACAACGCTAGCCCCCTTCCTCTGAATGTCATTCAACTTCAGAGAAAATAGATCGTTAACTCTATTGGAAAAATGAAATAACCTGGCTTGCACACGTTTAATTTGATTAGGAGAAGGATCATTTTCTTCAAAAAACTAACTACAGTTGCTAGCTCGGTAGTATTGTCAGTGATCGTGGAAAGAGAGTCGTCAATTTCTTTCTCTCCCAAAGTGGGGATGGAAATGGGCAAATCAAGGGACTCTCTAAGCTTATTTGTGTCTACCGCAACCGTGCCTCCAGACTGCACATTTCTAATTGTTAATTCATAGATCAACTCCTCCTTGCGCAAATAGTTGAGACGGAGAACATCGCGAGGGCCGGGCATGATGACAAAACAATTTTGAAAAAAAGAAAAATCAAAAAATTCCAGCAACTGAGAAAATTGTTAGAGTTCGAAAACAAAGCAATGTTAGCCGTCAAAAGGGGCTAATTTGAGATCCATTCAACCACGCTCTGCTACCACTTGTTACGGAGGTAGTTAGAGGTGAAAGAAAGTGCTGGGGTGAACAGGTCTCAACTTACGAAATTAAAGTTAAGATAAAATTTAACAAGGTTATATTTTCTTTGCAAAAACAAGAAATAACAAGAATGACAGCTACATAGTGGCATAGCAACCAATGAAAAAATGTACAATTACCGAGGTTACAGGATTTGGGCGTCGAGACCCAGACTTACAATCCTTGAGCAATAAGCCCAACTTTACTCGAATATACAAGATTCAACAAAAGGGGGAGAAAACCCCTATCATGCCCGGGAGCACTTACTCCCAATTACACAGTAAAGCCTCCTCGAGGCACACAGAAACAATTTTTGTTTTGGAAGAGCAACCCGCTCTCAAAGTTCCAGCCTATCAAAGGCCACACCAAACTCCACATTCAAGCTGTCCTCCAAGGACATACACACAGGGGTAAAAAATACCCAACCTACTGAGGCCTATTAAGTGAAGAAACAGGACAATTACATGGCCTCCAAAATACCAACTTGAGAGGAGGCGAAAGTGCACTCCAAATACGCCTTATTGAAACCTACTTGGCACTAGGCCGCTAATGCAAGGGCTAATCCCATACTAAAGAGGTGACTTATATAAGGAAACGATTTACATTACCTTAGAAGGGAAGAAACGGTTGTGAAAATAAGTTCACCTCAAAGCAATATGAGTGGGAGCTCGAGAGGATTAAGCACTCTCTATCCCCATATGTAGTTACAGAGGCAGAATTTAAATCAAGAGTCTTTTACATTTTAGAGGAAAGTTACATGGTAAAGGTTTCTAACCCGCCCCGAGGGTTAAACTGCTGAGCTGGCAAGAAAATAAGTTATAAAACGGCCATTACCTGGTGGTTGAACTGCTGCCCGAAGAAAGAGGCGCTTCCCGCCCCTGCTACATAATTTACACAATGATAGGTGTTACTGAAGTCGCGAGGAGACCAGAAAATCAGCAGTTTATATACCCTCGTGGAACATTCGAGACCTTTCAAGAATAAGAACACCCGCCCACAAGCTTTTATTGGCTAACAACGAAAACCACTACACCAGATGAGGAAGAAACACATTATTGGGGGAAAATTAATTAGAGAAATTCGGGATTGGTTAAATTCAAAACAAGGGGAAAGAGAAGGATTATACTGCCAACCCAAACAAATGACTGAAAGAAATTTAACAAAGAACAAACTTATGAACACAAAATTTCTCCAAAAAACCAGTTCTTTCACTTCGTACTAGGGTGCACAATTGTAGTCCTTCAGTAGTGCCATCTAGAAGAGAATGTTCACACTTCTTACTACAGGGAAAACAAAAATACATAGTAAACGACACAGTTCAGAACACTTCAAAATTTACAAGTAGGGACATCTTCGGAGGAACTTGAGAATTAACACTGTAGTTAAAGTTCAGGCTTCCTCCAGTAGAGGAGTTCCAACTGGCGCAATGTTTGAATTAGAGGAGCGGAGGTGTACCGCCCGGTACAATTATTATTATTATTATTATTATTATTATTATTATTATTATTATTATTATTATTTCATGCAAATCGTAGCGGTGAGGGAGTTGATTTACCCTTGCTCTGTCTTAGGTAGCTCTATGGTTTCCTCACTTAATTCAGATCATGTGTTTGTCTTTCCTTCTGTTTGTTTTTGTTCCCAGGCTCCTTTACACTTGACTACCGTGAACTCTTTACGACCGGCTTCGGTAAGTTTCTTTCCCTCTATCCTTTTGTTCGATCTCGGTCTTTATGAGGACTGTGTTTTATCATGTAGAGTTCTCTCTATGCGTGCTTCCTTGTAAAACACGTACAATTATTCTGCTTTGATCTAAGTTACACAATATGCAAAGTTGTACGCCAAGTTTTAAAGTTGTCACTGTGAAGATCTGTGCAGCCCTTCCCAACCTGACTGATATCTTTTACGCCGTCACCATCTTCTTTAAGATGTGTGCAATTCACACGTAACTTCCATCCTACTCTTGAGTTAATACGCTTTGTTAACTTGAATGAATTATTTAGGTATTCTTTAGAGCCGCAGCTAGTGTTGCGAACGTCGAAGGAGAATAGTACCAACAAAGGAAGCTGGAGAAAAGGGGAGGACGAATTAACGACCGCTAAGACTTTGCTGAGATATTATTCAACCCCAATTAAGTAGTTTAATATTTATTGTAAACCAGAACATGTTTTTAGCGAGCTATTGGATGGTTTACTTACTTACTCGTGCAATTCCCCAGAGAAATTTTAAGTGCAATACACACGATGCTACAAAGGGCTACACAGTTAGCTGCTACACTTACACATGCAACCAATGAACGAGTGTGGATACAATATAGTGGTGATAACTGCTGTTTATACTTAGAATTTTAGGAAAATATTTTAAAAGAAAACAAAGTTTGCATATCTACTTTTTTATTAACATTCAATTTCAAGATGAAGAACGTACTGAAAACAATCAAGAATCACTCTTGTCCCATAAAAAACCTGAAGAGAGAGAGAAAGTTAGGGCATACATGCATTGAAAATCTCGATATCAATCTTGTGGCAATATCTCTACGCTCCATCCTATTAATTAAATCAATTAAAGTAATTTATGTGCCGTTTCTTTGTGACTAAATATTGTTTTCTGTACATTATCAATAGAATATTTTATTTCATTCTATATTGTAATTAGATTAGGTACTAAATTGATATTGTATGATATTCCTTGTCGGTTTGCTGACCTCAGTCGTTTGAGGGAAATAAAGAAATAAAGAATGAATGAATGAGACCATACAGTCCAATAGACTTTTAAAAATAGAAACTACATATTATCACCTGCGCTTCAGCGTATGCGTATGTCGCAGAATATTTTTTTGCCGAGAATATAAAATGTGTGCATATAGAAAACATAATTACATTTGTTGAGTCAGAGTCTGGAATATATCATTCACTTTACGTATATATTTAATAAACGTCCTCGGATCATAAATTACTTTGTACTGAACCCATGACCTTTGTGCCCTAAGAAATTTGGTACGAAAGTTTCTACATGAGGCCCCATGTCAATTGTGATGAGGAGCTTGAACATTTCTTGACATCACGGGAGTGACACGTGGCAAAGGGGTGTCTATCTTCTGTCCCACGCTATGAGATGTGACGTCATCCGCACGTGTCGAATATGATACAGAAGGAAGTTTATGTTGAATAAATATAATTAAATGAAAGAATTAGTGGTGAAAACAGTAAAATGAGAGTCCTGTATTTATCTATAAGACACTTCGTCTTTAGTAGGACGGATTTGAGACTGCTAAGCCATCTCTGTGGATTATTTCAGAAGGAAGCGCGTGTATAGTTTGCCCACGCTAAGTCGACAAAAAATAGTGCCTGTCAAATGAGGTCATTTAACCAGTCAAATTAATAAGAATGAATTTTAAAGGTCCGGGAACACTACCGCTTGCAACATAGCAAGTATGTGGTTACATCAAAAACTCTTTTAAATACAGTTCATTAAAGTCCAAAAGTTATGCATAAATTCTTGTCGGCAAAGGGAAAATGCCTGAAGAGTGGGGTACTCTCTATAAATAAAAAGGGACGCCATGTTGAAACCCCTGCATTTATATCGTTGAGGCTGGAGACAGAGAGGGTTGAACTGTTCTGTAAATCGATCGACCAGAAGTAGACTAAGTCCAACCAACAGATTTTAGCCGATGTGGCTGGGGTCTTGACTCCATGTGGAGATAGTTTTGAGCAGAAGTAATTGTATAAAAAGGACGGTCAAGATACCGAAGAAGTATTTATAAATTTGTGTGTGCTAAAGAAAGTAATTCGTGTGCAGGTAATAAATATAATCAGTCTCGTGCGATCAACAAAAAGTACAAGTGAAGGGCATTTTTATGCTTTATCTTCAGGGAACAGGACGAAAAATTTTATGTACAGCCAAACATGTAAAAATGGCTAAATAAATGACAGAGGGTCACAGGTGAGCCCAAAGATGAACGCTGACGTAACCTAAGGTGGGTGAGATGCCATCTTGCCGACTACTGTATCTTGTTTTATGATGTCAAACTTATATGTATTTGAAACTGGTATTTATGACGCAGTTGGTCACCCATATGTTTCTTTGTGAATGTCAGAATATGACGACAGGGTCATTTGTTTTATTTTAAGCTTGGTAAAATTTTTAAAGTATTGCGAGCGCCGTGTTATGTTGTATAAATTTATTAATGAGGGTTCCGAGGTGATATCACGTCCAAAGTTGATCGTCATTTCCATGAATTTATTGCCTATATTTTGTGATGTCAAATTAAGATGTTTATTGGACGTAAAATTTTCAGTTGGAATTTTGATGGAATTGGTGCCAAAAGGATCCGTGGTTACACATTTTCAGTCGGATGGAAGCGCTGTATGTAGTGTTGAGTAATGCAGATCGGTGAATTTGTCACGAAGTGTAACGTATTCTATGTCCGTTTAAACCGTGTATCAGTTACAATAATAATAGAAAAATTTGTCAGTCATTTTGTGAAAATCCTGTTTCAAAATACGAGATAATTTTATGCAAAGTTGTTCATTATTAAAGTATTGTGCGTTATTAGGCGTCGTGGATTCTAGTAAGGATTTCTATTCCAGTTCTTTTATCAGTGAGATTCGTCGAGTTGAGGCAAGAGTTAGATTTGCCGTAGGAGTTAGGATAGGATTTGTGAATCAGGTGATTGGAAGCCTGTAGTGAACCCGGGACTTTGGAGTGAGCCCGAGGAAGATTTTATAATGTTTGGGATGGAAAGTAGAGTGCGAGAAGCCGCGCCGGTATTAATTTGCGACGTGTACAATTATTGTAGGACATTTAAAAGTAAATCTATGTGCATACTTGTTTGGTCAGAATATCGTATTTTGTTATATATTCCGAAGTGAATGGGGTTCATTCTTAGAAGCCAGTCAAGCGTGGTGATAGACATATGTTTCATATTAAAACTGACAGACAGGGTGAGGGTCATTTGTGCTCGATGCCGACAGCTGATCGGAGTTCGCCGCTCGAAGATAACGGGGTTGTGTGCTTGCTACGTGTAAAAAATGAAACTGCATTCCTAGCAACGGAGATCATTAACTGCGGTAACTAGTTGAAAATATCATCCAGAAATAACGTGTAGGTTATTAGATACGGTGAATTTGTTTAACTGAGATCGTAATGTATATTTGAAACCACGAAGTTAGAGTATAATGAGCGAGGTTAGCCAATTTCAGGATTGTCCAAAATATAGGGTGGTAGTAGTGATGATTGTTTTGTTTGTGAGCGATGCACAAAACTTTATGAAATGTTATGCCAAGACATGACATCGTAATCGGCTTACATTATACGGCGAGTTACTTTTGGTTTCTACGTAATTATTAGGGTTATCCAAGTATTAATAATGGCTAGGGTTAGATTAGATTTAAAGTGTGATATCATGAAACAAGATAAATACTAGAAATGAATGATGTAAATTTTTTCCAGCTGCACAATAACGAAAGATGATACACATTAAACGTGAACTGAACATAACTGTGTCAAACGTTGAATAGGGACTTGTGAAAGAAACCATTCGTCCGTGGAGATAGAATTTGTTCTTCATTAAGATTCCATTAAATCATTTTTAATTTATTTAATTATTAAATTCAGTGGAACCGTATTTGCGAAATAACTTTAAAGCAAGCGAATTACTTGGAGATGCATTTGGAAATCTTAGTTTATTTTTCTGGGAATATTTAAATGTTAACGTAACGATTAAGGGGAAATATCCGAAGGTAATGGATTTTACTGCCACAAAGTATTGTGAGCGTTGTTGTTTTTGCATTATTGGACTTGTGAGCAGTAAATGTGCTGGGGTTAGTAAAGTGGAATCTTTGGTCATCAACCAATGTAACTTAACTGTATTTAGCCTTCAGCTTAGAAACTTGGATGGTCAGGGGGTCATCAACCTCAGTGATTTAGATTAGGGCCATATGCCACTGTAGCATCATTTTCCTTGCGGTCATCATCCACAATAACTTTAAAGTAACTTAGAAGTTTAGAGGTCGGTCCATGACATAGTCGCAGGTCACATCGATTCAATTAAGGGGCTATGCCGTATAACCACTGTGTGGCACACACCGATTCGGAGTTCGTGTTACGAGAGCTGGACCATCAATAATCATTATGATGGTACACGTAGTCTCACATGGAAGCCGAATTTAAGGATTTCCAGACATTCCTTTCTTTATTTAATAATTGAGACAATGGTTTCTAGTAAGGATGCCCATCAGGAAGTTAAGGCAACGGCTTAAACCAGCGTTCGGCCCCTCTGTGTAAAAATGATTGTGTTGTTAAGTGGACAAGATAGAGTCCGAATTATACATGGGTTACAAATTATTAGTTTCTTCAGTAAATTTTTCCAAAATAAAATACAAATATTTTATGAATAGACCTTTCATTTGAGTAGATAGATTAGAATAAATGAACCCTACCTTTTACCTCAGCAAGTGACGAAGAACCCGCAACGACCCAAGAGACAGATCTCATGAATTTTTGCTGATAGATAAGGAAGGTAGGTATCCTTCAGAGTGGACCAAAGGGTTCAGTATATATAAACACATGGTTGCCGGATGTTCGTAGACTTATTTCTGATCAGCTGTTTGCATCGACTGAAAATGTGCTTTGATGTCTGAGTTTCTCCTCCACATGGGTATATAAGTGATGTGACTTTGCCGATATTGTGAAGGTAATAAAGGAATTTTCCGTAGTCTGATAGGATTTTATTGGTGTATATAGGTGTGATGTTGGCAATAGATATTGGACTTTCCAAGACAACTATTGCTCAGAGAAATGACCTGCAGTCACTGAAGTGTCATGAAGTCGGCATGATGACTTCTTCATCCGTACCACTTCTTGACCGCTTAGTTATATTTCATATAAGGCAGTTCAGTTGACTTCACGAGTTCGAGAAAAATGTATTCTAACCATCAGAGCACGATTACAGTCCTCGCCAAAACGAAAACCGCTATCCCGATATCAGATCTGTTAGTTACGTATTAGATTTTTATTATCATTTTTAGTAAGATCAGTAGTGCTGGTAGTAATCATCATTTCATACACTTGTAACATATATCTGTATATATCCTACTTACGTCGCCATAAGACCTATCTGTGTCAGTGCGACGTAAAGCAACTAGCAAAAAAAAAAATCCTACTTACAATGGTGGCAGCCTGATTGGAGATAACTGGTCAGTGAGTTCCTTAGGGGTTTCCGTTTCTTATTCCTATTTTACCAGTAGCTTTTCCGATAGGTACCCATATTCACAAAAGGTAACGGCTACATAGTAACCTATTCCATTCCAACTACGAACAATAATTTTATCTTTTTGCAATACATCACAGATCCCACAGCTGTGACTTTAAGAAATTTAATACTCCTAGCTTCAGATTCAAGTGAAGAACAAAATTAGATCAAATAATGTCATCGTACACGCTCTGTGTATCAGCCACAACCATCGTAACAGCAACCCTAGGCACCAAGACGAAGCCTAGTCGCTGCCTTACTAATGAGCAGGCCTGCGACTAAGATGCAACAAGTTCTTTGAAGGAAAAAAGGAGTCATTCAAAAGATGGCTTGTGCAACAGACAACTGAGAACAGGGAAATATCACGGACAAACGGGAAGCCAAGTCAATTATTCCAGAAGCAAGAAATTATCACTAAAATGACCTCTACATGACAATAGGGAAGTGAGGAAAGTACACATTATATCGCCTGGTTAAAGCTCAAACCAGATCAGCGCATGATATTGGGTACTATGAGTTCTTAAAGATTAAGTAAGGTCAAAGACTATAGGACAGGTGCGAGATCCTCAAATGCTCAATCCGCAAATGAACAATAGCAACAACGACAATAACAACAGACAAGCTAAGCAATGAGAGGAGACAGTAGAATTCTGGAAGAAGAAATATTATTCAAAGCTAAGTTTGCTACCGGTGAGTTACCTCCCAACCCGCAAGGACAAACAAAAGAGGGGAGCTAAAAGAAGTTGAGGCTCAAATGAAAATATATTTTCGTCGCAGGAATGTTGACAGAACAAACAGTTCCTTGTTGACTCACTAACTTTCATGCATCTACCAATCCTCAACATTCGAACGTCCAATAACCCCAGCATAGAATGCTGACAGGCGCTAGTAATGTATAGTGGGCAGAGTTATTTTTAAAATGTTTTTTAGTCAGGTTCGTTATTTAGTGCTTTTTTCCTGGGATTTCGTTTACTCAGGACTTATTTAGTGTGTTTCGAATCCAGTGAATTTGTTACTAGCATTTTGCCTTTGACTAAACAAGATAGCAGATCTCTGATTAGACACTCAGTTCACAGTGACCACTATACTTCGTGGAGACTGGTTGGCTAAGGTTTCACTGTTGGCTTCCATGGAAAAGATTCTCCATGAACTAAGAGTTAAATTTCAGCCGCATTAATTAAATGGTACCTTTCACTCCTGGCAATGCGATGAATTATCTGGTTTATGCATGCAGCGACTACAGTATATTTTAATCATATTTACGATGCATTGCCTGATATCGACCATGGCCAATGGATAGATAGAGGAGGACACGTTTCATGGCTTGTCTGTTGGCCCGACTCAATTCTTTCGATTCATGTGGTGGTTCGTAAAATCATTGGTTTTTTGCAACAGAAGTTCCATCAAATCCCATCAACCTTCGGGTTGGACATTCATCATACATACATATATTGTGACTTCAAGATCAACTTATTATCATACTCTTTTCTAATGTGTCTGTGCTGTAGGGCGCACGAGTTTTCGTTTTGTGAAGCGTAAGGTGCAATTATTTTCAGCGATCTGTTCTCCTGTATCTTACAGATTATAATGATTGTTCCTAAATGACTAGAAGGAAAATTTCATGAAGCAGTCACAAAAGTATGGCTTATGCGAGTATGACGGCAGAACTCAAGGCATATTATATAGAAAATTGTAAATTGTAATAATAATAATAATAATAATAATAATAATAATAATAATAATAATAATAATAATAATAATAATTTTTTTTGCTAGGGGCTTTACGTCGCACCGACACAGATAGGTCTTATGGCGACGATGGGATAGGAAAGGCCTAGGAGTAGGAAGGAAGCGGCCGTGGCCTTAATTAAGGTACAGCCCCAGCATTTGCTTGGTGTGAAAATGAGAAACCACGGAAAACCATCTTCAGGGCTGCCGATAGTGGGATTCGAACCTACTATCTCCCGGATGCAAGCTCACAGCCGCGCGCCTCTACGCGCACGGCCAACTCGCCCGGTGCAATAATAATAATAATAATAATAATAATAATAATAATAATAATAATAATAATAATAATAATAATAATTGTTCCGGGGACACCGTGGAACACTGAGGTGTAAGAAGGAGCGGGCATGGATGGGTGGACAGACAAATGATCAAAGTAGCTCTAATTTAAAACTCTAAAAGTTGAAATTTTATTTCTTTCCTGTTTATTCTTTTCAGATTAAATTTTGTTAATCAAATAACAGTTGGATAGTCAGAAGGGGAGCTCTTCAGCACTTATACAAATAGTTATTCAAATCAGGTACAATCGACATAATGATTTTTAAGAGATGAGTTAGGTAGCTCAATCGTTACATGTTATCAAGAGCACTACTGCTTAAATCAATTACAAGTCAGGAGACTGGGATCCAAAATTTACAAAGCAAATAAATTAGGAGACTAGACTCCAAAATTTACAAGATTCAAACCTCTCCAAGGCACATTCTAACTTTTACAAAAAATAAACAGTAGTCACTATCTTATCCGCTCATCAGTCTAAGTTACATTTAAATGGGAAATAAAATTATAGTATTTAACTTGAACAGAGGCAATAAGTGCCTATTCTACCCGGCTTTAGTAAAAAATAAAAGTTTAAAGTTATTGGTCGTAAATTAAAATGTTAGGAGGCAAACACTTGCACTGCTTTGAAATTCACTTGAAAATTCATAAAACCCTACGTGGCCTATGACCCTATGACTCTTTATTCCCTAAGATAGACTAAAGTCTATAGACTCATTTGAAAATTTACATAGAGAAATAGAAGTTTACATTACGAAAGAATTTTGAAACCTTCCCCTCGAAATAGCTTACTGAGGCTATGACATGATTACAAGATGTCTGCCATTACCTTGAGCTGCTGGACCTTCCGGGGATGGGCAAAGCTAGCCCCCTGCCTCCTCTATGAACACATTCTACTTCCTGGCTGGAGCGATCGAAAGACAACATGGCCCAAAAGGTCTCAGATTTTATAGCGGAGAGCAAGGTTCCAGAATTCTCTGGGCCGAAGCCCTTTACACACCCACAATTTTGATTGCTTACAAAATGAAATTCCGAAATTTGTGATTGGCAAAAATTTTAAACAGCAAAGTAATCTACACACAATTCAGTTTTGAAAACATATGAACACAAAAATTCTGTCGACAATTAATTGTCCATCCTCTCGCCAGAGATAAATTTCGAAATTTCTTCAGAAATTAGTTTCACTGTTCATGTAACAGATGACCTTCTACAAGGTGTTTCCTTTAAATGCACTGAGTTGGCGTACCTCCGGTATAATAATAATAATAATATTAATAATAATAATAATAATAATAATAATAATAATAATAATAATAATAATAATAATAATAATAATAATAATTGCACCGGGCGGTACACCTCCACGCCGCTAAGTATTGCGCCAGTTGAAACTCCTCTACAGGAGAAAGCCTGAACCTTAACAAACTGAATTAACCCAACGGTTTCTCGGAAGATGCCACTGCTGTAAATTTGGTAATTTTGAAGTGTTCTGAACTGTGTCTATTTCGATTTGTGTTTGTTTGCTCCGTATCAAGAAGTTGGGACATTCTCTAACAGAGGTCTCTACCAAAAACTATGATAACGCACTCTGGTGTAAAGGAATGGATTCTGCTGGAGAAATATGGTATTCCTAAGTTTTGTTTTTACTAAATTTTGTTCTGTGGTTTGTGGGTTGGCAATATAAATCCTTTCTTTCCTCCTGTTTTGAAGGTAGCCAATCATGAATTTACGTAATTAATTTTCCACCAATAAGGTGTTTCTTCCTCGTCTTGTGTATTAGTTTTTGCTGTTATCCAATAAAAACGAAAGGGTGTGTCTACTCATTCCTGAAAGGTCCCGAATGTTCCACGAGGGGATATAAACTGCTGATTTTCTTGTCTCGGTGCCACTTCTGTAACATCTTTCTTAGTGTGTGAATATGTAGCAGGGGGCGGGAAGCGCCTCTTTCTTCAAGCAGCTGTTCTTCTACAAGGTAATGGCCTGTTAACATCTTCTTTTCTTGCTAGCTCAGCAGTTTAACTCTCGGGGAGGGTTCGAAACCTTTAGTATGTAACCTACCTTTTTGAAATGTAAATTCTTATCTGTCTATGTAAAATCTATAAATTACTGTAAAGCGGAGATAGAGAGTGCTTCACCCTCTTGAACTCCCCTTCATTTTTGAAAAGGAGGTGACTACGCTTTTATAACCGTCCTTCTCTTCTTTAATGTAGTAAGTTTTCTCATACGTGTCACCTCCCTAGCTTGGGATTAGCCCCTGTATGATCGGCCTAGCGCCACATAGGTTTTAGACAAAAACTTGGTGTAGGAGTGCAAGTTATCGCCTCCATTCAATTTTGTATTTTGGGCCATTTACTTAACCCGTTTTGTTTTCCTTCCTGCGAAGGCCCAGTAGATTGGGTACGATACACCCCTGTTTCTTTATTATGCCTTGATGGCAGGTTGTGTAAGAGTCCGTTGTTGCTTTTATAGGCTTGAAAGATCGAGAGCGGGACAGCTCTTTATAGTGTTGTGGTAAAAGTGCCTTAGAGAGGCTTTAGATGTAAAGTTGGGAGCTAATGCTCCATGTAATTAAGGGTGTTCTGCCCTTGGGTATCTTGTTATTGTGAGCTGAGAGCTCAGAAATTATATTTGGGGCTCGAAGCCCAGATCTTGTACTAACCCCCTAAATCTTGTGATTTCTTTGTACCTGATTTTGGCTTGTTGTTGACTTGTTAAGTTTACAAATTCTATGTCACCATTGTTAAGTTTTGAAAATATAACCTTTGTTAAAGTTTTAAATTAACTTTAATTTTGTAGTTGAGACCTATTCCCGCCCGCACCTTCTTTCACCTCTAACTACCACGGATATCTCCGTAACAATAATAATAATAATAATAATAATAATAATAATAATAATAATAATAATAATAATAATAATAATAATAATAATAATAATAACAATAATACCCGTACTGCAGCCATCCAGGTTCTTTAATTAATATTATGGTAAGTGTCTCGATCTGTCAATTTTTATAATTTGGAATACGGCAATCCTATTGTCAGAGCAATATTCCAGTACTACCATATTTCTTAAGACCGATGGTGATTTCAAGGACAATACGGTACATCATACACCAGTAAAGCAGGTGGTATTTTTTCGCCATTTATAATTCCGTGATCAGTACCATGAAACTTCAGTATAACATAGATTCTGATCAGCAGGTTTACATTTCAAAAATCATCCATCGTTTGACTGGGTTTAGAACTACCGAGTGAGTGGCTACGTGGTTTGAATTCGGGAGATTGTGAGTTCGAATTCTACTGTCGGCAGTCCTGAAGAAGATATTCCGTGGTTCCCCACCTTCACACTTTAATTAAAGACACTGTCGCTCCCTTTCTATTCCCAGCTTTTCCCTGTTGCACCATCGTCATAAAATAGATCAGCAGTGCCCTTAGTACCTATAGATCTCATAAACAATGCGAGTGTTTATACCAGTCAGCACTGAAGGCAGGTGAGTTTATACACTTGTTTACTTATTGTTTTAGTGATAGAAATGCAGAAGATAAAAACATGTTAAACAGTATAGAGTGAATGCACTAAAAATATAGGAATGTGGTGCTGAATATTTTACTAGCTGAAATGATCAAATTGCTTATCAAAATTGATGAGTAAGAAAATAAATAAAGAAAGGAAAGAGTATATACAGCAACATCGTCGAACTGAGATGTAGGCATTTATCCAAACATTGAACATACTATAGAAGCAGGTACGGCTTCAAATGTAAATTCTTTGGATACAAAACCTGAGCGTAACAAAGATTTCTACAGAGTGAGAGTCTTAGCTAATACACCGTGTAAAAAAACCAGAATTCAGAACAATCAATGAATCTAAGGCATTCTACCGTCAAGTTAAAGTGATATTTGCCTGGTTGAGTGGCTCAGACGGTTGAGGCGCTGGCCTTCTGGCCCCAACTTGGCAGGTTCGATCATTGCTTAGTCCGGTGGTATTTGAAGGTGCTCAAATATGTCAGACTCGTGCCGGTAGATTTACTGGCACGTAAAAGAACTCCTGCGGGACAAAATTCCTGCACCTCGGCACCTCTGAAACCATAAAAAGTAGTTAGTGGTATGTAAAAAGCAATAATGATAATACGTTTTAGGTTTCAATTGATGAAACGGCGAAGATATGGAAAATATGATAATAGGTATGCAGTCACCTAATTACCCAGCGGACATTTTTTTATTGACGTCCGAAATCCTAGAAGAGGTAAACCATGCAACCCAACATAATGTATTGCGCAGATAATTATAACACAATCCTAACAACTATCAACAGGTTTAATGATGAGGAAACGTTTTCAGTTTAGATTGAAAACGTTCGGAATTTCTAAACAATTTCAAAAATTTACCAAAATCTTAAAAAATCTTTAACCATCTAATTTAGAAATGCAGGAACCTCTAGAGATTGTGATCTATCTCACACCATTGATCAGGTACAAATTTGAATGATTAGAGTAAAATTGCTCAAGAAAATTTGTGAATATTGTACAATTCAATAAAAATCAAGTGGAAATATACAAATTTTAATGATGTATCAAATTTAAAATACGCGCCCATCATTTTGTCCGACGTCAAAAGAAGTTTTTCACAGTATAAATATTATCTTGATAGGCCTACACTGAAATGGTAATAACAGAATTGAATGTAGATGCATTCTATTTCACTCATCTACATATACAGTGGCGGTCACAATAATAGAGCCACCTCTATTGACGGGATTAAGAACTAGGATATCTATTAGTTCGCAAAATCTCCACGAGTGCCGTGTTGTCAGTCCCTTTTAGACAACATCAGGGAAGACGTCGCTGCTATCTGTAGTCGTGCGAAACGAAGCGTTTGAGCTAGACGTGCGGAAAGAGGCATCAAGGTAAGAATCTTATGGGTCAAAATAATAGAGCCGTTTTACAGAAGTCCCGTTCAAATTGATGTTTTGCAGTTGTTTTGGGGGCTAGCGATATTATTTGTCAACAAACCTCCACTCAATATTATTTTGTATATAAATTGACGTTTGATTTTCTTTACATTCTTCTAGATGGGCAGAGCAAGGCATACAAGTGATGATGAGCGTATAGTAATGTTCCGGATGTTCAAAAGTGGGATGTCCATGAATCAAATAGCCAAAGATTTACACGTTTCGCGAAAACGAGTCCAGAACGCCATTAGACTGGCAAAACAAACAAAGCCGCAGGTGGAGAACGGGGAGACCTCGTGTAACTAGTGCTCGCGTAGACAGACTCATCACTAGCGAAGTAAAGAAAGACCCATTTTCGTCAACATCACGACTGAGAGACACTTTGTTTAGCGACAAAAATGATGTTCAACCATCAACCTCAACGATTCAAAGACGACTGAGACCCGCAAAATCGAATGGGCGCATTGCGAGACAGAAGCCACATGTTTCAAAAGCTAATGTTCGGAAAAGGTTGGCCTTCGCCCGGAGAAATGATCAAAAACCTAATGTTTGGTGGAGGAACATCCTTTGGTCCGATGAATACAAGTATAATAGGTTTGCCTCAGACGGAAAAGTCTATGTGCGCCGCCCACCAAACCAGGAATTTAATCCTAAGTATACTTTAAAAACTGTGATATACGGTGGTGGAAGTGTTACGGTATGGGGATGTTTTTCATGGTACGGCATTGGTCCAGTACACCGTATTAATGGCATAATGAACGCAGAAATGTACAAAGACATCTTGGCAAATGTGATGCTGCCTTATGCTGAAGAGGAAATGCCACTGAAATGGAAATTTCAGCACGATAACGATCCAAAGCATACTGCAAGGATCATAAGGCAGTACTTCAAGACCACCATTTCGAAGTATTAGAGTGGCCACCTCAATCCCTTGATGCATCACCCATTGAGAACTTATGGGAGGTCGTTGACAAGAGACTTGACCGCTCAAAAGCTACATCTTTAGATAAACTTTGGGAAGAAATCCAGAGAGCCTGATATGCGATCCGCAGTGAAGAATGCAGGCGTTTATTCGACTCTATGGGTAAGTGGTGCAGGGAAATCCTCAAAAATAAGGGTTACCCCACGAAGTACTAATGCTCTCCTATGCAAAAACGACTGTTCCTGTAACTTTCATAAGACTGATACCAAGTACAAAATATTTGTGTCAACTGGCTCTATTTTTTTTGACCCTGTGGTCTGGTATTCTTTTGAATATTATTGATTAGTTTGAGTTGTGTTATCTATATAACTGACTGTGGTACAGTGTGACTCTGTTGTAATGGTTCCTGTACAACGTAAAATTTTGTTCCCATCATAGTACAAACATGTCTAGTAATAAATTTGCACTTTATTCCAAACCTTTGCTAGGTGGCTCTATTATTTTGACCGCCACTGTATATAACAACATGTCCTGACTGACTGACTGACTGACTGACTGACTGACTGACTGACTGACTGACTGACTGACTGACTGACTGACTGACTGACTGACTGACTGACTGATTCATCATCGCAGAGCCGAAAATACTTGACATAAAGAAATTAAATTTTGAGGATACGTTTATATTACAATGCAGGTTCTCGCTAAGGGAGGATTTTTGGATATTCCGTCCCTAAGGGGGTGAAAAGGTGAGTGAACTTTAAAAACTTGTGTATCTATATCTCAAAAAGTTAAAAGTTTACAGATGTAAATTTGGTATTTAGAATGTCCTTTAAAAATAAAGAAACACTTTTTTTTGTTTTTGAAAAATCACACTAGGAGGGGTGAAAAAGAGGTTGAGTGTCTTTAATGAGGATACTTATATCTCAGAAACTGAAGATGTTACAGACCTGAAAATTAGTGTTTGGAATCTCCTTTAAAAGCAAATAAAATGTATTTTTTGTTTTTGGAAAATCCAATTAATGGGGGTTAAACGGGAGTGACAAATGGGGTGAATTTTTAGAAAGACTACATCTACAGTATATCTCAGAAACGTAAAATATTATAGAAGTAAAAATTGGTATTTGGAATCTCCTGTAAAAGTAAAGAAACACAAGTGATTTTTCGGTAACTCCACTTAAGGAAAACTAAAAAGGGGATGAAATTTTAAAATGAGCATGTCTGCAGTACCTATCTCAAAAACTTGACATGTTACAGAATTAAAAATGGTACTTCTTATCTGTATTAAAAATAATGAAACGTGTATTTTTTGTATTCGGAAGAATCACTTGGGTGGGTGGGGGTAAAAATGACTGCAAATGAGGTTGAATTCCTTTATTAGGATACTGATATCTCAAAACTGAAGATGTTACAGAAGTTAAATTTTGTATTTGGAATCGCCTTCAAAAATAAAGTAATACGTATTTTTTGTTTTCGGAAATCCACTTAAAGACGGGCGGGGGAAGAGAATTGAAAAAATCATTGAATTATTTTTATGAAGATACTGTTACTTCAAAGACGAAGTATGTTGCAGACATTAAAATTGGTAGTTGGAATCTGCTTTAACAGTAAAGAAACACGTATTCTTTTCATTTTTTAAATTCCAATGAAGGGGGAGGGGTGAAAGAATTGAAAAATTAATTGTATGAGGATACTTACATCCAGTAAAAACTAAACTTATTACAGACGTGAAAACTGCCATTTGAATCTCCTTTAAAAACAAAGAAAAACCCATTTTTGGGGAAAAAATTGAAGGAACTTACTTGGAAATAGAATCTAGCAAAGAAGTCAGCTAAGGATAACATGATGGCAAGTATAATTGGTGGCCATACAAATTTTAGTGAAAAATTGAAGAGTATGTATAGGTACATTAAGGCAGAAACAGGTTCCAAGAAGGACATTCCAGGAATCATTAATGAACAAGGGGAGTGTGTATGCGAGGATCTTCAAAAGGCAGAAGTATTCAGTCAGCAGTATGTAAAGATTGTCGGTTACAAGGATAATGTCCAGGTGGAGGAGGTGACTAATACTAAAGAAGTATTAAAATTTACCTATGACAGCAATGACATTTACAGTAAGATACAAAATTTGAAAACTAGAAAAGCATCTGGAATTGATAAGGTTTCGGGGGATATAATAAAGACAATGGGTTGGGATAGAGTACCATATCAGAAGTACTTGTTTGATTATTGTTTGCATGAAGGATCTTTACCAAATGAATGGAGAGTTGCTATAGTAGCCCCTGTATATAAAGGAAAGGGTGATAGACATAAAGCTGAAAAGTACAGGCCAGTCAGTTTGACATGCATTGTATGTAAGCTTTAGGAAAGTATTCTTTCTGATTATATAAGACATGTTTGCAAAATTAATAACTGGTTTGATAGAAGACAGTTTGGGTTTAGGAAAGGTTATTCCACTGAAGCCATACTTGTAGGATTCCAGCAAGATATATCAGATATCCTGGATTCAGGAGGTCAAATGGACTGTATCGCGATTGACCTGTCTAAGTCATTTGATAGGGTAGATCATGGGAGACTTCTGGCAAAAATGAGTGCAATTGGACTTGACAAAAGAGTGACTGAATGGGTGGCTCTGTTTCTAAAAAATAGAACTCAGAGATTTAGAGTAGGTGAAGCTTTATCTGTTCCTGTAAAAATTTAGAGGGGAATTACTCAAGGCAGTATTATTGGACCTTTATGTTTTTTTTTATATATATATCAATGATATGTGTAAAGGAGTGGAATCAGAGATAAGGCTTTTCTCAGATGATGTTATACTGTACAGAGTAATAAATAAGATAGAAGATTGTGAGCAACTGCAAAATGACCTCGATAATGTTGTGAGATGGACAGTAGGCAATGGTATGATGATAAACGGGGATAAAAGTCGGGTTGTGAGTTTCACAAATAGGAAAAGTCCTCTCAGTTTTAATTACTGCGTTGATGGGGTGAAAGTTCCCTTTGGGGATCATTGTAAATACCTAGGTATTAATATAAGGAAAGATCTTCATTGAGGTGATCACATAAATATGATTGTAAATAAGGGGTACAGATCTCTGCACATGGTTATGAGAGTATTTAGGGGTTGTAGTAAGGATGTAAAGGAGAGAGCTTATTTTCCTCTGGTGAGACCCCAACTAGAGTATGGTTGCAGAGTATGGGACCCTTACCAGGATTACTTGATTCAGGAACTGGAAAAAATCCAAAGAAAAGCAGCTCGATTTGTTCTGGGCGATTTCCGACAAAAGAGTAGCGTTACAAAAATGTTGCAAAGTTTGGGCTGGGAAGACTTGGGAGTAAGGAGACGAGCTGCTCGACTAAGTGGTATGTTCCGAGCTGTCAGTGGAGAGATGGCGTGGGAGGACATCAGTAGAAGAATAAATTTGGATGGAGTCTTTAAAAGTAGGAAAGATCACAATATGAAGATAAAGTTGGAAATCAAGAGGACAAATTGGGGAAAATATTCGTTTATAGGGATGGGGAGTTAGAGATTGGAATAACTTACCAAGGGAGATGTTCAATAAATTTTCATTTTCTTTGCAATCATTTAAGAAAAGGCTAGGCCACCTGGGTGACTGCCCTAAATGCAGATCAGTAGTTTGATTGATTGATTGATTGATTGATTGATTGATTGATTGATTGATTGATTGATTGATTGATTGATTGATTGATTGATTGATTGATTGATTGATTGATTGATTGGGTGAAAAGGAGTTGAATTTCTGTTATGATGACGCATATCTCAAAAACTGAAAATGTTACAGTCGTGATAATTGGTATTTAGAAGATCCTTTACTAATAAAGAAACAAATAATTTTCCGGAAAATTTAGTTAAGGGGAGAATGTGTGAGAAAGTAAAGAAAAGTGAATTCATTTTATGGGGATATTTATATCTCAAAACTGAAAGTAACAGACTGAACATTGGTATTTGCAATCTCCTTTAAACATAAAGAAACACGCCTTCTTTTGGGAGGGGGCCGGGGGGGGGGGTTAATCAACAGCGGTGGGTTAAAAAAGGAGATGAGACTAATTGATCTTACTGTTCATAATGTACTTGATTCTGATCATAAACCGATAATAAATTTTTAATCTTTCCTGGGTTCGTTTTCAAGAGCCATCTTTTCTTCTGGAGAACTGAAAGTTAGATTACAGTAGATTCTCCTGGCATATAAATAAAAAATTAAACACATTTCAAATAAACAGTAGGAATGATATTGACCGTTCAATTGTTCAGTTCTATAATAAGGTCAATAATGCACGAAAGTATGTCATTCGTACCGCCTGAAATCCCGCGCACTTTCCTACACGCGACAATGGTGCTGGTCACATTGTCAGCAGTGACAATGGCAGCAGATGTAATTTACCGCCAAGAAGCGGTCTTGCATCTTACTGCGGTGTCCAGAACATCAATAATAATGATAATAATAATAATAATAATAATAATAATAATAATAATAATAATAATAATAATAATAATCTAAATTCAACTAATATCACCCACGCTAATATTAATAATAATGTTCTGCACTCTCGTCAAAATGTGCGGACCGCGCTGAAACGGGTTCTGGCTGGGTAATGACTACGAATGCAGTCCGGCCGCGGCTTAAGAACCGCCATGGCACCCAAGAAGACACCACGCCGGATCTCCTCAAGGATTTGATCCATATTACAATTGCTTATAGGGAAGGATGGCAAAGATCTAGGAACCCAGCTGATCGTTCGGAATACCTGGACCTAGTCCAGGAAGTACAAAATCGATTGCTGGAAAGAAAGATTTAAAAAATGGGAGGAACTTCGCCATAATCTCTTTGAAAACGAGTCTGATCGCGAATTTCGGTGGATTATATGTAAAACGTTAAGTATTCAAATATTAATTTCAGTATAATACCATAGCGAAGCATGGGTATCTCGCTAGTTTTAATATATGTAGAAGTGTGGGTTAAGTAAAACTGTTGGAAATATGAAATTGCAGGTGTTAAGCTATTGTTAAATACGACCGCGAAACAGGCCATAAAACGCATATCATATTTAGATGTGCCACTTACCAGAATACACGAACCGTACCAAAGTCCAAAGCACTATGTATCTGCAACCTGGTCTCTGTTTCTACCAGGACTCATCCAGTCGCTAGCGCGTTATAAACAAACTAAGTCTGTGCATACCTAACTGCACTCCTATAGACTTCTTGTTCTATAATAATAATAATAATAATAATAATAATAATAATAATAATAATAATAATAATAATAATAATAATAATCTGTTCACACTAGCACATCCCATAACGTAGATAGGTTGTTGTTGTTATGGTGGTGGTGTTGGCGATAATTTTGCAATTGAGCAACCATCATCCCTTAACCCTAAACAGAAAAGTAAAAGGAAGATGTCCGATTTTTCGAAGGATGAGGGTATCAGCTAAAGAAAGGAAAGGGCCACGAAGGACATGAAAATGAAAGACACAATAGTCCTCCCAAACCTTGTACCGTCGGGGTCGGAAAAGAACAATAATTGACCATGGGGAACCAGATAGAATTGATGAAAGAGAGTAGCCTGGCACAAGTAAGTGAAGCAATGCCAAGGACTCAGCCAAAGGCGCTGCAGGCGCCACACTGTTGTTCCGTAGTTGAGAGCACTCGATTTCTCCTTTTAGTCGCCTCTTACAACAAGCAATTCTGCATGCATGATTTTACTCGGGATTTGAGTTGCAAATCACAGGTGTTATACTATCTAAGCCGACGTACCTAGCGTTTAAATAGCCTATGTTTGAAAAGCACATCTTAGTGCTGTTGAATTACAGCACGTTAAAAATAACTCCTGTGGAACTAATTCCGTCTACCCAGAGTCTGTTAACACAAATCAGAATAGATGTTAGACAAAGAACAGTATTTATTATTATTATTATTATTATTATTATTATTATTATTATTATTATTATTATTATTATTATTATTATTATTATTATTATTATTATTATTATTATTATTATTATTTACTTGGTAGTGCATTGTTCTAATATCGATCACAAAACTTGTAATTTTCTGTTAGGGAAGATGAATTCATTAATCTGCGATTTCACACTGAACTGCAGTGATGCATAACAGACAATGCAATTCTTAAAATCAAAACGGAGACGTGTTATTTGAAGCGTTTGTTGTTCGGTGAATCATAGCTTGCTTTAGAGACAACGGAGGATTCAGTGGTTTGTGATATATTGATATGAAGATGCAATGATATGTTATAGCCTACCAGTTCGTACTTCGTACGATACTTGAGAATGCAAAATAGCTATCGCATATATTTTCAGCACTGAAACATTTAGGCTCAGAATGGACAGCCCATAACTGGAAGACTGGAAACACACAAATTTAGACTGAACATAGAAAATATTTGCACACGGATGCTGAGGCCATACGATTAGTTTTATGATTATTATGATAATGATGATGATGAGGATTGTTATTATTATTATTATTA
Source organism: Anabrus simplex (assembly GCF_040414725.1). Lineage (NCBI taxonomy): Eukaryota > Metazoa > Arthropoda > Insecta > Orthoptera > Tettigoniidae > Anabrus > Anabrus simplex. The sequence goes on along the minus strand of NC_090265.1, from coordinate 1,533,536,803 downwards.
TTATTATTATTATTATTATTATTATTATTATACATACATTATCATTATAGACTGTTATGCCTTTCAGAGTTCAGTCTGCAAGCCTCTGAGAATTTACTAAACGTCGCCACAATCCTCGATTTACAACTAGTGTTGTGCCCTCATTTAGTTCTATACCTCTTATCTTTAAATCATTAGAAACCGAGTCTAACCATCGTCGTCTTGGTCAACCTCCACTTCTCTTACCCTCCATAACAGAGTCCATTATTCTCCTAGGTAACCTATCATCCTCCATTCGCCTCACACGACCCCACCACCGAAGCCGGTTTATGCGTACAGCTTCATCCATCGAGTTCATTCCTAAATTAGCCTTTATCTCCTCATTCCGAGTACCCTCCTACCATTGTTCCCACCTGTTTGTACCGACAATCATTCTTGCTACTTTCATGTCTGTTACGTCTAACTTATGAATAAGATATCCTGAGTCCACCCAGCTTTCGCTCCCGTAAAGCAAAGTTGGTCTGAAAAACAGACCGATGTCAAGATAGTTTCGTCTGGGAGCTGACTTCCTTCTTACAGAATACTGCTGATCGCAACTGCGAGCTCACTGCATTAGCTTTACTACACCTTGATTCAATCTCATTTACTATATTACCATCCTGGGAGAACACACAACCTAAATACTTGAAATTATCGACCTGTTCTAGCTTTGTATCACCAATCTGATATTCAATTCTGTTGAATTTCTTACCTACTGACATCAATTTAGTCTTCGAGAGGCTAATTTTCATACCATACTCATTGCACCTATTTTCAAGTTCCAAGATATTAGACTGCAGGCTTTCGGCACAGTCTGCCATTAAGACCAAGTCGTCAGCATAGGCCAAACTGCTTACTACATTTCCACCTAACTGAATCCCTCCCTGCCATTTTATACCTTTCAGCATATGATCCCTGTAAACTACGAACAGCAAAGGTGAAAGATTACAGCCTTGTCTAACTCTTGTAAGTACCCTGAACCAAGAACTCATTCTACCATCAATTCTCGCTGAAGCCCAACTGTCAACATAAATGCCTTTGATTGATTTTAATAATCTACCTTTAATTCCATAGTCCCCCAGTATGGCGAACATCTTTTCCCTCGGTACCCTGTCATATGCTTTCTCTAGATCTACGAAACATAAACACAACTGCCTATTCCTCTCGTAGCATTTTTCAATTACCTGGCGCATACTGAAAATCTGATCCTGACAGCCTCTCTGTGGTCTGAAACCACACTGGTTTGCATCCAACTTCCTCTCAACGACTGATCGCACCCTACCTTCCAAGATGCCACTGAATACTTTGCCTGGTATACTAATGAATGAGATACCTCGATAGTTGTTGCAATCCTTCCTGTTCCCTTGCTTATAGATAGGTGCAATTACTGGTTTTGTCCAATCTGAAGGTACCTTACCAACACTCCACGCTTATTTTACTACTCTATGAAGCCATTTCATCCCTGCCTTCCCACTATACTTCACCATTTCAGGTCTAATTTCATCTATTCCTGCTGCCTTATGACAATGGAGTAAATTTACTATCCTCAAGCATAATTTCACCTACATCATTTTCCTCCTCCCCATGAGCTTGGCTGTTTGCACCATGATGATTTCCTTTTACATTCAGAAGATGTTCAAAATATTTCCTCCAACTCTCCAGTGATTCCCTGGGATCTATTATGAGTTCACCTGAGTTACTCAAAACACTGTTCATTTCCTTTCTCTCTCCCTTCCTAAGATTCTTTATTACTGTCCAGAAAGGTTTCCCTGCTGCTTGACCTAGCCTTTCCAGGTTATTACCAAAATCTTCCCATGACTTCTTTTTGGATTCAACAACTATTTGTTTCGCTCTGTTTCTTTCATCTACGTACAAATCCCTCGGCCCTTGTTTGGAGCCATTTCTGATAAGCCTTCTTTTTACGGTTACAGGCTGCTCTCACTTCATCATTCCACCAAGATGTTCGCCTTTTCCCATCTTTACACACAGTTGTTCCTAGGCATTCCCTTGCTGTTTCTACTACAGCATCCCTGTATGCCACCCATTCACTTTCTATATCCTGAACCTGCTTACTGTCTACTGTTTGAAACTTCTCACTAATCTTATCCATGTACTTCTGTCTAATTTCCTCGTCCTGGAGATTTTCTACCCTTATTCGTTTGCAGACAGATTTCACTTTCTCTACCCTAGGCCTAGAGATACTTAGTTCACTACAGATCAGATAGTGGTCTGTGTCATCGAAAAATCCGCGAAAAACTCGTACATTCCTAACAGATTTCCTGAATTCAAAGTCTGTTAAGATATAGTCTATTATGGATCTGGTACCCCTAGCCTCCCATGTGTAGCGGTGAATAGCCTTATGCTTGAAGAATGTGTTCGTAAGAGCTAAACCCATACTAGCACAGAAGTCCAGCAAACGCTTCCCATTCCCATTAGCTTCCATATCTTCCCCACATTTACCAATCACCCTTTCGTATCCTTCAGTTCTATTCCCAAATTTCATAAATCTCATAAAATTTCATAAATCTGCATTGTATTATAAGAAGACGCTGCATAAAGGGGCTTTTCAGACTCAGTGGCATGTAAATCATGATCAATAAATTCAATTCAATTCAATTCAATTCAATTCAATTCAATTCAACTGAAATCGCCCATTAGCACTATTCTATCCTTGCTGTTGACCCTGACCACGATGTCACTCAATGCTTCATAAAACTTGTCAACTTCATCCTCATCTGCACCCTCACATGGTGAATACACGGACACAATTCTTGTCCTAATTCCTCCCACTGACAAATCTACCCACATCATTCGCTCATTTACGTGCCTAACACAAACTATGTTTCGTGCAATGGTATTCCTGATAGAGAGCCCTACCCCAGACTCTGCCCTTCCCTTTCTAACACCCGTCAAGTACACTTTATAATCTCCTATCTTTTCCTCATTATCTCCCCTTATCCAAATATCACTTACTCCTAGCACATCCAGATGCATCCTCTTTGCTGACTCAGCCAGTTCTACCTTCTTTCTTCCATAAGCCCCATTAATATTGATAGCTCCCCATCGAATTCTATTTATTTCGCCAAGTTGTTTCCAAGGAGTCCCTCGCCTGTCAAATGGGAGTGGGACTCCATTACTCCCATAGGTCCGAGGCTTGCTTAAAGTGTTCTGAGCTCGGTAAATTCATGAAGCAGGATGCTGCCCTACTTGCACATAGTCCAAGTGAGAATCTCTCCTCTAACGGGTTATGGACCACTGGTGAATTGTATAGTCCTAGCCGCCTGAGCACAAGGAGGGCCACGATTCAGAATATGTCCGAGATGCCCACTCCCATTCCATAGCAACTGGTATCCCGACTCTCAGGACCACTTACTAGGCCACTCAGCCGTTGCCCATGCTTCACGAACTAGGACGTGACTGCAGTAACCCACAAACATGAACCATTTATTATTATTATTATTATTATTATTAGTATTGTACCGAGAGGTACACCTCTAAGCCGCACATTTAAATCTTGTGCCTAAAAGAACTCCTCTACAGGAGAAACTGTGAACTGGGAACTAGACCTACTTAATCCTTTACTCAGAAGATATCACTACAGTAATTTGACGTAATTTTCTTATTGTGACGTTTCATGTACTGTATGAAATTCTACGTGTTTTGTTTAGCAGTCATCAAGAAGTTTGGACTTTCTGCAACAGAGGTAACAGCTAAAAAACTATGATCAATCACCCTGGTGCAAAGTGGATGAACTTTGATTCAAAGAAGTTTTGTATTCATAAGTTTTTTTTACTAAATTATGTTCATTCATTTTTGGGTTGGCAACATTGATTTTTCTTTTCGCCAGTTTTGAATCCAACCAATCAAGAATTTCTGTAATTAATTTTCTACCAATCGCCATCTTCTTCTTCTTCTTCTTCTTCTTCTTCTTCTTCTTCGATTTTGAGTGTAACTTTAAATTCTCCAATAAAATTGAGAGTGTGGGGCTACGTTATTCATGAAAGGTCTCGAACTTTCCCCGAGGGTTTATAAACTGCGGATTTTCACGGCTCTTGGCCATTTGATCAACATCTAAGTGTGTGTGTGTCAAGCAGGAGACGGGAGGCGCCTCTTTCATCAGGCAGCAGTTCTTCAGCAAGGTAATGGCCTATTAACATCTTTAGTTCTTGCTAGCTCTGTAGTTTAACCCGAGGAGGAGGTCCGAAACCTTAACTATGTAACCTACTTTTCTGAAAATGTAATTTTTGCCAGCTTATGTAATTTCTTCATTAAAATCTTTAACTGTAAATCAGGGATAGAGAGTGATGTACCCTCTCGAGCTCCCCTTCATATTGGTTTTAGGTGACTACGTTTTGTAACTGGTTTTCTTCCTTTCCGTAAAGTCTTAATTTATTCTTATACGAGTCACCTCCATAGTTTGGGAATAGCCCCTGTTTCATCGGCCTAGTGCCCTTTAGGTTTTAATAATGCATATTTATGAGTGCAAGTACACGCCTCCATTCATTTTGTGTTCTGGCCATTCATTTAACTGTTATTCTTTTACACGAAAGCCCTATAGGTTGGTACGAGATACCCCTGTATCAGTTTGTAAGCTGGGCCATGGAAGGCCAAAAGGTGTAAGATATTTTTGGTGTTGCCTTGAATAGGCGTGAAAACTGAGAGCCTGTTTGCTCTTTTTCAAAGTAAGATTGCTGAATACCTTTTGAAGGCTTGATATTGTGAGTTGGGAGGGATTTCTGCCCTGGTATAAATTTGTACTCTTTTGTAATTTTAAGCTGGGAACTCAAAAATTGTAAAACTAAGGGCTTGTAGCCCAAGAGCGTGAAAATTCTGAAATCTTGGACCTTTCTAAGTCTTGTTTTTAAATTGCTATGTCATTGTTATCTTACTTTGTCAAACTTGTTGCTTTTTGAAAATATAACCTTCCATTTCAGTTGAAATTCTTTCTTGGCATAGTAGTTAGACCCATTCACCCCGGCACCTTCTCTCACCTCTGCTGGTCCACGGATAAACCCGTAACAATTATTATTATTATTATTATTATTATTATTATTATTATTATTATTATTATTATTATTATTATGTGCCAACTATTCGAGGGTTTAAGGGCGACCTTTGAAAGTACGTACCCAAATACCCAGCTTCTTGTCTATAGATATACCAGCATGTAAAATAACATCTACGGGACAAAATGCTGGCACCTCAGTGTGTCTGAAAATCGTAATAGTAGTTAGTGGAACGTAAAAACAATAACACTAATATTACTATTATTATTATTATTATTATTATTATTATTATTATTATTATTATTATTATTATCCTTATTAATTTTATTATTATTATTGGAACGAGATGGCTTCATATCCCCAGAAATAAATAAGAAAAGTCGAAGAAAAGTTAATATTCAAAATGTAATAAATCAGTAGATTTTATTTTACAAGTAGACGTATATGATGTTGGCAAATAGACGAATGTTATCTGTCTTTATCCTTTATTTCCGATGCTAACAATAATGACACATGCTAACGTGCTTGCGATCCAAAAATATGGAATGCGATTTCTGGAATGAATTTTCAGTACAATATCATTAGAGTTTTGAACCTACGTCTGTTATTATTTCATTTACAAACGCAGTAGAAGGAGTTTTGTTTGCAAATTACTGAGCACCATTAATATATATATACAGTGTACAACAGCGAGGGAATACTCACCATAGCTTCATCAGCACAAAATCGATAATCAAAGCAGAGTTAAATTTAAATTGAAAAATAACACAGCAGGAAATCTCGATTCTAATTTCATAAATAGAAGCCACTCATACTGGCAGAAATAAAGCAGAAGCTTTTGAAGGAAACCAGGATCTGCTACGTAAATACATGAAGTATCTGGAGCAACAGCATTTCTGGATGCGAGTCGATGCATGATAAGTGAAATACATACATTGTTGATTGTAACTGCTTTACGGAGACCAACAGCAATTATGCCATCAGTCATGGGAAGAGGAATTGGATATATTTTTCTGAAAAATGTGTATGTTGTAGGTGAACGAGTATATTCTAAAAATATTAGTTACACACGTTAAGGGGTTACAGCCACTAAGAACGCAAGTTGTGGACAGTAATTAATTTTGCAAATTTTTTCTCGGAAATCTCGATTAATAATAAAGTAACTTCAGAGTTGTCCGCCTCTGTGATGTAGTGGTTGCTGTGATTAGCTGCTACCCTCGGAAGCTCGGGTTCGATTCTCTGCTCTGCCACGAAATTTGTAAAGTGGTACGTGAGCTGGAACGGGGTCCACTCAGCCTCGGGAGTTCAACTGAGTAGAGGTGGGTTCTATTCCCACCTCAGCCGTCCTCGAAGTGGTTTTCCGTGATTTCCCACTTCTCCTCCAGGCAAATGCCGGGGTGGTACCTAACTTAAGGCCACGGCCGCTTCCTTCCCTCCTCCTTGTCTATCCCTTCCAATCTTCACATCCCCACCAAGGCCCCTGTTTAGCATAGCAGGTGAGGCCGCCTGGGCGAAGTACTGGTCATTCTCCCCAGTTGTATCCTCCGATCCAATGTCCCAAGCTCCAGGACACTGCCCTTGAGGCGTTAGAGTTGGGATCCCCTGCTGTGTCAGGGGGAAAAAACCAACCCTGGAGGGTGAGCAGATTAAGAAGAAAAAGAAGAACTTAATAGTTTATAGATTTTTACGTGACGTCAGGGTGTAGAAATGTTGATCCATAGAAGTTTCTTACCGTACCGGAAGCAAACGTAACGAAGTGGTCATACGTAGACATTTTCTAATGCAACTTTGTTTAGCCAGAATCGAACCGGCTACCTAAGTAGGGCGTATAACAGAACTATAACTATCTGAAGAACAAAATTATACCAGGAGGTTCTGCAGCCCCGTAATTTCTACTTATCAGTGTCCTGCATGTATTAATGATGAATGAGAAGCCTAGTCGCTGATTGGCGAAAGAGCGCTACAACGAGCTGTATTTCGGATATGAAACAAATATCAGTCATTTTACTATACACGTTAAGTACGGCCAGTATCCAGTATTCGGGAGATAGTGGGTTCGAACCGCAATGTCGGCAGCCCTGAAGATGGTTTTCCGTGGTATCCCATTTTCACACCAGGCAAATGCTGGGGCTGTACCTTAATTAAGGCCACGGCCGCTTCCTTCCCACTCCCAGCCCTTTCCTGTGCCATCGTCGCCATAAGACATATCTGTGTCGGTGCGACGTAAAGCCAATAGCAAAAAAAAAAAAAAGACAAACTGTAGGGCCTACACGCTCTGTAACAGGTTACATATTTTATAAACACGCCAAAGATGCAGGAAATAAAGTTTAACTTATTAATTTATAAACGTACAGACATTTCACTCAACCAGAACGTTGCTTGTATGTGGTATGTGCCTTGATCGGTCTGTAAGATCTTAATTGCAATACGTGTATAGAAGGCAGGTGGCTATTTCGAAACTCCTCCTCATACCGTCTGCAAGCGTCGGCTGTATTCCGACCAGATTCTCCATAGATTAAAATGATGTCGGTGTATTTGTTGTTGTTGAACACAGCAGCCGTTGCGTATATAGGTTCGATCCTTGCTCAGTCCGGCGGTATTTGAAGGTGCTCAAATACGCTAGCCTCTTGTCGGTAGATTTACTGGCACGTAAAATAACTCCTGCGGGACTAAATTCAGGCACCTCGGCATCTCCTAAAACCGTATAAGTAGCTAGTTGGACGTAAAGCAAATAGCATTATTATTATTATTATTATTATTATTATTATTATTATTATTATTATTATTATTATTATTGCCGATATGTTGACATCAACTGTAGTGCTATTGTAACAAATACCAGTCTACTACCGAGCGTTCGAAAACGGGGCTTACCAACTTAAGGGGGCGCATTTGATGGGTAGCGCTGAGGAACTTGCACCGAGCAAGCCCGGTTGCTGTCTGACGTTACTAACCTGCAGGCAGTAATACCCCTTGAAAATCAGTTATTAGACATCCCATTCATCGCTAGCGCATGCGGGACACTGACAAATAGAAAGGACGGCACTGGCGGGTCAGACTGGTATGAGCTTTTAGTCACAGTTGTAATAGAAGCTGTAAATCTTGTGTGTAAAAGTTGTCACTAATCACTGCAGTACGCACTGGTGAACAACTAGAAACAGTAAAATACTAGACTTCTCCCGAGTATAACAAGATCCATATTAATAATGAACTAGGCTTAGCATTAATACATTTCCTACCTTATAGTGAGTTTAATAGTGATTTTTTCTTTGATAGTGATTTAATGTTACAGGAGCTATCAATTATATGTTTTGAGCGACTTTGGAGTGTGAAGTGGCTGCGGCTTTAATTATATATGTACCGGGCGAGTTGGCTGTGCGGTTAGGAGCGCGTGGCTGTGAGCTTGCATCCGGGAGATAGTAGGTTCTAATCCCACTGTCGACAGCCTTGTAGATGGTTTTCCGTGGTTTCCCATTTTCACACCAGGTAAATGCTGGGGCTGTGCCTTAATTAAGGCCACGACCGCTTCCTTCCAACTCCTAGGCTTTTTCTATCCCATCGTCGTAAAACCACTAGCAATATATATATGTATAGCCTCGACACTATGGAGAACCATCTTCAGAGATGCCGTCAGTGTTTGAACCTATCATCTTTCGAAAGTCCGACTCGTTGGCTGAATGGTCAGCGTACTGGCCTTCCGTTAGAGGGTCCCGGGTTCGATTCCCGGCCGGGTCGGGAATTTTAACCTTCATTGGTTAATTCCAATGGCCCGGGGGCTGGGTTTTTGTGCTGTCCCCAACATCCCTGCAACTCACACACCACACATAACACTATCCTCCACCACAATAACACGCAGTTACCTACACATGGCAGATGCCGCCCACCCTCATCGGAGGGTCTGCCTTACAAGGGCTTCACTCGGCTAGAAATAGCCACACGAAATTATTATTATCTTTCGAAAGCATTCTTAAAACTTCTTTTCCCATACTGTATATTATTATTATTATTATTATTATTATTATTATTATTATTATTATTATTATTATTTCGCTGCCTTTTCCCACACTTTGATAGGGTTAGGTTTATGAAGTCGCACATGTGAAAGTAGCCCAATCCTTCGGCTTGGTACTCGGTCTCCCGGTAGGGAGGAGGGATAGATTCTACTGCTATGTGGTTTTTTGTTTTTTTGTTTTTGTTTTTTGTTTTTGCTTTACGTCGCACCGACACAGATAGGTCTTATGGTGAGGATGGGATAGGAATGTCCTAGGAATGGGAATGAAGCGGCCGAGGTCTTAATTAAGGTACAGCTCCAGCATTTGCCTGGTGTGAAAATGGGAAACCACGGAAAAACATCTTCAGGGCTGCCAACAGTGGGTTTCGAACCCACTATCTCCCGATTACTGGATAGTGGCCGCACTTAAGCGACTGCAGCTATCGAGCTCGGTGTTATGTGTTTTTAGATGATTGACAATGTGGTGCGTTGTATGTGCATGAAGAGGTATGAATTAATACAAACACCCAGTTTTCGAACAAGAGTAAACGCCTAAAACCTCCGGTTGTGCCAGGAGTCGACCTGAAGTCCACTGAACCTTCAGTCAAGCAACCGAACTAATATACAATGAGTGCATGACGTTCGTCAGTCATGCTGGTAGTAAAGCATTCGTACGGGAGAACGAGGGTGTCGGGTCCCAGTTCAGCTCCTTCGTTTTAGATAAATTACAATTTAATATCAACTTAATCAGTTATCACTGATGTGGATTTAGGGCTGTCGCTTGAGTGGCATATTCCTTAACAACTTGGAAAACAATCGAACAATTTTCTTGATAAATTATTCCAATTACTAATTCCTCTTCCTTTAAGTGAATATTTGTCCTAATTTTTTCTCTTGAATTCCAGATTTTTTCATGTTATGACCTTTTCATCACTAACATACTTGAAGGGAAAGTGCTGGGAAAGAAAGGCAGAGGAAGACCTAGGATGAAGTATTTGGACGACATCAAGAAGAGGTTATGTTGTGTCAATTACATGGAACTGAAATGAACAGCCAATGAAAGAAGAGAGTGGTTGCATCGACAAGGCATTAGCCTTTAGAATATTGATTGATTGATTGTTATGACCTTTTTTACCTTAAAAGCTCCACTCCACCGTATACTGATGTCATTCCACACCATATCTCCACTGACAGCTGGGAACATACCGTTTAGCCGTGCGGTTCGTCTTCTTACTCCCAAGCCCAAGGCTTGCAACATTTTAGTAACACTACGCTTTTGTCGGAAATCACTCAGAACAAATGATTTTGCATTACTTTCGAATTTTTCCATTTTTAATATGAAGTAATCCTGGTGTGGGTCTCATACTCTCGAAGCATGCTTTAATTGGAGATTTACCATAGATGTATACGCTCTCTCCATTACATCTTCGAAAATCTAAAATATGTGATATATCCCCAGAAAGCTTGTGAATCCCAATAGTTTCTCTAGCTTTCAAATTTTGTTTGTAAATGTCTCTATTACGACAGGTAAATTTCAGTACTTCGTCATTATTAGTTACCTCGTCTACCTGTACATTATACTTATATCCAACTATTTTTAGCCTACATACAGTACTACTCACTTAATACTCCTGCCTTCAGCAACTCCTCACTTAAACACTCTCCTTGTTCAGTATTTATTCCTGAGATGTCCTTCTTGGAAACTGTATCTGCCTTAAGGTACACATACATACTCTTACGTTTTTCCCTAACATTCATATTACTGACAGTTGTGTTTGTCATCATGTTATTCTTAGCTGATTTTTTGGTGAATTTAATTTTCTAATAAGTTTCTTCACTCTCTCCTCACTCCCACAACCATTCCTCTCTTTCTAACCTGAACTTACTTCTTAATCTCTTTACTTCTCTGTTATAATATAGTGGGTATTTACCATTCACCTTTAAAGATGCATACCTGTTTCCACACTCATTTTTATAAACACATCAGATAGGCTGTTTACATTTTTATTTACTATTTTCCACTGATCATAATTACTTTTTAAACACTCCTCACCCATATCGTCCACCATATGGTATTGCCAAAGAGCCACTTTCTTTCTATCGTATTTATTTTTAACTGCGATAAAAACCGCTTCGTGACCACTTATACCATCAACCATTTCAGTTTCCCGATAGAACTGATCTGGTTTTACCAGCATGACGCCTAGAATATTTTTCACTCTAGCTGATTTTATCAGTTCCTGATTTAGCTTCCCTTCCCAGATTAATTATTTATCGTTTGTTGGTCATTTCTTCTGCCATTTGCATTACGTTCCCAGTTAATATTTAGAAAAATTGGGGTCACCCGCTAAAATCACGTTCTTTTCTGTGTAATTCCCCACATAGCTGATTATCTTACCAAATAACTCAGATTCAATCCTTCTAGGTCTGTACATCGCAAAACATCAAATTGCCTATTATGTTTAATGGTGAGCCTTATGCCTAGAATTTCACGCTTCTCACTTTTTCATAGCAAATAATTCTTCTTTCACCAGTATGACCTACCGTTCTTATCCTGTCTATACGATAAACACTCCAGTTCTGTGAGAATATTTCCGCATCGAGAACTTTCACACACAAGAAATTCTATACGCATTATTTATGATTGCATAAGCACTACCTTTAAAGTTCAGTTAAGCTGATAGTTACCATTGTAGATTAAATCTTTTAGCACACAGACCACAGTAATAGTTAAACTTCAGAACTCCTACTAAACGCAATTCTTCTTTCTGAACCTAGCCTGTCTTATTTCTATTCCATTCCTTTCTTTACAACACTTGTACATTTTAACACTAACTACTTTGTCATCTTTACTTGACTTACAGGCGTATTAGTTAGTTTAGTATGTTTATATCAAACGGATTTAAAGGCTTTAATTGCTTATTCTTCGGTTTCTCATATAGGGATTGTCTTAGGAGGTTTAATAACACTAAGTGTTTGAGGGTACTAATCACCGCTCCCTATAATCTAATCTATAAATATAATCTACATACTAAGTAATTTCTGATTAACTGGTCCACCTTTCTGATGAGGTTCGGAATCGAATGAAATTAACCTCCATTACTAATGCCGACGTCAAAGTGTACGTTATCTTCAGGCACTGAAACAATTCAAACCTACAGTTATCACTATCTTAATTCTGCTGTTCATACCAAACAGAAGTTACTAGACTTAGAATGGACCCGAAATATATCTGCGTTGTTCTCCATTTTGTTCTTAATGGTATTTGTGTTAACCTCTCCTTAATTGCTATAGATTCTACGAGATACCGCGGTGTCGGAATTCTGCTTTCCCTTTGGTGTTCTGGAAGCCAGCCGACGAAAATAGCTAGATATTCAGAGATCCTAGAATGTCACTAACTTCCGCCGGAATCCAATGAGATTGAAAAACAGCCTAATATTCTATTATACAGAGCTAAGAAACGGTCTGCGTTGTCTGTCAGAGTTAGCACCTCTCTCTCTCTCTCTCTCTCTTCCGTCACTGAACCTGAAAGCCAGCTCGTGTCCATATTCCTTGTTTGTTTATGGAGGGGTTTCAAGCCTCCAAGGGACTTGTTGACGCTCACAACATCGCCGGTTTGGAATCGAGAGATTCGTTTTACCATCCATCAAAAGGAGGAGAATGAAAAGAGAAAATGCGCACAGAAAATAAAAAAGTACTTCACGGCATCAACTTTTATTTTCATTTCCCGTCCCTTTCTTCGGTGCCAGGGAGAATTTTATAGAAAATTAATTTAAAATAATATTTTTCTTATCTACAAGCGTGAAGTTATTGGAGCGAGGAATACAAAAAAATCAGTTTGCTCATCTGTGTAAATATTATTCAAGTGCCCTCTAAGAGTAAGAAAGGCTAGGTTCAGAAAGAAGGATTGCGTTTAGTAGGAGTTCTGAAGGTGAACTTCTACTGTGGTTTCTGTGCTATCCGATATAATCCACGATGGTAATTCTCAACTTAACTCAACTCAAAAGTTAGTAATTATGCAATCACAAATGATGTGTACGGTATTTCTTGTGTTTGAATGTTTTTGTTATTATATACGATTGTGGAGTCTGTCGTCTTGACGATGATAGGCTGCGATATGGAAAGTATGTCCAGAACCTAAGACAAGGTAAAATATAAAAATAGAAGGGGAAATAATTATGCTCGAGATCATTTACACTACGATATCACGATTCAGATTACGAGCATCTTTGACATTGAAAGTCGTAGACCAGAGGATGACCTGCAGTATGGAACGTGGGAGACGTTTTTTTAACCAATAGTGAAGAAAATACTGGCTGAAATAGGGCATATTCAGAGTATAATAATATGGCTTAGGTGTCCTACCAGAGGGCAATGGAAGGTGATTATATCTCTACTACATTAACCGGGTACAATTTCAATCTCCACGAGATTATACATCTAGAATATATTCTAAGAGTGGTTGGTTAGTGCCAGTTTCAGTATGATAGAAGGAGGGTTTCACTGCCTATGGAGTGTTTAATCTTCTCAATATCTAATCATTGTATAACATTCCTTTATAGTGTGTCAAGACAACATTCAGCACAGTCAACTTACATCATACGGATAAATATCACATAAGATAAATTAACTGAGTGGTTGAGACTTCGAAAGTGTGTAATTGACGTTGGTAGCAGGCGCAAGGAATATGTGGTTTTCATTTATTGCTGTGCTATCTCACTTAAGATACTCTCGGTGTGTTTCAACAAGTTATTTCCTATTCATAGGATAAGTTGGCATACAGCTGTAAATTGGCCTGTAAGATCACCAGACCTTAATTCCATGGCCTATCATGCACAAAAATGGCTCCTCGGTCGGTCAAAATACCGACAAGTAATAGTTTAGTAACAGTCCAGTAACAGAGTCATTATCTAAGTCATTACAATTTAACTTAATAATAATACTATTGGCTCTATGTCCCACTAACTACTTTTTCTGCTTTCGGAGACGCCGAGATACCGGAATTTTGCCCCGCAGGAATTCTTTTACATGTCAGTAAACCTGCCGACACGAGGCTGATGTATTCGAGCAACTTCAAATACCACCGGACTGAGTCAGGATCGAACTTGCCAAGCTAGAGTCAGAAGGCCAGCGTCTCAAACGTCTGAGCTACTCAGCCCCCATAATTAAACTTAGCCAGAGAGTTTACCGTGCGGTTAGGGTCGCACAGTTGTGATCTTTCATTCGGGAGGTAGTGGGTTCGAATCCCACTGTGAGCAGCCCTGAAGATGGTTTTCGTGGTTTCCCAGTTCCACACTAGACAAGTACTGGGGCTGTACATTAAGACCGCGACCGCTTCCTTCCCACTCCTAGCTCTTTCCTACCCCATCGTCTCCATAACAACTATCTGTGTCGGTGTGACGTAAAACAGATTATTAAGATAATTGAACTCGGAAATATGAAAGAAGACGTTTCCGTAAATAATTCAGAGCACCTGATGGGCAACTCATTATGAAGCATTCTGATGACTTACACTTCATTCCCTATCCCTCAGGCTGGCAGTATTAATGGCAAGAAGTGACACTACTTTCGTAGCCAGGAGTGGTAGTTGAAGGGCTGAGAACCACAGTGGACCGAATCCACCAACCGTCGAAACTGAGTTAATACCATCTATCGAAGCATTTATAACCCAGGTATTCTCTGGGCTATCAACACATCTTTTCATTTGAGAGCTACGGGTCATAAAATATCAACCAAATTAAACTAGCCACTTGAGGTAGTGCCATAGTGGACCAAGTCCTCATGACCAATGCCTCGTTCTCTCTGAGTCACGAGATATGTGAAGTATCATGGCAAACACCAGCCACGAGGAGGACGTGAACAGTGATACAAATTTAATGAAATGGAATAAAAACAATGCATGTTGAATAAAAAAGTCAGGTGTTCAGTGTAGTGTTTCAAATGAGGAACTGCTACGAGTGCCTTCTAAATATGCTGTGTATAAATCTCCTGTAGTTGTTCAGGCATGTCCCTGGGGCCATGATTGCGGCAGGAGACACTAAATTTGTGAAGGAACAGTCATAAGTCATAACAGCCTCAATGATAATGCAAAACGTTCCTACTCGTCACAGGACCTGGAACTTGTTAGGATGTACGAGTTTTTTTAGTGCGCTCAGAGCAGAATCGTAAACCTGTTAAAGAATGGTGTTTCAAGATGTTTCAATACCTAGTTCAAATTTTCACTTGCAAAGCGAAAAAGTGACAGTTGTTCATTCTGTGATAAAATGAAGATCAGTCTTGAGAGTGATGGCATTGATGAAAATGAGGAAGACTGAATTTAGTGATGAGTAGGAACTGCACAAATGTCTGGCAGAATATGCACGTGGTCAGACAAGAAGTGACACTGAGTTACGAAGAAGGGAAATGTTCACACCGTAATATTCGACATGCAGCAGACCTTCCCCTTTCCCCTAATAACAAGTATTGTTTATTTTTATAAGAAGATATTTTGGTGTACGATTTTGGAATACATAACTGTGAGATTGATAAGGGGTACATGCACATTATCAAAGGGCCCAAAGAGAAGTAGATTCTTGTATTTTGTACTACCTGAAGAACGTCAACGCAGAAGCACATCATGTAATGGCCTATTCAGACACTTGTGGTGGTCACAATAGGACTCCGTATATTGTAGCTTTGTGGGCCACTTTAGTAAATTATTCCCAATTTAAAATCACTGATCATAAGCAGTGGCGTATGCTGGGATCAAGACGTTGGCTACCACTAGACTTAGGTTACCCCTTTTCGATAGTCGGTTTATTGAACGTTAAGCCTTAATCGTTTTCAACTGCAGACAATAGCCAACGGAGAATCCTACTGTGTTGTCAAGGCTGTTTCACAAGCTGCTGCCCTGGCCTCTGCTACTGTCAATAATCAGCATTTGATCACTGGAGATGGTAGCCTAATGTTTAGCAAATTAAAGTCCGGCCATGTGGCTTGCCTTTGGTACAATGTCCCCGGATCAGTTTTTAGAATCAACCCCCTCGCTTGGGGACTGGGTATTTATGAAGTCTTCGCCATACATTTTCCAGCGGCTGTAGCCGTGTTGAAACAGCGGATCCCGTGAGATCACCGAAGTTAAGCAACATTGGGCGTGGTCAAGGTTTGGATGAGTTGCCACGCGCTGATGGTGAGGGGTAAGGGAATGGAGGAGCGGAAAGAGGCCACCCTACCGCACGTAAACTCCGGCTCAGGAACACCTCTGCGGAGGTTCGGACCTGCCTTCGTGCAGAATACATCCTTACCTTACCATACATTTCATCCTCATTAGGTCACTACCAAGCCTAAACAGACGCCATGCACCATTATTATTATTATTATTATTATTATTATTATTATTATTATTATTATTATTATTATTATTATTATTATTATTAAATTAAAATTTTGAATTTTACAGCATTACCAGCAGTCGTAACTATCGTTCACTGGTTTATTAGCTTCCTCGAGATATCAGTGGTAGTGTACGACCGATGATCACGGGTTCTATTCCAACCAACAAAAGAGAACATTAAACCTGAAAAATTGCATTTTATTTTAGCAGAATTATCTACAAACAGAAAATTATATTGCTCCTATAACAGCAGCCCTGCAGTGTCTTCCTACAAGGATGTAGAAGTAAACGGAAGTGAAATACTAGCACTCTGTTATACATACAATTAAGTCATAAGTATGACGTGAGGAAGTTTACAGTATATGATGATTAACGCATGTTTATATATATATATTAGTAGTGGCGATCTGACGCAGCGAAGCCTAGCACACCTATCCCCTCAGGTCCCCACACTTTTCGGTCATTCAGCAAGAAGAATAATTGATAAGAAGACCGTTCTGAGATTTGAGGTTTTGGCGGTGCAGCGTCGACATTGGGGCAAATATTCATTTATAGGAAGGGGAGTTAGGGATTGGAATAACTTACCAAGGGAGATGTTCAATAAATTTCCAATTTCCTTGAAATAATTTAAGAAAAAGCTAGGAAAACAACAGATAGGGAATCTGCCACCTGGGCGACTGCCCTAAAATAAGACAAAGATCACTGTTCATTGTAGAAGAATTACCTGACCGTAGTTAAGGAATGTGGTTTCCGGGTTCGTTTCCCGGCCGAACCGAGGATTTTAATAGCGTCTGATTACATCTCCTAGCTGGGGGACTGGATGTTGTCTCAACACTTTCCTCCTCATATTAATACAATATACCACACTAAGAACCACCACGGAAGCAATCAATAGCTATTACATCCCTCCACATAAGGTTGGCGTCAGGAAGGGCATCCGGCCAAATCCACATGTAAGACACAGTTCGCACCCGCGACCCACATGTGTTGTAAAAGCGGTAGAAAAATTAAGGAATGTTGGCGAAGTAAGCACTTTATTGTGGAAACGAATAGAACAGAAAGTTTTTGTGAATATTGAGTAGCTTAGAAATAACTTTGTGATTCGCAAGGAATCAGTAGATGGGGAAAAGATTCAATGGCTAAACTTAGGTGATTTCATTTACGGTCTAATGAACCACTTGAGGTTAAGTTCAGGAATACCATTAATAGAATGGAAGAATGGAAAATCCTTGATATTTCACCTTCTCGTAAGGGTAGGCCATTAAGCTGGCAAAAGCTAAATTTGATTATTTAATTTTCATACTTTCATTCATTCCTCCAGTTAGAGATGTCGTGGAATGACGTTAGTAGACGAATAAATTTGAGCGGTGTTTTCTAAATTAGGAAATATCACAATATGAAGATAAAGTTGGTATTCAAGAGGACAAATTATGACAAATATTCGTTTATAGGAAGAGGAGTTAGGGATTGCAATAATTTACCACGGGGATGTTCAATAAAATTCCAAACTCTTTGCAATTATTTAAGAAAAGACTAGGAAAACAACAGATAGAAAATCTGCCACCTGGGCGACTCCCCTAAATGCAGATCAGTGGTGACTGATTGATTCATTTATTAATCAGAGTTTTTTTTAACATTATCAATATTGTGGTGTAGCCGCGATGAAATGAAGGATATTACAGTGTCATATGGAGTTGTCCCATTGGCGAACTATTAAAATTCTAACTGTTCGTTTAGAGGCAATATGGGCCAAATCCATTTCGGTGGAAAATTATGGTATTTATTCCTATCTTTACCTGTAGTTGAGATAAAGAGAGAAATAACCTTTGTATTTTCTTTTGCGGTTATTAATGGGTATCTTATTTATAATATGATGCGATACTCTTTGTAACAGGTTTCTGTGAAATATAGTAGGGTCTAAATTTTAACTTTAATTTTCTGCATTTTTAGAAAGTGGCACGAGTGGTCTGATCTTGGAATATGTCACGTTTTGCCAGCTACATTGGGCGCAATGATACAATAATAATGGAAATATATATTTTTTAATTGTAATGACATAATTTTATTTATTTCACTTTCCAAAAAATACATTTACACCGGGAGTTAGTCCCGCAGAAGTTCTTTTGCGTGCTAGTAAATCTACCGACGTGAAGAAGGTGAATTTGAGCATCTTCCCTTTAAATACTACCAGACTGAGATGGGATCGAACCAGGCTAACTAGAGCTTAGAAGGCTTAGAGCTCTACCGTCTGAGCGACTCAGTCTGGCTTCTGTTCATGGCCTGTCAGAAGTGTGTTAAACTATTTGCTGGACTATAATTATAATAACAATAAGCCAGTTGGCCATCTCCACATGGCTCTGTAATGTACTCCATGAGGCTGCAACTACACCACAATATTGCAAATCTTTAAAAACTTATGATTGGACAACTTTTCTCTCCTTCCTGACTCTGTCACACTTTTACGGAAGGTGTCGTTATGGCAAGGAGGTAAAATCTTGCTAAATTTACTCGGAAATGTGGGTTTGATTTCCCCGCAGAAAGTCGAAACATTTAGAAATGGGACTTTTACTACTATTGAGGCGCATGATCCTGAGGTTAAGTCAGTCTACACCAGAAATGAGTACTAGGTTAATTTCTGGGGCCAAATGAGGGCAGCCGGGCATAGAGCTTAACACTCCACTCCTTCACTGTCGAGGTTACGGAAAGTGGAAACTTTTACCTTCCACTCTTCCAAGCGCATTCACGGTCTGTAAGGGGATGACTGTGCATTTTTAAACTTTCGTTATACTTCCCTTTCCACTGGTAAGACGTATGTGGCAATCCGAGGGGCTCAAATAATTCTGACATACAGTATCTTCCTCTCACATATTCTAACGTCATACCTATCCAGCAACTCTTGTATCTTCGAAACGAATATTCCCAGCCACGTTAGAGACTTTCGTGAAGTCCCTTCTTCTTCTTCTTCTTCTTCTTCTTCTTCTTCTTCTTCGTCTTCTCCTTCTTCTACCGTCCGTCTCCATGGCTAAATGGTTAGCATGCTGGCTTTTGGTGCAGGGATTCTGGGTTCGAATTCCGGCCGGGTAGGGGATTTTAACCATCATGGGTTAATTCTGATGGCTCGGGGATTGGATGTGTGTGCCGTTTTCATCATTAGAGTTGTCCGGCTCGAAGTCTAAATGTTTAACATGCTGGCTTTTGGTCCAGGGATTTTGGGTTCGAATCCTAGCCAGGGCGGAAATTTTAACCTTCATTGGTTAATTCCGATGGATCGGGGACTGGGTGTGTGTGCTGTTTTCATCATTAGAATGCATCATAGGTAGGGCCCCATCCTCACAGGTCGCCTATACGTCGTCAACTCGAAAGACTTTCACAGGCTTCTTCGGAGGCCACACGCCATTTAAATTATTATCATTAGAATTCATCATAGGTAGGGACCGGCTCCATAGCTAAATGGTTCGCGTGCTGGTCTTTGGTCACAGGGGTCCCGGGTTCGATTCCCGGGAAGATCGGGAATTTTAACCATAATTGGTTAATTCCCTTGGCACGGGGACTGGGTGAGTGTGCCGTCTTCATCATCATTTCATCCTCATCACTATGCGCAGGTCGCCTACGGGGGTCAAATCGCAAGACCTGCACCAGGCCTCTCCGGAGGCTGCACGCCATTATTATTATTATTATTATTATTATTATTATTATTATTATTATTATTATTATTATTATTATTATTATTATATTAACGCGTTCTCCACACCCTAGTGGGGTCGCAGGTGTAATCTTTACCGAACGCGTAGAATAGGCCCTGTTTTACGGCCAGATGCCGTGGAACTGACCAGACGAGACTGAAATCATCGACAGGGCTTCAAATCGAACACGGGACCCTCCAATTCGATGGCCTGCACGCCAAAGAGTCGGGCGCGAATTAGTTTCTTCAAGCAATTGTTTATTTATCATATTACATATACGCGAAAAATTAATATTTCACCTCCAAGTCACTGGAATAGACAAGTTCGTGATGTCCGCAGGAAGATATTTCTTGGTTCACATCTTCATTAAGAGCCTGGCTGAGTGGCTCAGACGGTTGAGCCGCTGGCCTTCTGACCCCAACTTGGCAGGTTCGATCCTGGCTCAGTCCGGTGGTATTTGAAGGTGCTCAAATACGTCGGCCTCGTGTCGGTAGATTTACTGGCACGTAAAAGAACTCCTGTGAGACTAAATTCCGGCCCTTCGGTGTCTCCTAAAACCGTAAAAGTAGTTAGTGTGACGTAAAGCAATAACATTTTATTATTATCATCATTAAGAGAACTTGTCCGCGCCAGAGTCACGACAAAACGGAAGTCTTCTTTTCCATTTATCCAAGAATTTCAGACGTGCTATGATTGGTCCGGATCCGATATTATTTGAAAAAATCTCTCGAGATTGCTGAAATGTAGCTACATTCTCCCCAATGCATTGCATTTCAGAACCCTTGATTGGGGACTCTATCCTTCCCTTGAGGATCAAGTCAGTAACTTCAAATTTCTTCGCCGTGCAAAGCGGAAAATATTTTCAGCGAAGGTGATTAAGGGGATAAGTCATAAATGGGAAATTGGCCATAAATATGAGATAATATTTAAAAAATACAACCTGTGACCATAAAGTTCAGTGAATAGCCCTTGTACTATCAACATAGATGAATAACGCACGACAGTGACATTATTGTCCTTCGAAATAGTCCCCTCCCATAACTATGCACTTCTGAGATCGGTGATATATGTCTTGGAAACTTTGCAAGAAGGCTTCCTTTGGGATGGTACCTAAAAGTCTCATCATGTTTCGTTGGATGTCAGGAATATCGTCAAATCTCTTTCCTTTCAAAGCGGGTTTGAGTCGTGGGAACAGGAAGAAGTCTGGAGGATTGAGATCTGAAGTGTATGGGGGATGTTCCAGTTGCACCATTCCATTTTTTGCCATGAACGGTTTGACGATATTGGCTGTGTTTGGGCGAGCGTTGTCATGGACAAAAAAAAAAGAACCTTGTTGTGCGTACTGGGGTCGTACTCTGCGTAGGGATCAAAATTTCAATGTACCCTGCAGCATACAACGTCGTTCCTTCAGGTAGAAATTCCTAGTGGATAATGCCTTGACTATCGAAAAAGGGGATGAGCATCGTTCTGATGCGTGAATTTTCGGTTCTGACTTTTTTCCGACGCGGGGTTTCCACAGAACGCCATTCCATGCTTTGCCGTTTCGTTTCAGGGTAGTACCTGAGACGCGAGGTTTCATCCTCAGTGACAATACAGTTCAAGAAATTTGGTGTCGCATCCGCCGTTTCGACAAAATACTGTGAAGCCTCTAACCGTGCCTACTTCTGACCGTCAGTAAAGTGATATGGCACTTCTGGGCAACGATTTGCCGCACGGATTCACGGTTAATCTGCAGTTCGTCCGCTATCAGGCACACAGTTAATCGCCGATCGTTCGTGATTAATGTCCTCACCTTCTCAATGTTTTCGTCACTGACGGCGGTCGCCGGTCTTCAGGGCTACAGACGGGGTATTCGAACCCGCCTTTACCTGAACACAAACTCATAGTTACAAGACCCTAACCGCACGGCCAACTCGCTCCGTACAGTACTCTTCAACCAACCAACCAACCAACCAACCAACCAACCAACCAACCAACCAACCAACCAACCAACCAACCAACCAACCAACCAACCAACCAACCAACCAACCAACCAACCAACCAACCAACCAACCAACCAACCAACCAACCAACCAACCAACCAACCAACCAACCAACCAACCAACCAACCAACCAACCAACCAACCAACCAACCAACCAACCAACCAACCAACCAACCAACCAACCAACCAACCAACCAACCAACCAACCAACCAACCAACCAACCAACCAACCAACCAACCAACCAACCAACCAACCAACCAACCAACCAACCAACCAACCAACCAACCAACCAACCAACCAACCAACCAACCAACCAACCAACCAACCAACCAACCAACCAACCAACCAACCAACCAACCAACCAACCAACCAACCAACCAACCAACCAACCAACCAACCAACCAACCAACCAACCAACCAACCAACCAACCAACCAACCAACCAACCAACCAACCAACCAACCAACCAACCAACCAACCAACCAACCAACCAACCAACCAACCAACCAACCAACCAACCAACCAACCAACCAACCAACCAACCAACCAACCAACCAACCAACCAACCAACCAACCAACCAACCAACCAACCAACCAACCAACCAACCAACCAACCAACCAACCAACCAACCAACCAACCAACCAACCAACCAACCAACCAACCAACCAACCAACCAACCAACCAACCAACCAACCAACCAACCAACCAACCAACCAACCAACCAACCAACCAACCAACCAACCAACCAACCAACCAACCAACCAACCAACCAACCAACCAACCAACCAACCAACCAACCAACCAACCAACCAACCAACCAACCAACCAACCAACCAACCAACCAACCAACCAACCAACCAACCAACCAACCAACCAACCAAAGAAAACAAAACAAAATATGAGTCAAAATGCATTAATATTGTCTTGATCCTAAACGGATAAATATCCCAACTGCCAACAAAACTAATTTACAAACAGCGGCCAATCCACAATTTTATTTACATAGTTTTGAGAAAGGCATGGGGTCAGGAGTAGCTGATAGTGTGCCCTGAAAATTAGACAGAGCGAAAAATAGGTGAACGTAAGTTATGGACGAAGAGCGCTGCTTTCGAGGAGACGCTATGTTTATTGTTGCTTAGGATGAGAAATTAGGGTTTTCTGAGAGAATTATTGATTCTGGTTTCCCTTTCCCTTTCGTTTCTCCAGCTGAAAACGTTTATTGACAGAAGTTACCTCTATCTCACCAATATAATCCACCTGAGACGGCTACGATGGCTATTTCTTAAAATGAATAATTTGTTGAGCGGCGTGTAATGCATTCAGGACCACGGAAAACCACGAATGAATCTTGAACACAATGCAACGACGGAAGACAATGAGCAGATCTTAAAAAGAATGAAGAAGGCTAAGAAGAAAGTTCTTTTGTATTATTCTGATGTATACTGATTTTGAAAACAGCCGAAATTCCGAAATATTTTCAATATTAGCAGAATGATAAATTATCTGGAAATTCAACTCATATGATCAGCTTCTTTTCCCACTCAGGCGGGATCAAATTCCGGTACTGTCATTGGAATTTATGAGGACTAAAATTTAAGGGATCCTAATAATTGATTTCCCTCCCCACCATGGCACTACAGCCCCGAAGGGCCTTGGCCTACCAAGCGACCACTGCACAGTCCGAAGGCCTGCAAATTACGAGGTGTCGTGCAGTCATCACGACGAATCCCCTCCGCCGTTATTCTTGGCTTTCTAGACCGGGGCCGCTATCTCACCGTCAGATAGCTCCTCAAATCTAATCACGTAGGCTGAGTGGACCTCGAACCACATCTCAGATCCAGGTAAAAATCCCTGACCTGGTCGGGAATTCAACCCGGGGCTTCCGGGTAAGAGGCAGCACGGCACGCTCTACACCATATTGCCGGCAATAATAGATTTACTGTTTGTTTGTCCAACACTTGTCCCGTTTCCCTACGGGGTCGGGTATGAGGTGAGATTAATCTGTCGTGGCGGGTTTTTATGACCGGATGCCCTTCCTGACGTCAACCTCATCAGAGGAGTTAATGAGATGAAATGAATGACGTGATATATGATAGTAGGGAGAGTGTGAAGCCCAGTGCCGGCACATAGCCTACTCCTGTCGAATAGCACCAAGGAATCCGCTCAAGGCTTAACGTCCCCATCCGACGGACGAATCACCATCAACAGTGTCATATGCACTTACTCCGTATGAGCACTGCGGAGAGGTTTGGAATTTAGTCCAGGCTTCTGGCACGCAATCTAGTGATTAGAAATAGTATACCACCACCTCCCCTACCCTGCCAGCCAACAGTCTAATGGTGAAAATACTTTTCGACCAACGGGACTCGAACCGGCTAACCTCAGTGTCGGAACGTTTAGAGTTCAGCGCCTTAACGATCATGGCCACCAGCGGGCTAAATAATAGATTTACTGGTATGATAAATTATTATTATTATTATTATTATTATTATTATTATTATTATTATTATTATTATTATTATTATTATTATTATTATTATTATTATTATTATTATGCAGATTGGTGGCCATGGTCGTTAATACACCAAGCCTATATGGTCTGACACCTTGGTTAGCCTGTTTGAGTCCCGTTGGTCGAAAATATTTTCGCCATCAGAATGTTGATCTGCAGGATGGGAGAGGTGGTGGTATATAATATTTGTAAACACTGGATTACGTTGCCAAAACCTTGGATTCAATTCAAAACCTCTCCACAGAATTCATGTGTAGTGAGGCCATATGACGATGCTAAAGGTGATTCGTCCTTCGGAAACAGACGTTTAGCCTTGACCAGACTCCTTGGTGCTACTCGAAAGGAGTAGGCTACATGCCGGCATGCTATTTCACCCTCCCTTACTAATATCACGTCATTCATTTCATCCCACTAACTCATCTTATGAGGTTGACGTTATGAAGGATCGTAAAATCTCTCTACGAAGATCCATCTCAATTCATATCCGATCCCATAAAGACGGTGCAAGGACTCGAGGCACAATTATTATTATTATTATTATTATTATTATTATTATTATTATTATTATTATTATTATTATTATTATTATTATTATTATTATTATTATTATTATTATTACTTCACTATCTAAAAATAAGGCACGATAGTCGAGTAACATCGTCGCTGGCTTATCACCTAACCAATTGCGGTTTGAATCTTGGCAAAGGCATTTTGGATTTTTGAAATGAGTATTCACATTCATGTACTTAGGGTTCCATGGAATGACGGACATCCTGTGGCTATAATCACATTATTAACAGGGGTGCTTTTTTTCGTTATCCAGAAGTGGTACCGGTACATTCCTACTTCAAATAAGTGATTTGGATGTCACCGTTATAATGTATAGGTCCCTATTCCAATCACAATTCTCATCGCAGAAGGCTAAAAACGAGTAGTAGATTGATATCGATCCTTACACATTAATAGAAACCGGTTTTTGGAGAACGGTAGATTTTCATACGTTCTTCAAGTCGAACCTATTCTGAATTAAACTTATCCCAACTAGTGAAACGTAAAAAAACAGATGGATGAAGACAAAACTACCGAGCCCTTCCTCAATTCCAAACGCTCTCATTTCTAGGTGAGAGAGTTTATCTGGGAGCGACATCGCGTCCTTTAGTCATCACAGCAGCACCTGCCTGTCGCACACTTCAACAGGAAAACTTGCTCGCTTTCAAGAGCAGACTACACAAAAGAGGCACCGTCAATATATTTTTCTTTGCTGAGGGTTGGTAGAGATATTTATTTGAAATGAATAAGAAGAAAACGCGATATTCTTCCAGCGAGAGGGTGTGAGAGAGGTTATCGTATCTTATCCGTCATCAGATCGGTCCAGAATTGCGGCTTGGGAATTGGTGGGATGAAATGTATAAAGTTTCCCTCTCGCCCGCTATGACGATTGGAGACTGAGATAACCGATCTGTCTTTAGAGGATGAGAAGGAAGCGAGGGAAGGGAGACAGTGAGTTGAGGACCCTTCACCTGTACACAGACTTCCTGTCGTCTCGTTTATCCCTTGGGGATGAGAGTTGTTATACATACATACATACATACATACATACATACATACATACATACATACAAGTAGTCCGATTCTTCGAGAAATAAAGGTATTAGTGAAAGAAAGGAAAAGCATAATTATATCACAATTAGATTTTTCAGTTTGTCAAGTACGAACAATAAAGCGTGATCTATCAATAAGAGAACACAATAGCATAATTATGTTATTATTACAGCATTATATGTGTTATATTTCGTGTTTCGACGGACTGATAAACTAAAACGTTATTTTAACTGACCTAATACCGTCCGAATATACAGACAGACAAAAGTTGAACATGGAAAATCGGATAGTGAAGTTGAAGGTAAGGATCCTGGCACAAGTAAGTGGAACACAATGCCAGACTCAGCCACTTGGTCTCATATCATATAACTTTTAATCGCTTCTTATGACAGGCAGTAGATACGGTGGATGTATTCTACCGCCCTCCATCTGCAAGAGGAATACATAGGCTACATACATACATACATACATATTCAGTAGGGCTATATCGAAAATGTAACCCAGTTGGTAAAGTTTTGACCCTACTGAAATCGCTCAGAAACCGAACATGATATTTCGGTGCTAACAGATACTCCAAAACCTGGGACACATGCTGGTCTCTCCCCATTCTTCTCCAAAACCTGTGACACATGCTGATCTCTCCCCATTCTTCTTCCGTTGTGCATCCATTTTTAAATACCTCGCTAAACGTTTGAATGACATCTATGACTTAAAACTCTTCAGAGTTATAATACGATTAAAGAGATAGTCAATCACGGGTCAAAAATTCGAAATTTTGAAGATTACGTTTCCTGAATTACTAACTCTTCCTTTACAATGTTTAAAATGTTGAACCTTGTAGTTCAATGTGATTTATTTAACAAAAAATATATTATATTTATTGCTGCATTAATGGGACGATACCATTTTGAACTATACGCGGTATTTTCTAAGCTTTCAATATTTCACCACATGGGTACACCATCCTCAGGAACTACAGGAGTTCAATGCTTTAAAATTTTAATAGATTGCAAATACAGTAAGGAGTTTATAGACATTTCTTTTGTACTTATTCTGATATTCATAGATTTTCATAGATGATGTATGTTGTTGGGTATTCAGCCCGAAGGCAGGTACACCAACAGCTGTCATAGATGGCCGAGGCATCACTGAAGAGGCGTACTAGGCAAATGAGGAGTGAGGCAGTCTCCCGTTACTTTCCTCACCGAGCCAGAAGCTGCTCACATATCAGTCTGTCAAGCCAAGGACATTTATTGTGATATTGTACTGGATACGTTTTTCTGTTTCCAAAATTTAAATCACAACGGGAGTGTTATTTTTGCCTATGTTTTAATAATTATTCTCAAAGTTCAAAATAAATATGTATAATTAAGCCTGCAAAAATCATTCCGATACCGCCAGTAGTTACGCTTTAATATGTACCTTTCTCAGGCCGTGACTACTCAGTCATATAATTAGAATATGTGAAGCTCATACTGAATTGTGCAAAGTTTCACTTTTCTGCTTCTCAAATTGTGCTTTCTGTGCATACAATTCTGTGAAGTATTCTCGGTTACATCCCCCCTTAAGCCAACTCCCTCGTGCCTATGGTGCTACAGCCCTGATGGGCGTTGTCCTTTCAAGCCACCACCGTTCAGCCTGGAGTCCCGTATATTACGAGATGGCGCGAGGTCAGTCTGGCGAATTCTGTGGGTTGCTATTCTTGGCCTTCTAGATGGAGGCCGCTATCTCACCCTCAGGCTAACTGGATCTCGTCCAGGTACCTGAACTGGCTGGGAACAAACCCGGGGCCTCCAGGTAAGGGGTAATATCACAACCCCTAGACCATCTTTTTATTTTTTAACCCGCAGAGTCGTTTAAATCATTT
This sequence comes from Anabrus simplex, assembly GCF_040414725.1. NCBI lineage: Eukaryota > Metazoa > Arthropoda > Insecta > Orthoptera > Tettigoniidae > Anabrus > Anabrus simplex. The sequence continues at coordinate 1,533,508,769 of NC_090265.1, read as the reverse complement.
CGAAGGATTTCAGATGTATTAGGTCTAAGCCTATTACCTATGTAAAATGCGTCCCAGTCTGCTGTAGTAAATCTAAGACCATACAAATTAAAAGAAGAGATGTTCTCGTTTAACCATTGAGAAACGATGAGATGAGGCACGTAACTTCAGAAACTGTAACTCTGAATCAGAAATTAATATTAATACAGAGCTTTGTTTCAGTGTAAATTATTAGAAAATAACTTATTCTACAACACAAAATGTGACCTGTGCACCAGTTAACATTGCCCTGAAATGTCCACTGATATAACATTCATAATCTACATGTCTATCAAAACAGCTCTGAAATTATTTGACCTCAAAGTGTCACCAGTGATCACCTACGGATTAGAAATTGTATGGCAGCATCTAAAAATGAAACAGTTCTAACAACTAGAAAAAGTGAAAGCTATGTTTCTGAAAAAGGCACTATGTGTCTCGAAGTATACGCCTTCAAGGCTTGTATATGAGTTAACTCGCGAACCTTTCTATGTAGAGGATCTCCGTTGTCACCTACCGCTACCAACTACACCAACATATCTACAGTATATAGAGAAATTAAGAGCAAAGAAGAGAGACATATGGAGCGAATTTTACTCGACGGACGCAATGATTTACAAAGACTGGCAAGGAGGAGGATATGAGCTCAGACACTTGATCACACGCTTTGCAATACACGGATTTCATTATAAGCTGTGTAAAACAAAGAAATTCCATCAACCAGACACGGACTGTGTATGTGAACGTTGTGGTAAGAGCTGTGAACGATATCATGCCATGATCTGTACTTGTCGGCGCGAATCGATGATAGCCTTTTGCAGAGATGACTAATGCTGTATATTAATGTAAATATCTTTTGGCCATGCGCTGCAATAAAATATATTATTATAATCTACGTGTTTTAATAGCAGGTGACTGGCAAAAACATAAACGTGTTACAACATGAAAAAAAGAACTACTTATGATGCAGTGTGTTATGTCGCTAAGATGTACGTACGTCGTGCTCTGAAACTAGAAATAACATTGCAATTTAATACTGTGTCTACTCTAACTAATATAACTTAAATCAATTTCAGAATTATGAACCAAAAATTATCACATTTTCTTTCAAAAATGTTACGAAATATTTGTTCTATTTAAGAAAATGTTTAATACCTCATTGGAACCATAGTAATCAGCCAGTAAACTTTCTTGGAGGTTGAACTAAAAATTCAGAAAATAAAGTATATAATTTTGTAGGGTATAATAATTTCGTGTGGCTATTTCTAGCTGAGTGTAGCCCTTGTAAGGCAGACCCTCCTATGAGGGTGGGCAGCATCTGCCATGTGTAGGTAACTGCGTGTTATTGTGGTGGAGGATAGTGTTATGTGTGGTGTGTGAGTTGCAGGGATGTTGGGGGCAGCACAAAAACCCAGCCCCCGGGCCATTGGAATTAACCAATGAAGGTTAAAATCCCCGGCCTGGCCGGGAATCGAACCCGAGACCCTCTGAACCGGAGGCCAGTATGCTGACCATTCAGCCAACGAGTCGGACTTTTGTAGGGTGTCCCTTTACGAGGCAGTGAATGTAGGTGGGCTTAGTCGAGATTTCATCATTATCCTCATCCACTATTAATCCACTGCCGAATGAAGTCATCTCCCAGACTTTTCTATACTTTGGATAGCAGTTCCATCTATATGGTGTTTCGATATGAATATGTACGACAAAAATGAAAGGGTTGAGACAAATGAAAGCGTATATTTTGAACATAGAAGAGAAGCAACGACACAGTAATAAGAAGAAGTTTTAATGAAAACCATTTGTTTATAACGCAACATAACGCTACCTTGGGTTTTACGGGGTTGATTTAACAGCTATTGATTGAGAAATTTTCATACTGAAACCAAACTAAAAAGGAAAGACTCGGTATTTATTGTAAAATTAAAAATAAAAATCATTGTTTCATGGTTTTTGGAGTGACTGGAATTAAAATAACGACGTTCAAGAAGCATTAAAAATCTTCATTTTGATACATATTGACATGCGGGGAGTCTTCAGGATATTGCCGTTTCCCTTCATGTTGATACCTTCTGTTCCCCAGGGTTTAAGAGGATTTGTCTTTCCTTCTGTCACCAATCACGAAGAAACCATGGCCAGAGAAATGAAGTGGGCAATGAGCCCGCTGGACCGACATGCTGTACGCCCAAGCGTGAGAGAGCTTGGCTGGATAATGACAGAGAGGAAGACATAGGTCACTGATTGTTAGGACTGACAATAAGACAATCTCTTTTCCTTTTCAATTTTGTCTCTCTCTCTCTCACGCATTCTTGAGTTGCGATTGTCAAGAAACTTGCCTTCCCAACCCACTCCCAACAGTCGCTTGATATACTTCTACTTGGAAAGAGATGGAGAACACCCACCCCCGCCTTGCCGCAGTCATGGTAGCTGATGAGGCAAGTGGTGGGGGAGGATAACAGGACAATAGTAGATAAAAGGAAACGTAGGAATCCTAATATTTACTCTCGAGGCAGCGGGGAAAAGAATTCTTTTAAGGACAAAAGGCTGCAGCCAAAAGGAAAATAAAAGCTACATAAAAATCTCTCCCTACTTCACCTTCCCACTCACCCCTGTTTCTACCTCTACCGCCAACCACCCCTTTCCCTCTTCCCTCTCAAAATACAAACAAAATACAGTAGCATGTTCTTTTACTTTCAGCTACAAGCAAACGAAAGCCCCTTGTCTTTTCTAGGCTGAACTGCATGTATCAATCATTCTTAAGTCCCAACAAGGTTACCTAGCTTCTTAAACCTTTTGCTTCGTTTGGGAACTTTCAGTCCAGAGAGAAAGGACAGTGATCCGTTTTCATGTATTTAAACATCTACAAAACCCAAGTTTATACGTTGCTCCATTGAAGGTAGATTCTCCACAAAGCAAATAGAGGAGACATACATTTCTTACAATATACTGAAACCTAATATTAGCTCTCCCTTTTCTTGGGGAAATGACTCGACGTTTAGCGATAAAAGAGCAACCAACGATCTGCTATTTCCCGTCGAGATCGAAGGTATAGTGAAGTAGTTGAAGAAAGAACGGAAACTATTTCCCGCCCAGTAGCATATGAGGTCTAGTTCCATGTTCCAAACATGTACAACTTTACAGTAACTTCCTCGTTTTCAGTTTACTGTAAACGCCCCCTCCCTGGTACTTTATTCGATTTTAGAATAGCTTATATATTCTGTCATTAATGCTATACACATAAATCATTAGGTAATGATGAATGCCATTAATTCGTCTTTATCAATGATGTCTGGGTGAATAGAATTTTATTTGAGCATTAACAATATTACTAGTGGTTGATGGTATGTACAGTATGCGTGTTTCTCATTCATTAACAACATATGGTGCAATCCTGGAAATTAATTCTACAATATTTTATGAAGTTCCAATTATAGATTCTATCTTTGTCTTACGCTTCGCTTTTAGAATACACCTTTCTCTTTAATTGTTTCACACGACGAATTATTAGGAATTTATAGGTTTATTAGTATATCAGAATGAACTTTCCATATTGTGTTGACTGACTGTCGTTACTAACCACAACTTACTAGCTGTCTGTCTGTTAGGTCATTAGCCCGCATGCTATTTAGATCCTCAAATGTCACCACTAAAGGTTATATGTAGGAACCGTAATGAGGCGTCCGAGGCAGGGTGAGGAGAATAAGGTTTCCCATTGTCTTCCTCATAAATTACTTGTCACATTAGACCAAATTATACAGTTCGAAGAATTGGATGAAACAGCAATGAACAAATATAATGAGACTAAATGCCCCACAGAACCAACACAAGTCATGGAAGAATTTAATAGAATGGATGGGATTTGGACTGGTTGAAAAGGATCGGACTGAATGTCTTGAAGCCGTTAACGCACGTTCTAGTGCATTTGAACAGCGAGCAAGTTATAACTCAAAACGTGGAATTAACACTCACTAAAATAATTGTAGAGACCAGTCTGAAGATGTATATTTATCTGCTTCATTGATTAAAAAAATCTGGCGTATGGCTTTTAGTGCCGGGAGTGTCTGAGGACATGTTCGGCACGCCAGGTGCAGGTCTTTTGATTTGACACCCGTAGGTGACTGCGCGTCGTGATGAGGATGAAATGATGATGAAAACCACACATACACCCAGCCCCCGTGCCAGCGGAATTAAGCAATCATGGTTAAAATTATAGACCCTGTCGGAAATCGAACCTGGGACCCCTGTGACCAAAGGCCAGCACGCTAACCATTTAGCCACGGAGCCGGACTACTTCGTTGATATGTCCGAGCAATCGATTGTGTCAGTCATTTCGAACTCCTGCAAATTCTGAACGTAATAGGAATAGAGTTGAAAATCTTATATTTGTCAAAAAGCTGTATGAACATAAAGATGCGTCCGTGAGAATTGGAAATTCCCAGTGTCGCGCTACCAGAATCAAACAAGGAGTATGGAAAGGATGCGTACACTCTCTTCTGCTGTTTAACCTTTACTCTGAACAGATCTTCCGAGCTGCTCTTCAAGAAGCGGAAGATGGAGTAAGAGTTAATGGCAGGTGATCTATAATCTAAGGTACGGAGATGACACTGCTATCTTGGCTGACAGCACTGAATGTCTTCGGGGTCTGGTAGACAGCATCGTTGCAGAAGGGGATATACCTGTACTCAGAATTAATACCGACTAGAAAATGATGATGGCCATTCCTAGAACTCGTAACACTCACATTCTTATGAACATTTATTAGGAACAAGTTGAACAAGTATGTAAGTTCAAGCAGCCCGGTAGCCGGATTATCGAGGACTTGGACCCGGATTTAGAGATCCCTGTACGAATAGAAATGGCTCATGCTAGCTTTCTGAACACGAGGAATCTACTGTGTGATAGAAGGCTCAGCTTGGAGACACGTCACAACTTCGTCAGATGCTATGTACATTCAGTGCTTCTGTACGGCGCTGAAACATGGAAAATGAATTCCTTCGAGGTGTGGGTGTTCCGAAGGATGTTACGGATCTCATGGACTAACTACTGTACGTCCCCAATGCTCTCGTGCTCAGGCGCATGCAGAGGGAACGAATACTGGTGTGTACAATCAAGAAACATAGCCTACCTTGCGCATATTATGAGGAATGTTAAGTACAGCCGACGAAAATTGACATGCACGGTACAACTGATGCACGTAGAGGTCGCGTCGAAGGAAACACTCCAGGTTGAGGAGCTTACGGCGTTATTATTATTATTATTATTATTATTATTATTATTATTATTATTATTATTATTATTATTATTATTTATTTTCCTTAAATTGTACATGTACAATTTAGGGGTGGTAGATGGAGAAAGGGCAAGCCCCACATACACGGAAGTGCCTCCATCTCCGCATGTGTACATAAACTTATTCAGTAAAAAACTTGTGTAGAAAATTTTAAATTTACATATTTACACTACAAACACTGTACCCTTAGAATAATAATTATCTTGATTTATCCTGAAACATTAGAGTAAGAATACCCAGCCATTTATACTCTCACTCATACCCCTGTATACTGCACCCGCCCACCTCCTGAGTCCCAGACTAGCATTTATCTCAGGGGTGATCAGTTCGAAAATGATAAAAAAAAATTATATAAAGAAAATCAAAAAAATATATATCGGCGCATCAAATGAACACAGGGATGAACGGGGCATGAAAATTTAAGGTTACGGGGAACGACTCATTCATGGATACAAATTTCTGACTCCACAATAGGACTGGGAAGTGACAACTTAAATTCCATGGGCATACTGGACTAACTACAATGAAAAGATATGGAAGCTGTTTCCTATTGAAATTGCAATGAGGAGCAATTTATTAACTTATTTTGCATACTACACATGATGACAAATTTACATTGGGACACTTTTAATCCTGAAAAATAAATGACATAATATTTGGATTTTACCTCATTACTCTGGTAGTGTAAAACACCTGGTGAATTCGTCCCAATTGGGTACTGGGGATCGAATTCACATCCGTATGATTGGACGTTTCACCGCTGGAGATCTTCTTTCGGCGACGAAGGCACGACAGTTAATTTTTACTGTCGTCTCCTCGTTCCGTTTGGACATGAGACACTTCCGGTATGTACATTCTGGTGAGACGGACACCCACCGTAGAAAATGTTATCGCCTCGAAAAAACGGGAATTTATAATACGGACAAACTCTAGCCTATTATTTCCAGATTCACAAACACACCAGGTAGAGTTCATTAACTCAAAAGCTACTTTAATATTTACACTTGTCAATACGACAAGACGTACGGAAAGGTTCATTACTATGCTCTGACCCTGCAAACATGTGCCGTCCGTGGGTTATTTACGTATCTACCGCTATCTCCCCGTGAAAACCCAACATGTGGTTCAGAGCAGTTCGACACAGGATGACTGTCCCTAGCATATCCTCCTATTCTTATTAGATAATATCATTACCATTCTTTATCTGATCATTAGCATATACTTTGACTACCATCAATTAATTTTATCATTATCATTAATTTCAATTATAATCCGGTATTTGATTATTATCATTTGTCATCCGGGATGATTATATGCCAACCCTTGCCGACGTTTCAAACGAAGGGTCGTTCTTCCTACTAATTTATCCGCACAATATAATGATCAGCTTCCTCATAAATATTTTTTATTATTATTATTATTATTATTAATATTATTATTATTATTAATAGTGGAAATCGTGATTATCGTAACCCGTAATCATCCTTGCTATAATACTTCAACTTCTCGCTCTTATTAATTTCATCAAAAAAATAAAATTAAAAAAAAAGTACCTTCATTGGTTATTCTTCTTCTCCTTCTTCAAATATTTTATTTATTATTATTATTAGTTAAAAATCTCAAATCTTTCATTTCATCTCCCAACATCATTATTATGTCCAAAATATAAAAAAATTTATTCTTCAAAAAAAAGTCGCTTAGTTATTATTATTATTATTATTATTTTTAAAAAAACTTAAATTCGCCTGTTACACGGTAGTTCACTCTTAATATGTTTAACGCATAACCCCTTTTTACAATTTCGATTTATCTTGGCACTAAGCACTTGATTTAAGACAAGATTCACTTGGAGTATGATTATTGTTATAATTATTATTAAAAATGGAAAGATGATATTTTAATATCCACTCTTTAGAATTTAGTCACATATGTTAAATCCCGTTATGAACCACTAAGATCTGCTTTATATCGGTCGGGACAACACGGTATTCGGGACCGTACCTTCAACTTCGTACTGCCGTTAATTTTATATGGGGACACCTGTCCTCCCAAGACACATCTCACAACCTATGGCACATCGCGGCTGGGCAAATACCTCCAATGCCGGCGATTGCTAAACTATTCCTTCAAATTTGAAGTCCATTTCCTTTCATCGGAACTCTTCAAACATTTAATTCATAAAATAATCCTCGGTGCGTGGATTCTACCACTAATAACACCGGCATATGCATTTATATCATCTTAGGCCTTGAGATTCATCTATTTCATCATTACAAACAATACGGCTCAATTTATTTCACGCCGGATATTCGTCCCTCATGACTTCCAACTCTAAATATGGGCTCAAATCATTCTGGGCTTTTAACATATCGTGACCATTCTAATTCACGTGCCTTTATTGCTTTTAAACAAAATTTTAATGGTTAAATTAAAGTCCAAAAACGTAAAATCAAAAATTTACGTAAAATCAAACTGACTACGCGAATGAAAGTCTTTGACGCTACATGTCATCTCCACTTTGATTATTATATTTGCACTGGCTAACTCGCGAAGCACCGTCATTATTATTATTATACTTTAACTTGCACACGCCCAAATATTATTATTATTATTATTTTACTTTCCTTTGTCGACTCACAAACATTATTATTATTAGTATTTTAATGACCTTCCGTATGCAACACAAATTTTACATTCTCTGGCTCTTTCATAATCTGGCTGTCTAATAGAAATTATTCCTAATTAAAATACAAATGATCACCGCAGTGAATGAAATTCAAATAAATGGGTTAGCACAAAAAATAATTTAACACTTGAAATGAACTTAAGTCAAAGTATTACAAACAGCATGCATTAATTGAAAGAAATATATCCCATATTTACATTATATACAACCAACAAATACTCAAATTAATTAATCTAACCCATTATTACGTTAATATAAATTAGTTCGTCCGTCTAACAAAAAAGTAAAATCATGGACTCGGGAAGCGGACCATGTTAAGTAACCATAATTAATTTACACTGAACCCCGTTTAGTCGCGATAACATTCCCCAATATCAAAATTGTGTACTCATTCCTAGGTAGAATTCCATTGTCTCGTAGCGGATGAGATATAGGCCTTACGGCCCCATGGTGATTTACCCGTCCATCATGTCGCACAATACAAATTTAACGTAATAAAACACTTCTGGGTGACTACCCATGATTAATACCTTATTACACTATTTTACACAAAAATATTAATAACAAAAAAAAAAACACTTATAGGTGCTCCTAGACCCCTGACACTCGCACAATATACTCTTCATATACGCCCGAAACACACGTCGTGACACATTACGACGAAATGTCGTTCATTTGAACCGGCGCGTATCGCGTCTTCAACCGGCACTTCCTGGTTTATTTTCAAGCCGTCTTGATCATCGCCTAGCTCCTATAATTCCCTGCTCGGATAGTTATTCACCGTCTATCTTGAGGTGTTTACTTCAGGCTCCGCACACTGCCTTCCAAAGGTACTATCGGCGTTCCGTTAGTTATTTATTATTTAAACACATGACATTCATTAATTTCAACATACAATTGTACTGATTATACACACTCGGTACTATGGATAATTTCACTGTTCGTATTCATTCTCCTAATAATTCACGTACTTTCAGCTCTAACTGACTCCGAATACGTCCCGAGGTACTGACTTACAGAGTCAACGTGTCAGAGTCTCAACTACTTCATTACGACTGACACGACTGGTGACCGATAACGACTGGTGGCTGGTAAGAACTGAGTGATGTGAGGTCCGCTTCTGGACTTTTATGGACGATCTGGTTTCCCGCCGGGGTCATCCGCGGTCATTTCCTGGAGAGGGGGGTTGGTTTCCTAAATCGGCATATGCAGGTGGATTTGGATCTCCTGCTTTATCCCACTTAATACACTGGCGATACACATTCATGTGTCGTATTCTGAACTCCTATCGTTCGGTGATCATGGAAATATCACTTAATTTCTGTCCTCCACCTTTCGCGCGCTAACTCGGCGTCCCTGATGGCGTGCTCATCTCGACCAATGGCGAGATAGCGTGGGTCATTTCCACGAATTCATTACTTTAATTTATTACGATTACCATTATTCAACATGGGAACGATATCACAAAAATCCCCTCTATTCAATTGTGTGGTTGGAATAATTTAATTATTGTTATCGGAGAAGCTAACTGGAGTTCACTCTGAGTTTTTCTTATGTTGGTTTATCTGCGGGCCTGTGATATATTTTCTCATTGGTCAACACCGTTTCGGTTAGTTTGAAATCTCTCCCTTGAAACGTAACCACACCAAACGCCTCGGGCGTGGAAAAACTGCCACGTCACATTCTCGGTATTGGTGATGCATCTGCTCGGCCTTGGTCCGAAATATATACTCTTCTACTTCCTGGTAGTCATTATTCTGTTGTTGTGAGCTCTAGATTTAATCCTCTTATCTTCTGACCAGGAAACCTTTTCCCCCTAATGACAAGCTTATTGTGGCGCCGGACAGTCGCGATCACGGCTGGCTTATGTCGAAATTTTTCCCGTCCACACAAAACTGCCACTGTATTCATTTAATATTCCTATATATCTGTATTTCTCATATCAAAATCAAATCATGAAACTAGGGCCTATCTCATCAGGGTACAATACACACTCATTCACAACCACTCCCACTCGACTGATGAAAACAGTCGAACTTCATGCAGACTTCGCTGTGATTGTGACCAACCGTTATTAATGGAGAAGTCACAACAAGAAGACCGAAAGACCGACTTTTCAGTCTAAGATGGAGACTTCTAGACATTCGCAAAGGAAAATAACATCTTTCTTCTAAAATTAAATACAGTATTCTATCTTTCTTTCTTAATCCGTTTACCCTTTAGAGTTGGTTTTTCCCTCGGATTCAGCGAGAGATCCAATCTCTACTGCTTCAAGGGCAGTGTCCCGGAGCGTAAGACTTCGGTTTGGGGGATACAACTGGGAAGGAGGACCAGTGTCTCGTCCAGGAGGCCTCACCTGCTACTTTGAACAGGGGTCTTCTGGGGGGATGGGAAGATTTGGAAGGGATAGACAAGGAAGAGGGAAGGAAGCGGCCGTGGCCTTATGTTAGGTACCATCCCGGCATTTGCCTGGAGGAGTAGTGGGAAACCACGGAAAACCACTTCGAGGATGGCTGAGGTGGAAATCGAACCTGCCTCTACTCAGCTGACCTACCGAGGCTGAGTGGACCCCGCTCCATCTCTCGTACCACTTTTCAAATTTCGTGGCAGAGCCGGAAATCGAACCCGAGCCTCCGGGGGTGGCAGCTAATCACATTAACCACTACACCGTGGAGGCGGACTAAATTAAACATTATAAAGTCAAATAAGCATCATCATCATCATTACAGCATTCGCTCACTGGCGAGTATAATGATGTCTTCCGTGTGAATCAAGGTCGCCAATTGTGGGCTCTTAGATGGCTGAAATAACCAAGAACCACAATGCTGGAACATCAACAGTGTCCAAACTCTTTGTTGTAGAAACCACCAGGCATTTCTTTTTTCGCTGTTTTCTGCGACCTCCTTAAGGCAATTTTTCTATTGTAATCGAAGCAAAACGCTCTCCGACAATAATTCTCCATTGCAGAAAATGTGCGGAGCATTTAATAATTTGATATTAGAGTTCATAGACATTGGTTTTGATTTTACACTTTACAATTTTACAATTTCTTGTTTGGATCAAAAAACTGTTCAGAGTATAAAACTCTCCGAATGTCATAATTTGTAGTTTGATTTCATTTATATAACTGTGCTTCTTAAGAAAGATGTTTATAATTTTGTCCTTTGTTACAAATATTGCTGTAAATATAATTTATGTAGCTTACTGAATCTTAATTTAATAATATTTTATGAATGATTGTGCATGTTACTATGCCATTAATATTATATGTGACTGAATGATCTATTTGTTGTATACAACAGCTTTTCTTTTAGTTTTCTCTTTATATTTTTATGTTCTTATTTCGTGTCTTCGTAATTTTGACTCAATGTATTTTTTCAATCAGTATACTGTAATTGGAGCAATGCTCTATTGAAGACTGCATTAAATAAATAAATAAATAAATAAATAAATAAATAAATAAATAAATAAATAAATAAATAAATAAAAATAAATAAAAATTAACTTCACAAATACCAGTCCGCTTCTCAAACGTATTATCTTAGGAATGAGTTAACTGCATATACACCTTTACTACCTTGCAAATATTCCTTAGGTGAAAGTTAACAGCACGTATTGTGCCCGCTCAAAGCGCTTTGAGCGGGTACAGTATGTCCTATCTCGAGATGAGGAAGTTGATCTTATTAATATTGTATTTAAAAAAATACATGATAATGGAAACCAAGCAATGCTGATATAACTTTCCCGTGTATGTAGGCCGTGTTTGATTAGGACTGACCATAATTATTTATTGCGCACTCTGTGGATCAGTGGTAGAGTGTCGACCTCAGGAGCCCAAGATTGCTGGTTCAGAGAGAGTCATATTTTTGATGTGAGTAAAAGAAAAATGTATTCAGAATGTCGGTATGTGAAAAATCTCTTGTGGCACGTAACTACTTTGATCGTGATCGCAGTAACCTACACTTTTTACGTGATCTTCCTATTTAAAAATTCCACATGCATTGGCTGGGATTCGAATCGCACCCAGCCTAGTGGGAAGTTAAGTCGACTTTACTCAATTAGCAGCCCTTTTATAAAAAGAAAAATTCTATCATCCTGGCAAGGAACAGAGGTACCGGCAATTCCTCAGCAGACACAGAAAATTAATTCGAATGAAAATATTACGTTAATGAATTCTGACATCATCATCGTCATCGTCATCATCATAATCTTCTTCGTTATCTTTCTGGTCTTTCTTTCATAAATTTATCGGGGACGGCACTTCATGTGGATCTGGCCCATTTTACAGCCGGGTCTCCTTCCTGTCTACAACACTATGTGAAGGGATGCATTCATTATTGCGTGTTTCTGAAGTGGTTGTTAATGTAGAGCACTGTATGTAGATAAACAGGTGAGCGTAAACATGAACAAAAACATCTAGTCCACCAGCCAGAGGAACTAACCATGCGCAGATAAAATCGCTGACTTGGGCGAGAAGCGAAATCTAAGTCCTCATAACCAAAGGCCAGTACGCTGACCACTCGGCAAGGACACTCTGATGCAACTGTGATAAAAATACCAAATGTGTATTAAACCTTCGTTAGCTTCATTCCTTTCCTTTTTTGTTTATTAATTGTTTTCTTAATATGCCCATTATTTATAAAGCATCCACACTGTGGTGTAATGGTTAGTGTGATTAGGTGCCACCCCCGGAGGCCCGGGTTCGATACTCGGCTCCGCCACGAAATTTGAAAAGCGGTACGAAGACTGGCATGGGGTCCACTCAGGCTCGGGAGGTCGATTGAGAAGAGGGGGCTTCGAATCCTGCCTCAGCCATCCTCGAAGTGGTTTTCCGTGGTTTCCCACTTCTTCTCCAGGCAAATCCGGGATGGTACCTAACAAAAGGTCACGGTCACTTCATTTCCACTTTCTTGCTTATCCCTTCCAATCTTCACATCCTCCACATGACCCCTATTCAGCATAACAGGTGAGGCCTCCTGGGCGAGGTCTGGTACTCCTGCAAAGCTGTATACCCAACCAAATATCTCACCCTTCATGATACAGCCCTTGAGGCGGTACAGGTCAGATCCTTCGCTGAGTCCGGGGGAAATACTAACCCTGGAGGGTAAACGGATTATACAATAATAATAATAATAATAATAATAATAATAATAATAATAATAATAATAATAATAATAATCATCATCATCATCATCATCATCGTTAAGCCCCTAGCAAAACAAAATAATAATAGTATAAATGAATACGTCAGTGATATCCACAACATTAGCATGATTCTACGCGTGGTTCTGCAAGATTCTGAGATCGTAAAACAAGAGAAGCGCTGAAGACCGCCTGTGCTCATAATATGTTTACCTTCAATTGGTTTGCTCATCAGAAATTCCCCGTAGCGATGGTCCCAAGAAATCCTGGCGAGAAGCCAGTAATGTGACCTCTAAGTACTTCTTGGTTCAGTGGAAACTTAGTGAAAGGTTTCATGGTAAGTCTCATTCCAGTAAATTTTAATACTTCAATGAGCAATGGAATTGAGGAAAGCCAGTCAGCAATATAATCGAGAGTCTCTTTACCAGAAACAAAGAATTTAGTTATACAGTAGGTATAAGTGCGGATTGCATTTGTTCCATTATGGGTCCCGTTTGTAGCCACAGGGATGTTTGTCCTGATCTCTCCAGAACTTTCACCTTGAAGTGGTGACCACGTGACTCCAGCTGAGCTCTGTCTTGTTTCGGCTATAAGACCCAAACTCTACTATTTCACCTACAGTATACTGTATGGCCTTCCTTGGTCAACAAATATCTTTTGCAGGGCCGAATATATTAGCTTTGTGAGGTCAAGGGATTATTTCATTTCCACAGTTTTAATAGTGGATCTGTAGAACAGCGGTGAAGTGTCGTCGACTTGCGAGTACGCAGATCGCGGGTTTTCATCCTGTAGAGGAAGTTAGTTTTTGAGAGAGTAAAAATAACTTCATTCGACACGCTGGAGTGTAAAAGATCTCTAGTAACTCATTTGTTTGTTTCTTTCCCTACAAAATTAATTAAGAATTCACCCCAACATTGGTCGAGTTTACTCTGGCATCTGGTAGAATAGAACGGAATGGCCAAATAAAAAAATGTCTTATTACGGTAGCTAAGCCCTTATTATTATTATTATTATTATTATTATTATTATTATTATTGTACCAGGAGGTACACCTCTACGCCGCACGTTTAAATCTTGCGCCAATAAAACCTCCTCTAGAGGAGAAACTCTGAATTTAAAACTGGGCTAACTTATACATTTTCTCTGAAGATGACGCCACTAAATTTTTTGTTCTGGTGGAGTTTCCTGAACTGTGTACATTTCTACTTGTTTTGTTTCCCGTTTGGCAAGAAGTGTGAACATTCTCTCATAGATGTCTCTGCTAAAAAACTATGATCATGCACCCTGGTGCGAAGTGAAGGAACTTTTTGAAGAAATTTGGTACTCATAAGTTTTCTCTTTACTAAATTTCGTTCATTCGTTTGTGGGTTGGCAATGTTTATCTTTCATTTCCGACAGTTTTGAATTTAGCCAATCCCGAATTTCTGTAATTAATTACCCACCAATCATGTATCCTTCGACTTGGAGTGTACCTTCAAGATTGACCAATAAAGTAAAAGGGTGTGGCTTGATTATTCATGAAAGGTCTCGAACTTTCCCCGAGGGTTTATAAACTGCTGATTTTCACGTCTCGTGGCCACTTGATTAACATCTAACCTATTGTATGGACGTGTAGCAGGAGGCGGGAGGTGCCTCTTTCATCAGGCAGCAGTTCTTTAGTAAGGTAATGGCCGCTTAACATCTTTATTTCTTGCTAGCTCAGCAGTTTAACCCGCGGGAAAGGTCCGAATCCTTTACAATATAACCTATCTTTCCAACATGTAATTTTCTGCCGTTTGATGTAAAAACTTCATAAAATCTGTAACTGTAATTCGGGGATAGAGAGTGATTTACCCTTTCAAGCTCCTCTTCATATTGGTTTGAGGTGACGACGTTTTGATAACTGATTTTCTTCCTTTCCATTATGTCTTAAATTATTCTTGTACGAGTCACCTCCATAGGTTGGGATTAGCCCCTGTTTCATCGGCCTTGTGCCTGTCAGGTTTTAGGAGGAATGCAAGTATCCGCCTCCTTCCTTTTGTTCGGGCCAATTATTTAACGGTTATTTCTTTTACTCGAAGGTCCTGTAGGTTGGGTACGAGATACCCCTGTTTCAATTTGTAAGCTGGGCCATGGAAGGCCAGAAAGTGTAAGACACCTTTGGATGTTGCCTTGATCAGGCTTGGAAAACTGAGAGCGGGTCTGTTCTTTTCTATTGTAAAAGTGCCTCTAGGAGTCTTGACTTTGTAATTCACGGAGCTAGTGCTCCATATATTGAGGGGTGTTCTGCCCTTGCATAATATGGTGATCTTTGTAGAAATAAGGTCGAAGCTCAGGAATTGTAAGTGAGGACTTTAAGCACAAGTTCTGTTTGTACCAAGTATCTTGTCTTAACTAGATGTGACGTTTGCTACTAGTACCTGTGATTTTGTTACTTGTTGAAATTTTTACAAAAAAAAAAAAAACCTTTGTTAAAATTTTAAATGAACCTTGACTCTGTAGTTAGACCCATTCATCCCAGCACCTTCTTTCACCTCTGCTGATCCACCAAACCACGGTAACAATTATTATTATTATTATTATTATTATTATTATTACTATTATTATTATTATTATTATTATTATTATGTCTTAGAATCTTAACTCTTCATATGTTTAGTGTTAAGAGGAACTGATAATTTCGGTGGTTGTGGCTTTTGAAACAGTACATATCCCTCTGTAGGCGAGGGTGATAAAATGCATCAACTATATGTACTACCTGTTGTAAGAGGCGACAAAAAGTGATATCTACCGAAGTTTTCAACTTGAGAACTTGGGTAGAAGCCCACATTTCCCCTTGTTGAGTCAGCTTCCTCATAATCAACGTTCCTATCGGACCTCCATCGGCAAAATCTTGTTGTCTTCTACCCCGAAGATATTGGATGTGGGAGAGAGTACTTCATCTCCACGCATTTCGTGGCTCCTTCCATTCTTTTTCTAATACCCTCGTTCTTTGAAAGGTCAGAAACGTTCTTTCTGTTTCCTTTCTGACTACTATTAAAAGGGGATGGTTGACTACTTTAGTTGTACTTCCACTTAAGACAACAGTCACCGTCTACAGCGTCTTTAGATCCAGCGGAACAAAAGCTTGGAAAAAATATATCAAACACATTTAAACAACAATCGCTGGGGAAGGGGCGAGTCAAGTGGCAATGCTCACTGGATTCTTATCACAGTGGTCTTGGTTCGAATCCTGTTCAATGCACGTCAAATTCTTGAAATGCGTGATCAAGTTTATCAAATACTTGAGATTTCATGGCTAAGATCACGATATTGATACAAGCTTACTTTTGTAACAATCGTCACTGCTACAGTATGACTGTGTTGATTTTGCTTGTCCCAAACATCCTTTACTAAAAGTAAATGTCAATTAACTTGTTTCTGATGAATTTTTCTCGGACATACCACAATAAAGACATCTTTTCCGTCTCTTTATATAGTTTACGAGACGGTGGATTACCGTCATTTTACACCAGATGAGTTCTTTAAAATGCCGGAAGTAACGACATAGACCTGTCATAATTTATCCTCGAATGCCACCCATCTCGACCGGGATCGAACCCATCATCGTAGAAGAACGAAAAAAAAACTAGCTATCTCCACAACTGAGATCAGCTAGTACCTAAGACACTTTGCAAATCACACACTATTCTCACCTTAACTGGATTATGTAATGCACTGTGCTTTTAAAATACGTATACTAGAACTTCGCGTCGAC
Organism: Anabrus simplex; assembly: GCF_040414725.1. Taxonomy (NCBI): domain Eukaryota; kingdom Metazoa; phylum Arthropoda; class Insecta; order Orthoptera; family Tettigoniidae; genus Anabrus; species Anabrus simplex. The sequence continues at coordinate 1,533,491,900 of NC_090265.1, read as the reverse complement.
ATTCCAGGATATTTATTATATTTTCTGCCTTTTCTTACTGACGACCACTGTGATCAGAACAACCACTGACTGTGGAAATCAGGGGCATCAGATTATGTTGCTGACTATCCTTCAATACTTGAAAAAAATTTCCGTGCTTTCTTCATTTCGTTCTCATTTTTCATTCTCATTAATAACACACCGTCACATCATATAATCCCCCTGTGGCTGGAAGTGGTAGAATAACATCCACGGTATCGCCTGCCTGTCGTAAGAGGTGACTAAAACGAGCCCAGGGGTTCTTAACTTTGGAGCGTGGTTTGGAGACCACGGGGCACTTAGCTGAGTCCTGGCACTGCTTACTTGTACCATGCTCCTTACTTTCATTTATCCTATCCGACCTCCCTTGGTCAAGTCTTCTCCTTTTCCGACCCCGACGGTATTAGAGCACTTGAGGCCTAGGGAGTTTTTCATTTTCACGGCCTTCGTGGCCTTTGTCTTTCTTGGACCGATACCTTCATTTTTCGAAATGCCGGATCCTTTCCACTTTTTCTCTCTGATTAGTATTATGTAGATGATGGTTGCCTACTTGTACTTCCTCTTAAAACAATAATCACCACCACTACCTCAGATCATATAACAGTATCAAACGTTACACATTTCTCACTTCCAGTGTCACCGGACAGTTAATTATGAATTACTAAGGCCCGGTTTCATCAACACATGTTAAATATATACTAACAAGTAGTTAGTTAATACGGAGTTAGAAATTTAACATCTTGTTAGGTTTCTTGCGTTTCATCAAACTTTTCTTGTGAAATGTTAACTAATCGACTGTTAACTCTCCCAATATTGCGAACTTGTGCGAATCAAGGAGGCAGTGGCACGAACATGCTGTTTTACAGCGCGATCCGATGCGCTTTTGTTTGAGCACAGCTGTAAAATATGGCGCGTGAAGTGAAACAGAATCGTAGTTCTAATTTTTCCTCCTTCGAAGAAGAGTTGTTAATTGAATTAGTAAATATATATAAGTTATTGAGTGCAAGCGCACAGATGGCTTGACGATAAAAGAAAAGGACGAGGCGTGGGAAAAGTCCGCGAGGGTTTCAATGGGGTAAACAGATACTTTTTTTTTAGCGGGTATCCGCTGTCACCTAACAAAATCCTTCGTTAATTGTCCCACTTCAAACTGTGCTCCGATATGGGAGTTATTAAATATTGTATTGTCGTGTGCAGAACCAGACCACCTAGCAAGTATATCCCTGATTTGGAGGTTAGGCTCACTAATCACCTGAACATTAACGTTAACAGAGAAATATCCCTTTCGATTACGATATATTTCGGCCCAATTGCCTCCAGGTGATTGGATTCTTACATGTGTGCAATCTATTGCACGTAGAACAAACACCAGGAAAACGGCTTATTTCGTAGAAGTAGTGGATAATTTGCTGACGCTCTTGTACTGAAGGGAATGTTATATACCTCCTTCTCATGGATGCTATTGCTGCAGACACTCGACAAACAACTCTATTAACAGTGGCTTTAGAAATTCCAGCATTGTCTCCGGCCATTATGTGAAAATAACCAGTAGCAAAAACTCGTAATATTATCAGTACCTGCAACATTGGAGAAAGAGGTAAGTTTCTCTTCTTAGGATATTCTAACCTCACTTGAATTTCGTCAACAACCTTAGCAACGACTGTTTTCGATAACCTGTATCTATGAAGAAATTTCGGATCCGTCAAATTTTCAAAGTCATTACGTCGCTGAACTCTTCTTCGATCAGGATTATTTTGTAAAAGATCTAAATAGAGCAATTCCGCCTCGAAAGCGAGATTCACAGCAGCCATTTTGGAACAGGTTGCTAAATGCTAATGTTAGCCATTTAACATTGGAAATGGCTGATGTTAACTTTAATACGCAGTTTAACATTTGTTAATGTTAACATTTGTTGATGAAACGCAAATTTTCTTAAATCGTATGTTAAAATGATTTAACATCTTGTTAAGTACTAACATGTGTTGATGAAACCGGGCCTAAGCCTTTTAAAGCAACGGCGAAAACTTCAGGACAGCAAGTTATGGAATGTGTATACTAGCTGCAGCGACCGGCTCTGATCGGGTACATTTTTATGTTTACTTCTAGGATTTGTATTACCTGTTTGAAGGGCTGTTTTTGATATTCATTTTTTGTGACGTTGGATTGATAGTTTACGAACACTTTTGTAGGTATAGAAACTCTTTTAGGCCTATATGTATAATTTTAAGTTTTAATTTGAGATCATTTAATTTCGCATTTAACTATTCCCCTATGGCAACCCAGATTGTCTGAGAAATAGTTGATCCTTTGAAACTAATAATAAAAGTAATTTATAACTGTATGTATCATAGAGGCTTAACTTGGACTACAACAGCATCGAGAACAACTTGCTTTAGGTCGCACCGACACAGACAGGTTTTATGGCGACGATGGGATAGGAAAGGCCTATCAGTGGGAAGGAATCAGCCGTGGCCTTAAAAAAGGTACAACCCCAGCATTTGTTTGGTATGAAAGTTGGAAACCACGGAAAACTACCTTCAGGACTGCCGGCAGTGGGGCTCGAACTCACTATTGCTCGGATGCAAGCTCACAGCAACGCGCCTTTAATCGCACAGCCAAATTGCCCGGTATGGCATCCAGAGTGTCACAATTCGTCTCTGAGACCACGAAAACTCTGGATTCGACACTAAAGTCTGTCATTTTCGAATATTCTTGCATATCATCCCCTCCCCTTGGGATGTCATACCCCGACACTAGTTCTACAGATAGTTAAGTCGTATGTGTACGATTTACTATCTACGACTTACTATTTTGGAACATAAACACCTACATCAATAATCTCGGTCATTTTGAACACTTGCACCCCTACCCACACCGCATGCCGATGGGGCCGAACTTGGACTTAAATGACATCCGGAGTGTCACTAAATAATCTCAAATTAAAACATAAAATTATACATATAACATTATTTCTAAATCTACAAAACAGTTTGTAAATTATCAATCAACGTCGCAATAAAAATATCTACAAAAATTCACTTGAAGCAGGTTACACTCCTTCTTAATCTGCTTACCCTCCAGGGTTGTTTTTTCCCTCGGTCTCAGCGAGGGATCCCACCTCTACCGTCTAGGCAGTGTCCTGGAGCGTGAGACATTAGGTCGGGGTATACAACTGGGGAGAATGACCAGTACCTCGCCCAGGTGGCCTGACCTGCTATGCTGAACAAGGGCCTTGGTGGGGGATGGGAAGATTGGAAGGGATAGACAAGGAAGAGGGAAGGAAGCGGCCGTGGCCTTAATTTAGGAACCATCCCGGCATTTGCCTGGAGGAGAAGTGGGAAACCATGGAAAACCACTTCCAGGATGGCTGAGGTGGGAATCGAACCCACCTCTACTCAGTTGACCTCCCGAGGCTGAGTGGACCCCGTTCCAGCCCTCGCACCACATTTCAAATTTCGTGGCAGCGCCAGGAATCGAACCCGGATCTCCGGGGTTTGCAACTGATCACACTAATGACTACACCACACCACAGAGGCGGACAAGCGGGTTACACATCCACCTAAAACATTTACCCGAACAAAGCCCGGCACTACAGCTAGTATAGATATATTTCTTGGACTGTATAACACATTCGAGGACGTTTGTTCTTTGTGTAATAGGTTGAGGGAGGGAATTTTGGCCTATTCAGTTGACACTTATGGTCCTGAAATACAAGACACCTCTTTTTTTAATACATTAATCATATTTTAGGACAAAATCTACGACTTAGACATTCTATGTCGTATGATATCAGCATGAAACAGACGTATTTGGTCACCCAACAGTTCTGACGTCTCAGTCATCTGGTAAAGTAAAACTCAACGTCGAAATTGCCACGCAAGTAGCCTAAATGTCGTAAAATCAGATTGACTGCAGTGTGGTAGACGTGCTCATATTATTATTATTATTATTATTATTATTATTATTATTGCCATCTTCAATTCCTTAGCTCACAGGTAATAATAAATAAATAATTAAATAAATAAATAAAAAATAAATAAACGGATAAATGATTATATAAAGCACAATCATAGGCCTACTAAAAGAAAAGGGTATTTTCTAAATTCTCGCTGAACTTTCGTTGGGGAACTTACACATAACGACATAACCATTCAATCAACACTTGTCTTCATTTACGGTAGGGCTACGCTACTACTACTAAAATGTTTTTCCGTCCCTGAAGGGAACGGCGGGCCTCCTAGACGGTACGCCGTCTTTCAGGCCAGGGAGATGCGATTCATTGAAGGATATGCTCGGTGAAGGTGTGGGGGGGGGGGCGGCCGTGACCTATACAAGGAACTGTCCCAGAATTCGCCTTAGTGCAGAAGAATGGAGAACCACGGAAAACCATTCTCAGGACAGTCGACGGTGGGGACCAGCCCCGCTCCGTTTCCCGAATCCTGAAGCGTAAGCCACAGCAGATCCGTGGCTATGCCTGGTCTGCTTGGTTGAACTACCGCCCGTTAGTTAATTCCCTAATATTGTCCTAAATGATTTCAGAAAAGCTGGAAATCTATCGAACATTTGCCTCGGTAAACTATTCCATTCCCTAATTCCTCTTCCTATAAGCGAACGGTTGCCCCTATTTTTCCTCTTGAATTCCAACTGTATCTTCACTTTATGATACATCTTACTTTTAAAAGCTTCATTCAGGTTATTCGTCTACTGATGTCATTCCACGCCATCTTCCGACTGGTAGCTCAAAACAACCGCTTAGTCGAGTAGTTTATTCCCAAGTTCTCCCAGACCTAATTCTCGCAACACTACTCCTTTCTTCGGAAATCACCCCTAAAAAAAATCATGCTTTCCTTTGGATCATTTCCAGTTCTCGAATAAAGTAATCCTGAGCTACGAATGCCATACCCTTGAACTACAATTGAGATATTGTCAGCGACTTCACTTGCGGTCTTCATCCACTAGCACTCATAGTCTCACTCAATCACACAGTTGTTCTTGTTGCTGCTTTCACAGTCCTCAGTTCACAGCCCGCACACGTCAGTCTCGCAGTTCAGGATGACGTACGCTGCCCGTTACACCAGTAGAACCATCATTCCTTGTCTCCTGCCTATATCCAGTGTTCTCTTCCACGCCGCTACCGCACGCAACGTTCGCTACAGAGTGGCTGGCTCAAAAGTCCCACGCACGGCCACACGGCCACGAGCACGCAGAACGAATAGTCCTTTTTTTTTTACAATTTTTTTTACGTCACAGCGACACAGATAGGTCTTATGGCGACTATCGGATATGAAAGGCCTAGGAGTGGGAAGGAAGTGGCCATGGCCTTAATTAAGGTACAGCCTCAGCACTTGCCTGGTGTGAAAATGGGAAACCACGGAAAACCATTTTCAGGGCTGCCGACAGTGGAGTTCGGGACCACAATTACTAATTACCCTCATAATCATACCAAGGGTTCTTCTTCTTTTCCTACAGCTTTTCCCACACCTGTGGGGTCACGGGGGCGAACTGCGTCGCACATATGGATTTGGCCCTGTTTTACGGCTGGATGTCCTTTCTGACGCCAACCCTATATGGAGGGATGTAATCACTATTGCGTGTTGGTAGTGTGGTATGTTGTATGAATATGATGAGGAGATGTTGGAACGACACATACACCCAGTCCCCGAGCCAGAAGAATTAATCGGAAGCGATTAAAATCCCCGACCCGGCCGGGAATCGAACCCCGAAACCTCTGAAACGAAGGCCAGTATGCTGAGCATTCAGCCAACGAGTCGGACAATCATATCAAGAGATCATTAACTTTTATTTAAGACCTCGTTTCTATGATTACTCCAGTGACCATCTCTCCAGGCACAGGCTTAAAGCGATACTCATGAGATACTTACACCCCATCAACGACCGGCTCCATGGCTAACTGGTTAGCATGCTGACCTTTGGTATTAGTGTTGGCTACTGAATGCATGATTCGAAGCAGTGTATCGATTCATTCAAGTGTCCGAGCGAATTGATTCACAGGAACGGCGAGCTCACGGTACACGATTCAGCTTACTCCCAGCGGACAGTGCTGAGTGGCGCACTCACTGGACGTTGACTGGGAGCCGAGCTTCCGCTGCAGCGAGACAGGGAATCATGGCACATCGAAAGAATCGTGAACGAGCGCGGCTCAGTGAGACACAAGGTACACACAGCTCCTTATATTTTTTTTTTAAGAAGAACATTCAGTCATAGAACAGGCCTAAGCCCATATGTACGACTCAGTTTTTTTTTTTTATTTTTATATTTTTATTAGTATACACTTACACATAAAGTTACAATATACACATAAGCACTTAACAAGGGACATGATGTATTGATACAGAATCGTGATGTCGTTATATATCATCATTTGCACTTTTCTTGCACCTCAGTGTCCTGTGCTTACTTCGTACGCCTCTGCACTTACATCAAAATGTATTACTTCATGCTACATGAAATTCACTAAGGAACACAGTCTATACAATGTAACTTGTCGGAAACCACGATCTTCACTGTAACCCTGCGCGTCGCTAACACGCGCACCGCTTTCCAGCACCTTTGTGACAGGGATTAAAGAAAGAAATTATAACGCACACGAGGTATTGGTGGAAGGTTTAGACACGGCTGAGATAACAAACCGGAATATATCACAGTATACTTTGGAGGTCTTTGATGAGTAGACTAGTGGCGGGACTACCACATCTTGCTAGTTTCCATTTACATTCTTGTAAGTAGCTTCTGAAGGAAGTCAGAGATACCTTGTCGTTGGTTTGAAGGTAAGAGAGATACCCCATACTAAGCCAAGTCAGAGCATGCTAATGTCCAAAGTCAATACTGCACGATACACATCGTTCGGGTTTCTAGATCCCGTCAACCTGTGGAACGCTACTCTGAGCCACTGCCAAATGTCCTTGACGGCTCCACAACTAGTCAGTCTATGAAACTGAGTGTCAATTACCGCGCATTCCTTGCATAGCGGCGATTGTGTCATCCGGTGGCGGAATTTCTTTTCTTCTGTCGGAAGTAACTCGTTTATAAACTTATAGCTAGCTACTTTCCATTCTAAGGGGATGCAAGACATTTGGAAAGTGGTCCAAATATTAGTCCAATTGTAATTGGGGTATTTGACCATGATGTGTGGAAGATGATCATGCTTCTGTAGCAATTTATTATAAAGTAGTTTAACAGTGGGGATATTATGGTCAGAAAGTTGCAAGCTGTACAAAGCCCGAAGAAACGATTTAAAACAAGACGAGCGAAGGTAATGATTATTTTCCACAAGGGGGGAAAACTGGACTGCTCTAGCGTGGTCGGAAGACGAATACTGCACCATTTCTCTGATCAGGAGAGCTTTGCATTTTTCGGAGACTGCTATGAGGCCTAATCCCCCTTGGTCAATTGGTTTCCTCAGTTGTGGTCTGGCTATACGAAAAGGATATCCTCTCCATAAGTAATATCCGACACAAAGTTCTATCCGTTGGGCAATTCTTTCAGGCATCGGTAAAATTTGTGCTGTGTACCATAGTTTTGACAGGGCAAACAAGTTGATATGCCATACTTGTTGTATTATATTGAGGTTCCTGCTGAGGTGCATCGATAGGGTGGAGCGCACCTTTTGAGTAATAATAGTCCAGTTTAAATCGACTATTTCTTCAATGTTTGGGGTAAACATGATGCCTAGTATTTTAACACGCTCTTTGGTTGGTACTTCGGCTAACGATACTGCCTGCGGCCATCTACCAAGAGGAAGAAGTTCCGATTTTAGATAACTTACAAGGGCGTTGGAGGCCATTTCGTAGGTAGATATTATTCCTGTTAGCTGTTGAGCGATTTCTGGGGTCCGAAGATGAATGATGACGTCATCTGCATAGGCTCGTATAGTAAACAGATTATTTGGATTAGGTATGGAGTTAAGGACGTGGTGAACAGCACGTACGAATGGTTCTATGCTCAAAGAATATAAGATCATAGACAAGGGGCATCCTTGTCGTACTGACGTCCGAATAGGAATCGGATGAGAAAAGAAACCATTAAGTAGAATTCGAGAGTGGGCGGATTGATAAACATTATGTATAATGTTACAGAGAGCGTCGGGGAAACCCATATGTCTCAGAACTCCTAGCAAGTATCCGTGATGAACTCGATCAAAAGCTTTCTGAAAGTCCAGACTTAAAATGGCACCAGCCAGATCTGTATTCCTTGCATAAAATAGCACCGTGTTCCTAATGTCTTGAAGATTGTGTGTTATTTTTCTAGTTGGAATACCACACGTTTGACCTTGTTTGATGACTTTTCCCATAAAAGGCATTATACGACTAGCAAGAATTTTCATGAATATCTTATAATCAGTGTTGAGCAATGTTATTGGACGGAAGTCTGATATTGTTTTGGGCATTTTAACCTTGGGTATGAGTATTATTATACCATCACAAAACCCGGTACAATCAGGCAGTTCTTCGAGAAGTACATTCATTAGCTCCACAAAAGTAGTTTTGATGATAGGCCAGTAAGTCTTGTAAAAAAGGTAGCTAAGGCCATAGGAGCCTGGTGCGGACTTGGGACTAGCTGCGCGTATTGCCTCAAATACTTCCTCTTCAGTGATGGGACGGGTCAGATCCTGTTTCTCTTCTTCACCCAAGTGCTGCTCTACAAATGAGAGAAGTTTTTGTTGCTCGGCTACGGAGTTCCCGTTATCTTGAAATGTTTCTTTGAAGTATTTCTCTGCTTCCTCTAGGCATTCTTGCGTACAATTCAACTGTCTACCATCTTCCGAGTGTAGGGTTTGAACAAATTTCCTCTGAGCCTTCCGTTTCTCCATGGCTATATGGTAGAGTTGAGCTTTCTCGTCCGCCAGGAGGGATGAGGGGCAGGACCGCACAAGGGAACCTTGAAGAATGTGGTCCTGGATAGATGTTATTCGACGTTTGAGAGCTGCTATACGGTTGGAGGCATCAAAGCCTACTTGTTGGCGAATCAATAAATCATTGAGGATTACATAGTAGGAATGTAGGGTTTGTCTCCTGTTATTTGCCATTTCCACCCCATGTCTTTTAAAAAAGGATTGAATTGCAGGCTTCAGTCTGTACAACCATGTTGATATGTTGAGGGGCCTCTGCCTTTGTAGTCGGTTAATTAAGTCTGTCCATATCTGAGTAAATTCTTCTTGTATTCCCTCCGTATTTAACAGGGAGTCGTTTAATTTCCAGTATCCTCTCCCTATCCTGGGTAAAAAATAGTCAGATCGCATTTTCAGGACAACTGCATGATGGTTACTGAACGGTACGATATTAACTGTTATGTCATGAACACTAGGAATAGTGTCTTTATTAACATAGAATCTATCAAGACGGGATGCCGCTGATCCTTGGAAATATGTAAACTGAACAAGCGGGCCATGTTTGGATTCCCAGACATCACGAAGTTGGAGAGCCGTATATAGGCGTTCAAGCGCTGGCGACGAATTGAAGTGACCTTTTTGATCTTTGGAATGCAACACGCAATTAAAATCACCTCCAATGACCAGTCTGTGACAGTTGTGTCGCAAATAGTATGGTAGTTGTGTGGTAACAAATTCCTCCCTTTCATGTCTTCGGTGTGTCCCTGAGTGCAAGTAAATATTCACGTAAAGTGTGTTGTCGTCTGTAAGTATAGATGTAATCCTTCAACTGGGATGACATTCGGTAAACTTGATAGGTATATTTGCTCGAAACAGTAGAGCGGTACCTCTGGACTCCTCTCCGGGGTTGGCAATGTAATCATATAATGGGCCAAGAAAAGATAGATTACTGATGTTAACCTCTTGCAAAAAAATGATGTCAAGGTCGTGATCGCGAATAAATTCTCGGAGAAGAACTTGTTTACTTCTACTTCGCAGGCAGTTCACATTAAGGGTGGCGTAAGTGCGAAGGAGTATTATAAACAAAAGGAGAAATACTTTAGCCACCCACATTTTACTGACCATTTTTGATCTGGCCTCGAATTTTGTCTTGCGGGATGTTTTTAAGAAGTTTCGGTCCTCGCCCTTTACTAATATCGTCAACCGGGCGTTTTAATCTGGGGTCCCTCGAACTGGTGCCCGAAGGTTTGAGTATTCGGACATCAAGTTCCGTATTCTCATGTGGGCTGGTTGGTAATGAAAGTGTTTGGAGTTGACCTGGACCATTATCCAAGATCTGTTTCGGCACTAGAACATCTGGAGTAGAAAGGTGTTCCGCTTGGTCAGCTATCATGGGTTCTTCGTCTTCCCCTATGTGTTGTTGGTCGCTTATAGATTGAAGTTCATGTTGTTGTTGTTGTTGTTGTTGTTGTTGTTGTTGTTCTGGGACATCTAACGCCGGGGGGGAAGAATCTTGTTCCGTAGACTCATCAACTGATGTTGAGGAGAAGTTCGGTACAACAGTCCTCTTGTCTGCACTTGTCATATCTAACTTACATGTCTCAATGGTTGTATCAACATCCATAGTGGAACTAGTTCGGAGTTCTGTGGGTCCTCTGTCTCTGGTGGTGTGCACTCAAGTACTGTGTCAACTGTGTGTGTGTTGTTGATATTGTCCTCGAGTGTGAGTTGGGCAGCTGATAACGGAACCCGTTTGGTTGGGAGTTTGCCACTCGCTAGTGTTGCCCAGGTCGGGGCATCGACCGCGGCTGGCGTTTGAACGGGATGTTTTCGTTTGGGGCATTGACCTTGCAGATGACCTGTTTCACTGCATATCAAGCAAGTTATGGGCTGGCTTTCGTAGCTGATTAAAGCTCTGAAACCACCGATATCAAGATAGGAAGGGATATGCTGTTTTAACATGATTTTAACTGCACGGACACCATTATTTACTTGATAGCGAAAACTTGAACCCCAGGTCTCATCAGTAATGGAAAGCACTGTACCAAATTTACCTATCCGATCGGAAATTAGTCTGTGTGGCACTTCTATCGGTAAGTTGAAAATCCTAACCAATTTGGTGCCTAGGCCGGCAGAGTCTATTGTCACTTTACTTCGGAAACCATTACTATGGAGAAAGGTGTGCTCACCTGAATAATCTTGGAGTAATCGGTCCGATATTTCAGAATTCTTGCATTTAACGAAGATTTGTCTTGATACGCCGTTGAGCTGGAGCATTTCGATGTCATTTTCCTCAAGTTTCAGCGTGTCGAATATCCAGTCGTGAACTTCATACGGTGCCGGTCGGGGAATATCACGATCAATGAAACTAATCAAAATTGTGTTTTTTCTTTCGATTGCTGTCATGTTGATTTGTCTAATTATCGTTGCCAATATGTAGAAACACCTTGTCTGGAATTAGTAACAGGGTCACTGTTTGCAAAGTCCGAACACGACCAATACAACGGTACTCGTAACTTCCTTACCACACTACTACTAAACACGTCCGACGCGCTCGCAAGCACAGCGAGAACTGTCGGCTCACTGGACACTGGCGGGTGGCGGAGAGCCGAGCCTCCTCTGCAGCGAGACATACAGTGAGCCATAGCACACCGAAAGAATCGTGAACGAGCACGGCTCAGTGAGACACAAGATACACACGGCTCCTTATCGGCACACTAGACAGTGGACACTGACGGAGAGCCGAGCTTCCTCTGAAGCAATACACTGCAAGAATCGTACGCTAAATGGACTCCCGAGCTCAGCTCATTTGAAAATAATACCCACTTGCATTCACTGTCCTCTTCTTACAGGGAGGTTTAATTCATAGATGGATTTACTTTTAGTGTTAAAAAGGTAGTCAAAACATAATTCTAAAGTAGCTAGTAAGTAGGTAGGCTATTATGTTATACTACCCGTATTAGTTTAATGAATCTTAGTATTATAACTTAGTTGACATTTGATAATTAAACTCGACTCTAGCCTGCCCTATGACTATGAGTCATGCTCATGACCACTCAAAAGTACCTGTTTCATATTGGGAAGAACGGCTCAGTATTGTCTCAGTTCGTATGTCACATCGTTGCACAAGACTTGAATAATATGTGGACAGTAAGTGAGACGACTGACGCAATAACTTAACCAACAGTATGTTGAATCAGAAAACCAGTGGGCTACTGTACATCTCGGGTAGCCTATACAAAATATGACGATTTAAAAAATCCTAAGCTGATAGAAAAATACAGTACATATTTTCAAAAAAGAAGCGAGTTGGACGTGCGGTTAGTATCGCGTAGCTATGCGCTTGCATTAGGGGGATGGTGGGTTAGAATCCCACCGTAGGCAGCCGTTAAGATGGTTTTCCGTAGTTTCCCCATTTTTACACCAGAAAATCCTAGGACTGTACCTTAATTAAGGCCATGGCTGGTCCTAATGCAGGACCTTTTCCATCCTTCGATGTATTAGAATGACTAGCATTTTTTTTTCTAAGAAAGGAGTCCATAGTATGAAGACCAGATGACAGCAGCGAACAATGAATGCTGTTGCTGCTGTCTTACCATTACATACTAGTACTACACAGATTCAGTAGGAGCGGTGACTCTAATGTGCCGTGAATCGGATCGCTGTATCGATTCAGTAACGTGAACGGAATCAAATGAATCGATTCAGTAAAATGAATCGAATGTCCCATCACTGTTTGGTATTTGTCACCATCATCATCATTTAATCCTCATCACACCTATGGACGTCAAATCAATAGATCTGTATCTGGCGAGCCGAACTTGTCCTCAGATACTTTCGGCACTAAAAGCTATACACCATTTAATTTCGCACACTATCAACACGTTAATTAAAACAGCCTGACTTTTCATGCCATTTACTATCACACCATTGCCTGCTGACCGTCTTACAACATTATTGAGGTCTTTGTGCAGTCGCTTGCAATCCTGTAACTCATTATGTTATACAGTGTAACATCACCCGCATGTACCTCAAGTTATTTGTTAATCTAACTCTTTACTCATATCACTTTTCTGTTTTCTAGAAATTCAGCCACACATTCAATCACGTTTTTGTCTTGTCCAATAGCCGCCATTTCGTCAGTCTTCTCCTATGATCTACCCAGTCAAAAGTCTTGCACAGGATACTAGTGATACCGTACAGAGAATTTGACTTCCTGAATCTAAAATATCTGCTATATTGCACCCTTGCAGAGCTCCTTCGGTGTAGATTAGATGTCAATGTTGCCTCGGCTGCCCTAAAAGAAATACTTACCGAAGGTGGTGAGGTCCTCTTCTCAGGCGCGATCAGTCCCTGTCGTCGAATCAGGATGCATAGGGATAGTGCATTCGGTAGACTATTGACTACAATAATTTATGACTCAGACTGATTTGAGTTTAAATATGTGTATAAAATTTTATTGATAAATCAAAAAAAAAGTAAAATAAATTTTATAAAATGTAAAATAGACTTGTTAATGTTACATTATTTCCATATGAGACTGTACAACTAGAACTCTCATTAATGACACACATGACCACCTCGTTAATCCCTAAAAAATTATATTTATAATTTTCCATAAAATTTTGTTAAAATGATGTTTCCCATATTTGTTCATCCAATTATATAATGTCCGTGTAACTGTATACATTTACTAGGATAATGTTGTTTATAGACCAGGTGGATCAATTGAATAACAATATACTCATGAGAACATTTAGTGATGATAATGATAATAATAACCATAATAATAATAATAATAATAATAATAATAATAATAATAATAATAATAATAATAATAATAATAATAATAATAATAATATTTACACTACTCATAAACAGAATTATCCTAATTTTCTGGCTGTGTACTCGGGTTTATAATTACATCATCGTCACTCGCATACCTATCTAAATAAAGATACCACTCTCAAAGGAAAGCTTTAGATTTTAAATCAAACATGAGATTGTGTACTCACATTGAGGGCACTTCGGGATCGCCAGGACTAAAGGCAGCCATGTTGTCTTACAGATTCATGACCAACATGTTAATATCATTTACCATTCTTGCTGTATCCGGCATTGGCTTTTATTACTACTTTCCACTCTCACTTGACACTGTGCACACGTTTATTTCCTACCCATAATATTAAACACGACAACTTGTCTTAAAACTAGACATTACACTGTAACACATATATACACACATACGCAGTACTTAGATATTTGGGAACTTAGGCCGGACTTTACATACTCTGCTTTAACACACTGCTGCTTCTCACGAAACGAAGTCTTTCACGGGCTTAACGGTTTCCTTTATAAAGCCCCAGGTGGGGAGAAAGTGTCCACCCCCACACGACCTAAATACTTATAGAGAGGGAGAGTATTTCCTCCGCTCAAATGTTTCAAACATACTAACAGCTCCGCGGTAGCAGGCTAATTGTTCTCCACCATTTACGGCTTACACATATATTTTAAACTGTTTGGGTTGCTCTGCGGGCTACACACTCTAACTGCGTCACCTAAGATGCACTACTGCATAATTCAAAGTTTCGTCTTCGCCCTGCATAGACTGAACATTCGTAAAATCTGTCAATTTAATACTCCACTCACTTGGGTGGTTTTAAATACCTTAACAGCCCAACTACTGTTTATAAGGCGTATTTCCACCTCCACTGTAGTAATAAATACACACAATTCTGTACCTTTGTACTTGAATACGGAGCAAAGTTAAGACACGTCTGACCCCCACAAGACTCTTGATGATGACTGACTCGTGAGAAGCCACTACTAGGGGGATGTTGGCGCACTAATCGGCGTAGGAACACTAATTCTTGCCACTAAAAATCCCAACCAAAGGAATGCTGGGTAGCTCCAAAATAAAGTTGCTAAAACATAAAATGCCTTGTACACACAAATTGCATCAATTCTTGTTACTGCCATGATGCATCGTGACTCTAAAATTGTTCGTAATTTCTTTTACAATACAGTAGGCGTTAGTTGGACTATATCTTCTGCCGCGCTGATAAACCACTCTCCACGCTGGCAAGGGGTTCCCACTGCCGGTGATAACAAACATCTGGATACACAATATTCCAATCCATTTGCCACAAACCAATAAGTTAGTTCAGAATTATTACAATAATTACTGACATCTCCTCTTGATATAATCTTCCTTAAATACTGACAGGGATTAATTACAAGCCACATGTCATTTAGTCGCGCTAATTTTGAAATTATTTAAATGCAGCAATCTGATTGGAGCACATACTCCACTGTTCATCTATACGGACGAGTTCATTCCAAAATAAGGGGATTCGGGTATTTAGAATCATGATTCTCCATCTCAGTCACTCCTGCCAGTACTTTTCCACTCTAACTACGCAGTTCCAAAAGATGATGTAATAACAGGTGTCCCAATAATTTATTTTTAGCAGAGAGAGAAGCGTGGGTTCCTATCAAGGCTTCATTCTCACGAGCTAGCTACCAGAAATTTCCAATGCTGTCCCTTTGTTTAAGACCGCTGGCCATTACTATTTATTAACAAATACAATTATTAAAATGTTGCCAATCAGACTCATCCGATGGGTGCAATATCTGGCTCGAATCCTGAAAGTTGAGCCTGACTTGAATAACCTTTTCTTAAGCCCGAACTGAATGCTGTCAAACCAGTTAGCAGTTTCACAAATTTGTCTAATACTGTATAATCAGAAAATGCATTCCCACAGCTTTCACACATGTCAAGCTGACTGGCGTGCAGTTATCCACATTATGTTCATCAGTCCTTCCTTTGTACACTGGTGCTACCATAGCAACTCTTCATTCATTTAGTACAGCTCCTTCATGCAAACAGTACTCAAATAAGTATTTCAGAAGTGTACTATATCCCTGATGCTTGTTGTTTGAAAGGGCCTAACATATAGGTCATCGGCCCGGCACTATATCCCAACAGAAGTCATTTAGTATAAGCCTATCGATAGAAATCTGATCATTAACAGTTGATTTGCTATCTTTCAACTTTCAATTTTGCAGGTGATGAGAACTATGGATTTCCGGATGTCTCAAATCAGGTACATGGGCAGCTGAAGCTTCTTTAAGGACTGTTTCGGGTTATCACCAGGTCTATTGCTCAAATAACAACTGATGGTACTATGCTTATTTGGTCAATATTTTTGTATTTTCATATGACAAGTTGACAAGAAAATAGCACTGCAAAATTAATCATCCAAACATGTATGATAGTACGGTCTCACAGAGTCCGGGCATTTACGTAATTACATCATATTTTCACTCCGCATTTATCTGTCTCAAAACTCAAAATGTAAATAAATTAGGCTACTCAGCTCCATTTTTTCCGACATATTTTTTACATATCACACAATTCTTACATACTTTAAAGATGATTACATATAAATATAGAGAATTGTCTTTCTGTCTGTACTGTTTGGATATAGATCTGTTACTTTGTTTTCACACCGGATTAAACAAGCAATGACCGTTGACCTGTCTGTCTGTCTGTCTGTCTGTCTGTCTGTCTGTCTGTCTGTCTGTCTGTCTGTCTGTCTGTCTGTCTGTCTGTCTGTCTGTCTGTCTGTCTGTCTGTCTGTCTGTTACAACATCAGGGAGAAAACGGATAGAGGAATAGAGGGACAGTAAGATTGTAGCTACATGTTGTTCAGAGAGAGTCTGAAACATAAAATTCGGTGTATCTCTCTTAAGGTTGGTTTTACCGGAAAATTGCTCGTGGCAACAATTATTTCGAATATTATTTACTAGATTTTAGATATTATTATTTACTTTCGATGTAGAAAAGAAAAAAGGGAAATATCAGTGGCAGCCATGTACAAGTGTAAGTCGAAGAGCCAATAGCTATGAAGAGTTACTGTTGAGATCATCCAGCCAACGTTTGCTTTATAGATCTCTCTGTAGTTTCAGTTTAACCTGATACGTCTTGTTTTTTATACGTGGAAGGGATGAAACTGCACAAGGCCAGAGAGAACCAGGAAACGTCACAAGCCACTAACAGAGAGAGAGAGTCCATGTACGTATCTCAGAATAGCATTAGTAACATGAGGGGTTGACAGAAATGGAATAATAATATTGGTTATACGTCCCACTAACTACTTTCACGGTTTTGAAGAAGTCAAGGTGCCGGAATTTAATTCCGTAGTTCTTTTAAGTGCTAGTAAATCCACCGATATGAGACTGACGTCTTGAGCACTTTCAAATACCACAAGACTGAGCCAATCTGCGGTCAGAAGACCAGTGTCCCAACTGTCTGAGCTACTCAGCCCGGCGACAGAAATGTAACGATGCACATGCTGATTGATAGTTCTGTCAACGACGTGTTTACAGACAATTTACACCCACGTCAAATGTTGCTTCGTAAAACCTCTTGTACATATGTACGCCTCTTCAGTGATACCTAGGCCATCTATGACAGCTGATGGCAGAGCTGTTGAGGATCCAACCAGCCTTAGGGCTGAAGACTGAACATACATACATATTTATATAATATCAGAGAGGGATGAGCAAAGTGTCTTAAAGAATACTTATAAAATTGCATATAAAGTGGCGTAGATCAACTGCAACTTCGTCTAGATCCCTGAAAACATCTATCGGACTTTCATTTATGAAATCGACTGACATCCGTGACACAAAAGAGAACTCAGTGCTGTTCATAGACTAAAACAAGTTGCGAAGAAATTCATGCAGTCCTTCAAAGTAATATTTTAACAATATTCTCAACTGAGAAGCGCGGAATCCTTCGGAAGATATTCCTGTAAGCTGCGTTGAATTATGCGCCTGTGTCCTAGTACGATGTCAAAATAGATCGTTTCCAGTTTATAAGAAGGTACTTTTCGATTGTCGACGAAACATCTGCTGATAATATAGAAAAATATGTTGTGGTACATTCTATTTCATGGCCGGATTAACTTGAAAAACCAGCCACAAACCATTGTGGTTTATCGAAATATAATGAAAATCCACAGCCTGTTTCCAGTCATTCGACCGGGTCAGGAATGGAATGAATGAAGCCCCCTTCTAGCGGCGAGGACGGGAATTGTGCCTGCTGCCGAGGCCTGTTCATAGTGTCCTCTGGGGCAATGATTAATGATTAATTAAATGAAATGATATTGGAGAGTGTTGCTGGAATGAAAGATGATAGGGAAAACCGCAGTTCCCGGAGGAAAACCTGTCCCGCCTCCGCTTTGTCCAGCACAAATCTCACATGGAAAGACCGGGATTTGAACCACGGAACCCAGCGGTGATAGGCCGGCGCGCTGCCGCCTGAGCCACAGAGGCTATTGAAATGTGTTGCATGCATGAAATTAATTTCCGTAATTATTCCTAATAAATATCAAACATTTGCCTCTCCATATGCAGTGCTGATATTACATACCTAGCACAATATTTTTATTACATGTTTATGTACATATTTTTAGGGCAGTATTACACAAGATACTGGGAGCTAGTGATATCTAGTACGTCACGTGCCACATTTCTGTTTGTATACGCAAACCCTAGTACACAACATCAGACACAAACGAAATTCAAGTGCACATCACAAGAAGAAGGGCAATCCATTTCATTTCGTTAGGTGAGACGGCCTCGGGGCTGTTCAGACGTTTGGACGGAATAAAGGGATGAAATACTTTCAACCATCACTAACAATAACAGAAACGTTTTGAAAGAAAGGGGAGGTATCGGGAAGGGTCGTGAAAGAAACAGGCCTCCATTCGGTCTACTTGTGTGATGAAGTAAACATCAATGAGGGTAAGAAGCAGAGCACTCTGGAAATGGTCAGATCCGAGCAGTCTTGTGAATGAGAGGGTCGAGGAGGACAAGTTATCAGTTGGTACTTCCTTTCATCTTCCAGAAGAAAAGCAGGGGCTACTTTGGAAAGGAAACAGCTGCTTTTTCAGAAGCATGATTACACACACGCATTTTGTTGCATTTTTAAATAGATTAGTTTGAGCATATAGTAATTTTTGTATGGGTAAAAAGGATGTTGGTATCCTAGGGAAGACTAACGTCAGGATGGCTGTCAGAATGACGCAGTTTATTAGTCATTCTTCTCATGTGTTCAAGGTTCTGGAGTCCTCTCCCAGTACTATCAGTTAGAATAATGTTTAGAAAATGTGAAAAATATGTGTTAATTGATTGTTTTGTAATTTTAGGAGAAAATTACAACACTTTGGCTACTCTTAAAGTAATTGGCATGTGGTCACTAATTATTGTATAGCTGGAAATGTCCATCTGATTACCCTCATGAAGCAATGCATTTGTAACAAGCAACGACGTAGATATAAAGAATACCGAGCGAGTTGGCCATGTGGTTAGGATCGCGCAGCTGTGAGATTGCATTCGGCAGATGGTAGGTTCGAATCCCACCGTTGGCAGCTCTGAAGATGCATTTCCGTGGGTCTATACCTTAATTAAGGCTACGGCTTCTACCTTTCCAATCATTTACCTTTCCCTTCCTTCTATCGCCGAAAACTTTCGATGTATTAGTGCGACATTAAACAAGTAGAAGAAAAGTATAAGTCCAGCGTTTCTGAAGAATATTGTAAAGGCGGAGAAAAATTCATTTGGCACTCCATGTCATATGATGTGAGCACGTAGAACGTCTCTGGTGACACATTCGGTGTTTAACAGTCAAAATGATTTAGAACTCAGCTATATGTCGCCCTACAGAGTTCTGGTTTCTCTACTACCTCCCAGAGTAAAACGGAACGTCAACATTGATACACAGGCAGATTAAATGACACAAAATTCGCCTTCACCTTATCTGAGGATATATTATTATTATTATCGTTGTTGTTTCGTTTTGCCCACACATAGAGCGCGTTGGAACTTGTTCATTGGCTTCATGACTTTCGCCAAATTCTCTTCATGAACTCTCCGTGTTGCCTCTTCCGTTCTTCTTCTTTCTTTCTTTCGATACAGCCAACATCGGGCTACGAATACACCAGCTACCTGCCACGTTTCTTCCTAAAGGCAATACCGTCCTCTTTGCATTATCTCCAAAGGTTAAAGAATCTTTGGCTCCTCCTTTGCCGTTCTTCCACCGAGATATTCCATGGTTTAGCAGGTCGTTTCTCTGGATTATCCGTCAGTTCCGTAACTTTCTGTCTGAAGATATTTCTATTTTGAATTTCTGTGGGCGTGATACCTCCTTCGTTGAGATCTTGGTGAACTTCGTTCAACCGGCGGGGATGAGTTTTCCATTTTTTTTTCTTGAAGAATAATTAATTTATATGCCAGTCTGTCTGGGCTCATTCTCTTCAAATGTCCATAAAATCTCAATCTCCTCCTCCTCATTTTGATGGTTATATTCTCAATCCTCTCATACACTTCCTTGTTGGACCTCAGATGGAAGGTAAATTCTCCAGCGACTTCCTTTTTTTCTCAATGAAGGGGTCTTCTATGTTAAAAAGTGTCTCAGCTGCATTGAGACATGCTGGTGTAACTACTGTGCTGTAGTGTATCAGTTTTGCTTCGAAAGAGAGGGATTTGGATTTGTAAGTATCCTGACTCGGTTCAAAAGCCAATTTTATCTCCCTAGCTCTTTCCTTCAGTGCTTCATTATCATTACCATTGGGGGTTAGAAGTTCACCAAGGTACTTGAATTTCGTAGTTCTCTCGACATCTCCATATGGTGTCACTATCTTACGGGTACGATCAATCTTCTCGGAGTCCATGTATTTAGTTTCCTCGAACGAGATCTTTAGACCAGTCTTAGCAGCTACTTCTTGGAGTACTTCAATCTGCTTTTCTGCCGTTTGAAGATCGTCTGCAAAGAGCACAACATCATTATCACCAGCAAAGGCCAGGCAATCAACTGGAATACCGGTAGCTTTACAACCAATTCTACTCTGTTTTCATAGTTTCTCTTAGCCAATTCCTTCCTTCATTTCCGGACGACTTTCTCCAGCACGCAGTTGAAAATTAGTGGAAAGAGGCCATCTCCCTGTCTGAGCCCTGTTTTTATCTGAAACTTTTCTGAGAGCTCCCCCATAAATTTTACTTGGGAGTATCCATTACAATTATTACAAGTGGATACACCGAGGAATGAATGAATGAATGAATGAATAATGAATGAATTCATGTTTGCATGAGCGCATTCTGACCGCATATCCTTGTAGACCTAGCAGAACTATTAGGTGTGGTGTAAACACGGTGTGAACATATTCATTCATTAACCACACTCAATCCACCGTAGACATGTCAAATCACAAGACGGTAATACCACGATAAATCGCATCATGATGTCCAAGCACTACACTGCAGCAGTCGTCACTATTACGAAGTGAGCTGTGAATAACGTCTCAGTTTAACACAAGTTCATAGAATAGACATTTCAGAGCACTTCCAGTGGGCGATGTTCAGGGTCTCCATATTATTGAACCCTGAGAACCACATATCAAGCTTTGAGTCTCAGTGCGCCTGGTCAAGAAATTTTATCACAAATTAATAGAATGTATTATATAATATTTCACTGTACATTTTAAAACTCAACTAAATATTTGCGATTTTAATATTTTTTTTCAACTGTGACTGTACTTTAGTCTGTTGAGTAAAATATATTTCAAATAATGGCCACCTGTATCCAACCCCGTAGAGAAAAGAGACAATGGTTGGACGCACATGCGATCTACACTGGGTCATGCCAGAAACGGCGATCGGCGATACAGCAGTTATTTAAAGTGTCTTTCTTCGGCACGCTGTGGCAACGCAACACGATGAGCGATTTCATCCAACTTTAAATAACTGTAATTATTTATGTAGTTAGAATATTCGTTTATGATTAGTGAATCATTTATTTTAAAAAGTCAAAGTCATCTCCGTACAGGCCATGAAGGCCCTTGGAGGGGTGGAAGGTAAAGGCTTCCACTATCCGTAACCTCGGCACTTGATGGGGTAGAGTGGTTAGCTCTACGCCCGGCCGCCTTTGCGCCCAGGAATTAACCTGGTACTCATTTTTGGTGTAGGCTGAGTGAACCTCAGGGCCATATGCACCTCCGGAAGTGGAAGTCTCAGTTCTTAAATTTTACGACTTCCTGACGGGGATTCGAACCCACGTCCTTCCGGAGAATCATTTATTTAGCCTTAGAAAAATTCGACATTAAAAGGAAGACTTTGGTTTCAATCAAAAGACATAGGCCTACTACTGACATTTCCATTCAAAGTATCCCTGTATTCCATTCACTTTTCAACTGGAGGCGATTGTATAACGCAGGGGTGAACATATGACCTCCTACTCTAACACAGAAAATGGCATTGTTAAAAGGATGATCGACGTCGAGTGAATATCTCATAAAGGCCGATAACTCTTACTGAGACAGTGCGGAAGAACTAATCGATAATAACTCATTACATTAAGTGCTTGGTACTTTTGATGCCAAGATGTAAGGTCGAGTTCACCACCACTTTTGTGCTACAACTGTGTGCTGCTGAGACAGCAATATTGTGCATCCAGGCCTGCATTTGTTGGTACTAGAGCAACTGCTATTCCTTAGTAATACTTATTCAAGTAGCTGCCTCTGTGGATCAGTGGCTTCCGGATACCAAGATAGTGGGGTTCAATCCTAGCAGAAGTAGTCGGATTTTCGAAGGGCGGAAAATAGTCCATTCGACACTCCATGTCGTACGATGTCAGCATGAAAAGGATCTCTGGTGACACATTTGGTGTTTACCCGACAAAATTCATTAAATCTCAGCCATAGACTCCCAAGAGAGTTTCGGTTTAGTCGGTCTGCCACCGAGTAAGTCTAGAGTAAAACGGAACGTCGAAATTGAAAAGCAGGCAGCCAGATGGCGTCAAATTGAAATGTCTGCGCACGGTAGCTGAGGCCGTAGATTATTATTATTATTATTATTATTATTATTATTATTATTATTATTATTATTATTAGGACCTGTGTGGGTGCGACGAGGAGCAACTTGTAAAATTTTTTTTGCCAGTGGTCAAAGATCTATTACTATTATTATTATTATTATTATTATTATTATTATTATTATTATTATTATTATTATTATTATTATTACTCATTTAAGCGGAGGGTAAATAATAGGCGTCCGCCTCTGTGGTGTAGTGGTTAGTGTGATTAGCCGCCATCCTCGGAGACCCGGCTTCGATTCCCGGTTCTGCCACGAAATTTGAAAAGTGGTACGAGGGCTGGAACGGGGTGCACTCAGCCTCGGGAGGTCAACTGAGTAGAGGTGGGTTCGATTCGGACCTCAGCCATCCTGGAAGTGATTTTCTGTGATTTCCCACTTCTCCTACAGGCAAATGCCGGGATAGTACCCATCTTAAGGCCACGGCCGCTTCCTTCCCTCTTCTTTGTCTATCCCTTCCAATCTTCCCATCCCCCGCAAGGCCACTCTTCAGCTTAGCAGGTGAGGCTGCATGGGCGAGGTACTGGTCATCCTCCCCAGTCGTATTCTTCGACCCAGAGTCTGAAGCTCCAGGACACTGCCCTTGAGCTGGTAGAGGTGGGATCCCTCGCTAAGTCCGAGGGAAAACTAACCCTGGATAAACAGATAAACAGATAAAGAAGAAGACGAATAGTAGGCGTGTATGAGAACCTTTCGTACTGGAATCTACAGGCAGACTGCTCACGAGCGCTTCGTGTAACTGGGCTCACACTGGGTCAGGCGAAAAACACGTAACAACAGTTGCTCAAAGTGACATCCGTCGGCACCCTGAGGCAACGCAACACGGTGCGCGTTCTCCAACTTTGAAGATGATGAGAGTATTTAGGGGTTGTAGTAAGGATGTAAAGGAGATAGCGTATAAGTCTCTGGTAAGACCACAGTTAGAGTATGGCTCCAGTGAGTTGGACCCTCACTAGGACTACGTCCGGTTCAATGGCTGAATGGTGAGCGTCCTGGCCTTTGGTCACAGGGATCCCGGGTTCGATTCCCGGCAGGGTCGGTAATTTTAACCATCATTGGTTAATTCCGCTGGCACGGGGGCTGTGCCATCTTCATCATCATTTCATCCTCATCACAACGCGCAGGTCGCGTACGAGCGTCAATTCAAAAGACCTTCACCTGGGAGGCCGAACATGTCCTCGGACACTCCCGGCACTAAAAGCCATACGTCATTTCATTTTCACTAGGACTACTTGATACACGAACTGGAAAAAAATCAAAGGAAAGCAGCACAGTTTGTTCTGGGTGATTTCCGACGAAGGAGTAGTGTTACGAGAATGTCACAAAGTTTGGACTGGGAAGACTTGGGAGTAAGGAGAAGAGGTGCTCGACTATGTGGTATGTTTCGAGCTGTCAGTGGAGAGTTGGAGCGGAATGATATTAATAGACGAACAAGCTTGAGAGGAAAAAGTAGGAAAGATCATAGTACGAAAATAAAGTTGGAATTCAAGAGGACAAATCTTGGCAAATAGGCTATTCATTTATAGGACGAGCAGTAAGGGAATAGAGTAAATTATCAAGGGAAATATTCGATAAATTTCCAAGTTTTTGAAAATGTTTAAGAAAAATGCAGGTAAACAATTGATAAGAAATCTGCCACTCAGGCGAGAGCACTAAATGCAGATCATTAATGACATTGATTGATTGATTGATTGATTGATTGATTGATTGATTGATTGATTGATTGATTGATTGATTGATTGATAAACTGAAATTAACAAACAGCAGTAGTGTATTGGACCATACTTTTTGACTTATTATCCTCCTTATCATCACCCTAGTCACCTCCTTGCGTTTTGCCAGAGAGAAGAGACTCACTCTGTAAACATACTTATGTATACTGAGCTAGTGATGCCCTTGCGTCCCGCTACACGTACAAATCACAATAAGTTTTAAGAAATAGGGCTAATGATAAATGCATACTGTAACTCTTTTTAGAGCGATCTGCTTCTGTTTTAATTATTTTTGAGATGTAGACACCAAATGCGTCAAAAGAGATATCCGAGACGATGACATTCTACAACACAGACTACCGACTACCCTCTGTCGTGTTTGAACCCGCACTACTGAGATTTAGAGGCCGAAACTCGACCACCGAGCCACAGAAGAAGTAAGATGAAGTAGATCTGTCAGTTTTTTTTTTTTTCATTAAAGGGTCAGCCTTCATTTGGTAATAAATTTATTTCCTTTTCTTCTTCTTGTTTTGGCTATCTGAGGACTACGTTAATTCGTATCAGCTTCGTTTCTTCTTGTCTTTCTCCTCGTCCAATATTCGTTCATTCTCATACTTTGCAATCTTCTTCGCTCTTCTCTCCGTGATGATTTTGTTCTGGGCCTAGTTCTATTCTGATAACCTGTGAAAGCCCGAAGTTTTTTTATTTAAAAATCACTCTGATGTATATCTCTGGTTCGTGTATTCCTGTTTCTTCTGCATCCCTTTGTACCTCTTGGATCCAATGTACTTTGATTCCCTCGTTCACAAAAACATGTATTATTTGCAGTGTTAACCTCCCCTGATCCATTATCAGGATATGTCCGTAGAACATGTTCCTTTTTTTTTCGTATGACGTCCGAGATTTTCTCTATCATCGTATAGAGTTCTTGGTTCACTCGTCTTCTAAATTGATCATTCTCTGTTCTTCGCGGTCTTCATATCCTCCTGAGAACCCTTCGTTCCACCATTTATAATCTCTTACGTACTCCTGTTCTTACTAGGTTAAGAGTTTCTGCTGCGTATAAGGCTTCAGAGCGTATCACTGTCTGGTAATGTCTCAATTTTGCATTAATCGAAATATTATTCTTATTGCAAACATTCGTAATTTGTTTAATTAGCGTTTATATTAGGCCTACATTTAAGTTATAATGCACAGACTATATTCATGAACACGTGTACCGTATACCTGTGAAGAAATTGTTCACTCTGTGAAAAAAATGTTTATGCTAGAGTACATCCACTGCTTTGCAGCTGAGCCCCCATTTTGACCATTCTTCCCAGCTCGGTCACCTGAAGGAGGTATTTTACATGTCCGAAATTCCTGGGGATCGAGAGGGTAACAGGTTCTCTGGTACCAAATTTTAAGTTTGTGGATTGCCTGGAAGTTCCTCGTAATTCACGCCTATTTTCAATTTTAATACCTAACTTTACAGATGGCTACATTTCAACTTCCATTCATTAGTAGGGATATACATTACATACAGTCCTTCTTCTCACTTTGGGTGGATTTGATCTCTTATCCCAAACATCTTTTGACCATCGATGGTCTAACAAAGCAAGAATAAGAAGAGAGTATTTTTAAATTATGAAATAATATCTTAGAAAAATATGTAGTTGCAGATCCTTATTTCTGCTGAATATCTAGGGTGTCATTTTCAATAGAACTAACGTCTGGTGGCTGGAAGGCTCCTAGACATTTGGTCCACTCCGCAAGGTCTACTCACTCGTAGAGTCGACTAGATGTCCAATGTCCACTGAAAATTAAGTCCAAAATCAATTTTCGTCTACCGTGCATAATAATTATGTCCTATCAGTCAGGTCGATAAGTTCCCCTGATCTCTAAATCATCTGCAGCTAGAAATTTGAAATCTTTTAGAGCTGCTTTTAGCATTTGTTGTACGCTTACTGAACTGAATTAAAGACTGCCATAAATACACATCAATAAATGAACCGCTGCAGAAAGTCAATATCCGTTTATTGAGGATGGACACAGAGTGTGTGTAATGTCCAAAAAAGAAATTCGGTTGCGGTTACATTTGGTAGGCAACTGACTGCGACTTACGGAATTCAGAGATCATCTATGGTTTCTGTAGAATTTACCTTGAGTCTGAAAGCGACGGCCCTCGGGTAAGTTGAAATACGTTATTCAAGAATGTGATGGGCCCTATCGTTACTCTTCCTGAGAAATATATTCTTCGCTGTCTGCATGCACTTGGTTTACTGGCGTTTATTCTTGGTGTGTCCTCCTGGAAGCCAACGAATTTTCACCGTTGTTTGCGGACGGTACATTTTTCTCACCAAAATTAGAGTGAGGGCGTTCGCAAATCTGTCTGTAACTCGTCTTGAAACAGTGAATAAGACTGTAATGTGACCTAGTTTTCAGCTTATTATTATTATTATTATTATTATTATTATTATTATTATTATTATTATTATTATTATTATTATGTGCGAACAAGCCAATTAAGACTACGCGTGCATTTGCCTTCTTCTGTGCCCATATTTCTTTCATTCTTTTACTGTGGGGTTACTTTCTGTCTTCAGACCAGGTTGTTCCAGTCTTCTTCTTTGGTCTTTCCTCTTGGTCATATTGCCATTTGTGAATTTTGGATCTGAAGATTACCCTGTTTTGATATTCTGCTGGTGTAATTCCTGCCTGTTTCAAATCGGTTTTAATTTCACCAATTATTATTATTATTATTATTATTATTATTATTATTATTATTATTATTATTATTATTATTATTATTATTATTATTATTATTATTATTATTAAAATAGAGCGTATTATTTTATTTCAACTATAATTATGGTCTCAGCTACCACGTGTAGATACTTTGATTTCACAGCATGTATGCTGCCTGCGAATCAAATTCGATATTCCGTATTTCATCAGGTGATGGAAAACCGGATCTCTAGTGTACAATCTGTCACTGAGTTGGAATAACTTACCAAGGGAGTTGTTCAATAAATTTCCATTGTCACTGAAATCATGTAAGAAAAGCCTAGCAAAACAACAGATAGGGAATCTGCCACCTGGGCGACTGCAGATCAGTATTGATTGATTGATTGAGTTTTTTAAAATTTTGTCGGATTAAAGCCGAAAGAGGGACTGCCTAGCGCATGCGCTAGGGCGTGCTCTGTTTACCCGCGGTCATGGTTTCAATTCCCTTTTAGGAAGTCGAACATTTTAAGGAACGAAATTTCTACTTCTGTAAGTGCGTATGACCCTGAGGTTCACTCAGCCTACTCAAAAGATGAGTACCAGGTTAATTCCTGCGGGCAAAGGCGGTAGAGCATAGTGCCGCACAGCTTTCATAGCCATTAATTTATTAATACTGGAAGCGTTACCAAAAATAAATGATTTACCGGCTCATAGGAACATCGTTCCTTTTAAAAACCCGACCCGTGGTTGAAGCTGTATTTTTGGGATCTTGTAAGGTGTATGGAAGTAAGCTTTACAACAAGAAACATACATGATAATTAGTTCTGTCCGTAGGCTAATTCATTTTCATTTTGTGATGTAAATGAAAGGTTGAACATGAGCGATTCAAGCGAATAGAACGAGCTATACATTTTATTTTGTATTGCTTTGACAAGTTAAGTGGCTTCTAGTTCACGTTATCTGCGATAGAGTGCAGAAGACTACAGTGGAGGGAAAGAAGACGTGTACTGCTCAGCGCTCTCTGTTGGCTTGCGAGGCAACACAACAGTGCATGATGTCAGTACATGAGGGCGCTGCGGAGGCTTCACGCTTGGCTGTTTCTCAGCCATGCCGACATTCTAGCGGAACTTGCACAGAACTATGGATCTATTACCACAAAAGTTAATGCGTGCTCCACTTGTATTCATAGCCGTGCGGCCGAAGACAACTATAACCTATAGAAATGCGCTTAGTTTTGGGTTTGAGTGCAGTATCCAGTATTCGGAAGACAGTGGGTTCGAGCACCCCTGTCGGCAGCCCTGAAGATAGTTTTCCGTGGCTTCCCATTTTAACACCAGGAAAATGCTAGGAATGTACCTTAATTAAGGCCATGCACGCTTCCTTTCCACTCCTAGACCTTTTCTGTCCTTCGTCGCCTTAAGACCTATCTGTTAGTGCGACGTAAAGCAAGTTGTAAAAAAAAAAAAAAAAAAAAAAAAACAGAGAATGGGTTTGCTCCTGTAAACTCACATTAATGCAGCTAATGGACCTATGTTTAATTGTTAGTTCCAGGTTACATTTCTGAATAATGGGAGACCGGGTGAGTTGGCCGTGCGGTTAGGGTCGCGCAGCTGTAAGCTTGCATCCGGGAGGTAGTGGGTTCGAACCCCACTGTCGGCAGACCTGAAGATGGTTTTCTGTGGTTTCCCATTTTCACACCGGGCAAATGCTGGGGCTGTATCCTAATTAAGGCCACGGCCGCTTCCTTTCCACTCCTAGGCCTTTCCTGTCCCATCGTCGCAATAAGACCTATCTGTGTCGGTGCGACGCAAAGCAAATAGCAAAAAAAAAAAAAAAAGGAATCATGGGAGTTGCAATAACTATACACAGTCACCCCAGTTAGATGGGATTGATTTTAGTGATGCTGTTGGTGTTAAACAACTGCTAGAGCTATTGTATTCTCACCAAGGCGACCATGATTCGAATCCCGGTTGATACATGTGTATTTTTGAAATGAAATACCACGTCCCTGGCATTTGGATTCCAAGTTGAATCGCAGGTATCGTGACTATCATTACGATATCAATCGTCTGTAAAAGTACAAACTCACTTGCTTGGTCTTTGAATCTTAAGTCATATTACGTACACTTTCCATCCTCATCCCCTATGGGATACATTCACTGAATTCTCTGCCTGTCATAAGATGGGATGGTGGTCATGAGGCCCCTATCTGATTGTGACACTGCTTCTATTTATTTGTGCCAGGCCCCATTTATTATTATTATTATTATTATTATTATTATTATTATTATTATTATTATATTTTGTGGAGATTTAATTTTGCACTAATATGGATTTTCGACAACAATGGGATAAAACTCAGGCTATAACTTGAAACGAAGTGTCCGTGAACTTAGTTTAGGAACGACTACCGTAACGTTATTTGCTTTACGTCCCTCTAACTACTTTTACGGTTTTTTGGAGACGCCGAGGTGCAGGAATTTAGTTCCACAGGAGTTCTTTTACGTACCAGTAAATCTACCGGCATTTTCTGGCAAGATGTAGTGTTTACAGTGCACCATGTCTTCTGGTATGGTTTAGAATAAAACTGTTACTTTCATTGATCTGTCTCAGTCTTATACTTGGCTTTGACTATATGAAAGTGGCTGAGCTATGAGCGATGCTAGTAATGCCATTCCTTATGCAGCCAGTCCCTGCTATGAATGGTGTGAAAATGTCACTCATAGGGTCGGCTGGTGCATGCATTTCAGTGGGCCTGGGGGAATGATGTGCAATAGCAACTTCTGGCTCGGTGAGGAAAGCAACGGGAAACTACCTCACTCCTCATTTCCCTAGTACGCCTCTTCAGTGACACCTAGGCCATTTATGACAGCTAATGGTGAACCTGTTGAGGATCCAACCAGCGTTGCGGCTAATACCCAACATACATACAAATCTACCGACACGAGACTGACGTATTTGAGGACCTTCAAAAACCACCGGACTGAATCCAGGACCGAACCTGCCAAGCTGGAGTCAGAAGGCCAGCGCCTCAACCGTCTGAGCCACTCAGCCTGGCAGTGAATGAATGTACTGAGCATTTGGTCAGTGAGAAAATGCTGGGGCTGTACCTTAATTAAACCCACGGCCGCTCCTTCCCACTCCTAGCCTTTTCCTATCCCATCGTCGCCGTAAGACCTACCTGTGTTGGTGCGACGTAAAGAAATATTGTAAATTAAAACAAATGTATATAGTCTATACATGAGGTCGCTTTCCTTTACGCCGTATAGACGTGCTTGGTTGACAGTAAGAAAGTCGAATAAATTTGAGATGATATTTCGTATGCAGAATGAGTGAGAGTAAGAAATTTCTGAACGACTGGATCAGAATATAACAGCGTCTGAGATTTTGGAGACCCAAGATTTAAATATCACTGAAGCTCAATTGAATTGATTTATTCTTTTTTTTTTTACCACGCTCTCCAAGCAAGTACAACATGGTGTGCAATATTGTTTATTTACTACAATTCTGAAAACAAAAACATTAAAGGCCAATGCTGGGGCTGTACCTTAATTAAGCCTAACGCCGCTCCTTCCCACTCCTAGCCTTTTCCTATCGAGCTCAGTATAAATAAGATCAATAAACACTGTAATTAAATAATGTATGAAAAATATATTCGTAAATTTGATCACTCATTCTTTCTTTCAGTCAACCTGTTGACCAGACATAGGCAAAATCCATCAGTTCGGTCATTCTATTCCCTCTATCGAATGCTTGAATATGTTCTTTCGCTCTGCAAGTCTGCCATTCATTCATTCATTCATTCATTCATTCATTTGTTTTTACAAGTTGCTTTACGCCGCACATACACAGATAGGTTTTATGGCCACGATGGGATAGGAAAGGGGAAGGAGGCGGCCGTGGCCTTATTTAAGGTACAGCCCCAGCATTCGCCTGGTTTGAAAATGTGAAATCACGGGAAATCTTCTTCAGAGCTGCCGACAGTGGGGTTCGAACCCAATATCTCCCGATACTAGATACTGGCATCAGTTAAGCGACTGCAGCTATCGAGCTCGGTATAAATGTGATCAAAAACATTGTAATTAAATAATGTATGAAAAACATATTCGAAATTTTGATCACTCATAAGGCAAAATCCAACAGTTCGGTCATTCTATTCCCTCTATTGAATGCTTGAATATGTTCTTTCGCTCTACAAGTCTGCCATTCATTCATTCATTGACAGGTATAAACAATATTTTGTGTTGTACATTTCTTTATTTTTAACTTATTCGTTTCTTCCTTTTCTACCGCTTTTCCCACACCTGTACGGTCGCGGGTGAGAACCGCATAGCATATGTGGATTTTGACCTGTTTTACGACCGTATGCCCTACCTGTCACCAACTCTGTGTGGGGATGTAATCACTATTGCGTGTAACTGTGGTGGTTGGTAGTATGGTGTGTTGTCTGAATATGAAGAGGAGAGTGTTGCGACATACACAGACACCCAGTCCCCCAGCCAGAAGAATTAATCAGAAGCGAAGGGCTGTACGCTGACCATTCGACCAACGAGTCGGACCCTTTATTTTTAACTTACTTTATTTTATTTCCTTTCTTTCTTTTTTCTTTCCTTCTTTGTTTTCGTGATTAATCTTTAAAAGAAACACTTCTTCAGCGATAAATGTATACAGCGTTTCATGGAATGGTTTAGTGATATTTTACTTTTCTTGAATTACAATGTAAATTTCTGTGGTTTATTTAGGTCATTTATGCAATCACTATCGTAACAATTAGAAGCTAACGTTATAAGAAAATTAAAAGATGTAAGGAATTTATTCTTATATTATTATTATTATTATTATTATTGAAGTTAACCATTCTAATTACCACTGAAATGAAATGGCGTATGGCTTTTAGTGCCGGGAGTGTCCGAGGACATGTTCGGCTCACCAGGTGCAGGTCTTTCTTTATTTGACCCCGTAGGCGACCTGCGCGTCGTGATGAGGATGAAATGATGATGAAGACAACACTTACACCCAGCCCCCGTGCCAGCGAAATTAACCAATGATGGTTTAAATTCCCGACCCTACCGGGAATCGAACCCGGGACCCCTGTGACCAAAGGCCAGCACGCTAACCACTTAGCCATGGAGCCGGACTTCATTACCACTAAATTCCTTGAACTTATTTAAAGTATGAAGTGAGATGAATCTTCGGAGTAAGTTTTTATGACGAGATGCCCTTCCTGACCTCAACCTTATAAGAGGATTTAATGAGATTGAGATGAAATGAATGACGTGATATATGACAGTAGGAATGGAGAGGGTGAAACCCGATGCCGGCACATAGCCTACTCCTGTCGAATAGCTCGGAAGGGTCTGCTCAAGGCTTTACATCCCCATCCGACAGCGTCATTATGCCCTCACCCCATGTGAGCAATGGGGAAATGTTTGGAATTTAATCCAGGCTTTTGGAACGCAATCTAGTAATTAGAAATTGTATAGCATCGCCTGCCGGCCAACATGCTGATGGCAAAAATCTTTTCAACGAATGGGTTTCGAACCCGCTAACCACGGTATCAGACCATATGAACTTCATCGCATTAAAGACCATGTGGGTTGCCTCTAAATATAATGTGTTAAAATCTTAATTTTCCTGTTCAAGAATTTTATTCCCATCCTTTTTCATTTCTCCTGAAAAATCTTGCGCTGTGACTACAGTGTTTTTACACAAGTACGGGCGTATTTTATAGTCTTCTGTATTAGTATGTAAGGCATGGCTGATGTCGGTGAATGACACCCCAGTTGCGGTGGGGCCAGCCATTTTCCGGGCTAAATTTCCGGACTAGATGCAAGGGATGGGGCTTGTTGGTTTAGGTTATTTGTTTACTCGCATCCCTTGTCCGTCCAGTGGTACAATGTGAAATCTGTCCCTCGTGAACTCCATCATTCGCAATAATGAACTGTACACTGCTAGCTATCCGCGTATGCGACTGTATAGTGGGGGAACAGAGCAGACCAGCTATGGGAGAAGAAGGAAGGTTGTGGAAGGGGAAAAATCATTTGCCATTTGGATAATGTTGCTTAACGATGATGGATTGTGAAGACTTGCCTTTGATATCCCTGGCGGCACTTGTGTGGTAGAGGGGCGTGAGTCAGGGGTGCAATCCGTTATCACGGGGAGACCCCACACATCTCTCACCCTCCTGTTCCAGCCAATCACTCACACTTATCAGTCTTGAGTCTCACTATGGAGGAACAACACAACATCTGGGCGGGCATTTGGCAGTTCTGACGATAGAGCAAACTACGACTCCACAAACCGGAAACTTTTGAAATATTTGAAAACAAAGACTGGTGAAAAAAAAAATGGATATTTTCGCAAGGATGTGTCTGTTAGCGAAATAAAAATTGATTTCATTTCACCACTTTGTTGAATAAAGAAAACATTCCACCCATGACAAGTGACTCAGCATGTATGTTTCCTCTCGGTTATGGTTGATACATACTGTCTTAATTATCAATGGTAGTGACTTGGTCTGCAGCCAGTCCCTGCTATGAATGGTGTGAAAATGTTGGTCATAGGGTCGATTGGTGTATGCATTTCAGTGGGCTTGGCAGACTGATATGTAATGGCAACTCTGGCTCGGTGAGGAAAGCAACGGGAAACTACCTCACTCCTCATTTCCCTAGTACGCCTCTTCAGTGATGCCTGGGCCATCTA
Organism: Anabrus simplex; assembly: GCF_040414725.1. Lineage (NCBI taxonomy): Eukaryota > Metazoa > Arthropoda > Insecta > Orthoptera > Tettigoniidae > Anabrus > Anabrus simplex. The sequence continues at coordinate 1,533,457,976 of NC_090265.1, read as the reverse complement.
TGACAGCTGATGGCAGAGCTGTTGAGGATCCCACCAGCGGAATTGCTGACGGACTGAACATACATACAGTGACTTGGTCGCTGAGAAGTGTTTTTTTTATAAATTACAAATATTAAAATACAGGCACGCTTGAAGGTTTACGTGACTGTTGATAACGTGATCAAAGCCACGAGACCTGGAGACGTGGAATCTCAACAACTGAGACGTGATGTGATTGTCAACAACGGGCTCCTAGCTGAATCTGTGAAAATTTGAAACCTCTGAAAACCATCTACAGGGCTGCCAATAGTGGGATTCGAACCCCCATCCGGGATATAGTGGGTTCGAATCCAACTGTCGGCAGCCCTGAAGATGGTTTTCCTTGGTTTCCCAATTTCACACCAGGCAAATGCTGGGGCTGTACCTTAATGAAGGCCACGGCCGCTTCCTTCCCTGTCCCATCGTCGCCGCAAGACTTATCTGTGTCGGTGCGACGTAAAACAACTAGCAAAAAAAATGTACTTTGTTGTATTCATTTCTGAAAGTCGTAATTATTCTATAACAATAATTTCTAATGCATATGGTTGTATTACCCCTTGTTTAATATTTGTATCTTTTGCTGGATGATCAGCGTAGGGGCTTTGGGATCAGAGGAAGTTCGTCTTCGGCCGGGCCGTAAAATTTGACCGCGTCTGATAAATTTTTCTAACTCGAATTTTGGGTATTTGTGTTTGTCTTGATAAGCAACTCTTAATCTAAGAAGAGCATACCGCACTGTCAATCACCACATAAATACAAAATAAATGAATACATCCCTTCCAGAAGATGGTTTTCCGTAGTTTCCCATTTTCACCAGGCAAGTGGTGGGGCTGTACCTTAATTAAGGCTACAGTCACTTCCTTCCCAGTCCTATCACTTTCCTATCCCATCATCACCATAAGGTCCGCCTCCGTAGCGTAACGGTTAGTGTTATTAGCTGCCGCTTTCATTTTTCTATCCGGCCTTCCTTGGTGAACTCGTGCTCTACCGACACAGATGGTATTAGGTTTAGGAGCCCTGGTGTCAATTTCATTTTCAGGCCCATCTTGCCCTTTCTTTTATCTTTTGTCGATAACCTCATTATGCGAAGATTCAGCGCTGTTCCATTTCTTCTTCTGAATAGCCTTAACCCTTATCTAGTCGCACGAAAATTATTACGTTACTAGTCGCGGGGTTAAAAATGCACGTTATTTTCGTCCTTTGAGATGTTGTTTTGGCATGTCCGTTTGCAGTATTCCTCGGTATAATTAAAAGAAATCCGTTCAAGTACTTGTGGGTTATTTTTACACAGCTTGTTTGATCTAAAAGCAGAATACTGTAAACCTTAACTATGTCGAATGATCTTAATGATATTAAATTCGTGAGACTCGCTATTACCTACCACGATCATATCATATGAAATGTGAAATAATATTTTTCTAAACTAAGTTTAGAAGAACAAAACAAGGTTATCGACCTCCAAAAAAATATGCACTAAAATATAAGGTAATTTACTTTATCGCACACGGAGGAAACGTCCAGGCGATGTCACTCGTCAAAACAACGATCCCACACTCGTACACAGGATCGCGCCGAAATGTTGACAGGACGAGTGCAAATGAACAAGGAGAAAGGTATAGGGATGGTGCCCCAGGGGCTCTGAACTTTGGAGCGTGGTTTGTCTACCACGGGGCCCTCAGCTGAGTCCTGGCAGTGCTTCCACTTACTTGTGCCAGGCTCCTCACTTTCATCTATCCTATCCGACCTCCCTTGGTCAACTCTTGTTCTTTTCCGACCCCGACGCTATTAGCTTTGCGAGGGCTAGGGAGTCTTTCATTTTCACGCCCTTCGTGGCCCTTGTCTTCCTTTGGCCGATATCTTCATTGTTCGAAGTGTCGGATCCCTTCCATTTTTCACTCTGATTAGTGTTATGTAGAGGATGGTTGCCTAGTTGTACTTCCTCTTAAAACAATAATCACTGGTACGGCAGGTACGGGCTAGGAAAAGCGGCGGCCCGAAGGGGCTGGATGAAGGTCGCATTAAGCGAAAGATACCAACACCAATTAACAACGATATCTCGCCAAGCTTCTTTAATTACAAGTTCGGAAACTTTAACTGCTTTAAAAACATCAAGTAACAACAATTTACAATTAAGAGGATAATACCCGTATATACATTCAGAATTATTACAAAACACTAATGAGGGAGCCAGCCCTCTCTACCAGGTACAAGTTCACATGCATACGTGAAGGGTTTCGCTTTGCAACTTTCCGAACATAATATGAAAGACCTTCTAATATTACAATAAGGTTGAGAATAAATTAAGCATGGCCTTCCGAATTCTTAACCAACGCAACGCCCGAAGGCACATAGAAAATCCGTAGCGGATTACAATAACGTAGAAAAGCAACACCTACTTAACCCCACTATGGAATGTTTCGGCCATGAAAGTACTTTCTTTAAATTGAATCAAACACATCAACTTAAAAATGGGGATTAAATCCAAAGCACAAAGTTCCTATCATTACACAGTGACAAGCCTCGTTTTTACCTCAGGCACCTTAAATTTCGACATCTTAAGGGGACAGTACAATAGCAAGATCCCTCTTTCTCTCTTACCTCCGCGCTAGCGTGCCGGGTTCGAGGGGCTAGAAGGCAAGCCCAGGAGATAACAGACTGCTCAGAGTGCCAACAGCCGAATCGCCCGGCCGGCCGAGGAGAACGACCGCGAGCCGAGCAGCGGTCACGTGGACCGAAACTCCCCTCTAGAAGAGAAGGGAGTTGCAGAGGGGCGCGAAGCAAGAGAGATAGAGAGAGCTCGGACGGCAGGGAGGACTCTTCAGGGCGAGAATACTTCTACATTTCCCTGAAGACATGCGGAACGGGCAAAAATACATTTATTCCATAAGAGGGGCAAGGATAGGAAATAAAATACATGTAAATACATCAAATTACACAATACATAGTACAGCTTGCAAGCACATACACTGTAAAAACACTGGAGAAAGATAGTCTGGGAGGGGGATCACAGTTTACACGGTTCAGATCCTCCCCGCCTAAAAGCCGACGCCGGAGAAGATGAGAGTAGACCTTAAAAATATAATATAAATGCAGTTCTTCTAAAAAGAGTTCCATGCAGTTGGAAAATACTCCCAGTTCAAGGAGAACACATTCCCAAAATCACTTCAAAACTTCAAATTCAAATTTGAATAGAAATGCACATAAAGAGGTTCTGTGCCTTAAAAATTTCCTGTTACTAGGAGCAGACTTTTGTAGAATAACAAGTGGACTCGGAAGAAGGAATTTGAGCCACACCAAAAGTTCATAAGCGGCACAGGAACTTGGCGAATAAGTGACAGCGACGAATTTCCCACTCGGTCCTTCACATAGCTAGGTCGCAGCAGGTGAGCAACCAGAAAGAGTTGTGCGCCATAAGAACAGATAGGCACGAAGATAGGGGCTCCGAAGGCGTAACATGGTCCATGAGGAGCCGAAAAACAGGTCACAGCCAGGGCAAGACGTACCAACAGCTCCACCGAGGGGCCCTCTCAGAGAGCTCGGCAACAGGATGCACCAAATGACTGGAAAAATAACAGAGCCAACAGAAGTCTGTCCTTTTGCACTTTTCAAGGAAGGACCGGGGGTAGGTCGACAACGCCAGGCCGCATAAGGACCCGGCAGCAGCGCGGAGGTAAGGCGGGAAATCAAGAAGGGAGGGAGAGAAAGGCCGGAAGGGGCGTGAGGTAAAAGGAAATACAAGAACAATTAATCAAAAGATACCGTTTAACAATGGTAAACATTTTAAAATACAACAAGATATCATCCTTAACTAAGGAAACCCTCCACAAGTGATTCGAAGCGAGGCGAACTTGGTGCAAATGGCACCGACAATTTAGGCAGGCTTGACTTGAGAGGTGGACTCTAAACACCCTCTCCGCCACGGGGTCCCTCAGGAGCAATGTGACAGGAGTCAAAAATTTAATGACAGTACAAGGCCCCCAAAAGCGGGGGGAGAGCTTACTCGAAGGTACAAAATTCTTCACAAAAACCTTATCACCGACGGCCAGGCTGACAGGTTTTCGCCCCTGATTGTAACGTTGCTGCTTCCTTAAATTAAAGACCTTAAGGTTAGCCATAGCACGTTTCCACGTAGCCCTAACATTAGGAGGATCGATATTCTCCGGCAACAGATCATTTATATTCCACAAATTTGACAAGGGTGAGTTAGGTATGAAACCAAACATGAGAGAAAACGGGGAGGACTTATGCGCCTCATGAACAGCAGTATTGAAAGCATAGGTTAACCAAGGAACAGTCGTATCCCACCTCCAAATATCTTCATGATGGAAGGCGATAAGCGCAGAGCGCAAATTACGGTTTACCCTCTCCGCGTACGACGGCTGAGGATAGTAAGCAGAGGTCGTAACGTGAGAGATAGAAAGGCCGAAACAGAATTTTTTAAAGCAATTGGACGTAAAAGCCCTCGCATTATCGGAAACTAAAACTTGACAAGGCCCAAACGAAGAAAAAATGTTTTTCAAACACCTTACCGTGGTGTCAGCAGTAGCAAGCTTGGTAGGAAACATCCAGGTAAAGCGAGTGAAAGCATCAACACAAACAAGAATGAACCTATTACCATCCCCTTTCGATTTGGGGAGGGGCCCAACGTAGTCTATAAACATACGCTGCATAGGGCGAGTAGCTTGAGAAGAAGATAGAAATCCGACCTTAGTATTCAGCGGTGGCTTGCTAATTTTACAAAGCTTGCAAGCTCTAACCAATTCGCGCACTTCACCATCCAATCCCTTCCAAATGAAATTCTCACGGATTTTCTCTCTTGTTTTAAAGACCCCAAGATGGCCCGCAAGGGGAGACTCATGAAAATATTTAAAAATCATGGGCACGAGAACGGCAGGTACCACCACCTTCATCCTTTTATCATGGCGAGCCGTACAACACAGAACTCCGTTCCGTAACTCGTAGGGAGCAACCGGTTTACCTAGCTCTAAATCTTGGATGATGGGTCCCAAGTAAGGGTCTTCTCTTTGAATTTTTCCAATGTCATGATACAATATGGGGGTATCTGACAGAAACGCCGCAGAAATCGGCAGGGCAAGGGGCTCAACAGCAAAGGGTTGATCATCTTGAACCCCCTCGGGAGAGTACATACGGCTTAAAGAATCAGCCAAAATATTATCCGACCCCCGGATGTGGCGCACTTCGAACTGAAAGGCAGAGATCCTGATCGCCCACCGGGCCAAACGGCCAGTTCTACGAGGACGACCCAGAACCCAGCTCAACGCCTGGTTGTCCGTTTCAAGTTGGAATTTAACGTGCTCTAAATACATCCGGAACTTCTCGAGGGCAAACAACACGGCTAAACCTTCAAGCTCGTACACCGAGTATTTAGATTCCTGGGCGGACAAGGTTCTGGATGCATAGGCAATCGGGCGTCTGCCAAATTCTGACTCCTGCAACAACACCGCGGCGACAGCGGATGCAGAAGCATCGGTTTGGACTATAAACGGTTTAGAAAAATCGGGCATGGCAAGAATAGGCGCGTTGGAGATGGCCAACTTAAGATCTTCAAAGGCGGCCTGCTGAGAGGGTCCCCAATCAAATTTAACCCCTTTCCGACGCAAGGAGTTAAGCGGGCTGGCACGCTTAGCGAAGTCCGGAATGAACTTGCGAAAAAAATTTATCATGCCGATAAACCGTGCTACGCCTTTCACATCCTTAGGGGGGGGGGGGAAATTCACGAATGGACTGGGTACGAGAGAGGTCCACGGAAACACCGTCAGGCGAAACCACATGCCCAAGAAAAGACATCTGGGGCCTCGCAAAGGAGACCTTAGAAAGCTTGACGGTAAGGCCCGCCTCCCGAAGGCGCATCAACACTTCCTTAAGGTGCAACAGGTGCTCCTCGAAGGTTTCAGAATAGACCACAAGGTCATCCAGATAGTGATATAGGTAGTTAAATTTAATGTCCGAAAACAGCTTATCCAGAAGCCTAGTAAGAACGGCGGCGCCCGTCGATATGCCAAAAGGGACGCGCAAAAATTCATATAAATTCCAGTCTGTGGCAAATGCCGTCACATGCCGCGACTCAGGAGCCAAGGGGATCTGGTAGTAGGCTTGATTTAAATACAAGATAGTAAAATATCGAGCCTTCCTAAACCAGGAGAAACAGGAGTGTAAATCGGGGAGCGGCACGGACTGCAACACAATTTTCTTATTGAGGACCCTATAATCCAGGACAGGCCTGAACCCGCCCTGAGGTTTAGGGACTAGGAAGATGGGCGAGGAATAAGCGGACGTAGATGGTTGAATAATCCCCTGGTCAAGCATCTTATCGATGGTCTCCTTGAGCGCCTTCATCTTAGGCGGGGACAAACGGTAAGGTGGAATCCTTACTGGAGTTGAATCAGAGAGTTCGATTTTATACTCCAAAAGATTGGTCACGCCCAATTCCTCAGAAAATACGTCCGAAAAAGTGTCGCACAACTCCCTCACACTCCGCGCCTGATCCTCAGGGAGATGGCTAAGATCACATACCATCTCCTCTTGAGGGGACGTAACCGACCGGAAAGAGACAGAATTAAATGAACCAAGGGGAATCTTTACCGATTGAGAGAATCTGAACCAACAAACCCCCTTTTGTAGGTCCAGAACCAATCCGGAGTAAGAAAAGAAATTTGTCCCAAGGATTACGGGACATGACAAATCCTTGGCTACATAAAAGGAGAACTTCCAAGAAAAGTTAGACACTCTAATTTTACTAGTGAAGCTACCTATAATATCGACCATAGAAGAATTGGCTGATACACAGGAAACAGAGACAGGAAGCAAGTCCGAAAACTTACATATAGCTTTATGTGCGATATACCATTTCTCGCTGACCAAGGAAACTACACTCCCCGAGTCCAGCAAGGCCGATACAGGCTCGTTCCCCATTTCAACCTTAATGAAGGGAGCACTGCCTTTCAAATCCGCAGAAATCTGTAAACACTCGGGCGGAAACGTATCACATAAAGGCTGAACAGAAGCACAACGAGGGCTGTCATCAACTGGGGGACCGTGAGGGACGGAAGCCCCCTTACGTAGTCAGCTTGACGCTGAAGTTCCAGCACAGTTCTTCGCAAAATGCCCCGGACGCCCACACTTAAAACAAGCCAAATTGCTACTCCTATTAGGAACACTGGCATTAGCCGACGTGCCCACCGGGCGACGACCAGGAGTCCTAGTGGGACAACGGTTCCGCAAATGATCGCGTGATCCACACTCATAACACCTTCTCAGGTCTGCAGGCTTTCTGGAAGCGGGAGCGCCGGATACATAGGGCGATGAAGGACTACTTCCCGTACGCAAGGTGTCCGCATGACGAACTCCTTCCGCGGCGACGACCATTGCCTCCAACTCCGAAAAATTGCGGGGATGGGCCGCGAAACACAAACAAGAACGATACAAGGGGTTTATGCCCTCAACAATAGTCGAGACGATTTGCTCTTCTGAAAAATGGAGCGCGAAGACCCTGGCGTAATGTTTAATATCCAAAATGAAATCAGCCAACGACTCATCATTACGCTGGACTCTGAAGTAAAATTTCTGCACAAACGAATTTAACGCCCTAGCTGGAATAAAATGCGTCAATAAGTGCGCGTGGAATTGCTGAATAGTTTCCTGTTCCTTAATGGCCTTAACAATCCTATACGACAACTCACCACTCGCGGAGGGATAGATAATCTGCAATATATGACTATGAGAAATTCCAAAAACCAGGGCATGGTCGAGGAATTCGACCAAGAAACGAAGGAAGGCTACAGTGTCGCTCGCCGAATTGACAGAGTAGTATGGGGCCCCCTTCAACATTAGCGTTAATGGATGAGGAATATTGGAGAATATAGACACATTTGACGGTGGGATAGATTGCAAAGGTTGCTGTTCTTGCTGTTCTCCAACCTCTCTATTCCCTATAGGTTTATCCGAATCATCTCCACCTACCACGGAGACCAAAACAGGTTTGGTTTTGCCTGCCAATTTCGTCAACCATAAGTCAGTTTTCTCCAACGAGCTAAGCGCTCTACCTTCCAAGTCCTTGATTTGGGTCCTCAATTCATCCTTTAACTCCAATGACAAAAGGTCCCTAATACGCTGAACATAATGCGTGAGGCGACCTTGAACTCTCCTCAACTCATGACTAGACACTACGTCGCTTTCCAAAAATTCCATAATTGAAGCAATATCAGTTAAATTAGTATCAATCAAGGACGCGGCACTGCCCACCTCGCCATCGGTATAACAGGGTACAACGACTGGCTTATCTAAGTTGGTTCGTAATAATGCTTCATCGTTCTTGACCGTACCTCGAGATTCAAGATTCCGAATGGTCAACTCATACAGTAATTCTTCCTTTCGGAGTGAGCCCGGATAAGCTACATCTCGAGTAGACATTTTGATAACTTAAGGGACAAAATGGGGCGCAACGTGGCGGAGGGACACCGAGAGACCCCCTCCCAAGCGATCAAGTACATTTACTAATACGACACCAGCCCCATACAACCCACGCTCAGCTACCAGCTGGTACGGCAGGTACGGGCTAGGAAAAGCGGCGGCCCGAAGGGGCTGGATGAAGGTCGCATTAAGCGAAAGATACCAACACCAATTAACAACGATATCTCGCCAAGCTTCTTTAATTACAAGTTCGGAAACTTTAACTGCTTTAAAAACATCAAGTAACAACAATTTACAATTAAGAGGATAATACCCGTATATACATTCAGAATTATTACAAAACACTAATGAGGGAGCCAGCCCTCTCTACCAGGTACAAGTTCACATGCATACGTGAAGGGTTTCGCTTTGCAACTTTCCGAACATAATATGAAAGACCTTCTAATATTACAATAAGGTTGAGAATAAATTAAGCATGGCCTTCCGAATTCTTAACCAACGCAACGCCCGAAGGCACATAGAAAATCCGTAGCGGATTACAATAACGTAGAAAAGCAACACCTACTTAACCCCACTATGGAATGTTTCGGCCATGAAAGTACTTTCTTTAAATTGAATCAAACACATCAACTTAAAAATGGGGATTAAATCCAAAGCACAAAGTTCCTATCATTACACAGTGACAAGCCTCGTTTTTACCTCAGGCACCTTAAATTTCGACATCTTAAGGGGACAGTACAATAGCAAGATCCCTCTTTCTCTCTTACCTCCGCGCTAGCGTGCCGGGTTCGAGGGGCTAGAAGGCAAGCCCAGGAGATAACAGACTGCTCAGAGTGCCAACAGCCGAATCGCCCGGCCGGCCGAGGAGAACGACCGCGAGCCGAGCAGCGGTCACGTGGACCGAAACTCCCCTCTAGAAGAGAAGGGAGTTGCAGAGGGGCGCGAAGCAAGAGAGATAGAGAGAGCTCGGACGGCAGGGAGGACTCTTCAGGGCGAGAATACTTCTACATTTCCCTGAAGACATGCGGAACGGGCAAAAATACATTTATTCCATAAGAGGGGCAAGGATAGGAAATAAAATACATGTAAATACATCAAATTACACAATACATAGTACAGCTTGCAAGCACATACACTGTAAAAACACTGGAGAAAGATAGTCTGGGAGGGGGATCACAGTTTACACGGTTCAATCACCACCACCACCGTATAGGGATGGGAAGACCCACAGTTCAACTGGGAAGTTCAGCACCGTGCAAAATGTAATCGGCCCGGAGGAAATCTCCGTGAGCGACTAATTAAGTGTTATGAGGGGCGGTTAGCTAATCTTCTTACATCCCCTTGAAACAATAATCACCACACTAGAACGGCATCTTTAACCCAAGTACCTACGTATCGGCTGAGGTTCTTATAATGCAAGGAGTATTTGAGTACTGGTAGGGAATAATACTTTATTCCCATGTTTACTAATAAATCGCTTGTGTTAACTAAAATATCAGCGAACTGGAATAGAAAGGATGCGTAGTACGTACGAGATGAATCCTATTTCAGAAAATGATACTAGTGCAACTGGCAGTTAGCACAGACCGGTCAAGAACTTTGATTATAAAGTCGCTATAGATATTGATGAGAGCATGTTTGTATTCAATCACTCTGTGCTTTGAACAATAAAAGAAAATCATCACGCGATTTGGCACCACCCGTTAGGAAATAATTAAAACTGTTGAAGGACCCGGCGATCAAACGTTTATGTTAAAAGATTCTAATAACTACAAATTACAAATTACAAATAATAAATTCAATCCTCCCAAAAAATCAATTACGTCCAACGTTCGATAGTTCAATTACTTTTAGCACTTAACGTCTATTTATACAGTATTTGCTATAGTTGGGTTTGTTACAGTTCCAACAAGAAAAAAAGAACGACAGCAACAACAGCAACTGCTGTGAAGGAGATGCGAATACTACGGAGGCCTGTGAGGAACGCTAAGGTCAACCCTCGTACAACATTCATTGAACATGATGGAACAGAGCAGGGAAATACGAATCCCAAGGACAAGCATGAAACGATCTGCTGTATTTGCCTTACAGAAATGACGGGTACCAAAATATATGTTTAGGGAAGAAATGTAGGCTATTCAGTCTCAGAACCAGACTGTCAAACGCAAACAAATTTGGGAGTGCCTAATTGAAAAGTGCAAATATGGCCACGAAAGACGAAGACTGTTTAATTTGTAATAGCACATCAGAAATTCGTTTTAGTGACTATTTAGCTCATGGCCTCAATGACCAATCAGGTATAGGATGATCGGAACTTCAACCAATAAACAGCTGTCTGTTGCCACAATTTTATGGTTTTCGTGTTATCACCAGAGACGGTTTTTTTTGACGGAGACATGGGAGGCCGGGCCTCTTTTACTTGTACTTCAGAAACATTCAGATTTTCCAGTGAAACTACTGAAGACCTAATTTATTTCCTATCGGAAGTTCATGGCCAAATTGCATACTATTTTGCTTGGATTCCTTCCGCGTAGTTAATAATAACGTAATTTTTCATATGTACAGTGCGAAACGCACGGCAATGATTCGTATGGGAATGATTATTTGATGTACCTTAACGTAGCATTACTCGCACACTTTTTAGTGATAGATGGACACCCTAGTGCTGAATCGCTTGACCTCGGTTATCTTCGAGATTCGTATTGGCAACCTTTGAAACACAAACTATGAATCGCTCATGCATTGCTGTGCGACATCTGGCGTACACTTTACGTACTAGTACTGTTGTTTACACGAGAAATGTTATATAATGTGTGTGTGACACAGTTGCCTCCTTAAGATAATAAAGGTTTAGAAAATTCATATCCATGGATCATATTATCGATTCAATTCAGATTTCATTTCCATTCAGTTGGCAGTATTACCGGAACCAGGAGAGCTCCCTCCTTACTCCTCACCCCTGTACAAAAATCTATTACTATAAAGTGTGCGAGTAATATATAGGCTGGTACTACGCTGGTTGACCCATAAAAGTGCGACTATATTGACGGTGTTGGCGTGCGGCCAGGCACGGCTAGGCCGCTCGAGACGATGCCCGTGACGTCATCGCCATGGTAATTAGTAAACCTCCTATACTGACTTAGTTGTTAGCCTGCACTGAAACTCTAAATTTGGTACAACTAATACATATGTGCATTTAATTTTATTATCGCTGGCCTGCCCATCACATGAACCCATGACCTGCCACTAGGTATCACTACCATTTTATCGCACTTCCGTGCATTTGTTTTCATAGAAATTACCGGGCTAAGTGGCTCAGATGGTTGAGGAGCTGGCCTTCTGCTCCCAACTTGGCAGTTTTGATCCTAGCTCAGTCCGATGGTATTTGAAGGTGCTCAAATACGTAAGCCTCGTGTCGGCAGATTACTGGCACTTAAAAGAACTCCTGCGGGACAAAATTTTGGCAACTCGGCGTCTCCGAAACCCATCAAAAAGCAGTTAGTGGGACGTAAAAAACAATAACATTAACATTATTTTCATAGAAATTCACCAGAAATATCTACGTTAATTCATACGACCACAGACCTCACAATGAACAGGACGTAACTGTGTTATTCTGACGAAATGAAATGGCGTGTGGCTAATAGTGCAGGGAGTGTCCGAGGACATGTTCGGCTCTCCAGGTACAGGTCTTTGTATTTGACTCCCGTAGGTCACCTGCGCGTCATGAGGAGGATGAAATGATGAAGACGACACATATACCCAGTCCCCGTGCCAGAGAAATTAACCAGTGATGGTTAAAATGCTCGACCCTGCCAGGAATATGAATCTGGCACCTCTGAGACCAAACGCCAGCACGCTAACTATTTAGCCATGGAGCCGGATTCTGACGAATCCGACAGCCGACATGATGGGACACAGCCACCCAAAGAGTTTAAATGCAAAAATAAAACGGTATATATCGGTGTTGTTTTGTTCTCTGTACAGATTATGAATACCTGTGCATATTATTTTTTTCGTATTATGTATGTATACACGTTTCTTATCATTACTTGTTTAATTGTAGTTTTTCACTAAAAAACCGAAAAAACAACTCTAGCTCCAGATTCTGGAGCTCTTGTATTACTACAAATAACAGGCCTATACCCGTTGATAATTTCTATCTTGTTTCCCACATCTTGCACATCACACTGAGAAATACCGTTGAAAATGTCAAGATTCGAAGCCTCGTTATGCAATTCGGTTTTAACATTAAATGACTTTGAAGCAAAGAACATGTAAAATACTGCGTTTTATTTTCGATGGTACAGTTGATAGTCTATATCGATACGTTGTTTTACAAAAATATATTTCAGGATGAACCTTCCTTTTCCCTGAATAGTCAGTGGTTATTCATTTCAAACACTCTGCAAGTTCCATCAGCAGTGGCGTCAGTTACAATTCCAACACCCCGAAGTCAACACGTCTGACAGTTAGCGGTTATGACGGTCTCCAGTCCCCTAGCGTGGGAGACAGAGACATGTCGTTTCCCCCCCTCCTCCTCCGGAATAATATTCATAGCACCAAGCCGTAGCGAGTATAGACGCCCTGAAGTCCAGCCAACTCTGCCGTGAAATTCAATCAATCCATCCTTTCTTTCTCTTTTGCTCAGCCCCTTGCTAGTCTCCCTGTTGCGCACAATTTATGTGGACATTGCCAATACATAAATATATATTGTGTGGTATTAGACGATGTGATTGGATTACAGAACTCTGATATCCATCCAGAAGAAAGTAACAATGTCATATCGGTTAAGTAGCTTCAGTTCATTGGATCGTAAGAGATAGATATGACAGTTCAAATTATCAGGATCAATAAAATGAATAGGTTCAGTTAGAATAGGAGCTATCAGCTTTGATGGCAAAGACGAAAACAGAAATGTTCTTCCTCTTAATTCGTCTTTTGCTTTGTTCTCATCTAAAAAGCCATTCTTTTGTATAGGACAAGTCAAAGGACGAGTCAGTTTCTCTCCATGCATTACTCTTATATTGACAGATTGCTAAACAGAGCTGACTGAGTAGCTCAGACGGTAGAGCACTGCATTCTGAGTTCAATTTCTCGGGTTCGATCTCCGCTCAGACCGGTGCTATTTGAAGGGGCTCAAATTCGCCATCCTCGTGTCGGTAGATTCACTGGCACGTAAAAGAACTCCTGTGGGAAAAAACTTCTCATTGTCTCTGAAAGCAATTACATTTAGATAGTGGGAAGTAAAACCAATAACATTATTATTATTATTATTATTATTATTATTATTATTATTATTATTATTATTATTATTATTATCATATAGATAATAATTTCGTGTGGCTATTTCTAGACGAGTGCAGCCCTTGTAAGGCAGACCCTCCGATGAGGGTGGGCGGCATCGGCCATGTGTAGGTAACTGCGTGTTTTTGTGGTGGAGGTTAGTGTTATGTATGGTGTGTGAGTTGCAGGGATGTTGGGGACAGCACAAACGCCCAGGCCCCGGACCAACGAAGGTTAAAATCCCCAACCCGGCCGGGAATCGAACCCGGGACCCTCTGAACAGAAGGCCAGTACGCTGACCATTCAGCCAACGAGTCGGACATTATTATAATATAGATAAATAAGATATATATTAGATTATTTATATTACCCGGCAGAATTGTCCATGTCTTAATCAGTAAATGAATGAATGATGTAATCGAAATCTTTCTCTACTGTATTAACTAATGTACATAAATAATATCTACAATGCTACATAATATACAAAATAAATATTTGCTTCCTAAATAAAATAGTGAAGTGATAACTAAGGAATAATAATAATAATAACCTAGATTTAATAGGTGACCCCTTCAAATACCTCCAAAAAATTAACATCATGGACGAAATCATAGATCGTGGAGCCTTTAGTACTATAGTGGCCAAGCACAAATTCGTGGAGAAACCTAAAAGGAAAACTGGCAGGAAGAGGTCCATAGAACGCAAGATTCAACACAGTGCATTCATGAAGAGATTTTGGGAGGAAAAGAAGGTGAAAACCACCAGGCTAACGAACAAGTTGAAATGCGATATTTGAATGGGCAAGGAAAGAAAGAAAGAAAGAAAGAAAGAAAGAAAGAAAGGAAGGAAGAAAGAAAGAAGAACGTAGATAAACGTAATATTATTTAAAGTTATCCAAGTATTTGAATATTTTACTTTTAAGATTATTTCGAGTTGCTACATATTTTGGTGAATGCATCTAGCGACATGTAGTGTTTACAGTGCACTATGTCTTCTGGTATGGGCTACAATAAATTTGTTACTTTCATTGACCTTTCTCAGTCTCTTCCTTGGCTTTGACAATATGAAAGTGATTGAGGTATGAGCGATGCTAGAAATACCATTCCTTATACAGCCAGTCCCAGTTATGAGTGGTGTGAAAATACCGCTTATAGACTCGGTCGGTGCATGCATTTCAGTGGACTTGACAGACTGATATGCAATTGCATCTTCTGGATCGGTAAGGAAAGCAACGGGAAACTACCTCACCTCATTTCTCTGGTATGCCTCTTCAGTGATGCCTGGGCTATCTATGATAGCTTTTGGTGGAGCTGTGGAGGATCAAAACAGCCTTCGAGTTGAATGCCAAACATACACATACATTAACTAATCACCCCGTAGTGTAGGGGTACATGCCTGCCTGTAACCGAAAGACCCTAGTTCGAGTCCCGGCCAGTCCAAGGATTTTAGTTCTGGACTGAGCAATGGAAACGGGCATGCTTGCCTCGTGAGACAAACTAAGCAGCTGTCTGATAACGCGAGGCAGTCCTGAAAGCCGAACAATATGGCCGAGGATGCCGCACGTTGACTATATGACACTGAAATATCTACAGGAGAGCTGGCTGGGCAGCAGATATCTTGGCAAGCCCTGGTCCGTAATGTTCTGTACGAAAGGGGGTTATCAAACTGTGGTATACCTACCCCTAGAACAGAGGTGCTCACTCTGGACATTTCGTCCTGCGGGTGCCCAGCACTGTACGAGGACAGGCAGGCAGGCAATGAGCGTGTTCTATTCAAGCACGTTTTGACGTTGTGATTACATCACAAGCCGTGAAGGTTGGGCGAAGTTCTCCCAGTCATTCTCGATCACTGCGGCGATAAACGAGTTTGAAATGTGCGCAGAAAATAATGAATGGAAGAGGGCAGAAATCCTCGTTATTTTCAATTTACGTTGTAAGAAATAAGTTACTTATGCTCATTACAGTTTACCTATTTTGACCGGATACACTAAAGAGTTAGGCCTACAACCTCAAATATTTTTGTAATGTTCGTTCGTAATCTGTTTACCCTCCAGGCTAGGGATCCCACCTTTACCGCCTCAAGGGCAGTGTCCTGGAGTTTCAGACTCTAGGTCGGGGATACAACTGGGGAGGATGACCAATACCTTGCCCAGGGGCCTTGTGGGGGGATGAGAAGTTTGGAAAGGATAGACAAGGAAGCGGGAAGGAAGCGGCCGTGGCCTTAAGTTAGGTACCATCCCGGCAGAAGAAGTGGAAAACCACGGAAAACCACTTCCAGGATGGCTGAGGAGGGAATCGAACCCCCCTCTACTCACTTGACGTCCCGAGGCTGAGTGGACCCCGTTACAGCCCTCGTACCACTTTTCAAATTTCGTGGCAGAGCCGTGAATCGAACCCGGGTCTCTGGGGGTGGCAGCTAATCACACTAACCACTACACCACAGAGGTGGACTATTTTTGCAATGTACGTAATAAATTACAATTTTCACTATTACATTTTAAGAGGTGCTTTAGAAGTATTTCTAATATAATACAGAGTTAAGTTGGATAAACTGTGGCTTGTGGTTGCTTGGGTTTAAATTATCTGATAAACTCTCCAACAATGCAATCAAGCTTACCGGGAACAACATCAATGAGGTTATTTATTTGAAGGCATACTGTACGTCTATTTGGTAGATACTTTAATACTGTTTTTTTTTTTTACTTTAGTCTTGGATAATAATTAAACATCTATGCCCCACTCGATATGAAACTCCTTCGCCATTTATAGGCTAGCTATTATCATCGGACGCCTGATAATTAAAAAAAAAAAAAACTTTTTCAAATTCAGTAAACAGTTAAATTCGAACAACACAACAACACAACAACACTGTGCAAAATCAATCAGTAAACTTGTTGAATTATGTAAATATATTACTTCTTGCGGAAAGAAAACGGAGATTTTACTTTTAAGAAATGGAAATACTGTCTTCCCATACAAGGAGCTGTAAATCGTAGCTTGTCCCCCTAAACCATGTTCCTTTCTAATTATATAGTAAAACAAAAAAATTAACGTGTTAGTTTTCTTCGAATGTATGCTGTTGTTTGAGTCATCAGTCCATAGACTGGTTTTATGCAACTCTCCATGCCATCCTATCCTGTCCTAACCTTTTCATTTCTACGTAACTATTGCATCCTACATCTGCTCTAATCTGCTTGTCATATTCATACCTTGGTCTACCCCTACCGTTATTACGACCTCCACTTCCTTCAAAAACTAACTGAATAGATCCTGGGTTTCTTAAGAAGTGTCCTATCATTTTATCTCTTCTTCTCGTCAAATTTAGCCAAATCGATCTCCTCTCACCAATTCGATTCAGTATCTCTTCATTCGTGACTCGATCTATCCATCCCACCTTCAGCATTCTTCTGTAACACCACATCTCAAAAGCTTCTATTCTCTTTCTTTCTGAGCTAGTTATCATCCATTTCTCACTTCCATACAATGCCATGCTCCACAAGAAAGTCTTCAAAAACATCTTTCTAATTCCTATATCAATGTTTGAAGTGGGCTTATTTATTTTCTTAAGAAATCTGTTCCTTGCTTGTACTAGTCTGCATTTTATGTTTTCCTTACTTCTGCCATCGTTAGTTATTTTACTACCCAAGTAACAATATTCATCTACTTCCTTTAAGACTTCATTTCCTAATCTAATATTTCCTGCATCACCTGCCTTCTTTCGACTGCACTCCATTACTTTTGTTTTGGACTTATTTATGTTCATCTTGTACTCCTTACCCAAGACTTCGTCCATACCATTCAGCAGCTTCTCGAGATCTTCTGCAATCTCAGATAAAATAAGAATATCATCGGCAAATCTCAAGGTTTTGATTTCCTTTCCTTGGATTGTGATTCCCTTTCGAAATTCCTCTTTGATTTCCTTTACTGCCTGTTCTATGTAAACATTAAAAAGGAGGGGAACAAACTGCAGCCTTGCCTCACTCCTTTCTGGATTGCTGCTTCTTTTTCAAAGCCCTCGATTCTTATCACTGCACACTGATATTTATACAGATTCTAGACAATTCTTCGTTCTCGGTATCTGATCCCTATCATCTTCAGAACTTTGAATGAATAAATATAAGAAAAATAAAACTTTTTACACCGAGCGCAGCAAAAATCAAGCAGAAATATCTGGAAAAGGTCGGCTTTCTTATTATTATAGTGTTATTTTCTTAAATTCTGTACCCCATTTAGCATTTCTCCGAGTAGTGGAGGAGGGCTTCGTAATGACAATCGAACGTCACCGTTCCATTGCTGCCAAGCGCGTTCGCTCTCTCACTTCACTGTGACGCATGCTTGCTACGTAAGCTGCCCACATTTACGTCGCGCCAGCCCGGCCGCACTGGGCTAGCCTCAGCGAACGCCCAGCTGAGCACCTAGGAGTATGAGTGAGACTTTAATGGGGCACACGAGCAGTCTTCAAAGGAAAATATGAAGAATTTTTTTTTTTTTGCTAGGGGCTTTACGTCGCACCGACACAGATATGTATTATGGCGACGGTGGGATAGGAAAGGCCTAGGAGTTGGAAGGAAGCGGCCGTGGCCTTAATTAAGGTCATCCTGGAGATAGTAGGTTCGAATCCCACTATCGGCAGCCCTGAAGATGGTTTTCCGTGGTTTCCCATTTTCACGCCAGGCAAATGCTGGGGCTGTACCTTAATTAAGGCCACGGCCGCTTCCTTCCAACTCCTAGGCCTTTCCTATCCCATCGTCGCCATAAGACCTATCTGTGTCGGTGCGACGTAAAGCCCGTAGCAAAAAAAAAAAAAAATTAAGGTACAGCCCCTGCATTTGCCTGGTGTGAAAATGGGAACCACGGAAAACCATCTTCAGGGCTGCCGATAGTGGGATTCGAACCTACTATCTCCCGGATGCAAGTTCACAGCCGCGCGCCTCTACGCGCACGGCCAACTCGCCCGGTATTATGAAGAATAAAGATGGAAAGAAATACATATAAAGTTTAACTTGAGGACCCGTGGTGCTCCACAGCATTCGTTATTGATAGGTCAGATAACATGTTTTGATAAGAAATTGTTCCATGGGTACTTTTTTAATGTTTACTTTTAACATTTGCATCACCTGTTAATTGTGTATCCGGCGAACTTCGTAGATTTCTTTATTGCGGCGTTGATTCATATTTTACGAACTAATTTGCAGCTTTAGAGTTATTGTTGTGCGTTAAATTTAGAGCCGGCCCCGTGGTGTAGGGGTAGCGTGCCTGCCCCTTATCCGGAGGCTCCGGGTTCGATTCCCGGCCAGGACAGGGATTTTTACCTGGACCTTAGGGCTGGTTCGAGGTACACTCAGCCTACGCGATTAGAATTGAGGAGCTATCTGACGGTGAGATGGCGGCCCCGGTCTCGAAAGCCAAGAATAATGGCCGTGATGAATCGTCGTGCTGACCACACAATACCTCGCAATCTGCAGTCCTTCGCGCAGAGCAGCGGTCGCTTGGTAGGCCAAGGCCCTTCAAGGGCTGTAGTGCCATGGGGTTTGGTTTGGTTTGGTTTGATAAATTTAGAATTTTAGTTTCAGATTATTTTGTTTTACGTGGGTAAATATATAAACATATTTATTTTCTTATATTTATATTCAAAGAAAACTAACACGTTATATTTTTGTTCTACAATTTACAGCCCATATTGTCTGTGAAATAAGTGAGAACTGTATGTATTTACGCTCCACGCTATATAGCCTATACGATGTACAGGGCTCCAACTGTCATAGGTACTGTCACCCACCAGGCTAGCGAATCAGAAAACTGTGGATTCACCACTAATCTCAGTCATTTTGGACATTTTCTGTTTCAACTATTCTGACATCCTGGCAGATGGAGGCTGAAACTTTGACTTCGCCGCCATCCAGAGCGTCACAATTCATTTCAGTGACCCCATAAAGTATGGATTCGACACTAATATTGGTCGTTTTGAATTATTTTGTCATGTCACACCCTCCCAACCATCAACCGTACGTTACACCTTCGTAAAATATCCAGTGTCAAATCATTGCCATAATATTGCTCTAATACCGAACTGTCTAGTCGGCCTTGGGATATATTCAGACTGTTCATGGCGATTAAAATGTTTTGAAAATAACTTTAAATCAGAGCGAGAAATATGTTTATTGAATAAAGTGCACATTTTCATTCAGTAACGTTTAAATATTTTTTTCCTGCTAAAATACAGTTAATTCATGTTCAGTTACGTCAAGAATATTGAGAGGCCCTCCCTAGTCATACAAGACTTCTGGAGATTAGATTTCCTTGTCTTTTTCATCTTCAATCAAGCTGTGTATCTCTTGGAATTGTTCTGCCATACATTTATAATATTTTTGTAAATTTAGCACCAATTGTTCCATTCATAAGAGCAAATATCCCATGTGTGTCACCGTTTTTCACATAGTTATTTCTCCAACCAGATTTGGTTTTTCACCTTGAAATAACGTATATCGTATATTTTTTAATTGGATGCCATTTCTTTTCAGTTTCGACTTACTCAATGTACAATGTTAGTTTTTCCGGTCAATCCAGACTAATTCAGGATAAATTTGAAAATACTTGAAGAATGAAGCATTTAATAACAGATGCATGCCAAGAGCTACACGGTACATACCGCGCAGCCAACTCGCTTGACATTTTGTCTCTCCTGATAGATTTTTTAGATTTTTTATTTTATTCGAGTCAGAAGCATACAGTACAACGGAACATTTTTTGTTGTTTTATATTACAATTTATTACAATGAAACAGAAGGAATTTATACACATATATACCAAAATGGTATTAAATAGTCTTTGCCCAGAAACGAGCAACTGCGATTGCATTTTCTTGTGCCTTGAGCAAATCCTCCTCACTGCAAGAATCAAGGAAGCACAAGCACTGACACAGACAATACCTCTCCGCATTCACATAGTGGTGATACATCCAAATATCCCCATTTTACTAGGTTGTCCTTATACTTTCCAACACCTGTTCTTAACCTTTTCAGTGATCTCTATGTAATCCAGTCCAAGTTGTGTCCGGTTGGTAAGCATTCATCTGGTTTTGTCCATGTTTGAAGATGGGTTGTTCTGGCTGCCCACAATTTATCTCTGCCTTTCTTCGGAGATGTATTTAGTGGGGATGTTGACTATAGGAAGCTCCTCGTAGATTTCAATCTAGGCTTTTGTGGAGTGTGCCTCTGTAGTGGATGTATCCCAATTTTTCAACTTTTTGCCTTTAGGTTTTTGCGGCTACTTCCCGGCGTATATCAGGAGGAGCAATTCCTGACATACAGTACAGTTTGTCAACTGGATTAGCTTCAAACATCCAGTAATTAGTCTCACCGTTTCATTAAGGGCCACATCTACTTGCTTTACATGGGCGGATTTATACCACACTAGGCAGGCATATTCACCAGCGGAGAAGCAAAGTGCCATGGCAGAGGTACGGACCCACCCGAGATTCAGCATCCCATTCACTACCAACAAGTTTCCGAATGATGTTACGGGCTGACACCTTGTGTTTGGTGTTTAGGCAATGCCGTCGGCAGGTGAGTGAGCCGTCCAAGGTAATTCTAAGGTATTTAGGTGTAAAACAGTGCTCTAATTCGTTGCCTTCCCAATTTACTTTCAGTTTTCTTCCTGACTGTCTGTTTTGAAGGTGGAAAGCACTGGCCTGAGTTTTTTTTGGGTTTGGCTTCAGGTGGTTCTTATTATAGTAGTCAGAAAAGGTTCCTAGAGCTCCTGTAAGGATCTGTTCTGCTCCTTCAAAATCACGTGTCTGTACCGTCAAAGCAAGGTCGTCGGCATATATGAAACGTTTGGTTGTATGAGGTCTGGACTGATCATTTCTATAAATGTTGAAGAGTATTGGTGACAATACACTCCCTTGGGGTGTGCCGTTCCTTTGGATCGTCCAACAGCTCTGACTTCCTTGGAATTCAACGTAGAATCTTCGGCTGTGCAATAAGGTGGCAATTATTCTAGTTAAATCAAAGTCCAGGGTCAATATGTAGACCCTGTGAAGCATTAGGCGGTGTTGGACGGTATCATAAGCTGATTAGAGATCAATAAATGCCACTCCAGTGATCTGGCCCTTTTCAAACCCATCCTCTATGAGTTGTGTTCAGTGAGTTATTTGTGCTGTACAATTTCTCTAGGGTGTGAAGCCTGCCTGTTCAGGTATAAGTAAACTGTCAATATTTGGTGACAGTTTAATAGCAGCCTTTCAAATATTTTATAAAGGCATAATAATGAGATGGGCCGATAGGGTACACGAAAGAAGCCTCCACGAAGACTGCTATTATACAATTACAATGCGATGAGTAGCAATCGGACGTACCCTGGGCAACGTCAGACTATATTACGAAATGTGCTGATGGCAGATCCTTTCAAGTCCAGAAGCAATAGTTGTGGATATTATCAATTCTGCTAGATTAATTTTCCCAAGTACCGAGCGAGTTGGCCGTGCGGTTAGGGGCACGCAGTTGGAAGCTTGCATTCGGGAGATAGTGGGTTCAAACCTCACTGTCGGCAGCCCTGAGGATGGTTATCGGTGGTTTCCCATTTTCACACAAGGCAAACACTGGGGCTATACCTTAATTAAGACCATGGTCGCTTCCTTCCTACTCCTAGCCATTTCCTGTCCCATCGTCACCGTAAGGCATAGCTGTGTCTACGTAAAGCCAATTCTAAAAACAATCCAAATAGGTCTCACTAACTTAATTCAGTATCCCTTTTTCTTTTCTGATCCGGTCTACAGTTCTATTTTCAGTACTGTCTCAGGTCATTGCAAAAGGCCTGTATTTTCTTTGATCCTGTCCAAAATATCCTTCATGAAAATATCCTTCATGTTTCTCTTCCATCGCAGACAGCTATGATGCCATACTGGGCCATGTTCCAGACGAACAAATTATAGCACATCTTTCTTATAATGTCAATATGAAAAAAATCTTCTTTTGAATTCCCCTTCTGTGGAATATATTTGCTTCTACCATCATTGGTTATTTTACTACACAAGTAAAAAAACTCTGTTTCTTTAAGACTCATTCCAATTTTTTAAGCTTTATCTTATTTTCATAAGAGTCGATTAAATTCCAAAGCATTTCCTTTTTAATGTATTTTTAAAAATTTCCTTTGGTGTTGCAATTTATCTCCAATACAGTTTCAGTAACATTTCCATGCCCTGTTCGTACTAGGATGAAATAGCAATATCATCATCAGATTTGACTCATTCAACAGCAATTCCTTTTTCATTCCAACTTTCCTTAATACCCACTACACCTGTTAGTCCTATATTCTAAACCACGGGAGCTAGCGTACAATCCTGCTTTACTTCTTTCAAAATTGTAAATCACGTACTAGGAGAACAGGGTCGAGAAATGAAATATTTCATATATTCATTATGGAACCATTGTGTACTTAGAAAGTTTATTAGATAATTGACATATAATACGAATTCAGGTAACAATTCTAATAATACTTGCCTAAGAAACACCATAGGCTACACAGTCCTTATCACAGTGATTTTTAAAATAAATACTTCTCTGTGTAATGGTTCTAAATAATAATAATAATAATAATAATAATAATAATAATAATAATACATACATACATACATACATACATACATACATAATAATTATAGACTGTTATGCCTTTCAGCGTTCAGTCTGTAAGCCTCTGTGAATTTACTAAACGTCGCCACAATCCTCGATTTGCAACTAGTGTTGTGGCCTCATTTAGTTCTATACCTCTTATCTTTAAATCGTTAGAAACTGAGTCTAACCATCGTCGTCTTGGTCTAGCTCTACTTCTCTTACCCTCCATAACAGAGTCCATTATTCTCTAAGGTAACCTATCCTCCTCCATTCGCCTCACATGATCCCACCACCGAAGCCGGTTTATGCGTACAGCTTCATCCATCGAGTTCATTCCTAAATTACCCTTTATCTCCTCATTACGAGTACCGTCCTGCCATTGTTCCCACCTGCTTGTACCCGCAATCATTCTCGCTACTTTCATGTCTGTTACTTCGAACTTATGAATAAGATATCCTGAGTCCACCCAGCTTTCACTCCCGTAAAGCAAAGTTGATCTGAAAACAGACCGATCTAAAGATAGTCTCGTCTGGGAGCTGACTTCCTTCTTACAGAATACTGTTGATCGCAACTGCGAGCTCACTGCATTAGCTTTACGACGCCTTGATTCAATCTCACTTACTATATTACCATCCTGGGAGAACACACAACCTAAATACTTGAAATTATCGACCTGTTCCAGCTTTTTATCACCAATCTGACATTCAATTGTGTTGAATTTCTTACCTACTGACATCAATTTAGTCTTCGAGAGGCTAATTTTCATACCATACTCATTGCACCTATTTTCAAGTTCCAAGATATTAGACTACAGGCTTTCGGCACAATCTGCCATTGAGATCAAGTCGTCAGCATAGGCCAGACTGCTTACTACATTTCCACCTAACTGAATAATAATAATAATAATAATAATAATAATAATAATAATAATAATAATAATAATAATAATAATAATGGCATGTGGCCTCTGAAGGTCTGTGTGGCCAGCACATCCATGAGGATGGAGTCGTACCTAGGATGAAGACGGCACAAGCAACCAGTTCCGGAGCCAAAGGAATTAATCGACGCAGGCTAAAACCCCTGACCCATCCTGGAAGCAAACCTAAGGCCTCTTGGACCAAATATAGCTTAGTAATCACAGAACCAGAGACGATGACATGGATATCTTGGAATAGCAGCCATTGTCAAAAGTATAATATGCTAGAAGTGACTTTTGAAGGATTTTGTAAATCAGATGCGCCCAGAAAAAGAAAAAAAGAAAAGGGTGTAGATGAACAATGGAAGTATTTAAAAGTCACCATTATTTCTAGGCCTACTTGTATAACGGTAGTTGTTTATGTAGATACTTTGTTGTATTCATTTCTGAATGTCGTAATTATTTTTATAACAATATTCTATAGCAATAATTTGTAATGCATATGGTTGTATCACCCCTTGTTTAATATCTGTCTCTTTTGCTGGATGATCAGTGTGGGGGCTTTGGGATCAGAGCAAGTTCGTCTTCGGCCGGGCCACAAATTTTGACCGCGCTAGATAAATTTTTCTAACTCGAATTTTGGGTATTTGTGTTTGTCTTGATAAGCAACTCTTAATCTACGAAGAGCGTACCGCACTGTCAATCACCACATAAATACACAATAAATTAATACATCCCTTCCGGAAGATAGCTTTCCGTAGTTTCCCATTTTCACCAGGCAAGTGGTGGGGCTGTACCTTAATTAAGGCCACAGTCACTTCCTTCCCACTCCTATCACTTTCCTATCCCATCATGATAGCTGCCGTCCTCGGGGGCGCGGGTTCGATTCCCGGTACTGCTAGAAATTTAAGAATGGCAGGAGGGTTGGTATGTAGTTGAAATGGTACATGCAGCTCACCTCTATTGGGGGTGTGCCTGAATAGAGCAGCACCTCGTCGGGATGAGCACACGAGTTTACTTTTCCTTTTGTCGCCATAAGACCTATATGTGCCGGTGCGACATAAACAAGAGTATTGTAATATTTTTATACTGTTTGTATGTAATTTAAATATTATGTAGTTTGAGGATTACGCAGGTAATGATAAAATAAATAAGTGATGGATGAATGAATTAATGTGTACTAGACATATTCCACCCACCTCACCAACTGAAATGCCTCTGCAGGCGAAACGTAATGTGTACAGTACAAGACACTGTGTTTTCTGGCGTAGGGTGGAACAAATTAGTTACTTTCGTCGGCCTGTCTCTCTCATTCTTGGCTTTGGCAATGTGAAAGTGGCAGGTGTGAGCGCCACTAGTAATACAATTCCTTATGCAGCCAGTCCATGTTATGAACAGTGTGAAAGATGTCGCTCATAGGGCCTGTTGGTACATGCATTTCAGTGAACTTCGCAGACTGAAAAGTAGTAGCAACTTTTGGCTTGGCGTGGAGAGCAACGCGGAAACTACCTCACTTCTCATTTCCCTAACACGCCTCTTCCCGTGACGCCTAGACCATCTATGACAGATGGCGACGGAGCTGTTTGTTGATCAAACCTACCTTCAGGCTGAATACTCAAAGTACAACACTGAATTAAAGCGAATTCATGTTCATAGATAGGAATAGATGCTGAAAGGGGAATTTCGAATATAACTGGTAGTAAAAATATAATGTCTAATCGCAATACTATGAATTCCTTGCCCATCTAAACAAATGTACATAGGCCTACTGATGAAGTGAACGTTCATTTGTGTTACGCTTGAGAAAACTGCAGCTAAAATATTTGACGCTCAGTAGGGTGATTAATTTTTACATTACGTGCTCAAGGTAGGGAAACGCCTGTCGACCTGAATCATATTCTGTCTGCCTACATTGCATTATATCGCCCAACTTCAGACACCCTCCACAGAAATCTCCAAACAGGATTTCACATTATCGGATCCTTCTTATTACCGACGTATTTACTCCATACTTTCACAATTTTTGAAACAATATCTGAACTGTCAATATCATTGACTTTAATAACTTCACATAATCTCGCAGCATAACATATGTAACAGTAAGTATTGACCTCCTTGCCGTAAGAGTATTTGCTTTCAAATGAAACTATTAGTTTGTTACGTCCTATGTCAATCGCCCTTTGAGATAACGTGACACTATAAAAAAAATCCAAGACGCATTTCTACATTTCTTTGTTTTGCTGACTTCATGACTCTCAGACCCGAAATCTATAACAGATATATTTTTAAATGAGTGGGAAAGTTTCGGGACGCTATGACGGAACAACAAATGGATCTGTCCCGAGAATGATACAAACATGAGGTTATACTTATCTTTCAAGGAGGAACATTTACGAGGGAAGGGCGAAGTAACAATATATTTAAAGACTAGAGTTGTAGATAGCGGAAAATTGATTTGTAAGGAAATAAAAACGTAATAGTATGGTACGGCAAATGGGAAACACGTCTAGATAGGAGAGGAACCATAAGATAAGTTAATGCTGAGATATAGAAAATTAACTAAAAGTGTTTCCCCTATTGCTGGTCTAAAGAAATAACTCAACTAGCTTGTCACACCGAACAGCAGTATATGCCACATACGCAGACATCTCATCGCTGCAGCTAAGGAAACCATAAAACTTCCTGGAAAACTATTCTGGAACTTTTTCTATTTGTAAGCGGAGAAATGTCAAAGTCTTCCGAAAGATTCTTGTTTTCAATGAAGGAAAAAACTACTTCCACTGATTGTACATATCACCAGTGACAGATTGGATGCTAGGTCACAGCCCTCTACTACTTCCCCATTGATATTGCAGCTGTTGACTTGACTTGCCAGAGAGACACAGGAGGCTCTGACAACTTGAAGGGATGAAGGGACGAGATGGAATGGGAGGAGGAGGAGGGGGGATAAAGCATCATATCTGCCTGATGGAGCTAGTGGCTCGATCAATGATATACGATATGAGCGGCCGTCTGCCAATCTTGATCGGGACAGGCTGGCAAATGGATAAAGAGAGCGTTTCATTAGAACGGACAGACATGCAGTGTGTCTGTCAAAGAACAGTGATACCCGTCAAATAAGATTTTAACAAACGTCCTCCTGTGCCGAGTGGTAACAGATTTTTATCATTCAATTACACAATCGACGCCTTTCGGATATTTAATAACCACTAGAACCCTGCCTACAAATAACGATGGATTATCTGCTGTAGTCTTCAGAGATCCTTTTTCTTTCCCTAGGAAGTTAACACTATACACAACACTAAGTGCTAAATTGTACGGATCTACCACTTGTTGGTGTATCTGATTTTTTGGTGCAAGAATCTCCTATCCTATGCCGTTTAACAGACTTTGATATGTATTTGTCCTTTTCTTTGACTAAATTACTGAAATACTCATTCTTCCAGTCATATACGCACTACTTTTTATATAAAAAAGAGTAGTATTCTGATGTATTTTTGTTTAAGTATACTAACCATAGCTGTCTTCGCTTATCTATGAAATAAGACACTTTCCCAGATAACTAAGACTGATTTCAGTGTACGTACTAAAATACACATACACTTTCGTAATTAGATTAACGATATTGACATTTCAAACTTTTAAATAACGAGCTCGATAGCTGCAGTCGCTTAAGTGCGGTCAGTATCCAGTATTCGGGAGATAGTGGGTTCGAACCCCACTGTCGGCAGCCCTGAAGATGGTTTTCCGTGGATTCCCATTTTCACACCAGGCAAATGTTGGGGCTGTACCTTAATTAAGGCCACGGCCGCTTCCTTCCCAATCCTAGCCCTTTCCTGTCCCATCGTCGCCATAAGACCTATCTGTGTCGACGCCACGTAAAGCAATTAGCAAAAAAAAACTTTTTAATATTTGAAAAGATATTGAACTTAAATAAAGATACGTAATAAGGAATTAATTGTTTGAATTAAAAAATAACTGCTGTAACAGTCGGCTTGAAGATAATGATCAAGTAAACCTATTATACACGTGATAGTACAGAGGATAAAAGATGCACAAGAGGAAATGCTACCTCTTTCAACAGGCAGCCACAAATTTAAAAGAGACGATTTGGGTTCGGAAAATCAGCGCTGAGAAAACATGCCTAAAATGTCCGATGAGTCATGAATGACCAAGTAAACGTAACTAACCTACGGTTTCTTTTACTCCATCTATATAATATCTGTCTCTATCTTATTCTCTTCTTCATTATTACTAACTAAACTGGTAACGCTCAATAGACGATATTTGTCTTCATTATATTTCCTTCGGTAATTTGAACCTCCCTTGGAGTAGAGATACACAAAGTGCCAGCCAGATGAGGTGGCCAAACGGGGTTCTAAGATTAGTGACTACGGAGCCCGATTTTTCACTGTTTCTTATCTACTTGCTCTCATAATTCTTACCCGACCTTCATTGGTGACTCTCGTTCTTAGCGAGCGAGTTGGCTGTGCGGTTAAGTCGCGCAGCCGTGAGCTTGCATTCGGTAGACAGTGGGTTCAAATCCCACAGTCGGCAGCCCTGATGATGGTTTTCTGTGGTTTCCCATTTTCACACCAGACAAATGCCATGGCTGCAGCTTCAGTAAGGCCATGGCCACTGCCTTCCCTTTCTTAGCCCTTTCGTACACTATCGGCAACATAAGACCTAACTATGCCGGTGCGACGTAAAGCAAAGTGTAAAGAAATCTCTTGCTCTTTTCCGACAGTACTGTGACACTTATTCTGATAACCACCCCTATAAGAAAACCGTCCCTATTCTCAGCTACTTTTATCCGGTACAGAATGATATTCTCAAAATATAATTTTTTGGGGTTCATGGTGTGGGTTACCGTAGTCACGTCCTAGTTCATGAACCGTGGGCAACGGCCGAGTGGCCTGGTAAGTGGTTCTGAAAGTCAGGATACCAGTTGCTACGGAATGGGAGTGGCCATCTCGGACATATTCTGAATCATGGCCCTCCTTGTGCTCAGGCCGCTAGGACTATAAAATCCACCGTGGTCCCTAACCCATTAGAGGAGAGATCCTCAATTGGACTGTGTAAGTAGGGTAGCATCCTGCTCCATGAATTTACCGAGCTATGGGAGTAACGGAGTCCCACTCCCATTTAACAGGCGGGACTCCTTGAAAACAACTTGGCGAACGAAATGGAATTCGATGGAGAACTATCAATATTAATGGGGCTTATGGAAGGAAGAAAGTAGAACTGGCTGGTCAGCAAAGAGGATGCATCTGGATGTGCCAGGAGTAAGTAATATTCGAGTAAGGGGAGATAACGAGGAAAACAAAGGGGATTTTGAAATGTACTTGACGAGTTTTAAAAAGGGTTGGGCAGAGTATGGGGGTATGGATTTTCATCAGGAATACTATTGCACGCAGCATACTTTCTGTTAGGCACGTAAATGAGCGAATGATGTGGGGTAGATTTGGCAGTTGTAGGAGAGTCTCAGTGTATTCACCATGTGAGGGTGCGGATGAGGATGAAATTGACAAGTTTTATGAAGCATTGAGTGACATCGTAATCAGGGTCAATAGCAGGGATATGATAGTGCGAATGGGCGAATTCAATGCGAGATTTGGAAATAGAACTGAAGTATACGAAGGGTGATTGGTAAATGTTGGGAAGATATCGAAGCTATACGAATGGGGAGCTTTTGCTGGACTTCTGTGCTAGTGTGAGTTCAGCAGTTACGAATACATTCTTCAAGCATAAGGTTAATCACCACTATATAGGTGAGGGTATGGGTATCAGATACATAATGGACTATATCTTAACAGACTTCGAATTCAGGAAATCTGTTAGGAATGTACGGGTTTTTGGGGACTTTTCGATTATTAAGACCACTATCTGATCTGTAGCGGACTAAATATCTCTAGGCCTAGAACAGAGAAAGTGAAATCTGTCCAAAAAAAAAAAAAAAAGGAGGGTAGAAAATATCTTGGATGAGGAAGTTAGACAGAAGTAAATTGGTATGATTCGTGAGAAGTTCCGAACAGTGGACAGTAAGCAGGTTCAGGATGTAGAAAGAGAATAGGTGACATACAGGGATGATGTTCTGTATACAGCAAGAGAATGCCTGGGAACGACTGTGTGTAAAGATGGGAAAAAGCGAACATTTTGGTGGAATGATGAAGTGAGAGCAGTTTTTGAACGTAAAAAGAAGGCTTATCAGAAATGGCTCCAAACAGGGGCTGATGCAGACAATTTTTTTTATATAGATGAAAGAAACAGAGCGAAACAAATAGTTGCTGAATCCGAAAAGAAGTCGTTGGGAGATTTGGGTAATAACCAGGAAAGGCTAAGTCTAGTAATGAAGTACAGTAATGAAGAATTTTAGGAAGGGAGGGAAAAAATGAACAGTGGTTTGAGTAATTCAGGTGAACTCATAATAGATCCCAGGGAATCACTGGACAGGTGGAGGGAATATTTTGAAAATCTTCTCAACGTAAAAGGAAATCTTCCTGGTAGTGTCACGAACAACCGAGCTCATGGGGAGGAGGAAGTGGAAGAAAGTGGTAAATAAACTCCACTGTCATAAAGCAATAGGAACTGAAATTAGACCTGAAATGGTGAAGTATAGGGGGAAGGCAGGGATGAAATTGCTTCATAGAGTAATACGATTAGCATGGAGTGTTAGTGAGATACCTTCAGATTGGACAAAAGCGGTAATTGCACCTATCTATAAACAAGGGAACAGGAAGGATTGCAACAACTATCGAGGTATCTCATTGATTAGTATAACAGGCAAATTATTCACTGGCATCTTGGAAGAGAGGGTGCGATCAGTGGTTGAGAGGAAGTTGGATGAAAACCAGTGTGGTTTCAGACCACAGAGGGGCTGTCAGGGTCAAATTTCCAGTGTGCGCCAGGTAAATGAAAAATGCTACGAGAGGAATAGACAGTTACGTTTATATTTCGTAGATGTTGAGATGGCATATGGCAGGGTACCGAGGGAAAAGATGTTCGCCATATTGAGAGCGGGGGGGTGGGGTGGAAATTAATGTTAGATTTTTAAAATCAATCAAAGGTACTTATTTTATAATTGGGCTGCTGTGAGAATTGATGTCAGAATGAGTTTTTGGTTCGGGGTACGTACAAGGTTTAGACAAGGCTGCAATCTTTCACCTTTGCTGTTCGTAGTTTACAAGAATCGTCTGCTGAAAGGTATAAAATGGCAGGGAGTAATTCAATTAGGTGGAAATGTCGTAAGCAGTCTGATCTGTACTGACGACTTGGTCTTAATGGCAGATTGTGCCGAAAACATGCAGTCTAATACCTTAGAACTTAAAAAGAGTTGCAATGAGTACGGTATAAAAATTAGCCTTTCGAAGACTAAATTGATGCCATTAGGTAAGAAATCCAAGGGTATTGAATGTCAGATTGGTGACACAAAGCTGGAACAGGAAGATAATTACAAGCATTTAGGATGTGTGTCCTCCCAGGATGGTAATATAGTAAGTGAAATTGAATCAAGGTGCACTGAAGCTAATGCAGTGAGCTCGCAGTTGCGATCAACAGTATTCTGTAAGAAGGAAGTCAGTTCCTTACATCGGTCTGTTTTCAGACCACCTTTTGCTTTACGTGAGTGACAGATGGGTGGACTCAGGATATCTTATTCATAAGTTAGAAGTAAAAGACATGAAGATAGCGAGAATGATTGCTGGTACAAATATATGCGAACAATGGCAGGAAGGTACTCGTAATGAGGAGATAAAGGCTAAGTTAGGAATGAACTCGATGGATGAAGCTGTACGCATATAAATGCATATAAATTAAAAATCACCAAATAAACTGGGGGTTTACAGGAAGACCAGAATAGATTTTAAAAAATTTTCTCGTACACTACTGGTTAAATTTCAGCCAAGCTTAATATCTAGAGTTTACTCATCCAGGAGCAGACTCGGATATGCATATCATTAAAAAAATCATCGAATAGACTTAAACATAGATTCGGACCACTACCTCTCGGAGATCAAAGATTCCAACCAAACAAACCCAAACAAAGAATCAAGAGGAAGCTTAGAATTGATGCAGATACTCTGAAACAAAGCTAAGGGACATATTGTGAAAAATTGTCGAAGCTGAATATGAACAGCTGGGAAGAGATCAAAAACTCAATGTTTAAATCAGCTGAAGGTTTGGGGAATCCAGCGAGGAAACGAAAACACAGGTGGTGGAATGAAAAGTGTGATGAAGCTTTGGACAGAAGACTACAAGCATGGAATAGGTGGCATTCCAACAAAACCGATGAAAGATGGGAAACTTTCAGGGAAGAGAGGAAGAAAACAGCTAAGATCATACGATCAGAGAAAAGAAATTATGACAGAAGAAGGATGGATAAGATAGAAGATTATTTTCGAAAGAACAACACTCGAGCATTTTACAAAACCTTCAGAGAGGAACTACAGGGATAGGAGCCATCAAGTTTGTGTTTCAAGCGGGAGGACGGTAGTGTAGTAACGAACAACAAAGAAAATTGTCAATTTCTCGCAGATTACTTCAAAATGTTACTGAATTGTGCAGAACCTGTGGAAAGATTGGATACGAAAAATCTATCTCAGGATAACCAAGATTCCAAGCCACCGAGTCTAGAAGAGATCAAATAAATAATAAATGAGCTTAAAAACAACAGAGCACCAGGTGAAGATAGAATTATTGTAGAAATGTGGAAGTTCGGAGGAGAAACTGCAGCAAAAGCAATCCACGCCGTCATAGAAGGAATCTGGAGAGATGAAAAGATCCCCAGTGATTGGAAGTGTGCTCTTATACACCCACTTCACAAGAAAGGTCTCCGGACGAGCATAAATAACTATAGAGGCATCTCTTTACTCCCAATAACATATAAGATACTCTCTAAAGTACTATTGAGAAGAGTTGAAGAACAAGCAGACCATCTCATTGGTGAGTACCAAGCAGGTATTCGAGAAGGGAGATCATGCGCAGAAGAAATATTTAACCTGAAGAGCATTCTCAGAATAAGAGCTTTGAGAAGCCAGAACACCGTGGTAATATTTGTTGATTTTAAGACCGACACAGATAGGTCTTATGGCGACGAAGGGACAGGAAAGGGCTAGGAGTGGAAAGGAAAGCGGTCATGGCCTTAATTAAGGTACAGCCCCCGCGTTTGCCTGGTGTGAAAATGGGAAACCACGGAAAACCATATTCAGGGCTGCCGACAGTGGGGTTCGAACCTACTACCTCCCGAATACTGGATACTGGCCGCACTTAAGCGACTGCAGCTATCGAGCTTGGTGGAATTAATTTTTTTTTGCTAGTTGCTTTACGTCATACCGACACAGATAGGTCTTACAGAGACGATGGGATTGGAAAGGCCTAGAAATGGGAAGTAAGCGGCTGTGGCCTTAATTTAGGTACAGCCCCAGCATTTGCCTGGTGTGAAAATGGGAAACCAAGGAAAACCATCTTCAGGGCTGCCGACAGTGGAGTTCGAAACCACTATCTCCCGGATTTAAATTTTAAGCCTACCCCTAACCTACCATTTCATTCAGCGTGAATAAAATCATTTATAATCTAGATTATAGCGACTTATTCCCCGACTTTGCGTACCGATTTTCATTAAGATAGGACCACTGACAACATACATATTTGAGAATTCCATTGTAGGGCTTCCCCTAAACTATCATTTTTCTCAGCGTAAATACAATTATTTATGGCCTAAATTGTAGCGACTTATTCCTCGACTTCCCCTAGCAATTTTCGTTAAGATACGGCCACTAATAACAAATATTTGAGAATTAAATTTTAGGCCTTCCCCTAAACTACCATTTAACTCAGCGTGAGTAAAATTATTTAATATGCCCTAGATTATTGTGACATATTCCCCGACCTAGTATACGGATATTTATTAAGATATGACCACTAATAATATTAATATTTGAAAATTAAATCTTAGGCCTTCCCCTAAACTACCATTTCAGTCAGAGTGAATAAAATTATTTATAGCCTAGATTGTAGCGACTTACTACCCGACTTCGTATACCGATTTTCATTAAATTCTCTTCAGCCGTTTTCTCATGATGCGTGTACAGACAGACAGACAGACAGACAGACAGACAGACAGACAGACAGACAGACAGACAGACAGACAGACAGACAGACAGACAGACAGACAGACAGACAGACAGACAGACAGACATTACGGAAAAGTAAAAAAGTGCATTTCCTTGTTACTGTGGGCATGACTGATACAGAAATACCATCCTTTTTAAATTCTGAGCAATGTACAGACAAAACTCTTATCTATATAAATAAAATTGTTCGTGTCTGTTTGTTTGTCTGTTTGTTCCACCATCACGTCGAAACGGCTGGATAGATCTCAACCAAACTTCATATTTAGAGTATACTCATCACCGGGAAGGTTTCCATATGCATATCATTTTAAAATCTTTGAATACGCGGGGGGTTTATAGGAAAACCAGAATGGTTTTTCCACCATCACGTCGAAACGGCTGGATAGATCTCAACCAAATTTCATATTTAGAGTATACTCATCCCGGGGAAGGTTTCGATATGCATATCATTTTAAAATCTTTGAATACACGGGGCGTTTATAGGAAAACCAGAATGGTTTTTCCACCATCACGTCGAAACGGCTGGATAGAACTCAACCAAATTTCATATTTAGAGTATACTCCTCCCGGGGAAGGTTTCGATATGCATATCATTTTATCTTTGAATAAACGGGGGGCTTATAGGAAAACCAGAATGGTTTTTCCACCATCACGTCGAAACGGCTGGATAGATCTCAACCAAACTCCATATTTAGAGTATACTCCTCCCGGGGAAGGTTTCGATATGCATATCATTTTAAAATCTTTGAATACACGGGGGTTTATAGGAAAACCAGAATGGTTTTTCCACCATCACGTCGAAACGGCTGGATAGATCTCAACCAAATTTCATATTTACAGTATACTCATCCCGAGGAAGGTTTCGATATGCATATCATTTTAAAATCTTTGAATACACGGGGGGTTTATAGGAAAACCAGAATGGTTTTTCCACCATCACGTCGAAACGGCTGGATAGATCTCAACAAAACTTCATATTTAGAGTACAATCCTCCCGGGGAAGGTTTCGATATGCATATCATTTTAAAATCTTTGAATACACGGGGACTTATAGGAAAACCAGAATGGTTTTTCCACCATCACGTCGAAACGGCTGGATAGATCTCAACCAAACTCCATATTTAGAGTATACTCCTCCCGGGGAAGGATTCGATATGCATATCATTTTAAAATCTTTGAATACACGGGGGGTTTATAGGAAAACCAGAATGGTTTTTCCACCATCACGTCGAAACGGCTGGATAGATATCAACCAAATTTCATATTTACAGTACACTCATCCCGAGGAAGGTTTCGATATGCATATCATTTTAAAATCTTTGAATACACGGGGGGTTTATAGGAAAACCAGAATGGTTTTTCCACCATCACGTCGAAACGGCTGGATAGATCTCAACCAAATTTCATATTTAGAGTATACTCATCCCGGGGAAGGTTTCGGTATGCATATCATTTTAAAATCTTTGAATACACGGGGGTTTATAGGAAAACCAGAATGGTTCTTCCACCATCACGTCGAAACGGCTGGATAGATATCAACCAAAATTTCATATTTACAGTATACTCATCCCGGGGAAGGTTTCGGTATGCATATCATTTTAAAATCTTTGAATACACGGGGGGTTTATAGGAAAACCAGAATGGTTTTTCCACCATCACGTCGAAACGGCTGGATAGATCTCAACCAAATGTCATATTTAGAGTATACTCCTCCCGGGGAAGGTTTCGATATGCATATCATCTTAAAATCTTTGAATACACGGGGGGTTTATAGGAAAACCAGAATGGTTTTTCCACCATCACGTCGAAACGGCTGGATAGATCTCAACCAAATTTCATATTTACAGTATACTCATCCCGGAGAAGGTTTCGATATGCATATCATTTTAAAATCTTTGAATACACGGGGTTTTATAGGAAAACAAGAATGGTTTTTCCACCATCACGTCGAAACGGCTGGATAGAACTCAACCAAATTTCATATTTAGAGTATACTCATCCCGGGGAAGGTTTCGGTATGCATATCATTTTAAAATCTTTGAATACACGGGGGTTTATAGGAACACCAGAATGGTTTTTCCACCATCACGAAGAAACGGCTGGATAGATCTCAACCAAATTTCATATTTAGAGTATACTCATCCGGGGAAGGTTTCGATATGCATATCATTTTAAAATCTTTCAATACACGGGGGGTTTATAGGAAAACCAGAATGGTTTTTCCACCATCACGTCGAAACGGCTTGATAGATCTCAACCAAATTTCATATTTAGAGTATACTCCTCCCGGGGAAGGTTTCGATATGCATAATATTTTAAAGACTTTGAATACACGGGGGTTTATAGGAAAACCAGAATGGTTTTTCCACCATCACGTCGAAACGGCCGGATAGATCTCAACTAAACTCCATATTTAGAGTATACTCCTCCCGGGGAAGATTTCGATATGCATATCATTTTAAGGAAAACCCAGAATGGTGTTTCCACCATCACGTCGAAACGGCTGGATAGATCTCAACCAAATTTCATATTTAGAGTATACTCATCCCGGGGAAGGTTTTGATATGCATATCATTTTAAAATCTTTGAATCCACGGGGGGTTTATAGGAAAACCAGAATGGTTTTTCCACCATCACGTCGAAACGGCTGGATAGATCTCAACCAAATTTCATATTTACAGTATACCCAACCCGGGGAAGGTTTTGATATGCATATCATTTTAAAATCTTTCAATACACGGGGGTTTTATAGGAAAACCAGAATGGTTTTTC
Source organism: Anabrus simplex (assembly GCF_040414725.1). Taxonomy (NCBI): domain Eukaryota; kingdom Metazoa; phylum Arthropoda; class Insecta; order Orthoptera; family Tettigoniidae; genus Anabrus; species Anabrus simplex. The sequence continues at coordinate 1,533,420,811 of NC_090265.1, read as the reverse complement.
CACCATCACGTCGAAAGAGCTGGATAGATCTCAACCAAATTTCATATTTAGAGTATACTCCTCCCGTGGAAGGTCTCGATATGCATATCATTTTAAAATCTTTGAATACACGTTAGCTTATAGGAAAACCAGAATGGTTTTTCCACCATCACGTCGAAACGGCTGGATAGATCTCAACCACACTCCATATTTAGAGTATACTCCTCCCGGAGAAGGTTTCGATATGCATATCATTTTAAAATCATTGAATACACGGGGTTTATAGGAAAACCAGAATGGTGTTTCCACCATCACGTCGAAACGGCTGGATAGGTCTCAACCAAATTTCATATTTAGAGTATACTCATCCCGGGGAAGGTTTCGATATGCATATCATTTTAAAATCTTTGAATCCACGGGGGGTTTATAGGAAAACCAGAATGGTTTTTCCACCATCACGTCGAAACGGCTGGATAGATCTCAACCAAATTTCATATTTACAGTATACTCATCCCGGGGAAGGTTTCGATATGCATATCATTTTAAAATCTTTGAATACACGGGGGGTTTATAGGAAAACCAGAATGGTTTTTCCACCATCACGTCGAAACGGCTGGATAGATCTCAACCAAACATCATATTTAGAGTACACTACTCCCGGGGAAGGTTTCGATATGCATATCATTTTAAAATCTTTGAATACACGGGGGTGTTTATAGGAAAACCAGAATGGTTTTTCCACCATCACGTTGAAACGGCTAGATAGATCTCAACCAAATTTCATATTTAGAGTATACTCATCCCGGGAAAGGTTTCGATATGCATATCATTTTAAAATCTTTCAATACACGGGGGGTTTATAGGAAAACCAGAATGGTTTTTCCACCATCACGTCGAAACGGCTGGATAGATCTCAACCAAACTTCATATTTAGAGTATACTCCTCCCGGGGAAGGTTTCGATATGCATATCATTTTAAAATCTTTGAATACACGGGGGGTTTATAGGAAAACCAGAATGGTTTTTCACCATCATGTCGAAACGGCTGGATAGATCTCAACCAAACTTCATATTTAGAGAATACTCATCCCGGGGAAGGTTTCGATATGCATATCATTTTAAAATCTTTGAATACATAGGGGGTTTATAGGAAAACCAGAATGGTTTTTCCACCATCACGTCGAAACGGCTGGATAGATCTCAACCAAACTCCATATTTAGAGTATACTCCTCCCGGGGAAGGTTTCGGTATGCATATCATTTTAAAATCTTTGAATACACGGGGGGTTTATAGGAAAACCAGAATGGTTTTTCCACCATCACGTCGAAACGGCTGGATAGATCTCAACCAAATTACATATTTAGAGTATACTCCTCCCGGGGAAGGTTTCGATATGCATATCATTTTAAAATCTTTGAATACACGGGGGGTTTATAGGAAAACCAGAATGGTTTTTCCACCATCACGTCGAAACGGCTGGATAGATCTCAACAAAACTTCATATTTAGAGTACAATCCTCCCGGGGAAGGTTTCGATATGCATATCATTTTAAAATCTTTGAATACACGGGGGGCTTATAGGAAAACCAGAATGGTTTTTCCACCACCACGTCGAAACGGCTGGATAGATCTCAACCAAATTACATATTTAGAGTATACTCCTCCCGGGGAAGGTTTCGATATGCATATCATTTTAAATTCTTTGAATACACGGGGGGCTTATAGGAAAACCAGAATGGTTTTTCCACCATCACGTCGAAACGGCTGGATAGCTCTCAACCAAACTCCATATTTAGAGTATACTCCTCCCGGGGAAGGTTTCGGTATGCGTATCATTTTAAAATATTTGAATACACGTGGGTTTATAGGAAAACCAGAATGGTTTTTCCACCATCACGTCGAAACGGCTGGATAGATATCACCAAATTTCATATTTACAGTATACTCATCCCGAGGAAGGTTTCGATATGCATATCATTTTAAAATCTTTGAATACACGGGGTGTTTATAGGAAAACGAGAATGGTTTTTCCACCATCACGTAGAAACGGCTGGATAGATCTCAACCAAACTTCATATTTAGAGTACAATCCTCCCGGGGAAGGTTTCGATATGCATATCATTTTAAAATCTTTGAATACACGGGGTGCTTATAGGAAAACCAGAATGGTTTTTCCACCATCACGTCGAAACGGCCGGATAGATCTCAACTAAACTCCATATTTAGAGTATACTCCTCCCGGGGAAGATTTCGATATGCATATCATTTTAAGGAAAACCCAGAATGGTGTTTCCACCATCACGTCGAAACGGCTGGATAGATCTCAACCAAATTTCATATTTAGAGTATACTCTTCCCTGGGAAGGTTTCGATATGCATATCATTTTAAAATCTTTGAATCCACGGGGGGTTTATAGGAAAACCAGAATGGTTTTTCCACCATCACGTCGAAACGGCTGGATAGATCTCAACCAAATTTCATATTTACAGTATACCCATCCCGGGGAAGGTTTTGATATGCATATCATTTTAAAATCTTTCAATACACGGGGGTTTTATAGGAAAACCAGAATGGTTTTTCCACAATCACGTCGAAAGGGCTGGATAGATCTCAACCAAATTTCATACTTAGAGTATACTCCTCCCGTGGAAGGTCTCGATATGCATATCATTTTAAAATCTTTGAATACACGTTAGCTTATAGGGAAACCAGAATGGTTTTTCCACCATCACGTCGAAACGGCTGGATAGATCTCAACCAAACTCCATATTTAGAGTATACTCCTCCCGGGGAAGGTTTCGATATGCATATCATTTTAAAATCTTTGAATACACGGGGTTTATAGGAAAACCAGAATGGTGTTTCCACCATCACGTCGAAACGGCTGGATAGGTCTCAACCAAATTTCATATTTAGAGTATACTCATCCCGGGGAAGGTTTCGATATGCATATCATTTTAAAATCTTTGAATCCACGGGGGGTTTATAGGAAAACCAGAATGGTTTTTCCACCATCATGTCGAAACGGCTGGATAGATCTCAACCATACTTCATATTTAGAGTATACTCAACCCGGGGAAGGTTTCGATATGCATATCATTTTAAAATCTTTGAATACACGTTAGCTTATAGGAAAACCAGAATGGTTTTTCCACCATCATGTCGAAACGGCTGGATAGATCTCAACCAAACTTCATATTTAGAGTATACTCATCCCGGGGAAGGTTTCGATATGCATATCATTTTAAAATCTTTGAATACATAGGGGGTTTATAGGAAAACCAGAACGGTTTTTCCACCATCACGTCGAAACGGCTGGATAGATCTCAACCAACATTCATATTTAGAGTATAATCCTCCCGGGGAAGGTTTCGATATGCATATCATTTTAAAATCTTTGAATACACGGGTGTTTACAGGAAAACCAGAATGGTTTTTCCACCATCACGTCGAAACGGCTATATAGATCTCAACCAAATTACATATTTAGAGTATACTCCTCCCGGGGAAGGTTTCGATATGCATATCATTTTAAATTCTTTGAATACACGGGGGGCTTATAGGAAAACCAGAATGGTTTTTCCACCATCACGTCGAAACGGCTGGATAGCTCTCAACCAAACTCCATATTTAGAGTATACTCCTCCCGGGGAAGATTTCGATATGCGTATCATTTTAAAATCTTTGAATACACGGGGGTTTATAGGAAAACCAGAATTGTTTTTCCACCATCACGTCGAAACGGCTGGATAGATATCACCAAATTTCATATTTACAGTATACTCATCCCGAGGAAGGTTTCGATATGCATATCATTTTAAAATCTTTGAATACACGGGGTGTTTATAGGAAAACGAGAATGGTTTTTCCACCATCACGTAGAAACGGCTGGATAGATCTCAACCAAACTTCATATTTAGAGTACAATCCTCCCGGGGAAGGTTTCGATATGCATATCATTTTAAAATCTTTGAATTCACGGGGGGCTTATAGGAAAACCAGAATGGTTTTTCCACCATCACGTCGAAACGGCTGGATAGATCTCAACCAAACTCCATATTTAGAGTATACTCCTCCCGGGGAAGGTTTCGATATGCATATCATTTTAAAATCTTTGAATACACGGGGGGCTTATAGGAAAACCAGAATGGTTTTTCCACCATCACGTCGAAACGGCTGGATAGATCTGAACCAAACTCCATATTTAGAGTATACTCCTCCCGGGGAAGGTTTCGATATGCATATCATTTTAAAATCTTTGAATACACGGGTGTTTATAGGAAAACCAGAATGGTTTTTCCACCACCATGTCGAAACTGCTGGATAGATCTCAACCAAACTTCATATTTACAGTATACTCATCCCGGGGAAGGTTTCGATATGCATATCATTTTAAAATCTTTGAATACACGGGGGTTTATGGGAAAACCAGAATGGTTTTTCCACCTTCACGTCGAAACGGCTGGATAGATCTCAACCAAAATTCATATTTAGAGTATAATCCTCCCCGGGGAAGGTTTCGATATGCATATCATTTTATAATCGTTGAATACACGGGGGGTTTATAGGAAACCAGAATGGTTTTTCCACCATCACGTCGAAACGGCTTGATAGATCTCAACTAAACTTCATATTTAGAGTATACTCATCCCGGGGAAGGTTTCAATATGCATATCATTTTACGATCGTTGAATATACGGGGGTTTATAGGAAAACAATAATGGTTTTCCTCCATTTTCTCTTATACTATTGATTTTCTGTAAACTTTGTTTACCGTACGTGAAACGTCTCTTCATTATAAACAACTTTCGTTACGTTCATAATTTACCTTACTCTTTACATGACGGAGAAATTTACAATTTTCTGTTGGTACCATGCTCTGCATTGAGTGACCGACAGACCGACAACGAACCTACAGGTTACCATGGCAACGTCTCTGACTGCATGCCAGCAGGAAAGTAACGTATTGCCATTTTCCTCATCATGCTTTTAAATTCGTGGTTGTTCCTTGGGTAGAAGGCAAGAGAGGCGTCAATCGGCCTATCTGCGGGATATTGGCGGAATATCGTTGGATGTTATAACCGCCTTCGAATAGATTAAGAAATAACACCATTAGTCATCTTCTTATTATTTGTTTACCTAGGAATCAGTGGACCTAAATTTCTCCTCTGGTACCGTTTTATTATATCCATAACTCACACTTGCATAATTTATTGAGGGGCATTTGATTTTCCAATACATTAACTTGGCATTTACATATTTGTCGTTATCCGGCTGTCCTCAGTTATAATCCATTTTCTATTACTTTCAACTTTCTTAACTGTATTATTTTCTTCCTTAATTACGCCGTATGTACGCGAGTGCTACAAACTACTGGATGTGTTTCCACCAATACTCATATTTAGAATACACCTGTCCTTGGTAGGTTTTAGGGCAAATATTGTTTCTAAATCCCTGAACTGTCTGGGGGTTTATACGAAACCGAAACAGTGATTTTGCACGTCCACAAAATATACACAACCAACTTTAATTTAAATCTACCTGCCTTGGTAGAAATTAATTTCTAAACCTTTTTTCTCATGTGCATCATTTCGATACGAGGACTAATAAGGGAGATATCATTAACGGACCGTTTTTTTGTACAAGTCCCATCGGACTTAACTCACGAGCGGGTGCGTGTAAAGCGTATTCCTTACAACTTGAAAACTACTGAAGTCATTCGAAAAAAAATTCATATTTAACATCCACCTGTCCAAAGGTAGGTTTTAAACGTAAATAACATTTCATGTTCCGGAATGGACTGGCGGTTTATAGGAAACCGAAATGGTGATTTTATTCTTCCACAATATATACAGAACAAGACCAACCTGACTGGAAATCGACCAAACGTGATGGAATTCCACCTCTAAACCTTTTTTTCATGTGAATTTTTTCGTCAGGAGGATTAATAAGGGAGATATCATGAATGGTCAGTTTTGCAGGTTAAGTCCAGCGGACATAGCCAAAAAGGTGTTTTACATGGAGCAGATTCCTTATCTATATAAATCAAGTCGTAACGACTGTGTGCCTCTACACTGACTATTTTGGCGAAATTTTCGTACAGCTTTCCGTTTAAGGGGTAATAATGACCATCTGCATAATTTTTGGTTTAGTTTCCTGAAAGTCCTAATTTTTACCCGCCTCGCCCAAAATCAAGATTGCGGCATAATCTGCCAGAAGAAAAAGAAGATAATTGAAATTTGACAAAATTATACGTTTTAGCCTGTAACGAACGGAAAACATCCAAGATCATTAAATTTTACACTTTTTATCCCCGAAGAATATCGAAATATGCAGGCAATTTTAATGATGGTGCAGACCTTCGGAAATTCCTATCACATAACAGATTGCACAATCTCCGTTCAATTTGGAATGATCTACAACCTTGGTCTTATGACTTTTTGCCGTATCTGTATCCCTTTTACGTTTGATTTTTCTCTATTAATGGATGTTAAGTCAATTTGGAATATTCACATGCATAATTCATACCTTCGATTACTTAAATGAAATACAGAATCATCAAATTCTTCACGAAAATTGGCCCACCCAGTAGCCATATATGAGCCAAATGCTATGTATGTAGCTGTCACATAATTATCCGAAAAGTAATGTAATGTAAGATAATCTTACAAGAACGTTACCCTGTTCCATGTTTCTAACTCAATCTGACCCAAGAATAGATGACATATCATAGGACCAGCCATTTAGGCCACTAAATCCGGCGTGTCTTATGGTATAATCCTTTGTCGATATGACGTACGTTTAGTAGAAGTTAATCTGTAAATGAAGGTCTTCAATATTGTAAACACGCATATACTTTCGTATGTCGATCTATATATATTCACTGATGTCGATTTGTAGCGATCGAGAAAGGGTGGGTCTGCTATTGTAATCAGTACTCCCCACACCGAATTTGACTGGCAGTATGAAAGGGTTCCTTCTCCAACTCCTGTGTAACTGTCATTAGTAAGGAAGGTCTACAATTGTAATGAATAGTTCACTTCTCGATTTGACTTGCAGAAGGCAAGTGAGCATGCAGCTTTGTTTAAAACTCCCCTACCCGATTGTGTTTGGCAGTAGGCAAGGGTGCCCGCCATTATAAAGAAATGTCCTCATCTAAAATGTGTCGAATCCATCGTTTTCGGGTTCGCTGAGATGAAAGGTGATACTCCGGAATTTTCCAAGTCCAAATTCAGCCCCCTTTTTGGTGGGGGGCGAGGGGGGTCACATATAATCATATACGAAAATAGCGTCGAATCCATCGTTTTCGGATTCGCTGAGATGAATAGTGATACTCCGGAATTTTTCCAAGTCCAATTTCAGCCCCCTTTTGGGTGAGGGGCGAGGGGAGGGTGATATAAGAAAATTATCGAAAACAGTGTCGAATCCATCCTTTTCGGGGTCGCTGGGATGAATAGTGACACTTCGGATTTCTTTTGACAAAGCGCGTGGGGGTAAGACACCCCATGTACTCATAGGGGCGGGGGGGGACGCAAGGGGGTGATATAAAATATTCTAAAATAGTGTCGTATCCATACTTTTTATGGTCACTGAGGTGAATAGTGATATTCCAGAATTTTTCAAAGTTCGAGTTCTCCCCCTATTTGGGGAGTGGGTCGAGGGGGAAGTGATTTATCAAAATAACCTAACATGGTGTCGAATCCATCCTCTTCGGGGTCGCTGAGATGAATATTGACAATCCGGATTTCCTTTGACAAAATGCGTGGGGGTAAGACACCGCACGTACCCACTGAGGAGGGGGGGGGCGAGGGGGTGACATATGAAATATTCGAAGAAAGTGTCGAATCCATATTTTTCGTGGTCGCTGGGATGAATAGTGACATTGTGGAATTTTGTAAAGTTCATTTTTCAGCCCCCTTTGGGGTGGGGACGAGGGGGAAAGATATAAAAAAATTATCGAAAACAGTGTCGAATCCATACTTTTCGGGGTAGCTAAGATTAATAGTGACACTCCGGATTTTTTTAAGTCCAAGTTCAGCTCCCTTTGTGGTGGGGGCGAGGGGGAAGTGATATATCAAAATGACCGAGAATAGTGTCGAATCCATTCTTTTTGGGGTCGCTGAGATGAATAGTGACACTCCGGATTTCTCATGACAAACCGCGTGATGGGTAAGACCCCACGTACCCATTGAGGCGAAGGGGGGAGGTGAGTGAGGTATAAAATATTCGAAAACGTGTCGAATCCATACTCTTCGTGGTCGCTGAGAGGAAGTGTGACACTCTGGAATTTTTTAAAGTCCAAGTTCAGTCCTCTTTGGGGTGGGGGTGAGGGGGGGGGGGAGTAATATAAGAAATTTATCGAAAAATTGTCGAATCCATACTTTTCGGGGTCGCTAAGATTAATAGTGACACTCCGGATGTTTAAAGTCCACTTTTTGGGGTGGGGGCGAGGGGAGAGTGATATGTCAAAATGACAGAAAATAGTGTCGAATCCATCCTTTTCGGGGTCGCTGAGATGAATAGTGACACGCAGGATTTCTTTTGACAAACCGCGTGGGTGTAAGACACCCCATGTACCCATTGTTTCAAAGTCGAAGTTCAGCCCCCTTTGGGGTGGGGGCGAGAGGGGAGTGATATATCGAAATGATCGAAAATAATGTCGAACCCATACTCTTTTGGTCGCTGAGATGAATAGTGACACTCCGGATTTTTTGACAAACCGCGTTTGGGGTAAGACACTCGAAGTACCCTTAGAGGCGGGGGGGGGGGGGCGAGGGAATGACATTTAAAAATATTCGAAAATAGTGTCGAATCCATACTTTTCTAGGTCGCTGAGATGAATACTGACACTCCTGAATTTTTTAAAGTCCAAATTCAGTCCCCTTTGTGGTGGGGGCGAAGGGGAGTGAGGTATCAAAATAATCAAAAATAGTGTCGAATCCATCCTTTTAGGGGTCGCTGAGGTGAATAGTGATATTCCGGATTTCTTTTGATAAACCGCGTGGGGTAAGACACCCCATGTCCTTATAAGGGCAGTGGGGACGCAAGGGGGTGACATATAAAATATTCGAAAGTAGTGTCGAATTCATACTTTCTATGGTCGCTGAGATGAATGGTGACATCCGGAAATTTTTAGAGTCCAAGTTCTGCCTCCTTTGGGGTGGGGAGCGAGGGGGAGTGATATATCAAAATAATCGAAAACAGTGTCGAATCCATAATTTTATGGGTCGCTAAAATTATTATTATTTATTTTTTGGAATGAATCAAATACTTCCCAGTCAATTCTAGCTTCCACAATAACAAGCTTTTACTCGAATATTAAATAATCTAAAACTTGAAATCAGATACATCTAAATAACTCTAAAACTACATAATAGGTCGTAATATCAACATCTCAAAACTAAATCAATAAGCATCCACTTCACACTTAACTAACTGGTGATAAAAATACTAAAGGTAAACATTCAAAAACTACCCGGACAACGCCGGGTACTACAGCTAGTATAAACTAAAAGGACTATTCTTGGAATGTCTGATTTCCATTGTTACCAGAGATTAGTGAATGCTTCTCATAGTGAATGTACGTAAGAGAAAAGTGGCTGTTCGTTCACCGCAAGAACGACTTTCTGTAATAACAAACGAGTTTATGTGTGGAAAATATGAAATCCAAAATGTGTTGCAAGTCGTGACAGTTACTTAAAGGAATGGGAAGTAGATGGTAACAAAGACATTAAGTAAAGACGGAAGCAGCCTTACGAATACGTTTAATGGTTCAATGCAGCTCGTGCTAAGGGATTACCTGTAAGTGAATTAATCTTGCAAGAAAAAGCCATTAAATTTACCTCTGATCTAGGTGGGGTAAATTTCTACCTCTTGGATGCATATATTTCATCATCCGCCTATGAAGCGTAACCGTTTGTGTTATTAGCTGCCATTCTGGGGGGGCCCGGGTTCGATTCCCGGTACCGCCAGAAATTTAAGAATGGCAGGAGGGCTGGTACCGTATGTCGTTGAAATGGTTCATGCACCTCACCTCCATTGGGGGTGTGCCTGAAAAGAGCTGCACCACCTCGCGATGAGGACACGAGTTTGCTTTTTTATAGATTTTATCTTGCGAGTAGTTTACGGAGTATTGCGATGTAGTAATTTATTTAGCGTACGGCTAAAGGGAGTAGGGAGTGCCCGAGGATATGTTCGGCTTGCTTGGTGCAGGTTCTTCTACTTGACACCCATGCGCGACCTGTGCGTCTGTGTGTGGGATGATGATGAGGAAGGGAGAGTGTGAAACTAGGTGTCGAGGCATAGTCTACCCTTGTCAAATAACATCAAGGGGTCTACTTAAAACTTAACGTCCTCGTCCTCCCTTTTCTCCCTCCCATGAACCTGCTCCACTTGTTTTTTCCTATCCTCCCTACTCAAAATTTACCTTTCCCTGCCTTTCTCTTCTTGCTACTTCCACACTTTTCAGCAACAGTTCCCTGCTCCTCATCTTGCCTCTGTTGTTCTACCTCCAGTGACTCGTACCGATATTTCACAGACACCTGTTCTGAATTCTGATCCTGAATAGAGCTCTTAGCAAGCAATCTCCATCCCCTTAAGACATTAGACCTCCTGTCTTCAACAATTCCCCCCTTTCCTTTCCATCCCTCTTTTACACCTACTGTATTCTGTACATTGTTTGAAGGAGGCCTATCTTACTTCCTGTCTTCTGAGAGAATCCTAATTATCTTGGTCAAACTCTCCAACTCCTCCTTCATACCCCTCAACGCCTGGCCACACCCACAGCTCTTACACTTGCACTCCTTAGCCATTCTTTAGAGGAAAATGAAAGAAAAAGGAGTAATAAAATAACTTATACTGTGCAAAACAAAAAAATGAAAGGAAGGAAATATTGTCTAGGACAGTACATAAGGATCACACGACAATAAGGTAATTAATATACTGATACACTACAATACTATTTAGCCATACTGTATTTTATTCTACAACACCCTAACGGGACAAAAACTGCCATTAATTACTGAATACCGAAAGGAATACACAAGAATTACACAATTCTAAACTGCAGTTAAGCCTCCTCTAAATAATATAATAGAATTCTAGTAAGAGATTTTCTACTGATACTTCTACTATACTACACAAATATTTTACAATAATAGAATAGGATATTACAATACACTACATTAATGTTAAACTACGTTCAGACGTATCCTAATTACAATATGTTATTACTAAGCAGAAACAGAAATGAATATCCGTATTTAATCGCAGTACTCGGCAAGTTAGTTGCCAGCGTATCTACAAGTCGTTATTAAAATTAAGGACCAAAGGGACGTAAAATCTATTCGGTCTATATGATTCTTTTAACTGGATGAATGGCACTGCGGTAAGCACTCTTACATCTCTCTAATTCTAGACAGAGTGTAGTGAAAATGAGCGCGTAAACTGTTTCGTCTGTTTAACAATGCACAAATGCACAGCTATATAGTCATGAACATGTATTTCTTCAAGCTAACAGTGATTAATGTGCAACCATATGAAGTATGCTATTTCTGTTCCATTTCCTAAACCGCAATGGAATGTAGAGGAAAGCGCATTGCGACGATCAGCTTACTGTGGTTCTCAGTGCATTAGTGAAACGAAGAAGGAAGACTTGTCAAGATCTATGTCATAAGGATATTATACCAAACAGGTACCATTATTTTATGAAGGACTGGAAACGGGCGTCCTCCTTTTAGAATTCTTTAGAGACCCAGATAACCAGCCAGCAACATGAATCAGCTATTAGTTTACCAGCTCTGGGTGTCACACCACATTATGGATTGCTATCATTTTTCTCTTAGTTTCTTTACATTAATGAAGTACAATTGTGCGAGCGTATTTATTTAATCCTTAGTATATGTGTTGTCTTTCATGATTGTGTAAGACGGCGGAATCTAGGTTAAAATGATTTAAATATTTGTGGGTTCATATACAAATATTACAACATCTCTGCAGCCATTTTTAATTTTTATACCCAGCGGCATGTATCAGAGTCTTTGAAAACACGAATGTATCTATTTTAGACAGATAAAATCAATATTATTAATCTCAACAGTCTAATCTACAGTAATGATCCCTGCTAGAATGCATGAAACAGCTTAAGGTTGGACTTCACAGTGAGTGGTTAATGGTTCATTACAAGTAAGTCTGGAAATGTCATAAGGAGATCCATAAAACTGAGCAAGGCTAGAGTGGCAAAGGGATATGTTTTGTGAGGTACGTGAAGAGGCTTAAATTAGGGTAAAGTTCCAATATTTGGCACTCGTGAAAATGGGAAACCATGGAATAACATTTTCAAGGTTGCCGACGATGAGAATCGAAGTGACCATATCCCCAATGCAAACTCACAGCTACACAGTCCGTACCATGCTGCCAATAAATTCGAAATAAAACACGGGAATGAATGTCTTATATTCACATATAAAATCCTTTTTAAATGGCGTATGTGGTTTCATCGGCCAATATCCAGTTAAGTATTATATATCACATGATGATAATAAGTGACAAAACCACAAAGAGGCTTCGCCTTGTAGAGGAACAATCTCTCTAACAGCTGTAAGCCACTCATAGTAATTTCCTTATTGTGCTAGCACAAGAGAGAGAAGTTCCAGTCGCTATGACAACCACACATACGGGCCATGTATCATTCAGTCGGTAGCGAGGGGTAGGCAATATTGTCCCCCTCAGTTTCGCACTCGGACGTTAAAGAGGGGATTGGGCGTACACTCACAGGAAAGTGCCGTGACTTCTTCATATTATTAAGAGGTGGTCAACTATCATCCGTCATACACCACAGCGCTGATCTCCTAAGTGGTTATTTACTTGAGTCATAGCGTCTCTAACATTCTACTTCAAATATCTTCATGCGTAAAATTGTTTGAACCTTACGGATTAAGCCCCACAAACCTCTATTCTATAATAATAACTAGCAAATGTACCCGTCCTTCGCTACGGTATTCTACATTGTATACGGATATCGAAGAAAATTACTGTTCACGCAGTGAATACGATTTTTTTTAAATTGCGTTATCTAAGAAACAGCTTGAGGAGTTCTCCATACGTTGTCTCCAATGTAAAGTGCGTGTTGCGGACTTGTTATGACAAAGGCAGGCTCACTTGCCTACTGCCATTCACAATCGAGTTGGGAAGTTTTCATTATAATAGAATGCCTTCTTGTCTACGGTGCGTTCACAATCGCCCTAGGGAGTTTTCGTTACAATGACAGGCCTCGTTTCCTATTTCAAGACACAATCAGGATTTTCAAGAAAAATCCATGCTCACTTGCCTTCCGCCAGTCAAATCGGGAAGGGAATTAATCATTATAATGGTAGGCCCTCCTTACTAATGCCAGTTACGCAGGAGTTGGAGAAGGTGAGTATTGATTACAATAGCAGACGCCCTCCTGCTAACAGTCACTATCGATTTGTAAAGTATTAATTATAATGACAGACACACCCCTTCTAGGTCGCTACAAATCGATTTCAGTGAATATATATAGAACGACATACGAAAGTCTATGCATGTTTACATATTGCAGATCTTCATTTACAGATTAACTGCTGCTAAACGGTGCGTTATATTGACAAACGGATTGCACCATAAGACGCATCGCTTGGCGGCCTAATGGTTGATCCTATGACATTTTCTCGTATCTCCTCTATTTATGGGATTGCGTTATAAACTTTTAAATAGGGAGACATTTGGGTAAAGTTTTCACACACTGCATCACTTTCCCGATACTTCTGTGACAGCTAGAAATATATGGGTAATGCGAGGGCCAATGTTCGTGCCGAATTTGATGATTTCGTCTTTCTCACATGTGTATCAAACTATGAATTATACGTGTAAAAACGGCAAAATTTACGTACAATCGCGAAATACAGTCAAATCTATAGCATAAGGGATAGAAATACGACAAAAAGTCATAGGACCAAAGATGAAGTTCGCTCCAAATTGAAACGAGCATCATGTGACTTCCGTTTTATGATACTACTTACCGCTTTTCCACGAAATAATTCGAAACGAAGGTCTGCACCGTCATTACAAATTGCCCCCATATTTCGATATTTTTCGTGGGTAAAAAGTGAAAATATAAACATCTTGGAATTTTTCCGTCGATTACACGAGAAACCTACAATTTTGCCAAATTTCAATTTTCTAGCTCGTCTGGCAGATTGCGCCGACATCTTGATTTTGGCGAGAGGGGTAAAAATGAGGACTTTCAGGAAACGAAAGCTAAAATATATACAGACTAGCAAGATACCCGTGCTTCGCTACGGTATTACTGTATACTGAAATTTATAATTGAATGCTTATTGTTTTATATCTAATCCGCCGAAAGTCGCGCTCTGACTCGTTTTCTGAGAGAATCCGCCAAAATTCGCCATCTGACTCGTTTTCTAATAGATTACTGTGAGTTACCTCCCAGTTTTCAATCTTTCTTTCCAGCAATCGATTTCGTATTAACCGGTCTAGGTCCAGGTATTCCACCCGGTCAGTTGGGTCCATAAATCTTTGCCATGTTTTCCTATAAGCATTTTTAATGTGGATCAAATCCTTCAGGAGATCCGGCGTGGTGTCGTCTTGGGTGCCTTGGCGGTACTGAACCCGCGGCCGAACTGCATTCTTAGTCATTACCCGTCCAGGATCCATTTCCAGAGCGGCCCACACACTTGACGACGGTCCAGAATATTATTATTATTATTATTATTATTATTATTATTATTATTATTATTATTATAGATGTTCTGGACCCACAGCAAGATGTAAGACCGCTACTTAGCGGTAAATTACGTCTGGTGCCATTGTCATTGTTGACAATGTGACCAGCACCATTGTCGCGCGTAGGCAAGTGTGCGGGATTTCTGGCGATACGAATGACATACTTCCGTGCATTATTGACCTTATTATAGAGGTGAACAATTTGACGGTCAATCTCACTCCTGTCGTTTATTTCAAATGTGTTTAAATTTTTATTTATATGCCAGGTGAATCTACTGTAATCTAAGAACGTTCTCCGAAGGAAAATATGGCTCTTGAAAACGAACCCAGGAAAGATTAAAAATGATCGTTTTATGATCAGAATAAGTAGATCGAAAATCTACAGCCTGTTTCCAGTCATTCGACAGGGTCAGGAATGGAATGAATAAAGTGTGCCCGTCCTAGTCAGTCTGCGAACACGAGACACCCCAGGGGTGCTCAGTTCGGTGGCTGTAGGCTTATAAAATAAATGAATGTGGCTGGATTATCATAGGGTTCATCAAATAAGCACGTTCCAAGTATAGAACAAATGTGACACTTTTATTTAATTAAATGCAGTATTGGCCATCCTGAAATCTGTGATTATGATTATGATCGTTATGTTATGGAATTTAATATGGCTCTTGATGTAACAAACCTATGTGCAAACAAATGGGATGGTACACGACAGTTATTTCCCTAACATTCTAACAGAGTATTTACATTGTGAAAAAAAATTTTTTTATCGTCTTTAAAGTTATTAAGTTATTTGTTTAAAGTTGGATTAAAAATTTTCATTCAGAAAAAATGAGGTCTGGGCCAAGCCTTCATCGACAATCTGGAAAAAATGCAGTAATTGTAAGAACGAATATAATAAAGAAATATCCAAGATCCAAAAGTTAATACTCATAGCAAAAATAAAATTTACAGTCGTTGTCTTAACAATAAAATGAAAAGTTGAATTTGCCTTGGTTTTCTCTAAGTTAATCCGAGACGTCGGATATACCTGTTCACGTCATCTCACATCTCTTTTCGTGAGAATTTATACTGAACGTTAAGTATTTGACCAATAATTAAACAAAATAAAACGCCTCCTGGGCTTGCAAACGTAAGTAAATGGGGAGAATACCATCCATGTGGAAATCCTGTCCACTATCAATCGATAATATCAGTGTCACATATTTCAGAACAGAACACATAAAAAAATAATCCTCTAAATACTAACAAATAACTACTTCTACAGCTAACTACGGAAATTGTCAAGAAGACTGTAAGTACCAAGGAGAAAATATCTACACTATGTACATGTCGACGAGTGTCGATCAACCGTATTACTCTCCTGTTAACGAATTTATTGAGTTACAGCAAGATTGAGTTATCACATGAGAGCGAAAAATTGCATCAACGAATGAGCTGATATAGTCACGAATCAGATATTATTTAGATATTTCGTCGAAGACCTGTTCTTTAGACCTAAGGCCTTCTCGAACATTCATCTGTACCTTGAGCTTGAAATTACTGGATTACTTGAGAAAATTTGGGATATTCCCACGAATTAAAAAGTACATCGATTAACATGGACTTTCATTTGCTTCATCTGAAGACACTAACATTAGGCTACACTGCATTTATCGCGAATAATCCATTAACATGTGAAAAGCTCAGTTTCACGAAGATTTGTGTCATGCACAATTATTCCATATACTCTACACGTACAGTGTACCACAATGACGACCCTAACTTGTCGCATCCTAATCTCAAATATGTGTAGTCATGAAATATCAGGACCTACCAACGTCCTACAAATACATAATATCCACTTAAAAGTGTCTCGATGATTAATAACTCCAACTAATTATCACATGCTCCCAATGCACATGTTCACATTAAATTCGTACATAGAATTCGGACTCAATATCCCGATGACACGTTGTCTCAGACACGAGGTACAAGTAGAAGTTCCAATACAAGGAAAATATAGAAAATGTGGACGAAATATCCTACCATTAAATCCATCGGACATAAATTAATTCATATTCGTGACGAAATTTACTCAATAAGCAAAGATGGTGTCGATAACACATGGATAACTCTATCAGAACCCTCACTGTCAAATTCATGGCTACATGGTCATTAAGTAATCACATGTGTCAGTTTTACGACGTATTCGAGCAAATAAACAACCATAAAATGTGTCAAAATAGCTTACTAAGAAGAAAGAAAGAATAGAACAAACTACATAGAACAGATATAAATGAGACGTAATCGACTTAACTTATAGAGAAATCTTCATGTCTGGAAGTCTGGGTTCTCAATCAGCCATGCCAGGATGAAAGAATCTGCATCCCGACGCCGCCAACGATGGTCAAAGGTTTAGAACTTCATGGTGAAGCACTGGTAATCCATGATGTGAGATTCCGTCCTCTTCTGGAAATATTCACGTCCACGTCTTCCGCGTCCACTCGTAAGAAAGCTGAAACTTACACAAAATGCTTTAGAGTAGGCTCCAAACACACACGTAACTGTATTTTGGAAATGACACGTACTTAAGGGATTAATATCTGCACATTCGACGTCTGATCACAGCACTGTTCTAAATTGTATCCAATTTTCAGACGTGTAGAGCACAGGAGTGAAGCCAGTATTCACGACGTTCCACGCTGAGCGACTGAAGGTGATAGTCCAGGAACACGCCAGTGTGTGAGTGAGAATGAGTATTCGTATCACATGACTTAAATATCATGTCTGGTGCACATGCACGGAAGTAAAGTCAATTTAGACACTAAATTCTTCTACTGTACGAATCTACAACTTCATCACCATTTTAGCCACAAGGTCGTGTAAATTATTCCAAAATTTCAGTTTTTAATTTATATCCTCCATATGTGCTATTCTTTTATCCAGTTTATTTTAATTTAGTCCTTGAGCCTTCCGTAATTATGCACGTCGCCATCAAAGATATTACAAATATTTCATTCATATCGTTCCTCGCAATTACAGGTGACACGCGCTGGCCTCCTTCTTTCACTCGCCAACCTTCATTTTTTTATTTTTATTCCGTTAGCCAGCCGGCCGCTCTCTGCACAAAAAAACTCGTTCTCGCCCTTGTCCAAGGTCGCGCGCACCCCATCTCGCCGACAAGCGAACACAAGCCGCACCAACACCTGTTCACTCATTTGTGGCCTCACGGTCACAAAAGCCCCTATCTAGTGGCGATAATAGAAATTGTGCTGGCTGCCGAAGCCTGTCGCATTCCTCTGGGGCAATGATTAATGAAAGGCAAATAAAGTGAAATGATATTGGGCAGTGTTGCTGGAATGAATGATGAAGGAGTAAACCGGAGTATCCGGAGAAAGACCAGTCCCGCCTCCGTTTTGTCCAGCACGAATGTCACATGGAGTGACCGGACTTTGAACCGAACCCAGCTGTAAGAGGCCGGCGCGCTGCCACCTGAGCAACGGAGGCTACTTATAAGTACATTAAGAACAGTAAAATCAATTGGTCTCACCTCATTTTACACCCCACCGCCGTTAAGTTTATTTACCCCCCCCCAAAAAAAATTAAAAGAAGGCGTGTTTCTTTATGTTTAAAAGAGATTCCAAACACCAATGTTCACGTCTATTACCTTCAGTTTTGAGATATAATTATCCCCATAAGTTAATTCACTTTTTCCAATTTTCACGTCTGTAACAACTTTAGTTTTTATTAGATGTAAGTATTCTCATACAATTAAGTCAATTAAATTTTCAATTCTTTCACCTCCCCACCCCCCTTCATTGTATTTTCCGAGAATACGTGTTTCTTTACTTTTAGAGCAGATTTAAAATATGAATTTCACGTCTGTAACATCTTCATTTTTGAGATATCAGTAGCCTAATTAAAAGAATTCAACACCATTTTCAGTCATATTTACCCTCGCCCCCTACCACCCAAGTGGTATTTCCGAAAACTAAAAGTACACGTTTCTTCATACCATTTTTTACTTCTGTAACATGTTACGTTTTTTGAGATATACTGTAGAAATTCTCATTTTAAAATTTCACCCTCTTTTTAGTTCCCCTTAAATGGAGTTTCCAAAAACAAATCACCTACGTATCTTTATATTTAGAGGAGATCCCAAATACCACTTTTTCGTCTGTAACGTTTTACGTTTCTCATATATTCTGTAGATATAATCTTACAAAACATTCCCCCCAATTTGTCACTCCTGTTTAACCGCTATTAAAGGCATTCAACCCATTATTCACCCTTTTACACCCCTCCTATTGGGATTTACAGAAAACAAATATACGTGTTCCTTTATTTTTATAGGGGAATTTAAATATCAATATTTACATGTGCGACTTTTAAAGTCTTGAGATATAGAGACACTCATTTTAAAAATCCAACCCTTTTTCATCCCCCAGTATTTGGATTTTCCAAAAGCAAAAAAAAAAAAATGTTTTTTTTTAAAGGAGATCCCAAATACCAATTTTCAGATCTGTAATATCTTTAGTTTCTGAGATATAAGTATCCTCATTAAAAGCATTCAACCCCTTTTTCACCCCTTCTATTGGGATTTTCCGAAAACAAAATATACGTGTTTTTTAATTTTTAACGAGGATTCCAAATACCAATTTTTACATGTGTAAACTTTCAAAGTTTTGAGATATAAATAAACTCACTTTAAAAATTCACCCCCTTTTCACCCTCCCGTTAATTGGATTTTCCAAAAACAAAAAAATTCATGTTTCTTTAGTTTTAAAAGAGATCAAAAGTACCAATTTTCAGGTCTGTAATATCTTCAGGTTCTGAAATATAAGAATCCTCATTAAAGGCATTCAACTCCTTTTTCATAGTTTTTCACCCCTCCTATTGGGATTTTCTGAAAACAAAAAAATATGTGCTTCCTTATTTTTAAAGAAGATTCTAACTACCAAGTTTTACATCTGTAAACTTTTAAGGTTTTGTGATATAGAACCAGTTATTTTAAAATTTCACCCCCTTTTTACCCCCTTAGCAACAGAATATCCAAAAATCCTCTCTTAGCGAGCACCTACATCTTAATATGAATGTATCCCCAAAATTTCATTTCTTTATGTCCAGTAGTTTTGGCTCGGCGATGATAAATCGGTCAGTCAGTCAGTCAGTCAGTCAGTCAGTCAGTCAGTCAGTCAGTGTCAGTTAGTCAGTACAAGTTATCTATATATATATAAAATAGCTTGTCCTGACTGACTGATTCATCATCGCCGAGCCAAAACTACTGGACATAATGAAATGAAATTTTGGGGATACATTCATATGAAGATGTAGGTGCTCGCTAAGAGAGGTTTTTTGGATATTCCGTTGCTAAGGGGGTGAAAAGGGGGGGTGAAGTTTTAAAATGAGTGCTCCTATATCTCAAAACTTTAAAAGTTTACAAAAGTAAAAATTGGTATTTAGAATCTTCTTTGAAAATAAGGAAACACGTATTTTTTTGTTTTCAGAAAATCCCAATAGGAGGGGTGAAAAAGGGTGAAAATGGGGGAAAACGTGTTGAATGCCTTTAATCAGGATACCGGTACTTATATCTCAGAAACTGAAGATATTACAGACCTGAAAATTGGTACTTTTGATCTCTTTTAAAAATAAAGAAACACGTATTTTTTTGTTTTTGGAAAATCTAATTAATGGGAGGGTGAAAAGGGGGTGAATTTTTAAAATTAGTGAATCTATATCTCCAAACTTTTAAAGTTTGCAGACGTAAAAATTGGTATTTAGAATCTTCATTAAAAATAAAGAAACACGTTTTTTTTTGTTTTCGGAAAATCGCAATAGGAGGTGTGAAAAGGGGTAAAAAAGGGGTTGAATGCCTTTAATGAGGCTACTTATATCTCAGAAACTGAATATATTATAGACCTGAAAATTGGTGTTTGGGATCTCCTTTAAAAATAAAGAAACACGTATTTTTTTGTTTCTGGAAAACCCAATTAGGGGGGTAAAAAGGGGTACTATTTTAAAATGAGTGTATCTATATCTCAAAACTTTTAAAGGTTATAGGTGTAAAAATAGGTATTTAGAATCTCCATTAAAGATAAAGGAACACGTATATTTTGTTTTCGGAAAATCCTAATAGGAAGGGTGGAAAAGGTTGAAAAAGGGGTCGAATGCATTTCATGAGTCTACTTATATTTCAGAACCTGAAGATATTACAGACCTGAAAATTGGTGTTTGGGATCTCCTTTAAAAATAAATAAACACGTATTTTTTGTTTTGTGGAAAATACAATTAATGGGGGGTGAAAAGGGGGTGATTTTTTAAAATGAGTGTATCTATATCTCAAAACTTTTTAAGTTTATAGATGTAAAAATTGGTATTTAGAATCTCCTTAATAATAAAGAAACATGTATTCTTTTGTTTTAGGAAAATCCCAATAGGAAGGGTGTAAAAGGGTGAATAATGGGTCGAATGCCTTTCATGAGGATACTTATATTTCAGAACCTGAAGATATTACAGACCTGAAAATTGGTATTTTGGATCTACTTTAAAAGTAAAGAAACAGGTATTTTTTCGTTTTTGGAAAATCCAAATATTGGGGGGTGAAAACGGGGGTGAATTTTTTAAACTGAGTGTGTCTACATCTTAAAACTTTAAAATTTACAGATGTAAAAATTGGTGGTTAGAATCTCCTCTAAAAACAAAGGAACACGTATTTTTTTGTTTCCAGTAAGTCCTAATAGGAGGGGTGTAAAAGGGTGAAAAATGGGTTGAATGCCTTTAATGAGGATACACATATCTCAGAAACGAAAGATATTACAGAACTGATAATTCGCATATGTGATCTCCTTTAAAAATAAAGAAACACGTATTTTTTAGTTTTTGGAAAAGCCAATTAATGGCGGTTAAACAGGAGTGACAAATTGGGGTGAATTTTTTGAAAGACTATATCTACAGAATATCTTGGAATCGTAAAATGTTACAGACGTAAAAAGTGGGTGTAAATCTCCTGTAAATGTAAAGAAATATAGGTTATTTGTTTTTGGAAACTCTACTTAAAGGGAACCCAAAAGGGGTGAAATTTTAAAATGAGAATTTTTACGGATATCTAAAAAGCTTAACATGTTACAGAAGTGAAAAATGGTATTTTTATCTCTATTAAACATAAAGAAAAGTGTATTTTTAGTTTTCGGAAATACCACTTGGGTGGAGGGCGGAGGGGGGGGGGTAAAAGTGACTGAAAATGGTGATGAATTCTTTTAATTAGGCTACTGATATCTCAAAAATGAAGATGTTACAGATGTGAAATTTGATATTTGCAATCTGCTTTAAAAGTAAAGAAACACGTATTCTCGGAAAATCCAATGAAGGGGGCGGGGGGTGGGTGAAAGAATTGAAACATTAGTTGACTTAATTGTATGAGAATACATACATCTAATACTAAAGTTGTTACAGACGTGAAAATTCGTATTTGGATCTCCTTTAAAAACAAAGAAAAAGGCGTTTTGGTGGGGAAACTATCTTGGAGGGCGGGAGTGTAAAGGAGTTGAATTCCTTTCATGAGGACACATAAATCAAAAACTGAAGAAGTTAGAGTCGTGATAATTGGTATTTAGAAAATCCTTTACTATTAAAGAAAGAAGTATTTTTTTTTTTTTTGCGGGAAAATTCATTTAGGGGGAGGAGAGATTATTGTGAAATGAAGTGAAAAAAAGTAAATTATTTTTATGTGGATACTTATATCTCAAAACTGAAGTTAATAGACGTGAACATTGGTGTTTGGAATCTCCCTTAAACATAAAGAAACAAGCATCCTTTTAATTCTTCTTCGGGGGGGGGGGGGGCTGTAAATAAACTTAACGGCGGTGGGGTGTAGAAGGAGGTGAGACCAATTGATTTTATTGTTATTAATGTACTTATAAGGATCCTCCGTTGCTCAGGCGGCAGCGCGCCGGCCTCTCACAGCTAGGTTCCGTGGTTCAAATCCCGGTCACTCCATGTGGCATTCGTGCTGGACAAAACGGAGGCGGGACAGGTTTTTCTCCGGATACTCCGGTTTTCCCTGTCATCAGCCATTCCAGCAACACATAATAGTAATAATAATAATAATAATAATAATAATAATCCGGACCGTCGTCAAATTGCGGACCGCGATGGAAACGGCTCCTGGACGGGTAATGACTAAGAATGCAGTCCGGTCGCGGGTTCAGTGCCGCCAAGGCACCCAGTATGACAGCACGCCGGATCTCCTGAAGGATTATATCCGTATTAAAAATATTATAGGAAAAGATGGCAAAGATTTACGGACCCAACTGACCTGGAGGAATACCTGAGCCTAACCCGGGAAGTACGAAATCGATTGCTGGAAAGGAAGATTTAAAAATGGGAGGAAACCTGCCGTAAAATAATAGATCGGGAATTTTGGTGGATTCTCGCAGAGAACGAGTCAGATCCCGAATTTCGGCGGATTATATATCTAAAACAATAAGCATTCAATTATAAATTTCAGTATATACCGTAGCGAAGCACGGGTATCTTGCTAGTTTTATATATATATAGATTGACATTATTACACCTGAAACGGATAATTATGATAATTTCGCCACAATAGTCAATGTACAGTCACACGGTCATTACGATTTTCTTTATATAGAAAAGTATCATAATAAAAATCTTCAACCCCTTCATCACTTCTTTGCAATCCCCCCTTAAGTGGATTTTACGAAAACAAGAAAAGTGGTATTTATTTTTTTAATGATGATTCCAAATAGCAATTTTCATGTGTGTAACATATTCATTTTTTGAGATATCAGCATCCGAATAAAAATAATTCAACCCCATTTTCAGTCTTTTCAACTCCCACCCTTAAGTGTTTTTTCCGGAAACAAAAAATACGTGTTTCTTTATTTCTAAAAGAGATTAATAATACCAACTGTCACGTCTTTGAGATATAATGAAGATTTGCTCATTTTAAAAATTCGCTTCCATTTTCAATTCCTCTTAAGTGGATTTTCCGAAAACAAATTATGAGTGTTTCTTTAGTTTTACAGGAGATTCCAAATTCCAATTTGTTCGTCCATAGAATGTTACATTTTTAGATATACTGTTGATATGCTCATTTTAAAAATTCATCCATTTTTCACTCCTGTTCACCCTCCGCTAAGGGGATTTTCCGAAAACAAAAAAAACCAATAAGTTTTCTTCATTTTTAGAGATTTCAAATACCAATTTTCGTGACAGTAACATCTTCAGTTTTCGAGATATAAGTATTCTCATGAAGGATATTACGCCTTTGCTGGTAAGATGTAGTGTTTACAGTGCACTATGTCTTCTGGTACGGGCTATATCAAATTTGTTACTTTCATTGACCTGTCTCAGTCTCATCCTTGGCTTTGACAATATGAAAGTGACTGAAGTATGAGTGATGCTAGTAATACCATTCCTTATGTGCCAGGCCCTGTTATGAATGGTGTGAAAATATCGCTCATAGTGTTGGTTGGTGCATGCATTTCAGTGGGCTTGGCAGACTGATATGTTATAGCAGCGGCTGGCTCGGCGAGGAAAGCAACGGGAAACTACCTCACTCCTCATTTCCCTAGTACGCCTCTTCAGTGACGCCTAGGCTATTTATGATAGCTGTTGGCGGAGCTGCAGAGGATCAAACCAGCCTTCGGGCTGAATACCCAACATACATAAAGGATATGGACTATTCACCCACTTTTTCAATATTTTTCACCTCCCGTAAGGATATTTTTCGAAGAAACAAAACGTGGTCTTTTATTTTTAAAGTCAATTCCAAATACCAAATCTTACGCCTGTAAACTGTTAAGTTTTTCAGATATAGATGTACTCATTAAAACAGTTCACCCCCTTAGCGACGGAATATCCACAAATCCTCCCTATACTGTAATATAAAATATGAATCTTCAAAATTTCCTTGCTTTATGTCACGTAGATTTTGCTCGGCGTTTACAACAGCCAGTCAGAGTTAGCCTTTTGTATATATGGATAATAATAACAATAATAATAATAATAATAATAATAATAATAATAATAATAATAATTCTTTATATGTTTACCCTCCAGGGTCGGTATGGCTTTTAGTGCCGGCAGTGTCAGAGGACAAGTTAGGCTCACCAGATGCAGGTCTTTTGATTTGACTCCCGTAGGTGACCTGCGCTTCTTGATGAGGATGAATTGATGATGAAGACGACACATACACCCGGCCCCAGGGTCAACTAACCCAGGACCCCTGTAACTAAAGGCCAGCAAGCTAACCATTTAGCCATGGAACCGGGCATAATAATAATAATAATAATAATAATAATAATAATAATAATAATAACAATAATAATAATTCTTTATATGTTTACCCTCCAGGGTCGGTTTTTCTCTCGGACTCAGCGAGGGATCCAACCTCTACCGCCTCAAGGGCAGTGTCCTGGAGCTTCAGACTCTGGGTCGGGGTACAACTGGGGAGGATGACCAGTACCTCTCCCAGGCGGCCTCACCTGCTATGCTGAACAGGGGCCTTGCCGGGGGATGGGAAGATTTGGAAGGGATAGACAAGGAAGAGGGAAGGAGGCGGCCGTGGCCTTAAGTTAGGAACCATCCTGTCATTTTCCTGGAGGAGAAGTGGAAAACCACGGAAAACCACTTCCAAGATGGCTGAGGTGGGAATCGAACCCACTTCTACTCAGTTGACCGCCCGAGACTGAGTGGACCCCTTTCCAGCCATCGTACCACTTTTCAAATTTCGTTGCAGAGTCCGGATTCGAAACCGGGCGTCCGGGGGTGGCAGCTAATCACACTAACTACAACACCACAGAGGCGCGCAATAATAACACTAGTCAACGAAAATGACTTTCATGGATATCTTGGTATCCAATACGCGTTCTAAGCCAACTGAAATATGTTGATTCAAAATATACAAACCATTTGTCTCTGTCACCGCTCTTGAGGTTTGCATCAACCATTTACATATGTTTAACATTGTATCAAGGAAACCAACTCACAGACAGAAGTTTCTGCTATTGGCTTTACGTCGCACCGACACAGATAAGTCTTACGGCGACGATGGGACAGGAAAGGGCTAGGACTGGGAAGGAAGCGGCCGTGGCCTTAATTAAGGTACAGCCCCAGCATTTGCTTGGTGTGAAAATGGGAAACTACGGAAAACCATCTTCAGGGCCGTCGACAGTGTGGTTCGAACCCACTATCTCCCGAATACTGGATACTGGCCGCACTTAAGCGACTGCAGCTATCGAGCTCGGTGACAGAAGTTTCACTAGAGCACTGATTGCTAGCTAGTGTGCTAATGAACATGGTTTTAACTATTATTAGTGCAAACTGTGTCCGACTCGTTGGCTGAACGGTCAGCGTACTGGCCTTCGGTTCAGAGGGTCCCGGGTTCGATTCCAGGGCGGGTCGGGAATTTTAACCTTAATTGGTCAATTCCAATGGCACGGGGGCTGGGTGTATATGTTGTCTTCATCATCATTTCATCCTCATCACGACGCGCAGGTCGCCTACGGGAGTCAAATAGAAAGACCTGCATCTGGCGAGCCGAACCCGTCCTGGGATATCCCGGCACTAAAAACCATACGACATTTCATTTCATTTTAGTGCAAACTAGCAAATGTACCCGTGCTTCGCTACGGCATTCTACATTGTATACGTATTTTCCATAAATTACTGTAAAGGCAGTGAGTAAGATTATATTAAATTGCATCTACAAACGGACTTCACCATCAGACGCCTCGTTCAGTGTTCTACATGCTTGATCCCATGACATTTTCTCGTATCTCCTATTGTGCCCTTTTTGCATAATGGGTGCAATATATTTATGGGTTAGAATCAGTTAGTCATTGAATGGGGTGAAATTTGGTACAGTTTTCACATACTACTTTATTATTTTAATACTCATGTGACACTGGAATCATAACATTTCGCGAACATATGGCCTCTGGCCATGTCAATGTGCGTGCCCAATGTCCTGACTGCATATTTCCTATTGGTGTGCCAAACGCTAAGATATACATGTAAAAAGTACAAAATTAACTTGAAAGGGATATAAATACGGAAAAAGTCGTAGTACCAAAGTTTTAGATCTCTCCAAAATGAAAGGCGATTGTGCTTTCTGTTTTGTGATACGACTTATCTTTTAGACACCAATTATCGCGAAATGAACGTCTGCATCGTCGTTAAAATTGCATTTATATTTCGGTATTTTCAGGGGGTCAAAAGTTATACATTTGCATAGCTTAGAATATTTCCTCAAAGAAAATAGTGTCCAGGTTTCGGGATTAGCACTAGCATACATACGGAGTAATTAATGAAGAAAATAATACAGTTAAGAAAGTTGAAATTAATAGAAAATAGGATTATAACAGAGGACAGCAGGATGAGGACAAATAGGCCTATGTAAATACCAAGTGAATGCATTGGAAAATCAAATGCCCCTCGATAAATTATGCCGGTGTGAGTTATGGATATAAGAAGGCGGTAACAGAGGCGAAATTTAGGCGCAGGGATTCTTAGTTAAACAGATAAGAAGATGACTAATGGTGTTATTACTTAAGCTATTCGAGGACGGTTATAACCGCCAACGATATTCCGCCAATATTCCGCAGAATTGTCGATTGACGCCTCTATTGCTTTCTACCCTAGGAACAACCACGAATTTACAGGAATTATGACGAAAATGGCAATACGTTACTTCCCTGCTGGCAAGCAGCCAGAGAAGTTGCCATGGTAATCTGTAGGTTCGTTGTCGGTCGGTCATCAATTTACAGCGTGATGCCCGCAGAAGATAGTAATTTTCTCCGTCATTTGAAGAGTAAGATGAATTATGGACATAACAAAAGTTGTTTATAATGAAGAGAAGTTTCACATACAGTCCACGGGGTTTGCAGAAAATCAACAGTATGAGAGAAAATGGAGGAAAACTGTTCTGGTTTTCCTATAACCCCCCCCCCTCTATTCAAAGATTTTAAAATGATATACATATTAAAACCTTCCCCGGAATGAGTATACACTAAATATGACGTTTGGTTGAGATCTATCCAGCCGTTTCGCGGTGATGGTGGAACAGACAACAAACGGACAGACACGAAAAATAAAAAAACCACCGATTTGGTATTGAGTTGACAAAACGGATAAAAGTCTGAAAAATTGTCAAAACAAACGAAATTACAGGTAGCAGAACCCGGACAACTTTCTTTATATAGATGCACCACATGGTACATATTGGATTTGTCTGTTACATAGCCGCACACGTAGTAAAACAGATCTGGTGAATTTATGCAAGCTCTGAACCACATAATGTCCACTGTCACTGACAATAAAGAAAAAGCAAATGAAAATATTCGGCTTTGCAAGAAAAATAACGTAAAACTATGAAAATATTCTCGATGAGCCATGTTCCATGAAAAATAAAACTTTGACAGCACCTTCAAAATCTGACCTCATAAAAGCAAAACGGTTTTCAGATTTGAACTTATCATGAAAAACCGCACTGGAAACAGTAAACATCATGTCAGATATCTACCCCTTATAAATCAGCGTAATATATCTCGTCCATTATGAATCAGTAATCTCAATTTAATCGGCTCGCGCATTTATGGTTTCTAAGGACGAGGTCGGGTCTACAGCGTTCCAAACCTGCGGTACATATGCATTACTACGTAATTTTGTCTTCGAGAAACATTGTCTTATTGATCTAGAAGAATACGTTTCCAGAATATTACAGTCGGGTATAATAGCTGTGGTTCTCTCGTACGAGGCCGTCTTACGAAGATGTACACTAACGAAGAATACACCGCAATGGTACAAATAGTTGGCGAGACTGGTGGAAAACATTCTGCTGCACGAACACAGCCGGGAGTCGACGAAGAGAAAAAGAACGATAAAATCCCTGTATCTCTTACTGTTATATTAAGTAACCTGAAGTTGTGGGCCATGATCGGAGCCAAAGGCACGAATACGTCTCTCTTTGTTGACTTCTGCAGCAGGCTCAGGATCAACAAAGATGTCACCCATGCCGGTGCCCGCAGAGCATTGATGGGTCAGTCAGGATATTGAGACAGAGACAATAATAGGTTATCGTATTGTATTATTGAGCGTTCTTCTTCATTAATTTTCATAATGAACAAGGCGAGTGGATTCATGGTTGCATTAAGGATATAGTGGATCCGAACCCCACTGTCGACAGCCCTAGTGCTTTCCCATTTTCACACCAGAAAAATGTTGGGACTGTACTTTAATTAAGGCTAGAGTCGCTTCCTTCCCGCTCCTATCCCTTTCCTATCCCATCGTCACCATACGAACTACCTGTATAGGTGCGACGTTACCAATATCGAATTTCAGATGACGTGATTTCATTTCTTCTGGTACAAGACAATACTGTGAACGGCCAATTCAGTTTGTAGCCAATAATACTTACCTGATACCTAGCGTTTCTGAACAGAGATTACTAGTGCGCCGTTAGAACTGAATTCTATACGATACAGATCTCTAGATCTGAGTAGAATGTTGAGACGATTCTTCATTCTAGGCTAAACTGAGAAGGAAGAAGAACATTAACTGTGTTGCGACTGTAATCAACTGTAAGTTATTCCGAGGCTTAACTTATTACTTTTGTGAATAGTTTTGGAACTAGTGTGGTTTCCTATGATCATTTTCAAGTATACCTACGTTTTTCAGCCATCAACAGTAGTAGTTTTAGTGCCAACCTTAGGTCGTATAATTCTCAAGATATATTTAGTGTGTTGACCAGTAGAACACGAAAAAACAAAAAGAAAACCTTCGATGGTGATTGATGCTATCATTGTTTACCTTTCTTTACTGATTCATAATTATATCAGCTGTGTAAATCATACATCACTAGTATTTAAAAGGATTATCTGTGATCTGTAATACTTCATGAACATTGACTGATATTAATTAACTTCATTTGTATACTGTTTGATCCATGTGGGAAGTATTCTAATGCTTTAAAAATTAATATCGAAATTCTAAACGAATTTTTCTGTTTCAGTGATGTTGCAGTTCATGATTGTACAATTAATCAAAATGTAGCAAAGCCAAATGACACATGTGTCTAAAACCCCGTTTTACACGTTAAAAAATACTTTTTGTGAAATATAGCATGGTGAAATAAATATTCAGTAGAAACCTAAACCGATTTGTGAATGACTGTTTGGTTAGAATCCATGATTTTTAAGTGTCTACTTTTCAACAGCCTTCTCCCTCTTCTTCTTGGACCTTTCCCAGGTTCTTGGTGTAGGCAATTGGATGTGGATTTAACCCAGTTTAATGGCCGGTTGCCTTTACTCAAGACAACTTTGTATGGAGGGAAATATTCACTATTGCGTGTTTCTCTGGTGGTTGACAGTGTGACGTGATGTATGCAAATAATAAGGAGATGTGTATTATGAAGAACACAAATATCCACACCCCGAGCTGCAGAAATTAACCTCAAGCAGTTGAAATCCCCCACCCGGCCGAAAATTGAACCAGGCACCCTCTGAAGAGAAGGCTAGTAAGCTGACCATACGACCAAGGAGACGGACTGTCTTCATTTTAACAGCGACAAGTTGAAAAAAAGGTTTTCTACAATTTATGCTACCCGGACGTTCCACCCCATTGCTTTCACCCCAATATTAGTAGGCCCACAGTCATTTCGTCCCAGTATTTTCAACGGTTGTTTTTACCCGAAATTATTTACAAACTGCATTATATTTACCCACTGTTGTTTGTTATAATTGTTTCTAACGAAATATTAAACGCCACATTACATCAAATCTAAAAGAGATGGAATTTTTTTTTTCATATTATGAAACCCATACCATCGACTTTCTAAGACGTCAAAATTAACGCACTGGATATGCACTAGTAAACGTGATTGTAAGTCTCGTGCGAACACCAAAATAGGAACTAGTAACTAGGTGAAGATATGTGAGCATGAACATGCTCCAGATTAAGAATAAATTATTGTTCGCCAAGTAAAGCAAAATTTGAAGTGAGCGGCAAAAACTCATCCTGAGGTAGAACCTAGGAGTTTAGTGAGTAGGGAATTGCGAAAACTGCCATCAGATTCAGCTACTCTTGCAAGTCTCTCAGAAAGGTCACTTTGGAAAGACTTGTGAATCACATCTTCCTTCAAACCCAAAACCCTGTTGGAACTTTGCGAAATCTCACCTCGGTATACTGTGACTTCAAAGATGAGCGTTTTCCTTTATCTGATAATCTGGATGAAATTGAAGAATATGGTGTCAGGGTCGTTATTTTCACAACAAAGGAAAATTTAAATTGTCTTTCCAGGCTGGGCACATGGTTCATGGACGTGACGTATAACGTCGCCCCCAACATATATATGCACGTTTTTACACTTCACGGTCTGGTACATGAAATAGCTTTCCCTCTTGTGTATGCAATTATGAGAAGCAAGAAACAGGAGATCAATTAGTTTGATCTCTAAGAGGTAAAAGAGAATGGCACAGAAAGGAATACTTATCTTTCCGACCCGGAAACCATTGTGTCCGGTTTCGGAATTACACCATCTCCTGGCTCTGCGTGGCCTAGCTAAGCGGAGACGCTGCGTGGTGCGTCTGAAAAAAGCCGTCAAAAATATGTCAAACTAAAATGATCGTACGACATTGGCACAAGTTTTATAATACATCGTCGTGAATGAGAACTCAACAAGATAAAGAGGTAAAAATAACGGGTTTATTAACGAAAAACATAAAGATCAAATCAAAATAAAAGCACGTACATATCCTTTGCAAGGCTCAAACTGAATTTACAGATATATGGAAAATTACACAGCTTGAAACCATTAGTCATTAAAATG
The DNA here is from genome assembly GCF_040414725.1 of Anabrus simplex. Lineage (NCBI taxonomy): Eukaryota > Metazoa > Arthropoda > Insecta > Orthoptera > Tettigoniidae > Anabrus > Anabrus simplex. Next base: position 1,533,389,242 of record NC_090265.1, on the reverse strand, counting down.
CATGGCCTCACGTACCCGTGAGAAAAGAGTTCTAAGTAACATGGAACATATTGAATATACCTCGTCATGGTGAAGAACTCGATAACTATGATTGAAACGTTAGCCTGCTGGCTTCTATTTGATACCGTCTTTAGACAAGTGAAAAAATCATGATCGACTCGAATTATAAGGGTCTAAAGTCTAAAGTGTCTAATTACTCTAATTTACAGCTTAATCGGATACACACAGATATACACTTCCAAAATTACACTGACTCAACCGACGAGAATCGAACCCACCTCCAAAACAAAAACAGCCAGCGGGATAATATCCCCTTTAACGAACACATAAATTTGACATCCTAATCACAAGACATAAACAAGAACCAACAAATCACAAAAAAACATCTGTCTGCCTGTCTGTTAGGCCATCAGCCCAGAGGCTGGTTGGATCCTCAAATAGCACCACCAAAGGTTATGCGGTTATCAGGAAACCGCAAAAAAAAATGGCAGCACCAAAATGAGGCGTACTAGGCAAGACAAGGAGTGAGGTAGACAAAAACATTATACCTAAAAAAAGGTTAAATATTTACACTTGACTGGGTGGACATGAATCGATCACGGGATTTGTCGATCATCTGGTAGTCAGTAGGTTGCATTTCAACATACCAGCGTTGTTCCAGTCTTCATGTTTCCAAACATGAGATCAGCTGGCAACAAAGGGAGAAATACAATCCATGTTCAGTGGCCCAGGCGCCCTGCATTCCGTATTTTGCCCTCGACTGACGGGATTATGTGTACAACTGACCTTCAGTGGCCTCGCCCTCAATGGAGATACAAATAACATCGCTCTATACTTGGCAAGCTCGCTCGCCTACCGGAAAGAAATCTCGGTGCTCTGGTCGTCAAATAAATCATTCATTTCAACACATGGTCTGGGGTACACACTCTCACAGAACATGTACAACTCATTAAGTTAGCCACAATACTTTCTTCAATTCTAGGCCTACACACAATAATCAAGGCTCATCATGGCCTCATATTCAATAATCCCCGATCCAAAATCTGCGCACTAGTGATGGGACATTCGATTCATTTTACTGAATCGATTCATTTGATTCCGTTCAAGTTACTGAATCGATACAGTGATCCGATTCACGGCACATTAGTCACCGCTCCTACTGCATCTGTGTAGTATGTGCTGGTAAGACAGCAACAACAGCATTCAGTGCTCGCAGCTGCCATCTGATATTCATTATTATGAACTCCTTTCTTAGAAAAAAATGCTAGTCACTCTAATACATCGAAGGTTTCTGGAGACGCAGGGTGGGAAAGGTTAGGATTAGGAAGGTAGCAGCCATGACCTGAATTAAGGTGTGAAAATGGGGAAACGGCTGCCGACGGTGGGATTCGAACCCACAATCCCCCGAATGCAAGCACGCGATACTAACCGCACGACAACTCGCTCAGTCATTTTTGAAAATATGTATTTTTCTATCAGCTGAGGATTTTTTAAATCGTCATATTTTGTATAGGCTACCCGAAATGTACAGTAGCCCGCTGGTTTTCTGATTCAACATACAGTACTGTTGGTTTATTGCGTCTGTCCACATATGATTGAAATCTTGGGTAACGATGTGACATATGAACTGAGAGAATACTGAGCCGTTCTTCCCAATATAAAACAGGCACTTTTGAGTGGTCATGAGCATGACTCATAGTCATGGGGCAGGCTAGAGTCGAGTTTAATTTTTTTTTTTTTTTGCTAGGGGCTTTACGTCGCACCGACACAGATAGGTCTTATGGCGACGAAGGGATAGGAAAGGCCTAGGAGTTGGAAGGAAGCGGCCGTGGCCTTGATTAAGGTACAGCCCCAGCATTTGCCTGGTGTGAAAATGGGAAACCACGGAAAACCATCTTCAGGGCTGCCGATAGTGGGATAGTTTAATTATCGAATGTCAACTAAGTTATAATACTAAGATTCATTAAGCTAATAAATAGTATAACCTAATAGCCTACCTACTTACTATCTACTTCAGAATTATGTTTTGACAACCTTTTTAACACTGCAAATAAATTCATCTATTATTTAAACCTCCCTGTTAGAAGAGGACGAGAATGCAAATGGGTATTATTTTCAAATGAGCTGAGCTCGAGAGTCCATTATAGCATACGATTCTTTCAGTTACTATGGCTTACTGTCTCGCTGCAGCGGAAGCTCGGCTCTCCGCCAGTGTCCAGTAAGCCGATAAGGAGCCGTGTGTACCTTGTGTCTCACTGAGCCACACTCGATGACGATTCTTTCGATGTGCCATGATTCACTGTCTCGCTGCAGAGGAAGCTCGGCTCCCCGTCAACGTCCAGTGAGTGCGCCACTCAGCACTCTCCGCTGGGAGTAAGCTGAATCGTGTGCCGTGAGCTCGCCGTTCCTGTGAATCGATTCCCTCGGACACTTGAATGAATCGATACACTGCTTCGAATCATGCATTCATTAACCAACACTACTGCGCACGGTTAGGGTTCGCCTGCCACTCTCTTAGGATGACCATACTAAATCCAACGTTGAAAGTAAGCTCTCTACATTTATCCTGCCAGCTGTAATACATGCATCACCTCTACTCATGCACATCTTAATTCTCAATTTGATCTACTATTTTCTCTAGATTTCCCTTCGATTCTCGTGAGGCACAATGCCCTCCAGTTTACTGTGATGATATTAACAATGCACAAGTTTGGATGTCCGAAATACATTTTTGAAGTAATCTGGAAAATACCTAATAAAATAAATCCTATGCAACCTTCGCATTCATTCTAACCAACCAGTAATAAAGTAAGGGTAAATAAAATTTACACAGCCACAAACGTATTTTTTGGATATAATGAGCAAAATGCAAAAGCCTCTCTGGCTAATATCTAGCTACTTACAATGGCGCTAATCCGAATCCAATCACTACATTTCATGCCAGTATGAGTCGGTCAAATGCATTTTTCACTCCAGAAGCCATCTGCGACGCCCTCTTAGCCGCTATATATTTGAGCCTAGTACATGACAGCGTCGCTGTCGACCGATTTCGATGTCGTCGTGTCGACTCTTCTTGGGTCCATGATGCGTCGTCTTCTTTCTGGAGCCATTGATAGCTCACTGGAATTTTGTAACGCAGGTTAATATCGGAACTCTTCACTGCTTAGCTTTCATCCGAAATACACGTTTGCCACATTAGTCCGGTCAACCAATAGCAACTTAATTATGGGATATCTCCCCGTTATGTTTCAGTCTTTCTCAGCAGTATCCCCGATTACCGCACTGGAATTTGTATTACGGACTCTGTATAATTTACAGTAGTACAGTTAATACTAGCCAGCCCCGTGGTGTAGGGGTAGCGTGCCTGCCTCTTGCCCGGAGGCCCCGGGTTCGATTTCCGGCCAGGTCAGGGATTTTTACCTGGATCTGAGGGCTGGTTCGAGGACCACTCAGCCTACGTGATTAGAATTGAGGAGCTATCTGACGGTGAGATAGCAGCCCCGGTCTAGAAAGCCAAGAATAACGGCCGAGAGGATTCGTCGTGCTGACCACACGGCACCTCGTAATCTGCAGGCCTTCGGACTGAGCAGCGGTCGCTTCGTAGGCCAAGGCCCTTTCAAGGGCTGTAGTGCCATGGGGTTTACAGTTAACACTGGACGTATGAGCTAAACTGAAAATACAAGACACTCTTGCATCACTGCCTGATGTCCGGCTCCATGGCTAAATGGTTATAGCGTGCTGGCCTTTGGTCACAGGGGTCCCGGGTTCGATTCTTGGCGGATTAACCATAATTGGTTAATTCAGCCGACACGTGGGCTGGGTGTATGTGTCGTCTTCATCATCATATCATCTTCATAACAACGCGCAGGTCGCCTACGGGTCTCAAATCAGAAGACTTGCATCTGGCGAGCCGAACATGTCCTCGGACACTCCCGGCACTAAAAGCCATTCGCCATTATTTTCATTTACTGCCTGATAAAAATCATTGTATCTCGCGAAGGACACGCACGGTATGAATATCAATAACACATTGGAGAGTGGTTGCTTTTTTTTTAATATTACGGGAGGCCCCCGTAGCCCGCTCCCCCGCCGTGACCATCGACTCAATCTACATGGCCTCCGACATGCTATTAATTTCTAAGAAAGAGATAGCAGGAAAGAGTGGGAAGTGATACAAGGAGTATCTCCCGGTTTCCGAGTTAGACTCGCTACCACGGCAAGAGTTTGTGTTGGTTAGGTAGTGTTAAGGTGTGGTATTGAAGGGTCGGGGGGAAACCACACAGGCAGAAAGTAAAGAGCATAGATGTAAAACCTGACATCTTGCGATAGCACATGCAACGACGTGGGCTGGAAAGGTTCAGTGGTAGTGTTAGTTGAGAAGAGATATCATGCACCTGCCATGATCCTTCGTCTCGCCATTCCATCTGCCAGGGGATCAGTCCGTCTGGGCACTGCCGTGACTAGCGCGGGCCTTGCCGGTTGCGGAGATGCGTCAAGTACCACTAGGACCCACAGCACAGCACCACCTCCTTGGGGTCCCTCGTATCCAGTCTCCGATCCCGGAGAATGCGGCCGAGCCCACCGGGGTGGGTTCCTCCTGGAAGGGGGTGGGTCATGACGCCGGGCCTCTTTCCTCTCTGCCCGCGCCATGGCCCGGTAGACTGGGCAACTGAGATGGGAGTCCGGGTGGCCCCCCGCGCAGTTGGCGCACACCGGCGCCTCCTTAAGTGTTGCGCAGGCAGTGTAGTGGTGATCAGCCCCACAACGGTTGCACCTCACTTGAAGCCACACCTCCCCTGCCGGTGGCCCCACCTCAAACAGCGGAAACACTGCAAGAGCTGTTGAGTGGGACGTTTCAATCTCACCTGGTAGCCGCTACCCGCTGAAGTCCTCTCCTGATTGGCTCCTCGCTCGGCTGCTGTCTTGGGAGCAGTCCTGGGTTGCGGCTGGGCGGCCCTCCCCTGGTGGGCCAGCGTCTTCTTCCTCTTGGTCCTGGGGCGGCGTCTTCTTCCAGGGGATCTCTTCTCGGCAGGGGAAGAGGCCTCTTCCTGGTGGCCCTACTCCTGGCCTGGTGATCCTGGGGTAGCGGGTGGTTCCACTGCCTCGCCATCTTCTTCCTTCTCCTGGCTGGCGGCGGTGGCGTCGGTCGGTGCTAACACTCGACTGTGTTCCCTGTCCTGTGGGGCGCACGTCGATGTATGCACCTCGACAGTCACACTGGCAGGCTTGGCCTGGACAGCAGCCTCTAAACGCCAGGGGGCGTCCTCCTCCACTGATGCGCTTTCCTGGTTCGCGCCCGGATAACAGGCCCTTCCTCGTAGGCCTGCATCTGCGTAAACTTCGCCCTGACAGACGGTCGACGATCCTGGTTGGCGGCCTTGTTGTTTTGCATGTACTTCGTAAAGTACAGCGGTCCAACTTGGGGCGCGCCGTCGCGGCACTCGGAAGCGCCGCCGTCGTCATCTTCGGTCCTTGGCTCCGTCTGGATGGCTGCCTCCTGGTAGCCTGTGACGTCCAGGTTCTCCCTGAGTCCTGGTAGTCGGACCACTTGGTGCTGCTGGGACGCCAGCTCCTCGTAGCTCATGAGGCTGGTTGCATCCCTATGGCGGATGATGACCGCGCAGCCAGGGATCGCCTAGCTGATGATCTCGAAGAGCGACTCTCCGATGAACTGCGCAATCGCTTTAAGGAGATCGATTATGTAAATTGTCTCCTCGTAGGTGTGCTTCCCCCACCGGTTGTACACCAACAGCGCCTGGCGTCGAAAATCGGGGGCTTCCGCGGCGATGAGCGTCGCTTGTAATTTCGCTAAGGCTCTCCTGCAGTCGTAGTCGGCCGGTCTCGCTGGAACAGATAGCTTCTCCATCCTGGTCCTCCTGAAAAGGAATCCTGAAAGAGAACATTAAGCGAGCACTGAAAAGTGCTCAGTTCTGACAAATACTCTTTCGAAATTGTACTAACAAGTACAGCTACCGGACTAGCACTTAAAAAGTACAGACCACCTGGCGAGGAGAGGGACAGCGGAGCGAGAGACACGTACGTTTTCTCGCTAGCACAGTCAAGCTCGTCCTCGAGAGTGGTTGCATTTACACTTTCCCTTATATAGTCTGAGGAGACCAACGCGCCAGTAGTGATTCTCCGTCCAACAAGAAGTTTCTTTTGTATTCGGCCAGCTACCTCGCAACGGGTATTTCAAATACGTTAGAAATAAACAAAACAAACACAGTTACATCGTTTTAATGGCCCATTCTACTCCAATAATATCAACAGGAACTGTCCTCATCATCATTTGTGGGATATGGCTCTGTAACGTACTGTATATGCGGGATCGACTTGAAATGATTTCAGACATGGATATTTTGTTTTAGGGGATACCCTGACCTTGCTCGGTGGTTCCCCGATTTGAAATATCTCGCTCTGTCTCTTAGAGACTGTTTGCTGACTCTCCCTTCTCCTCGCGTACCCAAGCCATCGACGGGGTTTACACCAGTGAAAGTACGGCATCCTGCCTTGGTTCATCTGAGGGAAACGCGCCGCACCCTGCTTGCTACGTTTTCCACACTTTTATACCCAGTGTTCCTAAACTCGTTCCTTAGCGCTAAATTCAAAATGGTCCACCGTGTTAATTCAATTCATTTGGACCGTGATATGATACGGTTCATCCTCTTGTGAATGCAATTATGTGAAACAAGAAACAGGAGATCTGTGAGTTTTGGTTTATAAGAGGTAAAAGAGAATAGCAGAAGAAGGAATATTTATCTTTCCGAGCCGGAAACCATTGTGGCATGTTTCGAACTGGACATAATAAACACACATCGCACGTTATTTCCCGATTTAACACCGCGACTTTGCTTCTTCCAGCCAGGGCAGGGTATGTGGAGACAAGTATAGAGCCGATCGAGAAAACCGAAGTAAATCCATTATTAAGCTTTTGATTGATATTCTATACGACAAGTTGCCGGAAGAAGTAGTTGAGCTGGTTAAGTACTTCGATCCCACGTATATCCATGGGTGGTCCAAGCGCAGACAAGATCAGAGAAAGGGCCGAGTTCGCACTCAACCACCTCGCTATGACAAAATATGTGGAATCATTTTTATTCCGCACAGTATGGCGAACAGAGCACTAGCAGCCCAACTGAAGATTGGCGCAATTGGTTTCAGTACAAGACAATTAATAACCACCTCACGTTCTACCATCTTACTCGCGAAATTCTTAGCGAACTAGTGTACAAGACGACGTCGAGCGCATGATTGCAGAAGTTGAGGCTGGAAATAAGCTAAAAGGGGGCTAACGTAAGAAATATGCAAAAGTGACCGAGAGATTGATGACAGTTTCGATTCGATATGAAGACTCCGATCAGGAAGATCGTATCCTGGACTATCTCGTAATTTGTGGGCGTCTATTCACACTGTCATTGGATAAAATTTCATAGAGTATTAACCTATTTTCCATAGATCTGTAAAGGTTTTATGTTCCAATTGCCAGCGAACAACGTAAGTTGTACGCCGTCACTTTAAAACACCGCAAAATAAAGTGGACATGATTATGGATGTGGTGTTGCAATACTGGGTGAAAAGTGGGTGAAACGTTTGGGAAAAACAAGGGTGAAACATCTGGGGTGAAAAACATCTGAGAACAATGACTATGGAGCGACGATGGGTGAAACGTCCGGTTTAAAACGGACAAGGGCGAACAGTTATCGGGGTGAAAATGATAGGATGAAACGTCTAAGGACCTAATTTATATTATAAATGAAAAAATTAACCTGCTGTCAGTTACGAACTAACTTCAGCTGATGGACGTTTTAAGTTCGGTTAATTTACTTTCTCATTACACTCCTCCAGGGTTGATTTTGCCCTCGGGCTCAGCGAGAGATCCCACCTCTACCGCCTCAAGCGCAGTTTCTTGGAGCGTGAGACTTTGGGTCTGGAGATAAAACTGGAAAGGAGGACCAGTACCTCGGTGGCCTCACGAGCTATGCTGAACAGGGGCCTTGTTCGCGGAAGGGAAGATTGGAAGGGATAGACAAGGAAGAGGGAAGGAAGCGGCCGTGGCCTTTAGTTGCATACCATCCCGGCATTTGCGTGGAAGAGAAGGAGGAAACCAAGAAAAATCACTTCGAGGATGGCTGAGGTGGGAATCGTACTCACCTCTACTCAGTTGACCTCCCGAGGCTGAGTGGTCCCGTTACAGCCCTCGTACCACTTTTCAAATTTCGTGGCTAAGCGGGTCTCGGGGGATAGCAGCTAATTATTCTGATCATTATACCACAGAGGCGGACAGTTTCAGTACTATGTTAGTTTTACTATTGTTGACCTCGAGATTTCTTTGTTCAGAGATTCTTCCTCCGTTGCCTTGGAAACACGTTACAATTTTATCAGTAGGCACTATACTTCAGATTTTTGCCTCATACTTTATTTTCATGTCGGATTAGGTACATAGCAGACGAAATGCAGTTCAGTTCAATTTAAGTCTGATTGCTTATTTTTGGGAACATCATGGAGAAATGGTTCTACTGAATTTCTTGAAACTTGGTATATAAGTTCAGGGATATCCGTAGAGTGCACTTGGCTATGCATTGTTTGATTAGTGTACAGTGGCGTACCAATATTCATGTCGCGGATTGACATTGGTTACATCAACATCGAAATATCTATGTATTCTTTGTATTTGTATAGTTGCCCTTTTTACTCTGTGACGTATATGTATTGTTGATAATAATAAACGTGATATTGTGAACACGACGGTGAAATCCTCTTATAATTCAGTAGTTACGATTTATAACACAAAATCTTGGTGCCGAAACCTCCGGGAATATTACGAGTTCAACGCGACACGAGAGAACAGAAGAGGATTTTCACACCACGGACACGTATGTTGAGCGACTTAAATCTCGACATAGGTTATCTACGCATCTCTGAGGAGGAGAAAGGATCACCAACGCAGAACTAGCTACAACTTCAAACCAACAGATAAGACGAAACACAATTGCAGTATACGTAGTGTTGACCGTAGATTGGTAATTTTTTTCTGAACATTTAATGCATAGAAGTTTGAAGGAATTTCAATATTACTCGTAACAAGAAATATAACCCCACCTACATCAAAATATCCGTAATGGCTTCCATTCCAAAGAGATCTATGCATGCAACACTCGGGTAGAACACTAGCGCCGTCTGTTGTAAAAAGGGAGTAACTAAGCTATGATCTTTAACTTTTAATAAGACATCTCTGGCAACCATTCATTGACAATAGTGTATGACGTAACGTTGAGCCGCGCAATCATTTCACATGTTTATTTTTTTTGTCTGAATATTTCAAGGAGTAATAGTTTTCAGATCAGTGAAGAATTAATTTACTAGTAGGAGACATTATGGAAGGCAGTACAGCGAATCAGCTCACGAAATTGAAACGTAGACGAGTAACTCAACGTTCGAACACTACGCGTTTTATTAATCAGATTCATTCGTTCAATCAATCCACGGACTTAGATGAAATAGAACATATCCGCGAGCGTCTACAGGAAACGTTAGCGTCCTTAAATGCGTTAAATGACAGTATCCAAGATTTACTCGATGACGCGGAGTACGAAGACGACGTGGCAGCCTGTGAAGAATATCTGGACAACTCCAAACGGGCGATTAGAAAGGCCACGGGCCTCATACAACAGAAAAGCGCGAGGAATGAGGCCGACTCTGCCACTACGTATCCGAGTGTCCTTGCTCAACCCACGACTACAGCGGAGATAAAGCTTCCTACCATTAAACTGCAGTCATTCTCAGGGAACGTAGAAGAATGGCCGGGATTCTGGGAGCAGTTCGAGTCCTCCATTGACAAAAATCCGTCGGTGTCCGTCGTAAACAAACACGTATTTCTCCGTGGGTACTTAGAGGGAGAACCAAGGCGTCTTGTAGACGGTATATCTATAACAGCAGACACATATGAACAAACTAAACAAATTCTGATAGCACGATATGGTGATAAGAACTGGATTATTCAGTCTCACCTCGATTACTTGGAAAATCTCGAAGTTGCAGTCTCGGAGGCCCCCGAAGTATTAAACACGACCTACATTGAATGCCATCGCCGGATACAAGCATTGAGAGCACTAGGGGAAGACGTCGACGCATATGGTCGAATTTTAGCACCCAAACTATTACGAGCCTTTCCAGAGGACATCTGTCGCCGTTGGCTCGTCCACTCTAAAAGACTAGGCATACAAGAAGGGGACACTATCCGACTAATGGCGTTCCTTAACGAAGAAGTGGAAGGAGCTCTTAACGCTCAAAAGATACGGGGTGACGCCCCATTAACGACCTCTTCAATACCCACAGCAGCCACTCTTCACGTAAACACAAAACCAAACAAACAAAAGGGGAAGCAGACACCTCGACCAGACCCGTTCTGTGTGTACTGCGAAAACCGAGGTCACTGGGGTCAGGACTGTCAACAGATGAAGGATCCCCAGGTGAGAGTCGAGAGACTGAAAGCCACAAACCGGTGCTTTCTTTGCCTACGCCGTGGGCACAACAAGACACAGTGTTTTAAGAAGGGGAAGGCATCCTGCAACAAATGTCGAGGGTCACACCATGTATCCATTTGTACCGAGGGCAGCAGTCAACACACTTCCGTGGGCAAGATAGGGGTCATCACGTCCGATTTCACACATCTGCAAACGGCCCGTGTATGGATCAAGGGGCCGACAGGGCGAAAAAGACTAACTCGTTGTATCCTGGATGCAGGGAGTCAATCGAGCTTCATCCACAATTCTCTGATTGATGCGTTGCAGCTTAATGTTACTGATCGCAAGACTCTTGAGATAAGCACGTTTGAATCACCCTCCAATATGTATATTAGACGGAAGGTTTGTTTCGACATTATGGGCTACTCAACCAGAGCTCAAGTATCGATTACCGCCTTTGAAAGTCACAGCTCTTACACCTTTCAACCAACTGCACCCCAAGACATAACCGCGCTAGCATCGCTAAGGAAGATGAAGCTGGCTGATCCGAGTGACGACCTTGACAAAGATCTTCCGATCGAGGTACTTATAGGTGCGGATTCATACTGGAAGATAGTAACAATGAAGGAACCTATCCGAGTAACAACATCACTGGTTCTTCTTCCTACTATCTTCGGTTACGTTCTCAGCGGAAGTAGATCTGGCACTACGATCAACCAAATAATGGTCCATCATGTCTCACTCACAACGGATCAGATAACTGATGAAAGCGTGCGACGGTTCTGGGACTTAGAAACTATTGGAATTGTGGATAACCAAGAGCGGAAATTATCCATTAAAGAAAACACTATTTTTCAAGAGTTTCGCGACTCTTACCGCATCGAACATGGACGGAGAGTTGTATCATTACCTCGAAAGGTGGGCATTCCCTTAACTGACAATCGCACCACCGCTGAAAAACGATTCTCCCTGTTAGAGGCTAAACTGCAGAAAAACAAAGACTTGGAACACATCTACTACAATCACATGTGGGACTACATAAGGCAGGAGCACGTGGAAGTTGCACCCGAGGACGTCACTCCTTATAATGTTTACTATATGCCACACCACATTGTAAAGAAACAAAGGGGTGACATCACAAAGTACAGAATTGTCTTCGACGCGTCGTCACATGAACCAGACTTGCCTTCACTGAACGACACACTGGAAATAGGTCCTAACTTGCTCCCTGAAATATTGGGAACCCTGCTACGTTTCAGGAGCTATCCGAAGGCTATCGCGTGTGATGGTCACCAAGCATTTTTGCAGTTAGCGTTAGACGAAAACGACAGAGACCTCACGCGGTTCCTGTGGTATCGCACCGAGAATACAGGAGATGATGCGTACAATTTCACTGACGAGGTCATAGCCTACCGTTTCAAACGTTTGCCATTTGGACTTGCTTCGAGCCCATTTCTTCTGTCCGCTAGTCTTAGGGAACTGGCAACACTGCGTCAAGATAATTATCCATTTGCGTCGAGACTTCTCGATAAATCAACATTTATGGATGACTTTATAACAAGTGTTGCAGACGACATCCTCGCGATGAGGTTGTATAACGAACTCACCAACCTTTTGATGGAGATCAAACTCCCACTCCGTAAGTGGGCTACCAATTCACTGACCTTGAAGGAAGCCTTGCGCAACGAGGGGGTGGAAATGAGATCCGTAACGAGTGTGCTGGGTATCGATTGGGATACCTCTGAAGACATCATTTCGACCGACAAGGGGGAAATAGCAAGAGACCTGGTGGACAAACCAGGGACGAAGAGGAACATTCTATGCGCCACTGCCAGATTCTATGACCCTCTCGGACTTTTCGCACCTGTGGGGATCGTAGCAAAACTTATATTCCAAGACACGTGGCTCCGAGGCCTATCATGGGAGGAAGTTCTTCCATCAGATCTTGCACGTAACTGGTATTTGTGGACTTCTAAACTTCAGCACCTATCAACCATATCCGTTCCCAGGTGGGTAGGCATTACAGGACCAGTACCAGGTCTTCTGCGATGCTTCGGAGAGAGCATACGGAGCTGTCGTCTACACGAAGTCAACGCTTAACGACACTCCGGTCACAAAACTCGTCTGCAGCAAAAACAGACTAGCACCCGTGAAGAAGTTAACTCTACCAAGACTAGAGCTGCTAGCCGCACTTGCTGGTACACGCCTTCTTCACTATTTCTGCCAAGAGACTGGCTGTGACATCAAGAAGGCTCAGCTGTGGAGCGATTCTACTGTTGCACTTGGATGGATTCGCAACGATCCGAATAAGTGGAAGACCTTTGTCTGCAACCGCGTGACAGAAATACATAATCACGTAAACCCCAGTCAATGGAGACACTGTCCTGGAGATCAGAACCCTGCAGATCACCTCACTCGAGGAGTATACGCAGATCAGCTAGCCTCCTTAGAAACATGGTGGCACGGTCCTCGCTGGCTCATCAAAGACAGAGGCGCATGGCCACGTGACCCAACACCCACCTGCACGCAGTTACCAGAAGCCAGGAAGACGCAACAAGTTCTCACGATCACTATAGCGGAACCCCTACTGGATATCTCGAGGTATAGCTCATACTGGAAATTGCTACATGTCACAGCTTGGGTACTTCGTTTCGTCAGTATGTTGAGCAAGAACACAAAACACCCCAATGCACTAACGGCTGAAGAGCTACGTGCGTCACGCACATGCTGGATCAAAAGGGTTCAAGAGGAACGGTTCACTATTGAACTAGCTGCATTGCGAAATGGTGAACAATTACCAGGCACTTCTCAGATTGCTAGATTTAACCCATTTCTACATGAAGGTATCATCCGACTTGGTGGCAGACTACAATTCTCAAATTTGTCTCAAACTGAGAAACACCCAACAATTCTGGACCGCCGTCACAGGTTCACCGAGTTAATCATTCAAGAGACCCACATCAAACTTCACCATCTTGGAGTACGCATAGTACTGGCAGAACTACGTGAAGAATTCTGGATTCTGCGAGCTCGACAAATAACTAAGAAGATTCTGCATTCTTGTCTACCGTGCAAATTAGCGCACAGCAGCAGACCAGTGGTGATTGAGGCGCCATTACCAGCAGACCGCCTACAGTTGACACAACCCTTCTCTGTGATTGGGATCGACTTCGCTGGACCCCTGTACGTTAGATGTGGCAGCAATGTTAACAAATCGTACATCATTCTTTTCACTTGTGCCACCACCCGTGCTATCCATCTCGAGCTATCTACGGATATGTCTACGGATAGATTCTTGATGGCCATGCAGAGGTTTGTCAGCAGACGAGGTGTGCCGCACACCATATATTCTGACAACGCTCAGACCTTCCTCACTGCTCATAACGAACTTATAGAACTCAATAAGATTATGACAGACACCAAGGTGCACCACCACTGTGCTCACAATGGTATTCGTTGGAAGTTTATCGCACCAAGGGCGGCTTGGTGGGGAGGCTTTTGGGAGAGAATGGTTGGCTCTGTAAAAAGATGTCTAAGAAAGGTACTCGGCCATTCCCAGCTGAACGAAGAAAGTCTCAATACAGTATTGACAAGTGTTGAAGCCACCCTCAATAGCAGGCCAATCACCCAGGCCACAGACACGGGAGATCTCCTGACACCATCCCATTTTTTAGTTGGAAGAAAACTAACGTCCATCCCAGAAGGGCCAGAACCGAGCACGAGGAAAAATCTCGTAAAGGAATACAGATTACAACAAAAGGTCTTGGGGGACTTTTTACGGCGCTGGAAAAAGGAGTATCTGCTTCAACTGAGAAGTCACCATGAGGTCAAAAATCAAAAGACCAATACACATTTGCCCAAGATCGGAGACATCGTCCTCCTCCAAGAAGACGTCAGACCTCGCCACATGTGGAAGAAAGCGAGGATAGAAGAGATGCGCCCAGGAAGATACGGACATGCAAGAACGGTCGTTCTGCGGCAGCCTGACAACACGCTCATTACTCGGCCAGTGCAGCTGGTCATCCCTTTGGAGATAGACCAGGGTGGGGAGGATGTCGCGGATTGACATTGGTTACGTCAACATCGAAATATCTATGTATTCTTTGTATTTGTATAGTTGCCCTTTTTACTCTGTGACGTATATGTATTGTTGATAATAATAAACGTGATATTGTGAACACGACGGTGAAATCCTCTTATAATTCAGTAGTTACGATTTATAACAATTCAAGGGAACAAAACAGGATATATACATTTCCTACGTTATTATTAGCTGCACCAAAAAGCTCTACTTTGTAAATGTTGTGTAAAATATGTCTGATCTTTTATGTTCGATGCAGTTCTACTTCGTGAAGAGTAATAACGAGGCTATTCGCAATTATTACATTTCTTACAAATTTCCAAATATTTCCAGAAATAGTTTTTTCCACCTAAAATCAAAAGTTATGGAAACTACAATTTCCGATCATTTATGCCCCATTCATTTTACCGCACGGGCTAAGATAATTGAGATATTTACGAATTTAGTTTTTTATTGCTAGGCTAATCAATTTCGAACATCGCTGACATGGAAATATTGTTCAGTCTTCGTGGTAACGGGTTGAAAGGCGAGGATGATCGTAGTTATTATCGTGATTGTTTTTATAACGCACAAAACTCCGTGAACATCAGCCCATGTTCATCGTGAAGATTTTATCGACATGAGAAGGAAAGTGAGCCGTGATTAGCGTAGTGCCTTTATTTTTCCACCCGAATGGCTGAGGTTCGAATCCCTGTCGATTCAGAATAGGAATTTTCACCTGAAAAATTACTGGTTTTCAGAAAGGGCATTCGTCTTTAAAATCCCGGCCGAAACAATTAAAAATGTCAGGGTGCCTACAGCGACTCCAGAAATTAACTAGGTGAAGGAATGAGGAGGAAGCGCGGAGAAAAATACTACGAGAAGAGGAAGTAACCATGGTAGGTGAAAATAAGAGAATTCCCTTGACCTAGAACGAACTAATATCGGTGAGCCGGATGAAAATTAATGCGGTGGCCTACCGTGTCCTACGCCCATAATACTGTTCAACAATAATATTACAATGACTGTTGTTAAATTAAATTTATTCACTCTCATCGGCTTTCACTCATCTGATAAAACCATCTGTATTGAATTGCATTACGGTCTTAATGCATCCATTTTCCGCATTTTGTAGTTATGGTCATTGACCATCATATTTGATCCCTTAAAACTACAACTGTCATTATCAACGTCATTATCAAATTGACTTTGTCTTTCAGATAAGCCACTCATAAATAATTCTTCGTGTTTAATGAAGGATTGAAGGAAAGGAAATTGTACAGGTATATATATATATATTTGCTATTTGCTTTACGTCGCACTGACACAGATAGGTCTTATGGCGACGATGGGATAAGAAAGGCCTAGGAGTTGGAAGGAAGCAGCCGTAGCCTTAATTATGGTACAGCCCCGGCATTTTCCTGGTGTGAAAATGGGAAACCACGGAAAACCATCTTCAAGGCTGCCGACAGTGGGACTCGAACCTATTATCTCCCGATTACTGGATACTGGCCGCACTTAAGCGACTGCAACTATCGAGCTCGGTAGGTATAA
The DNA here is from genome assembly GCF_040414725.1 of Anabrus simplex. NCBI lineage: Eukaryota > Metazoa > Arthropoda > Insecta > Orthoptera > Tettigoniidae > Anabrus > Anabrus simplex. The sequence continues at coordinate 1,533,373,165 of NC_090265.1, read as the reverse complement.
TCTATAGGCAAAGTACATTCCGAGTATCTGCCTTTTACTGCTTGTGAAACGATTACCATTTCAAGGATGTTCGATTGTTGGATTAGAGCCTATTTATCTCTTGACATTTTGGATAATGGATGGTGAGAGCGACTTGTAAAGCAAGCGTGCAATCCTCGTCATTATTTGGAAGAGAATTGTTAAAAGAGGTATAAATATAATATATTTGCGTCCCACAATTAATAATAATAATAATAATAATAATAATAATAATAATAATAATAATAATAATAATAATAATAATAATAATAATTAAAAAAAAATGGCAGTCAGCACAACGTAGATGTCGAAAAACAATATTTGGAATACCACTTGCCACTTCGGTAACGTCGCGTGCATGTTCAATAAACATTCCCCTCTTGACAGCTGCCACAGCCTGAGATATGAGAGCGAATCTGTTGTGAAATATTTCAAAGTAGCTATTTGTTTGAAACTGTTGTTTGTTGCTTTTGGGAATCGAGGCCTTACCTCTCACAAAATATGACGTACGATAATCGCACAATGCGTTATCAAATCCATCAAATAAGAATGAATGATTTTAACAGATTATTTTGAATGAAGTTAACTGAGTTAGAATTATTACAATGTGAAAACTGGTGTGAAGAAGATAATAAGTGAAAGTGAATTCTGGCTTATAATAGAAGGATGAGTGTTAAGATTTATGATCTGGTATAATGTAGATCAATGCAAGTTCTTAAATATACAAGCAATCCATTTTTTAGTTTTACATAACTGTTGATTTCATGTTCATAGCCAAAAGGTCTTCAGCTTAACATGGAATCAAAACTACAGGGACATGAATGTTATTTCAGATATCACTGATAAAATAATCGAGTTGCGAACCACGGCTGCCTTGGTGAGAAGCTAGTGACGATGCCACTCAACAATCAAGCCTCCCGTGTTCCTAAAATATACTATGCAAAGCGAAACAATGGAAACCCTTCACTGTCGATGACAGTAGATGTAAATCTTATGTGTGATAAAGGGTAGTGGTTTAGGTTGCACTCTTCTAAAGTTCCAAATTCTTTGCAATTATTTCAGAAAAATCTAGGTAAACAACAGATAGGAAATCTGCTACCAGGGTGACTGCCCTAAATTCAGATCAGTGATGATTGATTGATTGATTGATTGATTGATTGATTGATTGATTGATTGATTGATTGATTAATTGATTGATTGATTGATTGATTGATTGATTGATTGATTGATTGATTGATTCATTGATTGATTGTGACTAAAGTGGCTATATTACTGAATGAAAGTCATTTATCCAATGTACAATATACGTTCTTAAAGTTATGGAGTGAATGCCAATTAGCCAGATATCTTCTCAAAGCACAATCAAGAAGGCATTAGCCAATTTCTCTTCGACAGAATTGAAGATAAGAGCTTAAACATTTCATAACAGTCATTTCCTTCCAAATATTGCTTCCCCTGACAGTTGTTTTGACCCTCAATACCGTTGTTGCCAACGCGTCGGAAATTTTTGAACTTATTTTTTCTGGCGTTTATAGACGTAATAGTTATATATTGAACAAAATATGTACTGTATACATTAATTACATTTAATTGAAATTATTATCACCAATAATTTAGTGAACTGCAAAACCTTAGTGGTTTCCAATAGTGGTATCCTTCCTAAATGACTGAACTGGCGCTGAAGCCCTCATAGTGCAGTTCCAGTGTTAGTAGGTCATTCCACGTTAGGAAAACAGTATTGCTCATATGACAACAAGGTTTCCATATCAAACAGCACTGCTCAATAGCATCACAGGAGAATGGCAGCACATAGCTCACTCTTTAATTTCAAGATAAAAGGGGGGGGGGGGGAGAAACTAAGCTGAAATTTATTTTTTATGAAATCTAGAGTACAGGGCATTGAGAAAGCGGGGGGGGGGCGCTTATTTAGGTTTTATCAGAAACTAGGGTAAACTTATGCACATACAATACATCATCATTGAAGTTTAAAGCAAATTGGGAGAGAAAATAGACAACAGATGATTTTTATTGGCTTCGGGGCATTTCATAAATTTGCTCAGGCAACGCCTACTACTGTGCCGTCGTATCACCCGACGAAAACAAAGGTAAAAATTATACAGGCTTGCAGAAAAATAGTGGAAAAAATGCGATTAAGAAAGAACTAAATAACAAAATCAAGCGCACAAAAAAATCATGGCGAATTCCTGTATCTGTTCAATTCTTGCCGTGATGTATCACTGCACACCACAGCACCAAAAGCTTCCGTTAGTAACTGCTGTACAGTACGAGAATATTGGAACACGTACACATGCACAAAAAATTGATGGTTTCCGTTTAACAGTGATAAGCTTACGGCTATTCACAGCGTTAACGGATTACGCGGTACATGCACCCAGAGCAACTCAGAAGGAAAATGAAGGAAGGCAACAAACCGATGGCTGTCTCCCCCATTGTGCTTCCTCCCTGCAAATATTTTCACGAAGAAGTGTATGTTAAGTAACTATTTTAATAACACATGGACAAAATATTGCCTCATTCTTTTTCTTTCTTTCGTAACACAATATCATCATCATCATCATCATCTGTTTACCCTCCAGGTTCGGCTTTTCCCTCGGACTCGGCGAGGGATCCCACCTCTACCGCCTCAAGGGCAGTGTCCTGGAGCTTCAGACTCTTGGTCGGGGGATACAACTGGGGAGAATGACCAGTACCTCGCCCAGGCGGCCTCACCTGCTATGCTGAACAGGGGCCTTGTGGAGGGATGGAAAGATTGGAAGGGATAGACAAGGAGGAGGGAAGGAAGCGGCCGTGGCCTTAAGTTAGGTACCATCCCGGCATTCGCCTGGAGGAGAAGTGGGAAACCACGGAAAACCACTTCGAGGATGGCTGAGGTGGGAATCGAACCCACCTCTACTCAGTTGACCTCCCGAGGCTGAGTGGACCCCGTTCCAGCCCTCGTACCACTTTTCAAATTTTCGTAAATTTTCATAACACAGTATAAAGTACATTATAATATCTCTTAATCAGGAGGTGGTGGTGGTGGTGATTATTGTTTTAAGAGGAGGTACAACTAGGCAACCATCCTCTATTTAACACTAATCAGAGGGAAAAATGGAAGGGATCCGACACTTCGAAATATGAAGATATCGGCTATAGGAAGATAAGGGCCACGAAGGGTGTGAAAATGAAAGACTCCCTAGCCCTCGCAAACCTAATAGCGTCGGGGTCGGAAAAGAACAAGAGTTGACTAAGGGAGGTCGGATAGGATAGATGAAAGTGAGGAGCCTGGTACAAGTAAGTGGAAGCAATGCCAGGACTCAGCTAAGGGCCCCGTGGTCGGCAACCCACGCTCCAAAGTTCAGAGCCCCTGGGGGTTAATCACGATGAATTACGGGTGTCCAAGAGGAGGTGTGTTCACTCCTTGTAGGTCCATAAGAACAATACTGTTTTCTTAACATGGAAAGATCTGCAGGATGTTTCCAGGTAAATAAATGAACTGTAAAACAGTTTATGAAACATAACGACACCGTGATCCTCACAACAAGCAAGCTAAATCCAAAAAAATACGAAGAAAACATGACTATGAAATGAAGTATCCACGAACAAGATTTGTTGGATGTCAAACTCAAAATCTGCGGTAGGATTTCCAACTCATCTTATAAACGGAGGTAATGTCATTACATGCGCCTGAATGGTGAAAAAAATCTATTCACTTTAGTGAAAGATATTTTTCAGTAAGCAGTTCAATTACTATGGTTTTCTTTGTATTGTTGTTATAACCTGTAGCCTATTTCGTACATCTCAGCCTTCCGATTGTTTTCGTTTTCTCTGTGTTGCTGTGGAAGGTAACGGAACTCAGGGATCGACATAGTTCAAAATTATACCGATAGATTGAGCGAAGATGATGCGATCATTTCGTGGAATGAAGCGTACTTCTCTCTGGAAAGCACTAAATTGTGGTCGTAAGAGGTTCATTGCATTTTTCTTGTAGAAGGGAGATATTATCATGTCGGATATCAATTTAAACTGTTGAAACGTTCTCGTTTTCTCAACATAGCTGTGAATGACGGACGGAAATAGGAATTTTACGTACACTTACATGCCAAAATTCGTGGGATAGGGGTGTAGTATCGTGTAGGCCCTCCTCTAGCTCGGTCATGAGCAAGCAACTCGTGGCGGCATCGATTCTTCAAGTGGAAGAATCATCTGAGCGGAGATTCTGACCCATGGTGTTTTGATAGCAATGCCCAGCTTCTTGCTGGTTGGTGCAGGGTCTTTGGTGAGAATGGACCTCATCTCCACGTCCCATAAAGGCTCGAAAGGTTGGATATGAGATAAATATTACTTCTTTGACTAAGCTTCCACCGCCATCTGTTGCTTGGTAGTCAAACTTATGGAATAATTATTGACTATCTGACTTCCTAATAAAAAGCAAGGATGTCACTGGTTGTCTCTCTGTAAAAACCGCATGTTAACTCCTGAAAATCAAAAAGAGTTCGTTTAGAAAATGCGTATCACCATCTTTTCTAACCAGCCGGCCTTCAATCTGATGGTAAGAATTTTTGTGACGACCGGGACTTGATCCGTGTAAGCTGGGCACCAGTCCATAAGATTGAACTTGACTCCTTAACGACTTCAGCCATAACGCGTGCTTATGGGTCGTTACAGTAAAGCAATAGATATCATAGCCATCATTGTAGTGTTTTCGTAATGCACGTCAGATTAATGTTTTTGTTTTTTTTTTTGTTCTGAAAATGAGACCCTTACCGATCGAAACCTCTAGTCTGTGATTTTCATCGAAATCTGCAGAGCCGATTATTTAGTCTTTACAAGTATTGCTCGTTTAATAGTATCAGATAACAGACTGCATTCCCAGGCGCATTTTAAAGTGAAAAAATCGTTCGTCAATAGACTAGAAATCCATCTTCCAGACTAAGAAGTCGAGAAATCTGGACCTAAAATTCCTCATGAACCGAACGTGTTATCTTCTTCTTGTTCACGCATGCATCTGAACAGATGTTGACAATTTCAGTGTGGCTGAAACACCTACGCTTCTTAGGAAATAATTTACGTCGTCGAGACAGGTTATAAAATATTTACCGCGCCTCATGGAAGAGGGCCGAATTGAGAATAAGGAGATGGAGATAGGCACCACCCTCGCGGTATCTGATCTCAGTGTGTCGTGTAGGTCAATTCCTCTTCGTCACAAGTGTGCAATATCTCATCCGTTAATGCACGTTGTCACCCACCCGCACTCACAAGGGTTGGATAGATGGCTTCATTCAATAAAGAGGGGCAGGAAGGGGTCACTTCTCATCTCAGAGATTAATAAATGAGGAAGGGTGCTGCCTGTGACCAAGACACGACAAAAGTCAGGACTGATCGGCCAGGCTGGCCAATAATATTGGTCGACGGAGGGGAAGATAGGAATGCTGCTAATAGTAGGCAGGCTGCATGTAATACGGAGTACAGTCTCTTCAGAGCGTGGGTGAGCTTCAAGGATTCATCATTCTCCTTTCTCTCTTGGTTTCGACCTTTACTAATCCATGTAAGACAAAGTACATAAAGATACATTTGTATTCATTACAGGCTGTAACGCCTCTCAGAGTTCAGTCTGCGAGCTTCTGCGAATTAACCATGCTCCTCCACAATCCTATATTTGCAAGTAGCCCAGTGATATTGTTTAGATCTGTACAGCCTTAAATCATTAACACAGAATCTAGGTATATCCTCATTTCGGTCTCTCTCTTCTTCTCTTATCCTTCATAGTCAAGTACATTATTCTCCAAATCAACCTATCCTCCTCCATACACTTTACATGACTCCACTACCGAAAACAGTTTATACACATCGAGTTCATTTGTGAGCTAATGGGTTCGGATTACTCGTCAGCATAATATTCCATGGTTTCCCATTTAAACACTTCACCTTAATTAAGGCGATGGTTGCTTCCTTTCCAATCTTAATACGGCATTCTGTCGCCGAAAACCTTGCATTTGCTGTACGACATTTAACCTTTAATAAGGAAGTCCTATTATATTAACTTTGCTGAGAAGTTGGGTCGCGTTTTAACAAGCTTGATAGCAATGGTGGACTTGCACTTCGTTGCACACCGAAATAGCAATGAGGTTTAAGAAGAAAGTTGCAAGTTTGAAGTGGTTTGATTCAGCTATTCAAGCCAATCTATCGTTTGCTAACCTTTTCACTTCTGCGTAACTGCGGCATCCTCTACGTTATCTACTCTTATTTGTTTGTGACATTCACGCCATAATTTTCCCCCACAGTTTTCGATTTTTATATTAATCATCACATATTTTCAGTTGAATGTTTATTACACTCCCAGACTTCATCTGCTATCTGTTTATGATCATTTCCATAATACTGTATAATTCAGTTAGCGCAGATGTCAACGTCTACATGAGAGCAACAAACTATTCCTTCTTCTTCTTCCCCTTCTCCTTCTAATTATTATTCTTCCTGGATTTTTCTCAATATATTGGGGCCATATACTACCTTGTATTTATTTCAGTGTCCTTCCTGATGCCAAATCTATTACGCCTTTCTGTGGTAGTTGGTAGTGTGATGTGTTGTAGGACTGTGTAATAAACTATGTCGTCACACGTTATGGGTCGAGTTTTGTTGAATGAGAAGATTTTTAAGATCAATATAATCCTAAAATGTATTTTTAAAAATGAAATGAAATCTTCATTAAAAAGGGACTGGTCGTAAATACCTGCAGACTTTCGGAACATGATGCATTTCTGGCGACTTCAGATATCAAATTACGAGCAGAAACATAATTATTACTTTTAAAGACCATGAATCTGCCTTATTTAATGGATCAGTGGCAAATTGTCCGACACCAGATCACTGGTTCGTGAGTTCGATGCCGGCTCAGCAGCTCACTTTTGATATATTGGCACTTCATACCATTTGCTCTATTATATGTTGCAATTCGTAAGTTAAAAATGCCGATATCTAGGGTGAAATAGAGTTTAAAAATCTGAACTTATTATACTGTAATTCATATTTAGTTCTGTACAAAAAAAAAAAAGGAACAGTGGCGGTATTTACTTACCATACTCATTGTCCATAGCTCCTTAACGCGACTGTACATGCGATCGTTACAGTCGCAAGCAGATGAAATACGTAGTGGAATCAACAATTTGAAGCTAAATTCTACGACTTCTCCCTTAGTCAAACCAAGGTAGTACACAGTATTTGTAGGTAGTATTGTATTTTATATGCATAGACGATGTAACCTTAAATGCAAAAATTGGTGGGAATACTGCGTCAGTATACGGAATTAATTGAACTCTATCATTTGTAATTTGTTGCTGAAGCTGAGTTTGATGTTGTTTCCAATTTGTAGCTATCAAGCTCCTCTTATCACTTACTTTCCCACACTTCCTTGGTATATTCTTACTCTCAGAATATTCCAAAGTAAGGGGACGTGATAGCCAAATGACATCGTTACTTGCTTCTCACGGATGCGTCCAATGCAGGAGAAAGTTTTGAAAATAAACGTCACATTCCTTCAAGAGCTTTGGATTCCACGTATAATTGGAGATCTCATACCTAAGATCACGATATCAGCAGTAACGTAAAACCGCTAGTTTGTTTTACCGGTTCCAAAATTCAATATAAGTATCGCTTTCAGAGGAAAGATATTTGGTTATAACTCGACAGCGCCTGATTTCTTACTGCAATTCTTAATATACACGCATTTCACATTTTTGGCTCATACTCCGTGTTTGTATACACTAGTCTAAAATACTGTCAATTCAATTCTTGTTTGTTTGTTTGTTTGTTTCATTGTTTTTTAAGATAGAGCAGGGAAAATTCTTGATGGAATTTCTAAAACATTCTTCTACCATATAACTATTTTGGTATATATTTCAATAAGAATGATTGTTTTGTAATAAAGCAGTAAGCCTGACTAATTTTAAAAATTGTGTTTTATTTTTGTACCACTGTTTTAGTATACTCTGTCCGCCCGAGTAGCCTCATTATTTGGGAATTTCTTGTAAATGAAAAATAAATTTAAGTTGGGGAACTGCCGATTTTTGCATTAGCGTAGTAGCTTTGCGATATTGTGGAGAGGATTTGAAGGTGGAACGATCAAATATTATTTAAACTGAAAGAAATACTCAACAATGTACGTTTCATTTTCTGTGCATTTCCCTCTTACGACAATAATAAAGGGGATAAATCGTTCACATACATCCAGATATATCTACAAATATTAGATATATGTAAAAGGTGAACAAAAGGAATATAGAAGAGAAAGCATTTTAGACTTATTTTAGCGTATGAGCCATGATTATAATTGAGACATTTATGAACTGAGACTTCAATGGATCATTTTAAAATCTGAAGACTTACTTACTAAATAATTCCTAATTACTAAATAATAGTCCGCCTCTGTGGTGTAGTGGTTAGCGTGATTAGCTGCCACCCCCGGAGGCCCGGGTTGGATTCCCGGCTCTGCCACGAAATTTGAAAAGTGGTACGAGGGCTGGAACGGGGTCCACTCAGCCTCGGGAGGTCAACTGAGTAGAGGTGGGTTCGATTCCCACCTCAGCCATCCTGGAAGTGGTTTTCCGTGGTTTCCCACTTCTCCTCCAGGCGAATGCATAGCAGGTGAGGCCGCCTGGGCGAGGTACTGGTCATACTCCCCAGTTGTATCCCCGACCAAGAGTCTGAAGCTCCAGGACACTGCCCTTGAGGCGGTAGAGGTGGGATCCCTCGCTCAGTCCGAGGGAAAAACTGAACCTGGAGGGTAAACAGATGATGATGATGATGATGATGATGACTAAATATTAATTGATGAAGCTCTCTCCACTATCACTGACAACACTACTGAGTTAGCATCTGTAGTTATCTTTTTTGAAGTAAGTGATCCATCTCCAAACCAACTTAAAAGAGTGCAGGCAAGATTGTTCCATTTTTTGCAATAGAGTTAGCGTTCTATAGTCTCTTAAGTTAAACGAAGTTCAAGGGAAGGAGGCTAGTAATCTTATTGAACACCTTTCTAAAATGTCCAGTAAAGTTAGTTAACTTTAACTTTAACTTTAACTGGGTCTGCTACTCCCAAAACCGACCAAGCCACTGTTGTAAACATCGTATGTGAGGAGGACTTGTCCAAGAACGAAGAAAGCAGAAAATCCGTGCCCCGTTAGGCAATGAACCTGAGCGTCGTACACCCATTCCACCATTCTTTTCAATAATGCTGGGTCTGAGGCTTCTTCACCCCCCTAGGTCGTTACCTGTTATGTCACCTGGCTTTAGTAGTTTGCCTCATCCTTTGACTATGTTGCTTAGGTGAATTTCTAAATTTTCGATCAATTCTACTAGTGGTGTCATTTCATTTTTAAGATTTTTAGTTGAATTTCAGGATCACGCTCTTGTGTTTTCTCTTTCCCCTAAATAATTCCTAGACAAGACATGTACCTATGTTCACATTACCTAGAGATTTCATATCAATGGGAGAGGTATCTAATTATTAATTAGATTCTACTACTAACTCTGTGGATACAAATTGATCAAAAGACGTCAGCGACGGGTAATACGATCACAAACCAGTATACAGAATTTAGGGTCATATTAGGAAGTGTAACACCAATTTTTGACAAAACATATTAGCTCCTTCGGAGAGTTACGTCCTCAATTAGGATTTCCATTGTGATTTCTCATCAATAAATAATAATGTATGAGCCAGTAATTCCCTTCATTCAAAGATCATAAACCCTTACAGGCCAGAGGATCGATTGCCAAAGGATTTGTAAAGTGGAGGGAAATATATGAATTGGAAAAACAACTTCAAGATCAAATTTTAACAACTATTGTACAGTTCTCAGTAACAATCATCAGAAACCATATGTACGGACGTCACAGCTCTTTAAATTTCACGGTACCATGTAAATCAGGTGTGTATTATTTTGAGTCTCACGGTAAGCACATTTTAGTGTCAGATTAAATTATTGTATGTATGTATGTTCAGTCCTCAGCCTGAAGGTTGGTTGGATCCTCAACAGCTCCACCATCAGCTGTCATAAATGGCCTAGGCATCACTGAAGAGGCGTACTAGGGATATGAGGAGTGAGGTAGTTTCCCGTTGCTTTCCTCACCGAGCCAGAAGCTGCTATTACATATCAGCCTGCCAAGCCTACTGAAATGCATGCACCAACTGACCCTATGAGCAACATTTTCACACCATTCATAGCAGGGACTGGCTGCATAAGGAATGGCATTACTAGCATCACTCATACCTCAGTCACTTTCATCTTGTCAAAGCCAAGGATAAAGCTGAGACAGATCAATGAAAGCAACAATATTGCTCTAGCCCATACCAGAAGACATAGTGCACTGTAAACACTACGTCCTGCCAGCAAAGGCATAATTAAATTATTATTGATAATAATAGTAATAATAATCGTGTAGTCTCAACTACTTTGTGCAGGTATTTTAATTTAGGTTGACTGCATGTCAACATCCAAGTTCCATTTTACTGTACTAGATGGCATAGTACATCGAATCTCCAATGGGCGAACTATAGCTGAGATTTTAATTTATTTTGTCGGGTAAACATCAAGTGTATTCCCAAAAATCTTTTACATGCACACATCATGTGACATGAAGTGTGAAATGTACTTTCCTTCCGCCCATACAAAATACGGCCACCTCTGATAGGTTTGAAGCCGAAATCTTGATATCTCGAGGCCGACACTCTATCACTGACCCGCAGTCGAACTGGTTTCAAGATGAAGAATATTGTAATATTTGTGACAATGGATATAAGAAAGTACATGTTACCCGTTGCAATTGATGAAAAATTCACTCATCATTTTCCAACGTGATCTAAGCAAGGAAATTTGTAGACATATTAGAAATAAAGTACCTGCTACCTATTGCAATATGCACATGGAAAACATTAGGAAAGTCAAATTAAGGAGAACATTTGCTAAGGAATTCCATTACTTCAGTCTGAAGACCAAGACTTGAGACGGCACTGTTGTAAGGGAGCGAAGTAAGGAAATAATTTAACCGAGGCCTGGGAGGAATCAACCCTGATACCACAATTTCCCTCGCTCAATCTAGCACAACATTAATGATCACTACAGAACTACTGGCCCTTCTTCTTGTGGCGTGATTGCTTCAAATTGGCCGGCCACACCAATGACTGCCTCCCTTATGCAGTAGGATTATGTCCTCCCTCACCCCTCTGCCACACTGGACATTGAGTTATAGCAGTACTTACCACTCATCCACAATCTGCTTGCAGCATCATCGATTATTAATAATAGACTCACTGTTATTGTATGATATTTGTCGTAAGGTGTGTATGTAATTGTGAAGAGGATTTAAGAATTTATGACCCTGGAGTAAATTGGTCGTAGCTAGATCGCCGTCAAAGGAAGATGAACTTTGTGAGGGGACATCTGAAAATGCCATGGGTCAGTAATGAGGAACAGTAAATCATGATTAGTCTTGGGGAAAATAACAACTGTCTTACTCTCTTACAATATGTATGGTAAGATCAGGAGCAGGCTATCTCACAAACTGCTGCTTTGGAAGATGGAATCTCTGAAACACTTATGAACTGCAGACGGTTCTCCCTTAACTCGCTGCTAGCTCTTCTTTTTCCATAGCATTTCGATGTGATTTTACCGTAGATCTTGTGAAGTCCCTTGGAGTTTCTATGTACTTTCACATGCAGGGAAATGGAATGACGAAGTATGAGTCACTCGTTTAAGATAATCTGTAGAAATAAATGGAAGTCAATGTATAAGATTATTATTATTATTAACAAATTCATCGCTAGTGGGGTATACCCGTTGGAATTGATCGCTTACAATAGTGTAATAATAATCGTATGGCCTCAGCTACCGTGTGCAGACATTTCAATTTGACGCCATCTGGCTGTATGCTCGTCAATTTCGACGTTCCGTTTTACTCTAGGCCCACTAGATGGCAGACAGAGTAAACCGGATTTCTCTTGGGCGTCTATGGCTGAGATTTAATGAAATTGTCGGGTAAATATCAAATGTATCACCAGAGATCTTTTACATGCCGACATCGTACGGCATGGAGTGTCGAATGGACTTTTTTCCAACCTTCAAAAATCTGAGTACCTCTGGCGGGTTTGAACCCTCTATTTCATGGTCCGCACGCCGACACTCTACAACGGATCCACAGAGGCAGCTACAGTAGTGTGATAATAAAGTAAAGTTGAAACATAATTACACAAGAAGAACAACAAGAACATGCAATATATAAAGGCAGGTATATGTATGCGTATACTGAGTACTCAGCTCCTCATGAAACACTCAACAGCTCCACCACCAGCTGTCATAGTTGATCAGGTGGTGTCACTAAGGATGCATACTTGGGAAATGAGAAGTGATGTAGTTACCCGTTGCTTTCACTACCGAGCCAGAAATTGCTATTTGATATTGGTCCACCAATCCCACGGAAATACTCAAATCAACTCTATCAGTGGAAAATTGCCTCACAGGGACTGGATGCACAAGGAATGGTAAGTTACTACAAGCATCGCTCATACCTCAGTGAATTTCATATCGTCGAAGCCAAGGATGAGACAGGTCAGTGAAGGTGGCGAATTTGTTCTAACCCACACCGCAAGACAAAGTGCACTGTAAATACTAGGTCTCGCCAGCGAAGGCAGATAAAGATACACAAAAAATGAATATAGAAATGAATTATTGAGGTACTTTCAGGAATCCTAGAAACTTGAAACATGATACTAGAAATCCTCCGTAGAAAAATGGAATCCGAACAGACGAGGTGGAATGAATGTTAGGGTTCAAGAGCAAAATAGCGAAATAATTCTTTCACCCAGTATAATAATTGGGAACATGCATCATTTTCAAAAATATTTTTTTGAAAAGTACACCAATGAAATAGTACGTAAACGTATTGCATTGTGGTATGTTGCCTTGTTTTCTACCATTAAAAAAATATTTAATAGTGCCTTTCCGCAAGGCGAGTGAAACGGGCTCTGACGTAAGCAGCGCGCTGTGACGTCACGATCCAGTACCGCATGGAGCTCTACCAGCCGTTGCGCATCAGCCGTTTCTAAAAGCCGATTGTTTATTATTCATCATCATCATCATCATCTGTTTACCCTCCAGGTTCGGCTTTTCCCTCGGACTCAGCGAGGGATCCCACCTCTACCGCCTCAAGGGCAGTGTTCTGGAGCTTCAGAATCTTGGTCGGGGGATACAACTGGGGAGTATGGCCAGTACCTCGCCCAGGCGGCCACACCTGCTATGGTGAACAGGGGCCTTGTAGGGGGATGGGAAGATTGGAAGGGATAGGCAAGGATGAGGGAAGGAAGCGGCCGTGGCCTTAAGTTAGGTACCATCCCGGCATTCGCCTGGAGGTGAAGTGGGAAACCACGGAAAACCACTTCGAGGATGGCTGAGGTGGGAATCGAACCCACCTCTACTCAGTTGACCTCCCGAGGCTGAGTGGACCCCGTTCCAGCCCTCGTACCACTTTTCAAATTTCGTGGCAGAGCCGGGAATCGAACCCGGACCTCCGGGGGTGGCAGCTAATCACGCTAACCACTACACCACAGATGCGGCTTCGTTTATTATTCATGATTGCGAATAACTTCGAAATGACAGAAGAAAGGTTCAAAACAGCACAGTCAGACAATCTACCATGTGTGGATGTCATCATTCTTGAAAAATGTGACTTTTGTGGCCGCAGAAATTCGCGGATAACAAGCAAGTTTGTAAGTGGCGTCTTTTATATACGTGCAATGTACTGTAACCCATAGTATTAGGATAACAACGAACCTGGATAGATATCACATCACTTTCAACATTTCCTTCTAGATTGATTCCCCTATTAAAGAATAACATTACATTTTCGGGCTTTCAGCATTAGTAAAGTAAGAAATCGGATTTCAGCACTAACATAAACATATAGGTAGCATTATAGTACTAGTCCGCTTCTGTGGTGTAGTGGTTAATGTGTGCCACTCCCGGAGGCCCGGTTTCGATTCCCGGCTCTGCCATGAAAGTTGAAAACAAATAGTACGAGGACTGGAACGGGGTCTACTCAGCCTCGGGAGGTCAACTGAGTAGAGGGGTTTCGAATCCCACCTCAGCCATCCTCGATGTGGTTTTTCGTATTATCCTACTTCTCCTCCAGGCACCTAAGGCCACGGCCGTTTCCTTCCCTCTTCCTTGTCTATCCCTTCCGATCCTCCCATCCTCCAACAAGGCCCCTGTTGAGCATAACAGGTGAGGCCGCCTGGGCGAGGTAATGGCCCTCCTCACCAGTTGTATCACCATACTCAAAGTCTCACGTTCCAGGACACTGCCCTTGAAGTGGTAGAGGTGAAATCCCTCGCTGAGTCCGAGAGAAAACCAACCCTGAAGGATAAACTGATTAAGAAAGAAAGAAGGAAAGAAAGAAAGATCATAGTAGGCTACTATAGGGCTATAATCTATCATTCCCAAAAAAATATATATTTATGGTGTGGACAACTGGCCTACCCACTTCCGGGGCCCATGAAAGAGAATTAAATATCTTTGTGGAGGGAAAAAGTTAAACATGATAAAGATAAATATGACTTCATCTAGTTTTCACAAGTCGGGCTGAGTGGTTCAGACGGTTGAGGTGCTGGCCTTCTGACCCCAACTTGGCAGGTTCGATCCTGGTTCAGTCCGGTGGTAGTTGAAGGTGCTCAAATACGTCAGCCTCGTGTCGGTAGATTTACTGGCACGTAAAAGAACTCCTGCAGGACTAAATTCCTGCACACCGGCGTCTCCGAAAATCGTAGAAGTAGTTAGCGGGGCGTGAAGCCAATAACATTAATTACATTTGGCTTTTAACAAGCTGAGCATATCAGGAAAGAAAAGTGTCCTGGTGACATTTTAGTCGCTCAATACAGGAATGTCTTTGGGTGCTGTGACTTTTTCTTTTTTTTTCTTTTGCTGTTTGCTTTACGTCACACCGTCACATATAGGTCTTATGGCGACGATGGGACAGGAAAGGCCTAGGAATGGGAACAAAGCGGCCGTGGCCTTAGGTACAGCCTCATTATTTGCCTGGTGTGAAAATGGGAAACCACGGAAAACCATCTTCAGGGCTGCCGGCAGTGGGGTTCAAAACCCACTATCTCCCGGATGCGAGCTCACAGCTGCGCGCTCCTAACCGCACGGCCAACTCGCGCGGTATTTTTACCCTTCGGTTTATTGACTTGGCTTGTATAACCTAAAACTAAGTTGGATAATATTTTAAACACCTACATCACTATTTTCACCTGTGTGCAATTATGCTATTTATTTCATTAATGTTATGATAATTATTATAATTGAGCATTTTAACTTATAAGACCCCAACAGACAAGCATTGGTTTTGTGTACAGTTATACATTTGTTAAATTCACGTTGTTTCCTTTCATGATGTACACGCCTATTCTTTGTTACATTATAGAGTATTTAGATATAGCCTTAATTTCTTTACCAATTAAGCTCTTCAATAAAGACATACATAACTGTCCCATGCCAAGATAGAATTAGAGCTGTCAAAATGGTTCATAACCCCTTTGATGTATTATCTTGACATGGATCACCCAAAACATAGGTTAGGTTTGGAGAATACTTTTATAATCAGCATTATTCAATGCACTGTTTATTACTTTCATATTCCAAGATGTAATTGAAGCATTTAAATAAAGCATCATACATTAAAATTTAAAGTTTTACCACTAGAACAGCTGACATGGAAAAGTGATTTGAAAATTCAAACAAATTCATCTTACGTTAAAATCTTCAAAAAAATAAACTGTAGACTTTTCCGATATATCACCAGCATTTCTCCGGCTCGCCAAAATCCATTTCTCCCTAGTTTTAGCGTCTTTGGAACATTTATAAACAATTTGTTTGGTACGGTATGCGATGTGCTATTGCACATCGGAACTCTACACCATTTATAAGTTTTCTGCCTCACTGTCTGCGCAGGATTCATTTTAAGTCTAAAATATACCACTCAGATTATTATCCAATGTATAGACCTCGAATTTAACCATACTAGACACTAACGTAAAGTAGAAATACGCGAAGTGTATCCTGCTTCTCACAGCACACTATGTGTTATTTCGTCTGCTAAGTCAGTCAACCTGTACGATGACGTCAGACCAATGAGATCGCGTACTTGCGTGACGTGACATTTTCGTAGACTTTTATCATGTTTGGAGTTATTATTTGTACATTCTGATCACATTTTTGAATTCTGCATGAAATTTTGAGTCAGATTAGCATATTTTAAATTAAAACCCAGGATCATGCATGTTCCCTATTGCGTGTGGCTTCCGAAGGGGCCTGGAGGAGATTTTTCGAGTTGACGCCGTATAGACGATCTGCGCGGCTGTGAGAATATGGTCCTATCTGTGATGAATTCTAATCATGAAGACGCCATACACACCCAGCCCCCAAGCCATTGCAATTAACCAATGGACGTTAAAATCTCCGGCCAGGCGGTGAATCGAACCCGGGACCTCTGGACCAAAGGCCAGCATGGTTTTTATTTCTGTAATGTGAAGGCGCGACGGACCTTGTTTATCTTTTCTAAATATTATTAAGTAATGCGCTCCGTTCCATTGGTAATGCAGTATGCGTATATCACTGAACGTTTTATATACAATGTGTACTTGTAGCACTTGTAACAGATGCAGTAATAGCACAAAATATTTGGAATATTGTTATGCATATGACTTCGTAACTAGCAAAAATATTAAATCGAATTCAGTGATCAATTTATTAGATGCTGTAATTCAACATGCCCGCCTCCGTAGTGCAGTGGTTAGTGTGATTAGCTGCCACCCCTGGAGGCCCGGGTGCGATTCCCGGCTCTGCCACGAAATTTGAAAAGTGGTACGAGGGCTGGAACGGAATCCACTCAGCCTCGGGAGGTCAACTGAGTAGAGGTGGGTTCGATTCCAACCTCAGCCATCCTCGAAGTGGTTTTCCGAGGTTTCCCACTTTTCCTCCAGGCAAATGCCGGGATGGTATCTAACTTAAGGCCACGGCCACTTCCTTCCTTCTTCCTTGTCCATCCCTTCCAATCTTCCCACCCGCCCGCAAGGCCCCTGTTCAGCATAGCAGGTGAGGCCACTTGGGCGAGGTACTGTTCAT
Source organism: Anabrus simplex (assembly GCF_040414725.1). NCBI lineage: Eukaryota > Metazoa > Arthropoda > Insecta > Orthoptera > Tettigoniidae > Anabrus > Anabrus simplex. The sequence continues at coordinate 1,533,355,973 of NC_090265.1, read as the reverse complement.
CCTCCCCAGTTGTATCCCCCGACACACAGTTTGAAGCTCCAAGACACTGCCCTTGAGGCGGTAGAGGTGGGATCCCTCGCTGAGTCTGAGGGAAAACCCGACCCTGGAGGCTAAACAGATAAAGAAGAAGAATAAGTAATTTAGCAATAATTCTGACTATTACAGGTAAACTATTGTAAATGCAAAGATGTCATAGGACTGTCATGTTTGTTTAAAATTTGAATTACAGCATGAAGTACAGCATATTGCACCCGTCCCTACACATAATGGCTCCGGCATGATACCTACAGGGCGTTAACGGGTTGGAATAAAACAAATAGGCGCTTAACTAGACTAAACTTAAAGGCCTACAGGGTAGGAGACGGATCATACCTAATTACAATGAGAACACATTCGGGTTAAAGTTTAGATTAATCCAAGTGGTTTATTAGGCCTTAATGATGATGATGGTAATGACGCATTTATATACAAATGAATTACATGGATTATTATCAATTGTTGTTGTTTGTTATCGACTCTCAGTCGTTTGTGGTGGATCCGAGTATTATCTATCGCAGAGCGATCCATTATGACGAGATTCGAACGGGAAAACACTTATCATAGACACTGAGGCTATGTGATATCATTGACCAATAGGATTAACATGCATGCAACGAATCTGAGCAATCCCTATACTAAACACACGACTATTCCCCAACAAAGTACCACGAAGGAACTCATAAAGATGTGGAACAAACGCCCGGGTTTGAACCGACCCTCACTTGTATACAATTCACCACCCCGATGGTCACCACCATCGGCAACTCAATTATAATCACAACAAGATACATAAACCCTTAAAGAACACAAATTATATACAGTAAACACGTGAGACATCCAGCCTTCGGTTGAGCATTGGGGTACCAATGCCGCTGTCGGGAACTGAACTGACACCCCTTTGGATGGAAGTGGGACTCTGAAAACCCTAAGCTACATTATACTCAAGTGTGTAATGACAGTAAACTAACAAGTACTGGTAACAATCGCCGTGTCATTTATTAGCGACTACATCATTCTGGCGTGTTGAATATTCCATTATTAAGCGATTCTTCTGCCCTCGTTCTATTTAACTCAAGGCTTCCCCTTTTACGAGCAGACGAGCATACAAAAAAAAACCAACACTTCTCCTCACTAGGTCAACTGCCCCCAGCCCCTTTGCACGGCGGGTGGTTAATGGCCTCGGCCTTCACAGGCATAACGCCCTTTCTTAACAAAACACCCCATCTCGGGGATCGTTCACTAATAAACTGAACTTCATTGTTCGTTAAACAAAATTACATCGGCTCTCAATACTTCACTTCAATTCAACACACACATTCATTTACAATATCATGATCCCGCGACGCGACACCGGTTTCTCTGATACCAATACTTGCATGATTACCATAACTACAATTTATTATTATTATTATTATTATTATTATTGTTATTGGGTTCATCATTACACTATCTCCCTACACGACTTACCTGGAAATTAGACCATACTGCATGATCATAATTAACTTCCTCGTAATAACGGTGTAATTAATCCATATCTAAATTGTGATTTCTCATAAAATCGTCACACGGTAATACAATTATGAATTAAATATTCCTCAATTTGCACTTAAATTGTGATAAGCCTTCCAATTAAAATCGTACACTTCCTATCTAAATATATGTCAGTGGAGGCCTGGGTGTCAGTTCCGAAGTCATATCTCGTAGTTCTGGGTGCTCACGGAATAAAATTACACTATTTACCAGCCATGCATTATCAACGCTGGACTACAGCCTAACTTGAATTACTCTGAATTACTAAAAATTAGTCTCCTGACGCATCAATAATTACAAGTTTTCCCAAATAAAATGATTAAGTCAATCTACTACTGCATGCAAACTTATCGTATTACCCCTTTATTTACAATTGATTGCTCAGACGTGTTACTAATTAAATAAAGTAAATAGAAGCTACGTGTATCATGGTAGCACATCTACATTACTGAAGTTACAATCTTTAACATTATAGCGTCAGGTAATGATAACTGTTCCCCGCCCAATCTGATTACGTCATATTAATTATGATTTATACTCATCTCCATCTCGATGACCCGTTGTCAGCTCAGGGAGTCCATTGCTGGTTTAGTGCTGACCCATAGTCACCAAAGCAGTTACTGGAGGCACCATTCTTCTTTCCAACCGGGAGTCCATTGTTCTAGGTTGACGAAACCGCTGGCAGTATTCCTGAGGCACACAACACGTCACTATTTATTCCAAGATTTGTTTAGTTACATTCGGTGTGAACGTCCAGCCACGATATCGGACCTCACTCCGCAATCCGCGATTCAGTATCGGATTCCGCGTACCTTTGTTACTACTCGACACAGTAGCGCCGTAGTAATAATAATAATAATATTATTACAAATTATATTTAATGTTCGCGACACGTCCCTGATCTTTAAAGTTTAGACACTAGCATCACGTCTATCCAATCTCTGCAATATTTACGCACAGTACGCGATTTCACTTGTAAATTAAATTGAAATTCACTCAAACAAAAGATCGCTGGAAGCTCGACGGCACGTAGCTTCGCCGTCCGTAAGCCACAAATCCCGACTGACTCTTCTCCCTTCCTGCAGTAGTTTTTACTAGGGAGCGATACCCCTTCCACTAATTTGTGTAGCGCCTATTCCCGGCGTACTCGAGGTAAAATAGTACGGGTGGTCGGTGACCAGTATCTAGTTGGTGCGATTGAGACATAACCACTCAATTATCCTTCGGTGAATCTCTTTAAATTAATTAAAATATGTTCTGCTTCCCCTACCACACGGGGTGAAGTCCCTCCGTCGAGGACGTGTCATGAGACTAACCAGATGGCCCCAGTACTTTTCCACGCAGAAACAACACAGTATTCTTTCTTCTGCTGAAAGTTATCACGGAAGAGGACATTAAACACTCTAAATAAATGTCCCAGTAACATTTATCCCTTTTAAATCGGGAGATGATCCCCTAATTCGAGTTTTATTAATTTTCTACCTCGTAGGTAATTAAGTTGGCCAGTCCGATTCCAAGATGGCTCTCATATTTCGTTTCGAAAAAGTTAGTTTCCCCTCATTCTGTGAGTCTTGAGGAGGGATGTCTTCTCTCGAGTGATGTCACAGGGAATCCCCATTTGTAACCCCTCCCGGGCCTAAGTTGGCTTGGCTTCATCTACGGGGCCCCCGCTACACAAAGGATAATACTGCGCAATAAGTCGCAGACAAAGAAATCTCGTAAAATAATTTTAAAACACACAATTTATCTATCTCAATGGTATGAATATTAATTAGTTTCGGTATGACCTCTATTAATGATATGAATATTAATCATTTTCAGCGTTCTTTCCCTTTAATAGCATTGCGTGCGTAATTACGGATATCGATATCAACCTAAGGTCCTTGGATCATGCCCCTGTCGGGTTCATATTCCCCTCTCCCCGAGAAGAAATGGGTACAGGCACTGGACACATTTCGTCGCTAAATATACAATTGGCAATATCGATTCACAACTGTTTCCAAACCTTTGCTTTCTGGCGAAGTTCCTGGTTCTCTCTTTCCAAATAATATGCTATCTGACGCAATGCTTCTCTGTAGTTCTCCAGGTACTGACATTCTGGACATTCTTCATCCCCAAGATCTCTCTGTGAAAACAAATTCTCCAAATAATTGACTTCTTCGGCTTCCTTATTTGGTCCCGACTCTTCATCTGACACGTCACGTCGATCTTCTTCTCCGTCTTCCTCATCGTCTTCTTCTTCCGTTGCCCCAAGTTCTTCAGCGTTGTCCACGTCTTCTAAGTTGCCTCCGGACGTATGGTACAACTTCAGATTTGCCGCGTTGTAGATGGTTTCGGTCGCGCCGTCCATGCTTTGCACCTTGTACGAGTTGTTGTCGAGGTTCTGGATGACTCGGTAAGGACCGATGTACAGTTCAGCGAACTTGTGGTAGAACTTGTTGGGTGGATCGGAAACTGTTGGTCGTTTAACGAGAACAAGTTCCCCTACGCGCAGTGGTCGATGGTACTTCTTGTTACGGAGACGACGTAATCTTCGTTCTGCTTGGGCCTTCAAATGTTTTGCTGTCTCCTGTATGCATAGCTCAACCGATAGCCTAGGATCCTGTGGACATTTTAAGACCTCGTGCCATGGTCTCTTCGGGAAACTGTCGAAATGAATCACTGACGGAATTTGGCCGGTGGATTCGTGGATAGTGCCGTTGATACTTTCTGTGATAATAGGAATCACGTCCACCCAACGCTAGTGTTGTCTAGGACTGTAAATACGGCAAAACTTTGCGATTTCTCGCATTATCCGCTCTGCGGGATTCGACTCCTGATGCCTAATTGAACTTAGATGATGTTTGATGTTTAAGTTGACAATGTCTCGCTTGAAGTTTCCCGATGTGAACTGCGACCCATGATCCGTGAGAACACATTCGGGCTTGCCCATACGTGGTATGATTTTAGTCTTCAACTGATTTATAACGGCTCTAGTATTTGCCTTCTGGATTGGACAGAGAGTGACGAATTTTGAAAACACATCCACGCATACCAAAATGTATTGAAGCCCTCTCTTTCCCTTGGGAAGTGGTCCGTAAAAGTCTAAAGCAAACAGTTCCCGAGGTTTACTTGGCAACAACGGCTTCAGTTTTTGCTTAAGTAGGTATGGAGTGGGTTTTACCCGTTGGCAAATGTCGCAAGTAAGGAGTACCTGCTGAACAGTTTTTCTCAAATTTTTCCAGATAAAAGTTTCCCGAAGTGTAGCAATTACTTTATCTCTTCCTGCGTGACCTGTAACGTGATGAGCGAGCCAAACTAAATCAACCTGCAACGTCGTTGGAACCACGATCCTGAATTGCGTGTGGTCCTCGTCCAAGAATTTATGCAGCATGCCATTAAAAAATTGGTACTTTTCGGATCTTTTCTGAAGTTCACGGTATTCATCCGTCCCTGGCTGTATTCTACGTTGGAGGAAATCGATCAACTTCTTCATTTCCGGACATTTTTGCTGTTCTTCACCAATAGTCCGCAGCCTTTCTATGATTTCGCGGTCCCCTTGTTCTATCAACTGTATTTGGTTAACCACGATAGGTTCCGGATCTGGATTTCTACTGAGGGCGTCTGCAATTACATTTGCCTTTCCGGCGCAGTGCTCAACTGTAATGTCGAATTGCTGCACAAACAAGCACCACCGGCTGACTCTCTCGCTTGTTAATGCCGATTTCATCATGAACGTCAGAGCTTTGTGATCCGTCCTTAACACAATTGGATACCCATAAATGTATTTCTTCCAATGGTTAAGAGCGGTCACGATCGCGAGCATCTCCAGTTCGGTCACGGTGTATTTCAACTCATGCGACCTTAATTTGCGACTCATGAAAGCCAAATAGGTGATCCTCTGTTCGGGTTCAGGCGTCTCTTGATATAGGACTGCCCCAACTCCTATAATCGACGCATCAGTCTGCACGATAAACTTTTGTGTATAGTCCGGATATCCTAATTTTTCACTATGGGCCAACAGATCCTTTGCTGTAGCAAATGCTTCATCGCAGGCGAGATCCCATTTCCACCTATTGTTTTTCTTAAGGAGATCTTGTAATGGTGCAACTATACTGGTGTAGTTCGGACAATGATCCGCGAAAAAGTTACAAATTCCTAAAAATTGCCTGACATGTTTCACCTTCGTCGGCTTTGGAAAATTATGAATTGCCTTTAATTTAACAGGATTGGGCATAATTCCTTCTGAGTCGATCACATGACCTAAGAATAGGATACTCCTTTGGCAGAAATTAGACTTGGGTAGGTTTACCTTGAAGTTGTTCGTTTCCAAATCAGCTAATAGTTTATCAAGTTTCTCCAGGTGCTCTGGCAAAGTTTCAGATGCAATAAGGATGTCATCCACGTACCTCACCGTAAACTGTTTAACTTCGTCACTGAGGTTACGATCTAGTGCCCTAATGAGCGCTGACCCTGCTGTTTTCAATCCAAAGGGTAACCGGTTAAAAACGTAGGTTTGCCCATCAAACAGAAACCCGGTCAAAATTTTGGTGGCTGGGTCAAGTTCAACGTGATGAAATGATGATGTCAGATCAACTCCACTAAATAATTTCATTCCCCGGAATTTCTTAAGGACCTCTTTTATACACGGGGCCTGGTCATACTCTGGGATTAATCGCTGGTTTATTGCTCGCGCGACGAGGCAAACCCGCAACGAACCGTTGCCCTTCTCCACCACGACCAACGGATTCAAAAATGGTGTGGGTGATTTTGATATAATTCCGTTATCTTCCATCTCCTGTATAATTTTCTTCACCCCAGCGTGAAACTTTTCAGGTATCGGATATGGTCTTTGCCGAAATGGTTCCCAATTGTTGACGACTAAGGAATATTTGTAATTTGGAATTTTTCCTGGACGTGAACCAAATACATTTTCGTGTCTCTCTATGACTTTCTGTAATGTGCCTTTGTCTTCCTCCCCTATCTTTGCTTCGTCGATCTTTTCTCGGACTACCTCCGCCAATGATGGTCCTTCATTCTCCGCCTCTAACTTGAAAATCATCCCTTCAAACTCCTTGATCATCTCGTCCCGATAGGCATCCCAGTTTGGGAAGCAATCTCCTCCTTCATGCTTCAATCGTTCTACCTCCATAGTCCAAATCTTCTCCTCCCCGTGTTGTCCCTCGAAGTCGTTTAACCTTACATCTCCCTGAATTGAACCGTTCCTGAATCTAATTTCATTCTTGTCCATGTCAATGACCGCTTTGAATTCCCGAAGAAAATCAGCTCCAATGATGATATTATATTCCATTCTAGTCAAAATTATAAATGGATGTGATATGAGGTTGTTCCCAATTTCCAAATCTAGATAGGCCTGGCTATTGCATGTAGTTGTGCGGTCCGGAATTATTCCTCTAACCTTAATATTGGAAATCGGAATGATTGGAATACATTGCTTCGATTCCAGTTCTTTAACTAATACTTTAGATACCACGCTGACGCTCGCGCCTGTGTCTACGAGGCAACGAACCAGCAACTGGTTGACACGGACATAAATGACGGGTAACGCTCTGATTGGTTTTGGACATGCATGAACGGGATCTTCAACGAGGTCATCGGGCTGAACTATCCAAGATGCGATGGTCACGGACGTCCACAGTTCCCCCTTCGCGTCGGTAGTCCTCGAAAATCCGACTATCTCCTCACTCGGTTTTCCTAATTTTTTTTTAGCTGACCTCCGCCTCCACTTGAATATGGTGGTGCGCGTGGATCAAGATTACTGGCCCGGTTTGCAGCATTATGTGCCTGTAGTTCGAGGCTCTCTGCCCCTCGACACTCATCCGACTTAGCAAACTGCTGCATCGAATCTTTCCACCGATCGTTTCCGGCCTGGGTATCTTGCAGATCTCTGACGTAACGGCGTGACTCATTCCTTCTGTCGTTGAGGTCACCCCGATAGTATTCTCGTGGTCTGTTGTTCTGTCGACCACGGTTACCCCAGTAGGAATTGGGTGTTCTCTCGTAAGGTCGTCGCCCTCGTGCGCCGCTCTGTCCGTGGTTGTACCTCCCTGACTGGTACCATTGACTCCTACCCTGGTCATTTCGACACTTCCATTGGTGGTTTTCCCACTTCGGAGATCGCCAATCCCTACTATTCTTGTTCTGGTTGCCTATCTGAGCATCAGTCTGAGTACTTATCACCTGAGTACTCCGGTTTACCGACTGATCTCCCTCTCGAACATTTAACGTGTTGATGGCTTCTACGTTTCTAGCTCGACCGTGCCCGACATGAGATGTCTGACCCAACTGCCTTAACACGTGCTCGGCTTCCACTGCCGTACGAATGTTCGCCGCAATCAACATGCGCTGGACGTCAGCTGGGAACTGCTTTGTGATGGCGGTTATTAATTCACTTTCAGTCGGCGGGCTGTCCAGTTCGCGCATCTTCACCAGCTGGGACGTGAAATAATCGCAGAACCTTGTGGGTCCTCCCGAAGCGTACCTCCTCGAGTAAAGCTCTAACCTAAGCCCTTGCTGCGTGTCCAAACCCCAGTATTTTTCCAAAAATAGCTTCTTAAAGCCTTCGTAGCTATCGAAACAGTAGCGGAAAGCTTTAAACCATTCAAGGGCCTGGTCTTCCAAGAATTTTTCCACTACTCGTAACTTCCTATCCGCCGGTACCCGATGATCCGCCATATAATCATCTACCTCGCGGAGGAAAGTTTTTGGCGTAGTCTTAGTGCCTGGTTTGAACTTCTTTGGCTTATCATCCGCCGAACGTAAGAGGCTATACATCGGTATTGAATTTTGGCCAAGCAAGGTCGACGTTCTCTCGTCCATCGTCGGTAATTTATACTCTTCATTGCCGGGTAGTTGCTCCTTGAACAGACTGTAGCCCAACTGATGTGATCCGCTACCTAATTCCATTTTCTTCATTCCGGGCGTTTCCATTTTGAAATGTGGTTCATCCCGAATGTCTAATTTCTTCATTCCCTCTATTTCTTCGCGAAGCGCGTTAATTTGTTCTTCGTGGATCTCCAATTTCACCATCATTTTCGAGCCTTTCTCTTCGCTCCATTCGTGGATCTGTTTAGCAGTCTCTCCTACTATTTGTCCTGACACTTCCTTCCGTAACCTGGCAAAAGTTAGTTTCGTATCGGACTGCGCTGCTTGCGATACTGACGTAATCTTTTCGTCTAGGGCCTCAATTACCGCCAAGGCTTTCTCCGTCCTTTCTTCAACGATCCTGATATTTATCTGGTTGTCCTTGACCTGCTCCACTATCTCTTCGATCTTCGTGTCGCGGTCATTCGCTTTGGACCTGACCTGTTCCATCTCACCATTCAGCCGATCGATTTCCTCTTTAACATCCACGATTTCGCCATTCACGCGAGTTATGTCTCTCTCGATACCGGTCTCAACCTGACCAAGCCGCTCAACTATTCCCTCGACCTTTATTTCAACAACGGCATTGAGCTGAGAAACCGCGTCTATTTTATCGCTTAGTTCCTTAGCCCCCTTTTCGCATTGTTGTTGAACCTCCTGAATTTTGTTCATTAAACTACTGCATTTCTCCTCAATCATCTTACTAGTCTCGGTTCGGTTTTCTTCCAATTTAACCTCAAAATGTGTCAATTTACCGTCAAAGTTCTCTAATTGGTCTCTGACCTCCGCACGCCCCTGCTTGCATTCATTCTCAAGCGTCTTAACATCGTCCTTCACGCTGTCCCTGATCTGCGCACTATTCTCCTCCATCTTATTTTCAAGTGTCTTAATATCGTCCTTCACGCTGTCCCTAATCTGCGCACTGTTCTCTTCCATCGCCTTCCTGCTCTCCCTAATTTGCGCACTGTTTTCCTCAATACTTCTCTTTAAATCGTCCTTCACGCTGACCATAATCTCCTCCATCAAAGCCCGCATGGCTTCACTATCCATGTCGCTATCCTTTGAGATGACAGGACCCCCCTCGCTAGTGTCGGCGTCAACAAACCACAACAATATATAATTATTATTTATTTTAAAGGAAGAGATTCCTCTATCCAAACTTTACGTTCTTCCAGCTTCAAAAGGAAAATTTTACTTTAATCATCATTGCAAATTAAGCCTCAAAACGGCTATCATTGAAGCTGCCTAACCGCCTAACATCATTAAGGTTCATGAAATTTATATACGAAGGCAACGGGAAATTTCCGAAAATGATTATAATATTAGCCCTCAAATTCAGTTAATACAGTTGCCGGTTGACCTGTAATTCTAAAATCGGGCTCGATTTTAAATACCAGCACATGTGGTATAGTGCCAGTAAATCAACCCATGCCCTCAGCATTGAGGTCCTTCAAACACACAAAGTCATCAGAATCTCAAACTGAACCCATGAAATCAACCTACTGCCACTCGAAAAAGAAAAGTAGGCGTGAGGTTACCTCTTCTCATCCACGGTTATACTAACGTAAAATATATTTCCTAATAGCAGGTTGTTTGGTGAAGAAACACGCACCACTGGCTGATATCCGTGAATAAATAGGCACTAAGAAAAAGCCATTATTCACTTCAAACCTCACTTATGGGAAATTCATTTTATAGTTTCCCGGGATTCGAACTAATCCCCTTGAATTTTGGATACGCCCCTGCTTACGCGAATGTCATGGCTCTGCCCATATCATTGGACCATGACTGTGTTCTCATTCATAAAACGATTTAATATTGACATCAAGGTATCACTTATTCAACTATAATGAACTGGGCCTCGCGTGGAAATGTCAGAAGCAGACCTGGGTTACCAAATAATCGTGCCCACTCCTGGAAGCCGCACAAGTATGCCTTGCCTAATACATAACACAACACGCCCCTATCTTCGCATTGTTGTTGCGATAGGTGGGATAATTATGCGCCTATTAAACATGAAAATACGTCCATTAAACCGTAAAACATGTCCCACCTGGAGCGTCATTCTATATGGCAGGTAAAGTAAATATGCGCCCCTATTTAACAGTAAAACACGCCGGACGTTGGGCCGACATTTTATATGGCGCTATGGTACCCCTTTACGGAATTTCGGGCCACACGTTGCTCGGCTACCATGTCTACTATGGCGCTAAATTTCCTAAATCTGGGCAGCCCTTATTTACGGACATATCGAGCCCCCACAGTTCACTTACGCCCTTTTATCTCGCACCACGTTGGACTGACATTTTAGTATGGTGCACAACGTGTAAAAGTCATGTAGAATAAATATACGCGCCTATTTATCTAGCACCACGTTGGAAGCGCCATTTTTAGTATGCACCCGTCCCTACACATAATGGCTCCGGCATTATACCTACAGGGCATTAACGGGTTGGAATAAAACAAATAGGCGCTTAACTAGACTAAACTTAAAGGCCTACAGGGTAGGAGACGGATCATACCTAATTACAATGAGAACACATTCGGGTTAAAGTTTAGATTAATCCAAGTGGTTTATTAGGCCTTAATGATGATGATGGTAATGACGCATTTATATACAAATGAATTACATGGATTATTATCAATTGTTGTTGTTTGTTATCGACTCTCAGTCGTTTGTGATGGATCCGAGTATTATCTATCGCAGAGCGATCCATTATGACGAGATTCGAACGGGAAAACACTTATCATAGACACTGAGGCTATGTGATATCATTGACCAATAGGATTAACATGCATGCAACGAATCTGAGCAATCCCTATACTAAACACACGACTATTCCCCAACAAAGTACCACGAAGGAACTCATAAAGATGTGGAACAAACGCCCGGGTTTGAACCGACCCTCACTTGTATACAATTCACCACCCCGATGGTCACCACCATCGGCAACTCAATTATAATCACAACAAGATACATAAACCCTTAAAGAACACAAATTATATACAGTAAACACGTGAGACATCCAGCCTTCGGTTGAGCATTGGGGTACCAATGCCGCTGTCGGGAACTGAACTGACACCCCTTTGGATGGAAGTGGGACTCTGAAAACCCTAAGCTACATTATACTCAAGTGTGTAATGACAGTAAACTAACAAGTACTGGTAACAATCGCCGTGTCATTTATTAGCGACTACATCATTCTGGCGTGTTGAATATTCCATTATTAAGCGATTCTTCTGCCCTTGTTCTATTTAACTCAAGGCTTCCCCTTTTACGAGCAGACGAGCATACAAAAAAAACCCAACACTTCTCCTCACTAGGTCAACTGCCCCCAGCCCCTTTGCACGGCGGGTGGTTAATGGCCTCGGCCTTCACAGGCATAACGCCCTTTCTTAACAAAACACCCCATCTCGGGGATCGTTCACTAATAAACTGAACTTCATTGTTCATTAAACAAAATTACATCGGCTCTCAATACTTCACTTCAATTCAACACACACATTCGTTTACAATATCATGATCCCGCGACGCGACACCGGTTTCTCTGATACCAATACTTGCATGATTACCATAACTACAATTTATTATTATTATTATTATTATTATTATTGTTATTGGGTTCATCATTACACTATCTCCCTACACGACTTACCTGGAAATTAGACCATACTGCATGATCATAATTAACTTCCTCGTAATAAAGGTGTAATTAATCCATATCTAAATTGTGATTTCTCATAAAATCGTCACACGGTAATACAATTATGAATTAAATATTCCTCAATTTGCACTTAAATTGTGATAAGCCTTCCAATTAAAATCGTACACTTCCTATCTAAATATATGTCAGTGGAGGCCTGGGTGTCAGTTCCGAAGTCATATCTCGTAGTTCTGGGTGCTCACGGAATAAAATTACACTATTTACCAGCCATGCATTATCAACGCTGGACTACAGCCTAACTTGAATTACTCTGAATTACTAAAAATTAGTCTCCTGACGCATCAATAATTACAAGTTTTCCCAAATAAAATGATTAAGTCAATCTACTACTGCATGCAAACTTATCGTATTACCCCTTTATTTACAATTGATTGCTCAGACGTGTTACTAATTAAATAAAGTAAATAGAAGCTACGTGTATCATGGTAGCACATCTACATTACTGAAGTTACAATCTTTAACATTATAGCGTCAGGTAATGATAACTGTTCCCCGCCCAATCTGATTACGTCATATTAATTATGATTTATACTCATCTCCATCTCGATGACCCGTTGTCAGCTCAGGGAGTCCATTGCTGGTTTAGTGCTGACCCATAGTCACCAAAGCAGTTACTGGAGGCACCATTCTTCTTTCCAACCGGGAGTCCATTGTTCTAGGTTGACGAAACCGCTGGCAGTATTCCTGAGGCACACAACACGTCACTATTTATTCCAAGATTTGTTTAGTTACATTCGGTGTGAACGTCCAGCCACGATATCGGACCTCACTCCGCAATCCGCGATTCAGTATCGGATTCCGCGTACCTTTGTTACTACTCGACACAGTAGCGCCGTAGTAATAATAATAATAATATTATTACAAATTATATTTAATGTTCGCGACACGTCCCTGATCTTTAAAGTTTAGACACTAGCATCACGTCTATCCAATCTCTGCAATATTTACGCACAGTACGCGATTTCACTTGTAAATTAAATTGAAATTCACTCAAACAAAAGATCGCTGGAAGCTCGACGGCACGTAGCTTCGCCGTCCGTAAGCCACAAATCCCGACTGACTCTTCTCCCTTCCTGCAGTAGTTTTTACTAGGGAGCGATACCCCTTCCACTAATTTGTGTAGCGCCTATTCCCGGCGTACTCGAGGTAAAATAGTACGGGTGGTCGGTGACCAGTATCTAGTTGGTGCGATTGAGACATAACCACTCAATTATCCTTCGGTGAATCTCTTTAAATTAATTAAAATATGTTCTGCTTCCCCTACCACACGGGGTGAAGTCCCTCCGTCGAGGACGTGTCATGAGACTAACCAGATGGCCCCAGTACTTTTCCACGCAGAAACAACACAGTATTCTTTCTTCTGCTGAAAGTTATCACGGAAGAGGACATTAAACACTCTAAATAAATGTCCCAGTAACATTTATCCCTTTTAAATCGGGAGATGATCCCCTAATTCGAGTTTTATTAATTTTCTACCTCGTAGGTAATTAAGTTGGCCAGTCCGATTCCAAGATGGCTCTCATATTTCGTTTCGAAAAAGTTAGTTTCCCCTCATTCTGTGAGTCTTGAGGAGGGATGTCTTCTCTCGAGTGATGTCACAGGGAATCCCCATTTGTAACCCCTCCCGGGCCTAAGTTGGCTTGGCTTCATCTACGGGGCCCCCGCTACACAAAGGATAATACTGCGCAATAAGTCGCAGACAAAGAAATCTCGTAAAATAATTTTAAAACACACAATTTATCTATCTCAATGGTATGAATATTAATTAGTTTCGGTATGACCTCTATTAATGATATGAATATTAATCATTTTCAGCGTTCTTTCCCTTTAATAGCATTGCGTGCGTAATTACGGATATCGATATCAACCTAAGGTCCTTGGATCATGCCCCTGTCGGGTTCAATATCTCCTCGAAATAAATGACTTGTCAGTGGTCGATTTAAAAGAAGATAAAGTAGGGTGTAAATTGACTCATACCTTGTTCAGAGCTGTCGTGAAGGTGTATTGTAATCGGGGTGTTATCTGACTCATGGTTTATATAAAGCTGTAGTGAATGCATTTGTCGTCAATCAGTCCTGCACTATGCATGTTTGAACAAAGTTGTCAGTCTCTATTGGTGGAGCAACTCTAAGCATTTCACCATCACCATTGAGCCGTAGCTCGGACCTGTATTTACATTTGAATCTGGGAAACACCGAGTAGGTGGGTCACCCAGATGTTCAGTAAAGAGAATGATAAGATCTGTGCTTGTGGTCATCCGTGATCTCGAATCCGTTGATGAGCATGGTGATTATTGCTTTAATGGGAAGTACTAATAGATACCTTCCGTTAACTCTAATCACAAGAGAAAGACTTTGCAGAAGAGACATAGGTCAAAATATGAAAAAGGCTTTGAAAAACATGAAAATGAAATATTGGCTAGGTCCAGCCAACCTAACACAACCTGAGTGAGAAGAGAACAGAAGTTGTCGGAGTGAGTGGCTCAGATGGTAGAAACAGGGCCTTCTGAACCCAAGCGAGGTCCCAGGTTACTCTGAAGGTATTCGAAGGTGCTCAAATACGTCACCTCGTGTTGGTAGATTTATTGGCATATAAAAGAACTCCTGTGGGAAAAAGTTCCGCCACCTCGGCTTCTCCTAAAATCGTACTAGTCTTTGGGACCTAAAACCAATAATATTACTGTTAGTATAAAAGTTGAACACGGAAACTCCGATGGGAAAGATGGTAATGAACAGACTCACATAAGTGGAAGCAATGAGAGAATCAGCTTAGGTCCTCGTGGTTACCTGTTCGCGCTCCTAAATTGATAAATTTTGTGGGAAACCGATACTGTGCGACAGAGGAAGCTTAATTATTTCACTGTAGTTACTGCATTACAGAATACTCCGTCAGCACCTTGTTTATACGTTCTCGTGGCCACAAGTATCTACTATGTTAAAGAGTATGGATGTCTTGGGATGTTGTTATTGTGTCGTATTATACGGTTGATGAAGGAAATGGGAGACCATGCTTTAACAAGCGCTGTCGTTAGGACGTACGCTAATGCTATTAAGGTCAGAGTTCACCTTCATTTGGATTCATCATCATTATCAGCTCCCTCAAGACCCACCATGACGTCACACTTGCACCACCACCAAACAAGTATTTTCTTTAAATGGAAATGTATGGGGTGAGATGCAAACTCTTCTTCGAACAGAACAAGAACGAAGACTGGAATTTATGAACACTATGTAAGTAATAACATAATCTATTCAATCTAAATTTGTTCATGCTTCATTTTAAGTTATTCTAACGCTGGGACATTTAAGATCAATATAAGTAATAATTATGAGTAGTGTAATGTGAATAAAAATGTAGTAATGCGTTTCGTTTTACCTGGCAGAAAAACTATGCAGAATAAGGTGCATGCCATGAAGGGATGAAGGGCCTAGAGTTGAAC
Organism: Anabrus simplex; assembly: GCF_040414725.1. Classification (NCBI taxonomy): domain Eukaryota; kingdom Metazoa; phylum Arthropoda; class Insecta; order Orthoptera; family Tettigoniidae; genus Anabrus; species Anabrus simplex. The sequence continues at coordinate 1,533,340,376 of NC_090265.1, read as the reverse complement.
AGTTTGATTATATGGCAAGATAACTATCGGCTGGTATCCACGGGGTGTTTTATCTACACGATATTTCACATTCATTCATGAAACCTGTGTATTTAGAATTATAGAATCATTATTCTAGCCTTATTGATATGAAACAGTAGGGAGTGATATCCAAATGGCATCTCTCACTGGCTTCTAACCAAACTGGCCGTGATTCGAATCCCTCCTAATACATTTGGAACTTTCTAAATGTGAATCACATTCCTAGGATTCCATGTACATTGAGGTCCCGTGGCAATAATCAAGATATCAATTCTTCTTCTTCTTCCTCTTCTGATGCTGCTGTTGCTGCTGCCGCTGCTTCTGATGTCCTCTCTGTATAGAAGTTTGGGGCGTAATGGAGTAACTTAAGTGCAGCCGGTAGGCCTATCCAGTATTCGGGAGATAGTGGGTTCGAAATCCACTGTCGGCAGTCCTGAAGATGGTTCAGTTTCACTCCAGGCAAATGCTGGGGCTGTACCTTAATTAACGCCACGGCTGTTTCCTTCCCACTCCTAAACCTTTCTTGTCCCATCGTAACCGTAAGACCTATCTGTGTCGGTTCGACGTATCAAGAATGTTGAATGACTGTCGGAGGGTCCAACCCTACGATTATATTATCTCCTTCTTGGTGACGCTGTCTACCATGGAATATTCAGAATTTCTGTGATGCACATACATCACTGCTATAGGTGATTATTTAACAAAGCATTTTGTGACCAGGTTTCGACGTCGTAAAAAGGCACTGATAATGCGTCACCTAAAATCGAAACAACTTCCAGACACTTAGTGTTTGAACAGCTGGAGACATTTAAGAAGCGCTAACGGTACTCTGTACAATGTGATAATATTCATATCCTTCTTCAATTAAGACCTTTATTCTCAAATATATAGGGGCGTAATCAGAACAGTGACTTAGCTATTGGTATTCTCACCGGATGGTCGAGGTTTGAATCCTGCAGAAGAATTTTTACCAGGAAAATTCACACAGCATCAGGAAGGACATTCGTCTCTAACCCTTTTTAAACCAGTGAATATTCTGTGAAACCACCTATTTTGAGATATTTGCACAGTTTAATATTGGCAATCTGAGGATGTCACAGGGCCTGCTGGTAGATGCTGAACTCTGGCGTCGATATGAGGCACTTTCCCCAGCTTAGCTTGCGCGGGAGTTCATTCCAATGAGGTAGAGTGTTGTGACGCCACATGTACGTTGCTGTGTTACTGTGTTGTCAGTTTGGTACTGCATTTATTGCGATATCTCGTTTGTTGTTCAGGAAAATTAAGCTTCATAGTAGTAGTAGTATCTCTGATATTTACAACTTCTCAGAAAATGGTTCCGTAATAAATAATAGTAATATGGGTGGCTTCAGCTTGCAACCACTAGGAAGGAGGACTTTGAATCATTCTACCCCACATTGACCATGACGTCGTGGAAAATATGGGCGAATTCGTTGAACAGTAGATTAGAAGAAGCCTTGTTTCACGTAATACCAAGTGACGGTGAATCATGTGCATCAGTAAGTATAAGTGAAGGTGATAACGACTTTACTGAAGAGAATATTAATAGGAAGTTTCCAAAATCGGAAAAGGAATCCTGAGAAACATGGTGGTATAACTTCATGGAACAGAACGAGTGGTTACGCGGTTTGGGTCACAAAGCTATCAGCTTGCATTCGGGTGACAGTGGATTCGAACCCCACTGTCGGAAGCTCTGAAGATGTTCTTTCATGGTTTCCCATTTTCACATGAGGCAAATGCTGGAGTTGTAACTTAATTAAGGCTACGGTTGCTTTCTTCCCAATACTAGCCCTTTCCTGTCCAATTGTTTCCTAAGAGCTATCTATGGTGCTGGACTGTGTGTGGGTAGTAACTAAATTAATGATTCCTTAAGGAAAAGAGTATTCACAGTTCCTATTAGTCATAATGTGGCAACTAATGTCCCTTACAGAAATAGTAAATAGTACAATATTAGAACTTATCTCCATAAAATTATTATCTCATACTCGTATTATATCAGAGGAATACACAGAATTAAATAGGGGCGGGTCAGCTGAATGACTTCGTCTGGCTTCTCAACCAAACGTACGTGGTTTTAATACCGTCCAAATCATTTAGTGTTTTAGAAATCTAAAGCTAAATCCATGTGTTTCGGATTCAACGTAAAACTGGAGGTCGTACGGCTAAGATCACGATGTCAACAGTCACGTTAGACTACAAGTTAGCTTTTCTTTCAAAGTTTATTTCTGTTAAATAAAAGTTACCATTTAATCATTAATTTTAATTAGTTAGTACAATTTAATATATCTTTCCATTTCTTTGAAATATTCCCTGTCATGTCAGAGGTGATCATTTAGTCTCACGTTCCACTGTCACTACGAAAACGTCCGACTCGTTGGCTGAATGGTCAGCGTACTGACCTTCGGTTCAGAGGGTCCCGGGTTCGATTCCCGGCCGGGTCGGGGATTTTAACCTTAATTGGTTAATTCCAGTGGCCCGGGGGCTGGGTGTTTGTGCTGTCCCCAACATCCATGCAACTCACACACCACACATAACACTATCCTCCACCACAATAACACGCAGTTACCTACACATGGCAGATGCCGCCCACCCTCGTCGGAGGGTCTGCCTTACAAGGGCTGCACTCGGCTAGTAATAGCCACACGAAACTATTATTATTACTACTGTACCTTGACCTACATAATAACCGGAATATGTAGAAGTTAGGATATTTATCTCTCTTTATTTATGGATGCAAATACTTTATGGAGATGGACGTTATTGATGTAGCTATAGTAATTTGAGTTTGACATTGAGATTAGTAGTCCGACTTTTTCAGACATGCGAGAACAAGTAAGTACTGACTTAAACGAGAATCGCTGCGTAATAAAATGATGTATAAATGTCGAAACTGGTATCGATACTCCTAACATTTTGTTCGAGTGATAGGTTCTTAGGAGATGTGTGGACTTCTTCTTCTTCTTCTAGTGTCCTCTCCTCACAGAAGGTTGGAGGCCATTATGAAATATAATTGTGTCAATTGTATATCGTCCCTTAAGAAACAACACCGCGTATCTAACAATGCTCTTCTTAACCACTGTGTTCCTTAAAACTGGTCAGGCCTCCCAGCCACATACTGATATGCAGTCCATCAGAACAATTTTTGTTGAGTTCATTTTCCTATGCGAGTGTGTAAAGGAAAATGAACCTTACTATACCGTACAGTAGGAATGTATGTTGGAGTGACATAACCCCCCCCCCCTATAGTATGGTGTTTTTAAGGTTCATCTCTATAGAGCTCATTAGCGACCACGAAGCTGCTTGTGTCGAAGTTAAAAATAAATGTGATAGAATGGAAGGTCTTAAAATTACGACTATTAGGCAGTAGCATATGGCTGATAAAGCAGGCATGAGGCAGTTTTCAAAAACTATGATCGGTGGAAAACGGTAAATAAAAATGAAAACAGGCTCTGAGATGGGTTTAAAGCAATTGTTGAGGAATGTGAAAAAAAGGTTTGTACCTTTAAAGGTGGTAAGGAATGGTAAAGATACTAAGAAGGGAGTGCAGACTGAAAAGAAATACAGTTAGAAATGGCTGAGAAAGTAAGGAGAAATTGAAGGAACTTACTAGGAAATTGAATCTAGCAAAGAAAGCAGATAAGGATAACATGATGGCAAGCATTATTGGCAGTCATATACTATTTAGTGAAAAATGGAAGGGTATGTGTAGATACTTTAAGGCAGAAACAGGTTCTAAAAAGGACATTCCAGGAATCATTAATGAACAAGGGGAGTGTGTATGTAAGGATCTTCAAAAGGCAGAAGTATTCAGTCGGCAGTATGTAAACATTGTTGGTTACAAGGATAATGTCCAGATAGAGGAGAAGACTAAGGCTAAAGAAGTATTAACGTTTACCTATGATAACAATGATATTTTCAATAAGTTACGAAAGTTGAAAACTAGAAAATCGGCTGGAATTAATAATTAGGATATACTAAAGATATTGTACCATATCTGAAGTACTTACTTGAATATTGTAGCATGGAGGAGCTATACCAAATGTATGGAGATTTGCTATAGTAGCAACTGTGTATAAAGGAAAGGGTAATGGACATAAAGCTGAAAATTACAGGCCAGTGAGTTTGACATGCATTGCATGTATGCTTTGGGAAAGCATTCTTTCTGATTATATTAGACATATATGCAAAATTAATAACTGGTTCAATAGAAGACAGTTCGGGTTTAGGAAAAGTAATTCTATTGAAGCTCAATTTGTAGGATTCCAGCAAGATATAGCAGATATCTCGGATTCTGGAGGTCAAATGGTCTGGATCACGATTGACCTATCTCAGGCATTTGACAGGATAGATCATGGGAGACTACTGATAAAAATGAGGGCTATTGGACTAGACAAAAGAGTGACTGAATGGGTTGCTATAATTCTAGAAAATAGTTCTCAGAATTTTAGAGTAGGCGAAGCTTTATCTGACCCTGTAATAATTAAGAGGGTAATTCCTCAAGGCAGTATTAATGGACTTTATTCTTATATACTGTATATATAAATGATATGAGTAAAGAAGTGGAATTAGAGATAAGGCTTTTTGCGGGTAATGTTATTCTGTATAGAGAAATAAATAAGCTATAAGATTGTGAGCAACTGCAACATGACTTCGGTAATGTTATGAGATGGACAACAGGCAATGGTATGATGATAAACGGGGTAAAATGTCAGGTTGTGAGTTTCACAAATAGGAAAAGTCCTCCCGGGTTTAATTACTGTGTTGATGGCGTGGAAGCTCCTTATGGGGATCATTGTAAGTATCTAGAGGTTAATATAAGTAACGATCTTCATTGGGGTAATCACATAAATGAGATTGTAAATAAAGGGTACTTATCTCTGCACATGGTTATGAGGGTGTTTATGTGTTGTAGTAAGAATGGGAAGGAGAGGGCATACAAGCCTCTAGTAATACCCCAACTAGAGTATGATTCCGGTGTATGGGACCCTCACCAAGATTACTTCATTCATGAACAGGAAAAAATCCAAAGGAAAGCAGCTCGATTTGTTCTGGGTGATTTCCGACAAAAGAGTAGCATTACAAAAATGTTGCAAAGTTTGGGCAGGGAAGACTTGGGAAAAAAGAGAAGAGCTGCTCGACTAAGTGGTATGTTCTGAGCTGTCAGTGGAGAAATGGTGTGGAATGACATTAGAAGACGCATATGTTTGAGTAGTGTCTTTAAAAGTATGAAAGATCACAACATGAAGTTGGAATTCAACAGGACAAATTGGGGAAAATGTTTGTTATTTCGATGGGGAGTTAGGGCTTGGAATGAGTTACCAAGGGAGATGTTCAAAACATTCCCAATTTATTTGAAATCATTTTTAAAACGATTAGGAAGACAACAGATAGGGAATCTGCCACCTGGGCGACTGCCCTAAAAGCAGACCAGTAGTGACTGATTGATTAATTGATTACTGAGAAGCTCAAGCTTGCCTCCCGGTGCTGACGTCACAATACATTTCCGGAACGGTTGTGAGACCTTTTGTGTTACCTGTTTTAACATTATAGTTTATTCTTTGGTTTATAAAATTATTCACAATATCTATCGAGTTGGCCGAAGCCCCGAAGTTCGGTCATTCAGATAATACCTTGATCATCAAGATGGCTTTGACATGATACGTGCCATCTGAAGGCAATACGAGAAGATCACCAGAGAGGCGCTATCTGAGATGACTTGTGAACTAATGATTGTTGATCGTTGTTGATAATGATATGCCTACTGTGCGCTCTGTTCGCCGTTTCTCCGAGGCAAATATGAGGAACTTGAATTCAGTTGAGGCGCGCTTGAGCATTCGATGCATTCGGAAACACGACACAGAGCTGACCACGCTGCCTATTAGGCTCGCATGTTTGCCCCAGTCGAGAGGCTAACTTAACAGTAATCTCTTGCAGTGTTCAGTGGCGGTTGTTTGGGGCGTGTATGATGGAGGACGAATTACTGTGTTATTGAGGACTTATTAAATCATTCATTCTCTAGCAGAATTTTTCTGCTAAGAAAAAAAATCATGGACAATGGGTGACCCACTTCTAGTATACCAGCTATGGTAACAGAAAGGTTGATTCCTGGGACAGAGATAATATATGGCTGTGCGGCTGTAGGAAATCGTGTACCTTGTATTCCTGGCTTTGCCTTTTATTTTCAACAGACACAAATGTTTGGACAACAAATGGAGTTTGTGATGTTAACAGTTATTACATATGTATTAAAGAAACGAAATAAACAGTCTGTATACTATTTTAATTCCGAAATAGCTTTACTAAAGTTCGGTAGCACTGGAATAGAGAAATCCCTAAGTCTTGCCTTCAGAATTCATCGGGACAAAAATAACGAAAAGTTAAAGCAAACGGGCATATAGTTAGTTGTCTGAATAGGTGCTGCTTGTTTCATGGCAGAGCAAAAGCTGCCTTTTAGGCGCAATACTGAAAACCAGGAATCAATAGAGGAAACATTATTTAATTGCACCATTATAGAGCCACTTATGGTGAAAGATTACGGAACCATATGAAAACCTCTGCTGCGTTTCTTGGTACTTCCCATGATACCAAAAACGACTAATTGATTCAGTCTCAGCTGTTGTGTTCAATAAAATAAATGAAGAGATCAAAGAAGCACCATTTGTTTGCTGTGATGGAAGATGAAGACACAGACTTAACACAAATATCCCAGCTTTTTTCTGTGCTTCATTATGTTACATATGATGATATTGAGGAGAGATTTATTAGGTTCAATGATGTGAGTACTGATCGCTCTGCTGTTTCTCTGGCTGGGCATGTTTTTAAATTTAATCAATGAATTCCAGTTTGGTGACAAATTAGTCGCTCAAACGTACGATGGGTGTTCTGTTATAGCTGGAGCACTTAGCGGTCTACAACAGATTAGTCTTGCGAAATATAAATCAGCCTTATTTTTGCACTGCTATGCACACAACCTTAAACTGTTATTAAAACAGTCTGTTACAGGTATTAAGGATTGTAAAGTATTCTTTGAAACACTATCTGCTTTCACAACTTTTTTCTAGAGATCTTCAGAGAGAAAAGCTGCATTTGAGGCGTTTACTACGAGTATTTGCCATCATTTGCCCAGGCCCACTGGATATGTACAGAGCGTTTGGTTGAAGTAACATCAGAAGTAAAAGAGGATCTGAAGAAATTCTTCAAGTCGCTCATAAGCAACACCGAAGAATGGGACGGTGAAACGAGAATCTGTTCAAGACGTTTCTTTGCAAGTCTACAAAATTGTTAATTCAGTCTTCTTTTAAATTTATTCTCATCTGTACTGCCTCAAGTAAAAATTTTGTTCAAGATTTTCAAGCCAAAATTAATGATGTAAAATAATGTGCTGTTAAAGTCGATGAATTTAGTAGCTTTATGGATGACAAACGTGATGAATTTGATTTGTTTTGGAAGCGGTACACAGACGAACATTCATCAGTTTCGTCAAATGAAAATGAAGTTAGAGTTAAAGGCAGCGAATTGGTGATGTAAAAATCGGCATAAAAATAAATCATACTTCATACTGTATTATGGACATATAACCAATACTGGGGGGAGAGAGGGGCAATGGGACGCGTCGGGTAATGGGACGCACCCCTCTGAAACCACTCCCATAGTAGCAAGCATTCTGTAGTATGCTTTAATCTAATGGGGAGTCACCACAACGTTGATGTGAGCAGAATGTCAGCCTGAGTTGCGTAGGTTCCTTGTGCTGTGTAGAAATATTCGTTTTGTTACATCATCTTACATCAGAAGAGTTTCATTTATATTAATGTACGTACTAAACTGTCCACTTTTTTAATCGAAAGTCTTCAGTTTTCTTAATATGAGATGTGATATCTTGTGATACACACGTGATTTCCATTTTTTCCTTCATCGGTTATAAAAGGCAGGACAGAAGGTGTGAAGGTGTCTAGAAGGGTAATCGTACGCACTCTGCGTCTCATTACCCCTTCAGTGCGTACAATTCTGTTCTCATCTTCTTCAGTTGGCAGGCTATTTTACGGCATGACGATGATTGAAATACGTCGTGTTGCCTATGAATTTGCGGACAGGAACAATCTTTCTAACAATATTAACAATACTACTAAATTAGCTGGCCGGCAAGAACTGGGCGCAAGGTTTCTTGACGAGAAATCCAGAACTCAGTCTGTGTAAACACGAAGCAACTAGCGGAAGCAGAATTTTATCATTTAATAAAGCAGAAGTTGACGGACTTTATCATAATCCCTTGATTGTCAGTAAAAAACATAAGTTTCCTATGTCACGTATTTATAACGTTGACGAAACCTGCATTTCGACCGTCCAGAAGCCACCTCCAATAATTGCCCGCAAAGGCCAAAAGCAAGTAGGGACAGCGACCAGCTTACTGTATGTTTCGCCATGAATCCTACGGGTAATTATATACCACCCATGTTTATATTGTATATCCTGGTGTGAGGATGTCCACTGCAATAACAAGTGGAGGCCCTCCAGGAAGCATTTACGTGTGCTCCAAATCAGGATAAAGGAATAAGGACTTGTTTTTGACGTGCCTCAAGCATTTCGCTGCACACACGGAATCGTCAGTGAACAAACCAACTCTTCTTTTCGAGTCACACATCACTTTCCTCCCTTCCTTTCAGCAAGGAAATCGGAATTGTTCTTGTATCAATTCCTCTCCTATCCCTATCAGAGCATTAACCTTTTGTGTGAAAACACAAAGGTCTAGGCCTAAGCAGCACTCTGAAATTTTGACAGCCACATCCAGAAAGTTAGTACTAGAGGAGTTGGAACAGAAGAGAAAGAAACGACTATACGTATTCTCAAGAAGATTCGAGTTGCAAATTCAAGAAAATGAAGAAGACAAAGAAGGCACTTTTCCAAGACAACAACAACAGTTCGTCAGATGAACTTTGTCAAGATGATGATAATGATGATTACACAGAAGAAGTGGTGTCTGGGTTGCCACAGAGGAATACCACCAACGATGTTTGTCTCTTCTGTGGTGAAAGAAGTGCATGCGTGCCATTGCCCCACATGGGTGGGTAATGGTACGCAAAACCAATTTGTATATTTTGATAGAAGACTCGGAAACTTTACTACCTGTGTACTTGCATTCCACACTCCGTATTCCTAACTATATTACCTATCATACTGGAGTTTTGTTGAAATTTTGGATACAACATAGTACCTAATACAGGTGTTTTGCCTTATATGCGTGCAATTGCCCCTCTCTCCCTACAACAGAATAAGTTGGAATTTCTTGCTTTTTTGGATTTTGACTTATTTGATTTTTTTGCTATTTGATTTACGTCCCACTGACACAGATATGTCTTATGGCGACGGTAGGATAGGAAAGGCCTAGGAATGGGAAGGAAGTGGCCGTGGCCTTAAATAAGGTATGAAAATGGGAAACCACGGAGTAGTGGTGTGACGCCGGTTCTGATCCACTTTGGGGTGGGGGTGGGGTGGGGGGTGGGCGGGGGCGTGGTCTGTGCTCTGATTGGTTGGGGGTGGGGGTGGGGGCGTGGCCAGTGCTCTGATTGGTGGATGGGTGGGGGCGGGGCTTTGCTCTGATTGGTGGGTGGGGGCGGGGCTTTGCTCTGATTGGTGGGGTTGGGTAGTGCTGGGGGGAGGGTGGGTGTGTTGGTCTGTCTCTGTGGGGGAGGTGAGCGTGCGTGTGCGCGCGCGCGCGCGTGCAGGGTGGTGGAGGCGGGGTGTGACCTCCACCCCCTTGGCGGAGGGGGGTTACGTTTCCCCCTTTGTGCAGCTGTGTGTGTGTGTGTGTGTGGCAGGTGCGCGCTCCCCTCCCGCTGAGTCAGCATCGTTCCGCTCCCCTCGCTCCCCCCGCTGAGTCAGCCTCGTTCCCCCCTCGCTCCTCCCAGCTGAGTCAGCCTCGTTTCCCCCGCTTCCTTTGTTCTTTTTTGTGTGTGGCAGGTGCGCTCTCCCACTGAGTTGGTTTGCACGTGCGCTCTCCCGCTGAGCCACCATCCTTTATCTCCTATTTTTAAACATGCATGCACGTGCGCCCTCCCGCTGAGTTGGTTTGCACGTGCGCTCTCCTGCTGCGATGAGTTTAGTATATATATAGCCAGCATTCGTTTGTGGAAACGTATTCGCTGGTTCTGCAACCTTGCTTGTGTACATCAGTGATCTATTACATATATCCTTGATTGCTGCTCGCGCTGTTCGGGATTGACCAGAGATTTGATTCACACCTAATCTTTTGGTAAGTTTTTCTCTCTGTTTCTTTGTAACGCAATGTAATAAGTTATAACTTGATTGAATAGAGAGGATAATATTAGGATTTCTTTTTTTTTGGTTTCAGAGTGTGATTTAACTGTTTGCTATCAAGTAATGGACTTGTTGAAGAAACTTTCTACTTTATCCAAATCAAGAGGAAGCGAGTATAGACCGCTAGATCAATTAGCGGTCAATGAAGTTTACAATGTACTCTCGTACCGAGCTGTTAAAATTCGGTACGGGAGGCGAATTGTTGCAGATATTTTAGAAAAATCTGGTGACGAAGAGGTGGCAACATCAGTATTTTTACCAGCTCAGTACCAAGAACTAACCGATAACGACGTGGAGGAATTAAATCAAAGGGGATTGGAGCTCATATATAAAGGCAAAATAAATTCACGTAACGAGGTAGATTTTGTTAAATAGAAAGTTTAAAATGTTTGCTTTAATATTTTAACATTGTTCATGCATGTATAGGGGGAAGGGTAGTCTGCTGAGGAGGAGAAGGCGCTAGAATCTTCCCTACCTATGTTTTATCTACCATAGTTTTTAGCTGTGTTTATATGTGTGCCTAAGCTGTTTTTTGTTTATATGTGTGCCTAAAATATGAAATATAAGCATATAAGTGTAAGACAGAGAGAAGGAATCGAACAGTTAGTTATAGTTTCTTCATGTCTTGAGGGTTGTAAGGCAGAAGAAGAAGAAGAAGACTGTTGGTTAAACAATATTACACCCTTAACGTTTACTGTATACACATCAGATTCTTCGAAAGAATACTATCAAGAGCACAGGAAAAATGTTGAAGAGTGTGTGTTACGTGTGATATTACAGACTCCAGGGTTGGATAAAAATGCTCATTTTTTAATAATTTCTGGTTATAACTACAAAACTCTAAGGTTTGAATCGAATGTGATAGTGTTTACTGATATGTACAGTAGGATATATCAACAGCATTTGTTATACAGTCTTCAAGATGAGTGTGAGTCCGAACTAATTCACTGTTCTTGTGACGTTATACATTCCCCGTATTCGTGGATTCAAAAACAGTTATTGAACTACAATACGGATGTACATACTGTGTACAGCAACTGTCATTACTGTCTATTTAAAGTAAAGAAATTATGTCAAATGTATTAATGTTTATTGATATGTACAGTAAGGTATATCATTAGCATTTGTTATGAAGTCTTGAGAACAAGTGTGATTTGAAACTAATTCCTTGTTCTAGTAGCATTATACATTCCTTCCGCAATGGTGGATTCATGCGGATGTACATAACTGTTATTGCTGTTTTTTATTAAAAATAGAGAAATTAGGTAAACAATGATGGAACCAAAACGTTTGAGGTTGTCAGAAGAACTTTCCTTTTCTTTGGATAATATAACAAACAATCATAAATTTGAAGAATTTTTAAGTGACACATACACCTCCGTAGAGAGTATGTTAGAACAATGTGGTTTGGACAGAGGGTTGAATGTGTCTGTAGACGTTATTCCATCAACTCATCTTTCAATCTATGAACCCACGTTAATTGAAAATACAAATGAATTGAATACATATTGGGTAAATCTAGTTGACAGTCTAAAGAATTGTATACAAAACAATTGTTTAAGCAAAGTAACTGTAAGAGTAGAAAAATGTTGTATGGCTTGGACATTACTAGAAACTAGTTACAGGACGCGTATGTTTACAGGGTCAATTAGAAGTAGTTGTGAGTTGAAGGATCCTAAATTGTTTTTGGAAAGGTGTTACATATGGTTTAAAAAGTATGTGCAAAAAGCGTTAGAAAGCAGTGCGCTTAAAGTAAACACATCATTGATATCTGAACACATATTGCCTAGTTCGGATCAGACAACTAAACTTCACACCAACACCAAAAATCATATTATTACTATTGCAACAGATTTACGAGACTGGTATGAAGAAAATGTTGTGCAAGAGACCTTGACCAAATTGAGTCGCTATCTAGAGAGAGATTCTGGGTGGGCTCTTAAGTCGCTGTTGGAACTGCGAATAAACATAAATTCATATGTAGGATTTCATGCGGGTCACCATTTGAAATTACCTAAAGCCATACGGGATAAGAAAGCTGTTGTTAATGTACAATGCAACGATGACGACTGTTTTGCATGGTCAATTGTAGCTGCTCTTAACCCAGCAAGAACGCATACCGAGCGTCGATAATCATATCCAGACTATAGAAGTGTTTTAAACTTAGAAGGAATTTCATTTCCTATGGAAATGCAAAAGTTGTCTAAATTTGAAAACCAAAACGATATATCAGTGAATGTGTATGGAGTAATGTATGAAAATGAAAAGTGGATGTATGCAGGGCAAGATAGCAATCAACCGTTTACAATTGTACCTATTTACATTACAAAGAAATTAGAGGGTTCTGCAAGGAAGCATGTAAACCTATTGCTGCTCCAAACGGAACAAGATAACGTTGTATACCATTTTTCGTGGATCAAATCTCTATCTCGGTTAGTGTCTTCAACAGTTAACAAACATAATCATAAGATCTATGTGTGTGAACGCTGTTTATCATACTTTGGTACACAACCCAGACTAGATAACCACATGGTTACGTGTAGTCAATTTAATCCTGTAAAGTTAGAAATGCCGAAAGAGAATGAAAAAATAATCAAGTTCATTCATTATAAACATAAAGAAATAGTTCCTTTTACTATTTATGCTGACATCGAATGCGTTTTGAACCCGATTGACACGGCTATGCCAAACAATGAAACTTCCTATACAGCTCCCTTGAATTATCACAGAGCGCACAGTATCGCTTACTATTTGCATTGTTCTTACAATGAAACATACAGTAGATTTAATTTATATCGCGGAGACGATTGTTGCGAATGGTTTGTTAGAGAATTATCTAGTATTGTTCAAGATATAGCACATTATTATGTTCAAGTAGTTCCGAAAGAGGAACTTAATAGAGATCAGGAAGAAGAATATTTAGGAGCAACTACTTGTCATATTTGCGAAAAAGAGTTTGTCGCAACAGATGTTAAAGTTAAAGATCATGACCACTTAACTGGAAAATTTCGTGGTGCTAGTCACCAGTGTTGTAATCTACAGTACACCTTACCGAATTACATACCAGTCTTTTTTCATAATTTGAGTGGATACGATAGTCATTTTATTATCAAACAATTGTGTGAGAAGATTGTAGAGGTAGAGGAGAATGATGATAATGCGAGTGAGGTATTTAATCCAGGAAGGGTAACATTAATACCTACTAATACAGAACGCTATAAGTCGTTTACTAAAGTTGTTCCTGTTGTAGATAGTAAAGCTTTCAGGTCGTTGCAATTACGATTTCTTGATTCATTCAACTTCTTAGGCAGTTCATTAGAGAAATATGCTTTGTACATGAACAATGATGCTAAACATATCACGCGGAAATATTTTCCAGACGCTGTTCATTTCGAATTGATGTGTCAAAAAGGTGTTTTTCCTTACGAATATGTAAAGGAAATAAGCGTATTAGATGAAAGAAGTTTACCACCAAAAGATATGTTTGGTAGTTTGCTTACTGGTAGTTCTATTTCTGAGATAGAATATGAACGAGCACAACGTGTATGGAAAACTTTTAATTGTGTTACTTTGGGTGACTATTCAGATTTGTATTTGAAAACTGATGTGCTACTTTTGGCAGATATTTTTGAAAACTTTAGGAAGGTGTGCAGAGAGACTTATGGGTTGGATCCTGCTCATTATTTTACTGCTCCTGGTTTAGCTTGGAGTTCGCTTCTAAAGACAACAAAAGTTCACATAGAACTCATCACCGATGTGGATATGATGCAATTTGTAGAAAGAGGTATTCGAGGAGGAGTAGTATATTGTGCTCATAGGTATGTTGAAGCTAACAATAAATACATGAGCGATTACAACCCAGAAATACCTGACTCTTATTTACTGTACTTGGATGTAAATAACCTATATGGGTGGGCTATGATGCAGTATCTCCCAGTAGGCAATTTTTCTTGGGTAGAAAATGTAGATGAATTTGATGTGCTAAATGTAGATGATGAATCTGAAATAGGTTATATTTTAGAAGTGGACTTAGTATATCCTAGAGAAATACATGATTGGCATAACGATTTTCCACTTTGTCCTGAAATGAGGAAATCTCCTGCACAAAAGGCTCTTCCTAAACTTATGACAACACTACATAATAAACATCGGTATGTGTTGCATTATCGAAACTTGAAACAATGTTTAAAGTATGGTTTGCAATGTTTAAAAATTTACAGAATACTACAATTTAATCAAGCTCCTTGGATGAAACCTTACATTGAATTGAATACAGAAAAACGTAAGCAAAGCACAAACGATCTTGATAAAAACTTTTCAAGTTAATGAATAATTCCGTTTTTGGTCGCACACTAATGAATGTGAGAAAGTTTAGGGTTGTTAAATTGACGACGCGTTGGGATGGACCTTTTGGTGCTGGGCGTTTAATAGCACAACCTACCTTTAAGAAACGAGTCATTTTTGATGAATCGTGTGCAGCTATTGAAATGGAAAGGGTGATAGTCAAGAGCGATAAACCAATGTTTGTAGGAATGACGATATTAGACTTATCTAAAACAAAGGTAGTTGATTTTCATTATGCGTACATGAAGCAAAAGTATCCAAAGGAGGGGGACCTTACATTAGTGTATACTGATACAGATAGCCTTATTTATTATATAAAAACTAAGGATGTTTACGCAGATATAAAGGAAGATATTGCTGAATGGTTTGATACAGGAGACTATTCAGAGGATAATCCTTACAGAATTCCTAGAATGAATAGACGTGAAATAGGCTACATGAAGGATGAATTGTCAGGTGTGTTGTTTTGTAAATTTATTGGACTTAGAGCAAAAATGTATGCTATAAAAACAGAAAAGAAAACTGTAACAAAAGCCAAAGGTGTAAAATCTACAGCGAATTTGACGATAGATGATTATGAGGAGTGTTTCAGAGAAAATAAGCATATGATGAAAAATCAGTATTCTATACAATCAAATCTTCATCATGTGTTTACTGTGTGTCAAAACAAAGTAGTTTTAACACCAGATGATGATAAACGATACATCCAATCAGATGGTATTTCAACTTTAGCGTGGGGTCATTACCGCATTGATGGTGATAGTAAAGAAGTATAAGAAGTATGATGTTTCATGTACTAATTAAAATGTATGTACAGGAACTAATAAATTATTTGTGTACCTATTTGATTGTTATTAAAGTATAAATGAAGTGATTATATATGTAATTAAATGTAAAAGAGGTAGTTTGTAAAACTAAAAAATAATAAATTTATATATATTGCTTGTTTTTATTTTAACAATAAGGAAGGTGGTGAAATAAATAATACACAAAAGAGGTTATATGATATTTATTTAATCAAGACACATATACAAAAAAATGTGTATATATAAACATAATTAATTACACCATCTTTTTTATTATTTATTCCTTTGAACAGCAAGAACTATTATAATACATCTCCTTCACCTTTTTTTGTTTACACATACGACAGTCCTTCTTCATACTGGGAGTACCATCTATTTGAGTAGTAGCGTTTGGATCGTTGTTGAAGTAATGTTCATAACAATATTCATATTCAGGATGTTTTTCCTTGAATTCATCTGGCAGTATGTTCCAAAGAAAAGGAAGTTGATGATCAGCAAGCGAAATCAGAATCTCATCGGGCATATAACACCAGTCCAGAGTGTTGAATGATTTAAGTCCACTATGACGATATTTGTTTATAGAAGCACTCACCATACGCATAACATTACTCTCTTTAGAGAGCCAATCATGCATGTGTTTATTATGCCATAACGCACATTTCTGTTTTTCTTCTTGATGTAGTTCACACGGAAAGTATTCATCATCACTGGTTTCTTCTGCTGTCAAGGCTGCTTTCGAACATCCGTACATTGACAAATCAGCAACAGGTTTAGAAAAAACAGTTTTAAACTCTTCACCCAATCCGTTCACCACAACAAAGCATTTGTTTTGTAAGTCTTTTAAAAAATTTTTTAACTTATCTTGTTTGTCGAATTTAATTAAAGCTGCACAACTAAAGTCAGCATCCTTGGTGTATTCACAGAAAGCACATTCAACTAGCCCATTTTCCAAAGGTTTCAGATCGATGAGAACTAGTGGAGACTGTTCCATGATGAAAGAGAAGTACACGCACATGGAGTGAAGGTTTCCTCTTAGCCCACATCTCTTTTATAGTAACTCCATCAATAAACACTTTATAGATGGCGACACGAGCGCGGTGAAGGAAGCATTGATTTATGACGACACCACCCTATTGTTCAGTCATACCTATTTTGAAGTTCTAGTATAGTATGTTCCATAATAACAGAGAAGTATGCAAGCATGGCGAGTGTTTCTTCTCAAGTCTACATCTGTTTTATGGTAACTTCTCCACTAAGTGGTTTATAAGCCACAATTCGGTCATGAAGAAGAAGTGCGTAAAGAGATGTATTCGCAGGAATGTCGGTGTCGGTTTCAAATTCTACACGAATGTCGACTGGAGATGAGCGAATAGAGTCATTTTGGTGAGAACAATCGATAATAATCAAAGGTGCCAATGTTTTAAACTCTAGTCTACCAAGCATAGGTCCAACGATTTCATTTTCCTCTAATGAGTAATAAACAGCTTGAAATTTTGTATACATATCATACAGTTCGGAAAAGTCTCCAGCACTTATTTTAACACGTATGTCTTCATTTGGATAATATTCCTCATTGAGAAAGACTTTTAGTTTAGAAATATTACAATGATCAAACACACAAGCGTTAGTGGTTTTTTCTTTCTGTCAGTTTGAAATCCAAAGATAATAAAACGTGGTTTTTCTAGTTGTGAAGATGCTTTTATTGTCCAATTCATTCGTTTGGTTACAGGCAGAGAAGGAAGTTCATACAATTCCCACGATCGAAATGCGATTTGCAAGTTCTCATTTCTTTCTACAATGTTAAGCATGCGTGCTTGTTCTTGGTGGGAGAGAGAGAGTGAAGGCACCTTCCAGTAAATATCCTCAATAATTATATTAGAGTTATCATTATCTTCTGTAGATTTGAGGGTGCAATTATCGTTGCTACTTCTAATTAATACTAGTTCGTGGGAGCAACCTGTGATACACTTTTGATAATCTTCAGCAAAACCTAAAATATTAGAAAGAGGCATAACGATGTGAAAATAACCTGTTGTAGGGTCAGCTAGGGCATAACCTGGACTGACAGGGAACCAACCAGTATTTTGGAGATTGGTTGTAGATTTCGTTGATGCAAAAGTCTTCATAGTACTTGCTATTCCCAAATTCCTTGTTCGATCGATTTCTGTACCATTAAGTTCATATCGACATTCGCTGAAAAGAAAAGCACCGAAATTGCTATCTAGGGTAGAAGTAGTGGATATAGCTCCTGCTCCGTTTGTAACTTTACCTATAACGTGAAGAGAACTTTTTGAAGGCAACAGATGGTATTCTTGCTTGCGTGCTGGGATTCGTATTTCATCATTGTATCCGAATGTTGTACCTGCGTAAGGGCGATAGGTTCGCTCCTTAACAGCAGTAATAGAACGATTGAAAACAGGTTTTTCTTCTATGTTTAGCGTACGAAACATGGTGGAGGTGTTGTTTACCATACAAAAGTTTAGCTCACTATGAGCAAAACACAGAGTGTGTTTTACCTTTATAAGGGCTGATAGCACTAAAACTTAAAACTTTCGTTTGTAACTGTTGTACATATTGGGTGTACGTGTGTCCGTTTGTAATAACTTTAAGATTCCGCCTGTAACTGTACTTATAACGTGAGGATTACAAGAGATAGAATCCTTGCTTGCGTAATAGGGGATTCGTATTTCATCATTGTATCCTGCAGTACCCGAAGCAGAATGATTGAAAAAATGTTTTTCTTCTTTTGGCGCTTGAGACATGATGAATATGTTGTTTACTCTATAAAGGCTTAGCTGACTGTAGGTGAGAACGAGGTGTGTCTGTTTAGTTTTATATCTTTATAAGGGTAAAGAACTTTGTATCCTAAAGATTCCAGATATTGTTTGTTGCTTAATGTCAATGGTTTTAGATAGATGTGGTTCGAAGCTTTACGTTCTCCACTACCACTTCTATCGCTTGTATTTCTATAGACGATTCCCATGTGTTCATTCGATAGGTCGTATGTGAAGCGTAACCGAAAGGTTTTCGTCAAGCAAATCAACCTTATTTTCAGTTTGATCTTTGAGAGTCACAGTGATGTTGTTTACACTTTGTAAGGCAATAGGATAATAAATGATAGGTAAGGGTTGCTCAACTATTTTATACCCTGGAGCAACGTTAGGATAAAAATCGTAAATGGAATGTGTACGTTTTCCGTTTAAAAATGCACCGCTTGCAATATTGCACTCTACACGGATAACGTTATTGTTCGAAATGCAGGTAGGGGAAGGTGAGATATTAGTTGTGTTTGGTTTCAAAATAGTTCGCCCGAAACCATGAATAGGTGCCAAAGAATCGTCAACGGTGAAATCGATTGTATACTTGCTGTAAAGTTTTGATTTTAAAGTATGTTTGTCAAAGGTTAAAGTAAAATTACTGTTGGGTCTGTTTGTACCATTCTTTTCGTATTCATGTGTTTGATCAGGAGTATCTCCTATTCGTGCAAACTTTCTATCTAAAACATCTATAAGATCCTGAATTTCATACATTCCTGGTGGTATCTTTATATCATGATTGATATCTTTATGTTTACCTACATACCTAATTCTCAGAAGATTATTATTTTTAGTTATGTTAGGAATCGTGTATGAGGTATACAAACTCTTCATGCCTACTTCGTACGAATAGTCATCTAAAACAAGCGCTGGAGATAGTTCCATGCTCAATTCCGACCCATTTCCAGTCAACGTGTACACCGACTCCTTTCTACTCTTCATGATGAATGATGTGTTGTCAACACTTATCAGCAGTATTTATAGTTAGTAGAAACTGTAGACATAAATGTCCACAAATAACGCTATCAAAAGATTGGTAACGTTCGTAGTTATATAGAATACGGTTACAACCACGCAAATAGCGTGATACTTCACAAGGTGGTCTCAAATCACCAAAACTGTCAAAAGAGTGTGCATGCTTCCCTCTTTTATATATTGCTACCCAGTGTGAACCTGAAAGGGAAGAGGGTTCTAGATTTACAATACAACTCTCGTTTTTGTGTGCGTACTTAGGCAACGTGTCTCTCATGTAAACACCACGAAAATAAGGAATTCCTAACTGTAAGGCATACTGATGTAATTCAATGTTAGAGAGCGGTTTGTATGGTAGTTTCAGAGGTATAGACCCAATCCTTTTTTGTAAGGAGCTAAATAGAGGCCTTTTCCGCCCCGTAAAGCTACTGCTTCCATGACATGGTTGTGACGTTGCATCTCGGACAGTTGCTCTCTTGCTTTTTTGGCTTTGTTTATAGCGTTCACTACACCTGCCGCTCCTCCCGCTAGGCTTCCTAAGGCTGATAGGCCTGCGAATAGTGGAATAAGTGGAATAATCCCCCGCAACTTTTTTTGTGGTAATGGGATAACTCTTCTTCTTTTTCCTACACTGTTGTTGTTCTTGTTGTTGTTTCCTACAGCTTTGCGTGCAGCTCTGAGTGCTGCGGAAGCTGCCTGCTTGATGCCGACACCTGGTCCTAGACGTGCGAGCGCAGAGCGAGCTTTCTGAATAGCTAACAATAAATGGTTTTTCCTTTTTTGTCTTCTTTGTTTTCCAGCTCCTAGCTTTACCTTGCCTTTCATAATTCCAGCTACGGCTAACGCCGCAAGCCTTTCCCGTACGCTTGCGTCCCGTGACTTGACTCGAGCCCAAGCCTTAGAAGCTAATACTCGATCGGCTTCACGTCGATGATTTGCATCAGTTTCTTGGTACGCAATATCGTGCTCTTTGCACGCTTTATCTAGAGGATTGATGCCTGGATCACCACGTTTCAATCGTTTTTCGAGTCGGGTGCCTGGTCCACAATACTGGTAACCTGGAATGTGTGCTTCAAATGGGAGGTGGTCAATACCTTTGTTTATAATTTTATTCAATAACCCACGTCCACAACAAGTCTTCTTCTTCTTATTATTTTTCTTCCTCTTTTTTGTTGTACTAGTAACGTTGTTGTTACTCGTTCGAGTGACAAGCATTGTGTGAAAGCTTTCACCTCAAGGTAAGCATTTATATATATAAGCATGCAGGTGATGCATATCATTCAGTCCGCTATGGTTAAAACGGTAAAACAAACCATCTCTCTACCTGTTCGTGTAATAGAAGACGGTGATGGAGGAGGAGAACAAAATGCTGTGCGACGCCACAGTGTTCTCCTTCCAAACTCTTTGCGTTGTATCATATGTGGTCCATCGAATTGTGGAAAAACTAATCTTATGATTAATCTATTGGAACACCCAAATGGTTTGCGTTTCGCCAACGTCTACGTCTATTCGAAATCGTTACAGCAAAGTAAATATGCTCGCTTAGAAAAGGTGCTGGCTTCCATTCCAAGTATCTCCTATTACAGCTATTCTGAAAACGAAGATGTTATACGTCCTGAAGATACAAAACCTCACTCTGTGATTATTTTCGATGATGTAGCGTGCGATAAACAAAGTATTATGAAAACATATTTCAGTATGGCTAGAAATTTTGGTGTTGATGTGTTTTATCTATGTCAAACTTACACCTGTCTACCCAAACATTTACTTCGAGATAACGCAAATTTTATTATATTATTTCGACAAGATGTTGGAAAACTAAAGCATGTGTACGATGATCATGTTAATACGGATATGAGCTTCGATGAGTTTAAAGAACTCTGCGCTCAGTGTTGGAATGAAAATCGATACAGTTTCCTTGTTATCGATAAAGATTGTGAATTACATAACGGTCGGTATCGTAATGGATTCGATAAGTATTTCGATACACGGAAGGTATAAATACTGCGAATATAATATGGATCATGTTCATTTGATCTACTGAGTAGTGAGTGTAAACATCATGGAGGTATGTGGAAATGTTAAGGTTGCTGTATCTTACCCAGTACTGGAAGATGATATACCAACTAAGGCTTATGTGGATGGTATTTTGTTTGAAGCTGTAGCCAATAACTTATACCGCACTGAAGATGGAGATTATTCATTAAATAATAAGCGACTACGTTGTGTAGCCGACCCTATACTTGAAAATGATGCATGTAATAAAAAATTTATTGTAGATTCTCTTAACGAATTCAAGAAAACAATTGTTAACAATTCTGGAGTGGGAAGTTTGGAATTAGGATCCACTACAGTTACCGGAATAGTAAATCAAAACGCAGCTTCTAATGCAGTGACCTTGGAACATCTTCATAATTATACACATTCTAAAGAGTATTTAGACGAATCAGTTGTAAAAGAATTTAATGAATTGAAACGTAAGATTGACACGCTGATATTTTTGATATTCAAACAGAGAGTGATATAGATGTTAAGAAAAGAAGACTAACCGGTTTAGAAGATCCGAGAAAACCTCTTGATGCGGTAAATAAACAATATTTGGAACTGTATGCATCTAGTCAGGAAGATGTTAATGCTGTTGTAGAAAGCATAAACCAAGCTGTAAACGAACTCAAATCAAACTTAAATAAGCAAAATAACATTATAGAAGTAAACACTGATAACCTCAATATACACAATAAACGCATATCTAAAGCTTCTAATCCAATTGATTCTCAAGATGTTGTTACGTTGCATCATCTTGAGAATTATGCATATAACAAACAATACACAGACTGTGTGATAGCCAACCATCAAAATGATATTAATGAACTTAAACAGAACGTTGCTCACTTTGATATAAAAGAAGAAACCATTAACATAAAAGGTAAACGTCTATCTGATGTTTCAGACCCTGAAAATGATCAAGATGCTATTACTCTACACCACTTAAAAAATTATGCATACAACAAACAGCATACCGATAGCATAGAGGCTAACTATAAGCAAGACATCACTGATCTCACTCATATAACTGATGTAGTAACCAATGATATCAATAAACTTAACAATAACGTTACCAATCATGTTGCTCACTTTGATATAAAAGAAGAT
The DNA here is from genome assembly GCF_040414725.1 of Anabrus simplex. Lineage (NCBI taxonomy): Eukaryota > Metazoa > Arthropoda > Insecta > Orthoptera > Tettigoniidae > Anabrus > Anabrus simplex. Next base: position 1,533,317,935 of record NC_090265.1, on the reverse strand, counting down.
ACTATCAACATAAAAGGCAAACGTCTATCTGGGGTTTCAAACCCCAAAGAAGCTCAAGATGTGGTGACTTTGCAGCATTTAGAAAGTTATGCATGCAGCAAACAACATACTGATAACATAGAAATTGCATATAAGCAAGATATTGCTGATCTTAAAACCCGTATATCAGATGTGGTGGTCAAAGATATCAATGAACTCAAAAATAACGTTTGCAATCATGTTGCTCAGTTTGATATAAACGAAGAAACCATTAACATAAAAGACAAGCGACTATCTGGTATTTCAAACCCTAAAGAAGCTCAAGATATTGTCACTTTGCAGCACCTAGAAGATTATGTGTACAACAAACAGCACACCGATAATATAGAGACTAATTATAAGCAAGACATCGCTAATCTTCAAACTCACATAACTGATGTAGTAGTCAATAATCTTGATGAACTTAAAAATAACGTTACCAATCACGTTGAGCACTTTGATATAAACGAAGATACTATCAACATAAAAGGCAAACGTTTATCTGATGTTTCAAACCCCAAAGAAGCTCAAGATGTCGTCACTTTACAGCATCTAGAAAATTATGCATGCGGCAAACAAGATATTGATAAAATAAATGTCTACCATAAGCAAGACATAGCTAATCTTAAAAATTTCATAACTGATGTAGTAATCTATGATATCAACGAACTTAAAAATAACGTTAGCAATCACTTTGCTCATTTTCATATTAACGAAGAGACTATTGATATAAATGACAAACGACTATCTGGTGTTTCAAAACCCAAAGAAGCTCAAGATGTTGTCACTCTGCACCACCTGGAAGATTATGCGTACAACAAACAGCACACCGATAACATAGAGGTTACCTATAAGCAAGACATCGCTACACTCAAAGCTAGCATGACTAAAACGCTTAATTTGTTAAACGAAAAGAACATAGAATGGATCCAAAAATCCATCGTTGAAACAAAAGATAATATATTAAGCATTGTAAATGAACGCGTTCTATCTATAGTACAGGCTTTAAAAAATAAGCTGCTTGTTCATTTCCTTCTACAAATAACAAGCATACCATCAATGTACGATAATCCCTTTTATCGTCTCAATAATGGACATCTTACATACACGTTACCACACTCGGGAACACTTGAAGTATTGTCTATTGTTCCTGCAGCTAACAAGATTCAGTGTAAACATACTGAAAATGTTATAACAATCGGAGAAGGAACTATAATTACTGTTCACGCAAAAGACAAACTGCAATTTAAATTGGTTGGAGACGATGGTAAGCATTCAACGACTACTTTACCTTTACATATTGTGTTTGACTACACAACAAACCTGGATTTCTCTATGATAGAATAAAAAGCGTTGAAAAACGTATTACAATACCATTATGGGTTTGTCTGCTCATAGATACAGAACAAAAGCTAAAGATCTACAGAACTTCTTTGAAAAAACATGAATTGTTCAACGAATACTTGTCCGAAGAACACTCGTTTGAAAAACAGGAGCCCTTCGAAGAACGCCCGTTTGAAAAACAGCACCCGTTCGACGAACACCCGTTCGAAAATCAGCACCCGTTCAACGAACACCCGTTTGAAAAACAGCATCCGTTCGAGAAACCAAGTACAATCTGACATAAAGAAAGACATATATGACAATCAATATCTTGCGCAAGCTATTAAAATGTAAAATATAAATATGATGCGCTTAAATCAGGAGAGCTTTTACAAGAAAATCAACTTGAAAAAACATTTAGTCCTATATCCAAACCCTTAAAATCTCTACTGGCTACCGTCTCAGAAAAATCTAATTCATTCAACTCTCCTACAGCACCTCCTATCAAACAAGAAGAAACAGAAGAAACAGAAGAAACAAAAGAGAACGAAGAAAGAACTCTTCTAGAACAACCCTATGCTGAAGTTCCATTCATTTTTAAAGCACAGAAGCCAATAATAGGGAATATTGCTTCTTCTTACTTGGATTTATTTACACAACCACACAGTGTGCGCAAAGTATTAGATCGAGTTTATGGGGTACGAAAAGAAGAAGCTAGATGGTTTCTTGGTGATTCAGAAATACGTTTCCACGGTAACGACATAGTCATAAATAACAAAAGCTATAAAGGCACACGAGGTCTTTATGAATTAATTTTTAAATCTTTCCCCAATAATAGTATATACACAAAGAGAGATCTTTCAAATTATGTAAAAATATTAGAATCTACAAACGCGCACAGAGTTCAGCATCGATCGGATAAACAGTTAATGTCTAATTGAGGGTATAAATATACAAACATTATTAAACCACTCTTCTCTACAGAAAGTTCGCCATGTAGAAAAAGAAAGCGAACAGGCATGGGTTTGAAGTGGAAATATAATCATCAACAACCTATTGTTGACTATGTACACTGGGATGATCCTAATGAGCTTGTACAACGTCTACAACTGTTAATGGCTTCTAAATCAGGAGGTCATACTGCACACGAAAACGAAATTTTATCTATTATTGAAGAACTTCGAGAAGCTCGAATTATTGCATAAATAACCAGTCTTCGTTTTACACCACATCAGAATGAGTGTTGACATCAGAGCTAATATTGCTAGAGAGTTACACCGCCCCGCTCGCAGATGTTACATGCGGCGGAGGGTTATTACTAAAGGATTAGATGATCTACACCAAATGGATTTAGTAGAAATGATACCCTATTCTCGAGAAAATAATGGTTTTAAGTATATGCTAACCATTATAGATGTTTATTCTAAATATGCTTGGGCACAACCTTTAAAAAGTAAGAGTGGAAAAGAAGTTGCTGCAGTGCTGCGTAAGGTATACAATAAGAGCAAACGATTTCCTAAACATACTCAAACAGACAGATGAAAAGAGTTCTACAATGCTGAGTTCAAACGATGGACCACATCACACAACATTAATCATTACTCAACGTACAGCAATATGAAAGCTTGTGTTGTAGAACGTTTCAACCGAACACTTCGTGAACGTATGTGGAGAATGTTTACTAAACAAGGAACTCATTCATGGATACATAGGTTACAAAAGCTTATCCATGATTATAATCACACCTATCACCGTACTATTAAAATGAAACCTTGTGATGTAAAAGACAATCGACTGCTTGCAACAGTGTATAACGCAATTAAAACAGTAGATACTAGAAAGAGAAAATTTCAAGTAGGTGATATTGTTCGCATCAGCAAGCAAAAACATCAATTTGAAAAAGGGTATACACCTAACTGGACTACTGAGCTCTTCACTATTTATAAGGTGCAACCTACTAACCCTGTAACATACCTCTTAAAAGACTGTCAACAACATCTAATAGCTGGTGCTTTCTACACAGAAGAATTGCAAAAGACTAAACATCCAGACATCTACCTAGTAGAACGCGTACTTCGAAGGAAAGCAAATAAAGTGCTTGTAAAATGGTTAGGGTATGATGATTCTCATAATTCTTGGATTAAAGAAACTAATGTATTGTAAGGAATAGATTGTAATAAAAAAATAAAAGATGTTGTGCTTTTTTTTGTTTCCCTTTTTCCTTCCTTCTGCTCTTAGTAATAATGAAAGGATACAGATAAAGGTTTAAGAAATAAAAAAGATATAAAAAAGAATTATATATTTACCAAAATAGTGCACAAAATACAATAAAATACAAAACAATTCAATACAATACAATATTTAAAAAATATTTATGCATTTACAGTTTTTACAAGTATAAAATTCTCCGTTGTTACTTCTTTCCAAATTGGGTGCTTCGCAACACCCTTGCTCCTCAAGCCCCCTTTGAGCAACTGAATCAAAACTGAAAATTTTTCATCTCTTTGATGAATGTCTTTTCATCATTATCATCATCACTATCTTCTTCATCATATAGGTCTTCTTCTTCTTCCTCTTCCTCCTCCTTAAAGAGGAAAAGATTTTTTTCTGTCGTTCCTCTTCTTCCTCTTCTTTTCTTATTAATATCACCACTTCCTCAATCCATTTTACAATTGAACTATTGTGCAGCTCCTCCTCCTCTTCCTCCTGCTGTAAACTGCAGTCCATCTCCTCCTCTTCCTTCTCCTGATGCTGCTGCTGCTGCTGCTGCTGCTGCTGCTGCTGCTGAAGTTGAACTCTACTACGAAGTGGTGGTGTGGTCTGCAACTCCTGCTGTCGCAGGCTGTCGTTACAGCTCAAGTCCAACAGCATCTCCGCCTCCTGGTAATGTTGCTGCCGCTGCTGAAGGCAACCACAGCTCAAGCCCAGTAGTGTTTGGACTTGAGGAAAGCACTGCATCTGTGGTGGTGTAGGCAACATCTCCTTCTTGTCCTCCCACTGCTGTTGTTGATGCTGCTGCTGCTGAGGTTGAACTCTACTACGAAATGGTGGTGTGGTCTGCAACTCCTGCTGTCGCGGGCTACCGTTACAGCTCAAGTCCAACGACATCTCCGCCTCCTGGTAATGTTGCTGTCGCTGCTGAAGGCTACCACAGCTCAAGTCCAATAGTGTTTGGACTTGAGGAAAGCTCTGCATCGGTGGTGTAGGCAACATCTCCTCCTTCTCCTCCTGTTGTTGATGCTGCTGCTGCTGCTGCTGAAAGCTAAACCTCAAGTCCAGAGGTTTATAGCATCGCGGCAACGTCTGCTTCACTCGTACCATTTTGCTGTTGAAAAGTATTCCCTTCAATAACTGAGACGAATCTCTGATACAGTCTACAAAACCCTCCAGCATATATACTCAATCTCTTACCCCTACTCTTAGGCACTACACGCTTATTTACTAGCAGGGGAGCGCACGTGATGAAACTGTAGGTGGTTAGGCTAGGGGGGGAGAGCGCTCCCCCTGAAAGCGTACGTGCAAGCCAACAACGCTCCTAATTTTATAACACCCACTTTTTCTTAAGCACTCCTGCTGCACCCGCATGCATTTAAAAATAAGAGATAACGATGTTGACTCAGCAGGAGAGCACACGTGCACACATTTTCTTTAAAAATAACAAAGAGAAAAATGCTGACTCGGCAAGAGGGTGCACCTGCGAAGGGAACAATGCTGACTCAGCGGGAGAGCGCACCTGCATGCATGTTTAAAAATAAGAGATAAGGGAGGCTGACTTAGCGGGAGAGCGCACCTGCCACACACAAAAGAACAGAGGAAGGGGGGAAACGAGCGTGACACAGCGGGGGAGCGAGGGGGAACGATGTTGGCTCAGCGGGAGGGGAGCACATCTGCACGCCATGCTGACTCAGCGGGAAGAGAGCGCACCTGCCACACACAGCTGCACAAAGGGAAACACGGTTAAGGCTGACTCAGCGGGGGGAGCGAGGGGAGGGGAACGATGCTGACTCAGCGGGAGGGGAGCGCGCACCTGCCACACACACACACACAGCTGCACAAAGGGGGAAACGTAACCCCCCTCCGCCAAGGGGGTGGAGGTCACACCCCGCCCCCACCACCCTGCACGCGCGCGCGCGCGCACACGCACGCTCACCTCCCCCACAGAGACAGACCAACACACCCACCCTCCCCCCCCAGCACTACCCAACCCCACCAATCAGAGCAAAGCCCCGCCCCCACCCACCAATCAGAGCAAAGCCCCGCCCCCACCCATCCACCAATCAGAGCACTGGCCACGCCCCCACCCCCACCCCCCCAACCAATCAGAGCACAGACCACGCCCCCGCCCACCCCCACCCCACCCCCCACCCCAAAGTGGATCAGAACCGGCGTCACACCACTACTCCACGGAAAACCATCTTCAGGGCTGGCGTCAGTTGGGTTCGAACCCACTATCTCCCGATTACTGGATACTGGCTGCACTTAAGCGACTGCAGCTATCGAGCTCGGTTGACTTATTTGAAACATACAAAAAACTATTTTATGCTCGACCATTCGAGCCTCTCCTTAAATCATATGGTAACTATTTTAACGTTCTGGTACTCAAAACCTAGTTGTCGCCCTCTATGCATGAGCAGAATTTATAAAATCCTGTATGCTAGAACTTTATAAATATTTAACATGTTCACTACCTGAAGTAACCAAACTCTGTTCTTTAATTTTGACTATTCCTGCTACCAATGCCTGTGTCGAATGATATTTCTCGGCTATTTGAAGCGGATAAAAATTTAAGAAGTACGCAAACACAAGAAAGATGATCAAAACTGTTATTGATTTCAGTCGAGAAGAGCCTCCGGAAAAGTTGTAAGAACAATCCTGGGTTTCATGATTCTGTTATAGATATATTTGCAACCAAAAATCGCCGGATAGAGCAGTGTTACAAGATGTATGGGGAGAATTGATTTGTGTAAGTTTAAAAATACATGCTTCTGTTTAAGCTTTGATGTCCATGTTTCTACAAACTAGTGTGCTAACACTTTGATAAAGGTCACGCGCATGCCACTAAATTTCCTACATATTCTCACAGAGTGCTCGTAAAATGGACGGTATATTCTATTCCTGCCATAAATTCTCGAACTACATGCAAACATTCAAAATGTAAGGTACTTTGTTCGTTCACAGTTCTAAAGGGTCATTATATCCATCAAATTTCCCTATTCTGGCTTCATTCGACAACACTCTTTTCGATGAAATGAAGAAACCTCTCTTTAACGAAAATTTACAAAAATGGACTTCGACTGCTATGTGGTTGTAATAAAGAATAATGCCACTCGAAAACTTCCATATCATCGGCAACGGTATTTTGTAGTGCATACGATGTATGAACCTACTATCGGATTCAATATAATGCACACCCGAGTTTAAATTTCTATAAATATTGAACGAGCTGGCCGATCTCATCTCAAAATACATCAACATTTATTCCTTTTTTCTACGTGTATAAGTGGTATAGAATAATACGATATTTAGTAAAATTATTGATGCTTCACATATTTTTACGTGATCGATATACTTCTTCAGATGAATGCAAGAGTAAACTCTTCTGAAATGATCATTATACACAGTTTTTTTTTTTCCAAGTAGAAGTGGCTGGTTGTCTTCGTCTTCTTTAGCTGATGATCCGACCTTCTTCACATTCCCATACGAGATGCTAAGACATTCTGAAACCTTCATGAAATTATATATCTCTTATTATTTGCCTTAAAACCTTCACATTGAAACAAATCACGCTGAAAATCATCGCTACTTCTCCTTCTGTAAACAGTGACGTCGGTGGTATCTGGATATATACCAGACTCCCAATCTGTCAGTGACTTATGAAACATTATAGGGTAAGGTGTGAGTCACGGGTAAATGACAGCAGTACGGAACATAGCGTTGCCTCGGAGCCAGTACACGCAACGCAGCACTCTGGGGTTACCAATATCGTCGCTATGTCAACTCAGCAATGCGTATTATCTTCCTCTATCAAATAAAATTCGATCCAAGTTTTCGTAAATTGTTCTTTGTAAAAACATTAGTTAAAACGCTCATATACGAATTATTATACATTTCTGTTAAGTGTAGATTTATGTCTCTCTGGGAAATCATCCATGTTTTCTAACAGCCAATTTTGACCGTGCCACAAGCGGATATAACGCACTTAAACAAAGAGAAAATTCCATATGCATATGTACCCCATTCTGCTTTGTTTCTTTTTTATTGTTGCAATAATGTGACAGTAATGGTTGTTGTAGGGAATATCCTTTTAAGTAAAAATCATATGTACTTCTCTAGATGAGTCCAAGAGCAAACTCGTCTAAAGCGACTGTAGGATGCCCCCTCCTCACACACAGTCACTTTCCACGGTAAAAGCGCCTGGTTTTTTTCGTCTTCCTTAGCTGATGCTCTAATCAGCCACGTGCATTTGTACTGATGTCAGTGGTTCATAACATTGCTGTATCTTGGGGCTATGACCAATTCAAAATAACGACTTTTATCTCCGACAAATGTCACTTTTGTATTAATGAACATAGAAGTCTATAATTTCAGAAGCTTATTAAGACCACTTGGGGATACAATTTGGTTACTACCGGATGGTAAGATTTTATTGTATCTGTTACTGAAATGGCGTTTCGTCCGTAGATGGCAGAAAAACACGTTCTTTCTCCAATTCTGAGAAAAGGAAATTTCTGAACCGTAAACAGACGAAAGAATATTTTAAACCACTTCTAAACGTAGAACTAAATGATATACATTTTGGAGGTACGGAGTTCAGATAGACCCACTCTTTTAAATGTTTATAGCAGTTTTAGTTAGAATCTACATAATTTTTAATCGGACAACAGATAGGATGTGTTTTGAAATATTCCTACATACGGTGTGGCATTTTGTTTGCATAATCACTATCCTCACCTAATACACAAGTCTCAATTAATGCGAACTGACCATTGCACTCTCCTTGTACTTGCCTTTGAGTGTAAAACATCCCGAAGATGACCACGAATAGCTATCAATTGTCACTTTGTCCTTCAATAAAGCAATGCCAGTTGTATGTAGATTATTTAGATTTATAGCTGTTTTATAGCATTTCATAACAATACCATTTCTAGTGGCTAATAGCAGTCCAAAATAATGACTTGAAATATTTTCTTCGTCACAAATTATCTTGTAAATTTTTGTAATGTAGCATGAGATTTCAGACGCTTGTAGAGCTTTGGGTTCACAAACATATTATTCTGGTAATAATAAGGACATAAATACAACTTTATACCAACTGACATCTCTCTTTGGACTGTTTTCTATTGACACTAGCCAGAGGGAAATAGAGCCTCTGTCTTATTCACTATCATAATGAAAATTGCTGAGTTTTGGGTGTTACTGATTAATAGCAGTCAGGATAAAATGTAGGAGATTGATGTGAATGTTGTGAAAAGAGTTATGCTGCGACAGCGCTGGATCTGTGAGAAAAGCGACAGAAAATAACTTAATTGCATCAGCAAAGGTTTGGAGTAAGAACCCTACTTCATTAGGTCCCATGCGAATTTGAATATACCCTACAACCTTACGCTCCGAATTACCTTAATTCTCCCTTACCTAACATACCTCATGATAGTGTTGTTACTACTAAATTCAACTAAATAACCTGGAATGGTGCTTTTCGAAAAATGGAAGAAATATACATTGACAGTTGTACGAATTTATAAAATAAAATGACCAACTAAGTGTATTAGGCCTACATTGAAACATTTTCTCGTATTAAATCTGGCAACTGAACACATTTCGGGATTGAATCAATCACTCTCTTAATAAATTCGATTAAATAACATAATGAACTAGAAATATAGAAAAATTATGAATCATTATTTAACATTGTTACTTTAAGGTAAAGTACAACGAGGCAGCAATTATCAGTGCCATTTCTGTAAATGTAAGAAGCATTCCAGTTGTCGCAAAAGTTAATTTCGAATCCAGCTTTTGATAGAGCAGCGCTTGTAACAATATTATAGCAGGTTATACACTAATTAGAGTGGTGTGAAATATTATGGATCGTTGTTAGTTCTATGTTTCACTGACTCATAGTTATGTTATTAATTACTATTAAAAGAATACAAATACATAAAAACAGCATCCTGCAATAACTTCTCTTGCTACTACTAAGTACTACTCACGCTAATATACTGTATTTTTACAGCGTGTAATTGAAGATCCGAATTTTCACCTACTAATATAGAAAGCGGCAGACAGGAATCTTTTTCGTTGAAATGTAACTAAATTGTTAAGAAATGTCGAGGAGAGAAGATAGGAAACAGCATCTACCTTTCAGAAGCAAAGTACAATATTTGTCCGACTCCTTGGCTGAATGCTTAGTGATGAGTTCTTCGATTCGATTCCCAACCGGGTTGGAACTTAATCACATCGGATTAATTCTCCTGGCTCGGGGACTGAGTGCTTGTGTTAGTCCCAACACTGTCCTCTTCATATCAAGTCAACACACCACATCACCAACCATCACAGAAACATGCAGTATTGATTAGATCACTCCACATAGGATTGACGTCAGGAAGGGCACCCAGCCTTATAAACAGGAGCAAATCCACATGTGCGACACAGTTCGCACCCGCGATCCCACAGGTGTGGGAAAAGCGGTAGAAGAAGAAGGAGAAGAAATCTAGAACATTATTTGAAAAACTGTTCTTGAGACCGAGAGATTAGTAAAGAAATTAAAGCACGCTTCTTAATATCGTTAAAAAGTTAATTAGCGTAGCCGTTTATTGCTGACGACTACTTTCTGAAAGTGAGAAGATGGTCAGAGTGGGGAGAGTGCAGAGTCGGATGTTGGTCGGCTCTGGTTGTCATGGTTACGAGGTAGGTTCTCCGCAAACACATCTTCATAGCCCACAAGCTTACACTCCATTAATGCTGCTGATGGGGCCTTTCCGCCCTACCGGCCGCCAGGGCCTTACTTGATACAGCGTTATGGATCTCCGGCAGAACAGATTCCTTCCGCGAAGGAAACAGGCCAGTGCCCTCGTTACAGCTAAAGGCGATATCTTAACAGAACCTTGTGATACTCGAGTTGGAATATATCGAAATATCAGATGTCTGAAGGAGTGTCTAATTACAAGAATCCAATTCAGTAATTGAAGTTATATTGATTGGAAGTTCGAAGTGAATCAACGACGGAAATTTCTGAGAAACATGATTGATCTCCCAGAATATATATTTTGCTTACTGCTTCCCGGTTTGAAGATTTATTCTAAATCGAAGTAGTCCTTTATTTTAAAATCAGCTGGAACTGAACGTCCAGGGACGTGTCGTTAAAATACGTTGTACTACATGGTAAGAAAGGATAGATGTATAATAGATATTGAGTTGTCAACTTTCTGTGACATCACAGTTCAAAGGCTTCAAATATTTTTTTTACACTAATAACATTTATTTTACAGTTTCGTATAATATCACAATCTAAAATAACATCTTCAGAAATTATTGCAAGTATATTGTTTCAGATAATAATTGACTCGCGTACTTACATATATCTTCATTATAGCCTTTGAGTTTTCAGTCTTCAAGTCTCTGTTAATTAAGTAGACGCCTCTACAACTCTCTATTTGTAACGGGCTCAGTGACCTCGTTTAGTACTGTACCTCGTAACTTGAAATTATTAGAAACTGAATGTAACCATCGTCGTTTTGGTCTACCTCGACTTCTCTTACCCTCCATGACATAGTTCTCTTAGGTAACCTCCATTCCCGTCACATGACCCAACCACCGAAGCCGGTTTATGCGTGCAGTTTCATTGAAAATCCACACCCTATTTCCAATCATTCGACCACGTCAGGAATGGAATGAATGAAGCCCCGATCTAGCGGCGAGGACAGGAATTGTGCCGGCTGCCGAAGCCTGTCGCACTCCTCTGGGGTAATGATTAATGACAGATGAAATGAAATTATATTGGACAGTGTTGCTGGAATTAATGATGACAGGGAAAACCAGAGTATCTGGAGAAAAACCTGTCCCGCCTCCGTTTTGTCCAGCACGAATGGCACATGGAGAGACCGGGATTTGAACCACGGAACCTAGCTGTGAGAGGCCGGCGCGCTGCCGTCTGAGCGACGGAGGCTCCTTATAAATAAATTATGAACAGTAAAATCAATTGGTCTCACCTCCTTTTACACCCCACCGCCGTAGAGTTTATTTACCCTCCCCCCCCAAAAAAAAAAACTAAAGGCGTGTTTCTTTATGTTTGAAGGAGATTCCAAACACCAATGTTCACGTCTATTACCTTCAGTTTTGAGATTAAAAATTCACTTTATTTCAGTTTTACACTCCACACTCCCCCCCGCCCCCCGCCTGCCACTAGGTGAATTTTCCGGCAAAAACAACTTGTTTCTTTAATAGTAAAGGATCTTCTAAATACCAATTATCACGACTCTAACTTCTTCAGTTTTTTATTTATGTGTCCTCATGAAAGGAATTCAGCTCTTTTTCACTCCTGTACCCCAGGATGATTTCCCCCCCCCCTAGAAACGGGTGTTTCCTTTTTTCAGGGAGATCCAAATACCAATTTTTACGTCTGTAGGCCCTAACAACCTTAGTTTTTATTAGATGTATGTATTCTCATACAAGTAAGTCAATTAATTTTTCAATTCTTTCACCACCCACCCCCCAGTTCATTGGATTTTCCGAGAATGCGTGTTTCCTTTCTTTTAAAGCAGATTCCAAATATCAAATTCCACATCTGTAACATCTTCATTTTTGAGATAACAGTAGCCTAATTAAAAGAATTCAACACCATTTTAGTCAATTTACCCCCCCCCCTCCACCCAAGTGGAATTTCCGAAAACTAAAAATACACGTTTCTTTATTTCTAATAGAGATAAAAATACCATTTTCACTACTGTAACATGTTAAGTTTTTTTTGAGATATACTGTATAAAATCTCATTTTAAAATTTCACCCCCTGTTTAGTTCCCCTTAGAGGAGTTTCCAAGAACAAAACGCCTATGTTTCTTTACATTTACAGGAGATTCCAAATACCACTGTTTACGTCTGTAACATTCTACGTTTCACAGATATTCTGTAGATATAGTCCTTCAAAAAATTCACCCCAATTTGTCACTCCTGTTTAGCCGCCATTAATTGAATTTTCCAAAAACAAAAAAATACGTGTTTCTTTATTTTTAAAGGAGATTCTAAGTACCCATTTTTACATACATAAACTTTAAAAGTTTTGAGATATAGATGCACTCATTTTAAAAATTTATCCCCTTTTCACCCCCCATTAATTGGATTTTCAAAAACAAAGATACGTATTTCTTTATTTTGAAAGGAGATCCCAAACACCAATTTTCAGGTCTGTAATGTCTTCAGTTTCTGAGATATATCCTCATTAAACTCATTCAACCCCTTTTTCACCCCTTTTCACCCCTCCTATTGGGATTTTCCGGAAAAAAAAAGTATACGTGTTTCTTCATTTTTAAAGATTCTAAATACCAATTTTTACATCTGTAAACTTTCAACGTTTTGAGATATAGATTCACTCATTTTAAAAATTCACCCCCCTTTTTACCCTCCCATTAATTGGATTTTCCAAAAACAAAAAAAATACTTGTTGCTTTATTTTTAAAAGAGATCAAAAGTACCAAATTTTAGGTCCGTAATATCTTCAGTTTCTGAGATATAAGTACCGGTATCCTGATTAAAGGCATTCAACCCCCTTTTTTCACCGTTTTTCACCCGTCCTATTGAGATTTTCTGAAAACAAAAAAATAGGTGTTTAATTATTTTTAAATAAGATTCTAAATACCAATTTTTACATCTGTAAACCTTCAAAGTTTTGAGATATAGATACACTCATTTTAAAAGTTCACCCCCCCTTTTCACCCTCCCGTTAATTGGATTTTGCAAAAACAAAAAAGAAACGTGTTGCTTTATTTTTAAAAGGGATCAAAAGTACCAATTTTCAGTTCTGTAATATCTTCAGTTTCTGAGATATAAGTACCGGTATCCAGATTAAAGGCATTGAACCCATTTTTCACTCTTTCACCCCTCCTATTGGGATTTTCTGAAGACAAAAAATACATGTTTCCTTATTTTTAAAAAATACCAATTTTTACATGTGTAAAGTCTTAAAGTTTTGAGATATAGATACACTCATTTTAAAATTTAACCCCCCTTTTCACCCCCTTAGTGACAGAATATCAAAAAATCCTCTCTTAGCGTGCACCTACATCTTAATATGAATGTATCCCCAAAGTTTCATTTCTATATGTCCAGTAGTTTTGGCTCGGCGATGATGAATCAGTCAGTCAGTCAGTCAGTCAGTCAGTCAGTCAGTCAGTCAGTCAGTCAGTCAGTCAGTCAGTCAGTCAGTCAGTCAGTCAGTCAGTCAGTCAGTCAGTCAGGACAAGTTATTTTATGTATATAGATTACCCTATCACATTATATCCAGGAATTATTGCTCTCTTTCTGGCTTGATCTTTATTCTCTATGTGAGATACTTGGACAAGAAATAAGTCTATCTTATATTTTCGTAAGAACCTTGAGATATACTGGCATTTAGACGTACTGATGCCTTCTATGTTGATCTGACAAATATGGGTGTTCTGTCTTAGTTTCAATGTCTGGTGGCCAATCAATCAATCAATCAATCAATCAATCAATCAATCAATCAATCAATCAATCAATCAATCAATCAATCAATCAATCAATCAATCAATCAATCAATCAATCAATCAATCAATCAATCAATCAATCAATCAATCACTACTGATCTGCATTTAGGGCAGTCGCCCAGGTGGCCGATTCCCTATCTGTTGTTTTCCTAGCCTTTTCTTAAATGATTGCAAGGAAATCGGAAATTTATTGAACATCTCCCTTGGTAAGTTATTCCAATCCCTAACTCGCCTTCCTATAAACGAATATTTGCCGCAATTTGTCCTCTAGAATTCCAACTTGATCTTCATATTGTGATCTTTCCTACTTTTAAAGACATCAGCCAAACTTATTCGTCATCTCCCACGCAATCTCTCTACTGACAGCTCGGAACATACCACTTAATCGAGCAGCTCGTCTCCTTTCTTCCTAGTCTTCCCAGCCCAAACATTGCAACATTTTCGTAACGTTACTCTTTTGTCGGAAATCGCCCAGAACAAATTGAGCTGCTTTTCTTTGGATTTTTTCCAGTTCCTAGAACCATACTCTAGTTGAGGTCTCACCAGAGGGTCCAATAAATAAAATCCCTAAGCCCGTTTTTACAACCTTTCAGGAAATGAAATACAAAGTTTCAAACTTACACAAAATCTATATTTTTCACTTCTGTAATCCAATTTTCTGTTATATGGAAATATACATATCAACTATTATTTAAAATAACTAAAAGCTCTTATTAGTAGTGAAATATAGTTCATAAAATGCAAAATAAACTCATGGACTTAGTCATTTTTTGGGCTTCAAATGTCACTCGTACTCATCCACATCACCCATTTCATCAGAATTATCAAGACTGGAGTCAGTAGTTTGAAACACACCACTATAAAACAATCTGTCACTTACTGGCACATACTGGAGCATGTGTTTTAAGTCCTTCACCTTTCCCTCCTTCTATGGCAAGTACGTTCTGTACTTCTGCTTGGGTCTCGAATTCAGCACGCTATTCTTAGATACACCATATCTATACAGTGACACCTACTTAAAGCCTGTTACGCTGATCTCTTCAGATAATTGCATCTTTCCCCCTGCTTGGAAAACAACCCGACGACATTTCGATATACCTGGCAAACTGGGCTTTAATATGCCCCTGTACATTTCCTGATAGTGTAGGACAGGAATGACTCTTTCCTCTTTCCTAGGATCTTCAGAACTACCTGTGAGGGATTTTTGCACAAACAAAACATCAAAGGGGTTCTTCTTCTTACACTCCTTTACAATTTTCACAAACTTTTCAGGACCATAAACTGTTTTAGACTTCTTCATTTATTGCTCGATTGCTCCAAAATCTGAATCAACAGGCATCATACTGTGTCCTGGTATAGGGTACACTATTGTTATTTTATCAAAAATCCTCTTAACACATAGCTGATCTAAATAATAAAAGAGATACCTATTCTTGTTTTGTGAGAATGCATTATCACAAAAAAGAACAAGATTCCTTTCTGCTGACTTGTTAACATTAATGTAATCCTCAAGACAGGTTATTACTTCAACAGGGCCCTTTGCAGCAAAATGTTCTGTATACATGTACATAACGGCTTTGTTTGTCTTTATATTATGAATTCCAAATATGTGAATCCACAACTGACGGCGATAATATTCATCTTGCACATTTGTGACAGGTAAGGGCAAATTCTTCTGGAAATCGAAGCAAATGGCAAGAGTATCTAGAGAGTCATCGCTTTTCGCAGCACTGAGTTGCTGAAAAAAGTTTCTGCATATCTCTGGTGCTGCTCCAAGCACTTCATCAGATTCTCTTCAATTCCATCATTTTTGGATGATTTAGCTGCATCAATGTTTATTTTGTATCTTGTGCAGGTATTACACATATCTTTTCTAGGCAGACCAAACGATATATTAAACTCAGTCGTAAAAACCCGCCGGGAGATTTCGTATGAGATGACATTGTCTTTATGTTCTTGATTGTAAGCTTTATGAAGCTTTGAAGTGTTCATTTCTGGGTCCAAGAACTTCCTCAGCCTATTGTCTGATCGTGTGTAGTGTGATTCTCTACAGGGCAGATTGTCAATAAAATTTCTAACTTTCTCTAGTGTCTCCTCACTTGTTCTCCGATGATGTTGGTGCTTTCCTCTCATGTCTATTACACTGTTATCTGGTTTCTGCACTTTTGCTACCAGACGATCCCGCTTAATACCAAAGAGAGCAGTAAATGCAGAGGCGCAAAATGAAATTGTTTGATTGTTGTCTACAGTTACAGAATATCTGAAAACTCGCCTAGGACGGGAAGGAATATCAGATATCCTTGGACGTTGTCTTTTCGGTTGAATTAACTGCAGACAGCCTTGTAGATATATGTTCTGCTCCGTGTGAGATTGCAGACTGTTAAATCTGTCGTACAATTTTTTCCTATCAAGAAGTGATAATTTACTGGCACACTTGCACCGGCATGGAGGAATGTTCCCCATCACCCTTTTTTCACCGTTTGTGTTACTGGCTATTTTCCTATTTTGTTTCCAGTTTTTTACATCAAGCTTTCTTTTCTTGCCCACATTCACGTTCTTAACACTTTGAATATTAACACTGTCGTTATATTCTCCTTCTCTAACGGCGCTCCTCTTCATACCATCTGCAGTACCTGATGATCTATAATCAACATTGGCTGTCACAGATTTCTTGCTTTGTTGATGAACAGGACTCTCATGCTCTGCAACAAATGACACAAGAATGTATAAGCGTACATACCACAAAAGATAACCCTTTAATTTTGGATTAGGCCTATTGCAAATGAACTTGGGGAGGTAAATACTATATTGCTAAGTGAAGTTTCTTTACTGGCCTGGTAAATTATCATCCCCTCTTTCTGCAGAAAATATACCAGTTACCATCTCTTCTAACACGACTGATGCCTGGCTGTTTCCTGTTTCAGTGTACAAGATACCCTCTTTTCTCAAGCCACTCTCTTCCATATTTCCATTGTCTTCTTGTAACTGAATAACGGTGGATATCTCGGCTTGCTCTGCAGTCTCTCGCACAGATTCATTGTAGTGTTCTTTGAAGGTGTCCTCAAGGTCCATCAATATTCTCTCTGAACATTAAACCGAAAGATGAAATATGTTTGTATACAGATACTTTTATAGTCTAAACGTTCAGTAAAACCATATGAATGAAGTGGAATAAAGCAAAACTATGAGTTTCTTGTACATACCTACTTCATCTGCACCTAACACGTACTTCGACATCTTCCTCACTACACATGCGAGTGTTACAAACACACTACTAAGCAATATTATTCCTCTGACTTGATTGTTGAGCAATAAATGAAGTTGGCGGAGTATATTTGTTGACAACAATATCTAGGATGGGAAGAGGGAAATGTTGGATTTATTTCAACGGGTTTAGTGGACTTAGGGATTTCTTTCGTTGCCTTGAGTGGACTTGGGGATTTATTTTGCTGCATTGAGTGGACTTAGTGATTTCTTTGGACTTACGGATTTCTTAAATTTAATTACTAGAAAGTACGAATTATCCTTATGCAAGTTACATAGACTTGGGGTTATGTATAGTTGAAACTGATTGGAGATTTGAAAAGAGCGGGAAATTTTTGGTCCGGATGCATGCGTTATCTCCATATGTCAAAAAATGGACTTAGTGATTTTATTTATTGGACCCTCCAAATATGCTCTCTCCTTTACATCTTTACTACAACCCCTAAATACTCTCGTAACCATGTGCAGAGATCTCTACCCTTTATTTACAATCATATTTATGTGATTACCCCAATTAGGATCTTTCCTTATATTAATACCTAGGTATTAACAATGGGAACTTTCACCCCATCAACGCAGTAATTAAAACTGAGAGGATTTTTCTTATTTGTGGAACTCACAACCTGACTTTTATCCCCGTTTATCATCATACCATTGCCTACTGTCCATCTCACGACATTATCGAGGTCATTTTGCAGTTGCTCACAATCTTGTAACATATCTCTGATTCCACTTCTTTACACATATCATTCATATATATAAGAAAATATAAAGGTCCAATAATACTGCCTTGAGGAATTCTCCTCTTAATTTTTACAGGGACAGTTAAAGCTTCACCTACTCTAATTCTCTGAGTTCTGTTTTTTAGAAACAGAGCCACCCATTCAGTCACTCTTTTTTCTAGTCCAATTGCACTCATTTTTGCCAGTAGCCTCCCATGATCTACCCCATCAAATGCCTTAGATAAGTCAATCGCAATACAGTCCAATTGACCTCCTGAATCCAGGATATCTGCTATATCTTGCTGGAATACTGGAAGTTGGGCTTCAGTGGAATAATACTCTGATGAACCAGTCTGTAACGTACCGGCAATATCAGAAAATATATGAACCAGAGGAATGGCATGCTAGAGAAGAAAGTTTTCTAAATCCCTAGCCATTTTCCGCCAATATTCAGTCAGGCTGTTATACTCGTTACGCAGCATTAATCCCATCTATTTGAGTTGAGCAGCAGCATAAGAGACAAAGAACATCACAACAAACAATGGTCAATGTAATGTTATTGTTGATCATTGTTATGCACTTTCAATATTGTAGGCCACCACATTTAGTTTTCCTCCGACTCTGAAATACCACTCTTATCATAGTTGATACGGTATAACTGAATAAAACATAAATGATCGGAAATTGTGTTGTCTACAACTTATGTTATGTAGTACTTTTCGGTAGGACCAATAACATGGGTATTTAAAAATTAAATTTTAAGCGCCTTCCCCTAAACTACAATTTCATCCAGGGTGAATAAAATTGTTTAGAACTTAGACTGTAGTTTCTTATTCCCCGACTTCATATACCGATTTTCATTAAATTCTGTTAATCCATTTTCTCGTGGCACGTTGATGTGGACTTGGCAACAAAAATACAAATTGATGAATATCTGTATTATCGAAGCCGGTACGGTAACAATGTATGACATAAATGATCGGAAATTTAATTATATATAACTTTCGTTATGTAGTATTTATCGATAGGATCACTAATAAAATAAATATTTGAGAATTAAATTTTAGGCCTTCCCCTAAACTACCATTTCACACAGCGTGAGTAAAATGATTTATAGCCTAGATTGTAGTGGCTCTTCCCCCGACTTTACATACCAATTTTCATTAAATTCTCTTCAGCCGTTTTCTAGTGATGCGTGTAGACCTACAGACAGACAGACAGACAGACAGACAGACAGACAGACAGACAGACAGACAGACAGACAGACAGACAGACAGACAGACAGACAGACATTACGGAAAAGTAAAAAGTGCATTTCCTTGTTACTATGGACATGACCGACACAGAAATACCATTCTTTTCAAATTCTGAGCAATGTACAGACAAAACTCTTATTTTATATATACAGATAGATAATAAGAAGACGAAGGACTGGACCTCTGTGCTCCGAACTGTTTTTACTACCTACGAATAATGGGTAATTAAGTTTGCGTTATATGCCACTTAACTGGCATTGAATTGTACTATGACCCGTTATTTTAAATTTTCTTCCCTAAGTACGACATATATTTCATTATGTATACCAAATGTTTTGTTGAGTGTACGTTAGTTCATTCAGTTCGAAGCCTTCTCTTTTCATGCTACTTTAAATGTGGAATTGAATAAAATCGGCTTTTTTAAAGTGAGTGGAGACTTACTACTGGACTTATTTCTGGAAATGGAACAATACTACTCAGTATTTTCGTTAAGCCATTGTGACATGCGGATTGTGTATTGTACATTATAAACGTTATATTCACCACAGTTATGCTCATCGTGTTATACACAGCATGTTGCAGAGAAATACATTTTCGACCTCACTGATAGATGATAGTACAAGATTGTCTTTTCCTGCGGTAGAAACGAAATTTTGAGGGATGTTACGACAGTGTTACGTATTCCACGGCTCTTTAATATCTGCATTCAAATCATTCTATTATAGTACAGGCTATAAAAATGAATGCTTCTGCAAACGATCGACGGGGTCGAAGAAAGTGATGACCAGAACTATAACAATGAACCCCAAAGGGTCTGACGGTCCGGTACAACTTTCCCAAGAGACACATCTCACAGGCCTCCCCAATTAGCAATATCAAGCGTACGCGGGTCCCTTCTGGCTGCTAGAAACCTCTCTAACCACGAGAACCATGGGGGTGGGGTTGTTCCCTAGGGATCTAGACTAGACCCGTTCCAGTATTCAGCCTACTCTGTTTCCCACTCTCTCTTCCTCCCTCCCTCTCTCTCTCTCTTTAGGGAGGACAGGCAGATGGGTGGAGAGGGGTTTCGACGGGGAAGCCCCGGAAACTATACTGTCATTGTCCTAGAGGAACACAACAAGACTTGCTCTCCCAGTAGCGTTAATCCCACGATGAATAATTAATATAATACGATGAGAAGTGCAGAGAAGAGAATGGAGTTTCTCTTCTCTCTGCCACGGTACATTACTATGTCGACAACAGTAGCTAAACTAAGTTGCGAATAACTTGGGAGTATGGTTACATGCACACTTGGGCTACTTTATATAGATATAGGGACTTACAAGTTTCAAGTTGAAATGGAAACTTTAATTTAACTTAATGTGTGCATATACACGCTGAAACAAATTTAACACCCCCTTGTTAATTCTAAAATTGTTGTACAAGTGTGAAACAGTCAAGAATTAAATGGATTTCATTTGCAATTTATCTTTCTATGAGTATTTTTATTTCATAAACTTGGGGAGAGCTTGTGAAATCTAAATGGGAGTAATATCTCGCAGAGGTGACGTATGTTTAAATTCATTGAATAACATAAACTCAGTTTGGGATTACGTACAGGCCATAAAGGCCCTTCGAGTGGCGGAAGGTAAAGGCTTCCACTATTCGTAACCTCGGCACGTGATGGGGTAGAGTGGTCGGCTCTACGCCCGGCCGCCTTTGCCCCCAGAAATTAACCTGGTACTCATTTTAACGGTGGTAAGCTGAGTAAACCCCCGGAAGTGGGAATTTCGTTTCTTAAATTTTACGACTGCCTGACGGGGATTCGAACCCACGTCCTTCCGGGCAAACCGAACACGCGTTTACCGCCTCGGCCAGGCAGCCCCTTGTATTTGTAAGCAGACGTACAAAATATATTACAATGTAAATTTGACGTTTTAATATAGGCACTGTAGGCCAATGTATAATTGAATTCCAGTAAACATCCTCAGTCAAGACCACGTTAACTGAGTAAGTACCGGGCGAGTTGGCTGTGCGCGTAGAGGCACGCGGCTGTGAGCTTGCATCCGGGAGATAGTAGGTTCGAATCCCACTATCGGCAGCCCTGAAGATGGTTTTCCGTGGTTTCCCATTTTCACACCAGGCAAATGCTGGGGCTGTACCTTTATTAAGGCCACGGCCGCTTCCTTCCAACTCCTAGGCCTTTCCTATCCCATCGTCGCCATAAGACCTATCTGTGTCGGTGCGACGTAAAGCCCCTAGCAAAAAAAAAACTGAGTAAGTGGTGGGAAACGTACTCGTTCTGTATACGAAGTTGGTATAATTCTTCTTGAAATTATATGCGGCGTCCGCCTCTGTAATGTAGTAGTTAGTGTGATTAGCTGCCACCCCGGAGGCCCGAGTTCGATTCCCGGGTCTGCCACGAAATTTGAAAAGTGGTACGAGGGCTGGAGCGGGGTCCAATCAGCCTCGGGAGGTCAACTGAGTAGAGGTGGGTTCGATTCCCACCTCAGCCATCCTGGAAGTGGTTTCCCACTTCTCCTCCAGCCAAATGCCGGGATGATACCTAACTTAAGGCCACAGCCGCTTCCTTCCCTCTTCCTTGTCTATTCCTTCCGATCTTCCCATCCCCCTGCAAGGCCCCTGTTCAGCATAGCAGGTGAGGCTGCCTGGGCGAGTTACTGGTCATCCTCCCCAGTTGTATCCCCCGACCTAGTGTCTCACGCTCCAGGACACTGCCCTTGAGGCGGTATAGGTGGCACCCCTCGCTGTGTCCGAGGGAAAAGCCAACCCTGGAGGGTAAGCAGATTAAGAAAAGAAAGAAAGAAGGAAAGAAAGAAAGAAAGAAAGAATGAAAGAAATTATATGCGTTAAGAAAACAGTTCTGCTGAATAACATACATGGAATAAGTGATCCCTCTGTAGATCTGTAGTAGCGTCAATCCTCAGACCTCAAGATCGCAAGTTCTTATCCAGCAGAGGTTGATGCACTTCTGAAAGGTGGTAAAAAATCATTCGATAATCAATTTCGTATAATATTGGGACGTGACACATTTACGTTCATTCAAGAAAATATTAAGCCAGCTGCGATCAAGGACTAGAGTGCCTGTCCCTCATCAAGAAGTCCTGGGTTTGATTCCCGACCAAGTCAGGAATTTTTACCTGAATCAGAGGGTTAGTTCGAGGTGCACTGAGCCAACATGACTACAATTACTGATTAGCTATCTGAGGGTGAGATAGCGGCTCCGACCTAGCCAAGAAGAACGGTCGATTTATTGCGCTGATCACACGTCATTTTGCAATCTGCAGGCCTTCCGACTGAGCAACGGACTCTAGGTATGCCACGGCCCATCAGCATTGTAGCACCATGGGGTTTGGTTTGTTCGACAAAATATTAATAGAAGGTCGTGATAGGACACCTAGTAGAGGTATAGTTTCTCTTTCATGTCGTAGAGTATAACGTAACGTCGAAACTGACACGTAAGCTGCTTGCTTAAATTCGTAAGTATCGTACTCTGTCGTAAATCAGCAACTTTAATCAGTAACATGCTGAAATTTTGTGCAAGTTGGTGATATATAGAGTAGAGCGATTTTAATATAAAAAGCTTCCTGAGCTTTCGTGATTTCTGTCACAATTCACTGTAACTATATCTTCCATCGATGCAGAACGTATAAATTAGAATCCTAATTTCATTCATGTCAATGAGAAGAGAAACTGTGCTGTGAGCAACGACAGGAAAAGCGAGGAAATTATACTAGAAATTACTACTGTAAAACATCTTTTGAAAATCCACGATTTCATCCTGCAGAATGCTTTGAAAGATATCGTATAATCGAGAAATACAAATGAATTATGGGTGCTCGATTTCAGTGGAATATGTTATATTCATATTTGATAGAGATCTAACTACTTCTTCACATATGTTTATAATCACATAATATGGCTTTAACCTTTATAGCGCTAGGTCCAGGTTCTCAGATAATACCTAGAACGCCAGAACGATCTACAGTATTGTTCAGGTTTATATTTAAAAAGGCTGTATCATTTAAATTCTTTTGCCCTGATACGTATTTCATATGATAATAAAAATATAAGTTATCCACTTCCGTATTGTAGCGGTTAGCGTTGTTAATGCCGTCCTCGGAGGGCTGGGTTCGATTTCCGGTAATATCAGAAATTTAATATTGGAAGGAGGGCTGGTATGTACGATAGTAACGACGCTACGTGCTACAAGTGTGCCGGAAAATAGGTGCACCTCCTCGGGTTGAGGACAGGAATTTACCTTTTTTCCTTTTCAGTGACACTGCTAGATATACTGTAGTTTAACAGAACTTGTTGTAACTATCACTTACTCTAGTTACGTCCTTATCAATGTCTTAGTCTTCATCTGAGGAAATGTAAACCTTATAATCACAAATATTATCAACTAATGCTGTCATATCATTAAAAGAAATCATCAACTGTCATTCGCAGTCTACAATTTAACAGGAATATGACATAACGAAAGCCGAACATGAAGTTTGAAAATTCGTTGCCCGGACTCGAGTGAACATTTGCAGTTTGTGTTCCTCGATGACGTAGGTAGCCTACTGTACGCCCCCGTATTGTAACGGTGTGTGTTGGGTATTCAGCCCGAAAGCTGGTTGGATCCTCAACAGGTCCACCATTAGCTGTCATAGATGGCCTAGGTGTCACTCAAGAGGCGTACTAGGGAAATGAGGAGTGAGGTAGTTTCCCGTTGCTTTGCTCACTGAGCCAGAAGCTGCTATTGCATATCAGTCTGCCAAGCCCACTGAAATACGTGCACCAACCGACCCTACGAGCGACCATCCATAGCAGGGACTGGCTGCATAAAGAATGGCATTACTGGCATCACTCATACCTCAGCCACTTTCACATTGTCAAAGCCAAGGATAAGACTGAGACAGGTCAATGAAAGTAACAAATTTAGTCTAGCCCATACCAGAACACATAGTGCACTGTAAATACTACATCTGGCCAGAAAAGGCCTAGTGTAACGGTAAACTATATTATTTGCCGTCTACGGAGGCCTGAGTTCGATTCCCGGTAATGCCAGAGATTGAAGATGGTCGGGGTGCTTGGTATGTAGTTAAAAATGTACGTGCAACTCACCTCCACCGAGGATGTGCCTGGAGAATTCTTTTACGGAAGTATTGTAAGTAAATGCCACCATTAAATAATGTTCAATCCTGAAATGAACTGAGAAAATCGGAGTAGACGATAGACAGCAACTGAATGTTTTTGAGAGGAAGGGATTAAAAATAAATAAATGACATTTTGTAATTTAACTTCTCCACCTAATCAAATAAATCTGGCGAGCTAGCGAGTCGTTTCTTACCGCGTCAACCTGGGCTGCAATCATTATGTGTTTCCAACTTCTCTATTGCTGTACGTGGCCAGTGGTCCTAGGCCTAGAATATGTCGACGTAAAGGTAGAACCATAAAGTATGATGACTACCTATGTATCTTCAAGGAAAACACGATTTAAAACGTTGCGTACGCTTGTGTAATGTTGAAAAATGACATGCAAGAAGCAGATTAAATAGAACAGCTTACTGAATCTTTTTCATTAAAATTGCTCTATTTATATTAAGCATACGGTAAGTATAATTTGTTGCCATTATTTGTTATTCCGTCCCCAAAGAATTAGTTATGGGACATATAAAATATTTCAGTTTTATCATCTTTTGGTGTCAAATAATGGGAAAACTTGCTCAATAAACACCTAGCAAGCCAATTGTGCTGATACCTTTCCAGAACACATATGGCAAAATTTGTTTTCTTAGTACAATTTCACTTTTTCCACGCCTTATGCCCTTCCCAAAACTGTATTATCAAAGAAAAAATTGAACAAAAATATTTTCATGTGTGAAAGGGTTAAATGTAAGTTACTGGAATCCAACGCCTACTCACCCATTACATGTGAGCACTTCAGCCAATTATTGTGGAAATAACGTATAAGTATGAGGATTGGTCTGTTGATTTTCCCTCCACGTTTGTTAGCTGTGACCACTATAAAGGTCAAAGTGCGTCTATTAAGAGGGGTAAAGAAGTTGCTGCCACTTTCTTCCTATCCTCCATTCTACTGACACAAAGAAGCCAAATGCAGTTCCCCTACTAGTCGTCTCATCATTAGAGATTTAGAGAGATGTGTGTCCCGCCCTTGCTCTGTCATCTCCCCGGAGAGAGGGCAGGGAAGCCCTACGAAACCCTTAAGACGAGCGTCCCGAGTTCATCAGTACACGGCCTGGCAGATAAGGCTATTACGAGCTCGTAATTAAATTAACATCGGACAGGAAGGATCAGGAATAATTGAAACAACAAAGCGAGTGATGTTAGATGAAAGGGAACACGAGTAGAAAAACAAAGCAAACACTAGGAAGCAAGGGAAAACTCTGGCTGTTTGAAGAGACACAGTCATCGCTAACATCAGAAGAGAATGTGGAAATTTGTGTGGTTTCATAAGAGTTCAATAATCCAGGAACGATTGCTTGAACAATGTACTATGAAAACATTCCAATAAAAAGTACTTGTTTAAAACTGGAGAAAGGAAATATTATTAATCTCTTAGCTGTTAATGGCAATTGGTAGTGTAACTGGCTCCATGGCTAAATGGTTAGCGTGCTGGTCTTTTGTCACAGGGGTCCTGGGCTCGATTCCCGGCAGGGTCGGGAATTTTACCCATCATTGGTTCATTTAGCTGGCACGGGGGCTGGTGTATGTGTCATCTTCATCATCATTTCATCCTCATCACGATGCGCAGGTCGCCTACGGACGTCAAATCAAAAGACCTGCACCTGGCGAGCCGAACATGTCCTCGGACACTCCCGGCACTAAAAGCCATGCGCCATTTCATTTCAGTGTGACTTGCATAAGAATACATCAGACGCAATGCTCGCGTGAATATATCATGGCACCTCTAGGTTTAATTGCTCAACCAAATGAATGAATGAATGAATGAGTGAATTCTTCTACCATTCCCCCCCAACTGTGTATCACATGTGGATTCGCCCCTGTTTTAAGGCCGGATGCCCTTCCTAACGTCAAACCTATTTGGAGGGATATGAATGAATGAGTGAATGAATACATATAGTATTTAACTTCCCTTTAGATGCTGGTCCTTTTTAACTGACTAATGGCATCGCGGTCACCAGTAACACTATCGCCTTTTACGTATGAAACCTGTCTTGAGATCCCCGGAACTAATATTCGTAGACTTACTGGGGACATGGCTAACGACCACAGGACCGGGCAAGTTGGCCGTGCGGTTAGAGGCGCGCGGCTGTGAGCTTGCATCCGGGAGATAGTGGGTTCGAATCCCACTGTCGGCAGCCCTGAAGATGGTTTTCCGTGGTTTCCCATTTTTCACACCAGACAAATGCTGGGGCTGTACCTTAATTAAGGCCACGGCCGCTTTCTTCCAACTCCTGGACCTTTCCTTTCCCATCGTCGCCATAAGACCTATCTGTGTCGGTGCGACGTAAAGCCATTAGCAAAAAAAATATCCGACCACAGGACCACGCCGGTGGTGCCACAGGTATATAATAATAATAATATAATAATAAATAAAAATGCATAGTGCATACATAAATAGACCATTGTGTCTTTCAGCGCTCAGTATGACAGCCTCGGTGTATCGACTAAGTGCTTCCACAATCCTCTAAATGAAACTAACTCCGTGGCATTCATTTCAAAATGAGTTTTATCGTCATATTGATCCTAATATTTCAAGTCATCAGCTTGAAGGCTGGTTGTGTTCTCCGAAGGTCATGCCGCTCTAAGGACACTACAAAAGGCTGATTACGATGACGGAGCTGTAGTGAGGCGTAATAGGTAAGATGAGGAGTGAGGTGTCTGCGTTTGCTTTCCTCACTGAGCCACAAGTGCTAGTGTATCTCGGCTGGCCCATTCAGTAATACCGTTCATAAGATCTGATCTCACTAGCAGTGATCTCAATACCATTTGTCAGCACTACTCATATTTCGTCTCCTTCCGTACTGTCACAGAGATACATGAGAAACTTTAGTGGAAGAAACCTTTATGTCTTCCACATACATGATTGCGTATGATCTACGCCAAGAGACAGACGGATAAGTCCCAGTATGTATTATATTGTACTTGTCTAGAAACACGATCTAATGTATGGTGAACGAACAGTACTACCACACGAGTAAAAACAATTTTCTCAGGCACGCATGGTTCCGAAAACGTGGCCAAGATATTAAAATATATTAAAATATTAAAATATTGAAATAAAATATTATAAGTCAGTATAATACAGTTTTTGAGTCGCTGATTACAAATTTCAGGTTAAAATCTGAAAATCAAACTAGCGGATCCAATATGTATGTTGAGCATTCAGCCCGAAGGCTGGTTTGTTCCTCAAAATCTCCATCATATAAGTCATAGATGGCCTAGTCGTCACTCAAAAGGCATACAAGGAAAATGTGGAGTGGTGTGGTTTCCCGTCGCTTTCCTAGCCGAGGCAGAAGCTGCTATTAGGCTACATATCAGTCTGACAAGCCCACTGGAACTCATGCATGAACAAACTCATGAACGATATTTTCACACCATTCATAACAGAGACTGGCTTCATAAGGAATTATATTACTAGCATTGCTCATACTTCAGTTAATTTTATGGTCTGGCTCGGCGAGGAGAGCAACGGGATACTACTGCGTTAGTAGTAGACCACGCATCTCGTGGGATTAGAGCAGGGCCTCTCAGGGTGCATGCGCGTGGTGCATGCACTGTGCACGGTGCAAAAGACGACTTGGCTTGGTTGACCAGAGTGCAGACCCCCCACTCCTCGATTTGGAGCAATAGCGCTGTCTCTCTCTTTCCTCACGCCTGTCTCGCTCGCTCCGCCTGTCTCCCTCTCCCCCACTTGCGCCGTAGCGCTCCAAATCCGGGCTGAGTTGAGCCCAGTATAGCCGAGTAGAGCCGAGTATAGCCGAGTAGCCCAGAGACGAAGCGTTGATCCGAGCCATACCGAGCGGCACCGAGCGACACCGATGCACCGTGCACGGAGCTCTTGCGCCTCGCTCTGCACGCGTGAGATTTTGGGCGTTTGAGAGGCCCTGGATTAGAGGATCGAAACCCAATCCCGTGAGGAATTTTAGCCCTTCGGCCTTGTGGGCCTTGAGTGCAACTTTCGATAGGAGTTCTAACTAGACTGCATAGGTAACTACCGCGTTTCTCGTTTCCCTAGTATGCCTCTTTAGTGACGCCTGGGCCATCTATAACAGTTGTTGGCGGAGCTGTTCTTGATCAAACCAGCCTTCGGGCTGAATACCGAACACACAAACCTAAAGCTACTACACAGAGAGGTAGCGTGTTTTACTGCCCACTGAATTTATTGTACTATTATTTGCATTTAATTACAAGTCACTGAGTGCGGTTAGGGTCGCGATTTGTGAGCTTGCATTCGGGAGAGGGTAGATTTGAATCCTACTGTCGCCAGCCTTGAAGATGTGTTTCCGTAATTTCTCATTTTCACAACAGGAAAATGCTGGCGGTGAACCTTAATTAAGGCCACGACCGATACCTTTTTGATCCTGGCCCTTCCCCACCCTTGAGTCACCAAAAATCTTCGGTGGGTTAGTGCAACGGTAAACGACTAGAAAAATCACTGCGCTGGCCTTCTAACCCCAACTTGGCAGGTTCGATCCTGGCTTAGTCCGGTGGTATTTGAAGGTGTTCAAATACGACAGCCTCGTGTCGGTAGATTTACTGGCACGTAAAAGAACTCCTGCGGGACTAAATTCCGGCACCTCGGCGTCTCCGAAGACCGTAAAAGTAGTTAGTGGGACGTAAAGCAAATAACATTATTATTATTATATTAGAAAAATCACAAGTTAATTCGTGTTTGAGTTTTCAACTGGGCACAGTTTTTACTCACGAACGTGACGTACACTAACCACAATTGAAAACCAACATGTCAAACCCGGCAAAGCTTCAGTATGTACTACGGAATATTAATACTATGAGATACCGTTTGTAGGGAAGGCGCTAGGTGCGATTTCACTGTCGTTTGTTTCTTTCTCTCGGAAAACGTGATCGCGCGGTGAACAAGGCTCCCAGCTTGTGAACTTAGGAACTAGGGAGAAGATGATTGCGTAAGCCCTCAGGCTAAGGCAGAAGGCTAAATGACTTTTTTTTCTTTGCCGTGCGGGGAGTATGTGCGGAGGCCACAGGAAAAAGCCACTCGAAGGGAGCGTGGCCCTGACGGGGCAGACGGGGCCACTGTTCTCATGACAGAGATTGGCCTGGATGTGCAATGATACGCCACGAAACGGTATATGTTTCCTTTACAAGTTGGGGTTTTATTCCCGGCTTTATTCGGTCTTGTCACCTTCCATCTTCGGGAGGATAAAAGGACAAAGACACCTCCGTACAGGCCATTAAGGCCCTTGGAGGAGCGGAAAGTAAAGGCTTCCACCATTGTTAACCACGGCACTTGATGGGGTAAAGTGGTTAGCTCTACGCCCGGCCACCTTTGCCCCCAGGAATTAACCTGGTAGTCATTTTTGGTGTAGGCTGAGTGAACCTCAGGGCCATATGCACCTCCGGAAGTGGAAATTTCGTTTCTTAAATTTTTCGACTTCCTGACGGGGATTCGAACCCACGTCCTTCCGGACGAACCGAGCACGCCTTTACCGCCTCGGCCAGACAGCCCCTTCTTCGGGATGATACTTACCGAAAATCGAACCAGAATGCCGCTACGGAAATCTTACGGGAAACTTCACCAATCGGAAGAAGTTTCCCCAGCCTCTAACGACGACCTCAGGCGCTGTTGGGATGGAGACTAACGGAGTAATCGCTCGACGGAATCGATCTATGGTCACCAAATATATCAAGAATTTATTTCATTCCGCATAGAAAATCAACGAAGATTGATCTCTCTTCCGAAGAAGCCAAACGTTATCTGTAGAGGAGATGACTAAATAAGAAACATACACCGATCCCTCATACTCTGTTGTTGTCCACGATTTTTTCGGCTGGGTGGCGCTCATCTCGCATTCTCAGTCGGCCCAAGAAGAATTCAACGGGCAGACGCCTCGTTGGCTGTCGCCTCCCCTCACCATGGCAGATTGCTCCTTTCTCATCAAGAACGTGGACACTGTTCATACTCCCGCTGCTATTCGCCAGGACCTTGTCAACCACAGTGTTCGGATTAACGTCGTCTTCCGCCTACAAGATGCCTTGTCTGACCAACCTTCTCCGGATGTAGTGGCTTTTCTCACGGATGCACAGGAAGCCGAGGCTCTTCGCGCCTCGGGCCTCCTCTATCTCTTCAATAAACAGCATAAAACACTTACTCCGCCGGATCATCTTTTGCATCAATTGGCCTCCGACCCTAACTTTCCCATCAAATTCGTGTCCCCTTATGCTACTCCCCTCCCTGTCTCTCAACTTCCCGTTACTTCTCTTACTACCACTCTTCCTACTACTACCTCTGCCACTACCACCACTGTAGTCCATCCTACCCGGACATTTGTTTCATCCTCTGTCACCTACAGTCATCCCTCTCCTATCATGTCCACCGCTTCCACCACCCTCTCTACACCCCTCTCATCTTCCCAGTTGCCCCCTCTCACGGATGTCACCGTCACCTCTACACCACCACGTCATCAGTTCTCCACACCGAGCTGCGTCATCCGTGGGATAGATCCAGTTGTCACCGACAACGAGATACTTCATGAACTGCAACTGGAGGGTGTTCCAGTCAACAAGGTTTTCCGCATCTTCAACGACGATGGTCCGACCTTCATGGTCCGCCTCCGACTCTCTTCCTTCGCTGACGTGGATCATCTCATCGCCTCCGGAGTCAACTTTCGCGGCCGAACCCATCGAGTGGGGCCCTCTCGCTCCCCGCCGCGGCACGCCCGACCCCCAACTTCTTCGCAACCCTCTCCTGTCAGTTCTCCTCCTACCACCGCTTCTTCTCGATCTCCACGCGCTCCGCCACCCACCCCGCCTCTGCAACAACCTCCGATCCCTACTTCCTACATACCTGTTCCCCTATCGCCTCTTCCGATCTTGGACCTTCTCCGTCTACTGGCCACATCGGTCACTAACCTGTCTACCACTCTCTACTACTTCCTTTTACAATATTACCCTGTCCCTCCCTCTCCCTTTCCGCAGTCACCATTACCTTCAGCCGCTCAATATTTGTAAACTCTAGGCAGGGTTGGCACACGCCCTCTATGTCAGTGATACTGACCCAAAGGCACTAACCGTGCTATCACATAACTTTATTGCTATTACACTTTGGTTTTTTTCTCCAGTCCTCTTATCCATCATGCCTTTTCTTTATCACTTATCCTATATATATATCTTCTTGCCGTTCCTTTTCCTACATATCTCTATAATGTTGGTTTTTCTCTACTACAGTTATGTATTAGAAGTCTCTGCTTGCAGTTATCCTCTGCGATATGCTATATTTTGTTTCTATATGTATGTACAACACATACTTCTCTATGTTTCGCAATTCTATACATTTTTTCTTTCCTATTGGCCAAAGAGCTGCAATGTTCAGCTGGCGGCCCGCCTCCCCTCTGTGGGGAGGAATGAACCAACCTTGTGAAAAAAAAAAGAAACATACTTGATACCAGTGAGGCACTCAAATAAATTTATCACGGTCAGATATTAGAAAGTTGTCCCTCCGGAAGCGACGTTTAACCTCCCACACCAAGCAGTGAAGAAGCAAATGTGGGGAAAACCCAAGTGGAAAATAGCGCTCGATGCCTTGACCCACGAATCTAATACGTCCTTTCTGAACGAGGTTGTAGAATTATCGAACTTTCTGCCTGAGATTTTCGCAGTCCTACTACAGTTCCGGTTGCATCATTCAGCTATTATTGTCCGAACAGTCCTTCCTACTGTGGTTCTCAGATTCGTAAGACAGAGACTTAATCAGATTCTTCTAGTTCAGGTAAATTCAGAACAGTGAAGGACAACACCAAGCGACGGGTGAAATACGGAAATACTGCTTCACTCGTATCCCTTTTGACCTCACGTGCAGCCCATTCTTGCTGTACGTGGTGCTCGGAGAGTTTTCTGAGAGGAATTCATGTCCAATTTGATTGCATCCATCCATCGTTGTCTCGGCCTTCCTTGAGGTATTTTCCCATCAACTTCAAAGTTGAAAGCAATGCTACTACTGTACTATGTAGTTCTGAGCATGGTCGTCTTTATGAAGTCGGCCATGGTCTGGGCTCTCATCTATTATGTTCACACCATTGAAATCGACTCTCCATCATTTTGTCATTACTGGATGTTACTACCACCATTTCTCGTGTTATTTTTTCATATCGGTGTTTGTCCATATTGGTGACTCCTAATGGCCATCTCAGCAGTGTCATTTCCATTGCATGAAGTCCACCATAGTGAAATGGATAGTGAATATGCGAAAAACAATAATTCTTTGAGTTCGTTGTACAACATGCAAAATAAAATATAAAAGAATACCCTATGCATATTTACTAACCAGTGACTTGATCAATAGAAAAAAAAATCATTTTCATATTTTTCAGACACATTAATTGCTCCTTCCATTTTACCGGGAACATTCACAGGAGCGTCAACTGCGCCTTTTTAACAAATGATTTACATGGTTTGTTGGAAGACGTTCCACTGGATTTAATTCAGCGCATGTGATTCATGCATGATGGAGCACCGCCTCATTTTGCTCTCGCTGCTTGAGCAACACACAGATAGGGCGTCAGAGACCGACACAGTGGCCTGCTCGTTCTCCCGATCTCAATCCATTAGACTTCTATTTATGGGGGTATTTGAAGGCCATTATGTACGCCACACCAGTTCATAGCGTAGAAATGCTGCGTCAGCGAATAGAGCAAGGGTGTCAGCAGACACGACAGACGCTTGGAATATGGGAAGGAATGTGACAGTCAATGATGCGGCGCATTACAGCTCGTGGTAGCTACTTTGAGCACCTTCTGTAGAGAACTGTAAGTAGTAAAATACACTTTATCAACACAAATGGCCAACCTGCGTAGTGAAGTGGTCTGTGTTATGTACATCACAAACAATGCCTGTAACACGGACACGATAGCAAATAAACTATATGTTTACAGGACATGTTCTGCTTGTTGTCAGGTCCTCTATCGAATCCCCGGAGCTTTCCCACATATTTACTTACACGCTGTATATAGTCTCATAGCGCTATTAATCTGGTCAGATGTGACAGGAAGCCACCTGGCTTTAATCTTGTACATATTAAATCAATCAATCAATCAATCAATCAATCAATCAATCAATCAATCAATCAATCAATCAATCAATCAATCAATCAATCAATCAATCAATCAATCAATCAATGCCCCTTCCTCTTCAACTTCTGATTAAAGCTAATATGGGATGAACGTCTCTTTACATCACCGACAATGATCCAACGGTATTAGCTTTGCGAGGCCCACGAAACGTATAGTATTCTGGTCCTTTCTAACCTTCGCCGATACTTTCATCCTTCAAAAGGTCGGAGAACATTTGCTTTCTCTTAATATTTCATTTAACGCAAGATAATCCAGATAATCATATCGTTGTATTTCACGAGAACAAAATGAATATCACTACCACCTAAAGTCAAAGTCATCTCCTACCGAGAGCTGCAGTCGCTTAAGTGCGGCCAATATCCAGTATTCGAGAGATAGTGGGTTCGAACCCCAATGTCGGCAGCCTTGAAGATGGTTTTCCGTGGTTTCCCATTTTCACACCAGGCAATTGCTGGGGCAGTACCTTAATTAAGGCCACGGCCGCTTCCTTCTCAGTCCAAGCCCTTTCCTGCCCCATCGTCGCCATAAGACATATCTGTGGTTGTGCGGTATAAAGCCACTAGCAAAAAGAAAAAAGTCATCTCCGTACAGGCCATGAAGGCCCCTGGAGGGGTGGAAAGTAAAGGCTTCCACCATCCATAACCTCGGCATTTGGTGGGATAGAGGGGTTGGCTCTTCGACCGGCCGCCTTTGCTCCCAGGAATTAGCCTGGTACTCACTTTTGATGTAGGCTGAGTGAACTTCAGGGCCATGTGCCGTTCCGGAAGTGGAAATCTCGCTCCTTAAATTTTACGACTTCCTGATGGGGAATCGAACCCACGTCCTTCCGGATGAACCGAGCACGCCTTTACCGTCTCGGCCAGGCAGCACCTGACCACCACCTAACACAGTCCATAATTTCAATATTTATTCTTACTTCAACATTTCATCAGCTGTCAATCCTGACAGAAAATTCCATACTGCCCCCCAAAATTTGAAATCTGGTTTGTACATTTCATAATGTAAGATCGTTGAGGCAGAATTTCCCGTGCATTTGTATTACATTGATGTTTGCTTTACGTCGCACTGACACAGATAGGTCTTATGACGACGTTGGGGGGAGGGAAGGTTTAGGGATGGGAAGGAAGTAGCCGTGGCCTTAAGTTAGGTACCATCCCGGCATTCGCCTGGAGGAGAAGTGGGAAACCACGGAAAACCACTTCCAGGATGGTTGAGGTGGGAATCGAACCCACCGCTGCTCAGTTGACCTCCCGAGGCTGAATGGACCCCGTTCCAGCCCTCGTACCAATTTTTCAAATTTCGTGGAAGAGCCGGGAATCGAACCCGGGCCTCCGGGGGTCGCAGCTAATCACACTAACCCCTACACCACAGAGGCGGACGGATTGCTATTCTATTTCACACAATTCCATTTCAGACATTGGTCGATACGTTGAGTTGCGTAGGCTTGATTTCCAAACCGGCTTAGGCTATTATTACTATCAGGAAATTCTTCGTGTGATATTTTATGAAACTTTTTTACAACATGCTTAATTTGAATGATAACATGTGGGTTCCTTTTAAAAAAGGAAAATTAGTAGAAGATGAAATACGTTCGAAGAGACAGCGGAAATGAGGTGAGAGTGCACGACAGAAATAGCAGAGTGAGGAATAAAAACATATGTCGACGGAGCAGTCTAGACTCGTTCGTTCATTTTGAATTTACCATAACGTCCAGAAAATATTAATATAGTAGCGTATTTTCAACGACCTGTATTGCTGAAGGCAAGTAAATATGTATCCACAAAACTCATAACCCAATAACCTGAGATACTTGTAGCAAAAATAACCAGATGAAATTTAAATCTAAATATAACTTGCGATTGAAATTAAGATGAGCTTTAAATACTGCAATACTTCCCGACCTAGTTCATTCGTTGAAATGCTATTTTAAATTATTTGACTTCAATCTCCCATGCTTGCAATTAAGAGTTACCAATATCTCAGAGTAGGTAATAAGTTACTGTTGAGCAAACATTCCACGCAACAACACAGAAGGATCTGTCAAAGCTAAAATCCTGTCGGCCGAAAGCATTTTATTGCTCTGTGTATTTACTATGGACATTTACATGA
Organism: Anabrus simplex; assembly: GCF_040414725.1. Taxonomy (NCBI): domain Eukaryota; kingdom Metazoa; phylum Arthropoda; class Insecta; order Orthoptera; family Tettigoniidae; genus Anabrus; species Anabrus simplex. Next base: position 1,533,282,230 of record NC_090265.1, on the reverse strand, counting down.
AGTCTTGAAAACAACACCGGAATGAATCGTCAATGGTAAAATCTAAAATACAGTATTTAAGATTTTGAGTTTAGAAGAACTGGAAAGTGTGCTGAAATGTTAAAATATAAGTTACGGTGTTATTATTCTGAGAAAGTATGACATTTTCGTATGGCAGTAATTGAATTTTATGAATGTAAAATTTTAAATTGTATATTTCACTTTAATACCGAATTAGACAAGTTGAAAAAAAAGAAGAGATTGTTTCAAGGAACATGTTGCACAAGAACTAAGAAGGCTGAAGGAAACACGATAGACAAAGAGTGTACAGTCGTGAAGAATGAGATCAGTAGGTCTCTTGAAAAAAAAAGGGTTAGAAAGAAAGGTAAGATCAAGTATTAATCAGTGGATAACTCAGCAGATATTACACCTGGTTGACGAACTGAAGTACAGAAATGCAAGGAATGAGGAGGGCAGGAAAGCACACAGGCGATTAATGAAGATAGAAAGTGCAGGACAACTATGGAAGAATAGCTGAAACAAAAGTGAAACGGTGTTAAAGGCTGTGTACTTGTAGGAAAGGCAGATTCTGCGTCATTTAGGGAAACCAAGGAAATCTTTGTAGGAAGGAAAACTAGGTGTATGAATATTAAGAGCTCAGATGGAAAACCACATATTCAACAATTGTATCAAGGGAAGGAAAAAAATGTTAAATTTCTGCTATAAGTAGAGGCTATCGATGCTGATGAATTGGGAGACCCAATTCTAAGGTCAGAATTTGACAGAGCCTAAATAGGCACATGTCACCTGGAATTGGTAACGAACCCCCAGAACTACTGACTGCCTTATAAGAAACCGTTATGGCGAGGTTCTTCCATTTATTGTGCGAGGTGTATGGTCAAGGAGAAGTACCATCCGAATTTAGAAAAATGTTTTGTTACAAAGAAGTAGGTAGTGACACTGTGATATCTACCGCACCATTAATTTAGTATCTAACAGAATGGAGAGACAAGTTGAAGCAGAGTTCGGAAAAAAATGGCGTATGGCTTTTAGTGCCTGGAGTGCCCGAGGACATTTTCGGCTCGCCAGGTGCAGGTCTTTTGATTTGACACCCCGTAGGCGACCTGCGCATAGTGATGAGGATGAAATGGTGATGAAGACGCACATACACCCAGCCCCCGTGTCAGCGAAATTAACCAATGCTGGTTAAAATTCCGGACACTGCCGGGAATCGAACCCGGGGCCCCTGTGACCAAAGGCCAGCACGCTAACCATTAAGCCATGGAGTCTAACGCAGAGTTGGGAGAGAATCGGTTTGACTTCAGCAGAAATGTAGGAACACGTGAAGCAATCCTGACTTTGAGTTTCACCATGGAGGATCGAATTAAGAAGGACAAGGTCATGTACATAGCATTTGTATAACCAGAAATATGTTCGATAATGTTGATTGGACCAAGCTATTTGCGATTCTGAAGATGATTGGGATCAGATACCGAGAAAGAAGGATTATCTACAATCTGTATAAAAATCAGTGATAAGAATAGAGGGCTACGATAAAGAAGCAGCAGACTTGAAAAGAGTGAGGCAAAGCTGCAGTTTCTCCTCGCCTTTTCGGTATTTATATTGAACGAGCGGTAAAGGAAATTAGAGAGGAATTTGGAAAGGAAAGCACAATCCTAGGAGACGAAATAAAAACTCTGAAATCTGGCGTTGATATTATTATTTTATCTGAGTCTACGGACGATCTGAAGAAATCGCTGAATCGTATGGACAGAGAACTTGAGAAGGAGTACAAGATGAAAATAAATAAATAAATAAATAAATAAATAAATAAATAAATAAATAAATAAATAAATAAAGTAACGGAGTGTAGTCCAACGGATTTCAGGTGATGCAGGAAATATTAGATTAGGAAATGAGGTAGATGAGTATTTTTACAAATAGATTAGAGTAGATGTAGGATGTATTTTACCTAGAAATGTAAAGGTTAGCACAGGATACATGGTATGAAGAGGTGCATGGACCCAAACTATGAGCTGATGACCAAAACAAGAACACTGAATTACATAAGTCATCGATCCAATCACGTTTGAAATACTTTAATTTAATTTAGGGAACTAGTGATCAATAATCACCGTAGTATTTAAATTATGACAGTAATTTTAGTACCTTCGTCGCCATAAGACCTATCTGTGCCGGTGCGACGCAAAGCCCCTAGCAAAAAAAAAAAAAAAAATAGTACCTCAAGATGGCGGTACTATTGCCGTGCCATACACTTACAGCTGTGTACAACAGTCCTTCCGCCTTGCAGTGAGATATTGAAGACAGCTGTCACACGTTTTGTATATATATATTTGTTAACTTTGAATTTTTTTAAACTGTCACCTGCCGAAATACGGTTCCGAAATTGTAGATGTTTGCTGTGTCATGAAGTGGTCTGTATAAAAATGTTGACTGTTGCAAGACTGGCACTAAGGATCATAATGAGATTGTCAAAACCATGGAATGCTCCACTCACTTCCTTATAATATCTGTACTATCTGTATCAGAAATTTTCCTGGTGACTATACAAATATGAAGTATTGTAAGTCTTTGATTGCGTTAGAGAGAATACCATCTGGCTACGGTATAATAACGAACTTGAAGTTATATGTTTGCGTGATCATATGAACTTGACGTGATTCTACTGGAGGTCAGTAAGCGACGAAAATGCAGTGGCTGTGACGCAGTTGAAATCTTTTTATTCTTCTTCTTAGCAAATATCTTGCATTTCAGGGTCTGTTTTTCTTGATTACTGTCTCCACCTGTTCCGATCATAGACACTCAGATTTTAAAAATAAGGCCTTGCTTGCTATCGTCATTAGAGAATTGAGAATAATTCGGTGTAGTTTAGTTCCGTATTCATCAGAATAGTTACTAAAAGTTCCATTTCATGGTAAGGCAGTTTTCCATTTTAAAATATTAGTACATTTATTTCCTGTTTTTACAGGTTTCCAGTATATAGGAGGTCAATTTTAGGGAGGTTTTACTGTAGTCATGAAGTGTTGTTACTTGCAGGAAGAATACAGATTTTTCAGGTTTTTTCCGATTTCGTGCGTAAACAGTTTATAAAGCAATGTAAACTCCGTACAGACAATGAAGGTCCGTGCAGGGGTGGGAAGTAGTGGTTTCCACTATCCGTAACCATGGCACTTAAGGGGCCCATAGACGTGCAATATTATTGCGCAAAATGGATTGTACAATATATTGTTAGCTGCCCAAATACGTTGACGTACAATATTATTGCACAAGTATATACTGATTGATGGTTGTGCAATGCATTGTGCAAAGCGGTCATAGACGTACAATACGCGTGGCATAGTCAGTCCATATCGGTATTTTGTTTGCTGAACACTCTTTTCTGAATCACGAAGCCGCTTCACTTCCTTCCGGAAGTTTGTACGCAGAGAACTGGTCTTTTAAATTTGCTTGTCGGGGTTTGGGTATTTTTCACATTTCTCAATAAGCACCTCGTTCTGTTCACGTTTTTAACGCGTTTACTGTTATCTTTTCTCTTAACGTGTCACACAGCCGCAAGGCCATGGTACACTTCGATAAACTCCAAAATAAACTATTTCTCCTCCTGTTTGTCTGTCATCACGACACGTTCTCCCCCATTTGATCATACCAACTGGCGGGAGGACGGTATATTACAAAATATTGCCAACACATGGCACAGTACTTTGCGATTTGCGCAAAATATTTCAGACTTTTTTGATTTCGTACAATATATTTTGCACAGTTCTTCAATATGAAATACACACTATAAGTTATATTGCACAAATCCCGATATTGTGTAATAATATTGCACGTCTGTGGAGTTTTCAATGAGGGCTGTGTGGCTTCTGGTTTGGTAATTTCTGGTTGGGGGTTGAACAGGGGCCCGGCTACTCGATCCATCGGGCTTGTTCCGGGATCTTAACTTCTGAGGCATTGTGGGATTTTTCTTGGCAGGGGTTAGTTGGGTAGAGGTTGGGAGAGATGCGGATGAAATACTGGAAGGTGAAACGCAGTTGCGGACTGGGCTATATGTTTTCAACTTGTTGCCGGAGTCGTGTCAGGCTAGTTTTATACGTGGATTATGCTACGGACAAGGCACGAACTCAGGACATCGAGCTGACCTGACAAGTGCTCTGGGGACACCAGGGTAGCTGTAGTAGGTTGCCAGCGGCGATGTTGTCTGCTTGACGGTCGGTGTGCTGGAAGCCTAGGTTTCCAGTTTCGGGTTTCTGGGCAGGCTCTCTCCGATGTGCTCTCTAGCGGGGCTGCACGTCGTGTCGGAAACAAATCCATTCTACAAGCCATGTTGTACGATGTTCGTATAGGCTATAAGATATCTCTGGTGACACATTTCGTGTTTACACTACAGTGACTCAGTTGTATGTCATGCAAGATAGGTCTAGTCTACTCTGAAATCTGGTGGAGTAAAATAAAACGAGGAAATTCACGAGCAGGCAGCCAGGTGGCGTCAAATCAAAATAACTGCTTTCAGTATCCGAGGCTGTATTTTATTTTTTAACTTTTTTACAGTGTTATGCCCATCTGTAGAGGGCGATAGAACTTATTTAGCTGATGCTGAACCTTTTCTCCACTCTTCAGTCCATAGACTGGACCAAAGATTTTCTTCAATATTTTCCTCTTCTACTTCTCTGTCTTTAACCATTTCCGGGTCACGGCGCAATATATTGCGTCTTAGGGGAAGTGCCCCAACAGTTACGGCGCAATATATTGCGCGTCGAACTTCCCAGCATCATATCTTCGCTTTTCTTTGACTTTCAGCAATGATTGAAGAATTAGTCGTATCTGCCACCTATCGGCTACATTTCGGAAGCTCGCGCTAATTTGTATTCTCTTTGGGAGCACTGTTAACTTAAATTTTTCATGTGAATGTCTACCACACTTGCTAGTCAATGCGATCTGATAAACATGGCTGCTCGCAGGCATGCGGAAGTTTTGAAAGGTGATGAAAAAGTGTTTGAAATATTAATGAATGATGAAAGTGAGGGTTCAGATTTGTGTTAAAATTATTTAGAATGTGTTGACGATATTGTACCCGATGTTTCAACTGTTGACGTTGAAGGTGTAAGTGACAATGATGAAGAATAATAACAAGCTACCTCGAAGAGGCAGAAACGAAATGTATCAAATGATCACCGGGTCTGGGAAAAAGAAACGGGTAATAATAAAATTTTTACCTACTGATTTTGGCTATAAGCCTGACCTTGCCGGAATCCAGGATCAATATTTGACTGAAAACTCTCCAGAACTAGACATTTTCAATTTTTTTCCGCATACCTTAGTGAAAAAAATAGTCATAGAAACGAACTTGTATCACTCGCAATACGTAGAGAAAAATTAGGTCATTTCTTCTACATCCCGAGCGTCAAAATGGACTGATGTTACTGTCGAAGAAATGTATTTATTTTTAGCAATATGTATTAATGGGTCATGTAAACAAACATAGCTTAGAAGAATATTGGTTAGTACCCAGCCCCTTGCTTTGAGGAATATCACACAAAAATACTTTTAAGCAGGCAAATTGTGTGATATTGTTGTTTTTCATTTCATTCACCTCTATTTTATCTATTTTTGTGAATATAATGTCTAATGAGTGTGTTTTACTATTTATAGAGAGATTTATTTATGTGCCTGTAAAAACCTAAATTGTGGGGTATGCGAGCGTTTAGAAAACCTGACCTTGAAAGGTTAATAAGTGATCTGCCTCCAATGATCAAGGTTTGGAGGCGTATAGTGCTTCAGGTTTGATAATTGAGTTGTAATGTCTTAATTTTGCATTCCTGGATATTGATTTTTTGTTACGTCTGATCCAGGTGAGTTTATAGGCCTTCTGTAATTCTGAGATCCTCTGCTTACTTGCTTCATGATTCAAGCTTGATGGCTGAATTACTCCTCCTACGTACCGGTACTGTATTATTATAGGCTCATAATATATAACAATTACTCAGAATGTGTATCTCAAGTACAAGGTATTATTTTCCCCTTTTGCTAGTTGATTTAGGAGTCGGTTGAGAGAACCCTGGGTTCAATTCCTAACCTGGTCGGAGTTTTTAACCACATATGGTTAATTACTCTGACTCGAGATCTGTGTCATGCTAGTGCATATCTCTTTACCTACGTACAATACGCCACACTACCAACCACTACAGAAACACACATCGCCGCACATTTGGTTGGTGTCAAGAACGGCATCCGGCCAATAAACTGGTCCAAATATACATGAAGTGCCAACCCCAATAAATTCGGAAGAGCACAGCACCAAGGAGAATAATTTTCTTTTTAGAGACCGTGGAAACAGGTTACATTAGAGGAAAGACATGGTAGTTACAGGATTAATGTGTGGCTTGTAGGGTTGATTGGTTAATATATTTCAGTGGTTTTGGTAGCCTTGTACGAAAATCAAAAAATAAGTTACTCCGTATTTCCATAGAATGCCTAAAGTTTCTATGTCAGCTTGATCTTCTGATTTGTTCAATGTGCCGGTAAAAAACACAGGCTAGAACTATTAACAATACCTACTCTTGGTTTTACTTCGCACCGGCTCAGACTAGTCTTGCGGCAACTGTGAGATAGAACAGGGATAGGACAGCCTTCATATTAAGATAAACTGTCAATTTTGAAAAGTGAAAACCACGGAAATCCATTCGCAGGGCTATCTTTAGTAGGGCTCGTACTCACCACCTCCCGTAAGCTCACAACTGCACGGCCTGAGCAACGGAGCTAGCTCGCTCGGTATTAAACATTCTTTCCCTCTAGATGTTGTTAAATTATTTTTATTACATGTGGCATTCCCTCAGGTAGACTTCAGTTCAGCGATATCAGTAACCATTATGCTTCTTTTTGTGGTGGAACAAGCCATCTTCCCGGATGTAGAGTGATGAAGAAAAGGAGACTTTGAGAAGCTGACATATTGTAAATTAGACAGGCGTCTAACACTCGTTAATTTGACAACACTTGGTTTTGTTTATCTCTCTCTCCCTCTCACACCCATTGTCATTCGTTCTCTCCGTCTCATTCTTCGACATGAAGTGAGAGAAACCGGCGAACCTGCCAAATTCATGACAAGACAAGTTATAAAACATGGGTGACATTCCACACTGTAAGAAAGAAGAGTCACCAAGCAAGTCTTAGCTTTACTCTGTGATTTATCCTGGGTGAGGCACACGAAACAGCTGAACTGTTTCAGTTTGATGGATGGCTGACAAATGGGCCGCTCACCCGACCAGCTAGTAGCATGTGCTGCAGCACCCTTGGTGGCAGCTCAAGTTACTGGTGGCAAATTGGAAGAGAGTGCGTCGTCTCATCTCATACCGTGCTCATTTCTTCGTTTTCTTTTCTTCTCATTCTCCCTCCAACTGTGTTCTTCCATAGTCGGCTTTGGGCCATCGCGGCGTCGTATTTCTTCCGCAGCCCACATTATTGCAGCCACAAACCCCATAGCCATCGCACACACAGTCACTGAAACACGGAGAAAAAAAAGACGGATGAGGCAACCAAGGGGAATGCCGGCTGAAGTAAAAATAACCTTTTTCTTCATTTCTCTCTCACGGACTATCTTGTTTTTATCTCCTCTTTCCCTCTACCACCAACAGTAAAAAGGGACGAGTGAATTATTACAAGGAACAAAATGATCTGGCTCCATTATGAGTATAACTGAAGTGTCTTGTCTACAGATGGGCGAGAAAAAAAGCTAAGCAGGGGGAAGAAAATTGAAAGAATTGTGTTTGCAAACTGCCCTATCCATTAGTAACATTGTGCTTATTTTAAAAGAATACTTAAGAAAGTGCAGCATCCGTGGCTTACGCGGCAGCGGGCCGACCTCTCACCGCTGGGTTCCGTGGTTCAAATCCCGGTCACTCCATGTGAGATTTGTACTGGACAAAGCGGAAGCGGGACAGGTTATTCTCCGGGTACCCCGGTTTCCACTGCCATCTTTCATTCCAGCAACACTCTCCAGTATCATTTCATTTCATCTGTCATTCATTAATCATTGCCCCAGAGGAGTGCGACAGGCTTCGGCAGCCGGTACAATTCCTATCCTCGCCGCTAGATGGGGCTTCATTCATTCCATTCCTGACCCTGTCGAATGACTGGAAACTGGCTGTGGATTTTCATTTTCAGTTCACGTAATGCAACGATTATTTTGCACAGTGTTGATCAAAAGAACTATGTACTCAAAAAGTAAAAAAATAAAAAAATAAAATAAATATAAGAATATGTCTACTGAAACAAATAGTACTTAATAGTATTGATTCTCTGTGAGATCGTTATATTTTAACTACACAATTTTTCGCTTTCAATGACGACCGCACGATTGTCGATATCTTCACATGGGGAGTTCCCACTTGCCGATCTTTCCCAAGGCATGCCGGTTTTAGCTCGCACTAAAAGGTCAATACAGTGTCTTGACTTGCACTGTACGAAATATCTGGTGGGAATACTTCCCTTCTTGACCAGGTCTGTATCACGGCTCAGCATTTTTAATGTATTATGCATATTTCTTTCGCATTGTACTACATGAGGCCACGTGCATTCCATTATAGTCCTTCCATCATCATCATCATCATCATCATCTGTTTACCCTCCAGGGTCGGCTTTTCCCTCGGACACAGCGAGGGATCCCACCTCTACCGCCTCAAGGGCAGTGTCCCGGAGCTTCAGACTCTTGGTCGGGGATACAACTGGGGAGAATTACCAGTAACTCGCCCAGGCGGCCTCACCTGCTATGCTGAACAGGGGCCTTGTGGAGGGATGGGAAGATTGGAAGAGATAGGCAAGTAAGAGGGAAGGAAGCGGCCGTGGCCTTACGTTAGGTACCATCCCGGCATTCGCCTGGAGGAGAAGTGAGAAACCACGGAAAACCACTTCCAGGATGGCTGAGGCGGGAATCGAACCCACCTCTACTCAGTTGACCTCCCGAGGCTGAGTGGATCCCGTTACAGTCCTCATACCACTTTCCAAATTTCGTGGCAGAGCCGGGAATCGAACCCGGGCCTCCGGGGGTGGCAGCTAATCACACTAACCACTACACCACAGAGGCGGACTATAGTCCTTCCAATGATTCTTAATTTCATGGTGAGACAAAAATCGAACCCGGACCAACTGGTTGAGAAGTTACAATAGTATCTAGCATACTTATAGATGGTAGTACGTCAGTTGAGTCACCACCTTGAGTGAGACATATCATCACCAGTTGCAAACTGCTACTAGCTTCACTTTTTAGACATGAACCCTCTCACTGCAAACACATTATGGAAATCTAAACCTTCCTTATTATACTCCAGAAATAAAAATGAGCTACCCCTAATTGCGACTGCGAAATAGTCGCACAGTCATAATGATACTGGAGGAGCTGGACTTAGTCACATTCAAGACTGTAATTTGATATTCTATTAGCATTATTGGGGTGTTTGTGGAACATATAATAATAATAATAATAATAATAATAATAATAATAATAATAATAATAATAATAATAATAATAATAATGTCCGCCTCCTTGGCTGAACAATCAGCGTTGAGGCCTTCCATTCAGAGGCTCCCGGCTTGTTTGATTCACGACCGCGTCGGGGTTTAAATTGTCCGAATGCACACAGCATATCACACTACAAACTACCATAGAAGTAGGTAATTGTGAAAACGACGGAATATCAAAGGTACTTGAGCAGATATCTTACACCCAAACGAAATATATTCACAAAAACTGAGATGTTCATTTGGAGTCTTGAACATTACTCTACTTTTCTACATAGCATTCATTCGCATTTAAACATCTGTCCCGAGGAGATACCAGTGTTTCGATGCCTATAGAAGTCGTCCAGAACTACAACGACAACTACGATGGCAAACTCACAAACTTTTCGTATAAAATCATGTATATACAAAACATACTCTACAGCAGGGCCTCTCAGGGTGCATGCGCGTGGTGCATGCACTGTGCACGGTGCAAAAGACGACTTCGCTTGGTTGACCAGAGTGCAGACCCCCCACTCCTCTCTCCCTACACCTGTCTCCCCGTTCGGCCTGTCTCCGCGTTCCTCACCTTCACTGCTGTTTCTCCCCCACTGCGAAATGTTTACGTGTGGTGAGCGGAGACGCACAGTTGTATGGGACAAGGTTACCAGTGTTATTAAAAAAATTAAAAAAGTGAATTAGAAATACACATACATGTTTGAGAGGAATGTAAACATAATTTCAAAAAAATGCAGAACCCGTAACCAAAATGAAAATGCTACAGTACTGGAACAAAACTCATTTGTGGATATAGAATGCTCTTCTTCAAGCTGTTTCAACTTCCGTAATTCTTTCTCTCTGACGTCTCCTATGATTTCACAATAATTTTCCGAATGTAGTCTGTTGTAGTGTCTTTCAATAGATGATTTTCTTACGCACGTAATTATCATCCCACGGATTAAGCATTTGGCGTTATCGTCACGACAAACAAACAAAAAAAAAAAAATACGAAAGTTCCCAGTTCGATTGAAATGGACTTTCGGAAGTCTTTGCTTTCTTCGAAACAGGTTGCTCCATTATTGTGTTGTTGTCGTGCGCTTGTCTATTTCACTGATAAACACGTCGTCTACCACCAAACGCTTCGTCGCTCTCAGCACACTACCCCACCCGAGTCAAGCCGAGTTGAGGCGAAGCGTACCGATGCACAGTGCACAGAGCCTATGCACCTCGCTCTGCACGCGTGAGAGTTTGGGTGTTTGAGAGGCCCTGCTCTACAGTATTAAATTCATTTAAACATTTTCTTACAAAACGAAGACCAAAGAGCTACACGTTTAGTGGGAGGTTTGCCTTTCCCACCATTTCGGAAAAAAAAAAAGAATGAAATAACTTATTGTTGTTGAAAACTGACACGTTAAAATGTTCGTGTTACCATCTACAAAAGGAGTGACTGTATTTTCATTACAAAAAAGTAGAATTCCTGTTATTCATTAAGCGAAAATTAATACAATTACATAATGCAACAGAACCTTCCCTGGCTCAGACGGCAGCGCGCCGGCCTCTCACTGCTGGATACCGTGGTTCAAATTCCGGTCACTCCATGTGAGATTTGTGCTGGACAAGCGGAGGTAGGACAGCTTTTTCTCTGGATACTCCGGTTTTCCCTGTCATCTTTCATTCCAGAAACACTCTCGATTAACATTTCATTTCGTTTGTCAGTCATTTTATCATTGTCCCAGAGGAGTCTGACAGGCTTGGGCAGCCGGCACATTTCCTATCCTCGCCGCTAGATGGGGCTTCATTCATTCCATTCCTGACCCTGTCGAATGACTGGAAACAGGCTGTGGATTTTCATTTTCAGTTCACGTAATGCAACGATTATTTTGCACAGTGTTGTATTGTTGTGTGACTTTCCCTGTTCGCTAAATTTCTGAACATTGTTTTTAAAATGTAGCCTAATATGCGTCCGGAGATAGTAGTTAGCCTCTAAATGCCAAGAGAGAGATATATCATGAGTGAGGACATAGATATTTACTATCCAAGGTTAAAGTACAGGAACAACGTAAATATTTCTACCAGGTAAATACACAGTAGTCCGCCTCTGTGGTGTAGTGGTTAGCGTGATTAGCTGCCACCCCCGGAGGTCCGGGTTCGATTCCCGGCTCTGCCACGAAATTTGAAAAGTGGTACGAGGGCTGGAACGGGGTCCACTCAGCCTCGGGAGGTCAACTGAGTAGAGGTGGGTTCGATTCCCACCTCAGCCATCCTGGAAGTGGTTTTCCGTGGTTTCCCACTTCTTCTCCAGGCGAATGCCGGGATGGTACCTAACTTAAGGCCACGGCCGCTTCCTTCCCTCTTCCTTGAGTATCCCATCCAATCTTCCCATCCCTCCACAAGGCCCCTGTTCAGCATAGCAGGTGAGGCCGCCTGGGCGAGGTACTGGTCATACTCCCCAGTTGTATCCCTCGACCAAGAGTCTGAAGCTCCAGGACACTGCCCTTGAGGCGGTAGAGGTGGGATCCCTCGCTAAGTCCGAGGGAAAAACCGAACCTGGAGGGTAAACAGATGATGATGATGATGAAATACACAGTAAGCTTTAGAAAAAGTAACTTTATTGATGTTATTCCCGGTAAGCATGATTGGATTGTTTGTGAGTTTATCATATAATTTAAACCCAAACAACCACAAGCAGCAGCTTATCCACCTTTACTCCGTATTATATTTAAACTGTCTCTAAAGCACCTCTAAAAAGTATTAGTGAAAATTGTAATTCATTACATACACTATAAAAATATTTGAGGTTGTAGGCCTAACTCTTTATTCTATTCGGTCAAAGTACAGAAACTGCAATGAACATAAATTTTTCTTTTAACGTAAATTGAAAATGACGGTGGATTTCTCCCTTTTTCTTCTTCTTTATTCTTTCTTAATCTGTTTACCCTCCAGGGTTGGTTTTTCCCTCGGACTCAGAGAGGGATCCAACCTTTACCGCCTCAAGGGCAGTGTCCTAGAGCGTGAGACTTTGGGTTGGGGATACAACTGGGGAGAATGACAGTACCTCGCCCAGGCGGCCTCACCTGCTATGCTGAACAGGGGCCTTGGTGGGGGATGGGAAGATTGGAAAGGATAGGAAAGGAAGAAGGAAGGAAGCGGCCGTGGTCTTAAGTTAGGCACCATCCCGGCATTTGCCTGGAGGAGAAGTGGGAAACCACGGAAAACCACTTCCCGGATGGCTGAGGTGGGAATCGAACCCATCTCTACTCAGCTGCCCTCCCGAGGCTAAGTGGACCCCGTTCCAGCCCTCGAACCACTTTTTAAATTTCGTGGCAGAGCCTGGAATCGAATCCGGGCCTCCGGGGGTGGCAGCTAATCACACTAACCACTACACCACAGAGGAGGACTCTGCCCTCTTTCTTTCATTATTTTCTGCCTCAATTTCAAACTCGGTTATCGCAGCAGTAAAAAACGAAGTGGCGTATGACTTATGGTGCCGGGAATGTCCGAGAACAAGTTCGGCTCGCCAGATGCAGCTGTTTTTATTTGACACCCGTGGGTGACCTACGCGTCGTGATGAGGATGAAATGATGATGAAGACGACAAATACACCCAGCCCCCGGTCCAGCGGAATTAACCAATTCTGGTTAAAATTCCCGACCCTGCTGGGAATCGAACCCGGGACCCTTGTGACCAAAGTCCAGCACGTTATCCATATAGCCATGGAGCCGAACATCGCAGCAGTGATCGAGAGTGACTGGGAGAACTTCGCCCAACTTCACGGCCTGTCACGTGGCTACTGTAGTTGAATAGCATACGCTGCGCTCATCGCCTACCAGCCCGTCCACTTACAATGCTGGGCACCCGCGGAACGGAATACCCAGCGTGAGCACCTCTGTGCTAGAGGATGGTGTAAGCTTTGCCATGTGAAATGCCCACTACATCCGCCATTGTTTGGTTTGTTGACCGTCTGACCACCTGAATTAATCAATGCCTCCACAGCGCCAACATTGCTGTGCGTGTGGGGGATATGCGGTGCCGTCAAGAACGGGTTTCATCGAGGACAGTTACATGTCCTGCGTTGAACTTCCCACACCAGTTAAAGGCATTTATGAATGGTATGCACTTGTCATAACACACTGCACACAACTCGCAATAGACTTCAGGTAGTTTCTGTCCCTTCGACGAAAGAAAATAAATCACATTCCGCAGCCCAACTGAGTCGAACGTCTCAAGCGAAGCTGCAATTTTGAATCAACTGCCCCTCACCGTGCGTCAGGTACACACACCTGCAATCTCATGGAAAGATGGTGAAATACACGAACTTCCAAATGTACATTTCGGTTTTTGTGAATACATTTCCGTTTTGCAGTAAAATATATTACTCAAATCATTTTTGATTTTCCCTCGAACATCCTTCCACATAGGGTTCGTGTCAGGAAGGGCATCACCGGGCGAGTTGGCCGTACGGTCAGGGGCACGCGGCTGTGAGCTTGCATCCGGGAGATAGAGGGTTCGTATCCCACTTTCGTCAGCCCTGAAGATGATATTCCGTGGTTTCCCATTTCCACACCAGGCAAATGCTGGGGCTGTACCTTAATTAAGGCCACGGCCGCTTCCTTCCAACTCCTAGGCCTTTCCTATCCCATTAACGCTATAAGACCTATCTGTGTCGGTGTGACGTAGAGCAACTAGCAGAAAAAAGGAAGGGCATCCGGCAGTGAAACAGTTCCAAGTCAACATGTGCTACACACTTCAAACCCTGGACCCCACCAGGGATGTGAGCTTGCATTCGGGAGATAGTGGGTTCGAGCCTCACTGTCGGCGGCCTTGAAGATGCTATTCCATGGTTTCCTATTTTCACACCTGGCAAATGCTGCGGCCGTATCTTAATTAAGGACACTGTCGCTTCCTTCCCACTCCTAGCCCCTCGTCGCCATAAGACCTATCTGTGACGGTGTGACGTAAAGCAACTTGTAAATAATAATAATAATAATAATAATAATAATAATAATAATAATAATAATAATAATAATAATAATAATAATAATAATTTCTGCGTAGCTATTGCTAGCGTGGTTCAATCCTCCGATGAAAGGAGTAGTGTTCGCTGTGTACTGTGCACTGTATCTTACTGAGGCGGAGAGTATTGCTGTGTACGATGTGTGAGTACAAGAACGTTGGGGACAGTACAGACACCCAGTTTTCGTGCCATAGGAATAAATAAATAACATTCCACGACCCGAACGGAAATCTAACCTAGGACCCCAAAGGCCGCACGTTGACCAGTCAGATTATGAATCATAAAACAGTAATGTATTATCGTTCCTTCCTCACTTGTTCATTGGTGGAGCGTCAATTAATTCATTCGCCCTACATAACTAGATGTCGGATACAACTTCACCTATACAACTCGTAATGTTGGCTTCAATATAAATATAAGAATAAGATCTAAATGTAAAGTCGGTTATTTGTCGCGTAACACCGTGTCGGATTACTCGGTCTTACTCAGCCCATTAGCTCCCACTGATATTAGTATGGAGTTTGAGTGCTCCTGACACGCTCTGGAATAAATATTCATTAGCTTTGTTTCGTTAGCAGTGTTTCAAGTTATAAGTACTGTAGCTAGATACGAAGATTGATAGTATGAACTGTCCATTGTAGTTATCACGTGTACAAGATGGTCTACCAGTCCTAATAACCGAGTGAGGTTGCTACGTAGTTCGACACATGTAACTGTTAGCTTGCATTCGGAAGATCATGATTTCGAACTCCCACAGTCAGTAGCTCTGAAGATGGTTTTGTGTAGCTTCTAATTTTTACAAAAGGAAATTCGCGGATCTGTACTGGCGCTTCCTTTCTTGTCTTAACCCTTGCATAAGACATATCTGTGTAGGTCTGACGTAAAATAAATATAAAAAAGAGAAGAAATAGTAGGTTAATGTGTCAGTCTTGGTCATGTAAGAATTTATTTTGAAAAATAAATGAATATATAATCTTATTCACAAAGATGACCCACCGAATGAATTGGCCGTGCGGTTAGGGGCGTACAGCTGTGAGCTTGCATTCGGGAGATAGTGGTTTCGTACCCCACTGAATCTTGGGCTGTACCTCATTGAGGCCATGGCCACTTGCTTTCCACTGCTAGACATTTCTATACCGTCGTCGCCAGAAGTCCTATCTGTGTAGGTGCGACGTAAGAACAATTGCAAAAGTAAAAAAATATAAAAAATATGACCCAAAGTTGGCTTTTTTGGGTACAGTAGTAATATAATCGTATGGTGATACAATTAATTACGTTTGCATGGTAATTGTTTTCCATGTAACGTATACTGAAGAAAATGTTACAGGTAGTAGTTACTGTGTGCAAGAAAAATCACTGTGGTACTAAAATATTTTCTGAAAACTGAAGTGTTTATTCATCATTTCTGCAACAAATGAACATACAATTCAATAGCTGCAGCCGGGAGAGCACAGTGCTCACTTGAAAGGCACGTCATTGGAAGTGATTGTCAGGAAGCAATTACTTTCGAGTTGATCTCTAATAACGCTGTTAATTCATTTCCAAACCTCAAATACGATGTTTTGGGGGAGATTTAACCTCAGCGACTCTTTATTCCACACATAGGCTATTTGGAAACAAATGTGAACGCAACGCTCACCCAGCGACCAATGACGACTAAACCTGTCCATGGACTGTCTGCTCCGGGGAGGTGATTGTCATATATTATTTATTAGCAGTTGATGCTTGTATTCCTGCTCTTCTCTCTCTCTCTCTCTCTCTCTTCATCTAATTTTGCTCTTGACATCAATTTGCTTTGCAGAGACAATAATTATACGATATGGAGCCTCTTGCCGCGGGGTTGGAAGTGAGAACATAGGGGAAGACACATCTGACAAGGAGCAGCTGTTACGGTCCCCCTTCTTACACGCTAACAAGACGAGACAAGACAAATTAAGATTGCCTCCTTACTACTCTTTCAACATGCCTCCTCACTTTTTTTATATATTTTCCTTCTGCATCTTCTGTTTCATTTGATTTCACATTTAAAAATAAAATCTTAGTATTTGTTACAGCCCCTTCTAACACCCATCGGGCTATTTCTCATGAGAACTGAACAGTATTTATTGTCACTAATACAATAGGCCTCGAAATATTCCCATAAAAATTCAACGTATTTAACCAAATAATGTGCAATACTTTACAAGTGTGATGACATTAGTGTTATTATATTATTTCGGTGCCTCAAAATAATTTTAGTTTCTTGATTACTGTGCGCGTTCCGATATACATATTATTCAGTTGTACGCCCTACATGTTAGAGAATTTAGTACCGAGTGAGTGGCTACGTGGTTTGTATAACATAACTGTGGAGATTGCATTCGGGAGATAGTGAGTTCTATCCTCAGTGTCGGCAACCCTGAAAATGGTTTTACGTGGTTTGTGATTTTGACACTGTAGCTTAATTTAGGCCATGGCTTCTTCCTCTCTTTACTATACCATCGTCATCGTAAGACCTGTTTGTGTTGCTGTGACGTAAAACAAAATAATAGTAAATAAATAAAAATAGTAACATGCTATAATTGAAGTAAATAGGAAATAAACCTGTAGCATTGATTAGAAATATACCTTAAACCGAATTTTCCAGAAATATATATAAAATACATTTCTATTTTTTATTTCACTTACTTCGTGTACCATTAAAACCCCTTTCGATATATATTACAATTGGCTTTACATCGCACCGATACAGATAGGTCTTATGGCGACGATGGGACAGGAAAGGGATTTAAAAGGGAAGGAAACGGCCGTGGCCTTAATAATAAGGTACAGTCCCAGCATTTGCCTGGTGTGAAAATGGGAAATCACGGAAAACCCTTTTATGGGGTGTCGACAGTGGGGTTGGAATCCACTATCTCCGGAATTTAAGCTCACAGATGCGCGCCCCTAACCGCACGGCCAACTCACTCAGTACTTCTGATAGGCCTATTAATTATAAAACTATAATGTTTTGTTCTTTTCCAGACAATGTTTCATAAACACGAATTTAAATACAAAATATATACCGATCGTTTTCAAATACCCTTCCATCCTTCACACTCACTCCTTCTCAACATTTCTTAGCTTCAGTATTCATATGGGTAACAAGGTCGTGTTTACATGTTGAAGTAATCATATTTCATCCACACAGAAATATATTGGGTTAATGTTTACCTGATAGTGGGTGAGACTGTTGTTGTTCTAAGGTGAAAAACAACAGCTTTACTAGCTTCATAATGTTTCTCAGTCAAACGGAGTGCCAAATATTAGCGGATTTGGTTGTCGTTTTGTTCTTTGTGGTTGATAACTACGTGCATTTTCACGCAAGGAGACTGCCTAGGAGTGTGTAAAAGTATCCTATTCATATTGATGTATGTTTTAGTAATTGAATCACAGCTAGGATTATGAAGGATGTGACTGTAGCCCAGGGCCTCTCAAACGCCCAAAATCTCACGTGTGCAAATTGAGGCGCAGAGTTCCTGTGCACAGTGCATCGGTCCCATTCGGCTCGGCTCAGACCAACGCTTCATCTCTGGGCTACTCGGCTAAGCTCGGCTCAACTCGACTAAGCTCGGCTCAACTCGGCTCGGATTTGGAGCGCTACGGAGCAAGTGAGGAAGAGGGAGACAGGCGGAGCGAGCGAGACAGGCGTGGGGAAAGAGAGAGAGACAGCGCTATTGCTCCAAATCGAGGAGTGGGGGTCTGCGCTCTGGTCAACAAGCGAAGTCATTTTTTGCACTCACAGTGCATGCACCAGGTGCTTGCACTCTGAGAGGCCCTGCTGTAGCCTATTTTTAGGTGCCATTGGTTCGTGATAGAAGAGGGAAACTATTGAATATTTAATCGAAATTGGTGTTTAAGCCTACTCATTTGTCATTCCATTCCTCATTCTACCCAAATTCAGTATCTGCAAATGAAATTTGTAACACCAAAATAATTCAGCAAGATGGGGTATAAGCGTTTGAGGATAATGCATCTCCAAGCAAATTTAAAAAGAAAATTGCTCTGGATGTGCTTGTGTCTGCTCAATGAATACATTAGCAAGATTGTTGACGATGATTGTGATTTGGTTAAAAATTACCACGGATACATTCTTATGCATTTCGCAGATAAAGTTGGCTTTTCAAATGGCACAATGAGAACCATTGGCTCCTTTGATTTTCATAATTTACGTTGTACTCATATACTTGGTTCTAATCGGATATTGTCTAAGTACTATATAGTTAGAAATAACAGACATGAAAGTAGCGGGAGTGACTGCTGGTACAAACAGGTGGAAATAATGGCAGGAGGGTACTCGTAATGAGGAGATAAAGGCTAATTTAGGAATGAACTCGATGGATGAAGCTGTTCGCATAAACCGGCTTTCGTGGTGGGGTCATGTGAGGCGAGTGGAGGAAGATAGGTTACCTAGGAGAATAATGGACCCTGTTATGGAGGGTAAGAGAAGTAGAGAGTGATCAAGACGACGATGGTTAGACTCAGTTTCTGACGATTTAAAGATAACAGGTGTAGAACTAAATGAGGCCACAGCACTAGTTGCAAATAGAGGATTATGGCGACGTTTAGTAAATGAACAGAGGCTTGCAGAATGAACGCTGAAAGGCATAACGGTCTTTATTGATTATGTATTTTACTAGGAAAAGTTGATTTCAAGAGCATGAGGTCTTTCTGCGGGGTGCCTAGTCCTTAGGAGATGGTACAGAGAGGGAGGATCGCAAGGCGAAATAATAGATATTATATCTTTCTTTCCTTTATTCAATCTCTGGAAGGCCACCCTATTATATCGCCGTGTCATAGATATTTACTAGAAAATAAATCCCAATTTCAACAACAGAATAAAAAAATGAGGTGACAAAGTAAAATTCAACTGAACAATGTCTTTCTCAATCAGTTATGTCCATCATAACTTTCATGGCATAAATTATGAATAAAGCATGTTGTAAGAAAATAAGAAATCCTGAAGTCTTTTCTATTGGCACTTGCGATTTCTGATTACGCTTTCTACATAAATTAAGTAAAATCCGTAATTCCTTCTTGTAAACACATAAAACTCAAATACGAAACACTTGAAATTAAATCTGATCTTCTGGTATAAAGTTCTTAGTATTGTCCTATTTTTTGTAAATTATCGTACACTTTGTGTAAATATGGTAAACTGAGAGTTTATGATACACTTCCACTATGAATGAAGCACTCAACTGATATTTTAAATTTCCAATAAATGAGAATATACGACGAGAGCCCCCACTGTTATTTGAAAGTCTGTCTTTACTTAAGAGTTGTAAAACGTTAATTTTCCAAGTAAAATATTAAGTGAGCCTTTAATGTTGTTTATCAGTAATGACACTGTTTATAGAAGTTCTGTTCAAAGTCTGAATTATATTTTTGAATGGAAAAAGCACTGATATAACCTGACATACGCCTTCTTGTTGAACTCGGACAGTTGAATACTGCTCTGCAAGCAGCAATCTGGAACTCAGCCATCAGCAAACACCACAATGTTCCACAGTACCACGTCCCAGGAACTGTCCCTCGCAGTACCAAGTCCACGTTGATGTGCATCAAATCTCCGTCGATCTACGTCGATCTCCGTCGTTCTCCGTCGATCTCCGTCGTCTCGAATTAGGATTTCTCATGTTACTAAAAGAGTGGCTTTAACACGAGAAAGGCCAACTGACTAGGTTGAAATGTGCACCATTTGATTTTGCACTGTTAGAACTGATTATCACTGTTTATGAATAATCACCATTCACGTCGGAGCACTGTCTATTATCGTATATTACGGTAATGAGAAAATACACTTCCCGGTACAGTTCATCTTAACACTTACTGCACACTGTTCGTATTGTCAAAAATAACTTTCATTCGAAGCACAGGTTATCAAGGCTCACATTCACAACAAAGAAATAAATAAATGGCTCTCTCTCGTAATATCTCGTAATGTTCCTTCTCACTATCACAGTTCTACAAATTTCATGTATGAGTCCTATACTTCACAATATCACTGAATTACGAAGTTCATTATACAGTCCATACAAACGGGTTGTTTCAAATGGTACAGCCTATTATGACTATACGCGAACAGTTTCTCGGCACAAATTAAAGTGTTCTAGGCTTTAATAATACTCAAAATAGTCAATGTGTTGCGACCTACACTCACGATATTTGCAGTTGAAACCGTCCTAGACCATTACAATGCAAAGTAGCCGTGCTAACTTCAAGCTTGTTATGGTTTTTCACACGAAAATTAAGATATTTGTCTAATTCAAATATTGGTGAAATGTTACAAGCCTTATGACTTTGATGTTATACACACGTTAATTTCCTAAGTTTGAATGTCTAACGAATTGCAAGTCCCAAAATTTATAAGTTACTCACTGGTATTCGCAGAAATTAGGTGTCAACTTGCCGTCGAAATTATCTATGTATTACGATGTCCGGCAGTATGAATACTGAGTTCGACTCGCCACGTGCAGCATGACATGCGAGCCAGCTGTGAAGAATGCAAACTGAATTGCTACGGTCTGGTCCACTGCTTATATTCCGTTCGACCCAAGGCTGCTTGCCATGTCACTGGGGAAAGTGTGATTCCTTTCTCGCTTATATCTCTTGAATGCCTTGATGGATTTTATTGAAATTGACATATGTTTACGTTCATAACATGAGCTACACGATGATGCATGTCTCATTTTCGTGTCTTCATCGACTGAAAAGTTAGAAATTTTTCTTCCAGTGCATTCGATAGAAAAGCGTGCAACATGTGGCAGTGATGTCACCCGCAGGTTCCTTGCTCCTGACCTGTCCAGATCGCCACGAGGAACTTCGTATTGCGCTCGCACAAGATGTCGGGCATACGAACATATATTTCTGCCGCCCCTTTTCCATATATTCCGGCAATTTTAAAATAATGTACCGGGCTGGAATAGTTTCTGGTACAGTATGTATGTATGCAATATCAAGGAATTAACACCCACCACTGAAGAGGTCACTACTTTACAAAGTTAGTTAATGCTTGATGTTAGTTGTTACCAAAATAAGGCGATGAACTATGTCTGCAATGCTCTGTGTTGGTTTTCTTTTCAACTAGTATGTACCCACGGCTTCACCTCCCTTTATTAATTCAGCCGTTAGATGTTTTAAGCCATTTGTTTAAAAGCAAAATAAAACATTATATTTTATTAACACACACCGTTTTTACATAGGTAAATTGGATGAAATAGAGTGCTTTTATTTTTATCAGCTGTGCCCACGACTTCGAACGCGTTGAATGTTCTTTTTGACTTATAAAGCTTGCTTGTGAACTTCTAAAGTAGGCTATTTTGATTCCTTTTTTGGGGAGGCTTTTTGTTTTAATCTCATTTAAAACTCTCTTTACAATTGTAATCGTCCGTTCCTCTCAGAACTACCTTCATTCGACCTAGACATGGATTGCCTCAATAGACAGTTTGTGAGACGACTTCCTCTATCTTCTTGAGATACATTTTCACGTTGCAATGTTTGACTTTTGGCCTTTCTCGTGTTTTTAGAGAGATTTGATTTTCGTTTTGGTATGACTAATAACTTAACTACTCAATACGAACGAACACCAACACGGCACGCGTCAACCATCCGCAATAGCCCGCTCGTACGTACTGAGCCCGCGCGAAAGCCAGCCTTTGTGATGTTAAGTCGTTGGTAGGGGAAGCGGTGGGAGGCGCCTTTCGATTCGGCGAAGGGAACGCACGGTACTGGACACTACTTCTTTAGTTTATTATTATATTTTCGCAGACCACCAAGATGGCTCCCTGCAGTAGGCCAAGATCTGTTGCCTTAGAAACGCCTTAATGAAAGAGTGGAGTTAAATATCTAAGTTGTATCTATGGAGACCAAGCAAATTTAGCGAGTGGGTGGTTGTTAGGGCAAGGTTAGCAATCAAATTAAACTCTTAGTAAATTATCTATGGAACAAATTGGAACAATTCTAGCAAAATCCAATATGGAGGCACTTAGGGAATAAAATTAAACCAAAATATGCCCTCAAATCAATTAGAATAAGATGTAGTCTCTTAGGTTAAGACTTTCACAAAACCACCACACTGTAACTGTTCGACCCTAAGCTTCTCACTAGAGGAGACGAAATTTAATACCTTGCGACACATGAATATCAAATAAACTATATGTGGCTTGCCCGCAAATTGCCACGCAAATAGAAACAATTAACATTCCATTGTTTCCCATTTCTCTATGTGATGTATGGGCGCCAGCGTTACAGTTTTACACAAAACTGTAAAGCAAAATTTATATTTACTAGCATAGAGACTTATACTTAAATCACAGGGGTAGGATTTTAAATAATTAACCAGTAAGTATCGTTTGAAAAAGAAAATTAACGCAATATAAAATACAAATGAATTTATTATACAAAAGAATGAAATGAATCGGAAAAGTTCCTTAAAGCGTGGAGGGATTAAAATTTACGTTACTCAAGTTACTATTGCTTGCTTTATTTAATTGAAGCTCACCAATTGCAGTTTCCGTTGAAGTCATCTGGTTTCCGTGGTTACTCGTTCTCTTCTTCTCGATGTAAAATTGGCTCCATGAACATCCTTCCTTCTCTGATGTGGTACGGGCTATCTGGACTAGCACTCCCTAACTGCCTAGTCTTTAAATTAGACATTGGCCCTATACTTGTAAAAATTGATCAGCGTTGATCGTATGAGGAGAAAATTCAGAGATATGAATTTTTCCATGTTAGTAGAAATCTGAATCCAACTGAGCTATACTATTTATACGGTACAGACTTGTACCAAATTCCATGGACTTGAACTAAACATAGTTCTTCGTCCAGAAGATTTACTGAATATAACACAAGCCGTAAGCTTGTTTCGTCTCACGTAGATCCGATAACATTACCGCAGCTAAGTATTGTATCGAAGCGACAACACACTGTACAAAAATCACTATGTCTCGGAGAGACCACACACTGTCTCAAAATCAATAACGTCGTTCAAAGTAGATGTTCACAGTAGAAGTTCTAATAGTAGTTATGTTCTCAGCAGAAGTAGCGATGTGAGTGAGTATCTGAGACTCCTTGAATTGAGGAATGCTCCGCGCTACATAATATATCACCGGGCTCTCCCCACTCTTGATAATAGCTCAATCTCATATCTCTATATAACGAAGCATCTGATTCGTAGATCGTGTTATCATCTCCCTCTTCTTTTTCTTGACAAGACCAATAGGCGTGGCGATGATGTAGTCTGCTGGTATGCAAGCCTCGCACGGGGGTCGCTGTTTACTGCCTTGGCTCATGAGTTTAACCCAATGACTCATGTAATTTTCCCCCGCTATACGAATAACCTTTTCCGTATACACAAATATGAGATGAAATGACAACAACTGTCTCAACATATTGACCATATTTACAGTACATAATTAATTCCTATCCTACCTAATATAATAATTTAAATAATAGATGATGGTATAACTATATAATATGATTCCTTGTTTACAAATGATTGACGTAGAATAAATATGTTATTACGAACAATTGCCGATGGCGGATAAACTTGATATCGAGTGATATCGCGTAAAATGATAGTATATTAAATTAGTCTGGTTGGAGAAGCCTGGACGGTTACAACACCAAATAAGTTAATAATACTCCCTGATACCCGTTAACACTACACAGAACCCGAGGAAAGGTGTTAAGATTGCGGAGATCCACTACACAACATAATCTCTTCCAGTGAGTCCATACTTTGACCTTAGCCAAGAGGCCGAGAAGCTTTTTTGTCATGTACCCTTTATCAGCAGTACGTCATATCAACAAACCGATTACGTCATATGACGCCTCGTATAGGGATCTATATGTTTGGCCCTATGACATTTTTTCGTGTCCCCTTTATGTATGTGTTAGATACAGTTAGAGAAAAAATTAATACGTTGACATTTGGGCTATAGATTTCACACATTGCTTTATGTTTCAGGTACAGATCCATTTAACGTATAAGGGATAGAGATACGAAAAAACGTAATAGGACCGAAGTTGTAGATCTCTTCATATTGGGTACGAATGTGTTATTCACTTTGTGGTACGACTTACTGTTTAGCCACCAATTACCTCGAAACGAAGGTCCGCACCGTCATTAAAACTGCGTCGATATTTCCGTACTTTTCGGGGTATAATGTTAAACATTTCAACATCTTAGAATTTTTTCGTCGGTTACAGGCTAAACGCTATAACGTTTCAGAATTTCAATTTTCTAGCTCGTCTGGCAATGTGTGCCAGGAGACGTGTCATCTACATATATATTTTTATGTACTATTACACACAGTATAAATTTGCCAGATAATAACTCATACACGTACCAATTTTGGGTGGTAAATCTCGCTGCTGTAGAATCCTTGAGCTGACGTTACCATTGGTTACGGCCGGTCGTTTCTTTATCGGATTTCTAGTGCAGGGGTAGTGTGGTGCCAATATCTCCAAAACCGTTGGTATATCGAGTTTTGTTCTTTGAGCCAAGAGGCTTAAAATGATCTTTGTCTCGTCCCTGTACGACAAATTTAATTTTTCATATCTCCTCCCCCCTCCCCCCGTCGCCCCGTTGTCTGTTTGGTTGTACCGGCTAATCTCCGAAACGGTTGGAAGGATTTTGACGGGACTTTCACTGGCTGATAGCTGATGGTATAAGGAGTAACTTAGGCTGCTTTTAAATTTTCTGTCTGTCTGTCTGTCTGTCTGTCTGTCTGTCTGTCTGTTTGTTCCAACTAATCTCCGAAACGGATGGACCGATTTTGACGGGAATTTCAGTGGCAGATAGCTGATGGTATAAGGAGTAGCTTAAGATACTTTTAAATTTTCAAAACAGACAGACCGACGTACAAAAATGGTAAAAGATTGGTTTTTAGTTATAAGTACCGTATATACTGTAATATTAGTAAATACCGTTATTTTGACATTACAGACACTTATATTTTAATTATTTGTGTAGATGTTCATCATTATCCAAGCCAGACATCCAGCTCAGTCTGCAATGATCAGTGTTTAGTTTATTTTCAGTGTTAATAAATGTTTAAGTCAGATAGTCAGCTCAGTCTGCAGTGATCGGTAGTTACTTTGTTTCATGGAGATTGCCAGTCAAATAAGACATTCTGTTCAGTCAAGAATGATTAGTGCTTAGTTGTTTTAGCGACATTCATGAGTTCAGTTAGATGATTAGCTCAGTCAGCAAGGACCAATTGTTAGTTTTTTCCAGTGAGAGTTAATATTTTGTGGATAATCATTACACAATCAGTTTAGTCTATGATGATAGAGCGTTAGCTAATTTTTATTGGTGTTGATCACTGAAGTTAAATGTTTGAGATAAAATATAATTCTGTTTATGATAGTACTGATCATAGTTTTTCCTCCAATGGTGATGATGTTGGTTGTGATTATTATTGTTTCTTACTACGGTAGTGGTCATGATTATTGTAGTGAACTATGTTTTCCACATTTTGATGAAGACCATTTCTTTAATAAGTTGGCGTTAGTTGCTGTTGATAACATGATGGTGCTTATTACGATACCGTCCAGTTTCTTCCGATGGTACCGTTCATAAACGGTCAGATTAAATTAATTTAATTATTATTCAGTGAAACAATAAGATTAATTTTCAGATATCCGTGGTTATTGGTTTATTTATTTTTAAATTAGTCTGTTATAAACTAACATAACCTGATACTTATTTGTGTGTTAACTTAAATGTAAACTCAAGTTTTTGTAAATATTGCAGTTCAGTGGAACAGTATTCTAAATGATTTAAAATAATTAATTATTAAATTAACTTTATTTCTGGGTATCTGGTTGTGACACTACATCGTGCGATCATGTATTTTTACTGAGATATCAGGGGTTGATAACTTTGAATTTTGGAGCACCATGCCTTGTCAAGGAGTAAGTAAGCCTGTGAAGTAAATTCCTTCTTGAGCATAACTAATCGGTTCGAATATAACCGGAGGTTGTTTCGTTCGATTAAGGGTCCATTTGGTGTCTGATGAAATCCTACGTGGTATTTTATAATCGGCGGATAACCTTAGTTAAGGAACATTTGGAGTCCGGCTACGAAAACTAAATATTCACGGACCATATGAATCGACCAATCCGATAGTTATTTTCAGGTTATTCTCTTTTCATTTATTTGTTATTGAATTCTATTCTGGAAATGGCAATTGACGTTTAACTAAACTCAATAACAATAAAACTACTTTTCTGAGGTCTTCATTTTTTTCCACATTTAGTTCAAATTTCTGTCAGCTGTTTCATTAATGCCATTTTTTTTGGTGCCTCATATCTGTTGAACTTAGTATTAACTTTCTTTATATTAATACAATTTTCCTCCTCTGCGAACCATGTGACCTTGCCGCGGTGGGGAGGCTTGCGTGTCCCAATGATGCAGATAGCCGAGCCGCAGGTGCAACCATATCGGATGGGTATCTGTTGAGAGACCAGACTAACGAATGGTTCATCGAAAGGGGGGTAGCAGCCTTTCGGTAGTTGCAAGGGCGGCAGTCTAGATGATTGACTGATACGGCCTTGTAATAATACTCAACATGGCTTAGCTGTGTTGATACTGCTACACGGCTGAAAGCAACGTGAAACTACAGCCGTAACCACCTCCCGAGGACATGCAGCTCTCTCTGTATGAAAGATGTACTGATGATGGCTTCCTCCCGGGTTAAATATTCCGGAGGTAAACTAGTCCCCCATTCGGATCTCCGGGTGGGGACTACACGAGAGGGGGCGATCATCAGGAAGATGAATACTGACATTCTGCGAGTCGGAGCGTGGAATGTTAGAAGTTTGAATCGTTGTGGTAGGTTAGAGAATCTGAAAAGGGAGATGGATAGGCTAAAGTTAGATGTAGTTGGTATAAGTGAAGTACGTTGGCAGGAAGAACAGGCTTTTTGGTCAGGCGACTACCGAATTATCAACACGAAATCAAACAGGGGTAATGCAGGAGTTGGTTTAATAACGAATAAGTAAATAGGGCAGCGGATAAGCTACTACGACCAGCATAGTGAAAGAACTATTGTCGCCAAGATAGACACCAAACCAATGCCCACCACAATAGTGCAGGTCTATATGCCTACTAGTTCAGCGGATGATGAAGAAATTGAAAGAATATATGAGGAGATAGAAGATTTAATACAATATGTCAAAGGTGACGAGAATCTAATTGTGATGGGAGACTGGAACGCAGTGGTAGGCCAAGGAAGAGAAGGTAGCACAGTAGGAGAATTTGGATTGGGACAAATAAACGAAAGAGGAAGTCGGCTGGTTGAATTCTGCACTGACCATAATTTAGTCCTCGCCAATACTTGGTTCAAACACCACAATCGACGGCAGTATACGTGGACGAGACCTGGAGACACTGGAAGGTATCAAATAGACTTCATTATGATTAGGCAGAGATTCAGAAACCAGGTGTTGGATTACAAAACTTTCCCAGGAGCAGACGTGGACTCTGACCACAATTTGTTGGTCATGAAATGCCGTCTGAAGTTGAAGAAATTGAAGAAAGGAAAGAATGCAAAAAGATGGGATCTAGACAAGTTGAAAGAAAAGAGTGTGATGGATCGTTTCAAGGAACATGTTGCACAAGGACTAAATGAAAAGGCCGAAGGAAACACAGTAGAGGAAGAGTGGAGAGTCATAAAAAATGAAGTCAGTAGGGCTGCTGAAGAAATGTTAGGAAGGAAGAAAAGATCAACTAAGAATCAGTGGATAACTCAGGAGATACTAGACCTGATTGATGAACGACGAAAATACAAGAATGCTAGAAATGAAGAGGGCAGAAAAGAATACAGGCGATTAAAGAATGAAGTGGCTAGAAAGTGCAAGGTAGCTAAGGAAGAATGGCTGAAGGAGAAGTGCAAGGATGTCGAAGGCTGTATGGTCTTGGGAAAGGTAGATGCTGCATACAGGAAAATCAAGGAAACCTTTGGAGAAAGGAAATCTAGGTGCATGAATATTAAGAGCTCAGATGGAAAGCCACTTCTAGGGAAAGAAGACAAAGCAGAAAGATGGCAGGAGCATATCCAACAGTTGTATCAAGGTAACGATGTAGAAAATTTCGTTCTGGAACATGAAGAGGCTGTTGATGCTGATGAAATGGGAGACCCAATTTTGAGGTCAGAGTTTGACAGAGCTGTGAGTGACCTAAATAGGAACAAGGCACCTGGAATTGATGATATTCCCTCTGAATTACTCACTGCCTTAGGAGAAACCAGCATGGTAAGGTTATTTCATTTAGTGTGCAAGATGTATAAGACAGGAGAAGTCCCATCCGATTTTCGGCAGAATGTTGTTATACCTATTCCCAAGAAAGCCGGTGCTGACAGGTGTGAACACTACCGCACTATTAGTTTAGTATCTCATGCCTGCAAAATTTTAACACGTATTATTTACAGAAGAATGGAAAAACAAGTTGAAGCTGAGTTGGGGGAAGATCAATTTGGCTTCAGAAGAAATGTAGGAACACGTGAAGCAATCCTGACTTTACGTCTCATCATAGAGGATCGAATCAAGAAGGACAAGCCCACGTACATGGCATTCGTAGATCTAGAAAAGGCATTCGATAATGTTGATTGGACCAGGCTATTCATGATTCTGAAGATGATAGGGATCAGATACCGAGAACGAAGAATTATCTACAACCTGTATAAAAATCAGTCTGCAGTGATAAGAATCGAGGGCTTTGAGAAAGAAGCAGCAATCCAGAAAGGAGTGAGGCAAGGCTGCAGTTTGTCCCCTCTCCTTTTCAATGTTTACATAGAACAGGCAGTAAAGGAAATCAAAGAGAAATTTGGAAAGGGAACCACAGTCCAAGGAGAAGAAATCAAAACCTTGAGATTTGCCGATGATATTGTTATTTTATCTGAGACTGCAGAAGATCTCGAGAAGCTGAATGGTATGGATGAAGTCTTAGGTAAGGAGTACAAGATGAAAATAAATAAGTCCAAAACAAATGTAATGGAGTGCAGTCGAACGAAGGCAGGTGATGTAGGAAATATTAAATTAGGAAACGAAGTCTTAAAGGAAGTAGATGAATATTGTTACTTGGGTAGTAAAATAACCAACGATGGAAGAAGTAAGGAGGACATAAAATGCAGACTAGCACAAGGAAGGAAGAGCTTTCTTAAGAAAAGAAATTTGCTCACTTCAAACATTGATATCGGAATTAGAAAGATGTTTTTGAAGACTTTTGTGTGGAGCGTGGCATTGTATGGAAGTGAAACATGGACGATAACTAGCTCAGAAAGAAAGAGAATAGAATCTTTTGAAATGTGGTGTTACAGAAGAATGCTGAAGGTGAGATGGATAGATCGAATCACGAATGAAGAGATACTGAATCGAATTGGTGAGAGGAGATCGATTTGGCTAAATTTGACGAGAAGAAGAGATAGAATGATAGGACACATCTTAAGACACCCAGGACTTGTTCAGTTGGCTTTTGAAGGAAGTGTAGGTGGTAAGAACGGTAGGGCTAGACCAAGGTATGAATATGACAAACAGATTAGAGCAGATGTAGGATGCAATAGTTACGTAGAAATGAAAAGGTTAGCACAGGATAGGGTGGCATGGAGAGCTGCATCAAACCAGTCTATGGACTGATGACTCAAACAACAACAATACAATTTTAGCCCACTTCTTGCATTTTATTTCAAGCAATAATTAGATTTCCTTATGCCAGCCGCCGCTTCATGTCAACAAGCGACTGAAGAAGCCGGAACCCCTGAGAATAGAAGAATCTACATTTACAAGAACTAGAGGCAGATGTTGGCAATCATTAATTAAGGGTGCAATACGGCACAGGGAATGTCTGGCAACTCGACTGAGGCTCGCATTGTTTTATACTGCAGGCTTTTAGCACAGTCAGTCACCAAGATTTACCTTCCGGTAAATGATCCGTGTATGCTATGGACAACAAAGGTGAAACCCCTGTAACTACTATGAATCAAAGCCGCATTCCACCGTCAATTGAAGCGTTGACATGGGAAAGAACGTAAGTCACAGGACCGAAAGATTAGAGAAAGAGGAAAAAAAAATGTTTGTGGGTCTGATACAAACGAGGCTTTTTTGGTGTAAACTGGCAGAAAATTATAAACACATGTCAAGCTATAGAACACAAGTAATATGGCTTGGAGTCGTGCATCATGTGCAGATTACTAATTGAAAAGAAAACAGATAGTAAAAATGAGTATGGTAATTTCCTAACCATTTTTGCATTAGTCACCATAGAATTTTGTAAAGTATGGAACGCATTCTTGTTTAAACACTGACATATTATACTTTCGTCTATCATCTACGTTCAAAACGGCACAGAAAACTTGAGAAAATATTCTCTTACAGATATGAGCTGTTGATAATATGAGATTTAAAGATTCGATGAATGTCTGGAGAATGAGAGGAGAAAGGAAAGAAAATGGGGGAAAATTAAATTATTGAACTAATTAATTTATCGAATATTGGTAATCTCTAGCAGCAATTACGTAAGGTGTGTGTGTTATCTGTTAACTGCATAGCTTAAAATAAAACAGAGTTCAACAGAACAGCTTTATCTGAGGACGTTTAGCGCCCTCAGTCCTTAGGCATTCTACCTGTTATATGATATGTGATTTCATTATCAGTTAACATTCCGATTTTCTAGTATTTGGAAAGCTTAGCATTCACAGCTACGTAACATCGGGTGTGATTTGTGACAAGAAGAATCGGTGACGCAGTGACACTTGCTTTTGTTTATCATATGACACCACGCGTCCAAAACATGTGTTGTTGCATGCTGTTGGGAAAAGTATGAGAGATTATAATCGATCTGAATTTCTTGTTTCAAAAGCACGGTGTGGTAAAATATCCTAGTCATTGCATTAAATTTGCTTATGTTTCACATAGAAATAAATTAATAAAAGCGGAAAACAATTGGCATGTAGGCCTGTATTTTTGCGCCATGATAATCTGCTTATTGTGAGGCATGGATGGGAGTGAAGTTAAGCTCGGCTTATGATTGCTATAGAGGCTGGTCGGCATTAAACACAGACAGTCCATCATCACGGCTGATTTAACACGTGTAGTTAATAATTCATTGCCAGTGAGCTGCTTCCAAACACACATCAGTACAAATCAGATGCAGTGCTGGTTGCAGATGCTTTTGTGATGAACTGCTGATGGCTCTAGTGATTATGGACCGAGCTGTGGGAGGATGTGTGCAGCAGGGAATGCTGGAGCTTGCCTGTGACAAGTTCTCACCAAATTTCTTGACTGCCACTCGACCAAGAGGGATTAGCATGTCAGTCAGGTTCTTCCTCCATGGATATTCAGTCGTGATTTGAGTTCTCAAGTCAGTAACAATGCAATGTCTTACAGTGGCCTAGGTGAGAGGGGCGTAAGGGGGATATATCCCCCTACCATGATGCGCTTGTACTTTTTAATAAAAGTAGATACTAAACACAATAAAATAGTATCTATTTGTAAAACATTTTATTAAAATGTTTTGTTATTTGTGTTATTATTACTATGCACATGCAATCCGTAAGAGCCTTGCTGGCTCAGGTGGCAGTGCACAGGCCTCTCCCAGCTGGGTTCCGTGGTTCAAATCCCGGTCAATATAAATGAGATTTGTGCTGAACAAAGTGGAGGCGAGACAGGATTTTATCCCGGGTACTCCGGATTTCCCTGTCATTTTTATTTCAGTAACCCTCTTCAAAATCATTTCATTTCATCTGTTAGTCATTAATCATTGTCCCAAAGTAGTGCGACAGGCTTCGGCAGCCGGTACAATTCTTACCATCATCGCCAGATGGGGACTTTAATCATTCTATTACTAATCCAGTTGAAACGGGAAACAGGCTGTGGATTTTCGTTTTTATTTTTATTTATTTATTTATCTGATTTATTGTTCAACAGGCATTTCTGCCCACTTACAGAACATTCCTATTTCTTATTTCTAATTCTATAAATAATTTACAATAAAAATTAAAATGTGAACTATGGACTATGGACTGTGGCAAGTGTGTGTTTGAACTTTCTATTTTAATTTATCCTAAAATACACATTATTAATCTAAATTAATCTAACGACTAAATTATTCATGGTACACAATAATGCTATTCTATTTACTTTATGTCTCCTCACTGTGCGAGTTCCCTTCTGACTGACCTTAACAAGATACTCTCGTCGTGAAATATGTCCACGTTTGGCATTTTATTAATTGACTCACCTTATATTGTATTTAAACGGACCACTGCGCATTTAAAATGCGATTATTATTATTATTATTAACGCCCAAGGAAAAGTCGTATCTACGCCACTGGTGTCTCATACATGAAACTCGTAATGACGCCGGACAGAATGTTAAATAATGCTGGTTTTACTGCTTAAAGTAGAGATACAAGTCACCTGTTTACCTCAATTTCAGGAATTATTAATTTTTTACTTTCTGACATATCCTACACTCGCAGATTGCGAGTAACGACTAGGTAAACATTCACTTCAACATTTTACAATAAGTAATTGTATGTATAAAATTCAACAATTTTACAGTTTCTAAATACTGTGTGATCATGGATGTGACACCTAAAAATAAATAGCAAACCTCTCATTATTGAGTTCACAAATTTCATTATGTGTTTCGGAGAAAAATTGCTTATAGATTTCGGAAAAATGTGGAACAATTAGCTACTTGATGCCAGCATCAAGCCAGTGACTTATATACCTTCAAGAATCTCCATTTCCTCATAATAATCCACTAGATCGACATCGTGGAAGTTCGACGGATAAGCTTTCAGAGAAACGGAAGAAAACTGTCAGTTTGTGCATCCGCTAACTATAGGAGTATACAATTCAAGCGAATACTATCCTATCCGCTAGTAAATAAAAACACACCATTCCCAGAAGTATAGGACTGGCGCCACCATATCCGCTCTGAGAGTAACAACTGGGGTACGCATAAGGGAGAGCGGAGAAGTTCGAGTAACTTGCATCTCTGCTGGAGTTCCAGAAGAATTAAAAAACGGACAGAATTTTACACAAATCAGTTGAAAGGAATACACTTTTAGGTATCCCATGTAGGTGTTGAAGACAGGAAAAGCAGTAGGCTCACTGAAGAACCTCAAGTCAAACAATTGTTCGTGTTTTATCCTTTGGCGCACAGATTGCAAAGAACTGCGGGTTTATGCCTCTGTAATTATCTATCCCACGAAGAGTCATGAATGTTGCCGATGATGGTATACATACCTCGGAGATTTGTTAGCAACTGTAGGCAGACCTCAGCATTACCCGTAACAGAATGAAAAGACCTCGGACTATTGTTACACCGGGAATGTACGTTCACTCAATCATGTAGAACTTTGGCATTTGTGATAAGAAATGTGAAGCCATTTAGAAACATAACAACGTGTATTATGTTATACATCATCTTGATCATACCGAACCTAAAAACAGCATACGCGAACGTGGTTTGGTGCAAAATGCATGTATATATTTAAAAAATTGCAAAATAATAGAAATATCTACAAAAGAACATGTCAATATCCACATATGGTTTCGTACAACGAGCTTCTACTAAATTTAGAAATGAAGAAGTTGCGAATAGAAGGAAGGAACATGCCGTAAATTTCACTTAAAATATAAGAAATACGCAAATTTATAATCCTGAGTTCCTTTCTCTTCCAAATTTCTATGTGCCGAGCCCAAATTCAAGATTTAGTATACTTTTCAAAATAAAAAGTTTAAAATATCTTCCCATCAGAATTCACCAGTTTACAGTGCAGTATCTACAGCAGTGAATGTCGGAAATATTATTCCCTTGATTTCACTACAAACATGAAAATGTTTAAAAAAGAAGGTTTGGCTACCATTAACATATAACAATTATATCTACAGTATATTATAGTATTCTGGAACAATGTCTTATACGCCCAAGCCCATAATACTGGATTAACCGATTCTCCAATAAAGGCAGTGACCTTCCAAATCCAAGAAAAATCCGCCAAGAACTAAGAAGTCGTGAAATGGCAACTTGGTGCTCTTTGCCTCAGAAGGGGATCGGTGTAGAGTTGTATAAAAAGTACACACCGGCCAATAATTGGATTAGGCATCACCAGGGACTTTCTTGTAGCGAATGGCGAGAGGCAATCAAGATGACATCGAATGTTTCTGCAGTACGAACTATCCCGGGCAGAACTCAGGACGGAAACCTCTGTCGCAGATGCGTCAGAGAGAAAGAAACACTGGCTCACGTCCTGGATTCTTGCCCCTACGGCGAAGTACTGAGAAACTCACGTCACCACAAGATAAGATCACTGATTGCAGAAGAACTCCGTAGCAAAAACTTCCGTGTATATGAAGAAGTCCACGGTTTGTCTACGACAGGGAGCACAAGACGAATTGACATAATTGCCTTTAAAGATAACGACACGAAAGGCTTCATTATCGATCCGACTATCCGATTCGAGCACCATGTCGGCCAGTCTACTGAAGTTCATCTTGAAAAACAGAACATCTACGCGCCCACCATTCCGTTCTACAAAAATAAATACCAGCTGAATGAAGTAGAGATTATCGGCCTAATGATTGGTGCTCGTGGCACAATACCTGCCTTGTTCATAGAATTCTGGAAAAAGTTCGACCTGCCCATCAACAGCATTGAAAGAATAGTTACCACCACCATACGTGGATCAGTACAAATCCTGAAATCTCACCTGTTCGGACCTCCATAATCTAAGAAATCCTTATTATCACTATATTTCTATATGATAGAAACTTTCTCTATCCTGATATGCTTTACTTTGTCCATTGTGGCAACCCGTAATTGCGGGAAGTCGTTGATTCGTTCAATAAATATATATATTGGATTTAATTACTATAGGCTAGGCAATATTAAGTAATAATTATCTGTAATTTTATTATCACAAAATGCTGCTCTAATTTGGATGAAAACCCTGTAGCATGCAATAATTTAAATTAACCCACCTTCGGACGAGAGGGGAGCGCAGCGCTAACAGTAGATATTTTTCGACCCGCCGCTTGTTGTTCTCTTGTTCTACTGGCCTGTGCTGCCATCTAACTGATATGTTAAGAATTGAATAATGTTGGCAGCGGGTTTCGCATAAGTCATCAGAGTGAATTAGGCTGCTGTTTGTGAAGTCGTGAGCGCTGAGCGAACACTTCGACCGATGGCGTTAGTGAAATTTAAAAGAATTCGTTATCGTGTTTTGTTGTTATTATTGAATAATCGGACTCCGTGTGTTAAAATTCGGATTAATCAGTGAATGTTTAAGGTTTTTTGTTTATTATATCAGTGCACGGGTAGTTGTAGTACTCACCATTAAAGGATGGACCGTTCAGAAGGTCACGTAATCCAGTGGCTGTCAGAAGAATACGATGAGATATTGATTCTCAAGAGTTAGAGGATTCAGTTGATTCAATGATCAATACAATAATAGGGACCATTATAGTTGAAGCGAACAATCTGCCAGAATAACAGAACGTCACGTGGGGTATATTGGTAAGCACCAAGATCGTTTGGCATACTCATGCAGCACGCTAACAAACATGTAGGAGGGGCAGAAATATAAATATTCATCCACCTGGAGTCAAAGGAGGAATTGTAAAGTATGTAAACACTGTTATTGATACATGGAAACTATTTTTTCCTGACGAAATGTTTGAAGAAATAACTGCGTACACAAATCTTTGCCTTAGAAAAATTCGAGGTAACTCCTGATGAAATAAGGGCAATTTTAGGTCTGCTCTATTTGGCGGGGATGCAGAAATTGTCGCACTAGGTTGTTGAGGATTTGTCGGGAGTGCACCAGAGTATTTTTGACTTACAATGAGCTACCGAAGGTTTCTGTTGTTGCTGAGAGGTCTTCGTTTTGATGATGCTAGGACAAGGTGGGCAAGGAAAGCACTCGATAGACTAGCCCCAATTATAAATGTGTTTGAAGATTTTGTACAAAGATGTGTGAACATCTACAACATTTCTGAATACGCTACAGATGACGAAATGTTCGAATCATTTTGTGGTAGATATAAATTTAGACAGTTTATGCCAAGATATTTTCTTTGGTATATTTAAGGGTGTTTTATACATCATATATGGAGATTTATGTCACCCAGCAGCCTTCCGGGGCTTACTCGTTGGATACTAGAAACAGCGCCATAGTCAAGAGATTCGTTGAACCAATCAAAAGGTCGGGAAAGAACGTTACAATGGACAATGCACCAATACAGTTGAGACACTGAAAAAGAATAAGGTAGAAGTTCCATCTGAAATTGTAAATACGAAGGAATGGCCTGTAAAGAGTAGTCTATTTGCATTTGAACAAGATTGAACAGTTGTTTCGTATGTTCCCAAAAAGAGCCGAATTTTTGTCCTTATTTCAAGTATGCATGATTCCGATGACATTGATCCAAAACTACTGGCGAGAAAGAGAAGCCAACAATAGTGACATTCTATAATCTCACGAAAGGAAGTTTAGATTTAGTTGATAATATGTAGTCACGGTACGCTGTTGCCAGAGTATGTTGCCGTTGGCCACTCAGAATTTTATTTTACACTTTTAGATGTTGGTGCCATTAATGCTCAAGTAATCCTTACTGACAGTAAAATGGAACAAAGAATATTTTAAAGTACTCTGGCATTGGATCCCATAAGAAACCATACGGTGGCGAGAATTTCAAAGGAAGGTGTTCAGAACGACCTGAAGATTCGAATAAAGAAATACCACCAGTACCCGGAAAAAATGTACCCCTCAACCAGTAAAGAACAAGGAGAGGGTGAGGTGTGCCTTCTGCCCGAAAAGAACAAAAATCGTTTCTTTATAGTTTGGTGCAATTCTTGTTAGGCATCAGTTTGTGGAGAACGTATGATAACCGTATGTCATCAGTGCTATGGTGGGAACGAAGCCAGTGATGTCAGCAGTGAATGTAGCAGCAGATTGGCGAAGACAGCTCAGAATATGAACGTAAATTGATGTAATTTTTTATTCCCCTCATACGTTATATAATTTTGCATATTTAATTATTCAACATCATGTGTGTGTGAAAAGATGCCCTAGGCCTACATTTAAAGCTAGCCATTTGATTACGGCACTCGTTCTTTATTTGTATAATAAGGCACTTTGATTTACTTCCTTTTGTATTTTGTAGCCAAATCTGATAAATAAAATAAAATTAAAGGAAAATGTTGCAACAAATGACAAAAATACAAAGAAAAAACTTCCTATCCCATCTTCGCCATAAGACCTATCTGTGTCGGTGCGACGTAAACAAATAGCAAAAAAGAAAAAAAAAGCAAGAAAAGTTGCGTTTGTTATACGTGAGATACACGGAAACGGCTTCATATTTAGCGTGTGCGTTGAGCTAACATCTCGACCGAAGACGTGACATGAGTAAGTTCCACTGATGCTGGCTTAAATTAAATTAAAAGGTCCTATGTCACCTGGCTATTTTTAGGCCTGGATGCCGTTCACACCAACCGAAGTGCCAGGATGAGTGGTTCTGACGGTTGAGACGCTGACATTCCGATCCAAACTTGGCAGGTGCTCAAATACGTCAGGCTCGTGTCGGTGCATTTACTGGCACATTAAAGAACTCCTGCAGGACTAAATTCCGGCACCACGGTGTCTAAGAAAATCGCGAACGTAGTTAGTTGAACGTAAAGCAAATAACATTAATACACCATCCGTAGTAAATTTTTCCAGTTTTCCTGTTGAAGGGCTGATAATATGCGAACTACTTGATACTATCAAGAACATCAACGATATTGGTTTTTTCTTCTTCTGGTGCAGTTTCTTCAATGAAGTAGGGCGACCATCATGGAGTAAGCTCTCCTATTCTGTGTTTCCAGTATCAGAGCTGTCGTATTCCGGCTGAATGACTGTAGGAAGTTCGGTGTCCTCTTCGCCCAAGTCCTCGCTGCGCTTCAAACTTGATTCTGTGATGAGCTATACCAGGCTGTATTTGTCATTTCGTTATATGTGCCTGAAATAGGCTGTTTCCGTGCAGTTTACGAGGGTTGAGCCTTCACATGATTTCCCGGATCGACAGAGTACCTACTCATTTTTGACGAGGTCTACCCATGAGATTGTGTCTGTAGCTTTCGTGTTACCGGTGCAGCCTTGCGGTGTAGAAGGATGGACACTAAAGGTTTCTTCAATAAGTCACATGCAAGCCTTTGAAATGTTGATGTATCGCAGAACACATGACGAAACTACAACGAGTTCCGTGTAGGAGGTCACAGTTGAACACAAGTTCACAATTTCAAGCATACAATTTCAGAAACACGCTCCTTGAGGAAGAGCCTCCGTGGCTCAGGTGGCAACGCGTCGGCCTCTCACCGCTGGATACCGTGGTTCAAATCCCGGTGACTCCATGTGAGATTTGTGCTGGACAAAGTGGAGGCGGGACAGGTTTTTCTCCGGGTACTGCGGTTTTCCCTGTCATCTTTCATTCCAGCAACACTCTCCATTATCATTTCATAGCACCTATCATTCATTAATAAATCACTTTGGGAGTGGCGACCCCATCGTACTAATAGCCTATATCTGCTTCATTCATTACATCCCTGACCCGGTCAATGACTGGAAAACAGGTTGTAGGTTTTCATTTTCACTCCTTGAGAAAGCAGTTATGATTTGGATTTCTACATTCAGATCACATTCCTGTTCAAACCAACATTGCGGGAACTTGAATTAACACAGTTTCAATGGCTTTTCCGTCTAAAATGACAACAGAGTTGGTGATTTTGTACTTCCTTGTTATCATCAACCCTAGAACTACCAACGGGGGGCAAAAATTGCCCGCGTTATCTCATTTTATGAATAAAATGCTCAATTAGTAAGCCAGAAAAGCAATATTTTAAATAGTTGTCACATAAGATGTCTACTAAGATGTCACATAGTCATTATTCCAACGTGTGTTTTTTTAAAGTTCCTATAATATTTGTTGAGGGGTCAATTTTTGACCCCCCCCCCCAGACGTGCATGTAACAGATTTCCTATCTGACGAAATATCTTAATAATATCAAATGGTCGGATTCACACATTTGCACTTTGAATGTTGGCACTTATGAGGACTATTGTTGACTATTGTTGAAGTTTGCCTGCACCATATTCATAAAAAATAACCCTGACTGCAATAAGAAGAAACTGAATCTCAGGAGGCTGTATATGTTAGAGTTGGGGCAGCAGCTTTTAAGACCACTTGCAGAAGACAGGGCAAAGAACATGCTTGGTTTGAAGAAACCTATCATTTCAGCTATGGAAAGTGTCCTTGGAAGGTCATTACCCAGAGTTACTTCAACAACTGCTTCTGCTCCATCATACACAAGAGGAAGATATCATCAGTGTTTGAAACCCATTCACACTAAGAAGGACAAAGACAAGATGACCAAAGTGACAATGGTTTGTTGCATATGTTCCAAATACGTCTGCAAGACTCATTCTAAGAAAACTATTATCTGTACCAACTGTGAAAGTGAAAGTGAATGAAAGAACATTCATAATGTTCCTATGATTTATGACTTAACTGTTGCTATACAGCATGCAAATTTCATTATTCTCTTTGTTTTTGTTTGTGAGTGCAGTCATTGTTAACTTATCTCAATACTGTAATATTACAGGAATTGTATATTAAAAACTTCATTAGAGATGAAAATAATAGCGGGTAAATTTTGCCCCCCTTAGATATCCAAGTGACAGATTTTACCTTGGTAATGCTAGGGTCAATGCAGTTTTATGAATGTTTTCAGGTATTTCTGAGTGAGTTAATTTGTGAAGTTTATTAGCTCGTATAACAAGAAGACTTTTGAGGAGAATAAGCGGTTCTGGGAATAATTTATTGAAATGTACCGGGCGAGTGCTTGCTTCCTAATAGCTGAAGACTCTACCGACAAGTAACATCGCTGACAACATAACGGACTACAACACTAATGAATTCAAGCAGGAAGTCATGGGTACATTTCTCCGCCACTGGCGATCTCTTCTTAAATAAATCCGGCGAAACATGCTCATGCGCATCTAATTATTTTAAAGCTAGTGCCTTCTAAGCTCCCTAAAGAATCCTTTCTGAAGTCTAGGGTAGATCATTGTCATCCTACCAGCACAGATGACTTCATTAACCACACGTGATTACTTAGCACTTGGAAAAAGTTAAAAAAAAAAAAGGAATACCGTAAACTACCGTGATTGCAACAATAATAAAAGACTCTAACTAAATACCCTTACGGCACTGCAAAGAAAATATAAAATGCATGCAAACTTAACCCGTTGTCTCATTCTAAGCTGCGAATCAGTATTTACCGTCACAACTATATAAAACTACTCACAAATTGGTGAGACCACTTTTTTTTTTACATAAATATAATAATGAGACAAGAACCTAGCTGTACTCCATTCTGACAGCGACCGGCCTCCTGCCACCCCCTGGTTGGTTTAACGGATCATAAAGACTCCACCGCCTCTGTGGTGTAGTGGTTAGCGTGATTAGCTGCCACCCCCGGAGGCCCGGGTTCGATTCCCGGCTCTGCCACGAAATTTGAAAAGTGGTACGAGGGCTGGAACGGGGTCCACTCAGCCTCGGGAGGTCAACTGAGTAGAGGTGGGTTCGATTCCCACCTCAGCCATCCTGGAAGTGGTTTTCCGTGGTTTCCCACTTCTCCTCCAGGCGAATGCCGGGATGGTACCTAACTTAAGGCCACGGCCGCTTCCTTCCCTCTTCCTTGCCTGTCCCATCCAATCTTCCCATCCCTCCACAAGGCCCCTGTTCAGCATAGCAGGTGAGGCCGCCTGGGCGAGGTACTGGTCATACTCCCCAGTTGTATCCCCCGATCAAGAGTCTGAAGCTCCAGGACACTGCCCTTGAGGCGGTAGAGGTGGGATCCCTCGCTAAGTCCGAGGGAAAAACCGAACCTGGAGGGTAAACAGATGATGATGATGATGATGATGATGATGATAAAGACTCCAGATGATGATGCTTGAACCAAGGACTCCATCTTGATGCCGATGACCATCTTCTGTTGTCTTCTTTCTTCACCCTACACTGCTACAAAGTCTCTGTTCCAGAGGAAGAACGAATTATAAACGGTAATACGATCGATACAGCTGCAGCACTCCCGCCTCAAGTAAAACACTGACAGTGATCCTCGAACATAGAACCTCTATGATTCTCAACTCGTTGCATGAGGGTAAATTTGTTTCTAAGCCCATTAATTTTCCAAAATACGAGTCCTTTCAATAGCTGCAGAAATTACTCGGAACTCATTATGCGAATAATGTAATATACAGTGTCCAAAGTAATTTGAGATCCGTAGTTCAAAACAATTTGTAGAACAATTGGCTGTGCCGTGCTTTAAATCTTTACATGCTTATAAGAGGCGACAAATTTTTTTGCGTTCCAGCGTACAATGTTAAAAACCAAATCTAACAAAAATATAGTTTTTAACTGCAGATAATGTTCACGCTATGCGACATGTCCTCTTAGCTCACCAGTATAAGCCCGTGAATTTTCCAAAATACGAGTCTGTTCAGTAGCTGTAGAAATTACTCGGAACCCATCACGTGAGTAATGTAATATATAGTATCCGTCACAGTGTCCCTGGGTAACGGGCAATTTCAGTTTTTATAGTACACGCCTCCCTTACTGAAACCAAGCAATTCACCGACAAACATTGAAGCTGATTTGTCCTTAGGACTCAAATAAATCCAACGTTTCCAAAGAACTTCTTGTATATTAGAAAACAGTCAATTAACACATATTATTGTCTGATAAGGGGCTGCCTGGCCGAGGCGGTAAAGGCGCGCTCGGACCGCCCGGAAGGACGTGGGTTCGAATCCCCGTCAGGAAGTCGTAAAATTTAAGAAACGAGATGTCCACTTCCGGATGTGCATATTGTTCTGAGGTTCACTCAGCCTACACCAAAAATGAGTACCAGGTTAATTCCTGGGGGCAAAGGCGGCCGGGCGTAGAGCTAACCACTCTACCCCATCACGTACCGAGGTTAACAATGGTGGAAGCCTTTATCTTCCACCGCTCCAAGGGCCTTCATTGCCTCCACGGAGGTGACTTTGCTTTGCTTTGCTTTTTTGATAGTCCGATAGGTCTTAATTAATTTACAGCTATTCGTACTAGCCTGTTATTCCTGTTCATTCACGTCGATATGCCATTTACAACAGTTCCCGCCCCAAAACGAGTTTTTTTTGCTAGTTGCTTTACGTCGCAATGACACAGATAGGTCTTATGGCAACGATGAGATAGGAAAGGCCTAGGAGTGGGAAGGAAGTGGCCGTGGCCTTAATTAAGGTACAGCTCAGGAATTTGCCTGGTGTCAAAATGGGAAACCACAGAACACCATCTTCAGGGCTGCCGACAGTGAGGTTCTAACCTACTATCTCCCGGATGCAAGCTCACAGCTGCGCGCCCCTAACCGCACGGCCAACTCGCCCGGTCCTGAAACGAGTGCTATTATATTGCTCACCCTGTCGAGCTCTGGGAGTACCCTAGCGAAATGTTATGCCGGAAAATTTAAAATTTTATCTCTTCCTCCGAAGCCCGTTCACCTTGCCCCACAATCTACGAGCGGCATCCTCAGCTCCGTTTCTTTGCCCTCTTGGAATCGAGCCTGCCTGAGCTCTGGGCTATCAGTTTGCGCCCTGGCGAATACTCCGAACACACTATGTACCGTAACTTGGTCCTGGGATCAAATATGGGCGGGTTAAAT
Source organism: Anabrus simplex (assembly GCF_040414725.1). Taxonomy (NCBI): domain Eukaryota; kingdom Metazoa; phylum Arthropoda; class Insecta; order Orthoptera; family Tettigoniidae; genus Anabrus; species Anabrus simplex. The sequence continues at coordinate 1,533,238,962 of NC_090265.1, read as the reverse complement.
TGTAAGGGGTCCACTGTCTGTATAACATATTCGTTTCTTTGGAATCTTTTGACATGTTTTATCCGTCTCCGATTCTTATCTCGAACAACACAATGTTTCTTTTATTATTCTTAGTCCATGTATATATTACACCATGGCGGGGTAATGGTGAAATGATATTTCTACCAATGTGCACATTTTGAGTCTACCCACTCAGGAGCAAATTATACCCTCACCACTCGAGAGTAGAACAAAGCCCACGTCAGCATTTAATTATCTGTGGCGTGGAATCAACGACATGAAAGATATAGACTGCTAAACATACTCGATACAGCGCCCCTGGTTGAAGCACAGTGAACTAACTTTTGCCTGTAACTGTCATGGCGGCTGCCACTTCCTGTCCTTGACAGTTAGCCCTTATCACTTCAATGAATTGATGAGATTATAGTGTATGTTATTGCAAATTAAAGATTTATTTAAAAATAAACACGACATTTTCAAACATGCTTAATGTTGCATTGATGTTATAGTGAAATAAGCACAGTGAAAATGGTGAGCATTTGCTTGGTAAAAACAAGAATTATGTATGTAGAAGGATGGATGATTCGGCGTCATGCACTAACAATAAAGTCATTCACTACAGAAAGACATGCTATACGTACAGCAGTTCATTGAGGAATTCACACGCGTAGAGAAAGATACCACTGCCTTTTCATGACATACCTTCAGTGTCATTCTGGTATAATTTTTGAATTTTGCTTCTTGGTCTGGTTTGTTATGTTTTATGCTTTTTGCTACTTATGGCTACTTTCTAAGAACTGCTGTGCAACATGCAGCACTTAGGCTACGTCCGTTGGTTGCGATGTAGAATATCTCTACGACATTCTCTGCCTGTCGTAAGGGGCCACTAAATGGGGTAACCCCAGATTCTAAAGTTGAGACATTTATTTATTTATTTATTTATTTATTTATTTATTTATTTATTTATTTATTTATTTAGTTTAACCTTACACACCTTCTCAAAGACCGTACTCCATCACACAGCAACTTCTCCAGATCCTGTCTATGGTAGATTCAGAGGAAATAAGCATATGTTCTGCCTGCAAGTGTCATGGCTGCCAGTGGTTCAAGTAGATTCAAAGATGGCCATCAGATTAGCAGTCTATGTTTTTATGGTCGTTGCGTGGAATACGAAACTCCAAAAAATAATTCTTAGTGCCATCTAATGAGAAAAATAATCTAACTTTATATATACTCGAGTTGAGAAGAAATCACATTTTTCCTCGAGGTACAAGCAGTCGGCCTTGACTTTCAGTATTAAAGGACGGACACTGGAGAGGTATAGTTAGTTACAAATTTCAAATCAACGATGACGGGTCGTCATACTGTCTCCGCGTACGGGTCTCGAACCTGGTAACTTTATCGCGCATTATCTTGAACTAATCGTCATACTTGTAACAATTTCCACAGTGCTTCGGAACTTATGAAATTCCAGCGTGTGTCAAGACGAACTTTATTATTTCACTGTAATAACTCGGAACTTATAAAATTCCAGCGTGTGTCAAGATGAACTTTAACACTTCACGGTAATAGCTGGGAACTTAAAAAATTGTGCGATTTCTGAACTTAGCATTTCGTAACAGAAAGTGAAAAGCTTTATCTAACATTGTCTTATATTGAAACTCAAACTTGACTTACTTTTAGGAGTGATAGTACATAACTACGTGAATATTAAGGTTATTTTATAACAAATTAGTGAAATATTAACTATACGTAAAGGAAATAACGCATATTATCTCCTTGATTTTGTGCAAGGAATGATTAAGAACATTCAACTTACATCTAACGTGTGTGGTGAGTGAACTGAATTTGCACTTGATAACACGATTATAATTCGTCTTCGTGTTTTATTTGAAACCAAATACAGTGTGCTTTTGAAAGACTGTGACATTACTTACGAGTGTAAGTAGGATGAATTATGTGATAAACTGTGTCTTGAACTGTGTTCTAAGGGTAGAACTTTCCGAACTGTGTTTATTTTAAACTGTGCTTCGAAACCATAACTATTTCGAACTGTGCTTTTATATTAATCAAAGCCATAATTATTTCGAATTGTTCTTCTAGCTAATCAAGCTATATTTATTCTGAACTGTGCTCCTTATTTTGAACTATACACGACAAACCGTGAGTCGAACTGTGATTCTAAGTACTATTGACTAGTGATTTGCCAATTTTTACTTAATCAAATCGTGCTATTCCGACACCCGTAATTTAAACCGTCAATTGAACTCTCTCGTGTCAGCACAATTTACTAAGTGACACCAGAAATCTTGACCGAGTGTTTACCCCTCATATCAACCTGACACCTGATACGACGTGGGATTAAACATAGTGGCAGATGGTACACGGTGCTGTGGTGGACATCACGACATCGACGGAATTCCAAATGCTGTTACCTGAACCGCATTCTCCAGTTCCAGCATCAAGATTATTCAGGTGATATGAGTGCATTTAACATCAAACTTTATGAGAAAATTGAACTGTAAAGACAGTTATTACTTCATTTTCAACAAACATTCATTACCAGTTTGAAGTCATTCACATAATTCCAAAGTGTTAAATAGTACTAGTAAATTACGAAGTAATACTAGACTTCATGAAAAGTAACTTTATATTTTCCCTTTTCAAGTGCAAATTCTAAAAAAGACTTTAGAAATTTCCAGTGCTGATTTTAGAAAGGTTTTAGGAATGTGAAGTGCTAATTCTAGAGAGACTTTAGGAATTTAAAGCGATATTTCTAGAAAGACTTTAGGAATTTCAAGTGATTATTTAGAAATATTTTAAGAAATATTGAAGTGATATTTATTTCACGAATCCTGTGAAGTTAATGAAGAAGATTCATTTTTTTCAGCATTTATTCGTTGCAAACAATCACTAGGATTCATAACTTTGCTCAAAACATGCAACAGTAAATCCAACAGAAGAAAGTTAGAGTTAATTTCTGATTTCAAATGCGAAGTAGTAAAGGAGTTATTTATGCCTCATACGCGTTAAATAAACTTAACCTTTTGAAAATAACATCTATTATTTCGCACTGCGAACTAATTTCTCAGTAGCAGCTCCTAAGAACTGAACGCTCCCTAAGAATATTCTCATGCTCCTCTTCCTATGGCTTTTCCTGGTACAATATATATAAAAATATGTTCTACGAACAACCCCTTCTAGGCTATGTCCGCTGTGCATACCTGCGAAACCAGCCGTTCATGATATCTCAATTATTAATCCTCCTATCGAAAAAATGCACATAAGAAAAGAGTTTTCGTAATGAATATCAATCAGGGTTGATCGATTTCCAGTCAGGTTAGTCTTGTATATATTGTGGGAGAGTAAAATCACTATTTCGATTTCCAATGAACCCCCAGACCATTCCAGGAATTTGAAATGGTATGGACCTCAAAATGTACCTTTGGTCAAGTCGATGCCAAACATGAAGTTTGGTTGACATATCTCAAGTAGTTTTCTAGTAATAAGAAATAAGCTTTACACGCAACCACTCTTGAGTTAAGTCCAGTGGGACTTGTACAGAAAAACGGTCTGTTAATGTTAATTCCCTTATTAATCCTTGTATCGAAATGATGCATATGGGAAAAAAGGTTTAGAAATTGATTTCCATTAAGGCAGTGTGCCATTCCCGTCCTAGAAAAATATACTAGCGCCATCGGTGAGCTGCGTGTTAACGGTTCGTAAAGAAAACTAGGGCGATAAATAATCCAATACCTCAGGACATAAATACCATGGGTATATGAAGGGGTAACAGCAACATAAATACGTGAATAATAAGCAAAATAGGGGTAAGATGGATTTATTAACTAAGATCAGTATCGAATATTCATTCTACAATCAAAATAAACAAAAAACACTTGAAATAGGCTCTAATAGTTGCCAAAACTAATTAAATGTACCGAGCACTTCAGAAACAAATTAATTACAAAATACATGAAAGGTCGGGCGACGCCCCGAATTAATTTTAAAATATATACAATTGAATCTTGGGGAACACTACACTTTGCTTTGAGTCGGCGTAGTTAAGCTCAATATGTCTATATCCCGCAAGTGTTTCGTTTCAGATAAACGTCCTTTAAGTCGTCCCACGACAGAAGAAAATTATACTAGATTCGATGCATAATTACATACATATACACACAACGGTTATCAACTCAACAAGTTTATCCAGGCGACCCTAACTTGTAACTACACTGAATTTACAGACAGACCGTTCTGTCAAAAATTAGACGGCATGAAGCTGACATCCCATTAAAGCTTCGGGCTAATATTTAAGATATAAGTATTTAAACAACGTTGAAACCATGATACATTGACATCAATAAAATAATTTGACACAATCAAACATAAACACATAATCACACAATAAACCTGTAAATAAAATGCAAACAATAAGGAGAAAATCATATTGTATCCGCATATCTGAATAAAGTTACATGAGATGATGCTCTTCTTCTTATTGGAAACCACTGGGAACACCTGAACCAGTTACATACACGTCCAGGGTAGATTACATCACCGGGCGCGCCATGGCATATTTCTACTGTCATTTCTCACTGCTCCCAGCTGTAATTCGGCCTCCCTAGCAAAGAAATGACATCAGCTAATGGTGCTTTTCACTGCTTGCCTGAGAAAAACTAACGCATTGGGGTTCACATTTAACGCTGCAAATTTCTGCTCCGTTCATCGTAAAATAACTAAGCTTCTGCTCAAACTCAATGCTCTTCACTATCACACATTTCAGTTCAATCTCATCCACATTATAAGACACACGGCACTTCCGCCCCTCTCTCTCGCGGTATACGAGTTCGACTGTTGCAGTACCAATGAACAACTTAGGCAGTTCAAGCCCTTCTCTGTTTACGCAGCTGTAACAAGTACCTTTCCCCTTTATTATATTTTCGCAGGCATCTCAGTCCTGGCTTAACACTATTGTAATAAATCTCAGTTTCTCAGGCTATTTCTGCCTTCCACTCATATTTCTAACACACCATATTCCCGTTTAGCTTATCCTCTTTGCATAACTGAAAGACACTAACTTTACAACGTTGCGCATTCATACTGCATACATCTACCATGCAATTCACCTGTAAATCATGCTCCATGCACTAACAAAATAATTTATTCCCTACTGAAATATGTTCCCAATCAAACTTTAGGCTGCAGGGCCTCTTCAATAAAGAATCTATCCTTCATCTCGTGACACATAATGGAATACACAGTAATAACATAACAGACACACACTCCTGACTATACCTAATAATTTCACTCTTTCCCATCTAATAAAAAGGAAATACAACAAATAGAAATACCCAGGGTTCAAACATGCATATCCCCTGGAATCAACCATTACTTTAAATTAAAACACAACTCAGCCACAAAAGGACTGGCATTTAATATTAATTTATATTTACAAAGGATCGAAGCAGGCTCATTCTTCTATCTAAGGCATGCTTATAATTGACACGATGAAATTTAACTTATGCCGGTCTCAGCTTCCATAACGGTCCCCAGACCGCTACGTCTCGTCGTCTACGCCATCAATGCAACACACTGCATGGCGTTAGAAAACACACTGCTGGTTCTGGTTTCTGCCATCACCGTCTTTGAAATGTGGTGCTCCTATAATGAAAATGTTATATTCTCTTCTCCGCTCAAAGTGCACGAATACTTACGCATATGTCTACACGAATGGCTGGTTTAAATAACAGCCAGTGTATGAAATTGTACCGTTCATACATCGTTAGATCAGGGTTCGAGTCCCAAGCATAGCATTGTACAGAGCGGTAAATAACGAAACGCACTCGCAATTCTCGCGGCCACGGTACGCGAACCGATTATAGTTTATACATCGAACGAATGCAAACTGAGTCCACGTGCTTTATAATATCGATAACTTATACCGTCTTTCACAGTTAATTATTCCCATGCCAAGCCCGCACTTTAGCATTACCGTTACGTAACACACAGGGCAGAGGTAACCACCTCCAACTCTTTCTGTTCACTTCCGTATTTATGTAACTTCACTTGCACAGGGGTAGTGCATATTAATTAGTCTGAAATTACGTCTCACAATTAGCGATACATAGTTCTTTAAACCTAGCTTGAAGAAAGCGTCACTTGTAAAAGTACAAAGTTCAACATGTGACTTGCTCATCGGCTGCCTATCAGCAAAACCGAGAATCAGAAGCAGAGTGAGAGTGAGGACGCGTCCCTCGCTACACGCTTCTCTCAAGACTTCCTGGCTTCGTTTAAATGTGGGGAACTCACTCGATACAGTGTCTCACTGTTCAACCGCCTACTGGGGGCAAAGCACTGATCCGTTGAAATATGTTATCTCTTCACCAGAATCAGAATTATTCAATATACCTAACTACAGGTAGTTGTAAATTCATAATTAACTCCTTGTACATATCAAAACCGTGCAGTGTAGCTTGATGACAGATTTCATATGTAAAATGATGATGGTCCATCACTGCAGAAATCGAAGTTGGTAGTTCTGGGTTCATTTGTTCTGGGGATCCCTGCCGTCAGAAACTCCTCCTCCAAGCTCGCGATTGGTCTCTTTCAAATGTACCGCACATAGGCGATCTCGTGACTCTCCCAGCTAACTTAATTGAAATATTCAAACTGAACGCTATTACTAGGCAAGATACCTGCTTGTCTCCAACTTCGTGCGGTCCAGAAAGCTTCCGTAGTGTAACTTCCTCCTACACCAAGCCATTCCTCTTGCAATGAGTCCACATTATTACGTAATAGTAGGACAAAAAGATCGGAGCTGGCGCGGGGGCTAATGCGCAAGATATCAGCTAAACACTGGCACTTATGGGACTAACTCTGGGTAGCTGGTGGTGGGACTACTGCGTAAGATGGCCGCCACGCGCAATCCACCTCTAGCCACGCGCTACGACCTCTGACACCTTCAGACAATAGGATGTCGTCATCTTATGGAATACTGTCAAAAGAGGCAGTTAAAAGGGTCGCATGACTTGAGAGAGCATGGGTTAGCAAACTAGAGGTATTTAGCTGAGTCTAGACATGTTGTGTGCTAAGCTGTCGTCTATTTAATCTCCCTTGGCCAACTCTTCTAGGACACTTCATTCCGGGGTGTTTGGATTGAGCAGAGTAAAGCTCCTCCAGGGGGCACCCTTGCCGTAGATAGGAGTCGAGCAACCTGTGCTGTTGTTGTGTCTGTATTGGTGAACTAGCGGTCTTTAGCTGAGTCTAGACATGTTGTATGCTAAGCTGTCGTCTATTTAATCTCCATGGCCAACTCTTGTAGGACACTTCATTTTGATGGGATGGAGTTCAAGCAGAGTAAAGCTCCTCCAAGGGCACCGTTGCTTTAGGTGAGAGCCGAGCAACCTGTGCTGTTGTTGTGTCTGTATTAGAGAACTAGGGGTCTTTTGCCGAGTCAAGGCATGTTGTGTGCTAAGCTGTCGTCTATCTAACCGCCTTGACTAACTCTTGTTGGGGACACTTCAGCCCTAGGGGAGCAGAGTAATTGCCACTCCTAAGGATTTGAACGTGGAGTTGATATAAACTCAAAGCTAAAGAGCTTAAGTGCAATTCAAATAGCCTCACCCTGATTGAAATATGTGTACGATGAAGGTGTACTGACTGCAGTAAATGTGTAGAGACATGTACATCTCAGCTGGAAATAGAATATCTTTGTGAGCTAAGCTGTATTTCCCTACCTGGTGTAGTAAAGGAATGCTGACAATGTGTTATGATGCTAGACTGACTTGAGAGAACTGCAGGGCTTTAGGTACAGGTCAAAGCTTGTTAGTGGTGACGTTACTACAGCTCTCGCTATTATGATGACGTTACTCTTATGCCTAACTCTGGAGAGCTACCTTAGGAACTTACAACTTGTAACTTATGACCTATTATTTTTATCAGCCTGGCATTCCAGAACTGAAGTGAAGGCTGCTATGCAAGATAACTGCTATGCTCCAATCGTATAGACCTAACTGGAGAGATACCTCAAGGGCTCACAACTTCTAACTTATGACCTATTAGTTTTATCAACGTAACTTTCGGGGGACTGAAGCAAGGGCTACTATGCAAGATAGCTGCTATACTCTATTAGTTTAGACTTAACTAGAGAACTCCCTCAGGGGCTAACAACTTGTAACTTATGACATTAGTTTTATCAGCCTGGCATTCGAGAACTGTGGTAAAGGCTGCTATGCAAGATAACTGCTATGCTGTATTCGCATAGACCTAACTGGAGAGATACCTCAGGGGCTCACACCTTCTAACTTATTACCTATTAGTTTTATCAACCTAACTTTCAGGGGACTGAAGCAAGGGCTACTATGCAAGATAGCTGCTATACTCTATTCGTTTAGACTTAACTAGAGGACCCCATTAGGGGCTGACAACTTGTAACTTATGGCCTATTAGTTTTATCAGCCTGACATTTGAGAACTGAGACAAAGGCTGCTATGCAACGTAACTGCTTTGCTCTATTCGTATAAACCTAACTAGAGAGCTACTACAGGAAGGGATTACAACTTGTAACGTATGCCATATTAGGTTTTATTAGCTTAACTTTCGAGGGACTGAGGTAAGGGCTACTAAGTAAGATACCTGCTATGCTCTATTCGTATAGACCTAACTGGAGAGATACCTCAGGGGCTCACAACTTCTAACTTATGACCTATTCGTTTTATCAATCTAACTTTCCTGGGACTGAAGCTAGGGCTACTATGCAGGATAGCTGCTATACTCTATTTGTTTATACCTAACTAGATGACTCCCTCAGGGGCTCACGACTTATGACCTATTAGTTTTATCAGCCATGCTAAATCCACTTCCGAAGCGGTCCCACCCCCGGTTCAAAAAGGATGAGGGGCACCATACCCTCCTCCTCTTCTAGTTATTCCTCTTAAAATTCATCTAGAAAAGGCTTTACACATGTTGCATAACCTTTTTAATCAATCAACAAGCTATGTCTAGTGGTGGATTGAATAGTCACAATGTTACAAATACCTTTAAAAGTCCAAACTCTTTACAATCTGAGTTCTTATTAATACCTAGGGTGCTAAGTCCGTTGCCAAGCCGGCCCCAAACCCGGGTTCAAAACGGATGAGCGGCACTATATGGCAAGATAGGCAAGATAGAGTGCCACTCTGACACCTTCAGACAATAGGATGTCCTAATTTTGTGGAATACTGTTTAAAGAGGTTACTAATAGGGGTACCTGACTTGAGGGAGCATGGGTTAGCCAACTCAGGTGTCTTTAGCTGAGTCTGGCATAAGCCTAACTCTGCAGAATTACTACAGGGGTTTATCACACGATCATTTGACACAATGACGTTTCATACCTCAAAGGCTTACAACTTGTAACTTATTACGTATTAATTTTTATCAGTCTGGAACTGCGGCAAGAGTTGTAAATAGCGACTGAAAGGTGTTCTAGTAGGCTCTAAACTTCTGATCGTAGGTTAGCGGTTATAGAACCTCGATTTGTCTGCTATAAAATAATTTTCCCTATGTGAACTCTTATTACCTGTTTTTTGAAGTTTATTTGTAGCATACAGGAATGCTGATCAAGAATCAGCTACCGAGAGCTTGCGACCATCAATGAGTAAAGATTGTGGAAATATAGTAGACAATGCGGTCAAAGAAGTATATAAATTATTAAGAGAAAACATTACAATGGTTTCAAACACGGAATCTAGAATACAGGACAAGTTATTTCTTTTTCTTCTCCTTCTTCTCCTTCTTGACCTTTCTCTCAATATATTTGGACTAACACGACGAAAACACTTAGTCCCCAAGCCAGAAAACGTAATCATGCAGAGTTTAAAAACACGACCCGCCGCGAATCGAACCCAAGGCCTTGTAAAACTAAGGTCAGTATGCTAATCATACAGCCAAGGAGCCTTGTATCTAATAAAATCCCTGACCCAGCCTGGAATTACATCAGCCCCGACAATTCAACTATTAAGTGAACTACATGGGGTTATGAACAGTGTGTCTGTTATTACTCTCAGGAAATTTCTATTTTATCTCTACCGATAAAATGTTAGTCTCTTCTATCTTTAAAGTCGTGACGATGTGTGACCTCTATTGGTTAACACTTAGTTTCTTCCGAGCTTTGCAACTATATGTAACCCTTTACTCTTTCGTCTAATCTCTATTGATAAATTTTTGTTCTCTTCTAACTTTAAACTGGTTACCGTATCTAACCTTTATTAATCGAATTTCATTACTTCTACTTTTAAACTTTGCGACTCGACAGGAGGACACTTAACTGAAGAGTGTGAACTAACGAGTTAGCTGAAGTTGTTACATTTTTGACAGCAGCAACACCCTCATCGATTGTTATCTGCAAGAACGCTTCTACTTTGTTAGGAATGGAAAATTAATCACTATTGGTAAATTGTTTATCTCTTCCAACCTCAAACTCGCGACGATGTGTAACCTCTGTTGTTCAACACTTGGCTTCTTCCGATTTTAACTTTGCAACTATATGTAAACACGCTTATCGATTGCTATCTGCAAGAACGCTCCTACTTCTATTGTTCATGACCAATGACTGTTCACAATGTACCTTACAGTAATGTAATCTATTCGTGTTGTGTATTTCTGTGGTTATTCTTCAATAAACAACTGCATTGAATGATCTACTAGACTTATAGTTTTGTTATACTCCTTCTACTATGAGCATTTACAACCTAAGCTGCTTAACATACACAGTAAATTGATAACTGTCTTGTCCTAAAAACAAAAAGTTTACCGTGCTATTGATCCTGAGTTAAAACTTTGTGTTCAGAAACAAAAAAAATTCGTGCTACACACATGATAGTGAAAGAAACCTAAGGCTCACGTCTTATCATAAGGGCAAAAGGGCCCCTCCTCATCATCCTTATGCCAGAAGGGCTCCTCCTCCTTTACCTGGCAAAAGGACCCCCTCCTCCTCATTCGTATGGCAAAAGTGCTCCTCCTCCTTTGCGTAGCAAAATTGTCCCTCCTCCTCCTCCTCATCCATATGGCAAAAGGGTTCCTCCTCTTTTCCCTAGTAAACGGGCCTCTCCTCCTCCTCGTCCGTATGGCAAAAGAGCAAAAGCCTCATACGAATAGTAAAAGATTTAATATTTATGTTTTATCCATAGCGGTATAGCGGCTACACATTGTACTAATATGACTAGGAAGTGTAGTGTAAGACCTAATACATGTGCTTACCTTTTGCCAGGTATATGAGGAGCAGGAGCCCTTTTGCCCTTCTGCCATACTCAATATCGAAATGCATGATCAATACGGATCTCACGGTGAATCCCAAAAAATGTCACTCACTCCTGGTGGGAGCCTAACAACGTATAGGGAACGTCAGAAAGAGACGCACGTAGTTGGTGTGTTGCTCAAGTGTCCGACATTGTTGCAAGTGTTACTTTTTAAAATTTGTTATAACATTGTTTAACTTACGGGTTGTCTTGAACATTAATCATCCAATGAATGTGTTAAATGTGTATGTTTTGAGGCTAACTGTTGTTGACGTTATTATGCCAAAAAGCCCGAGGCCACCTCAGGGACAAAACCAGACATTTTTCTTTTTATCTAATGCTCGAACATCCTATCGAACGCTTCTTTCGTTAAAGTAAGTGGGCTCCGTCAGTGTGAATGAACTTGTTCAAACAGATAGAAGCAAGCACAATACATAATAAAAAGGGACAATTTTCAGAGTGATGGTGCTGCACAATTCGCTTAATATTTTCATCGTCTTTTAGAATCTTTCTAATTCATAATGTATTAATATTTTTCCACCCAAAAGGCATACAATATTACAAATTTTGTTGTAAGTAATGTTTACTTTAAGCTCGTGGATTCTACGAACACAAGATCAATTTGATTAATGCTTGCCTTCCTGCATACAGTGCTTTGCTAATAATTCCAGCGGGCGCAGCTTCATGAAGAGCGAGTAACGGAACTACGTTATTTAGTACGGATCTGAATATTTTGAATGTAACGTGATGTTCTTCAGAGTGAATCTATCAGGAAAATGGTTTAGTGACCCACATTTATTGGATATCCAATAAACATTATTTTGTTCAGTGCAGTGTACTTAGTTCTCTAGCTGGTCGAAGTGATACTTGCACAAAGCGACTACACACGCGGGCAAGCTAGTGATGCCTTATTTCTCTGAAACGTAGACTGTGCCATTTTGTACTGAATAACTAATAGTTTCAAGTGAAAGTAAATTTAATTCTCATATGGTGTAAAAATCAAATAAGTGTTGAATATTCCACATCACCTTCTTCATGAAATCTACGAGCTTTTCCAAAATATAATGCTTAAGCATAAGTTAAAGGAAAGTCAGTTCTATATCAACCACACGTGATAGGCTTGCCTTCATACACGGAGCTTAGCCATATCTAAACATTACAGAATGAAAATAAGATTGGGTCTGCAAATAACTACGCCGTTATTGTAGAACGCATTAGTCTTTAGTCTTTAATTGAGAACATTTGCCAATGGTGAAAAATACTTATCTACCTGGTTTACGAATTATCGAAACATGCTTTTCTCTCATACAAATTCATGCGATAGCGTATTTTGGGGAAATAAGTAGTGCTGTGAATATTTACAAACAACAGAAGATAATTTAATATAATAAGTATAAAACGATGTCCATGGTGAATATGTTAAGGAAACAGTTTGCAATTGTATTCCAGGAACTCAGGTCGCTGATACTTTGAATAGGTTAGTGTAGTCGATTCTAATCGAAAAGACCAGTAACTGATTGTTTCACTTGGGAATTTTCCTGTTACACTTCCAGAGGATAGACATGTTGGTTCTATTATTCATTTTATACGCTCTCTAATAACCTGTGTTGTCTGTTGGAAGGTACAAAGTTGTAAATATTTTTTCTTGTGATATTACTTGCACTGGAGTAAGCACAGAACAACTCGATGAAAATCTAGGTTTAGGTTAACCATCGATAGTCACCTTCATCTGATATAGATCCTAAAAACTCATTTTATCCCGTATAACCATGGAGTCTTAGTGCACTCTGTTACGAAAGAAGAGATATTTTTATGAGAGAGAATGTATTCACAATTAAATATTTATGTTGTTATGTTGTTAGTGATGCAATTTTGTGTGGCGGCTTTTTAGACAAATTCTTTCTTACGTCAATATTAATATCTATTTGTCTGTCAAAAATAAATGTAAACAACCATGGCTTCATCTGGATAAAACCTAATATTATGTAACATTAATATATATATATATATCGGTACCAGATATTGGTATACAATTGGAAGAATAAGGAACATTAATACGAGAACCAATCTAGGATCTGTTTATGTACGGCTATCATAATCATCATCATCATCATCACCATGTGGTCCTGTGCAAACCACATTTCCAGCGGTGTCGGTCATCCGTAACAGCTTCAGAATCATCCCAAGTAATGTTTTCTGACAGCTTATCTGAACGATTAACGACAAGTTTTTGGAGTCACGTTTATTTGTTTGTCCACGGTGGTGCGACATTCGGACGACATGTATTCTGGCATACATAGGACGTGACCATAGAGCTGACACCTGCTCTTAGTCACAGTAGCTGACAGAAGCTGCAAGTCTGATCTAATTCATATTTATTCATTAGTGATATAATCACTATACTGGACACCAATAAATCTCTGAAGCCAACATAGTTGTTTAAATTGACTACATGGTATATTTTCATATTTCATAGGCAATTGGTGAGACACTGCTCTTGAAGAGTTTATATTCGTGGTGGTACAGATGGATGCCGTTCACCAAATTGTACGCACACACTAAAGCACTGCTGACGACAATCCAATCCGATAATTTATGTAATTCTCTATGTTCCACAGGTGCAATAATAATACCAAAATAGGTGAACTGTTCATCTTGTTCTATGACCTGGCCATGGACTGTTATGGGCTTCCCATCTTGGGTTCCACTAGTCTGTAAGAACAGTTTTTTCCTGATCTTGATGAGTAAAGTATCTGAACTGGTGGTCAATTCTAGCAAACATGTCTAGGTGTAACCAAGCTGTGCACTATTATGCGCAAGAATTTAAATATGTTATGCTATACCACGCGAAACTTTAACTTGAAAGTACTTGTGGAAATACATAATGAAATTGTGGTTAGTAAATGTCTAATGTATATTTGAAATACTTCCATTCATCAGTAGCTATGGCTCTTAAGGACTTAGTGGAATCATTTAATCCATTATGGTTTATTTCTTCATTGTGGGGATTAGCACCTTATCAATATAGCCCTATCACAGGTATTGCACGTTCCTTTTGGGGACAAATTTATTCCATCTCACTGTTAGTTATACTTTCTGCCAACTGTATAATTGCCAAGAGTATAAAAATTCATTTTCTATTTGATGCGAAAATATCAGCTCCCAATATATTAGAATTAGGATCAGGAATCTGTAAGGATATTGTTATAATTGGTTCCATTATATTGCACAGTACACGAAATATACAACACATATCTTCTATTTTGCATAAACTGGTGGATGTTGATCGTATTTTAAATATAAATATTAGTGTTGCTTATCATCAACATAAACGAATCCAAATTGTTCAAATAATTATAATGACACTTGCATTCGTAACATTTCTTATTTTTGGAAGTATTCTTTGTGTCGGTGAACGTTTCTGGTATATTTATGTTGTAGATATGATTACATTGATTGTAATGTTTATAGTACCCTATCAGTTTATTAGTTTTATTTCAGCTGTCAGAAGACGATTAATTTGCATCAATAGAATTCTCGGAGAAAAAACACGTACAAGACAAGTAATGACAGTGTCTCCAATTGGGCACTTGGTAGCATGCGGTGGAGACAATTCTCTGTCCATAAAATCCCTCTGGAAGGCATACACTCTGCTGTATGAAATAGCTGCAGCTATAAACACCATATTTGGCTTCCTAATATTGATTCATTTTTTACAAAGGTTATTGTCTATTATTCACTCTTCCTATTCGTTTCTCTATCTTGTTACTGCTAATTTTGGAATCTTAGAGCTGGTGACTATGATATCTCTTTTTGCGATAAGTGTGATTGATATCCTTTGGGTAGCACTTATTTGCCATTCTACTCTCTCGGAATCACGCACTATCAGAGTTTCAGTAAGTCACCTCTTTCTTGCAAATGTTGCAGGCAATCAAGACAATGGAATCATACAGCAGTTTCTTCATTATCTATCAGTTTGTGAAATAGAGTTCACAGCCCATGAATTTTATACAATAGATAAAAGTTTTCTCGTATCTTTTCTCGCTACAGTGGTAGCGTATATAATTATTGTCATGCAATAGTATGAATATGAAGATTAATTAATTTTTGACAAGCTCTATTGGTGAAAAATATCTAATTCCCTCCATGGGAACTTACAATTTTCCATTCGGAATTGTTAGGCGGGCAATAATTCCATTGTGGATATTTATCTCCCGTATGCAGTTATCAGACTGTGCCTCTTATAATGGGCTTCTGATAAGTTCACCTGCATACACCCCAGTATCAGTGGGTAGGGTCTGACAAATCACACTCTGATGAGTCTAGTGTCAGACCTAAGAAGAAACGCTGGTTAATAGAGCAAACGCCTGAAAAGCCTTACATCTGATATGTTTATGAAGATGTATACATTGATTTGAGACCTATTAGGGAGATGGCTAGCGGAGATGGTAAAGGCGCGCTTAGTTTACGCATAGAAGTATTCGCTTCCGTCTTATGAAAATTAAAAAAAATGAAGTGAGACCTCCGCTTCTAGACAGACACTTTAAGCCTCACTCAGCCTACATCAAAAAATGAGAACCTTCTACTTCTCCAGGAATCTTCATGGCCTGTGAGGAGATGGTCTTGCTTTTCGGCCACACTTCATCTGTATCATTAATAGAGATGATGATTAAGAATTTGACCCCTCGAACAATATTAGGGTATTACAAATGTGCCTCACAGAACAAGGTAACAAGTTCTCGCACCTAAAAATCATTTTAGGGGCACATTATTTATTAATTATTCAGCTTATTTCTTTTTGTGTTGAGAGTGTTTGAGGACATGTTCGGATTGCCTGGTGAGGTCTTTCTACAGTATTTTAAACCTATGGGTTACCTAAGCATCAATGTGAGAGATGATGACAAGTATGTAAATGAGGTAAGGAGAGGGTGAAACACGGTGTCATCGCACAGCGTACTCCTGTTGAAAAACATCAAGGGGCATGGTCAAGTCTTAACGTCTCCATCCGACGGAAGAATCACTATCAACACCGTCGTATACTGTCACTTCAAATGAACAGTGCAGAGGGGTATAGAAATGGATCCAGACCATTAACACGCAATCTAGTTGTACACAACACTCTGATGGTGAACGCGTTTTCCACCAGCATGACTCGTACCACCTAACCATGGTGTGAATTCACAGAGACTGGACGCCTTAGCTATTATGACGACGGTGACCTTACAGCTATCTAGCTGTATAAGATGTAAGGCACTGATATGTAGTATTACTATTCAGCATAGTCACCATTCTTTTTCAAGCACTTGTCCCAACTGAAAACTAAGGCATCGATGTCACCATGGGAGACATCTGAACATGCTGACATGCTGAACTGCCGTATCGTCCTTGAATGGCTTACAACCTACGCGCTACTTCAGCGGTTCGAAGAGATGATGGATGGTTTAGACGGTTCATTTCCTCACCATGGAAGCTACAGGGAATGCTTCCAGTTACTATGACACAACGGAACGTTTTGAGGGTAGTAATTCACAGACGTGACTTGGACTTCTCTTATCAGGCAGCATGGTGCTGCAAGACAACCACACAGCCAGTAACTACAGTGAACTGTTACGGCTCTTCCAGTGGGAGATACTGGGCCAACCTCCCTACAACCCAGACCTGGCACCCAGTGATTTCTATCTCTTCGTACGGTTGAAGATACACCTCGGTAGTAATGGATTCATTGATGATGCCGTCTTGACGTAGCTTCAGAGAATAGATGATTTCTTCAACGCCGGCATCGATATCCTTGTGCACCATTGGAACAAGAGCTTTGTCAAGAACGGTGACTATGTTGAATAGTAATTTGTATCAGTACCCTACAACAGTGTATTATTATATGTGCTTGTAAAATTTCATATTTGCGAGCTCTTGTTATCTTACATTTTGGAACTTCGTTCTAATTTTTCTAAGGAAATAACCTGAGAGTGATGAACATATCAGGACATATTCCCGCATTCTCTTTAACTCCTACTGGGGGTAGGTAGAAACATAAGTTTCCCTGTCTCATTGCTCAGAATAAAAGGAACACAGCTTGCTCCAACTTATGTATCCAATAGTTTATGGTCACAATGATCAATTTCACACAGGTGCACAAGTTGGTAAAAATTAGGCTTGGTATAGGTTCAGTTATAAATTGCAAGGGAACTGTACGAGAGGCCATGGGAGGAGGTCCACGTAACGTTCTATTTTCTGCGGATATAAACACTGAACCTGCAAAGTTAACAGGAGAAATGTGTCTGTACAAGGAGAGGAAGTGTTGCCTATCCGGTAAGTGCAGCAATGTTCCATAAATTTGTTGAGGTTTGAAAGACTGTGAAAGAGGAAGAGTGGAATGGCCATCCAACATCAGTGCATTTGTTAATGTGTTTGATGAAACTGTTCGGGGGAACGTTGAATCATTTGGAGGTATCAACAACCTGGATGCCACATTCTATCAATGAGAGGAGAAACTCACCTTAACTAATGTTTGAATACTTTGGTAATTACTGAAAAATAAAAAAGCAATGTCGAAATAAAGCAGTGGTTTCTGTTCTGAACGTCACTTATCTTTACTCTTCATCTACAAATATACCTTTTCCTTTAAGTCCGTATCCGTTTTGGTTGTTGGCAAACATCCCGACAGTTTTTTTTTGCCGTGTGCAATTCGGAGTAGTCGTTTAGTTGACAAAGAGGCCCAAATTCTTAGATTCTTAAAATAGGAGATTCTTCTCCTATTAACGCATCTCTTCCCAGGTATCTGTTCTTGAACAGACTGCAGTAGTTGATATCTGCTTTCATTTCTCATAAAATGGCCAAGGTACTGAACTTCCTTGTCTTTACGATGATCCGAACTTCCTTATCCTTTCTCATCCTCCTAAGAATCTCAACATTTGTGACATGGTTCATGTTACACTCAGCATCCTTCGGCAGAGCCACATCTCATTGGCACAGGTTTCAATCACATAATATATGACAGAGAACACATTACAGCGTAGAAGCCTCATCTTTAAATTCATTGTGAACTCCTGAGTTTTAATGATGTCATCCAGCTTCATAAAATCAGACCTGGCTCTCCCAATACGAAGTTTTATTTTCCCAGAAGGATTCCACTGGTCATTTATAATCATACCAAGATATTGGATGTGCACTTGCGTACAAGTTCAACGAGCTTCTCTAAATGTTGGGGAAGGATTTTGCAAACGATCATTATATTTTCTTTTCTCTATATTAATTTCGAGATCATAATCTCGATTAGTCGGTGTCCGACTCATGGCTGAATGGTCAGCGTTGAGGCCTTCGGTTGAGAGGGTCCAGGTTCGATTCCCGGACAGGTCGGGGATTAAAATCACGTCTGATTAATTGTTCTGGCCCGGAGACTGGGTGTTTTTGTTTGTCCCAAAACTTTCCTCTTCATATTCAGACAACACACTACACTACCAACCACCACAGAAACACGCAATAGTAATTACATCCTTCCATATAGGGTTGGCGTCAGGAAAGACATGCAGCCGTAAAACATGGCCAAATCCACATGTGCGACACAGTTCGCACCCTCGACCCCACAGATGTGGGAAAATCAGAGGAAGAAGAAGAAGAATCGCGATTACTCGGAGTCACTGTATCGACAAGCTTTATGTAAGCAACCGTCTCGTATATAGATCGTTATGATGCACATGTCACTGCAGCAGCTTCCACGAGAAATTCAAATTTAACGGTGCATTTTTCCGGTAAAAAAATTACACATATAGTTATTACATCATTCACAACGAAATTTCTTATAATTCTAGAAACGTAATGTGGATTCTTATGTAGAAGGGAAAAATGTTGTCAAAGAAATATTATAGTGCCATCTGAGGAGCATGTTGCCAAAACTAATCATGTCCGTCATATCCAGACTTTCACTCCTTAACCTTTCAGACTTTACAATCTTCATAGCAGCATTTACTTTGTCATGCCAGCGCTTCTTTGGACGTCCACGTGGACGCTGTCAATTATTTTCGAAGAAGTGTATGAAATTTCGAACTCTTCCAGGTGCAGCTCGTGGAACGTTACCATAAAATGGGAGACGATTTCCCCGTTCCTTCTCAGTGATGGGTCGGGTGCCAATTTGCTGGCGAACGGATTCGTTTATTCAGATCTATATTAAGATATATTGTGCCCTATAATGCCTTGGTCGCTATCAAGCAAATGCTGAGATCCGACCAAGTACATTATAGTGGACAACACACTCACCATATGGTAAGTGACCTTTGGCACATAGCTTACCTGACTCGTATATCCACTTCTTCAGCTCGGCGTAGCTCGGTCGGCAACAGGGAAAATAGGTGAATATGGGTCAGCGTAACAAAGAAAATGAAGAGGAATAGTACGTCAGGGTATAAACTAACTTAAGCCAAAATAAGAAAAAGATATGTGAGCTGCGAATTCGCTTAAATAACATGATTTATTACAAATGAGAGTCAAATATCTGGTATAAAAATAAATCTGCCCAATTTACACAAGTGACAATGCTTTCATTATTAATGAATTTAAAGAATATGCATCTTCAATCGACGTTCGTAGCATAGTGTAGGCCCTAGCATCGTACATATTTGATGCCGCAGCAACCAGAGCAAGGCTACCTCCAAAGAAAAAATCAAATAATGAGTTTCTGAATAGCTAAATCGTATCCACAAATAACAAAAAAATCCTTAGTGAATTTGTGCCACAGGAATTAGGGTTAGCATACGCTCTTAATACTAAACATGCAATACAAATCTATCGTATGGGAATCGAACTCAAGACTACATAAAGCCCTGCAACAACGATAAGAAACACATTATTTACGCTGTGCAGACATATCATAATCACAACATACACATACTAATCAAACACGCAGTCGTGCATAAATTTTATCTTCCAAACAGCAGTAGGAATTAGGTCAACGCTCCCTCCCTTTCTTGACAGAGACAGTATTGTTCCCACAAACTTGTAGACTTTCCTTGCAGTGACGTCAGAACGTTTTGCTTTTCTTTTTAACACGACTCGGGACCTTGCACGAACTGAGCGGCCATGATGAGACAGCCTTAAATTACAACCGGCTGATAGATGGTAAACAAACCCTTGGTGAACAATCGTACCTCCAATTCTAGCCCATTAATACTACAAATTATTGTGCCCTCTTACTCATATAATTCACATGTAATTACCACATGTTTACTCACTTAATACAGTGCGACACTCTGCACTCTAATCTGCTCATAACTCAAATTCAACTGGAGCATTTATTCAGTTCCTCACTTGTGCACTTTACCGGCACACATAACTATCATATCGCAGCTTCTGCCTGCATTCATCGGGCTATTACGGGCTTTATCCCTTGATCCTGGGCTTTCAAACATATTTCTGCGTAAATTCATGACCAGCTCAATTTCGTACCCGATTCCGAGTGCATTAAAGAAATATAGAAGATCTTATACTGTTTCGTTTCACAACAAACTTTAATTTCTACACATGCCTCATGCATCTAGCTAGTCCCTAACATCTTGTCCTATCTATAAAAATCTAAGACTGTGTAAATCTTTGGTAGATGAAATTACACGACCCTTATTTCCAGTGATTGAAGACATAATGTACAGCAAGTTATAACACAAACGAACAATAAAATGTGAAAAATAGCATGCAACATTAACTATCTTACACGCGTGAGTCCCGGGGCATAAATATATGTACACGTGCCCGAGGACACCTCTCTTATTTAAATATTGGCGGAAGGCCTTAGTTACTTTGTTAAGATCATGCCATTAGCCTCTCTGCTGCAAGATGAGAAAATAAATGGTTGGTCTGACCTGCATCTGTGATATCATCTAAGCAGTTTTCCTGCGGACCTGATCTTTGTAGCATATCATGCTAAAGTTTTGGACGGACGACAACAGTCGGGGGTCGTGACCTGTGACATGCTGATTCTCTTCGACGTTCAGCTGGAACCCGTTCTGGTGAGTAGATCGCCGCCTCCGTTGTGGACGGTGCGTCGACAAGATGGGAAGCACGTTGCTGGTGGTCCTCACTCGTGCCTCGCTGCCGTGAAGGATGTTCCGTTGTTCCACTCGAAACTATTGCCACAGCGTGATGACTCAGCAGTATCAGGTACACACGTGATGTTATAGAAAATGTCACTAGGACAATGCAGTCTCTAACTGCGCTGCATGGAGACAAAGGGTATCTTCTCCTCGTTGAGTTGCCGTGAAACAAATACTTCCCTGTCAGCGATACACATAGTGAATGAGGCTAGCGTTCTCGCAGGCTGTATATATGAACAAGCATGACCCACGCTTGCGGGATCATCGTGTGTGGCCACTTGAAAGCTTGCGCGCGTAGATGAAAATTCTCTCATGGTATTGATAATAATTATTAATTTATTCGTTGAGATTACAACTACTGCCATATGGCACATCAAAATTTGCAGAAAAATATGCTCATTCCAACTATTATATCCAAATTTCTGTATTCCTCTTGTGGGCGAAGATATCGAATAAGTTTTTTCTCTCCAAGTTAAGCTTCCCCGCGGTTTCTCATGAAGTTGCTCGCGTCCCACACTATAAGCTAAGTGGTTCGCTTGGGTTCATAAAATGTAATGTTCATGCTGGGAAACTTCATCTCGCTTCTGACGCTAAGCTCTCTTGAAAAGCGCGCAATGCTAGGTACTCTTGCACAATAAAATGCCATCTAATGTCCTTTCTTTGTGGTCTCATCTGCATACCATAATTGGATGCCGTTATGCATCACTAGACCAAGCGCCAAAAGTTGGTTGCGAGATAGTCGCGTTTAAATTTGGTTCTATGTGTAAATTTGAGCGAACATAATTTTGCTAAATATGGTATTACTGGTGTTGTAGGATAATAGATTTACCTTCTCACCAAATTTCCACATTTTTATACTCGCACTACATAGATTTTCCTTGAAGAAATGGTGCTGTCTACTGATGCAATTTAAGGTTTTTCACAAGTGCAAATGATGCATCACAATGCTACACCAATAACCCCTAACTGTTGAGTATCTACTGAGTAAGAGTTAAAAAATATATATAACGTGGCAGCAGCCATGATTAAAAACTGAATCTCCTACTGTCTGAAAAGGCCCGCTAAGTGCTTGATCCACCACGAGCCACGCCACAACTCTGGTACATTATTCAAGTTTTAGATGGAGAAATTCTAGAAGGGAAGCTATTCTCTAAAGTCGTCGCTATAACGACTTACTGATTTGAGGAATTTCAACATCTTAGTGAAATACAAATAGTAAGACATGAGCATATACAATTTTTGAATGGATTTTCCTTAACGATAGGCCTATTATATTCTGAGAGTACAGTATTGACGTGATATTTTTAAGCATATGGGTAAGTTTTGTTCTGCTTGAGACAGAAAATGTGATTAAAGATGCTTTCTCCCATAAATACACACAAATCACTGGACTGGTAATAAGATTGTTGCTCTCAGTTAATTCAATCTAGAAATCAGGATCTGCATTAAATCCATTTACGTCATCCACGATGTCAGAATCTGCTTGAAAATTCTGGTAAAATTGTTTGGCATCTGCAGGTATTAGGTGCATCAGGGAACCAAAGTGTTTTTTTTTTTTTTTCTAGGGGCTTTACGTCGCGCCGACACAGATAGGTCTTATGGCGACGATGGGATAGGACAGGCCTAGGAGTTGGAAGGAAGCGGCCGTGGCCTTAATTAAGGTACAGCCCCAGCATTTGCCTGGTGTGAAAATGGGAAACCACGGAAAACCATTTTCAGGGCTGCCGATAGTGGGATTCGAACCTACTATCTCCCGGATGCAAGCTCACAGCCGCGCGCCTCTACGCGCACGGCCAACTCGCCCGGTCCAAAGTTTCTTAGTTTGGCTTCAGAGATAGGTTTTCCTTTTGGCCACAAAGGTATTAATGCCTGGTGAAAGGGAACTCTACTTTCCCGTGGTCGTCCCTGTCTTGACTTATTTAGATTTACCTCCTGGGATTCACCATCAAATTCTAGAGAATGATTCTCAGACGCAACCTTCTTAGCAAGCTGCATTAGTAGCATTGTCCTTCTCCTTACTTTTGGTAGTACTTGATACATCGCTGAACTTCGTTACTTGATAAACCACTCAATGTATCACCACGTAAAAATGTCAGCACTATCGAAAACGCGGGCTCCCTCGCTGTCATCCGCGCGCAATGTGAGGAATGTGGCGCTTGGTCTAATGATGCAAACTGGAACGTCGCATAGTCTACTGATCCAATTTACATTTTTACTGTTTCCTGCTTTGTTGCTTAGGTTTTCTGTTTACTAACAACTAACGGCCTCTAGTAATGCAGTGGGGAATTTTTTATAAATAGTTCAAGCCTTCCTCTACAAGATGGCGCTAAAATCTCAATTTTCGTCAAATGGCGCTTAGTCTACTGATGCATAACGGCATCCAATTATCAGCATATCATCGTTCTTTGACCATGAACAGAATGGTTCAATATATGATGTCATTCTGTGTCAATTAATGTCAGGATTTATGCCGTGTCAATATATCCTAACTCACATTTAAAGCATTCACCACACAATAAAAAATATACAAAAATCATACATAAAATAAATGTCAATATTTACGTCTCTCTCAAATAATCAAAATACAGGGAAGAATGGAAAGGAAAAACGTAAGTGTCTACTGTATGTGTGGTTATGTTACGCAAGTTATCTGCGTAGTCGTATAGAAGATAAAAGTGTGTGTATATGTTATCTTACACAAATAATCCAGTGTAGTAGTATAGAAAAGTTTACATCAAAGTTTGTTTCATATATATGTGTATTTAGGCCTACATATGTCTGTGTATGTTATACAAATATGAAGCACTGAATATAAGGTAAAGGTGTAAATCTGCTCTTCTGATAGTATGTCGTCTTTGTCAAGCACATGTAATAAAGTCCATTTGTCCATCTCCTGTCCACTTAGCCAAGGGGCGAACTAAAAGTCAACCCCTGAACACCTTCTGATACCCTTCTACTCACCTTACCTATCCTTATCTCCTCCTTAACCGGAGAGAGCATGTTGTAGTCTAGGTACCCCGCTCCACCCATGCAGGGTGGGGAATGAACACTTCCTTTTTATGAATGTATGTACATACGTATGTAAGCATGTACGCCGATCGTAAGCAACGGTACAGCAGGCTTCGACTTAATAGCGGCTAGTTTTCGCTAGCCTCGTAGTTTTACATTTGGGAGGTAAAGGGCTGGTCCCCTCGTCGGCTGTCATGAGAATGGTGTTCCATCGTTTCCCATTCTCCTGCATTAAGGTGACACCGGAGATAAAATGTTATGTTTACCTAATGCATTGATTTTCACAAGACTTTGTGGGAATGTCACCTACATAAAAGTAGTGATATCACGAATATTTCTTTGATATACATCTAATAGTTTTTCGAAAATAAATTTTTGTTTTTGAATTTTTTAATTCTATTTTTTCATGAAATTTAATTAACATGTAAATTTAAATCCGTGATTATGTAGATAATACTCCTTTTAAAAGCACTACATATCGATTTTTCTGTTAATAATTTATATAAGGAGATATATCATACTACTGTTCATGTAATTTTTGGCGTTCTAAAATTTTGGACTTAAAAATCCCTACTACTTGAAAAAAAAATCTTCAATCAAACATTCCATACGCAGGTTTCCTTTTATAGCTGTGATACATATACCATACTAATTTTGTTACATTTGGCAGAATATTTCGGGAGAAAATGGGATTTAAATGTAAAATTACAGTTGGGAAACAAAATATTATCACAGTGAAAAATTGTTTGAATTCAGCGGAATATCTTCGTGATAAGAAAAAATAAAAACAATCCTTTCAATTTCAATCATTAAAAAATGTCAAAATTACCATAATATTGATTTTTATCTCCGGAGTGTCGCCTTAAGGCAAATGCCATTACAGTATCCATTATGGGCCATGGTCGCACCCACCTCACCTTTTCTGAAAATCACACCTCCTATACGAATCCCCCTGATCTGAGATACGGCGTTACTCTCTAGGAGGCCCACCGTCAGTGACGAAATAAGAACTTGAGTAGTAGTAGCAGTAGCCGGTCCCAGGCACCGAGCAAAGTAGGCTTCGGTTAAACAGGGGATAGTTTTAGCTAACCTTGTAGCTCTACATTCGGGAGGCCGAGGGGCTGGTCCCTACCATCAGCTGTCCTGAGAATTGTTTTCCGTTGTTTACCTCTCCTGTACTAAGGCGAATGCCGAGACAGTTTCTATTACAGCCCACGGCCACGGCTGCATCTACCTTACATTTTCCACTAATCATATCACCGATACAAATCTCCCTGGCTCGTGCTCCTTTTTGTAGTTTGATATGTTCTCGGTGTTATTTTGCCCGCCTATTTTGCATGTACTGTATAGTACGGTACTCGGATATTTTGCCGCCAAGTCACCAAAGTATGTCATTGTCACTTTCTTTTGAAATTTTTATCGACTATTATATTCATATAAACCTCAATAATTATTGTTATTTGCGCATTATGTGCAAAACCACCCCTTATGAACGATCTTACCCCGCCCCGTTTCAATATTATAATGACTCTCGCGCCCTAGGACAAAGAAAATCTTCAGACCTATTAGCAACCTTCTTGCTATTTGTGATGTTTCTATCAACACAAGTTGGTGATTTCGATTGTTCCCTCAGTTCTCCCTCTTTGCAAACATGTCATTGCACTATTTTTGCAATGTAACTATGTTTCCTACGAGTTTCAAATACATTTCTTCTAGTTTTTCTGAACGTGACACCCAGTGTGGGTCTAAATTGATAGTTTGTGGTAAATATTTGTAAGGACAGATGAAGATATAATTTTATTCATAATGATAAGAGTATATTATTTTACAACGTTACCAAAAGCAAAGGAATGTAAAGCAGACCAGCTTTCTAACATACCGGACTTCAAATCGTGTGCACGCCAAGTTAAATGAATCATGACGAGTGAATGTGTGTGTGAATGTACGTTATGCACTTATAAATTAATAGAGAGATAGATAGCTTTATTGATCATCAACAGGTTATTTTCCCAATTATAAACGATTAAATAAAACAGTATGCACAACAAATACACCTTAAATAAATAACACTAATTTCCTAAAATAATAACCAAATTTAAACTAAACCTAGAGACATTTATAAAATATGTTTACAACACTTTAAATAAATAAATAAATAAATAAATAAATAAATAAATAAATAAATAAATAAATAAATAAATAAATAAATAAATAAATAAATAAATAAATAAATAAAAAAATAAATAAATAAATAAATAAATAAATAAATAAATCTCCTTAAATAATTGTCATGATTAAACTACATCTAGAGACAAGGTCCACTGATTCACCCACCTCATTAAGTGACTTAAGTTCCCTCAGCAGCCATGAGGCTTATGTTGTGTTATTTTGTGTCATGTTACTTGTAGTGTGTAACCGCATTTCTAAGATATGATTTAAATACATTTTATCATGTGTATACTGATTAAGAAGTGTGGTTAAGTGTAAGAGAGGACTATGAGACCTAATTTTGCAACAATGAATGAAGGCAAATATAATAAATACAAATCTACAGAACATCGTGTTTCATTTCGAAAATCCTCAGTTTATTCAATGTTCTCAAAGCTCGACCTCCATATCACTGAACTATCAGTGAGCCAAGTTCTAATATCCTCTTGAGTATGTCGTAGGGCGACTGAATATTGTTTGCTGTCCAATCACTTCTCTAAATATCCTGTCACGAGGATGTATATCCTTCTGAGACAAATGCTATAAAAGTGAATTTACCACTCACTTTCGCCCTCTTCATTTCATTTTTACCTGATGTCCTTTTAAAAGTAATACTTGTTCATCGAACTTGAATAATGTTTCCTGAACAGGTATTACACACATGAATAAACTTAGTTTAAACTAACAATCATAGTTTCAAACATGTCATCATTCAAAAATTCGTACACTAGACGATGTAGGCCCTAAATTCAGTCGGCTCCGTCTGTTTTGTATCGCTTTGGTAGCGTCTTTCCAGGAAGAAAAATCATACCACAACATGCTAAATAAATTTCCCAGCAAATGAACCACAAACGTATACTTATTGTTCATTGTTTTTCAAGAATTCGAACTTTCATAGCCAATATGCTTCAAACGGACGCCCAGCCCTCAGGAGGATATTAGCATAACAACTCCGCAATATCGTAACATCTGATCAAAATGCAGATCACGTCTATTTTTTTGAAGAATAAAAGTCGTCATCCGCTCCCAAGAGTATTAAATCCCTTCTTCACTGGAGAACCATTTCATACATACACAAAATATAGTCCTTCAAAATGATTCTTATCGCCGTTTACCTACTTAAACGAAATTATGAAAGAGACTTGCTCAAAGGTAAGTTTTGAAATCACTACACTTGACCTCATTCAAAACAGCGTTGGAACTCTGCCATAGAAATATTAATAGCTCGAAGGCATATATTTTCCGTTTCATTTTCAGACTAAACTATTTAGAGTGATGGATAAAAGAACTCTCTTGTCAAAAAATTCTAAATGAATATTTGATCATTACGACCACATTGTACTCGAAATAAACGTTCAACAACTTAAATTCGAAAAAATCACTGAAGTTAGCATCTTGAACACTGTGCTACAAGCAATATTAGCGACGCCATAGGTATTATAGGGCAGTTTCAATGTAAGTCTTTATAAAAGTATTGTTAAAGATACGGTGGAGCAGGAATGTATATATACATTTATACCCTTCAGTTGAAATGTCCTTAGGATAAGAAATATTCTCAGTTACTGAACACCGTGTGGAGGTAAAAGGAACTGATACGATTAAAAAAGGCAGGATTAAATATAAAATTCCGGAAACAAGTGGGACCGATATTAGGCCTGAATGTATCAATAGAATAATATAGAGCCCAAAACGATGAGCAAGTCCTCTAGCCATAAAATAATTATTGGCGATAGTTCAGCTAACCACAACTGAACATAAATATACGAATTTTATACAAAATCTCTTCTTTCAACTTTAACAAATATGGAAGAAAAGAATGTAATTTACGTCAATGTAAAGCATGACTAAAAAGTAGCGGTGGCGTAGAAATCTGGTAATCTTTAAAAAATGTGCTTTACGTCGCACCGACAAAGGTATGTCTTATGACGACGATGGGATAGGAAAGGGCTAGGATTGGGAAGGAATTGACCATGATCTTAATTAAGATATAGCCCCCAGCATTTGCATGGTGTGGAAACGAGAAATCACGGAAATCCATCTTTAGGGCTGACAGTAATGGGGTTCGAACCCACCATTTCCCGAATCCAAACTCACAGGCCACGTGAGCGTTATCACATGGCCATGGAGTGGTACTTACAGCAATAAAGTTTTCTCTAAAGGAGATGCTGGAAATGTCCGCTGATTCCTGCAGACATGTCTGCTCAACACGGTGTATATTGTTGAGCATTTTCACGTGGGTGCTGCTGCTCTGTCTTGCTGGAACCAGTTCCCTTGAACCTCACGCTCATTGAGATGCTGCATGAAAATGTCCCCAACTTCAATGCGACAACGTTCTGCGTTGATTGTGGTGTGGAAGGAAATTAGCCCAATAACACGCTACTAACTTAAGGCACACCACACCCTGAAAACTGTTAGTGTAGAAGCATTTCCTTCCACTCGCGAGGGCTGTCAGTGCTCTAGGCACGAGTGTGCTGATTGTTAACGTATCCGGGACAGATGAAACCGTATCATTTTTTAATTTCCTATATGTCGAGATGTAGTGTTTACAGTGCACTATGTCTTCTGGTATGGGCTATATCAAATTTGTTACTTTCATTGACCTGTCACAGTCTCATCCTTGGCTTTGACAATATGAAAGTGACTGAGGTATGAGTGATGCTGGTAATACCATTCCTTATGCAGCCAGTCCCTGTTATGAATGGTGTGAAAATATCACTCATAGGGTCAGTTGGTGCATAAATTTCAGTGGGCTTGGCAGACTGATATGTAAGAGCAACTGCTGGCTCGGTGAGGAAAGCAACGGGAAACTACCTCACTCCTCGTTTCCCTAGTACGCCTCTTCAGTGACGCCTAGGCTATTTATGACAGCTGTTGGCGAAGCTGCAGAGGATCAAACCAGCCTTCGGGCTGATTACCCAACATACACATACATACATGTTGCACAGTTACTTTTTCGACGCCATGCAGGTTATAAAACATGAGATCTTAGGAGCACCGTCCATTATCCTTTCAGTCCTAAAGATGTTTATATAGTTTCAATCTTTCACTTCTTGAGTTTTTCTAATATTACCAGCTCACTCCGAACGAGACAAGGTAAATAATCATCAAGTCACATGGGTTCATATTGGATTGAAAACTCAGAAATATCGTAATACTCTGTGACATCATCAGGCTAGGAAGGGTTAAGAATAACGTTCTGCTTGAACTAAATGGTAGTCAATACGGCAATTTTTAAAGCTATGCTATTATCGTCTCGTAAGGTGCTCAGCACATTTCATCGTTAATCAGTATGACAACTGTTCCTGGATCCAGGAGATTCGGAGCTCATGTGCCGCTACCGGTTATCCGTGAATTGGTTTATCAAGGTTCCCACCACCTATCCCCTATTTAAACTTCAGAAAAATGCTTGAATATTATATTGTCCTTCTTATGGATAAAGCATCTCCTTCTCTCAACTTACGAGCTGATAAACCAGTCTTCTTCCATAAAATGATTATATCTGCCACCGCCTATAGTTTTAACTTCTACACCTAATTACTTAACTCCAGTTGGTTGATTAATGTAGCTAGGGGTACAATTCTTGGCAACTTGATGGCTTAATGAGCTAAATCACTGTCCGTGTCATCAGTGTTACAACCCTGCATAAAATAAAATAAGAGGACTAGATTTTTGCATTAAAATAGTCGGAAAATTTCAGAGGGTTATTTTACAATATGTGTTTTTACTTAGAATTGTAATGGAAGATTGACATTACAGTATTTCCATAATTTATATCAGTGTAACACGCAGTTTGAAAATAAGCAATTATGAAGGAGGATTTAGTTGCACTGCTACAATTATCCTGTACATACGTCTGTATAGTTCCATTAGATATCAACGCTTCGGGCGGCTATACATATACCGTATAATCAGGCAGGGTGTCTGGTTCTATCCCATGCCAACATTTGTAGCGGAATCGAACTTATTTCTAATTGCCCTCATGAGGCTGTAAATCGCCTTACTAGACGATTGAAGGAGTTCTAAACTCCTGGCATTACCTGACAAAGACAGTCGATCGCCTACTCCTGTAAATATCAAACCACGGACGTTATATATTGTATAAATAACCTTGCTGATTATCTTGGAAATGTAAGAACAAGAAAATCACTACCTGCTCTTAATTCTAACAAGAATAGTTCGAAGAATGAAGGTATCGGCAAAAAGTAAGGAAGAGCCACGAACGGCATTAATTTGAAGAAAAAGCAATTAATGTTCGCAAAACTAATATTTTCGAGCTCGAAAGAGGTCAATAGTTGAATAACCTAGGTTAAGTAGAAAAATAAAATACAATTGAGAAGCCTTTTATAAATAAGTGGAAACACTGTCCAACTTATTTAGAAGGCCCGCTACCATCAACTCCTGTTCCTAAGTTGAGACCCCCTGAGAAAGGAAAATTGACTTATTTCATGACATCTGTTGAGTATAAATACTTTCACAGCAGTATTTACTCATATCTAAGGGTTAGCTCAGAAAGGGTCGGGCTCCATGGCTAAATGGTTAGCGTGCTGGCCTTTGGTCACAGGGGTCCCGGGTTCAATTCCCGGCGGTGTCGGGAATTTTAACCATTTTTGGTTAATTTCTCTTTTTTTGCTAGCTGCTTTACGTCGCACCGATACAGATAGGTCTTACGGCGACGATAGGAGAGGAAAGGGCTAGGAGTGGGAAGGAAGCGGCCGTGGCCTTAATTAAGGTACAGCCCCAGCATTTGCCTGGCGTGAAAATGGGAAACCACGGAAAACCATCTTCAGGGCTGCCGATAGTGGGGTTCGAACCTACTATCTCCCGAATGCTGGATACTGGCCGCACTTAAACGACTGCAGCTATCGAGCTCGGTGGTTAATTTCTCTGGCATGGGGACTGGGTGTATGTGTCGTCTTCATCATCATTTCCTCCTCATCAACACGCGCAGGTCGCCTAAAGGAGTCAAATCAAAAGACCTGCACCTGGCGAGCCGAACATGTCCTCGGACACTACCGGCACTAAAAGCCATACGACATTTCATTTCATTTTCAGCTCAGAAAGGAAATTACGGAGACCAACAGTTCAAAGTTCTAAGCTAACATTTCTTCAGCTGGACTCACAGTTCCTCTTCTTTAGAACATTGTATCACTCTGTCCTTTTATTCTATATCTTTTCTTCTTAGAAGACGCGGCAGACTGCGACATAGAACACAAGTGTATCGAGAATGCTGATCAGTTGTGGTGTATTACAGAATTCCTTTGTGACTATTCCAATCCTTGAAAGATAGTTCGGTGATCTTATCTGACCCCATCATCTCAAGTTTTATAAAATGTACCCTCAGCCCCCTCGTCGGAAATGAATACAGTACACTGGACCAATTGGCAATAGTATAATAGACTCTGCCATGCAACAGTATTCTCCCTTCTCGTTTGTCATTCCCCTCCGGGGCCACGTTGGGAAATGTAATCTTCACTGAACACAAGGCAGTTACAAGTTCGATTCATACATTCACAAAAGAACCGTATTGGGTAGATATCTCTTTGCAGAAGACATAAGGCCGTATTGTTTTCTCAGATAAAGGCCATACAAGTAGAGTACTAGGACAGGGCCCTATAGCGTTGAACAATAATAACTGGTTTTATATAGCTGTATAATGACCGCAAGTCTAAGCACGTGTTTCCAACCTGTGGGCTTCAGACAACGGATTTTCGAAGGGTTGTTGATGAAGTAATGTGTCTGCTTTAATCATGTATTTCATTAGGTGTTTGGGGAAAGGGTTTAAACAACATGTAAATGAGTAAATTGCCATTTAGGAAGTAAGTAACTATCGCATACGATAGAGTTCACTGAAGGTTGCAATATCGTCATCGAAACTAATCACACTAACATTAATATCGGCAACAGGAGAACACAAACTTCTCTTCAAAGTTAATGTTAATGTTTAGAAATCCTGTATGCATTATCTATTCAAGTTGTTGAATTGTTTTTAGCGTGAAAGTCACTTTTCACCACCACCACCACCGCCACCGCCACCTGCACCTGTTCCAGTTCGATCCCAGCCAACGTATGTGGAATGTTAGGGACGTAAAAGTCCGCACTACACCATGGGGTCAAGAGAAAAAATTCTGATAGTAATACAATTTCTTGTGACTATTGTTAAACTCGTGCAGCCCTTCTGAGGTAAACCCTCGAATAAGAGTAGGCGGCTTCTGCCGTATATAGGAAACTGCCAGTTGCTGTTTCGGAGTAGGGTGTGGTGCGTGGTGTATGAGTTGCAGGAAATTTTAGAAAAGTACAAATACCCAGTCGCCAAGACAATATAGTTAACTGTTTAACATTTAAATCCATCCACAAGGCCAGAAATCGAAATCGAGGTCCGGAGGACGGAGAATCAAGATACTGACCACTCAGCCATGACGTTGGAGGGAATCCGAATGAAGATATGAGATGTCTATTCATCAATTACAACTGGAAAGTTTTTGTGGCTATTACAAATTTTGCATTTACGTAGCTACTTTGTCGCAACCTGTTAGCGAGAACTGAATTTCAAAGTTGACGCACAATTCGTTCAGACGGTATTAACTCGAAGAACTTCTACTGCGTAACCGAGATCACTCCTTATCGTTATTATTTTATTTGAATTTTTATTTGTCTTGTCTATGGGATCTTTATATGACGTAATATGCATAACAATTTGATTACAGGAAACATCACGTAATTTAAGAATTTTCTATATACCTCTTATCATACGACTGACTTCGAACAATAACAAATATGTGTCTTTACAATTTAATGTTTACCCATAGAATATTACTATCGCGTAAATTTCTTATAATCCAACAAATAATTCTTCTTATTCCTCCTCCTCCTCCTCCTCCTGGCGTTCATTCTAATTTGTTGGGGTCAGCACTTTGGGTGTATTTGACTCAATTTTACGGTCGTTAAACCCCATGACGGCAATCCAATGACTAAATATACCAGTAAAAATGATTTGTTGTTACTGAAATGATACAAAAACTGTAATATTCGTAGTTCTTAAATGCCATCTTTCTCAACGTACGATAAATAGAAAGACAAAGATATGTGACCCCTGAAACTGTCAGAATGTCAGGTAAATAAAGAGAAAGTCAAGAGAAGTGGGAGAAAGGAAAGACGTGTGGCAAGTGTAGGATAATGTTAGAGGCTAGAGACATCTTTGTTCAAAGGGCCTATGTAATCGTCAAAATCATACCTTGTCCATACCCACTGCAATGTGCATGTAGCAGAAACAAATAAAATATAGTTTTGGGATAGATATCTTGATCTTGAACCAAAAGAGTATCCTTGAAATTTCCTCAAATGAATGACGGTAAATATGGGGAAGACTACGCTTGCTCAGCTGTTGTTCACTTCCAACTCCTATGGTAAAAGGTTAGAGATGACCACTGTCGGAACTTTGATTCGAGTTCCATATCTCCAAACGGTACAACTTCCGAATTCCATTCAGAAGAGTGTCGTGACCAGTCGACATCTAATATAGGTTTCGGGTGAGGAATCCAATGAGAGAATAAATGCGAATGTTTTCATCGACAAGAGTTCTTGGAGATATTGACGAAAGGAGTATTAATCAATTTTACTGGCAAAGGAATCTAGTTTTTAAAAACCAGCTAAAATAATTTTAATTTGCGCTGATGCAGTTTGTATTTGTTTGGTTTAGTTCCATAGCATGCAGCAACCCATAATGTATGTAATTTTATTAACAAACACAAGTATTCAAATTTACAAGTAAAATGAGACGAAAATTTTAAAAATATCTGCATAAATTTGCTATTGAAAAGAAATTAGGCACTTTTAATGTGGATGTTTTTGAACATTATTTTCGAACACCGGTGAAAATAATTTCAATTTGTGCTAACGCAAATTGTATTTGTTTGCTTGCGTACCACAGCATGCTGTGAGATAACACGTTCTCAACTTATAAATATATTTAGTAATCAACATTAGAAAAGTTAATACAAAAGGTCATATAATCAGGGATAATTACAAATAAGATCGCAAAATGCCTCAATACAGAATGTTACGTCCTACGGAAAGCCACCCTAGAAGACCTTCACAGAACATGGAGTTGATTGGAGGGATAGAAGGCTAATAAAAACTTTGTATTTAAACCAGAGAGCAAGAGTGAGAATAGGAGATGAGTTGAGTGAAGTAATTGAATTAGGAAGAGGTGTAAGACAGGGCTGCTCTTTATCACCGACACTGTTCAACATCTACCTCGAAGAAATAATCAATGAAAGTTTTAATGGAAATAGTGGAGTTTGTGTTGGAAGTAGGACAGTAGAATGTATAAGATTTGCAGATGACATGGTTGTGATGGGAGAAAGCGAACGTGGAATGATACAAATGTTAGATAAACTCAACATGAAACTAGAAGAATATCGAATGAGAATTAATAAGAAGAAGACCAAAAGTATGATAATTGGAGGAAAAGGTAGAAGTTGTCATATTAGTATAGGGGGAGAAAAAATAGAGCAAATCAGTAACTTCAAGTATTTTGGAAGTATGATCAGAGATGATAAGTATTGCACAACAGAAATTAAGAAAATAATTGCCACAGCAAAAGAAGGTTTTAAGAAAAAATCAAATTATTTTGTGGACAACTAAACAAAGATTTGATGAAAAGACTTGCTAAGTGTTACATTTGGAGCATAGCGCTGTATGGCGCAGAGACTTGGACATTGAGAAAGAAAGATGAGAGAAGATTTGATGCACTAGAGATATGGGTATGGAGGAGAATAGAACGAGTGAAATGGGAAGACCGGGTAAGGAATGAGGAGGTATTACGAAGAGTTGGAGAAGAACGAACTATGTCATAAATCATTAGAAGGACAAAAATGAACTGGATCGGACATTGTTTGAGGAGGGACTGTTTACTGAAAGAAGGAATAGAAGGAATAGTGAAAGGCAAACGAGGAAGAGGAAGGAGAAAGTATCAAATGTTGGACAATATCCAAGGAAATAAATATTCGGACATGAAAAACTTGGCGCAGGACAGGCAACAGTGGAAGAGGTTCATCCCATGACAAGACCTGCCATAAGGCAGAATACCTAGATGATGAATATCATTTTTCACGATAAGGCCTAAAGTCAAGACCGCGTAATGAAGGCACCATCAAGAAGAGAAGTGGCTAATTAATCAGGCTGATCGTGATTTCTCCAGAGCATTGAGCCCAAATCAGTCAGCATTACCGAAAAATTTATCGCTAGAAGTATGGGCTAATTATTTGACTGAGTTACTGCATGAAAAACTACCCAGAATACAACGCAATAGCAATCTTGTTAGCCAAGAGATACCTCTTCTGAACAACCTAAAGAACGGTAAGGTATTTGAATCAATGCTGAACGCTTGAAAGGTATATTACAAGTACTGAATGAATAA
Organism: Anabrus simplex; assembly: GCF_040414725.1. Classification (NCBI taxonomy): domain Eukaryota; kingdom Metazoa; phylum Arthropoda; class Insecta; order Orthoptera; family Tettigoniidae; genus Anabrus; species Anabrus simplex. The sequence continues at coordinate 1,533,202,972 of NC_090265.1, read as the reverse complement.
CTGACAGGTATATCCAATGATTGCCTTGGGTAACGTATTAACCGGGACTTCTACAACCCCTCTTTAGTGAAGATACAGCCGAACCTAACGTCTACAAAGGGATTGTACTTTTGTCATGCTGAAGTCCCACACCAAGGTGATCTGCAAGAGACTGTCCGGAATTGTGGTTAAAAAATTCCCAGTCAGTTTAGTGTTTTCAAGACGAGATAGAGTCAACAACAACGACCCAGAAATACGACTATATACCATCTTTATTGATTAATAGAAGGCCTTCGACTTGATTACCAGGACCATCATACTGGAAAAGTTGTCGATTGTAACTGGAACACAACACTACCTGCCTACGTTTATCAGAGGTGTACTCACAAGAAATGCCATCAGGATCACTGATGGGATCGTATTTCTCGTTTCATGGAGCAAACGAATGATTGCTCCAGATTAATCCACGAGGTCCCCTTCAGTTCATCTTTGCTACCGCAGATATCTCAACTACAGCCAACACGCGAACGACATGGTCATCACTTGGAAGTCACGAAGGACTTACAGAATACACTGGATAAAGGAACGGAGTGGGAAAGCCACAGCGAACTGCATATCAGTGAAGACAATACCGTATCCATGACTTTCAGAAAAGGCGGAAAGGGTGCAACCTTTTATTTTGGAGACAAGGTTGCTTTCAGAAACCTTCAGAAGCTGTCCCTTAAAACTACCGTGAAACATTTTGATATTACAATTTTACTTGTAACAACTTACGAAGTGGAACTCGTATAGCCATATTTGCACAGATAGAGACCGTCAAGGCAACCTTCCTAATAATAATAATAATAATAATAATAATAATAATAATAATAATAATAATAATAATCATAATCATAATCATAATAATAATAGCTTTACGTTCCACTAAATACATCTGCTGTTTTTCGAGTCGCCAAGGTACCGGAATTTAGTACGGCAGGTGATCTTTTACGTGCCAGTAAATCTACAGACACGAGACTGACGTATTTCAGCACCTTCAAATACCACCAGGCTGAGCCAGGATCGAACATGCCAAGTAGGGGTCAGAAGGCCAGCGCCTCAACCGTCTGAGCCACTCAGCCCGGCGGCAACCTTTCTAAAGAAGGTCGTATGCATCTCAAAGTAATGTACTCTCCATCTCGGCTGACTTAGGAATTAGCTAGGGGGTAACTTTATCTGGAGAAGGTAAAGTACTCTCCGATCTCCACCAACATCTACAAGGGGTGCCTGAGATAGTTGCGTGATGAAAACCGATATCTGGGACGATTGTTACGCCACCGACGTCGTGATGGACCGTGGAAAGGAGCGAGCAGATTGTGAACTACGGCACACTGTGGCAAGGATTGCTGAGCACGGATTTCATCATAAAGTCTGTAAAACATGGAATATTCATCAATCATGTTAGAACGGTGTATAAATGATGCGCGGGAAATTTTGCGAACTTTCGGAATCATCGACACAGTTCTACACTGAATTATGATTGTTTTATTGTATAACTAGCAAATGTACCCGTGCTTCGCTACGTATTCTACGTTGTATCCGGATATCGAAGTAAATTACTGTACATGCAGTTAATAATATATTTAAAAAAATTGTATGTCTCTTAGCGTTATCCGAGAAACAGCATGGGGAGGTCTCCATACATTGTTTCCAATGTAAAGTGTTAATTGCGGAGTTGTGATGATAACGGCAGGCTTACTTGCCTACTGCCATTCACAATCGAGTTGGGAAGTTTACATTATAATGGCAGGCCCCATTGCCTAATGCGGGGTCATAATCGATTTGGGAAGTTGTCCTTAAAATCGCAGGCCCCCTTTTCCCATTCCAGACAGATTACAGCTAAGGAGTTTTCATTACAATGGCAGGCAACTTCCCTACTGCCAGTCAAAATTGAGTTGTGTTGTTATCATTATAATGACAGGCCCTTTTTCCTCATGCTAGTCAAATTACTGCCAGACACACCGCATTGGTGAGTTTCCATTAAAATATCAGGCCAAAATGCCTAATGCCAGTCACATTTTAGATGGGTACGTTTGTTCATAACGACGGGCACCCTTGCCTACAGCCAAACACAATATGGCAGGAGAGTTTTGAACAAAATTGCATGCTCACTTGCCTTCTGCAAGTGAAATAGAAAAGGGAATTGTTCATTACAATGGTTGGCCCTCCTTACTAATGCCACATACTCAGGAGTTGGAGAAGGACTCCATTCCTACTGCCAGTCAAAGTCGATGTGGGGAGTACTGATTACAATAGCAAGCACACCCTTTCTTAATAGCTAAAAATCGACGTCACTGAATATAAATAAGTCGACAAACAAAAGTATATGCATGTTTAAAATATTGCAGACCTTCATTTACAGATTAACTGTTGCTAAACGGTATGTCATATCGACGAACGGATTGTACCGTAAGACGCCGTATTTACCGTTCTAAATGGCTGGTCCTATGACATTTTCTCGTATATCTTCTACTCATGGGTCAGATTGAGTTAGAAACGTTGAACAGGGTGAAATTTGGGTAAGATTGTTTCACAGTGCATTACTTTTCGGATAATTATGTGGCAGTTACAAACATGGCATTTGGCTCACATATGGATACTGCGTGGGCCAATGATCGTGTAGAATTTGATGATTCTATCTTTTCTGTAAGTGATACAAAGTATGAATTATGCGTGTAAAAAGTGCAAAATTTACTTACAGTTGAGAAATAGAGACAAATTTAACATATAAGGGATAGAGAGATACGACAAAAAGTCATAGGACAAAAGTTATAGATTACTCCAATTTGAAAGGAGATTGTGCCATCCGTTTTGTGATAGGACTTACCGATTTGCCGCGAAATACCTTGAAACGAAGGTCTGCACTGCCTCCATATTTCGAAATTATTCGGGGAAAAAAGTAAAAAAAATAAAGATCTTGAATTGTTTCCGTCAGTTACAGGCTAAAACGTATACTTTTGCCAAATTTCAATCTTCTAGCTCCTCTGGCAGATTGTGCTGCAATCTTGATTTGGAGGGAGAGGGGTAAAAATAGGACTTTCAGGAAACTAAAGCTAAACGGATAGCCATACGAAAATTTCGCTAAAATAGTCAATGTACAGACACGGTCTTTACGATTATATATATATTTAGAAATTGATTTCCTTTAAGGATGCTAGTTTTCCATTAATTTTGGATGTGCAATTTTTGCGGGAGTGCAAAATAATGGTTTCGGTTTCGGATAAACCCCCAGTAAATTTAGATATTCAGAAATAACACTGGCCCTAAAGCCCTACCAAAGTACAGGTGGATTCTAAATGTCAAATTTGGTAGAAACATATCCAGTAGTTTTCAAGTTATACGAACTCAGAAAAAAAGACAAACAGACAAAGAGACACCAAAGCTAAAAAATATGCAGATAGTCATTATTACACCTGAAACGGATAACAATAGGAAAATTTTGCCAAAATAGTCAATGTACAGACACACAGTCGTTACGATTTTATTTTTATAGATGATCACATGGCCATCAGCTGCAATGAAAAGTTATATTTTACAAATTTGTTATACTGTAGATTACAAGAAAGAAAACAGTGTAAATCTTTAATTTATCTACTGATGATGTTTAAAGGAACACAGACGTTTTGCTCGTCGAATGTTTTTGTATGTGTTTAATTTTTAGTGTGGGCATGTGACTGTACAAATATAAAAATATTTAAAAAATGAAAAATAATATACTTAGTCCGAGCAGTATGTGTCGGCTTCAAATAAGACCCCAGAATTAAGATTAAAATTTTACTTACTAAAAATATATGTATCAATTTCTGTCCATAAACAAACGCCTGTTGTGAGTAAATAATAGTGATAACATCAAAGGGTAAGTAGAAAACATGTTCGCCAAGTAAACAATTGAGTTTGTGCTGCTGAAAATTTGAGAGACGTAAAGATGTAACCAGCCGTTGATGAGTTGATGAGGAATAATGGTATTGATGAGCTACACATTTCTAACCGAATGAATGGCATCAAAATATCTTCCTTCATTTACAAATTTATAAATTATAACCGTGAATTACCCTTAAAATCGATTAAAAACCTCTCTTCAAAGGAAGGGACTGGATTTTAATGGGTTTTAATTAGTTCCGTAACATTTTAATTTGTGCTTTACTGACCCATTTGGTTACACTTTAACGATTGAAAAATCGCCATTATTCCACCAAATGACTTTGTTATAGCTCAGTACAATAATGAAGAACGTATATGAAAATTATATAGACTCTCTCGGTGACTAAATCAAATATAGCATTTTGAAAAGCATTTCAAAATATTTTGAGGTCTCTTACTGGTCGAATTCAATCTAGAATACTGTTCCAGTGATTCGACGTGTTCTATTATTACTGGCAATATAACCAAGTACTTTGTCACAAATCCTATAAGAATCTTGTCTAATTCCTTTGGGAATTAACGCATAAAACACGTAACTGGGTCACTAACTTGTAACAATTACTTCGAAATCCATTTGTTCCTAGCTTGTAGCACCCATTCTGACATTGTACTGGTACTCATTAGTGGACCTGTGGTTTGCATTGTGTTATCACAAAGGTTTTGCCATTCTGCAAGGGCTCAATCCCTCTGTGGCTGTATGAAGCCCTGCGGGATGGATTGCCATAATAATACACATACGTATCCTCTCAACCAAATAAAGAATCGCTTTTATTGAAATTGAAATGAGAATTTTAAGTAACATTTGAGAAAACCAACTGACCAAATGACATCCGTTTTTACACAATTACAGTAAAAGATAATAGCCTTTACCTAAAATACTTAATTCTCTCAGGATCGTCTACGTTCTACTATGATTAAGGGCCACTGTTTTCATACGAACATTCAAGATGGAAAGAAAGTCCATCCATGACCTCTAAAGAACTAAGTCATTCGATATCTCAACAGTCTTTGGTAGGAAACGTGAAACCGAAGCATTATTCTAACGTTATTACACCGGTAATGTAAATCTCCCTAAAATAGTGTCGTTGATTGTAAAAGTCACGACCTTCAAAATTTAAATTTCTTCCAATTATATACTTATGGCATTATTGATTTTCAATTCAAACATCCCCATATGTATTAACATTATGTCTAAAATAGTCAAATTATCTAAACAATAGCTGTTTTATTTTTCGCACTTCCCTTTAAAATATCGACGTATTTTAATATTTCTCATTTTGGTTATTTATAATATTCATAAACCAGAATTAATTTAATCAAAATTGTAGTTATTAATATATCTGAACCGAAGGCCACAACGCTAACCACTCAAGGATAGGGCAGTGTTATTGGGCGATTACAGAGCTAGAGTTGAAAAATGGGCAAATTTGGGGAAAATATGGAAGGTAATAGGAATGGGAGGAGTTTGATGGACTTCTGTGCTAGACTAGAATTATTAGTTATGAGTCCATTCTTGAAGCACAAGGCTATTCACACGTGGGATGGTAGGGGATCCAGATCCACAATAGATTATATCTTAACCGACTTTGGATTCAGCAAATCTGTTACGAATGTGCGGGTTTTCCAGGGATTTTTCGGTGATTCACACCACTGTCTGATCTCTAGTGAGCTAAGTATTTCCAGGCCTAGGATAAAGAAAATGAAATCGGTATGCAGACGAATAAGTGTAGAAAATCACCAGGATGAGAAAATTAGAATTACACGAACATGATTACTGAAAAGTTCCAGACACTGGGCAGTAAGCAAGTTCAGGATATAGAAGGAGAAGCACTGTGCCCTGAACCGGTCGTGTTGGACTCTGGCAATGGCATCCACGATCGTCCCATCTAACCCCATTGGACTTTTTTCTGTGGGATTATAACAAATTGAAAGGGTACAAAACGGAGACAGAAAATCTGAACAACAATTACAACAGTGAATTAGCGAGGTCTGTGATGCAGTGACATCTGAAGTATTAAGACGTGTCCATACAGGCACTGCGTTATGATCGCCCGTGAATCTCGTCAAAATATGCAATAAGTAGTCCAAACTTGGAAAAACTCTTTGGACAGGATACGGCCTGCGACTTAACGCTGGAAAGACTGAATACGTAGAGTGTGGGGTACAAAGTGATGGGGCAATTTACATCGAAGGCGTTGAAATTCTCAACATATATCATTTTAAATATCTGGGATCACTTATCCAATCGGACGGTGACAGGCTCCCAGATGTTGGAAGCAGTGTCAACGCTGCATGGATGAAGTGGCGCCAAGTCACAGGAGTCCATTTTTATCAGAGGGTGCCAATGTAAGTATCTGGAATCCAAAATCTATAGAACCGTCATTAGACCAGTGGCACTGTATGGAATCGAGTGTTGGCCAGTCACAAGGAGATACGAACACCAGTTGCATGTCATGGAGATGAATATGCTTTGCTGGCCAATGGGACTCACTAGACTAGACAACATCAGAAATGAGGAAGTTCTCATGGAACTTGGTGTGGGCCCCAGTCCCTGAGAAAATGCGAAAGAATAGTTTGTGGATGATCTGGGCACGTGCTACGCAGACACAGTTCTTTAATAGCAAGAAGGGCATTCAATTTAAGTCCTGAGGGCCGCAGATAACGAGGGTGACCACAGAAGAGCTGGATCGACACTCTGCGGGAGGATATGCATGTGGCGAAAGTCTAACCTAAAGGTAAATCAAGGCCGCATCAAGTGGAAAAAAGAAGTTCAGAACAGCAGGCTCTACAATTAAGCAGGATAAGTGCCAAGAAGAAGAAGTTGTAAAAGGAAACGTTACGGTACATCCAATGATAATTTTTATTTTCTAAGCTTTGAGGCTGTAATGCGGAGTTGTTTCTGTTTCATACAAGCTGTATTTTGGTATAATAGAATGTATGTGCGTGTATAAATTAATGAGGTATTAAACTTTATTTTCTGCACCTGTGGCGTACTTATAAATTCACCCTGTTACAGAAAGTATGTAGTAAACTGACTGCTATTAGTTTCACAACATCCGAAATAGAACACGTTGTAACACTCCTTTGAAAACCCGCGATGAGCCAACCCATTCACCATTGGTGTATGAAAGACATACGTACACGAGGGCTACCTAGTATACATACATACATACATACATACATACATACATACATACATACTGTAGCTTACTGCCTCACTACTTTCTTCATCCGACTGCTCATGAGCAGAATACACCTTCGGTTCTTCAGTGAATGAAATAAAATTCACTAACTCTTCTAATGAAATAAAAGCGCGACAGGAACTACGATACCAATTTGTGAATGATAAATCAGCATGTTACAATTTAATTGGAAAAATTTATTACGATAAAATTAAATTCACCTTTAAGAATCATAGAACACGGTACCGAAATGATCACTGAAAATTTCTTCAAATGATGGGTCTGTTTTCCACACAAAATATGGTCCGATTTAAGTTTTTCGGTAAAGTGAAATACCTGATTTCTCTTGTGATATTGTGAACTTCCTAGTCTGAAGAGATATGAAAACTTTCGTTCCTAAACGGTTATCAAACACGGGCAATGATTAGCATGGTTCGCGCCACAAACATCCCTTAGAATTAGGGACACAAGTACATAAACACTCGTAAGGGACCGTAAAAGTTTATCCTCCGAAATATTTACAGACTATTGGCATACTATTGGCACGATTTCCAAAATGTATATGAATGAGTTCAGGAACTCTCATCGCTTCTGTAGGCATACGGGCGTATTTCACTAATAACAAAGATACTACTATGACAACAGTGATCGAAAAACAAAAACACACGAAAGAAATATATACACGTTAAACACTGTACCTGTAAATACACATATAAATAAATGCACTTGTCTTGACGGATTGGTGATGTCTGGGGCATCAGATTAAACCTCCGAGAAAGGTCATATACCTCAGTGAACCAACAGATAAGGAAGCCCGTCGGGTGTTGGTCACCATTCAAAACACGGCCCTTTAACTGGCTGTAAATACAAAACAAACTCCAGACTCCTAAGAACGGTGAGGGTCCCACACAGCTGGCGCTTATATGTCATCAAGTCTATGGCACCCTTATTCATCTCATGAAACAAAATCACACATTATATCTGGGCAAACCATTCCTTCCCTTCACTGGAGGGAAAACTTCACCGTCTGGGCATTCATAGCCGCTGAACTCTTAAAATATCATCACATTGATCTGGTACGATTACCCCCGCACTCGCAAATCACATCAGATAGGCGACGATGTATACTCTAACATCGGACTATCTGGAATATATTCAATATTTCTCTATTTCACGTTCATTAGCCCCCGGTTCGAGCCTTCCACACAGCTGTGAATTAATCTGCCGGAATTTCATTGAAAACCCTCACTAATCAACGATGGTGACACCTTACCCACAGCCTTATCTGGATATCTGAAATCTCATGCATATCATTAATCTACCATGCACATCCTAATCTTCAGGTTGGCTAGCCCTCTCAAGGATCTTCTACCAGTTCTATTACTATAAGGCTCTTTCGTCTTTAGCCTCTTGACGATCTCAGCTCGCAAACTACCATAACTCCAGACAAGACAAGCTTAATATTATATAATATTGCAGTGAATGAAGCCTCAAATCCCTTGTATAACCAACTACAACACAAGTAAAGCTATATACATTAAAATTATACCTGAAATGGTACTGAACCTATCTAAATTAACACATGGTTTCCCTCGGCAGATTAATGATTTATTTACACCTTAAATTAATGAACCTCGCTATTCTGTCCCATGCGTATACCTGTTCAGACTTATAATATTCAAGTGTTGTAACTCGGCTCCATATTAAAGGATCACAGGTTGATTTAATACGTTGTTGATCATGAGATGTATCATCTTGATTCGGCAGCTTATAACGGTCCATGTAGTCTCGTCACCGGGTCTTTCTGGATTACAGTTGGAAGGTCTCGTTCCATCTACTGGATCGGCGGTCCTTCGTTCACCGGGCCACCTTCGCCTGTCGTCACTGAAATCATCCTGGATAGCGTGCTAGTTATCTGTGAAATTGCGTACTGACGTGGAGTTTAGCGTTAAATAACAGATTAAAACAGGCTCATTACTTCCGCGTTTACCTAGTTTTCCCTTCGCGCTTTATTTCCTTACTGTCCTATGGCGCCCTTCGCTGTCTGGTCACACTCCCTATCCTAGCATTCAGCTTCGTAGTTTCAATTTTGACCTCAATTAAATACTCTGCTCTCGTAGTTAGTTCAAAACTATATTGGATAATTGCCATTACTCGTACACTGCTGTGGTACGCTTCTACACTTCTATTGCTCTGTTGACTCGTACAAGTCACACGTACAACCTTCTTCGTCGAGGTCTTGATCAGGAAAGAATGCGCATCCGCTCGCCCTTCTCCCTTTTATCATATCCGTGGGATGACGCCTCACTAGGGGAATCACTAACAGATCCACGCCAACTCTTTGTGCTGGATGGGCTTTGGTTCCGACGGTGTGTTATGTAATGACTAAATTTTAAAATTGGACATAACTTAATGTAGGCTATATTATCAACTCGAGACACTAGACAAATCCAATCAATATTCTCTGTCGTTCCGTTATTTGCAATGTGGCTCCTAAGCGTAATTACCCGTTAATCTCGCAAGCATTCCACTACTATTCCTTCCCGCTTTTTTATACTCGCAGTCGGCACTTAGGTGGCTCGGTTAGCAGAGTAGGAGATTAATCTATGAATCTCGCTCGCGTTCTCCCTTCGCTGGTCCGCACGTGCCTGTCGTAGGTGGCCCATGTCGGGCGCGCTTTCCTACGTTCACATCCCCGCGCTAATTTTAATATATACATGAGGTATTCAATAAATGATAATAACACGCAGATGTGGTTCGGTACAAAACATACATACATATATACATACATACATACATACATACATACATACACCTTTATTACATACTGCTATCCTTCTAGCGATCAGTGTCCAAGTATCTGGAAGATAACTAACATTCAAAATTATTTATTTGCCACTACTTCACTGGCTTCATTGAGTTCCATATATCTTTTCTTGTATCATTAGAATCTGAGTCTAACAATCGTCACATTGGTCTATCCACTTCTCTTATATTATTATTATTATTATTATTATTATTATTATTATTATTATTATTATTATTATTATTATTATTGATTATTGTTTGGATCATCAGCCCTCCATGCCATCCTATTCTTTGATAAACTTTTCATTCTTACGTAACAACTACATCCCACATGCACATTAATCTGTTTTTCATATTCATGCCTTAATCTACATCTATCGTACTTTCTGCCTACACTTCCCTGAAACACCAACTGAACAAATCTTCCGAGTCCATTATTATTCTATGTAATCCATTACACCAATGCCTCGCATTACCTGACCACCGAAGCTGGCTGATGAATACAGCTTGATCCATCAAGTTCATTCCTAACATCTTTTATCTCTTCATTACGAGTACCTTCCTACCACTATTCCCATCTGCTCGTTATTATCATTATAGCTACTTTATTTCCATCTTTGACTCCCGGACGGCAAAATCCGTCTGAATGTAGACCGATGTAAATATTGTATTATCGGAGAACTGAATTCTATCTACACTTACCGTACTTTCTGTCTACACTTCCCTGAAACACCAACTGAACAAATCTTCCGAGTCCATTATTATTCTAGGTAACTTGTTACACCAATACTTCGCATTACCCGACCACTCAAGCTGGCTGATGAATACAGCTTGATCCATCAACATCCTAACATCTCTTATCTCCTCATTTATTTATTTATCATTGCATGCATATAATAATTTATTTTACTTATTTACGATAGTTTTGAAGCTGCCATTAGATTAGAAAGGACTGATTGAATTACTCTCGCCGCACGGTATTGCCAATGACTGAGCATTCGTTTTACTGTTATATAGAGTACACCAGAGCCGATGTATAACGCAGACGTTAAATTTGTAACCATTGAGGTCGGTTGTCACTTCAATGGGCTGTATGTGACACCGGAGTTAAATAATTCATCACATAGACCCATACAAGCGCAATTCTCCTGTGTTTTGTAACACATTCACCGATCAATTAGACGTCACCTAAATCTGCAGCTTGCTATCCCTCTTTCACACTGTCCCTTTTGAATCAACGCATAACACATTTCTTAATTATTTAAATGGTCAAATCACCCTCTCTCTCCCACTCAGTACTGCAATATCCAGGGTGGATCCATTTGGCCTGTCTCTTCAATTCCCTCTTCTAATATTCATACACTGTCAGCACATATCTTCTTCATTCGGTTGGTTTTGCATCCACTCATACAGGCAGGCGTCAGTGAATTAATTTCCTGTGTCACAAGGGTTATGTGTACCAAATTCCCATTCGTCGAATGTTAGGTTCGGTATTATATCCTTTATTAATATGGATCCACCTCATGCGCGTACAAATCGACGCAGCCCAATCACCGTTAATTTGTCATCCTTGTGAGGCAACAACACTCTAGAGAAAACCTACCTGTGTGTTATATTACTCTCCATATACATCAAGCGGAACTCCAGTCAATAGCAGTAATGCTCATGACATCACAATAAGCGCATTAAGGTATGTTCGTTTAAAAAATAAAGCTCAAATGCTGCTACACTTATACAAGTGAACTATGTCCAGAACGAACATTTCTTTTATTCTGCACTTCCTCATTTAGCCTTTCTCTTCTTCATGAATTTATGTGCGTATGTGCTTAACATTGCCGTCACTTACCCGATAATAATACTAATAACAACAACAACAACAACAACAACAACAATAATAATAATAATAATAATAATAATAATAATAATAATAATAATAATAATAATAATGGATAACCCCAACAGGACTACCAGGAATAGCATTACAGGAAAGGGCAAGAAAGATGGAAGCAGCATACCAGTTATATCGAAATGTCTACAATAAAAAATCAGTTTCATTCACTGCAAAAATCAGACATTACAAGATTGTCATCAAACCAGAAAGTCTATATGCGATCGAATGTATTCCACTGAACAGGAAGGGCTTACTAGAAAACATTGAAAAGACAGAAAGGAAGATCTTGAGGAAGATACTAGGGCCCAGGAAAGTGGGTCAAGAATTTAGACTGCGACCAAATGAGAAACTATACAAAAGGACCGAAAAAATCACAACATCCTTCAAGAAGAGAAGACTCTGCTTCTACGGACACATTAAAAGAATGCCACCAGAGAGAACAGCCAAGCGAATTCTGGAATACATGGAGAACAGGAAGACACAAACTAGCTGGCTTAAAGGGGTTAAGGAGGATATGGAGGAAAATAATATATCACAGCAGGCAGTGTACAACAGACAGGAATACAGAAAAATCATCAACAAAATTAAGGTATTCCAAGATCAAAGTAGCAAAAAACGGACCGGCAACAACTGGTCACGAGAACGTAAAGAAGCCCACTCCGAAAGGATGAAGAAGTACTGGGCCGATCGAAAGAGGAAGAACCGTAAATGAATGATGCTTAACGTGGTCCATAGTAGACCTATTCGAAAACAATAATAATAATAATAATAATAATAATAATAATAATAATAATAATAATAATAATAATAATAATAATAATAATCTATATATACCTAGATACAGTATGTGTCTCTGTTATTCGTACAGGTTTCAATTTCTTATCAAGTCTCATAATTATATTCACATTAAAGACTGAAAAATTGAAATAAAATATACATTACGGGTAAAAACATGTTTTTTCAATGATAATTATTTATTCAAAACCATACTTGTTTACCTATAAGCAGGACGATTCGATATGAATGTGCCGGCATCGACAAACGGGTATACCAGTTGTATTCGTACACATGGACAGGATGATCCGCGCCGTTTGTATGTGATGCAAGGAAAAGTCTCAGGGACGACATACGACTGGTCAAGTGCGTTAGTCTCCTACGTAGTGGACATAGGTACGAGTGCAGAGTTAAGTACGGAGCTTAAGTACAATATACTTAAACTGGCATTTAAAATATTGTAATTATTGGACATCTGGTTAACAGAACACATTCTACAGTGCAATATGTGGTTGATAAATTTAAATATAAAGGCACTATTAAGAACACGCCGAGGAAACCCAGGAGAAAGTTGTCAACTGAAAGGGAAGAACGGTTTGCTGTTCGGCTCAAGAAGTCAGATTCCAAGTTTAGTCCACCAGTATTGAGGCAACTCACGGAGGAATGAACTGGAAAGAAGGTCAGCAACTCCACCATACGTCGGAGACTGTATCTGCATGGGTATTGTGGAAGAATCCCACGGAAAAGGCCATACGTAAGTAGAGAAAACGGATGGCTTGGACTGGCATTCGTTAAGGAGCATATACATAAGGTGAATGAATTCTGGAATGATGTTATCTGGTCTGATGAGACACATACACCTTTTTCGGGTCAGATGGCATCAACAGATTGTGGAGAAAAATTGGTACGGGCAGTGATGTGGCAAATACACTCCCAACAGTAAAATACGATGGAGGGTCTGTAATGTTTTGGGGCTCTATGTTAGCCAGAGGTGTGGAAAACATACATTTCGTTGACGGAATAATGAACAAGGAGGGCTATAATGCAATCCTGAGGGCAAACATGAAGCAGAGTGCCGAAAAAATGGGGATGCCACCTGTTTATATGTTCCAGCATGATAATGACCCAAAACACACTGCTGACATTAATAAGGTATGGTTGATCTGGAGCGTCCGCCTCTGTGGTGTAGTGGTTAGTGTGATTAGCTGCCACCCCCGGAGGTCCGGGTTCGATTCCCGGCTCTGCCACGAAATTTGAAAAGTGGTACGAGGGCTGGAACGGGGTCCACTCAGCCTCGGGAGGTCAACTGAGTAGAGGTGGGTTCGATTCCGTCCTCAGCCATCCTGGAAGTGGTTTTCCGTGGTTTCCCACTTCTCCTCCAGGCGAATGCCGGGATGGTACCTAACTTAAGGCCACGGCCGCTTCCTTCCCTCTTCCTTGCCTAGCCCTTCCAATCTTCCCATCCCTCCACAAGGCCCCTGTTCAGCATAGCAGGTGAGGCCGCCTGGGCGAGGTACTGGTCATACTCCCCAGTTGTATCCCCGACCAAGAGTCTGAAGCTCCAGGACACTGCCCTTGAGGCGGTAGAGGTGGGATCCCTCGCTAAGTCCGAGGGAAAAGCCGAACCTGGAGGGTAAACAGATGATGATGATGATGATGATCTGGAGCATTCCTAAGCAGCTTAGAACACTTTCCCAGCCCCCGGATTTAAATCCAATCGAACGTCTTTTGGGCTACGTTGAAGAGGAATATCCGTAGGCAACGTGTGCGTACGAAGGAGGAACTTCGGGAATGGCAGAAAATCAGCCCGGACATGTGCAAGAAATTTGTGTATTCTATGCGGCGACGATGTCAGGCATTTATAAAGGGTAGGGGACATTTCACTAGATACTTTTATTTTTGCTATTTGCTTCACGTCGCACCGACACAGATATGTCTTATGGTGACGATGGGATAGGAAAGGCCTAGGAAGTGGAAGGAAGCGGCCGTGGCCTTAAGTAAGGTACAGCCCCGGCATTTACCTGGTGTGAAAATGGGAAACCACGGAAAACCATCTTCATGGCTGCCGACAGTGGGACTCGCCCTTAAGCGACTGCAGCTATCGAGCTCGGTCACTAGATACTAACATGTTCCAGGAACCCTTTATTGTTTGTTTATTTCAAGTGTTCAATTTCCTTGTACGAATAGGAAAGATACAAGATTATGGGCGCGCTTTCCTTGATTAGAAGCTGTATGTTTTGTTAACATGTTAACATGATACACGTTTCCTGAAGGCTTTGTTGAATATATATACATCATCACCATCATCTGTTTACCCTCCAGGTTCGGTTTTTCCCTCGGACTTAGCGAGGGATCCCACCTCTACCGCCTCAGGGGCAGTGTCCTGGAGCTTCAGACTCTTGGTCGGGGGATACAACTGGGGAGTATGACCAGTACCTCGCCCAGATGGCCTCACCTGCTATGCTGAACAGGGGCCTTGTGGAGGGATGGGAAGATTGGAAGGGCTAGGCAAGGAAGAGGGAAGGAAGCGGCCGTGGCCTTAAGTTAGGTACCATCCCGGCATTCGCCTGGGGGAGAAGTGGGAAACCACGGAAAACCACTTCCAGGATGGCTGAGGGGGGAATCGAACCCACCTCTACTCAGTTGACCTCCCGAGGCTGAGTGAACCCCGTTCCAGCCCTCGTACCACTTTTCAAATTTCGTGGCAGAGCCGGGAATCGAACCCGGTCCTCCGGGGGTGGCAGCTAATCACGCTAACCACTACACCACAGAGGCGGACGAAGAGGTACATACTGTATATAAATGAAATGACGTCTAGCTTTATCCCTATTTTCCGAAGGAGTATTACGCCTAAACCACCGGGAGGAAATTCACGACATTCTACAAGATATTATGGGTTAGTCACAGACCAGGTACCGTGGTTTCGCGAAAATACCAATTACATTTGTTACGCTTTTTTCCACCAGAAATTTTCCATAGTAAACTATCTTCTTTAATTGACTTCAGACTTGTAACAGAGCAACCTTTTTTTTTTTTTTTTTTTTGCTAGGGGCTTTACGTCGCGCCGACACAGATAGATCTTATGGCGACGATGGGATAGGAAAGGCCTAGGAGTTGGAAGGAAGCGGCCGTGGCCTTAATTGAGGTACAGCCCCAGCATTTGCCTGGTGTGAAAATGGGAAACCACGGAAAACCATTTTCAGGGCTGCCGATAGTGGGATTCGAACCTACTATCTCCCGGATGCAAGCTCACAGCCGCGCGCCTCTACGCGCACGGCCAACTCGCCCGGTCAGAGCAACTTCAAGAGGGCTAAAATATCTAAAGCTACCCGAAAGTCTAGGGGAAGCCCGCCTGGTGGCCGTGATCGTTAAGGCGCTGAAGTCTAAACGGTCTGACACCGAGGTTAGCCGGTTCGAGTACCGTTCAAAAAAATTTTCACCATCAGAATGTTGGCCGGCAAGGAAGGGGAGGTGGTGGTATACAATTTCTAATCACTAGATTGCGTGCCAAAAGCCTATGTTAAATTCCAAACTTCTCCGCAGAGCTCATATGGAGTGAGGGCATATGACGCTCTTGATGGTGACTCGTTCGTCGGATGGAGACGTTAAGCTTTGAGGAGACTCCTCGGTGCTATTCGTCAGGAGTAGGCCATGTGCCGGTACCGGGTTTCACCCTCTCGCTACTAACATATATCACGTCATTCATTCCATCTCATTAACTCCTCTGATGAGGTTGACGTCAGGAAGGGCATCCGGTCATAAAACCCACCACGACAGATTCATCTCACTACATACCCGGCCCCGTAGGGAAACGGGACAAGGGTTGGACAAACAACAAACTCGAAAGTCTGGGAGAAATGAAATTAAAATTTACAGCTTCCGTTGGTTTTCGTTTATCATTTCAAACTCCAATAGGAATTTGAAATCTGTATGTATGTATGTTGGGTATTCATCCCGGAGGCTGATTTGATCCTCCACAGCTCCGCCACCAGCTATCATAAACAGCCTAGGCATCACTGAAGAGACATACTAGGGAAATGAGGACTGAGGTAGTTTCCCGTTGCTTTCCTCACCGAGCCAGAAGTTGCTATTACATAAACCGTAGTATATTAAACTTTGGTAAATTTGGAAAACAATGATGCCAAGGATTACGGAGCTATATAGGCTAGCAAAAGGTTTTCTTTCTTTTACGTCGCACCGAGAAAATAGGTCTTATGGAGACGATGGGATACGAAGGGGGCGAGGAGTGGAAAGGAAATGACCGTGGGCCTCAACCAAGATACAGCCCTAGCATTTGCCTGGCGTGAAAATAGGAAACCACGGAAAACCATATTCAGAGCTGCCAGCACTGCGGTTCGAACCCATTATCTACCTGTTATTATTATTATTATTATTATTATTATTATTATTATTATTATTATTATTATTATTACACAGTTCAAAAAATAGGGGAACGTGTTTTTGAACGTATGTCATGCTCCAAAAAATAATATCCCACATCCAGGTATATTACCAACTAACAAAGTGATAACAGTCTTCCAGGGTGAATTTTTATCACAGTTGCAAAGTTTGAGTATGGTGTATGTCCTCCACGAGCATTTATCACCGCTTGGCACCTACGTGGCATGCTCCCCGTGTAAGTCGACAGAGGTCACGTTGCAGTATCATGTCCCATTCTTCAGTGAGAGCCTGTTCGAGGTCTTGGTGAGTCTGTGGTGGAACAGGATGCCCACGAACACTTCTGTCAAGAATATCCCACACATGCTCGATGGGATTAAGGTCGGGACTCACTGTTGGCCATTCCATCTCTTGAATGCGCAGTTCTCACAAGACAGCTCTGGTGATGCGCGCTACATGAAACCTGGCATTGTCGTGCATGAGTACGAATTCAGGTTCAACACCATATGCAGCAACAAACACATGCTGTAGCAGTATCTGCTCGATTTACCCCGCAGCGGTAAGATTACCACGGACGACGACAAGATCCGCACGGCCATCAATACTGATGCCACCCCACAACATCACAGAAATTTGTCCGAATCAGTCGCCTTCCTGGACAACATTTGGCATGTACTGCTCAACACGGCGTCTCCATACACGTGGACATCAATCTCGCTGTGTCAGGGGAAATCTGGACACGTCTGCGAACAACACAAGTGTCCATTGGTGAAGTTGCCAGTTGACGTGGGTACGGGCAAACTAAAGACGAGCTGCCCGATGTTGCTGCTTTAAACGGGGCACTCGAACATGACGTCTGGGTCGTAAGGACACTTCTCTTAACCTGTTTCTTACTGTCTGGTCAGACACCGTGACTCCAGTGACCCTCCTGAGGTCTTGTTGCAGTTCTCTGGCAGTTGTTGAACGACGCAGCAACGCGCAGATCGTCAGATATCGGTCATACTGTGGGATTGTCATGCGTCCACGACCTTGTCCAACCCTCCTTGTGAACTGGCCTGTCTCAATGTAGCGATTCCACAAGCGGTGAATAACTGACGGAGATCCACAGCAACACGACGAAAAGTGAATTCTTCCTGGATCAAAGTGACGGCTCTTGCGATTTGAACCTCATTAAGATGTCTCATAGGATGCGCTGGTTCACGTACAACGTGCTCAAATGACCGCAGTAGTCTGTGTACGCCGTAAAAACACACGGACGCGCCACTGTTCACTTTGTTTTGAGGGGTAACCTGACAGTTTAATGCATGGCTACGCCTCGATTTGACATAACCTGAGAGTAGCTAAGGTCTCAAGGAATGCTGTACGACCATTGGAACCCCATCTACCAAATTAATGTTCACATGCCAGACGTTACAAAGCATGTTCCCCTATTTTTTGAGCTGTGTATTATTATTATTATTATTATTATTATTATTATTATTATTATTATTATTATTATTATTATTATTATTATTATTGAAATCCTATTTGCTAGACCACGAGAATCAACCAGCTTAACGCATAAGTGGTGAAGATTGGCCATTGGCCTACATAATTAAATAGAAAATAGCGTGAATTGTAGTAATAGGTGAATGCACGAAATTTAGGTTCTGATTTTTCTCCTGGGCGAATGTTATCCAATTACATTATTGCCA
Organism: Anabrus simplex; assembly: GCF_040414725.1. NCBI lineage: Eukaryota > Metazoa > Arthropoda > Insecta > Orthoptera > Tettigoniidae > Anabrus > Anabrus simplex. Next base: position 1,533,184,286 of record NC_090265.1, on the reverse strand, counting down.
ACATTCATTGATTCGATTACATGTCGTAAATTTCTTGTGATTTGTTATAAAAATTTATTTCATTTCGCTATCTCGTCTTATTTACAGCGTGTATTTAAAAATGGTCCGCCTCTGTGGTGTAGTGGTTAGCGTGATTAGCTGCCACCCCCGGAGGTCCGGGTTTGATTCCCGGCTCTGCCACGAAATTTGAAAAGTGGTACGAGGGCTGGAACGGGGTCCACTCAGCCTCGGGAGGTCAACTGAGTAGAGGTGGGTTCGATTCCCACCTCAGCCATCCTGGAAGTGGTTTTCCGTGGTTTCCCACTTCTCCTCCAGGCGAATGCCGGGATGGTACCTAACTTAAGGACACGGCCGCTTCCTTCCCTCTTCCTGGCCTATCCCTTCCAATCTTCCCATCCCTCCACAAGGCCCCTGTTCAGCATAGCAGGGAGGCCGCCTGGGCGAGGTACTGGTCATACTCCCCAGTTGCATCCCCCGACCAAGGGTCTGAAGCTCCAGGACACTGCCCTTGAGGCGGTAGAGGTAGGATCCCTCGCTAAGTCCGAGGGAAAAACCGAACCTGGAGGGTAAACAGATGATGATGATGATGATGATGATGATGTATTTAAAAATGGTTTATAATCAATTAAATTGCTTTAATAATTAGCTAGATACCCCTACTTTTTAACATACCATATAGTGAGATTTTCGTGCAAGTACATTGAACTTTAGCCATGGGTGAGAGGTACAATCTCATAATAGTTTTGAGAACCTCTGCCCGATATCGTAATGTAACATAACAAACGATGTTTATTTAATATGTTTTAACTAAAAATATATAAATATACATTTTGGTCATTTTCGTTAAATGGTACTTCGTTTAAAAGTCTTTCGGATTACAGTGGTTCTACTGTATTACAGCCAACGGCCGTAGCCGTGTTGAAACACCGGATCCCGTGAGATCTCCAAAGTTAAGGAACATTGGGCGTGGTCAATATTTGGATGGGTTGCCACGCGCTGTTGGTGGGGGTAAGGGAATGGAGGAGCGGAAAGGAACTGGCCACCCTACCGCACGTAAACTCCGGCTCAGGCACACCTCTGCGGAGGTTCGGACCTGCCTTCGGGCAGAGTACACCCTTACCTTACCTACTGTCTTACAGATATCGATAGATCTTGAATACAAGAAATGAATTACACCTTGCTATGTTGTCGCTAATGTTAATGTTACCGCACTCTCCGAGAACTACAAAATGACAGATACGCGTGCCACGCACCACTGCGCTATTTGACTTTGAAGTCTATTCGGGTAGAATGTTCAGATCTTCCACTTATAAATAAAGTTTTTTAAATTTTTTGCTACTGAGCGAATTGGCGGTGCAATTTGGCTCACGCAACTGTGACCTTGCTTTCGGGAGATAGTGGATTCGAACCCCACTGACGGCAGCTATGAAGATGATTCTCCATGGTTTCCCATTTTCACACCAAGGCTGCACCTTCATTAAAGCCACGGTCACTACGTACCCACTCCTAGCTCTTTGCTATCCCATCGTCACCATATGACCCATCTGTGTCGGTGCAACGTAAAAAAAGTCCATCCGCTAGCTTACATAGCTCAGGAATTATTGAAGAAAGTGTGGTATACATAGATCGCTTTATTTTACTGTGTACAACCCCTTGTCCTCGGTTGTCTTACAGTTCCTGTACAAATCCTCAGTGAAATTATTATAGAATTGTGAATATCTTAACTGCACCGAATGAGTTAGCGGCATGGTATGGCGGACCGAGGGACTAAGTACTGGAACAAAGCATAAATAAATAAATAAATAAATAAATAAAAGTCTAACTATGGAATGGGTAAGAGCTAGGAATGAGAATGAAATTTTATTATTATTATTATTATTATTATTATTATTATTATACGAGGGTCGAGTCATAAGTCATGGCAACTTCTGTTTTCTCGCGAACAGGAGAAAACACGGGAAATCTAAGATTTGTATTTGGAAATGTAGGGCATGTACTTATGCATAGTGCCTGAAGACAAATTCTGACTTCAGGAGATTCTCGTAGGAAAGTAATAGAACGCAGGTCAATGGTACACATTGTTTTATTATGGTATAGACAACAAATACCTCCACTGGTTATAGACCTTCGAAATAATCACCCAAGGTGTCCACTGTGCGTTGCCAGCGTTGGGGTAGGCACTGAATACCATTCGCTGCATCTGTATCACTAACGTGTGACACCTCTCTCCGAAATGCTGTTACGATGTCCTCTATTAGCAAACCATTGTCCACGTAATAGTTTCTTGACTTTGGGGATTAGATCATAGAGAACTGCTACAGTAGAAGTCCGATAGACCGGCACGTTCGGGACCGGCCCGGTGCCGGATTACCAAAAATGCCGGACTATCGGGTATTACCTCTTACGACGATATAGGTTCGCTTGGCATAAAAGTTATTTCTGATGATATGTAAATTTATAAGTTCAGTGGCATTATAATTAGTATTACACTCAGCAAAAGTGATGAATTTATTTAGGGATTCTGCGGCTCCTGCCCAGCTGATTCTCTCCTTTTCTTCGGTTTCCTCATCTGAGTCACTCTCTTCATGATTGTGTATAGGTTGAGGGTTTAATATATTATCTGCGCACTTTTTAGTGATAGATTTTTGTACTCGTTGGAGAAGTAAGAAGGGTTCCGTTAATACTGCCAACTGAATGGAAATGAAATCTGAATTGAATCGATAATATGATTGATCGATATGACTTTTATAAACCTTTATTATTTTAAGCAAACAACTGTGTCACACACACAATATATAATACTATATAACATTTTCCGTTGCGAAACGTGTTCCTAGCATGAATTCAATAGTTTGGCTTTGCTGTGTAAACAACAACAGTACGAGTACGTAAAGTGTACGCCAGATGTCGCACAGCGATGATAAGCGATTCTTAGTTTGTGTTTCAAAGGTTGCCAATACGAATCTCGAAGATAACCGAAGTCGACCACTTCAGCACTAGGGTGTAAATCTATCACTAAAAAGTGCGCAGATAATACTTTGTATAATGTCTTGACCGGTTAGCTCCTGCTCGGTAGGTTCATTGTTATCCATTTCAATCCACTCCGCGAGTTCCTCTTCAGATACGTTATCCAAAGGATTGTTGTGTGTTACACTTCTTACAACATCCAAAACTTCAGACACTGATTCGGTATGCTGTTCCTCCTCAACAGTCTGTGGTGTTGAATCAAATGCAGGATCCGCAGTTCGCCAAAGATTTCCCCAGCACCGTTGTAAAGTAACTACTGTATTTTTCCTTGAGCCCAGGGCAGTGCGACAGCATAGACGGCATCTTGTACATTCAACATTTTTTGAAATCCAGTTACATCACACTCAGCGTTTAACAGGCTGCAAACAAAAGAACTCCTACAAAAACATTTAAAGTTCTGGATTACCACTTGATCCATTGGCTGAATCAGTGACGTGCGCTTTAACTGTCACAAACGTAACCAAAAGTAATAACATTAAAAAATCCTGGAATGGTGCCGGACCATCGGGCGTTCCGGACTGTTGGATGCCGGACTAATGGAATTCTACTGTATTTTAATATACGATCGTTGCTTCTGCTTGTTGACTTCCATTTTGTGACGCTCTCACTTACACACTGAACTTCGGGGCATGCTTAGACTCACACTGTTGTTTACATACACCATCTTGTGGCATCATACGCGAGTACATACCGTACGTTTTCAAATGCATATCTTAGATTTTCCGTGTTGTCTCCTGTTCGCGAGAAAACAATAGTTGCCATGACTTATGGCTCGACCTACGTATTATTATTATTATTATTATTATTATTATTATTATTATTATTATTATTATTATTATTATTTACAATTTGCTTTCAAGTCGCACCGAAACAGATAGGTTTTATCGCAACAATGAGATAGGAAACGGCTGGGAGTAGGAAGGAAGAATCTGTGGTCTTGAATTAAGGTCCATTTGCTTGGTGTGAAAAGGTTAAACTACGGAAAACTATCTTCAGGGGTACCGACAGTGGGGTTCGAACCCACAATGTTCCGAATGCAAGCCGACAGCCACGTGACCCAAACAGCGCAGCCACTTGCTCGGTAGGGAAGGAAGAGACCTTGTCCAAAATACAGCCCCAGCATTCGCCTCGTGTGAATATAGGAAATTACTGAAAATCAACTTCAGGGCGACCGACGCTGGGATTCGAAACTATCATCTATAGAATACAAGCAAGCTCACTACATAGCTCATACCATGCCGCTTACTCGCTCAGTCCAGTTAAGATATTCAACATTAATTATTTCACTGAGGATTTGTAGAGAAGGTGTTAGGCGACAGACAGATGACAAGATGTAGGACAAGGAAAAATCAAGTGGGCAGAACAATTTAATACCTATGCAAGTAGAAAGAACTCGACTTCTCTGAGAAGGAAGGCTTAGTTCGCATGAGCAAATTGAAATTGGCCTACCAGGTAAGCAAAAGTGTCTAACAACAAGGTTCAACCTCCATGAACGCTATCTCAAACACAGTTGCTTTGTCATCCGACCAGAGAGTATGCACATACTAGAATACCTCATAACGCATAAGAAAGGTTCGATCGTGAAACTAGAGGCAAAAGTAGAAAATAAATATATTGAGAAATATATTGAGCCCGGCCAAAGAAACGAATGTAGAAGACATCCATGGATAATAACACGTTCATGGAAATGTTAACTGACACAGTTCGGAAAAGATGAATGGTCTTTTATGAACTTGTGGCATGATGAGCCCAGTACGAGCGACCAACTGAATCGTTACCAACTTCCAGCACAGGAAAAACAATGGGCCCTTGTTCACTGACGTAGAAAGAGATCTGTGAGAAATGAGAATCACGCATAAAGACGTTCAGGAGCGTGACCCAATTAGCAAAAGCCCATGCTACAAATAGGAAAGACGTGGATTGAGTAGAGAAATAAACAACACTGGAAATAGTGCGGGTTTCCTGGGCAAAATTTAAAACAACGATGATGGAGACAGTTAACAGTTGAAATAATATTGCCCATAGCTAGACGGAACAAAACAGATAAATAATGAAAGTAGAAACGGAACATCACTCATAAGACAATTCGATGTGGACTTCATCTTCAGTATATTTTAAAAATATCTGCGTATGATCACATACAGTGCTTATTGTTGGAAATGTAATAGAATTAGAAGACCCATTTTGTGGAAGTAATCAGTTCGATTCTGAATGACAAATGAGAAATGATATACAGGGACTGAAGAGTTCACAGAACTCACGCAACCCCCTAAAATTTGCAAAAATTAATTCCTATTTTAAATTGTTAAAAGTTTTAATTGAAATTCCCATTTTCATGTATTAAAAATTTAATTCAAAGGCATGTAAATATATGGACGTCGATTCTCTTTACATGAAACGTTGATATATCTATAACTTTGTCCCTTAGAGTCGTGCAGCAAACATTGTGGTATATTTTTCACTTTTACTACTGGCCAAAATACTGGAAAAGTTCAGTATTCATCCCAATTCCAAAGAAAGGAAATTCTAAAGAATGCTCGAATCACCGAACAATTGCACTTATCTCAGAGGCTAGCAAAGTCATGCTTAAAATCTTACAAAATAGACTTCGCCAGTAAACAGAGAGTTACCTGAAGAACAAGCTGGATTACGTAAAGGAAGAGGGACCAGAGATCAACTCGCCAACATCCGATGGATAATGGAGAAGGCAAGAGAATTCCAGAAAGATGTGTATCTCTGCTTTATCGATTATGCTAAGGCCTTTGATGGTGTCGATGATAATGAATTATGGAAAGTACTAAAACACGTGGGAGTGCCAGATCATATCATTAATGTCATACGAAACTTATACTCTGACCGAGAAGCAGCGGTGAGAACCATATATGGAAAAACTAAATGGGTCAAGATTCAGAAAGGAGTACGGCAAGGCTGTATATTGTCACCTTACCTTTTCAATCTGTATGCGGAACACATTAAGATGAATGTGGGTTTAGATGAAGGAATCAAAATAGCTGGGTTAAATATAAACAACCTGATATATATGCATATGATTCTATCCTGATGGCAGAAAATGTAGAAGACTTAAAGTGAAAGAAGAAAGCCTAAAGGCTGGACTAATGTTGAATGTCAAGAAAACAAAAATTATGGTAACTACACCTGTCAATTCATGGCATGTAGGAGGAGAAAAAATGGATGTAGTCTCCGTTTATAACTATCTTGGCTCACAGATTTCTTCAGCAGTAGGGACATAACATTAACAACAAAGATTCGTATAGTATGGGCTATGGTTTTTCCAGTTGTGATGTACGGATGTGAGATATGGACCATAAGAAAAGCTGAACTCCGTAGAATTGTGGTGTTGGAGGAAAATATTTAGAGTCCCATGGACTGCGAAGTGAACAAATAGGTCAGTTTTACAGCAAATATAACAAGAGTGTTCCTTGGATGGCCTACACCTGAAACAAAAACTAAGCTACTTTGGACACATCACGAGAAGACACAATTCACTAGCAAAGACCCTAATGCTGGGAAAGATCGAAGGCACAAGGAGAAGAGGGCGGCAAAGAATGAGATGGATTGAAGGCATCACAGAAGTACTAAATTCCAGCTTGGAAAATCTTCGGGTAGCAGTGCAAGACAGAAGAAATTGGCGTATTTTAGTTCATGGGGTCACGGAGAGTCGGAATCGACTAAAGGAATAGAGATAGAGATAGATTGATAGATAGAGAGAGAGAGAGAGAGCTCGTTTGCATATTTAGGAAGTTAAAAATAATGCAAAAATGACCTGAAACGACACATAAAGTAGATTAGAGAAGAGCTCCTTCGTTTATGTTTGCCAGGGATCATCAACCCCCACCTAGGAGTATTCTTAGTCATATAGAGCAATCAAAACCGACACTACGTTAGTCACTGAAATGCAGCCATTTCTTATGTTCATATTGGCTGCAGGGCAGTTCGTATTGTCTACAATACAGCCCGTATCACGTGTGGCCCACTGCTACCATATTCCGTGTAATTAATGAAGCCGCGGTGTTTGAAAGTGACGTGTCATAGCGTGTGTCGGAGGTACTTGCAGCATCCCCGACGTAAATATCCAATAGTGTTGTTACTAACCAATGGTCTTATCACTAGCCAATACTATCACAGGGGATACTGGAGGCCTGTGAGCCTCTTCGTCACTCTAACGTGGGGGCGTTTTGCTTTCCTCCAGCCCAAAGGTTTGTCACTAGCCAGGTCTTACGAACCCAGACCAATGATCTCATCACTATTCGGGCGTATCTTACTTTGTCACATTCTTGATACTTGTCACTGACTATCCGGACCTAACCAATATAGCGCAATGGTCTTATCACTAGCCGGACCTAACCAATATAGCGCAATGGTCTTGTCACTAGCCGGACCTAACCAATATAGGGCAATGGTCTTATCACTAGCCGGACCTAACCAATATACCGCAATGGTCTTATCACTAGCCGGACCTAACCAATATAGCGCAATGGTCTTGTCAGTAGCCGGACCTAACCAATATACCGCAATGGTCTTGTCACTAGCCGGACCTATCCAATATAGCGCAATGGTCTTGTCACTAGCCGGACCTAACCAATATAGCGCAATGGCCTTGTCACTAGCCGGACCTAACCAATATAGCGCAATGGTCTTGTCACTGACTAGCCGGACCTAACCAATATAGCGCAATGGTCTTGTCACTAGCCGGACCTAACCAATATAGCGCAATGGTCTTGTCACTAGCCGGACCTAACCAATATAGCGCAATGGTCTTGTCACTGACTATCCGGACCTAACCAATATAGCGCAATGGTCTTATCACTAGCCGGACCTAACCAATATAGCGCAATGGTCTTGTCACTAGCCGGACCTAACCAATATAGGGCAATGGTCTCATCACTAGCCGGACCTGACCAATATAGCGCAATGGTCCTATCACTAGCCGGACCTAAGCAATATAGCGCAATGGTCTTGCCACTAGCCGGACCTAACCAATATAGCCCAATGGTCTTATCACTGACTAGCCGGATCTAACCAATATAGCGCAATGATCTTGTCACTAGCCGGACCTAACCAATATAGCGCAATGGTCTTATCACTAGCCGGACCTAACCAATATAGCCCAATGGTCTTATCACTGACCAGCCGGACCTAACCAATATAGCGCAATGGTCTTGTCACTAGCCGGAACTAACCAATATAGCGCAATGGTCTTATCACTAGCCAGACCTAACCAATATAGCCCAATTGTCTTGTCATTAGCCAGACCTTAACCCAGACCAATAGTCTTGTCACTATTCGGACCTAACCAATATAGCCCAATGGCCTTGTCGTTAGCCAGACCTTAATCCAGACCAATAGTCTTGTCACTAGCAGGACCTAACCAATATAGCCCAATGGTCTTGTCGTTAGCCAGACCTTAACCAATAATCTTGTCACTAGCCGGACCTAATCAATCTAACTCAATTATCTTGTCGCTAGCGAGACCTAATCAATCTAACTCAATGGTCTTGTCGCTAGCCAGACATAACCAATTCAGACAAAATGTCGTATCACTAGCTGGACCTAACCAATCTAATCCAGCCGTCTTGTGACTATCCGGACATATCTCGTTTCCTGTCATGTTCATGTCACTAGGCACTCGAGTTAGATTTTTAACCTTTTGTTTGCGAACTAGCTAGTAAAGTTCTAACGGTACAATAATATCAGACTTACAGAGATTTCCAATTTTATCTCACATAAGATATGGGAACCATTTAGACCGTCAAATAACCGATTAACAAATCGGAAATGTTCATAGTTCACAGCCTGTACTTGCATTCACTATTGTTGTTGTTTGAGTTATCAGTCCATATACTGGTTTGGTATGAATGAATGAATTTATTGAACTGAACATAACAGGCTTTCGCCCAGTTACAATGTTCCAATAAAATAAACACTCACAGACTATTTATAGCTAGACACTAACTACTTACTACTTAACTACTTCTAAATCTACTTTGTAGCATCCTGCACATGGGCGGATCGCCAGCTCCACATGCAGCACACCACCTAACTAAACTAACTACTTTACTACATGAATATACTACTTAACTACTTCTAAATCTATTTTGTAGCATCTTGCACATGGGCGGATCGCCAGCTCCACATGCAACACACCACCTAACTAAACTAACTACTTTACTACATGAATATATACTAAATCTATCCTAAATCTGTCTGGCCGTGACATCACCCCTGGTGAGGAACTGCTACCACCCTTCCCTGGGATGTCACGACCAGACATGTCTCATGAGGCTCGGAAACCGATACCTCATAGACCCTTTAAGCTGTCAATGTTATTTCCTCACCACTCCTTCCTGTAACAACCCACATGTGAGCGGATTGCCTAGCTCTACATGTAGGCTATCACACCTATATTTCACTGCCGAGACGGATACCATAACTCGGCTCATCTTTCACTGTCTCATTGACAACTTACTTCCCCTAACCTAACACTATTCACTACTTTACTCTACTTTACATGTGCAGACGTACCGAATCAACACTTTAGCTTGAGATAGGTCAGGCCTATCCCCGCCTCTTCCAACTCCACTGTACGTCATCAGCCAAAAACAAATAAACTAACAAAACCAAACTAAAATAAAACCAAAATAAAATAAAACGGGCAGACAAACAACCAACAATCTCATTAGAAGGTAGCCAAAACAAACTAACTAACAAAACCAAAGAAAATAAAACAGGCAGACAAACAACAATACCTAAGGAACAAGGGAACAAAACTGAACAGATATGAAAAACGAAAATAATACTAAACTTATAATTATTGTCGCCCTTAGTTATTAGTGAGTTAAACTCTATAATGTTCCATATCTGTGAATCAAAGTTGTTTTATGTACATACATGATTACAAAACTTCGTTATTATTAACCCATACAGAGATGATACTTCAGAGATAACTACTCTCCGTATGTTTTCTTCTACTGACTATAATCAATTTTAAACTTCTTATTCATTGTACGGGTAACTGGTCGATTTGGAGTCTCCCTCTTCCAACTTCGGTCGTCCGAAGTAGGAGAGCCGAGACTTGGTTCATCCTGAAATACTAGCATGCATTCCTGTATGTGTAGCTTAAGTGTCCCATAATATCCTTTTAACCATGTGTACTCGTGCTGATTACGCTGTTTCATCATTTTTTTCAGCAGCATGTGCCCCTTCCCTCATGCACTAATTTCATTTTTTTCTCCCACAAGCTTTTTATAATTGTGAATAATTTTGATAGTTTCCCTGGCCTTCTCCATTCCCTGTTTATTAATTTGACAAGAGTATAGTACTCAGATTCTCTTTCCATTTTATTTATCTCTTCCGCTTCCAAGTATTTAACCCGTAATGCTCTTGTACTTTCACACTGTCTCAAGAAATGTGCATTTCCTAACTCCTTTTCACACAATAAACATGTATTTGCGACTTCTGTAAATGCCTTATTTTTATAAACTCCCATCAACCACCATATCATTCCCCTGTATTCTCTTTTGGTTAATTTATCATGTATTATTTTCATACCTGGGTATATATTCATGAATTCCTCCAGAGTTCTCCTATTATTACCCTCAGCTCTTAGCCTTTGTATTTCTATATCTGCTACCCTCTGTGCCACTCTCCCACAGACTTTTCTTTCTTCTAAACCGTTGTCCCAATAGTTCCCCATCCCAATTCCTTCTAGTATTTTCTTTAAGTTGCCCGCCCAGTACCCATCCTGATACCTCATTTGGTGTCGGTAAGCTATATCTAGAATTTCTCCCCCTCCTCCCCTTTTTAACCTAAACCAATATTTTATTAATCTCTTAATTATATCCACTTTTATATTAATGTCAGTACACATTAATCTTGCTCCACTATTCGCTGTACTTATTGGTAAGCCTGTAATTATTTTAATAAATCTACTAGTGACTGAATCGAGCATTACTATTTCCTTTTCTGTGCCCCATACTTCTGAACCGTATATCATTTTAGATTTAATCACAGCGTTGTATACATTTCTTTGTACCCTAAAATCAATATTAGGCATCCTGTTATCTAATATTCTTATACTAGCTAGGGCTGCTGTACCAATCAGTTTTGCTCTCTTGACGTGTTCAGACCAATTTCCATTTCCTGATATGATAATTCCTAAATATTCTAACTTGTTAACTACTTCCAGATTTACTCCTTCAAGATACCATTTTTCCTTTTTTGCTAATTTGTTCCCTTTTTTGCACACCATTACTCTAGTTTTCTGTGCGTTAATTTTCATATTCCACTCTTTACAGTACTTCTCGATACCATCAATACTTTTTTGCATTGCAACTGGCGTTAGTGTGAACAGGAGTATGTCGTCAGCAAAGACAAGACCAGGAATATCCTGATTTTCTAAACACGGCAGTGCTAATCTTTCCTCAACTTCAAATTCTAGTATATCGTTAATGAACAATAAAAATAAAATCGGTGACAATTTACATCCCTGTTTCAAACCCATTTTAGAAATAATATCTCCTACTACTACTCCTTCTTTGACTCTCACAGTACACTTTACTTCAGCATATATCTTTTCTATAGCCCTTATCATTTTACATGACACTCCTACTTGTCTCAATCTAGTAACGACTGCCCCCCTGTTCACAGTATCGAATGCTTTTTCTAAATCTATTGATGTAATATAGAGCTTTCCACGTTTTTTCTTTACATATTTGTCAATAAGAGTTCTCACAATAAAAACATTATCTGGTGTTGTTCTCCCTCTTCTGAAGCCACTTTGAAATTTCGAGAGGATTGAATGTCTCTCTGCCCAGTTCCTTAGTCTATTTGCTAGTATACCCGTATATACTTTCCCCAATGTATCTAATAAGGTAATTCCCCTATAGTTCCCTGGATTTAATCTATCCCCTTTATTTTTGTATATAGGGCATATAATCCCCTCTTTCCAAGCTTTTGGAAATATCCCTTTCTCGAATATTTTATTGAATATCTTTGTCAAAATTTCCAACATGCCGCTTCGTTCTCCCACCTCTTTCCAAAATTCATATGTGATACCTGAAATTGCTCCTGATTTTCCCCTTTTGGCTCGTTGTAACAGATTCCTTATTTCATGAGTCGAAATAGCCTCATCTAATTCAGGCAGAGTGACACTCAAACCCCTCGAAACAGTAATCCCCTCATGCTGAGCTCTCCATGTGTCTTCTTTATTCAATAATTTCTCGAAATACTGGACCCATGTACTATAACTTATATTGGTCCCCCCAGAGCCCGACTTCTTTTTGGTTATTTGATTTATTTTATCCCATACTTTCCTACTGTCATTGTCCTTGCACTTTTTATTTATTTATTTATATCTGCAGCCAACTTTTGTTGCCATTCCAACTTCGTCTTTCTTAACAATTCTCTGTATTCTTTCCTTTTTTTACAAAATTCGTTTCTAGCTACTTGACCACCATCCACCCTGTATATCCTAAGTGCCTTCATAACTTGTGACTTTTTCTTTACACATTCTGTATTATACCATCCACCTCTTATCTGCGTTTTACTTGGATTTTGCCTCATACCTTTTCCTGCCATTCCTTGACTTACAGAGATTTCCAATTTTATCTCACATAAGATATGGGAACCATTTAGACCGTCAAATAACCGATTAACAAATCGGAAATGTTCATAGTTCACAGCCTGTACTTGCATTCACTATTGTTGTTGTTTGAGTTATCAGTCCATATACTGGTTTGGTACAGCCCTCCATGCCACCCTCGTCCTGTGCTAACATTTTCATTTCTACATAACTACTACATCCGATATCTGCTCTAATCTGCCTGTAATATTCGTACTTTGGTATACCTATACGTTTTTACAGCCTACACTTCCCCCAAAACCAACTGTACAAGACCTGGGTATCTTAAGATGTGCCTCATCATTCTATCTCTTCATCTGGTCAAATTTAGCCAAATCGATCTCCTCTCACCAATTCGATTCAGTATCCCTTCATTCGTGATTCTATCTACCAATTATCACCTTCAGGTGAACAAATTTCTTTTCTTAAGGAAAGCCTTCCTTCCTTGTGCTAGTCTGCATTTTATGTCCTCCTTACTTCTGCCATCATTAATTATATTGGTACCCAAGTAAAAATAGCCTTCTACTTCATTTAATCTTCATTTCCTAATCTAATATTTCCTGCATCACCTCACTTTGTTCGACCGCACACCATTAATTTTGTTTAGGACTTTTCAACTTGAATTCCTTCTACAAGACTCTGTCCATACCATTCAGCAATTTCTCCAGATCGTTTCCAGAGTCAGATAAAATAACAATATCATCGGCAAATCTCAGGATTTTGATTTCCTCTCCTTGAACGATACTCTTTCCAAATTCCCCTTTAATTTCTATCATTGCCTGTTCTCTGTAAACATTGAACATGAGAGGGTACAAACTATGGCTTTGCCTCATACCTTTTCGGATTGCTGCCTCTTCTTCAAAGTCTCCGAATCTTATACTGCAGACTTATTTTCTTATGGACTGTAGATACTTCTCCTTTCTTGGTATCTCGTCCCGATCACCTTCAGAAGCTCAAACAGCTTGGTCCAATCAGCATTATCGAATGCCTTTTCTAGATCTACGAACGCCATGTAAGAGGGCTTGTCTTTCTTAATTCGGTCCTCTAAGATCAGACGTAAAGTCAGGATTGCTTCACGTGTTCCTACATTTTTTTGAAGCCAAATTGATCTTCTCCCAACTCAGTTTCAACTTGTCTTATCATTCTTCTGTATATAATACGTGTTACAATTTTGCAGCCGTGAGATACTAAAGTAATGGCGCGGTAGTTTTCACACTTGTCAGCACCGGTATTTTTTTGGCAATAGATGTAACAGTATTCTGCCGAAAATCAGATGGTACTTCTCCTGTATCATACGTCTTACACATTGAACGGAACAACCTCTCCATACTGGGATTCTGAGGGCATGTCGTCAATACCCGGTGCCTTGTTCCTATTTAGGTCTCTCACAGCTCTGTCGAATTCCGACCTCAAATTTGGGTCTACCTTGTCATCGGCCTCAATAGCCTCCTCTTGTTCTAGAACACTATCATCTACTTCTTTACCTTGATACAACTGTTGGATAAGTTCCTGCCATTTTTCTAACTAGTCTTCTTTTCCTAGAAGTCGTTTTCCATCTGAGATTTTAATATTTTACGCCTACTTTTCCTTTCTCCAAAAGATTTCCTTGATTTTCCTGTATGCAGCCTCTACCTTTCATATGGCCGTACAACCTTCAACATCCTTGCACTTCTCCTTCAGCCATTATTCCTTAGCTGTCCTGCACTTTCCATCTACTTCATTCTTTATTGGCCTGTATTCTTTTCTACCCTCCTCATTTTTTGCATTCTTGTACTTTCGTCGTTCGTCACTCAGGTGTAGTATCTCCTGAGTTATCCATTGTTTATTAGGTGATTTTTCCTTTCTTCCTAACATTTCTTCAGCAGCCTTACTGATCTCATTCTTCATCAATATCCACTCTTCCTCTATTGTATTTCTTTCAGCCTTTTCATTTAGTCCTTGTGTTACATGTTCCTTGAAACAATCTCTCACACTATTTTCTTTCAACTTGTCTAGATCCCATCTCCTTTCATTCCTTCCTCAATTTCTTCAACTTCAGATGGCTTTTCATGACCAACAGGTTGTGGTCAGAGTCCACGCCTGCTCCTGGGAAAGTCTTGCAATACAACACCTGGTTTCTTAATCTCTGCCTAATCATAATGAAGTCTCTTTGATACCTTCCATAGTCTCCAGGTCTCATCCATGTGTACAGCCGTCGTTTGTGATGTTTGAACCAAGTGTCAGCCAGGAATAAACTGTGATCGGTGCAGAATTCAACCAGCTGGCTTCCTCTTTCATTCCTTTGTCCCAATCCGAGTTCACCTACTGTATTACCTTCGCTTCCTTGGCCTACCACAGCATTCCAGTCTCCCATCACAATTAGTTTCTCATCACCTTTTACTTATTGTATTAAATCTTCTATATCTTCGAATATTTTTTCGATTTCTTCATCATCCGCTGAACTAGTAGGCATATAGACTGTACTATTCTGGTAGGCATTGACTTGGTGTCTATCTTGACCACATTAATCCTTTAACTATGCTGATCATAGTAGCTTACCCGCTGCCCTTTGTTATTATTTATTATTAAAGCTACTCCTGCATTTCCCCTGCTTAATTTTGTGTTGATAACTCTGTAGTTGCCGGCCCCGTCGTGTAGGGGTAGTGTGCCTGCCTCTCACCCGGAGGCCCCGGGTTCGATTTCCGGCCAGGTCAGGGATTTTACCTGGACCTGGGGGCTGGTTCGAGGTCCACTCAGCCTACGTGATTAGAAATGAGGAGCTATCTGACCGTGACATAGCGGCCCCGGTCTAGAAAGCCAAGAATAATGGCCGAGAGGATTCGTCGTGCTGACTACACGACACCTCGTAATCTGCAGGCCTTCGGGCTGAGCAGCGGTCGCTTGTTAGGCCAAGGCCCTTCAAGGGCTGTAGTGCCATGGGAGGGGGGGGGGGGAGGTAACTCTGTAGTTGCCCAACAAAAATTCCTGCCAACGTACTTCACTTATATCAACTACATCTATCTAAAGTCTATCCATCTCCCTTTTCGGATTCTCTAATCTACCACAGCGATTCAAACTTCTAAAATTCCACCCGGAAATCCGAATGGGGGACTATTTTACCTCCGGAATATTTTACCCGGGAGGAAACAATCATCAGTACATCATTCATACAGAGAGAGCTCTGGAGTTAGTTACGGTTGTAGTCTCCCGTTGCTTTCAACCGTGTATCAGTATCAACACAGCTAAGCCAAGTTAAGATTCCAGTAAAGTTCCACCTCTTCAATACAAATGTAAGCTGTCCCATAAATGTTGTCTACAACATTTATTTATGGGACCGGTTTTGACATAGTCTATACAGCTAAGCCATGTTAAGTATTATTAAAAAAGCATATCGGTCAATCATCTAGACTGCCGCCCATGCAACTTCCGAAAGGCTGCTACTCATCATTCGATGAATCATTCGTTAGTCTTGTCTCCCGACAGATACCCATCCGATATGGTTGCACCTACGGCTCGGCTACCTGCTTCATTGGGACATGCAAACCTTCCCATCCGATATGGCTGCACCTACGGCTCGGCTACCTAGCGCGGCAAGGTCACATGGTTCTCTTATATTTGTTGTCTTGTCTGTTTCCGAGCAAAGCGGGACCATAATCTTTTAGATCATTTTGTTGTACGTCATACAGTAGTTTGTAATGCTTTTTATGTTTTAGTTATTTAGGTTTGTTACTTTTTCATAGTTGTAGACAATTTTTTTCTGGATGGAAATTGCCATTGCGCATGGGAAAACCGCTATGTGATAGTGTTTAGATAGAAGTACTGACCCGCGAAGCTTCCGTGGCTCAGGCGGCAGCGCGTCAGCCCCTCACCGCTGGGTTCCGTTGTTCAAATCCCGGTCACTCCATTTGAGATTTGTGCTGGACAAAGCGGAGGCAGGGCAGGTTTTCCTCCGGGTACTACGGTTTTACCTGTCATCTTTCATTCCAGCAACACCCTCCATTACTATTTCATTTCATCAGTCACTCATTAATCATTGCCCCAGAGGAGTGCGACAGGCCTCGGCAGCCGGCACAATTCCTGTCCCCCACCGCAAGATGGGGGCTTCATTCATTCCATCCCTGGCCCGGTCAATGACTGGAAAACAGGTTGTAGGTTTTCATTTCAGAAATACTGACCCGCAGTACAATTCTTTGAAATCATTCGCACAATACTGAATCTTAGATGACATACTTTATCAACGGAATTTTTAAGCTGAAATATTTCACATCGCGATTTTCGTAGGTGCAACGACGAAATATGTGTTTTGTCTTCCGGATTCATGTGGTCATCCGCAAGTGTGGACGAACGTCTATATTTCATTAAAATATATGAGAGAGAAATTGAAAGGATCGTGTCAAAAACGCGACCGCAGCCTTAGCACAGGAATAATTATTTTCAAGCTACTCTTGATCGATGGTATCGGTAGTGGCGTTTGTGTTGTTTTCAAAAGTAAGCGCGACTAGACATTCGCAATGAACATTAATTAACTAAGATATCCGGCCATTCAAAGAATGAAAGTATCAGAAAAAGAAAGGGAAGAGTCAAGAAAGGCGTGAAAATGAGGGTCTTTTGTACCCCTAGGGGCTTTCAACTTACAATTAGAAGCGTGGGTTGACGACCAGGACACTGGTAACTAAATCTGATTTTGTTCCAATTAGGCCTACTTGTGCCAGGCTACTTACATTAAACATTCCTATCCAACTTTCCTTGTTCAATACTTATTCTCTTCCGAACCCGATCGCATTGAATTTGCGGAGCCTAAGGGAGTCTTTGATTTTTGAGAACTTTGTGCCCCTTTTCTTTCTTTGCCTGATACCTTCATTCTTTGAAGGGTACGACCCGTTTCCTTTATAATTCTAATTAGTGTTAGGGACCACAACAATAACACGCAGTTACCTATACATGGCAGATGCCGCCCACCCTCATCGGAGGGTCTGCCTTACAAGGGCTGCAATCGGCTAGTAATAGCCACACGAAATTATTATTAGTGTTAGGGAGGTTGATTCCACAATTTATCTTCATCATCATCATTACCTAAAGGCTTTGCCTACTAGCTGCATCTCTTCTCTCTGCTATCAATTTTATCTCTCCATAACCTTGGCATCCCATCATCTCAACTACCTCTTCAATGATCTTCTTCCGTGGTTTCCCTCTGCCTTTCTTTCCCATCACCGTGCCGTCAAACAAGTTCTTTATGAAGTCATTATGCCGGAGAATGTGACTAAAAACTGACGCTTTTCTCCTCTTTATCGCTGTTATTAAATGTTCACGGGTGTTTATTTATCTAAGCATTGCTTCTTTAGTTTTCTTCTTAATCCAGCTACTCCTTGTCATCTTCCTCCATAGCCACATTTCCACTGCCTCTAGTCGTTTCACGTCCTCCTTAAAGAGGAGAGTTCATCTTATTCATTTATTTGCTTTGTTTTGTTTGGCGTAGATAAGGCTATAAAGCATTCTCGTACACTAAATCAAGGTTATCAACTATATGAAACTGATAGAATTTAACTAGGAAATAATATTGAGAACTAGTCTATAACATAAAAGTAAATACTTTACGAATAAATAAATAAATAAATAAAATAAATAAATAAATAAATAAATAAATAAATAAATAAATAAATAAATAAATAAATAAATAAATAAACAGTAATAATACACTGTAAAATTATGCCGACACTTACTTATCGCATGGCTTTTACTCGTAGTGCCGGGAGTGTCTGAGGACATGTTCAGCTCGTCTGGTGCAAGTCTTTCTATTTGACACCCATGGGTGACCTGGGCGTCGGAATATGAGATTATGATGATGATGATGATGATGATGATGATCAGATAGGAATAGGGTAAAACCCAGTGTCGGCTTGTTGTCTACTCCTGTCGAATAACGGCTAGGGGTCTGCACAAAGCCTTACGTCCCCATCAGACGGACGAATCACACTACCAACGTCATATGCTTTCACTCCATATGAACAATTCGGAGAAGACTGAAATAGAATCCAAGCTTTTGGGTCGCAATCTAGTGACTGGGAAATGTATATCACCACCCTCCCCCCTCCCCTGCTGGCCAACATTCTGATGAGGATCTTTTTTTTTCGAACAACGGGACTGGTGCCGGCTAACCACGGTGTCAGACCATATGGAATTGATGCCTTAACGATCATGGCCACCATGTTGGCTAATTATACCATATAAGAAGCCATTAATTGGCTCCTTCAGCTTTCTCGGTTACTCCTTATCATTTGGCAGCAATACCGATATCGCTAACAACATTGCAAAATTTAACAAAACCATGGGTACTGTCAGTTCAGTTATAAAACCGTCTACAGTCGAGAGAAACTCAAGAGTACACATTTATAGAACACTAGCTAGACCGTTTCTCTTGTATGCAAGTGAAAAATAGATGAATCTCTAATCACCGCTGTAGTGATGAGATTCATTATACGTACAATGGATACATGCGAAGGGAAAACAAGAATGAGAGGTGGTGAAATAACTAAAGGCAAAACCCTTGTTAAAATTCGTAGAGAAATACAGAAAGAACTGGAAAGATCGTGTGAACAGAATGGAAAGGGGAAGAATCCCAAAGTAGGTCTCACGACACCAGCCCAGGAGAAGTAGTTCTATTGGACGCCCAGTTGAGAGCAGTATCGAGACCGTAACATGCCACTTGGCCTGGATGTTGTTGATGATGATGATAACAATAACAAATAATAATGACAGGTGTAATCATAATTATAACAGCAATAATAGTCACGAATAATTAGAAAACAAATGTTTCTCATAGTAATTTTCTACGTGACATTATGTTACATATGTTGATTTCACAAAGCTCGAGGGAAAAATAATTCGACATAAATTCATACAAGAAAATAAAATAATCTAAGTCTAGCAAAAGTGCATAAGGAATCAAACATAGAAACAGCTGCGCCCAGGAAATAATAACAATAATAGTAATAATACTCGTTTTATGGCTACTAACTAATGTCTTACAGTTTTCTGAGACGCTGAGTTACCAGAATTTTATGTACCAGGAAATCTACTGACACGAGGCTGGCGTATTTGAGCACGTTCAAATACCAGCAGATCGAACCGAGATAGAACTCACCAACACGACTTTAGAATGCCAGCGCTCTACCGTCTGAGATACTCGGTGCGACGGATCCAGGAATGGTACGTGGATCGAGGATAATAGTAATAAGGGCAATTTGACACAAATGTAGGTAAAAATAAGTTTGAGGAGTTCATCTCGGCAAATAAGGACTTAGTAGAACAACATGACGTGGACAATTTATGCTTTGACGAACAAAGGAGTAAGAAATATTACATGGAAATTCTTCCACTAATTGTATATTTTCAGCCTTTCAGATAAGATAACATAGGTTGATACAACTTCCCCATAAACAACAAAGAGGAATAATTAGACCTTCAATTGCCATTCTCTATTCAAACGGGATTCACACAATAAAATATTATAACGGAAAAAGAGGAGTGATAGAGGTCACAGAGGCATCTAGCACCCAGTTAAATACTCAAAGCAACCGATGCCTATCATATAATCCAACAAAAATCTCAAATTAGGTTTCGCTCTCGGGGATAAAATTTCACACATAGTAAAATTAACAAGCAAACAGCTCCACATTAAATAAAGGGTAATACTATCAGATTATCTGCAACAAGTTAAAGCAAAACACCAACGGTGAATAAGGTAAAACAAAATATTATTATTAAATGGCCGAAGGACTGCAGGTCCACACCTAACCTGAGCCATACCCTAGATGCCTCATTAAATATTAAATAATATTTTCAACGTGGACAGACGTCTGATATTTCTAAAGCAGAGAGCTGAAGGCGAGGACGGAAGTCAGTTGGAGTGATTTACTCGCCAGTAAATTTCCACTAGCAGCGAGATGGTACAATTTTTAAATCAAGCCGTTGCCGGTACGCACGTGTAAGGGAGATAAAGACTACCAGTTGAATCTAGCCAATGACAAGCTAGGGGCGTACCAGATATGAAAGTAGGGAATCCAACAACAAAGATTCCATAATGACCAACTATGATTTTGCAGTGCTGTGATCGTCAATAATTATACAATTAAATTCCACTGGTCTGACTGAGATAGAAGTCCGGGACAGAAATATTGTATACAAGTGGATAGAGAGATTGAGTACCTCATTGCCTTTGTTTATTAAGTAGTTTAAATACAGAGCCTTTGATCAAGGCTAGACAACTGATTGGCTCCATTTCAAACGCTTTGGGGATTCCCCTTTGCCAACGCACCTGGTGTGGGTTATTTAAGCTCACCGCGAGTGAATCCATCCCCATTCTTCCGTTGATCGTGGTGTGAGTTGTACGTGTCGCGATACGGTCGTCATGTGGACAGACTTTCCTTTGTGCGGATATATGTGTTGGAAACAGTGTAATATTGTACAATTATTAAAACAGCGATTTTGCCTAAAATTAAATGCATTTCTTTGCGAGGTGCGGGATGGCATTAATTACGCACATTAACTATGTAATCTGGAAATTAAATATTTGCAACTGATAGTAACAAGCGCGATGGACGCGTATTATTACTATTATCAGTCGATACGCGGACGCGTGAGATAAAATATACGAGTGGGTTCCATATGAATTCGTGGCGCTACCAACGACGAATGTCGAACCATAAGACGCTCTGTATCTTAAATTGTACGATGTGTTAATATATATAATTCGTACAACGGCTAAGTTAAATATAGCCTGTGTTGGTTCGATGCTGTGCAGTCGAGCACACTAAGTGGTGAAGAGAGAACACACATACGACATATCTTCCAGATTTCAAAAGGAACGTGACCCAGAAGAAGATTGCAAAACCAGAAGCTGAATCAAGGACATATCTGCGTGTGCAACATGTGATGGTGATGGTGTAAGGAGGCACGACACAGAGGAGATGTAAACCGCTGGCTGGTGACATGTGAACTAAAGTTAAGTGCAATGATGTCATTTTTATGCATAATTCATAATATACGGGAAATGCTAGTGAGGAATAGGTTAATTTGTTTTAATGCAAATATCAACCAGATTGGCATTTGCTTATTATGAATTTCATAAATGTAAGTATGAACAGGGTTGGACTGCATGCTTTGTTTTTCTGTATACAATTAGCTAGTTGAGATACAAGTGAACAGTAGTTTTATTTTGTATTTTATTGTGTGTGTTTGTAGTGTATTCTATTTCTTTGTAATACGAGTGTAAGGTTTATCTAGCTGCGATCACCAAATAACGTACAAGCAATACGCTAACAGCGTTGATGCAATTTTTAATTCGAAATTATATGGATTCAATTAGGATGTTTCCTTCTGCATTTGTATTTCAGTGTTTACGAGATGTACTGTGTGGCATGCACGCCGTTGGTTTAATGGAGGGTCATTGATAGAGATTGGAGGTGTGTTTGGAGAATGGTCGAACAGGG
This sequence comes from Anabrus simplex, assembly GCF_040414725.1. Taxonomy (NCBI): domain Eukaryota; kingdom Metazoa; phylum Arthropoda; class Insecta; order Orthoptera; family Tettigoniidae; genus Anabrus; species Anabrus simplex. Next base: position 1,533,162,152 of record NC_090265.1, on the reverse strand, counting down.
ATTCGAACTATTGATATTGAATTGAAGGGCTCGTCCGTTGCACGTTTTACGATATATGAATTAAAGGGGCTCGTGCGGTTGAGCAAGATTGATAGTGTTGATTTATATATGAGAGGCCAGAGTGTGCCTTGTATTTAAAGGGGATTGATATTTATTGGTATGCGAAAGAAGCCTAAGCTGTGAATGAGATGCTAGGCCAGTGAGAATTGTGTGTATTTGAGAAGGATATTAGTTCCCCGCTGTGATTAAAAGGAGCCCATGAGAGGCTGGTGAACAATTTCTCTAGCGAGCCGATTAATCAGCAGGGATACTGTTAGCCCTGTGTGAAGTGAACATTGTTTCCGGTGTAAGACTGGCACTCAGACAGCAAACCAAGTCTAGGGTATTGATCTGTATTTGCTGTTTACGGCTGTTAGGCAAGCACGTGGCGCGAGTACGAGATGATTGCGGGCGTTGTGACACGGTCATGTGCATCTGAATGACAAGAGAATGTTTCCCGTTGCCTACTTCATTTTATGTTGCGATATTATGCCATTGTTTATTTTCAGGAGTGTTTTATTTATGCTGTGTGTTGATATTTACCTTGTTTTGTTGCTTGAATTGGGGATACTGCCCGTATGTTCTTTGATGATTGTGGTTTTCCATTTCTGTATGGATCCTTTGCCGTGGCCCGGGGCAAACATCTGTGTTTTTGAAGGGATTATTGCCAACATTGTACAAATGTGTATTATGTGACTTTGTGACCTATTAACGGATGTAAATATAGGATAATTCGTATACACTACTATTTTCGGATACCTTGAATTCATGTTTGGACGTTCGTAAACGCGGTCGTTAGGCCACTCTACATCGTACTTAACCGAGACAACTCAATAATAGAAAATGAAGGAGAGATGGAGGAGCGTAGGAAGAAATAGCGGAGACAGGAGAAGAAGTGAATAACATGATTTTGGCGGATCGAGAAACGGCCAGAGCAATTCATCAGGAGGTAAGTGCTAGTATCGAAGCACGGGCTGTGGTCAGTCAGAAAATTAAACTAAATTCGGTAGAGAAAGTAATGATATTCATGCGAGATCGAATAGAACTGCTAGATCTACGTACGAACAAGGAGTTAAGTAAAATTAAATGCGCTGTTCAACAACAAAGTATGGATAAAGAGCCGAGCCAAACCAGTGAACATGCTACTTTAGCGATATTCTGCAAATTATCCTGAGCTGAAGAACATAGCTCAACTCCAAAGGTAACCGGTACCGCTTCCATGTACAACATAGTACGAAGTAGCAAGGATAAACCACCGAAATTTACCGGAAACGATGACAGGACACCTAGAGCATTTTTAAGAGAAATGGATGATTACATCGCAGACTGTAGAATACCACCCGAGCGAAGACTCCGGACTGTGGAGGAATTTTAGGAGCTGCTGCATTGGAGTGGATGACAGCTTTCAGATATACCTGTAGCACATATGAAGAGTTCAAAGTAGCAATTCTTAAGAAATACTTATACTCGCGAAAGTATCCAGCTACCTTATATTCTAAATATTCACAATTCTTTATCTCACAAGTGTTTAAATTCAGAGATTCATATGTCCCAGTTTCGAACACGGAAATGATAGCGGCGATTTCTCGGTAATTACCGCTTGAATTTCACAAGACATTAATTGCAGCAAACGTGCGGACAGCAGCGGAAGCCGAGATAACCTTACGACAGTTAGACCAGACGCCAAGTCAAAATCAACCCAGGGCAAGACACGTAGAGGCTATCCATACAGTGGATGTGAGCGATGATAACAGGACCCCCACCGAAGATGAGGAAACATAATAACCAACAGAATTCCTGTACAAACACAATGCCTTGTGAGCCTAGATATGAAAATGGGATACCACGGAACGAGAATTGGCAACGTCAGAACAGGATGGAAGATCGCAGAAGAATAGATTACTGGGGTAATCCATCAAATCTGATAGGCCGAAGTTATCCAACTGGACACAACGGTACATCGTATAGATATAAATATAGGAATTATAATTGACCCAGGATATCTTATTACCGATGGGATGAAAAGGATCAGAGGGAGAGAAAAGAGAGAGGAAACTATCGTTCTAACTACTACCAACGCAACGGTGAGTCATGCAAGTACATCGAAGAGTTGAAATATAAAAGGCAGGAAGGCGATAGATGGAAGGAAGGGATACGAAAGATGTGGAACTGTCTGGGAGCATAAAGTGGAGCATATAGAGAATATTGTCTGAGACAGCAAGGACAAGGATTGAACCCCAACGCACCAAATCATGACGGCGGAGGGGCGATAAAAATCCCAATTACAGCAGAAGGATATAGTCTAGATTATATTCTGGTGGAGCATAATGACGGATGGATATTAGTGACAGTTGACAGTTGTGTAATACGACCGAAGACCTGATAGAAGAAGGCATACCACAGAATTCCAAACGCTTACCAGTTATGTATACCAGAATTGGTAATTTACGCATCAGAAGATTGATTGACACAGGCTCTACGATTAGTGTGGTGTCGCAAGCTTTAATTAACGAATTAAAGTCACAAGCTCTGATACCCATTATTCCAATTTCAAGACTGAAAGTAAGAGGAGTCGTACCAGACAGAACAGCTGTATGTAAGGAACAGGCTTTACAAGACGTGGAGATTGGGAAATTAGTGATAACACATCCTTGTGTAATGTTTCAGACAATAGAATTTAATTTGATACTTCTTGCAGACTTTCTGGGGGAATGCAGTGCTTTGATTGATATGGGCAACAACCCACATAATGTTTCTAACTGAAAATTCAAAAGAGGAACTAAAATTAGACCAAAATGAGAAAAAATTCGAAGAGGATAGAATTTGGACAGTAACTGCATTGGAAAGGAAGGAGGAATTTCCCGATTTCCCAATCAATTGGTTAGAAAATTGTAGTGAGCTGACGGAACAATTCAAGGAATTGACAGCGGATTTGGAATCGGAACGTGAAGAGGACATTTTTTGAAATTACTACCTGTAATTTTAGCACCTGTGAGCGAAGATGCGCATGGATAGCTACAGGAAATTCTACAGCTCCATCAAAATATTTTCGTACCCAGGCCAGGAAGAATACGAAATTACAAATACAAAACTGTCGTGAACAACTGGAAGCCATTTCAACAAAGGCCATATCCCATACCTGAGAAATTAATAGCTCATATTAAAGAATTAATTGATGAAATGGAAAGAAACGAACGAAATATTTACAAAATCACATACTGCATTCCTAAACACAATTCTTTCCGTGCCCATAGCAAATTGTTCTATAAGGGTATGACGAGATGCCACAGAAATCAACAAAAGCTTAGTCCCCGAGTATACACATGTACCACTATTAATGATATACTTAAGAAGTTTGAAGGTATGGAAAACTTCGGAACTGTTGACATTACACCATCCTTCCACCACATTGAGTTACATCCAGAATGTAGTATGTTGACTGGATTTATTTTCGATAATCAAACTTATCACTCCTTAAGACTTGCGTTCGGTTTGAAAAACTCAAGTTCAGCACTCATCCGAGCACTTGAAGATAAACTATGTCCCGAAGTTAAGACCTTCACCATCAAATACATCGATGATGTAATTTTCTGTTCTAAGACTATTGTACCACGTTCTCAAAGTTGGTCTACTATTGGCCGATCTTAACAAGTGCAATATCAAAGTCAATTTAGAAAAACTACAGTTCTGTAAATGTAGTACCCTATTTCTTGGACATGTGATCGATGGCAAAGGGATCAAACCAAATCCAGCAAAGATTTTGGCAATTCAAAATTTTCCTAAAGCTACTCGAGCGAAACGTAAAAGACAATTTTTGGGACTATGTCAATTTTTTTCGTGTCACTGTGTGTCGTATACTGAGACTGTGGTACCTCTTCAAGAATTATTAAAGGTTAGGAACCGTTGGAAATTGGGAGATCTGCAAGAAGAAGCCATCAGGAAAACAAAGGCAATGCTTGCAAGAACAGTGAAGCTAGAATATCCATCATATGATCGCACTTTTATAGCAGAGACAAATGCATCTAATGTGGGTATAGGAGCTGTACTCTATCGGGAGACTCCAGAGAGCGAGCAGAAAAACATATCTGGCCTTCATGAGTAGAAAGTTGCGCGATCATTAGTTGAAGTGGTCAACTACTGAACTAGAGATGTTTTCTATAGTTGTCGCACTACGACAGTGGTAAAGTTTATTTATGGATTTCAAATTGTTAATCGTAAGGACCATAAAGAACTTACTTTTATTCTGGAGTCTAATGTGGGAACTGATAGCATCTACCAATGGTCATTATTCGTACAGCAATTCGATCTTACGCTAGAACACTGCCCAGGTAGACTAAACGTAGTAGCGGATGCACGTAGCCGGAATCCAGAATCCATTGAGGCTACAGTTAACTTAGCAGTATTAGATGATGAAGTTCAAACTATTCTAGAGAAACTTCCAAATTTATGTCAAGAACGGAGAAATTAGGCACCCACACGATTACTCACTGACTACTTCGATAAGGAAATCGAACCAGGTACTCCAAGATTCCTCGAATTTCAGAAAAAATCTACAGAATACCACTTTTTAATAATCTACAGCATAAGTTCATAGACGACGATCATTCCAAGTTCCGGATTGTCATCCCACCGGTGTTAGAGATAGATTTCATTTGATTAGGTCACGCTTAGTGCCAAGGCCTGCAATTTTCACGTGCGAATAACTTGATCAAATATATAATATTGTGGAATCCTATAAAGTTAACGCTAAAGTTCAGAATCACTAATTGGACAACAAATAAAGTTGCAAGGTATGTTCTATATGTCCTCTACAGGATTGCGACGGTTCAAGTAGGGCCTATAGTAACAAACTGATCACGCGAAGAGATTGTTGTAATATGAATGGTTGCGGAGATTCATAAATCGACATCGGATTGAAGTTTTAAATGAAACTGTCTTTACGGAAGAGGCATGGTTTCACTTATCCAGCTGCCAACATAACTGCTGTTATTAATGCTCTCTCCAGCACAGAACCGCTGCAGCGGAACTTCCCTGGCGCACTGTACTGTAATAGAAGATCGCGTCTGCTCACGTCACTATTTCGTTGTTTGGGGGCGAAACCGTTCCAATTATGGAGAGGAAGTATAGAAAGGTTACTTTAAAACACTTTAATTTCATCCTCGTGGTTTATCGCGTGCGTGCAGCCCCATTTTTCCTCTCACCCAGTGACACCGAGTTCGATTCCTGGCCAGTCCAGGTACTTAAATTGTGAACTGGAGGCTGTAACAGAGTTCGCTCAGCCTCATGATACGAACTGAGCAGCTGTCTGATACGAGAGATAGGGAAGGGAGGTGGTCAAGAATGCCAAACTATATGACTAAGAAGGTCATAACGGTTATCACGTAGCACTCCAGTACCTGCAGGCCACCTGGCTGTTGAGTTGTCGTCTTGGCCCGTTGCACCAAGTGTTTAGTTCAGCCTCTCTGTATAGTCCCATTAGATCAGCCTGATTTAGCTAAGAGTTATGTAACGTGCAAGGGCTACCTGACCAAGGCGGCAAAGGCATGCTAGGTTCGCCCGGAAGGACGTGGGTTCGAATCCCCGTCAGGAAGTCGTAAAATTCAAGAAAAGATATTTCCATTTCCAGAGGTGCACATAGCCCTGAGGTTCACTCAGCCTACACCAAAATGAGTACCAGGTTAATTCCTGGGGGCAAAGGCGGCCGGGCATAGAGCTAACCACTCTACCCCATCAAGTGCGAAGGTTACGGATAGTGGAAGCCTTTGCCTTCCACCACTCCAAGGGCCTTTATAGTCTGTACGGTGATGACTTTGCTTTATGTAATGTGCAAGAAGACACATGTTGGAAGAGAATATAAAATGTCTGAACGGTAGTACAATTACTGTGTTTGTTCACAATATTCAATTCCAACATTTTACATATTTCATGGAAATTGTAGGAAACTGCTCGTTTTGCATCTATTATTTTTATTATTAATTGTTATTAATTATTTTATTGTTCGTGTTTATGAAATGAAATGCATTGCATCTAAGAAATATTTTATGTAAACACATGTTAATTCATTTAAATTTCATTTTCATGACCACTTAATGAGAATAATCAATATTTCATGTGAAATATTCTGTAAATACATTGCTGATGAATTATTAAAAAGCCGATTTCAATATTGATATTCACGATGAAATGCATGCACATCAATCTACTTCACAGCCTACAGTAATATGAGTTTTCGCACTCCTCTTGTACTGGTATCTATTCTATCCTTTTTGCACTGTAACAGCCATCTCTCTCTCTCTCTCTCTCTGTCTGTCGAGCAATAGTAGACAGATTATCTCCACTGAAATAGACTTCCACTGCCTGCAGTAGATCATAGAGACACAGTTCTTCGGATCAAATTTTCCATTTTCAGTGGGGTGGATTTTTTTAAATTAACGCTTCTTTTTCTTCACAATTTGACCTATCGTTGCTTCCTTCACTACTAACGCCCATTCATCTCGATCAACAGTTGCCGCTCTCTATCTTCCCATTCTTATTTTCCTGACCAGGCGAGTTGCCCATGTGGTTAGGAGCGCGCAGCTGTGAGCTTCCATCCGGAAGACAGTGCTTTCGAACACCACTGTCGGCATCCATGAGGATGGTTTTCCTTGGTTTTCAATTTTATCATCAGACAAATGCTGGGGTTGTACCTTAATTAAGGGCAAGGCCGCTTCTTTCCCATTCCTAGCCTTTTTCTATCTTATCGTCGCCATAAGATCTACCTGTGTCGGTGTGACTTGAAGCAAATTGTAACATATACAATTCCCGAGAATTACCTCTACATCGTCTTCTCTTATCCTTCTGGGTCGTCGGTTCCTTCTCTGAATGTCATGCCCTGGATCATTCTCTTTACAGTCTTTTGGTTGGTATTCCCACGAAATGTTCCAACCATTCCAATCTCTATCTCGGCTAAGACATGTTATTCTTAACGGTGGAGTTCCTTGTAATCCAGATTAGGGGTTGGACGTAAGGTTCACAGTATCAGCCTGGAGCAAATATATCGACCAGAAGCCTAACTTATACTAAATTAACACATACATAAGCAACTGCTTACAAGAAATTTACAATTACGGTTTGCGGTGGTGAAGGCAGTGTTGATTTTAATAGAAAGGAGACAAATGGAGGGTTCCGACCCTCCTAAGAAAGCCAACAAAAGGCGTGAAAATAAAAGATTACTTAGGCCTCACAAATCTAATACCGACAGCGTCAGAAATGAATAAGAATTGACGAACGGAGCTTCGATAGGTGAGATGAATGTGAGGTGGCTGACATAATAATAAATATAATAATTTCGTGTGGCTATTTCTAGCCGAGTGCAGCACTTGTAAGGCAGGGCCTCCGATGAAGGGGGGGGGGGCGGCATCTGCCATGTGTAGGTAACTGCGTGTTATTGTGGTGGAGGATAGTGTTATGTGTGGCGTGTGAGTTGCAGGGATGTTGGGGACAGCACAAACATGCAGCCCCCGAGCCAATGGAATTAACCAATGAAGGTTAAAATCCCCGCTCCGGCCGGGAATCAAACTCGAGACCTTCTGAACCGAAGACCAGCACCCTGACCATTCAGCCAACGAGTCGGACACCTGACATAAATATGTGTAAGCAATCCCAGACCAAACTAGGGACTAAAGTATCGTGAATCCACCCTCCTAAACTGGTAGCCCTTGGGAGATCTTGTGTGGTATGTTAAAGTGTACTGTATTTCAGTACAGGCCCTGAAATTAAATGGCGTATGGTTTTTAGTGCCGAGAGTGTCCGAGGACAAGTTCGGCTGGCCAGATGCAGGTCTTTCGATTTGACTCCCGTAGGCGACCTGCGCATCGTGATGAGGATGAAATGATGATGAAGACGACACATACACCCAGCCCCCGTGCCAGAGAAATTAACAAATTATGGTTAAAATCCCCGACCCCGCCGGGAATCGAACCCGGGACTCCTGTGTCCAAAGGCCAGCACGCTAACCATTTAGCCATGGAGCCGGACAGTATAGGCCTTATACATGAGTTTAAGACCAACACATCAAATGAAAGTTCTGTTTATACAATATTTAACATCGTAATTTCACAGAAACATACGGTTATAAATAAATAAATGAGACCTTATTAAGAAATCACGGCATATGGTTCAATCTTGATACCGTGGTTTAGCTCTCGAGAGACCTGCAAAGGCTTGTTATTAACAGTGCTTTTCTTGCATAAAGTGTTCCTTGTTCTTCTTCTTGTTAATCTGTTTACCCTCCAGGGTCGATTTTCCCTCGGACTCTGCGTGGGATCCCACATCTACCGCCTCAAGGGCAGTGTCCTGGAGCGTGAGACTTTTGCGTCGGGGTATACAACTGGGGAGGATGACCAGTACCTCGCCCAGGCGGCCTCACCTGGTATTCTGAACAGGGCCTTGCGGACGGAAGGGAAGATTGGAAGGGACAGGCAAGGAAGAGGGAAGGAAGTGGCCATGGCCTTAAGTTAGATACCATCCCGGCATTTCCCAGGAGGAGAAGTGGGAAACCACGGAAAACCACTTCCAAGATGGCTGAGGAAGGAATCGAACCCACCTCTACTCAGTTTACCTTCCGAGGCTGAGTGGACCCCGTTATAACCCTCGTACCACTTTTCAAATTTCGTGGCAGAGCCGGGAATCGAACCCTGGCCTCCGGGGGTGGCAGCTAATCACGCTAACCACTACACCACAGAGGTGGACATAAAGTGTTCCTATCACAAGCTATAGGGGCTGCCTGGCCGAGGCGTGCCCGACTCAACCAGGAGAACGTGGGCTCGATTCCCCGCCAGGAAGTCGAAAAATTTAATAAACGAAATTTTCACCTCCGGAGGTGCACATGGCCCTGAGGTTCACTCAGTCTACACCAAAAAAATAGTACCAGGTAAAAGGAGCCGGGCGTAGAGCTAATCACTCTACCCCACCAAGCATCGAGATTACGGCTAGCGGAAACCTTCTTTCACTCTTCCAAGGGCCTTCTTGGCCTGTACGGAAATAAATTAGCTCTTTGCTTCGCTAACACATGATTTATTCACTTTGCGCTGTTGTGTCATCCTTCTGTGAGACTATTGTACTTCCCATTCTCGAAAATAATCTAAAACTTGACTTTGATACCCTTCTTCCTTCAAAGCGTGCTTATGACTTTCGTGTTGTCGTGCGCTATTGCCAATCGACTAATCTCGAGGCTAAGTCCAATGCTACAGAAATTAGATTTTAATGCTGTCTTCAGAGAGAAAAAAACTGGCTACGTGAGATAAGCTTCCTTCGATAGTCCATTCAGTGACCTGGTGGTTAATATGAGAAATGCGGGAGAATAGCCCATTTCAGCTTTAAAATATGCAAAAGTACAAAAAGAAAAAAACGATCATAGCAATTTTTTTCTCTCAGGGTAAGGCTCAGATGATTCCACATCTTGCGAAAAAATCTTGGTGGCAATAGTTTCTACGGCTTAGATCTCAGATTGCATTATCTCCCTATATGTGGCGGTATTTTTATTGAGATTTTAGTACTGTAGTTATAAATTATTATACCTGGTCAAACTCAATGAAATACAGGGAAATATATTCAGTTAGATAGGTGACGAGTGTTCAGAGAAAACATTTAACGAGATTCTAGGCCAAGGGGATATTTCATGGTATTCGAAGATGATCTTAAGTTTTGTTGGTATTTTATCCTAGAGTATTTGTAATTGTAGTATTTGTATAGAGTATTTGTTAACAAACTTAAATTTTGAATTACTAGTAATAATACGCATATCCCTCATATAACAATTAGCATTTGTTCAGTGATACGGAATATTACTCATATCTCATCAGATGCCAGATTACGTGCATAATACCATAAAGTCCATCCTATTCATAAATAAGCAGCCAGCAGATTCTTATTTTCTTTCTTCCAAGTGCGTAGGCGGCAGATCGAACGGAGATTAAATGCATATATTAATTACACACTGGACGATAGGGGGAATGAGCAATAAATCAATGAAGGGTATAAATTTCATTTCTGACAAGCGACGCGCCAGTAATTATAGATTAAGATCAAACCATTAGAGATGTTGAATAATTCTGTGATTTCAGTCTCATACGGAACGTGATGATGTATTGAAAATCTATATGCCTGGGGGAAGAATAATTAGAGTTCAGTGGTTTAGCTTCAAGGTTCCCATTGGAATGAACACAGTTCTTTTCCCGAAAAGTGATCATATTTATTTCCCCTTGAGCCGACAAAACTAACCAGCAAATGACTCATTCTGAAATTCAGTGGTAGAGTGTTAAACTCCTAATCCCAAGATCGCTGGTTCAAAACAAGCAGTGGTAGCTGAACATTATTTTTAACGGTGGAAAAACGTCCATTCGATATTCCATGTACTATTTCAGCATGTAAAAGATCTCTGGTAACACTTTCGGTATTTACTGGACAATAGTACTTAAAATAGCTCCATCTGTGAAACAATGACAGAGATCGGTGCCCTGATCAAATCCGTCAATTGTAGTCATTTTTGAAGCGTGGACATTTTTTACAATAGGCTACTCCATGTCGTACGGAACTTGCATGTGAAAGTTCTCTGGGGGCTCATTTTGTGCTTACAAAATTTAAAACTAAACTGTAAGTAAACTAGCAACTGGCCGTGTGCTTTGAGTTGCGTAGCTATCAGCTTGCATTCTGGAGATAGTGGGTTCGAACCCCACTGTCAGCAGTCCTGAAGATGCTTGTCAGTGGTTTCATATAGACACCAGGCACATTTTGGGGCTGTACCGAGGGCAACAAAGTTCTAGTTTCTCTACCATCTAGTGGCATAAAACGGAATATCAAAACTAACACGAAGACAGCCAAAATGGCACGCAATCAAAATGCATGAACACTGTAGTTGAGGCTACAATGTTATTGTGTGCTCTACAAATTTTTCAGTTTTGATTAATAGAGAATTTAGTGACGTTAAAGACTTCTCCTTCTTCTTAATCTTTTTTACCCTCCAGGGTCGGTTTTTCCCTCGGACTCAGCGAGGGACCTCTACCACCTCAAGGGCAGTGTCCTGGGGTTTCAGACTCTGAGTCGGGGATACAACTGGGGAGGATGACCAGTACCTCGCCCAGGCGGCCTCATCTGCTATACTGAACAGGGGCCTTGCGGTGGGTATGGGGTGATTTGAAGGGATAGACAAGGAGGAGGGAAGGAAGCGGCCGTGGCCTTAAGTTAGGTACCATCCCGGCATTTTCCTGGAGGAGAAGTGGGAAACCACTGGAAACCACTTCCAGGACGGCTGAGGTGGCAATCGAACCCCCATCTACTCAGTTGACTTCCCGAGGCTGAGTGGACCCCGTTCCAGCCCTCGTACCACTTTTCAAATTTCGTGGCAGAGCCGGGAATCGAATCCGGGTTTCCGGGGTGGCAGCTAATCACAGTAGGCACTACACCACAGAGGCGGACGACGTTAAAGAAAACTTATGAAAAATAGCGAATCACTTTTCCCTTTGCGAAAATCAAAATATGTCTCCCGGTCATGCCCATCCATCAAAAACTGCTAATTTCAAATGACCACCAGCCTTAAGACATAGCCTGCATGGTTGCTAGGTAATATTGTCTGGCCATCCATCCATATTTTACATCACAGCCTGCACGTTTGCTACGTTACACTTCCGTCAAACATTTTGCGACGGTAATTTCGTAAGGCTATTTTTAGATAATCCCCAGTCATAAAACATACACTGACTGACAGAGCAAATGCAACACCAAGAAAAAGTGGTTCGAAAGGGATGAAAGTTGGGGAAAAAACAGAGACGGCACGGACGAATAATTGATGTTTATTTCAAACCGATATGCAGGTTACACAATGCGCACGGCATCGACTCAGTAGGATGTAGGACCACCGCGAGCGGCGATGCACGCAGAAACACGTCGAGGTACAGAGTCAATAAGAGTGCGGATGGTGTCCTGAGGGATGGTTCTCCATTCTCTGTCAACCATTTGCCACAGTTGGTCGTCCGTACGAGGCTGGGGCAGAGTTTGCAAACGGCGTCCAATGAGATCCCACACGTGTTCGATTGGTGAGAGATCCGGAGAGTACGCTGGCCACGGAAGCATCTGTACACCTCGTAGAGCTTGTTGGGAGATGCGAGCAGTGTGTGGGCGGGCATTATCCTGCTGAAACAGAGCATTGGGCAGCCCCTGAAGGTACGGGAGTGCCACCGGCCGCAGCACATGCTGCACGTAGCGGTGGGCATTTAACGTGCCTTGAATACGCACTAGAGGTGACGTGGAATCATACGCAATAGCGCCCTAAACCATGATGCCGCGTTGTCTAGCGGTAGGGCGCTCCACAGTTACTGCCGGATTTGACCTTTCTCCACGCCGACGCCACACTCGTCTGCGGTGACTATCACTGACAGAACAGAAGCGTGACTGATCGGAGAACACGACGTTCCGCCATTCCCTCATCCAAGTCGCTCTAGCCCGGCACCATGCCAGGCGTGGACGTCTATGTTGTGGAGTCAATGGTAGTCTTCTGAGCGGACGCCGGGAGTGCAGGCCTCCTTCAACCAATCGACGGGAAATTGTTCTGGTCGATATTGGAACAGCCAGGGTGTCTTGCACATGCTGAAGAATGGCGGTTGACGTGGCGTGCGGGGCTGCCACCGCTTGGCGGCGGATGCGCCGATCCTCGCGTGCTGACGTCACTCGGGCTGCGCCTGGACCCCTCGCACGTGCCACATGTCCCTGCGCCAACCATCTTCGCCACAGGCGCTGCACCGTGGACACATCCCTATGGGTATCGGCTGCGATTTGACGAAGCGACCAACCTGCCCTTCTCAGCCCGATCACCATATCCCTCGTAAAGTCGTCTGTCTGCTGGAAATGCCTCCGTTGACGGCGGCCTGGCATTCTTAGCTATACACGTGTCCTGTGGCACACGACAACACGTTCTACAATGACTGTCGGCTGAGAAATCACGGTACGAAGTGGGCCATTCGCCAACGCCGTGTCCCATTTATCGTTCGCTACGTGCGCAGCACAGCGGCGCATTTCACATCATGAGCATACCTCAGTGACGTCAGTCTACCCTGCAATTGGCATAAAGTTCTGACCACTCCTTCTTGGTGTTGCATTTGCTCTGTAAGTCAGTGTATTTATATCAATAATAATTTCTCTGGCTTTATTACAGAATGGGCATAATAACTTAAAATTATCATAGGTAGCGTATAAGTGGACTGTAATTAGCACCGTGGTCAGAACATGTTCGACATTCGAAATGAGAGGTCCTGAGCCTCTTTATCATCCAGTTTAAAGCTAAGTACATTTTCTTACATGGACTCTAGCCTTCTTAGAGGCACTGGCATTTTTCTGTTCTGTGTCCAAATACTACAGATGTCCTTCAATGTAATTCTGGTTTTTGTAGCAGCCGGTTTTTTAGATGTTATCTATATATTACAATATTTCAGCTTCATTATAATCTGACAACAAATACGGTTGCTCTGCGTTAAGGTCATATCATTTACAGCTTTGAGTAAAGTTGTTACTGACTAGCAACTTTGCGCGTATGCAGAATGGTGACACATTTGCGTTGAGCGATGACTATCGCTATTCTCGGCCCGCACATAGGCCTATACAACAAGGAAAAAGAAAGACGTTAAGTCTAGCGATATTGCATGGAGGGTCTGTTTTTCATCGTAATAGATTCTCAATGGTGGCCCATTCACAACAAAAAAGGCACATCATGAGACCGCATGTATGCATGGTCTTTTTTACCGAATACTTGTCCCATAACGCTTCCCTCAACTTCGAAGTTTGCGGCAGAAATCCTGTCAATCTTTGGAAATACTACAGGTGTGAACAGTTATTTTCCTTGTATGAGATCAACAAATCACGACCGGGTGAGTTGGCCGTGCGGATAGGGGTGCGTAGCTGTGATCTTGCTCTCAGGAGATAGTGGGCTCGAACCCCACAGTCAGCAGCCCTGAAGATGGTTTTCCGTGTTTTCCCATTTCACACCAGGGAGACGCTGAGGCTGTACCTTAACCCTTTATAAGGCAGTACTCAAGAAAACACTTTCCTTTCTAAATAACTTTATTTACAGGCTCTATAAGTGCTAAATAATACAATTTGACAGAAAAAAACAATCCAGTGCTCAGGAGGTGAGTAATAAGATGGGAACATACTTCCCACCGCCTGCTGTCTGCCATTCAGAAGTGGGAACATATTTTCCACCTACGGACACAATTTCAGTTCAGTTAGTTCACTTTTAATTTTGCAAAAATATTTCGGACACCTATGTGGGCTAGGGGAAGCATATTCCCACATACAGTGTGAAAGAAATTTATATCTCAGAACTCTTCAGTTGGTAAAACGAAGTAAATAATCTCAGACCAAATGAGAAAAATGCACAGTAAACAAGGAAAATTCGTGTAAATAGTATATAGACTTATAAAATGTCGATTTTTACCCTGTTTTCACTTCATAAATCTTGTTCACATCAGGCGTTGCGCTGGCACAATATCGCTTTTCAGATGTTTTCCAAAGAAACTAAAGATTCCAAGGAGATCAGAATGGTTCCACAAACATTCCCAAAAGTGCAGCACACATCAATACATGGGAAATAAACTCCCAGCGCCCAGAAGTGGCAAAAAACCGAGGAGGGAAAATAATTCCCACCGCCTTATAAGGGGTTAATTAAGTCCACAACCGCTTCCTTCCCACTCCTAGCCCTTTCCCATACCATCGTCGCCATAAGACCTATCTGGTTCGGTGCTATGTAAAGCAAATTTTTGAAAACATAATAGTACTACTGTAGAAAATGCTTGAAAAATAAGTGAGGAACGAGGAAGTACAATAGAAGGAGTTAACTTCAAACATTTCCACATTTATTAAGACGTTGTACATGGAATTTTAACATATATCTTTGTACACTTGTTCATAATATTAATCAATTATCAAAAAAATCAATAATTATTGCTGGAAACATGATTAGATATACTGTGATGTTGTTTTTTCAAGAAAGAAACCTTTCATTCTATTAGCCTACTATCAGACTCTGTGCCTAAATGGTTTGCGTAGTCGCCTTTGGTCCGTTTCGATTCCTCACAGGATCGGGGATTTTAACCTTTATTGGATTCCCCTGGCTCAGGGATTGGGTATGTGTACCGATTTCAACATCTGGATTCGTAATAGTCGCTTATACAGTACGGTAGGCGTCAATTCGAAAGAGCGACAGCAGGCCACTCGGAGCCATATTATTATTATTATTATTATTATTATTATTATTATTATTATTATTATTATTATTATTATTATTATTATTATTATTATTAAATGCTATTTTATCAGGTATTTCCTAGCTCCGATAGACTGAAAAATTTTAAAGTAATATATTACAAAAATCACAATTGAAAATAAAATCACTTCCCCTATAAGGAAACACTGAATTAGCCAATACATACATTTTTAACGAAGGTATTATTCTCGCGATTCTGAACCTATTTTTTATCTTAAGTAGAAAGAGGATGTTAGCAAATAAGTAACATGTTGCACATGCACTAAATGTAAACCGTGAATTAAGCACAAGTCAGCAGTCAAGGTATTGATTAGATGTTATGATATTTTTGCCTGAATTTTCTTCAGTCTATCAACACACACTGTTAAGTAGAGTCAGAGATAATTACTTCATTAATTCAACCTAGAAATAGCCATGGAAGTTGTGCGAACTGCGTAGTGTAGGTGTAGCATTTTTTCTTACCCAGGGCCGTGCGTTCGATTGCAAGATTTTTCACGTATTTTAAGTATGCCAGCTGGAAAATAAGTTATTGAGCCTTATGAGACCAACTGAGGTGCTGTTGATACGAGAGATAGAGGATTCGGTCAAGAAAGGCAAGCAGTTCGACTATGTCATTACGCTGGCCACGTGACACTTAATATCTCAGGCCATCCGGCTGAGAAGTTAAAGAATTGTATGTGCGGAATTTGGTTTGTTTATTGTGAAAATTGTGATAGAAGGCTATTTTGTTATTCTTACTTTGGCCCACAATCTTCTTTCGTTAGGTTGAACGTAATAGCCCATTTGGTTTTGTTATCTATTTAACGTGACACTATAACGAGGATTTGGGTACAGGGCCAGGACTGGAAAAGTAGCTGTCAAAAATCTCAAAGTCTAATGACAATAAATACAAACAAACAAACAAACAAACAAACAAACAAACAAACAAACAAACAAACCCGTGGCACAACGGCCCATTGAGGGCCTTCGCTTGCCAAGACGGCTGATACTCAGCCAGATGACCTACAGATATTGGAGTGCCACGCGGTTTGTATGACGATATCAGCAGTCGTATTGCCTTGTTTTCTTGAGCGGATCCACTGACTTTCAAATCAGACTGTTGGTCTCACGAGACTAAGTGAAGCCTTCAGTCCGGAAGCGAACCCGAGTCCTCCAGGTTAGAGACAGGCACGCTACCTATACACCACGGGGCCATTCCGATGACAAGTAGTCGTAAGATACCTTTTCTAAAATGGGAAATGAGGTGATATACTGAGAGATTTTGATGAAGGTGGGAATCAAACCCAACATCTCTGTAATGCAAGTTTACAGCAACACCAACCGCACCGTGTGGTCAACTCGCTCGGTCGTACGTTATCGCTAATAGCAGCGACATCCCATAAGTTACAAGATACAAGGCTAGTTAACGTACTGTATTACACTTGCTGGTGTGCTGGTGTGATGGATGAGATCAGTAATTCACTTTTCTCATCGTGGACATCTTCAAGCACTTGCCTACAACAAACAAACACGCATATGTATAGCCACTTAAAAATACATAAATAACGCAATAGCATAAATAACTTCGCTCGAGATGACATATATCTCTGTGATAACTCTTTTACGTGGAGAGAAATTTATTTAAACACTCTTCAGCAAGAAATGACATGAGTTGAAAAATATGTCACATAGTAAAGAATATTACATGTCTAAATTTCATTCAGAATTTATTTCTTCAAGTATTTTCGCATATACACAGCTAATTCAAAAATAGGTTAGTACTTTACGTGGTTGTTAATAAATACACACGGGCGCATAATAGCCGAGTGGTGAAGTTCGAATCTTGACCAAAGCATGTGGGATTTTGAAATGAAAAATTTACGGACCTGTCTTTCGGATTTCACATAAAACCGGAGGTCCTTTGGCTATACCCACAATACCGGCAGTATTGCAAATGTACAAGCTTGCTCGCTTGATAAACATACGACTGTCAGCCCCTTGTCTGCCTCTTACCCAAGAGCTCCAGAAAGGGTTTTCATCCTAGCTAGACCGGGGTTCACTCAGTTACATGAGATCAACCGAGCAGCTATCGATACACGGCACATTGGACGTGATCAAAAAGAGCAGTCAGTACGGACGAGGAGGTTTTTCTCTGCCCACTTCTTCTTCTCCTTCTCCTTCTCATTTTTCTTCTTCTTCCTGGCCTTTTCTAAATTTCCTTGGGTTGGCACTTTGTATTGAACCATATCACTCTATAACGGTCTAAATGTCATCATTATACGTTACAGGAATATTAGAATATAGCTCCAAGCAGACCCCGAATTCCGTGTCTTAAGGGGAGATGAACCCTGGAGCGCAAGCTGTAGTCCTCGCGGATACTCATGTAAGCCCCGACGAGCTGGAAGCTTTATTTTAAACCTACTCGTGGAGACCCCGGATATCGCATTTCCAAAGCGAGACAGAGAAAGAGAAGGGAGATTGGAAGAAATAGACGAAGTTGTTTAAATCTGTCACGTGAAGCCAGTGATGCGAACTGCATGTCTCCAAATCCGAGAAATTCACGACTGGTACCATGCAGATTCGAGATGTTATTTCCACTCGATTGCAAGTTTCTGTAAACATAAAACACTGAATAATGATGGTTATAATCATGATGCACTATTTACACCATAGTGGTGATAAGTAGGCATGTTAAATGTTTTCTTTGGTTAAATTTAAATAGCCGTAGGTAGGAAGCGATCGGCCCACAAAGGCAATATATTGTGAGCGCGGGGATGTACCGGGGCCCAGCGGAGTCTACCAGAGCTATAAAGGTAATGTCTGCCAAGCAGCTCGGGGATAGGGATACACACAATTCATAACCGGGGTAATCCTTCATCTGATTATTTTTGATTCGGCCGGGTGACGTCACAACTTCACCATCTCACCCAGCCGACCCAACAAACATATCGGCCAGACGCCTAGTTGGAAGTCGGCTATAGACAATGTTCACCTGTTATTGTCTTGGACGTCCACCACTCCATCTCGGAAGAAACCGTCCTCTCCGACCTTGCAAAACGGGAGTGTACAGCGCAACTAGACTCTACGAAGGCTCCTCTCCAGCACCAGAGGTCCTTCTATTTCTCACCTCTCTCGCCACTGGTGCCCATATTCGCAGCCGTCTTCATTGCGTGGAACCCACTCCTAGCCAAGTTCTTGAACAATTACCGGACTACTCATCTGATCTTCCTGCATCTGATGCTTCTACTGCTGCTTCTGCGTCATCTCCCTACCCCACCCCGCCACATCCATTGTCCTCTCTCTGCATCACTTCTACCACCACGATCACCACCACCACTATTACCACCACCATCTCCATCACCCCATCACATACTCTCTCACCATTTCGGTTACTACCCACCCCATCCCTATAATGATAACTACTGTCCCCACCCCTCCCAACCTTACCCCATCAAGCCAACAAGCAGCATCTGAAACTGCCACCGACACGACGCCACCATTACCGCCAGCTTACACCTGCGTCATTCGAGGAGTGGACCCGCTCTTATCCCTGGATACCATCGTCCAAGCCCTTCGCCAGACCGGAACACCAGTGCGCCGAGCAACCCGGATCTTCAATGCCTCAGGACCTACGTACCTTGTTCGACTTCATCTACCGACTCAGGACACCGCCCAACACCTCATCGACAATGGAATTAATCTCCACGGCCGCCTTCATCAGATTGAACCCTCTCGTTCTTCTCCCCAAACTTTCACCCGAGCTCCCACACCTCGTCGCCGTCCCCGGCCAGCTCCACCTTTCCTTCCACCGAGTCCACACATCCGTTTTTACCCGCCTCCACCCGATTTCTCTCCCCCACCACCACCCCTATCAAACCCGCTCCATGTCTTACTCACTTCACTGCATCATTTCTCTTGTATCTTCCACAACCTAGCCCATTCCTTCACCCCTCTCACACACCCCTCACTAGTCCCACAGCCTCTGCATTATTCCTTTACCCCACCATGCTTCCCTACATGTTTATAATGCAGTGCATTATCTTTGTAACATACCACAACCGAAATTATAAATCTGTGATACCACTGTTGAAAAATTTTCTGTACTTCCTATTATAAACCCCTTGATATAATAAAGCACCTCGCCTATCTCCTACATATTCACATCCTTTACCCACCTCCTTCTTCCGTCACATCTCCCTAACTTGCCCGCATCTCTTGGCCAGAGAGAGGGCGACATCCTCTAGGTGGCCCGCCCCAGGGTGGGGAATGAAATCATTTGATAGAAGCAGCTCGGAGCTATTGCCAATAGACCGTTGATAAGTGCGTATCGCTCTCATCAAACCTCTAGACAAAGTGAATTTCACATAAGTCTTATTTAGGGCTTAGACTAATTCGTCTGAGCATTTATTGTGAGTAAATAATAATTTAACTTGAATGAATTCTGAAAGTTAGTGCGGAACATGTCGGTTAATTTTTGTGACCCGGTATCATACCCATAAGAGGCGCTACTCATTGTCGGACTGATAGCATAAGTAGCAGATAGAGCACATTTTATTTTGCCCAGATTGCGGGATTGTATACGAATACAAACTAGGCAGTGAAGAGGACTGTAATACTTCATCATCCATTTTCCATGAGTTACCAAGGCCCAAGGAAGAAGGCAGCATCTGTAATGGCGTTCCCAGGAGTAGAGTACCGGACTTCAGGATCCAGAGTACACAGCACTAATATGGGCTTATTCCGCTACACGCCGCCCTGGATGGGCAAACTGAGGCAAAGATGGACAATGTCAGATAGGTTGAAAAGCGTATAAGCATGATTTGTAGCTATAGATTCGACTCAGGGCCTTTTCGGTAAAGTAAATGTTAAACACGTAACTTCCAGTACCATAGGAATCTATATTCAATTATTGGTAGGTAATTTAGCTTGGGGTTGATCGCCTGCGCCAGCTATGTGTTTATTAACTTTATTTAGGTGGTATGAGGGTAATGTGATAGTTTAGTGGTTATTTCGTGCTTTATGAATGTAGATTATTTCTGCGCCATTTTCTGCGAATTTTAGCTTGATGCCAACGTCTTCAGAATAAGTTGGAGGTCAACTTACTTCTAGAGATTCGAACGTGGAACCCGGTATCGAAGACGAATTACGAGGAACGGTACGAAGTTTGACGGTGAATTTCGATTTGATTTTGACATATTCATGAAGGTCTTTTTAAGCTGAAACAGGTAGTGGACGTCCAAGTTTTCGCTGGTCCTTTTTAAGGGGGCATTTGGGAGCTCCAAATTGGTGGTGCGCGCCCTAAATTGTACAGTACATGCCGGCACACGTCAGCTGTCTACAGTTGTGTACACTGGATGGCGGGTGAAGACTGACGTTAGTTGGGACATTTTATTTCCATAAATGAATTCATTATGGAATAAATAAAAAATAAAAATTGTTTACAAATCACATCTTAGTATACAAATAATACATAATCAAATATCATCTGACTCATCATGACATTCACGGTGTTCAAGAATTTGACTTTATTCTAACACAGTCTGGCATTGCTTCATTGTTCATGGCATGATGGTGAAAATCGGACACAAAATAACAAACAATACCAAATAACGAAATAAGAAATACAAGACAACTACGTGCGCACCTTATAAATGAAAAATTGGTACAGTTATTTCCAGCACACATTTTATCAGACAAAACATGAAAATTAGTTTGCGAGAGAATATGAAAATGTGGTATATTGTCAGTAATGGAATATCCACCCGCTATCCAAGCATATTTCAGCATTCTTAATAAACAATCAGCTTTTAAATGGTTATGCGCTAGTATTTGACTAGTTAAAATGAAAAGCCTGTTTTTGGGTTTTAATTTTGAATGGCCGTGTAAATTCCTTACTCGGCAAATGTTTTTCATTGGACGGACTAAACATTTTAGTTGTCAGAATAGTCCAAGATCACATGGCTGGCAAAGGTACATAGTTCCTTTCGGTATGTATTCAATTTGTGCATGTTTGTACGTCAGAGATTCAAGTTGTGCATTTTTCCTTGGCCACTGAATGAATCTATGAGAAGAAGGTTTCTTCCGTCTTCCTGTAATTGCAGATGGAAAACGAGTTGGAACCAGTCACGTACATGCCTTCTCCATTTTCCAGGAAGATGAACCATCAATGACGACATATTTAAAGGCAACCATCTAGGCTTTGGTACTTTCTTGTACCCTAGGTCCAACTTTCCATTAATTTCTTAGAAAACGATCAAGAACAAATGTCCCATTTCTCCGGCTTTAGAAAAGTAATACTGCCACTGTGAAACAAGAGTAGTAAGAACGTCTTTCATACCATGAAAATCATAACTTCTCCGTGTTGCCATTCCGTACTCTAATCGGGACTGGTCCGAATTCCAGATATTGGCAGCCGGGATCTCTTTCTCTTCTTGCAAATCATTAATGAAATTTACAAACTTTTTATTCACTTCATGTCGTATTTCTTCGTCTGTTTAAAACGTTTTGCTGACTAGTTTGGTTACTTTTCGGAATCGAATTTCCAAACGCCTTTTAAGGTTTGTCAAGTAGGAGTCACTCTGCAGAGAGTGTTTTGGATCAATAAAACTCTCTACCCTACCAATCCAACGTTCAATATCCTATTTTGAGTCATATAAATAACACATCCTTGCCTTGGTGAACTCTTCTTTCAGATAAGCTCGAACCATTGCACATTTCCTAATTTCTCCATTGTGTTCAACATGGTTTATTTCCATAAATTTGTCTCCGTGTCTTCTTATACTTCCGTACAGCACACATAGGTCCTCGTTACTTAATTTTTTTGGTACATGGGCAACAATGATTACGAATCATAATCGTCCAATAACTTACAGTGTTCTCCTCGGCCATTACAAGACATATTATATTCGTTAAACCTATCTTGGTATTTGCGCTTTTTCGGTGATCTTTCTTCCCTCCTTAACGCCATCTTCGTCTTCTGAATCAACGGAAACGGCTTCTACCTCCTGAATAAATTCGCGTTTTCTTTCCAAAATTGCATCAAACGTTGTTTATATTTGTATATTCATGATTTGCTCTTTATCAGAAAGCTCTATAGCTTCCTGAATGTTAAACACCGTAGGCATTAATAAGAGCTGTACGGGGTACAGAAGTACTGCAGTACACTTTATCAACTGCGCTATAGGCTACAGCCTGGAGAGAAGGGATCCTTGTTGCGTGTTGTTCAAAGGGTCGTAACATGTAAGTCATCAGCCCGCAGAGAAGAGAATAGTCAGTAAAAAAGTGACCTCGTCATGGGGTGTTGTAGCCTATTTCAGGCCATAACAAAGTAAAGAATCCGATGTGATTGCCTGTATGTGGAATAGCCATCAGTCATGGAGAACTTGACCGTATAGAATAAGACTCGCCATCCCATATACACAACTGTAGGCAGCCGTATGTGGTGGGGGACTGAGGAGAACCGAAGGAGTGGAGAGGGAAAGCGAGGCAAGAAAGCCGCTGGCTGTGAGCGCTGACGTGTGCCGGCATGTACTGTACAATTCAAGGCACGCCCCGCCAACGTGTAGCTCCAAATAACCCCTTAAAAAGGACCAGCGAAAAATTAGACTTCCACTACCTGTTTCAGCTTGAAAAGACCTTCACGAATATGTGAAAATCAAATGGAAATTCTCCGTCCGACTTCGTACCGTTCTCTCGTTAGATAAATATGGTAGGATGTGGATGATTACGTAAGGGGAATGTATTTCAGGTTGCAGCGAGAGAAGAGGGACATTTACGCCGTTGTAACTCAGAGAGGGTCTTTTATATTACATCGCGGCAGACTAAGCCATAACTGTATGTGGGATGCAAAGCGGGATGGGTTACATGGAAGGGCGTGATGTGCCGCAATGGGTGTGTGTGATCGCAGTGAGATATTTATGAAAATCGGGCGAGTAGGCTTAGATGTGAGAATAGGCCGTGTAAGAGCCTGCATGCGAACCTGGATATTTTAGATGTGAGGCCGTGAGGAGCCTTAAAGAGGGTATGCTATCCTCATGAGATATTATATATATATTTGAGAACAGGCCGATGAGTAGCCTAGATTTGGAATAATGTGAGGCACAATTTGGTGTACCGTGACAAGACTCCTGAAAGACTTTGTGTCAGTGAGCTTCTTGCCTGACCACGTCTTTGAAAGGCG
The DNA here is from genome assembly GCF_040414725.1 of Anabrus simplex. Taxonomy (NCBI): domain Eukaryota; kingdom Metazoa; phylum Arthropoda; class Insecta; order Orthoptera; family Tettigoniidae; genus Anabrus; species Anabrus simplex. Next base: position 1,533,138,663 of record NC_090265.1, on the reverse strand, counting down.
AGACATGCTTCTGAAAGCCCCGAAGATGAATAGGCTGTTGACCTAGTGACGTATTCACGCAGATAAAAACTCTTTGAGAAGGGTGGCAGAGCCTCAAATGAATGAACTTGCTGTACACACGAGAACCGTTATCTCGGCTATGGAATGTTGGTGTGTTCGTGTGTAGTTAATCACTTTCTTTCTACAGCTGACCAGGAGTTGCTAATTTAAACTTGCAAAACTCCGCTGTGCGTATAAACCGTAACTGACGTCCAGAGCATTAGAGGTAATGGGGTTTAGACCAAACCCAGACGATGACGTCAAGAGTATATATACACCGTAACTGACATCCAGAGCCTTAGAGGTAATGGGGTTTAGAACAAACCCAGACGATGACGTCAAGTGTATATATTTGTTTTCTCTTTCAGACTGTGTTTATTTACCTTGTGCGCATTTTGTCTTATAAGTGTTATTGCCTGTTGTTTTTATTTGTGTCGCTGATTAAGGGGACCACAGCACGTACTGACTGTGGATTGTGAGGTTCTGTTCCTCTGCAATTTGTTCCGGGTACGGACCCATGTTTTAAGCTCGGTATCTTTTTGGAGGGTAAATATCAGCCCCATGCAAGTGTTTATTGCATTTGTTTACCGACTAGTTCGTATTTGTTTAATCAAGCCGAGATATGCGAATCTATAATTATTATTTCATGTTAAGAGACGATGTAGTTAGAGGATACGTGTCATGCGCGATTTAACTGATTTAAACCTCCGTCAAAACTCAGTAACCCCACCGTACTCAACACAATGACTTTGCAATAGGGTTCGAGACCCGTAACAGTGACGGCAATTTATAATGTAACTTTGTCTATTAATTTTGGGAAGCTTACTACTCTGACCTCATGTTTTATTGGTTAATAGACTTTTCCACTCATTTATTCTCTTCGGGTACTCATTTACGAACATGTACTCTAGAACCTGTCCTATGATTTTAAGTTATTCTTAAGTGACCATTTGACCGGTACCTTTTCTATTCGGACGCACCACGCAGAGTCTCCACTGAACTAGGCCAAGCAAAGACAGGAAAAGGTACAGTATGTATGTATGTATGTATGTATGTATGTATGTATGTATGTATGTATGTATGTATGTATGTATGTATGTATGTATGTATGTATGTAATTAGACCAGTTTTACGGCCAGCAAAGGAAATCTAATACATGCAGGCCGTCTGAATGGGCAGCAATCGTACAGGCAAGCCAGGCTCGTTGCTCATCGGCTGTGTACGCCACAGAGTTTGTCTTTGGTAGTCTGACTATTCGCTACTAATACCTTCCTTAAGGATGAAAAGAATAATGATAATTAATAATAATAAAAATAACATTAATAATAATAATAATAATAATAATAATGACGCCCGTGTGGTGATTTACCGGTTACCTCCATCGGGCGCGTCACATTGGAATTGGGGAAGCTCGCTGGCTCTGCCGCCAGCAGAGTCTGAGTGTAGTAGGGAAATAAAATACCAACGTGAAAGAAAACTGGTCCCTTTCCAGGGTTACGGCGAAGACTGGTAAATGACCATAAGCCAGAAAACATCTTGAGGCAACGTCTAGGGCTAACAACCTTAGTTGTAAAAGGATGAGTACCCGTCCAAAGCAAAGTCAAGTCAAAAAGCATGATGGCACAACATTTCAAGAAACATGCTCCAGGGGGTAACTCTTTGGATAAATCCCTCGTCGTGAACGCCACGGCGCACGAGTCTCGTTCGGATTCTGGGGGAGATTCGACATCATGCAAGAGACGAGTCGGAGCGTCTCGGTGTACCCCGAAGAGTCAAAAACTCAGGCCAAAATCCAAAACCTTTCTAGCAACTTTCAACATAAATTCACTTACACAAACTGGCAAGCTGAAAACCCTCACCAAAGCTCTTCACGAAAATCAGATATCCATAATGGCCCTACAGGAAACAAGGTACCCAGATGAAGAGATTTTTGAATCCGAAGGCTACCGATTTTTCAAGAGCAAAGCGCAAAGGGGAATACTCAATGAAGCTGTGATGCTTGGAACCGCGTTTGCTGTTAGAACCAAGATCCTTAAATCGGTTGCAAATTTCGAACCTGTGAATGGCAGATTGTCTATACTCACAATTAAATGCGCGAACAGAACCTACGCCCTAGTTAACGCACATGCTCCTACAAACGATAAGAACAAGTCTGATCCAGACGAAGTTGATAATTTCTGGGACCTACTGGATGAAAAATTAAACAAAATCCCCAAACACCATGTCAAGCTTCTTTTGGGTGACTTCAATGCCCAACTAGGTCGTGAACAGAAGTACAAGAAAGTTATAGAAAATTACCCTGCTCACAAAAGAACCAATCCCAACGGCCAAAGACTGGTGTCCATTTGCGAAAATCACAACCTGCAGGTCATGTCGACCCAACTTTCGCCATCTACCCAGAAAGCAAATGACTTGGCGTTCTCCCGTCCAAGCTCTCGGAGAGTTCCAAATTGATCATGTTGCGATCTTCAGGAGAAACAGCCCTGAGATTATGAATGTCAAGGTAAAGAAAGGCATCAATGTGGCCTCAGATCATTATATGTCTCTTATCAAATTCAAACCAATTCCCGCAAACACAAGGAAGACAACCAAACAGATCACACTCTTCAACAATGATAAACTTCGGCAAAGGGTCGAGGAGTCCCAGGAGAAGGCTCGACCAAATGACTGTGAATTTAACAACGCCAAAAGTCTCCTTGTTGAGGCCGCCAAAGACGTTACAGAAATCAAGAGAAGCTAAAAGCATGCCTGGTGGAATGTACCTGCGAATCAGTCCTCCAAGAAAGACTCACTGCGTGGAAACAGTACTACTCTACGAAATCAGAAAATGATTGGGAATCCTACAAAACCCAACGTGCTCAAGCAGCTAGGGTGTTCAGAACTGAGAAAAGTAAATACGAAATATATCTCATTGAAAAGATAGAACAAAACTTTAGGAAGAATGAAAGCAGACAGTCTACAGAGCCTTCAAACGCAAACTCACTGGCTATATACTACCATCTCTATGCTTTGAGCGAAAGGACGGCACACTGGCGACGTCAAATGAAGAAAATTGCAGCATTCTGGCAGATTACTTCAAGAATTTACTTAATTGCTCTAAACCGCAAAGCGCCATTGAGACCAAGGAACCCTTACACAGGTACCCAGATTCCAGACCACCCGACAGAGATGAAATCAAGCGCCACATTGCCCGTCTCAAAAATAACAAAGCGCCGGGGGAAGACTCAGTAGTAGCAGAACTATGGAAATATGCCCCAGAAGAATCACTTGATATCTTGCAAAAGCAAATAGAAGAAATTTGGAACAAGGAGACCCTACCCGAAGATTGGAAAATAGCTTTGATCCATCCATTACACAAAAAAGGCAGCGTGAAGAACATCAACAACTACAGAGGAATATCTTTGCTACCCGTGACTTACAAAATTCTATCACATGCCATCCTTGAGCGTTTGGAAGCACAAGTCGAACATCAAATAGGTGAATACCAAGGAGGCTTCAGAAAACGTCGCTCAACAGCTGAACAGATTCAAAATCTAAAAACGATCATCAGATATTGTACACTAAGGTCCAAGCAGTATGTGTCTGTCTTTGTGGACTTTAAGAAAGCGTACGACTCCATTGACCGGGAAGTCCTGCTAAACATCTTAAATGAATTTGGAGTTGATTTGAAACTGCTGGCATTAATTAGAGCCACCCTGACCGATACAAAATCCGAGGTGAAGTTCCACGGATGTCTCTTGCATTCCTTTGACATCAAAACAGGAGTCCGACAAGGTGACAGTCTATCCCCGATACTCTTCAACTGTGTTCTTGAAAAGATCATCAGAACCTGGCGGGTGAGATTACAGGAAACCAACTACAGTCCATTGAGAATAGGAACCAAATCCAAGGGGATCGCAACAGACTGCTTAGCATTTGCCGATAATATTGCTGTTCTCGAAAAAGACATAGAAACCGCTAGAGCTCAAGTTGAAATTTTAAAAGAAATTGCCGAACAAACTGGTTTGCAGATATCGTTTGAGAAAACAGAAGTAATGACTAACATAAAAGGGGCCCCTCCAAAACTCCATACAAAATACGGGGACGTCACCCGAGTAGACAAATTCAAATACCTGGGTGAGATCATAATGAAAAATGGACTGGACAAAGAAGCACTTCAGGAGCGAGTACGCAAACTGGAAATAACCTACCAAACATCCCGCACAATCTACAACCAAAAATGCCTTTCCCAAAATACCCAGATACGTCACTATGAAACAGTTCTGAAGCCAGTAGTTCGATATGCAGCCGAAACCCTGTCTCTAAATGCCAACAAAGGACTCCTTGAAGAACTTGAGAAAAGAGAACGCAAAATTGTGAGAGGAATCTTGGGATCAAAGTACAGAAATGGAATCCATCAAAAGAGATCTACTAAGGAAGTCTACAGCAAAATAGAGAAAATTACCGACACAATCAGAAAAAGACGGGCACGATTTTACGGTCATCTGAAAAGAATGGACGGAAGGAAGTTAACTAAAGAAATCTTTCACTGTTTTGATTCAAACCCCAAAACCACAATTCCCTTTTTTAGAAATACCAAAGAAGGCCTGCAAATGCTACATATCTCAGCTGGAGACGCCCTTAACAGAGATCTCTTCCGCAATAAAATATTGACGAACGGGCTAAACCGAGACGAGCAACCGAAGAGAAGACACGGTGCCCCTTGGACAGAGGAGCGTAAGCAGGCCCACTCACAAAGAATGAGGAAAATTTGGGCTCTAAAGAAGGCCAAGTTCAGTGTCAAATGTTACAAGACTTAACGTGGTCCTTGAAGGCCCCAGCGAATTATATATATATATATATATATCAAAAGTCCAAACAATAGATATATTCATAAAAACGTGCGAAGGAAATAGTATTAAAAATTATATATATATATATAATAATGATGATGCAAAATGTAAACTCGTGTCCTCATTCCGAGGTGGTGCAGCTCTTTTCTGGTACAGCTCCATTGGAGGTGAGTTGCATGTACTATTTCAACCACATACCAGCCATTCTGCAATTTTTAAAATTCTGGCAGTACCAGGAATCGAACTCGGGCCCCCGCTGACGGCAGCTAATAAAACTAACAGTTACGGTACGGAGGCGGACGTAATAATAAAAATAATAATATTAATAATGATAATAATAATAAATGCCATTAACACTGTTCTTTAAGGCGCAATTGAACCTAGTGAACCTCTTCAGTTTCCACTCACGAGCCACCGTTCAAATGCAGAACCTTGAGTACAGGTATGGAGACTCCAAAACGTGATTACACTAGAGAAAAACGTTCAGTTAGACCTATATTTAGTCCCAAAAATAACATTTCTTCGCATCATTCAGTATTAAGAAATTGGCCACGTCCGAAACTTCAGTAATGCTGCAATAACTTAATTAAAGAATGAAGTCCAAAAAAATAGATATATTCATAAAAACGTGCGAAGGAAATAGTATTAAAAATTATCGTCAAATTAGTCAATTTTCCTATTTACGGTTTATAAAAGGTATTTTCCAGCTTTATCACAGACCGTCTAACAATTACTTCGTTTTACACAAAGCAGGACACAAACTGCATTCAGCTGTATAGATGACTTATACATCTCGAACGAAATCATAAAAAAGAAGCAGTGAATATAATCCTCCCTACTGTCTAGATTTTATTGATTTCGTAACAGCATGTTTATCTTCTAGTAGCGTATTGGCAAACGTGCTGTTACATACATCTACATTGTATACTCTTATGCCTTTCAGCTTTCAGTTTACAGGATATGAAATGGCGCATGGCTTTTAGTGCCGGGAGATCCCAGGACGGGTTCAGTTCACCAGGTACAGTTCTTTTGATTTGACTCTCGTAGGCGACCTGCCCTTCCCGATGAGGATGAAATGATGAGGAAGACAACACATACACCCAGCCCCCGTGCCAGGGATATTAACCGATGATGGTTAAAATCCTGACCCTGCCTGGAATCGAACCCGGGACCCCTGTGACCAAAGGCCAGCACGCTAACCATTTAGCCAGTGAGCCGGACAGCTTACAGGAATTCACATATACAAGAGCTACATATATGATTGTCCCCATTTCTTGATGGATGCAATACTTTTGCATCCGTCTCTTGGCACAGGCGAGAGCAAATTGTAGCTTCCAACGAAGTCCCAATCTTATCCATGGCTGTGACAATAATGTTGTTATATGGGGATCCGACCAGTCTTTGGACAGATAACCTAACATACAGACAGACAAAAATTGTACTGTATCTTCATTTAACAGACTATTAAGGCAATATATTTTAAAATCGAAGAAAAATACGAGATCTTGTTGCTTTAGAGCAAATTTCAGTAGCTGTTATTTATCAGTAGCAAGTATTAAAACGAATGTACTTTTTCTGACTTACCATCGATTTCCTGAAGATATTACCCCTTTTACTGCAAAGACCGAAAATTAGTAAGGGATAATGGTAGAACTAAAATATTGAAATGAGAAAGCGGGACTAAGACTGGATCCGTATAAAAAAAAGTTGTATTTAATCCGCATTGCCATGCTGAGTGATGAGAAAAATTCAGAATTGATTGTCACAGTGGAACTGTAGTTTATTTGAACAGTTGAAATCACTTTTAAGACACTGGCCAATAAAAGGCACAGATGACACATAAGTTCAAATTCAATTCTTACATACCGGTGCCGGTATAATAAAACATGAAACAATTTTAAAAGCAGAAGATAACGGCGTTTAAAATTAGTAGATTCTAAAGACGAAGGCACGCAATGAAGTCAGTGAGAGAAGATAAAAGCCAGCTAATAAGCTTATTCGCTGCGGTGAATCCTATCAGCTTTAAATTCAATTACTGAGGAGATTCTACGATAATCGACCTAATAACGCTGCGAGTAAGAATTAATTCCCACTCAGTATAATTCATTGGTCAACATTTAACTGAATCTATTTATCTTTTATTCGTTGGAAACATAATGTTTCAACAGATTAATTGTTGCTAGATTCACGGCCACATTCGAGCCAAATTGTATGATTCTAGCTGCCATATAATTATGCGAAAAATAAATCAATGTGTGAAACAAGTACCCAAATTCTACCCTATTCATGGATTCTCACTCAGCCTAAGGCATAAAAAGAGGAGGTACGAGAAAATATCATAGGACCAGTTATGTAGAAAACTAAAAATAGCGTCTGATGGCGTCATCCGGTTGTCGATATGACGCTAATTTCGAAATGAAGGTCTGCAATTGTAAACGTGCGTATACTTCCGTACATCTATGTAAATACTGAAACATTTTGAATATACTCACTAATTTAAAATAGTATCAAATAGCAATAAAATGAAAAATATGAAAGTAATATTCGTTAAATAAAATACTCATTCGTCGGACTATGTACTCACACTTTGTTCTTACCTGATTACTTACGCATACAATATTTAATGGGCGCCAGCTACAACTCAATGCAGCAATGAGAGAATGAGAGTCTTGAGTATCTCTAGGGTGTGGGATAATAAGCCTACTTAGACAACATACCATATAGTTTCTGGGAAAAGTATATTTGCGTTTGGTTTCCCCATTAAATTTGGGGTTATCTAATTCTACCACTGAAACAAAATGATAAATTTTGATAGAACAAAATATATATGTAAATTATTTCGATAAAAATAGTAAGACTGGCTGCGATAAAGCAGATGAGAATATAACGGTATGACATTACAACTGAAAGAAACTGGGTATTAAGTTTGAATTCCTCTTGACCGGACATTTAAAAATTGTATAAGAAATTTAACTCTCGCTGTTCACTTGACTGTACCTTTTACACTTTGAGTGTAATTACGACGTATTCCTTTGAGTTGGCGTCTGTTGTAGGTATCTCAAGCCTAATTTGATGATGTATCCCTTTTGTTTCACTGACGAGATATAGCACGGATTGAAATTAAATTCACATTCTGAACATTTAATCCATATGGTGACTGGCGAATACGTATCCATGTGACTGCTGCTTTTCCATCCAGATGACTGACTACTACCATCTCATTAGTACTCCGTATGGCAAGGCTCGGTATTCCACTGCCTTCATGGCAAGTCTCTCCGCCCATCTGACTTCATGGCAAGTCTCTCCGTTTATGTGACTGACTGACTAACTGTGGCCTCACTCTCCCTATGACTCCAACTAAATGACCGACTGAGGCCTCTCCATCCATTTGACTGACACTATAAGACGCATGTCCTAGTATTTATAATCATTAGCTGACACACCTACGCTATCTCCAGAAATAACTATAATATTACTCCCACCCGACTCCAAATGTTACATACTATGGTGAAATTGCCTGGGGCGGCAGTAGATGTTTCCAAAAAATGAGCTCATCGCTAAATGCAAACGATGACAGAGCGATGACTCGGCAGTTACGCTAGCAGTATTGCACAATGTTGCAATGTCAAAAGTTATTTCACACACTAAATCCATATATATATAACAAATTAACTATAATCACGCAAGCGATAATCATTACATAATTGAATTGTTTGAGCATTTAATCGGTGTGGAGGTTGTGTGAACGTGTTGTCGTGGAAGTCTGGAGCTTATTTTAATTGATTTGAGGACATAACTTTGTTTCATTTTCTTACCGTAAAAGCCTCCATGTTGGGTTTTACTATAATTGCTCCATAGATAACATACTAAGAGTGTATTTTGGTTGCTAACATTGCCCTAACTACCACCCACTTGCTAGATGTTCTTGGTCTCCATAGATACTAACAACTAGATGTATAACTCCACTCTTCCATTAAGGCGTTTCTAAGGCAACAGATCTTAGCCTACTGCTGGGAGCCATCTTGGTGGTATGTGAAAATATAATAAAATAAAGTGAAAAACGGTCAACGGCTTCTGAGGCGGACGAAGATGGTTTACATCATCCAACGGCAAGGAAGGCGGAAGAACCGCTGTGGGGAAGATTGGTCTCCGTTGTAAGCCTGGGAAGGCAACCAGTCTAAGGGAGAAAACTCTAAATAAACCTACCGGAGCTCACAACCTCGGTATTATCTCGATCAGGGGGTTTAACCTCTGGTCTCCTAAGACAATTTTCAACTAAAGCATGGAGGACAAACTCACGGAAGTAACTACCTCAGGTGGTATCAAATCCACCTCCGCCTTTGGCGGTGTTAGTAGGCCTTCGGATTCTGGGGAGACCTCACCAACATGCTTTGAGGACGAGTCGGAGCGTCCTGGAACTACTAGCAATAAGATCCGATATAAGTAACAGAACTATTTCGCCACATTGAACATCAACTCACTACTTAAGCTAGGCAAACTGAAGCATTCAACTGACACTTTGACTCACCACAAGATACTACTCAGAACAATACAGGAAACCAGGTATACAGATGAGCATGCCTTTGATTCGCAGGGGTACCGTATTTTAAGGGAAAGGTAGGGCGCAGGAGAATGAAGAATGTGCCACACTTGGGGACTGGGTTCATTGTAAGCCATAAAATACTGGACTGGGTAACTGACTTCAACTCGCCCAATAGTCGAGTATCCCTTCTAACCTTCCGGTGCACAAACAAGATATACACTGCAGTAAATATCCACGCGCCTATCAATGAGGACAATAAACGTAACCCTGAAAGTACCGACAAATTTTGGGAAGAACTACAGGACATCATCAGCAAAGTCCCAGAGCGACATACAATCATTTTACTCGGGGACTTCAACGCACAGTTAGGGAAAGAACGCAAATTTAGAAACATTGTTGGAGAATACCCAGCTCACTTACGAACAAATAGAAATGGGGAGCGTGTAGTGGGACTCTGCAAAGCCTTCAGCCTGGTAATGAAGACAACGGCCTTTAAGAGACTACCAAGGAAACAGATGACCTGGACGTCACCCAACAACCTCTTAGGGGAATTTCAGATAGATCATGTTGCCATTGCAAGGAAAGCCCATAGAGAGATCCATAATGGAAGAGTGTTAAGAGGAGCAAATTTGGACTCCGACCACTACCTCTCCAAAATAAAGCTGAAATTTCTGGCTAGGAACAGTAAAAGAACCAAGTCAGTTACACTTACTAAGTTTGATTTAGAAAAACTTGCAACTTGCAAACAGTTTACAGAGAAATTGGAAAGAATAGAATGCAGAGATTGGGATGAATTGAGGGAAAATCTAGTGAAAGTAGCAACAGAGACTGCGCCATTACTAAAACAGAAGAAGCATGCCTGGTGGACAGCTAGATGTGAAGAAGCGGTAATGCAGAAGCAGATGGCCTGGTTAAAGTGGAACTCACAGAAGACACAAGACAACAGAGAGAAGTTCATAGAGCAACGGAAGATAACTGCCAATATCATCAGACAAGTGAAACGGCAATTCAAAAAAGAACAATTGACACAGTTGGATGATGACTTTAAGAAGAACAACACCAGAAACTTTTACAGAGGCTTTAAACGGAACCTTAATCACTACAGTCCACCCAGTCTCCATTTCCGTGGACCAGATGGGAAGATTGCCTATAATGACACTGACAATTGCCACCTTTTCGCCAAGTACTTCGAGGATCTCCTTAATTGTGAATCACCTGATACCTTTTTTCCTTACCAAGACAACATCAAGCAACCAAACTCGCAACCACCATCCACAGAAGAAGTAATACAAATCATCCAGTCTCTGAAAAACAACAAAGCATGCGGAGAAGATTCAATAGTAGCCGAACTATGGAAGCAGGCTGGAGACGAGACTGTAAGCAAGCTGACAGAAATTCTACAAACCATCTGGGAAACCGAAACATTACCTAGTGACTCGACCACTGCATTGAATCATCCCTTGCACAAAAAAGGAGACTTGACTGACATCAATAATTATCGAGGAATCTCATTGGTACCTGTCACATACAAAATTTTCTCTAAAGCCTTATTAAATAGAGCCGAACCTCAACTAGACCCACAATTAGGAGAGTACCGGGCAGGGTTTATAAAAGGACGCTCTTGTACAGAACAGATAATCAATCTGCAATCAGTATTACATCAAGCAAAAATGGTCGGTAAGAAATACGTTGTCATTTTCGTCGACTTTACAAAGGCGTATGACTCAGTAGACAGACCTACCCTTATGAAGATTTTGCAGGAACTAGGACTTGATGAGAAGGCCCATAACCTAATCAAACAGACTTTAAGCAACACCAGGTCACGAGTAAAGTTCAGAGGAAACATATCAGAAAGTTTTGAAATTAAATCAGGAGTGAGATAGGGAGATGGTCTGTCCCCTCTCCTCTGTAACTGTGCCTTGGAAGAAGTAATAAGAGAGTGGCGAAAGGAGTTACCTAGAATGGAGATTCCAAGTGGCATTTATTTGGGACATAAGCGCAATGAGCTCAATGTTGACTGTCTGGCATATGCCGATGACCTGGCCCTTATATCTAATTCAATAGAAACTTCAGTGAAACAATTAAATGTTCTCAGACAACAAGCAGCAAAGGTTGGGCTACATGCGTCTCTCGAAAAAACACAATTCATCACGAACATCGGTGAATCTCCTTGTACGTTGCATCTGAAACAGGGAGCGATCAGGAAAACCAACAGTTTAAAGTACTTGGAGAATGGTTGGAATCCAGTCTCTCTGAAGGAACAGCTTTGTCAACTCGAGTTAACAGGCTTGAAATGGCCTACCAACCGACCAAGAATACCTATAATAAAAAGTGTCTCTCTCGTAATACTAATATGAAGCACTACCAGACAGTCATCCGTACTGAAGCCTTATATGCTTCAGAATGTTTAACATTCAACAGGAAGGAACTCGTGGAAAAACTTGAAATCCGGGAAAGAAAGATAATGAGGAAGATACTGAGGCCAGTCAAGGAAGGGGACAGTTATAAAAGACGGCCTAACCAAGAGCTCTACAAGTACTGTGAAAGAATAACGAATGTAGCAAGGAAGAGACGCCTAGCATTCTATGAGCATGTCTACAGGATGCATCCTATCAGGTTGACCAACCGGATTCTCAGCTACTGGCAAAATAGGAAGACCAAGTCACCATGGTTGATCGAAGTGGATAAAGATCTACAGGAACTAAGAATAACAGAAGGAATCTTAAAGGATCGGACCGCACTCAGGAAGATGCTTAAACATAAGAAGTTCCAGGACAGACTACCAACAAAGAAGACTGGCGCCCTTTGGACAAAGGAGAGGAAGGAGCAACACAGCCTGAGGATGCGCAACTACTGGGCAAACATCAAAGCCCATTCCAAAATGCAATAGTTGAATGTCGTGGTCCTTAGCTGCCCTATACGAAACAAGAATAATAATAATACAGATGTCATCTTGTAACGGGATTTGAACCGTTACAATACATTGACGTCGATTCGAAACGACCTAGAAAAGAGGTGCTCCCAAAATCGATTGTGGCTTTCAGTAGGAGAAGGGTCTATCTCTCCCCGTGACTGGCAATAGGAAAGAGGGTCTGCCATTATATGACCGAAACTTGCCAACTTCACTGAAACTGGCATTAGTAAATGGTGCCTGTCAGAGTATTGAAAAATCCCCTTCTCCATTTCACTGCCAGTAGGCAAGGGAGCCTGAATTTTGGTCAAAAACTCCCTTACTAGATTATATCTGTCAGTAGATATAGCTGCCCGCCATTATAAACAAAATTCCCCAACTGGATTGCGACTGATAGTAGGCAAACTGACCTGTTCAAAACTCCCCAAATCGAATGTGCTTGGCAGTTGGAAAAATGACCTGCCGTTATTATGAGTACTCCCCATCTCGACTGTGACTAGGAGTAGGAAAGTGTGTCTCTCATTATAACGAAGACACCCCAATTCTACTGTTACTGGTTGTACGAAAGCGGACCTACTGTTTTAATGAAAGCACCCCTACGTGATTGTTACTGACAGTAGGAAAATGGGTCTGTCGTTATAATGAAAACTCCCCAACTCGATTGTGAATGGCAATAGGCAAGTGAGCCTGGCATTATAGTAGAAATACCCAAATTCGATTGTGAGTTGTAGTTAATATCATAAAAACTCCCCAACGCGCACCTTACATCGGAAGAAACTTATGGCGACCACCCCGGTGTGTTTCTCGGATAATGCCAAGAGACCTACAATTTAATAAATTCCCTCTCTCTGCGTGTACAGTAATTACGTAGAAATTTACATAGCACGGGTAAACTTGCTAGTGAAAACACACAGTTCAAAAAAATAGGGAACATGTTTTTGAACGAATGCCATGCTCCACAAAACAATACCTCACGCCCAGGTATATTACCAACTAAACATTCATTCTTTAGCATCGAAGTATGCAAAAGAACGCCGATGGATTCGCGTTCATTTTCAGAACACAAACGGAAATGTCCACAATGGGGCGAAAACAAAGTGATAACAATCCTCCAGGGTGGATTTTTATCACAGTTGGAAAGCTTCACTATTGTGTATGTCCTCCACGAGCATTTGTCATAGCTTGGCACCTACGTGACATGCTCCGTATAAGTCGACGGAGATCACGTTGCTGTATCAGGTCCCATTCTTCAATGATAGCCTGTTCGAGGTCTCGGAGAGTCTATGGTGGAACAGGACGCCCAAGAACACTTCTGCCAAGCGTATCAAACGTGCTCGATGGAATTAAGGTCGGGACTCACTGCTGGCCTTTCCATCTCTTGAATGACCAGTTCTCGCAAAACAGCTCTGGTGATGCGCGCTACATGAGCCCTGGCATTGTCGTGCATGAGTACGAATTCAGCGCCAACACCGTATGCAGCAACCAACATATGCCGTAGCAGTATGTGCTCGATGTACCCCGCAGCGATAAGATTACCACGGAGGACGACAAGATTCGTACGGCTATCAATAATGATGCCATTCCACATCATCACAGAACCTTGTCCGAATCGGGTGCCTTCATGGGCAACATTTGGCATGTACTGTTCACCACGGCGCCTCCATACACGTTGATGTCCATCATGCTGTGTCAGGGTAAATTTGGACTCGTCTGTGAACAACAGAGGTCTCCGTTGGCGGCGTTGCCAGTTGACGTGGGTAGGGGCAAACAGAAGACGAGCTGCGTGATGTTGCTGCGTTGAACGGGGCACTCGAACAGGACGTCTGAGTCGTAAGGAGACTTCTCTTAACCTGTTCCTTACTGTCTGGTCAGACACCGTGACCCCGGTGACCCTCCTGAGGTCTTGTCGCAGTTCTCTGGCAGTTGTTGAACGATGCCGCAACGCAGAGATGGTTAGTTATCGGTCATTCTGTGGGGTTGTCATGCGTCTACGACCTTGTCCAACCGTCCTTGTGAACTGGCCTGTCTCAATGTAGCGATTCCACAAGCGGTGAATAACTGACGGAGAGACATTGAGATCCACAGCAATAAAGTGACGGCCCTTGCGACTTAACCCTCGTTAAGATGTCTCATGGGATGTGCTAGTTGACGTACAACGTGCTCAGATGACCGCAGTAGTCTGTGTACCTCACAACGACACACGGACTCACCGCTGTTCACTTTGTTTTGAGGGTCACCTGACAGTTTAATGCATGGCTACTCCTACAGTTGGAGTATAACTTCGATTTGACATAACCTGAGAGCTAAGGTCTCAATGTATGCTCTATGACCATTCCAACCCCATCTACCGAATTAATGTTAACATACCAGACGTTACAAAACATGTTTCCCATTTTTTTTTTGAACTGTGTACTTTCTGAATTGCTCTCATGTCTGGCGGACAATTACTGTAACAATATTAATCCATGGCCTTGTAGGGTACAGGTCAAGATGTACAATGTCAAAATTTAGTTTTTTGTCAGTTGGGCACGTAATGTAAGCATTCATATTTTCTTTCATGCCGGTATGTATATGATGAGCTATAAATTTTCTCCGCTTTGAAAAATTTCCACCGACTTTGGGTGGAATCGAACCAGTGGTACCGGGCATGAATGGCTAGTTACTGTCAACTTGGCCTTCATGCAGACCAAAAATTACCGGGCGAGATGGCCGTGCGGTTATGAGCGCGCAGCTGTGAATTTGCATCCGGGAGATAGTGGGTTCGAACCCCACTGTCGGCAGCCCTGAAGATGACTTTCCGTGGTTTCCCATTTTCGCACCAGGCAAATGCTGGGGCTGTTCCTTATTTAAGGCGACGGCCGCTTCCTTCCCACTCTTAGCCCGTTCCTATCCCATCGTCGCCATAAGACCTATCTGTGTCGGAGCGACGTAAAGCAACTAGCAAAAAAAAGGACGAAACATTATATATAGAAATAGTTTGTACCTGGTTCACAAAACATGTGACATAAGCAACACTGTTTGCGAAACATCTGCCGTCTAGTAATGACTTTTGGATGTAGGCTCACCTTTATAGATGGCGGTGTCTTTATAATTCAAATGTGATATGGTGCAAATGGTATCGTTATAAATAAATGGCAGCTTAAAATCATGTAACGTACCTCTTTTGACTTTTGTCGAATTTTAGGAAATCTTTACCAATAGAAGTCTGATTCTGTGTAAATTCGAATAGGAATAATGGAACGGTGATTTTAGAGAGGACGCCTCTTATATGTATAGACTATCATAGAAGCCTGGCGTTGCTATTCATGCAACACGTTTGTTCCACTTTTGATGCAAATAGTACAAGATACAAGTTTGGCTTCTCAAGTTTGTGGAATAGCTTACTAGAGCAATATTACTAGTAGTATCTCGTGCCACTAACTACATGTAGCAAAAACTGGGATAGCTATACAACTACATGAAAGTAATTTAATTATGCAGCAACTCGTAAAACCATCCAACGTAACCTCAATGTTCGAGCAAACAAGAGTTGGTGCAAGAAAGTACAGATACGAGACCAGGGTTGAAGATATTATACAGGACTTCAAAAGATGGGTCGTGAATACACGATACAGTCTACAGACAACGTAACTAATTCGAGGTGGTCTGGGGCATGCAAGATGAAAATTTATTCCACACGGTGTCTGAGTCAAGGACTAAACAAAGATATAATCCAACCTCTCGGCTCATATAGATGTCAAGTGGAAATGTGAATTAAAACTTTTCTTACGAATGATTCATTCATTCCTACAGATATTTGTTCTTTGAATATAAGTCTCATACAATTTCAAAGCGGATAAATATAAGTACAGTATTATTATTCTAATCTTGTAAAATTTCTAACTTTCGGGAAATGATCTAAAACTAACTTTTATAGCATTCCTTCTTAGAAACCGGTTAATCAATGATCTTAAAAGGAAAAATCGCTCCATAAAATTTCATGGAAAAGCTCTTAAACATGTAATGATTTTCTTCATCACACATTTTCTACCTATTACCTCAAATCTAAACAATTAGAAATCTACAAATCTTTTCTCCTTTTGAAGTAATATAATATTCGAACCTCTTACCTCTTACATAGAAATCTCATAACGTATTTAACCTATATGAATGACTATTCAACTGCTCTAGTAATAATCCATGTTCCTTGCCTGCCTTTGAACTTCGCTCTCCCACTAGTCGCGTTATAATAATTTTTTCCTCTTCATCATACCCCTCCACCACCGCCACCACTATATTTATAATAATAATAATAATAATAATAATAATAATAATAATAATAACGAACTCAGTTTGAGATTTTCTTAGGTCAATGTTGATACCTTACTTATCATTACATTGAATTCCTTTGAAGAAAACCTTCAATACGAATCTGAATATCTTAGGAGTCATAAGGTCTCCCTGACGAACTCCATTCTGAATGGAGTGATGAAAGGTCTCCCAATGTATTCAAACATGTTTCTTGCTTTTTTTTGACAGTGAATTTGTTGTATGATCTCGGTGTAATGTTTCTGATTACGTTGTTTAGCTAAGGACGCCAAAGACATAAGTGACCAACCGTATCAATGGTCTTGTTGTATAGGCCTTACTGAATTCCGTGTATTTCTCGTTGACAGCTTAGAAATGGCCAGTTGTTGATAAATCAGTGCGAAATACAGCTTGTTCCACTGCCTGATTCATGTCTCTAACACATTCGTGTTCTTTACAAGTACAATTGTAAAGCGTTTATAAATACCAGACATCGAACTAACTGGGTGATAGTTGTTTATGAGTGATCTAGAACCTTTCATTTGGAGAAGAACTATGTCGATATGTTCCACTGTTCTGATATCATGCCTTTTGTAAGATTTCATTGAACGTTATTCTCAGCAGGCTAACGAGTTCATTAGTAAAAAGTCTTTCACCAAGACTGTAAATTTGGATTTTGATACTGGTAATAATTTTTGTTCTTTGAATGTTTTCTCTTGTCCATTATTACTGGAACCAACACCATCATCAATGACTGGCGTGACTTGGCTTGTGTATTGTGCACGTTTTCGTAGTATAGTAGGTGACTAGTTATAAGATTTATTATAACATTATTTATTATCATTTGGAGACGTAACCATTGACGCCCTTTTATTAGATCTTTCCTCATTTATTTTTTGTTGATTTAGATTTTTTCTAATTTAATATTTGCCCTTGCCTTTGCTGGCAGGACCTAGTGTTTACAGTGCACTATGTCTTCTGGTATGGGCTAGAGCAATTTTGTTACTTTCATTGATCTGTCTCTGTCTTACCCTTGGCTTTGACAATATGAAAGTGACTGAGGTATGAGCGATGCTAGTAATACCATTCCTTATGCAACCAGTCCCTACTATGAAAGGTGTGAAAACGTTGCTCATAGGGTTGGTTGGTGCATGCAATTCAGTGGGCTTGGCAGAGTGATATGTACTAGCAACTTCTGGCTCGGCGAGGAAAGCAACGGGAAACTATATCACTCCTCATTTCCCTAGTACGCCTCTTCAGTGGTAACTAGGCCATCTATGACAGCTGATGGCAGAGCTGTTGGGGATCCAACCAGCCTTAGGGCTGAAGACTGAACATACATACACACACACACACACACACACACACACACACACACACACACACACACACACACACACACACAGTATTTGCCCTTTCCACTTATTTTTCCTAATGCCACTCCCGATCACCGGGCAAGTTCACTGCGTGTTTTGGGTCATGCAGCTGTGAGCTTAAATTGGGTCTATAGAGGACTCGAACGCCGCTGCCGGCAGACCTGAAGACTTTTCTCGGTGCTTTTCCATTTTCAAACCCCAGGAAAACACTGGGGCTGTACCTTATTTAAGGCCACGGACGCTTCCTTCCCAGTCTTAGCCCTTCCCTATCCCATTGACAAATGATCCTGGACCCTCTCTCCCGAAATACGTTCCTCAGTGTGTGGCTGAGTATCAGTAAGCGAATAGCAGATGTTCAGGTGCCTATATCAACTTGTTCAACTATAACGTCAGTAATTTCACTAAATATTGGTCATTGACTATACTGTAAGTAGGATGGATGGAGTTCCCATTATGAAGGACAGTCGGATAATCGAGTAATTAATTATGCAAACATGTTACAAAGGAAAACACGTGAAGTTTTTTACCACTTACATAAAGGCGGGCTAGGGAGCGAGGGGAAGAATGTGCTCGAAAGGAAACCCCCACTAGTGGGTGACTGGAACAATACTACATCGTCTCCACCCCTTTTAGATAAAGACATCTCTTTCTCAAACGCGGCACACCCCCTTCTTACAAGCATTTCTGATGTTAGAAAGGGATTATGAGCACAACCCCAGTTTATAAATGGAAACGCCTCCTCAGCTATGGTATTTCTTATTCGATTAGATTACAGTTACTTCAAGATACAAAAGGAACGGAAAGAGAAGAAACATATTTTCTATCGTACAGTCTGTATTCAGTTGGATTGTTTCTCACGAAACTCTTTGTACAAAACAATCGGAATAGGAATGTAATGATACTTGTTCAGAAAAAATAAATGGGCGCAGTAAAAAGAGTAATTTGGGACACATGTATAAGGTCACTTAGGAACAATGAACATACAAGCCATAAGTCCCGTGTGCTTTCTCTAAATATAATTTTATACGATAGCCTTTGTCTGCCTCTACATATGTTGTTGTTGTTGTTGAGTCATCAGTCCATAGACTGGTTTGATGCAGCTCTCCATGCCACCCTATCCTGTGCTAACCTTTTCATTTCTACGTAACTATTGCATCCTACATCTGCTCTAATCTGTTTGTGATATTCATACCTTGGTCTACCCCTACCGTTCTTGCCACCTACACTTCCTTCAAAAACCAACTGAACAAGTCCTGGGTGTCTTAAGATGTGTCCTATCATTCTATCTCTTCTTCTCGTCAAATATAGCCAAATCGATCTCCTCTCACAAATTCGATTCAGTATCTCTTCATTCGTGATTCGATCTATCCATCTCACCTTCAGCATTCTTCTGTAACACCACATTTCAAAAGCTTCTATTCTCTTTCTTTCTGAGCTAGTTATCGTCCATGTTTCACTTCCATACAATGCCACGCTCCACACAAAAGTCTTCAAAAACATCTTTCTAATTCCGATATCAATGTTTGAAGTGAGCAAATTTCTTTTCTTAAGAAAGCTCTTCCTTGCTTGTGCTAGTCTGCATTTTATGTCCTCCTTACTTCTGCCATCGTTGGTTATTTTACTACCCAAGTAACAATATTCATCTACTTCCTTTAAAACTTCGTTTCCTAATCTAATATTTCCTACATCACCTGCCTTCGTTCGACTGCACTCCATTACTTTTGTTTTGGACTTATTTATTTTCATCTTGTACTCCTTACCTAAGACATCATCCATACCATTCAGCAACTTCTCGAGATCTTCTGCAGTCTCAGATAAAATAACAATATCATCGGCAAATCTCAAGGTTTTGATTTCCTCTCCTTGGACTGTGATTCCCTTTCCAAATTTCTCTTTGATTTCCTTTACTGCCTGTTCTATGTAAACATTAAAAAGGAGAGGGGACAAACTGCAGCCTTGCCTCACTCCTTTCTGGATTGCTGCTTCTTTTTCAAAGCCCTCGATTCTTATCACTGCAGACTGATTTTTATACAGGTTGTAGATAATTCTTCGTTCTCGGTATCTGATCCCTATCATCTTCAGAATCATAAATAGCCTGGTCCAATCAACATTATCGAATGCCTTTTCTAGATCTACGAATGCCATGTACGTGGGCTTGTCCTTCTTGATTCGATCCTCGATTCGATCCTCTAAGATCAGACGTAAAGTCAGGATTGCTTCACGTGTTCCTACATTTCTTCTGAAGCCAAATTGATCTTCCCCCAACTCAGCTTCAACTTGTTTTTCCATTCTTCTGTAAATAATACGTGTTAAAATTTTGCAGGCATGAGATACTAAACTAATAGTGCGGTAGTTTTCACACCTGTCAGCACCGGCTTTCTTGGGAATAGGTATAACAACATTCTGGCGAAAATCGGATGGGACTTCTCCTGTCTCATACATCTTGCACACTAAATGAAATAACCTTACCATGCTGGTTTCTCCTAAGGCAGTCAGTAATTCAGAGGGAATATCATCAATTCCAGGTGCCTTGTTCCTATTTAGGTCACTCACAGCTCTGTCAAACTCTGACCTCAAAATTGGGTCTCCCATTTCATCCGCATCAACAGCCTCTTCATGTTCCAGAATGAAATTATCTACATCGTTACCTTGATACAACTGTTGGATATGCTCCTGCCATCTTTCTGCTTTGTCTTCTTTCCCTAGAAGTGGCTTTCCATCTGAGCTCTTAATATTCATGCACCTAGATTTCCTTTCTCCAAAGGTTTCCTTGATTTTCCTGTATGCAGCATCTACCTTTCCCAGGACCATACAGCCTTCGACATCCTTGCACTTCTCCTTCAGCCATTCTTCCTTAGCTACCTTGCACTTTCTATCCACTTCATTCTTTAATCGCCTGTATTCTTTTCTGCCCTCTTCATTTCTAGCATTCTTGTATTTTCGTCGTTCATCAATCAGGTCTAGTATCTCCTGAGTTATCCACTGATTCTTAGTTGATCTTTTCTTCCTTCCTAACATTTCTTCAGCAGCCCTACTGACTTCATTTTTCATGACTCTCCACTCTTCCTCTACTGTGTTTCCTTCGGCCTTTTCATTTAGTCCTTGTGCAACATGTTCCTTGAAACAATCCATCACAGTCTTTTCTTTCAACTTGTCTAGATCCCATCTTTTTGCATTCTTTCCTTTCTTCAATTTCTTCAACTTCAGATGGTATTTCATGACCAACAAGTTGTGGTCAGAGTCCACGTCTGCTCCTGGGAAAGTTTTGCAATCCAACACCTGGTTTCTGAATCTCTGCTTAATCATAATGAAGTCTATTTGATACCTTCCAGTGTCTCCAGGTCTCGTCCACGTATACAGCCGTCGTTTGTGGTGTTTGAACCAAGTATTGGCGAGGACTAAATTATGGTTAGTGCAGAATTCAACCAGCCGACTTCCTCTTTCGTTCCTTTATCCCAATCCAAATTCTCCTACTGTGCTACCTTCTCTTCCTTGGCCTACCACTGCGTTCCAGTCTCCCATCACAATTAGATTCTCGTCACCTTTGACATATTGTATTAAATCTTCTATCTCCTCATATATTCTTTCAATTTCTTCATCATCCGCTGAACTAGTAGGCATATAGACCTGCACTATTGTGGTGGGCATTGGTTTGGTGTCTATCTTGGCGACAATAATTCTTTCACTATGCTGGTCGTAGTAGCTTATAACTCGTCAATATCTATACCTTCGGTTCTTGAAGCGCTGGGTTCAATGTTCTCCCAGTTTTAATTACTGCGTTGATGGGGTGAAAGTTCCTTTTGGGGATTTAAGTTTATAGGTGTTAATATATGGAAAGATCTTCATTGGGGTAATCACATAAATGGGATTGTAAATAAAGGCTACAGATCTCCGTACATGGTTATGAGAGTGTTTAGGGGTTGTAGTAAGGATGTAAAGGAGAGGGCATATAAGTCTCTGGTAAAACCCCAACTAGAGTATGGTTACAGTGTATGGGACCCTCACCAGGATTACCTAATTCAAGAATTGGAAAAATCCAAAGAAAAGCAGCTCGATTTGTTCTGGGTGATTTCCGACAAAAGAGTAGCGTTACAAAAATGTTGCAAAGTTTGGGCTGGGAAGATTTGGGAGAAAGAAGACGAGCTGCTCGACTAAGTGGTATGTTCCGAGCTGTCAGCGGAGAGATGGCGTGGAATGGCATTAGTAGAAAAATAAGTTTGAGTGGCGTCTTTAAAAGTACGAAAGATTACAATATGAACATAAAGTTGGAATTCAAGAGGACAAATTGTGGCAAATATTCATTTATAGGAAGGGGAGTTAGGGATTGGAATAACTTACCAAGGGTGATGTTCAATAAATTTCCAATTTCTTTGAAATCATTTAAGAAAAGGCTAGGAAAACAACAGATAGGCAATCTGCCACCTGGGCGACTGCCCTAAATGCAGATGTATTGATTGATTGATTGATTGATTGATTGATTGATTGATTGTCCCATTAGAAAGAGGTGTTTCCATCTTAAACCGTTAATTCCCTTGGCTAGGGGACTGGGTATCTGTGGTGTTCCCCACATTTCTGAAACACACACCACACAAACATGTAGTTTCCTGCACACAACAGATGTCGTTCACCCTCGTCTACCTAATGAGCGCTGCAATACGCTGGTAACAGCCTCAAAAAATGAATTTTACCTGCGTTACCTTTAACTAAGAGAGTCGCCCCCAGCGTAAATGCACCAAATTGTTTTACAAAGTCAATTTTAATTCTACACCTTTTTTTACATTTACAGTATATTTCTGCATTCTCTAGGCACATGGTGTCTTTTCTCTGCATAAACTCTGTCCCTTTAGACTGCCGTACGTAATCTCGGAACGTCTGCATGTATGCCTGCTGTGTTGTCCGACACTTCTACGCCACTATGTCTCCGGATCAAAATGGTGCTCCAAGCTACAATGTTTCAACTCCCGTCAGAATTCTGGGAAGTCATCCCCGCTATTTACGTGCATACCAAGTGATCGCTGCATACCGTATTTCTTGCCTCTTCCTGGGCAGCTGTCCTAGGAAGCAAATCTAATCTCACAAAACAATAACTCTAAAATAGCATGTTGCATCTAGTGCAGTGAGCATTTTTAATGAGTGCTACGACCACTCTCACGCGTGAGTACTGATTGAACTAAATTATAATACAATCAGCAAGACTTCTTCGTCAATGGCGTTGAAAAGATAATGGCTTTGTAAAAAAAGTGGTGCATTATTGTTGGAGTGATTCTTATAAGCGAGGCTAGGACAAACAAACGTTGTTGCACGGCTTGAAATACCTAATATACTATATCAGTATAGGTTGAATAGAAAGCATGAGAGCAATGGTACACTTCAGAGAGGTTAAAAAATAGAATCTAACGAATTATGTAATTTTTCTATCCAATTTATTTCATGTTTCATTGTATGCATGGATTCTGCTCTGGGTTTAATGATTCCTTGATTTTCCTTTCTTTCTTTCTTTCTTTCTTTCTTTCTTTCTTTCTTTCTTTCTTTCTTTCTTGATCCTTTACCCTAAGGGGTTGGTTTTTCCCTTCTACTCAACGAGGAATCCCACCTCTACCACCTCAAGGGCAGTGTCCTGGAGCGTGAGACTTTGGGTCGGGGAATACAACTGGCGAGGAAGACCAATATCTTGTCCAGGCGGCCTCACCTGCTATGCTGAACAGGGTCCTTGGTGGGGGATGGGAAGATCGGAAGGGATAAACAAGCAAGAGGGAAGGAAGAGGCCGTGGCCATAAGTACCATACCGGCAATTGCCTGGAGGACAAGTGGGAAACCACGGGAAACCACTTCGAGGATGACTGAGGTGGGAATCGAACGCCCCTCTACTCAGTTGACCTCTCGATGCTGAGTGGACCCCGTTTCTTTCCCCGTACCACTCTTCAAATTTTGTGGCAGAGCCTGGATTCGAACCCGGGCCTCCGGGGATGGCAGCTAATCACACTAACCACTACACCACAGATCCTTGATTTTCCAATCTGCGGAAGTAAAGACAATTCAGACACTTCAAGGTTTTATTTCGGAACGATAAAGATTCAACTTGAGATTTGTGGGCTGTGAGAGAATTTAATGTTTGTTTTTAAATTTAATTTTGGATTTCTTTGGTAGTCGTTTGACTACTACTAAACCTTTTCATTCCTCCCCTGAAGGGGGGGGGGGGGAGGCGGGCCTCTTAGACGGTGACGCCGTCTCTTAGGCCGGGAGATTTGTTACGGTGAAGGAGATGTGCGGAGAAGGTGAGGGGGTGGGTGGCCGTGGCCTATTCTACGAACTGTCCCGGCTTTTGCCTTAGTGCAGGAGAATGGAAAACCACGGAAAACCATTCTCAGGACAGCCGACGGTTGGGACCAGCCGTGAGGTCCACCCCTGTCCTGTCTCCCGAATGCAGAGACGTAGAGCCACGGTAGAACCGTGGCCACCGCTCCTTTGCTCGGTTGGCCGGTCAGAGTACAGAGCTGTTGAACCACGGACCAGCCGTGGCCACTTAATGGACGAAACCCAAGGGCCGAAACTCAAGGGCCGAAACCCACTCTTCATCTACCGACGGTCGTTTGACATAGCACTAACTCAGATAGGTTTTCAAGGCGACGGGATAGTAAAGGATTTTAACAGAGTAGGAAATAACCATACCCTTAATTAATATACAGCCTCAGCATTTGCCTGGTTGTGAAAATGGAAAGTACGGGGAACATCTTCAGGACTGCCGATGCTGGGGTTTAAGTCCACTATCCCCCGAATATGTGGCCAGTTCCACTCAGCCAGCTCGCTCGGCCAATGCACTGTTTTAATACCGAATGTGATAGCAGATATAAATGCTGATAACGATATTTTTCATTAGCTATGGGCGCTTACTTCTTATTTCCCTCTCTGCCTCATCCAACTTCACATCCTCTTATGACTTATTAGTAGAATTAGATGATGATGATGATGATGATGATGATATAATAATAATTAGGTGTGGTTACTTCTAGTCGGGTGCAGTCCTTGTAAGGCAAACCCTCCGATGAGGGTGGGCGGCATCTGCCATGTATAGGTAACTGCGTGGTATTGTGGTGGAGGATAGTGTTATGTGCGGTGTGTGAGTTGTAGGGATGTTGGGGACAACACAAACACCCAACCCCCGAGACAATGGAATTAACCAATGAAGGTTATAATCTCCGACCCGGCTGTAAATCGGATCCGGCACCCTCTGAACCGAAGGCCAGTACGCTGACCATTCATCCAACGAGTCAGACATGCTGCTGCTGCTGATAATAATAATAATAATAATAATAATAATAATAATAATAATAATAATAATAATAATAATAATAATATGGTCTCAGCTATCATGTGTAAGCATTTTGATTTGACAACATTTAGGCCGCCAGCGTTTTAAATTTTATTTTCCATTTTACTCCGCTAGATCGCCGAGAAATGGTTCTCTGTTGGGTGATCTGTAACTGAGTTTTAATTAATATTTTCGCATAAACACCCAATGTGTCATGAGAGACCTTTTACACGTCAACATCATATGACATGTACTGTGGATTGGACCTCTTCCCACTGTCTCTGCTGCGTTTGAACTCGCGATTTTGGGATCCAGAAACCAGCGCTCCACCATTGATCCAAAGAGGGAGCTATATTATTAATACACATTCTATATCAAAAATTATATAACCTTTTAACTGCTAATGGACGAATGCCTGGTTATTTGCAATTTTTAACTTTCCTTCGGGTCAACGAGTCAACTGATTCCCATTTTGATGTGGTTAGACGTATTCCTCAGCTCTTCATGTATTAGGGTGGTATTTCTTAGGTTAAAGTTGAGGTAATGAGAACTCAAAATGTTTTCAGAGTATCGAAATGAATCATCGTACGAGATGAAACTCTACCATTTTTAAGAGAGGAAGTTGCTCTTTTGTTATAATACCCACCAATGCAGTACCAAGCAAAGCCTTATGCTATTTTAATTTGTGTTCAGTCAGTCACTACTGACCTGCATTTAGGGCAGATTCCCTATCTGTTGTTTTCCTAGCCTTTTCTTAAATGATTTCAAAGAAATTGGAAATTTACTGAACATCTCCTTTAGTAAGTTATTCCAATCCCTAACTCTCCTTCCTATAAACGAATATTTGCACTAATTTGTCCTCTCGAATTCCAACTTTATCTTCATATTGTAATATTTTCTATTTTTAAAGACACCACTCCAACTTGTTCATCTACTAATGTCATTCCACCCCATCTCTCCACCCTCTCCAACGACAGCTCGGAACATACCACTTAGTCGAGCAGCTCGTCTTCTTTCTCTCAAGTCTTCCCAGCCCAAACTTTGCAACAATGTAACACTACTCTTTTGTCGGAAATCATCCAGAACAAATCGAGCTGCTTTTCTTTGGATTCTTTCCAGTTCTTGAATCAAGTAATCCTGGTGAGGTGTCCCGTACACTGGAACCATAATCTAGTTGAGGTCTTACCAGAGACTTATATGCCATCTCCTTTACATCCCTACTACAACCCCTAAACACCCTCATAACCATGTGCAGAGATCTGTACCCTTTATTTACAATCCCATTTATGTGAATACCCCAATGAAGATCTTTCCTTATATTAACACCTAGGTACTTACGGTGATCCCCATAAGGAACGTTCACCCCATCAACGCAGTAATTAAAACTGAGAGGACTTTTCCTATTCGTGAAACTGACAACCTGACTTTTAACCCAGGACAAAGGAAAATATTTGAACAATGCAAATAATGTAGTCCATGGCAGACTACTTCAAGCATAAGCAAGGAAACACCTTAATAATAATAATTAAGTGAGGCTTTCTCAAACCTGTTTCAGGTCTGGAAAGACAGACCTTCCGGTGAGTGTGGGTGGTATCTAGTACGTATAAGGTTAGTGTTGACTGAGAGTTGATGGACTGATCAAGATAGCACAAGCAGTTCCAGACCAAATAAATTAAACTTTGATAATTAAGATCCTACGACCTGGCTGGGAATCGAATTCGTACCCGCAAGGCGCGAATGTCGAAAATCACTCACGGGCCGGTCATGGGATACATTAAATAACGATGAGTAGTTAATAATAGTGAAAGTAGATCAATGTTTCCACACGTCAACTAGCTGAAAATACATTTTAAATCATGTGCTATTGTGTGCCAAAGGCTTGAAACAATATCAAGGAGGCATACGTCACTAATAAGCCTACTGAATGTCAAAAATACTTTTGCTTAATTGTATTGTATATCGGACGAGTAGGAAGAAGGAACTTTGTGCGATGATGTAATCCATGACTGAAGTAAAACTGGAAAGTCAAGGTGACTTGGGTGGTTCAGTATATGTTAATAATAATTACCCTGCCTAACGCAATTGCACTACAACACTGAAGGGCGTTGGCCTACCAAGCGACCTCTGCTCAGTCCGAAGGCCTGCAGATTACGAGGTGTCGTGTGGTCGGCACGACGTATCCTCTCGGCCGTTATTCTTGGCTCTCTAGACCGGGGCCGCTATCTCACCGTACGATAGGTCCTCAATTCTAACCATGCAGGCTGAGTGGACCTCTAACCAGCCCTGAGATCCAGGTAAAATTCCCTGACCTGGCCGGGAATCGAACCCGGGGCCTCCAGGTAAGGGACAGGCACCCTGCCCCTACACCACGGGGCCGGTTAATAATGATTAAGTCTATTCAAGTATTGCAGAACAGAGGGACACACCTTTTAAAATGACTAAGCAAAGAATGAGAGAAAGAAAGAATGAAAGAAAGAGAGAAAGAACGGAAGGGAGATACATAATCTCTAGCAAATATTTTAAAATCAGTCGAGAGAAATAAATAGGAGTCGCACTGTATTTTCCTTGCACTTTTTCGAGAGTTAGGCTTATTGATTACTGGAGACTGTTTATCAGAGAATAACTTACAAGCACAGTAGCTCAAGAAAGCATGAGTGCATTGTATTTTATACGTTCCTTTCATACATACTTTTCTCAGAAACATTCTATAGACATAAAGTTTGTTGTGAATTACATAGGGTTTGTATTTGCGTGGGAGGTGAATTATATGTTGATGATAATAAAATTAAGTCTACCGAGCTCGATAGCTGCAGTCGCTTAAGTGCGGCCAGTATCCAGTAATCGGGAGACACTGGGTTCGAGCCCCACTTGTGCAGCCCTGAAGATGGTTTTCCGTGGTTTCCCATTTTCACACCAGGCAAATGCTGGGGCTGTACCTTAATTAAGGTCACGGCCGCTTCCTTCCAATTCCTAGGCCTTTCCTCTCCCATCGTCGCCATAAGACTCATCAGTGTCGGTGCGACGTAAAGCAAATAAATAAAAAAGTAATTAAGTCTGATAAATGTCAGGGCCATACAATACCATGCGCTCATTATGTTTTGAATGACTCTACTATACATCTATGCAACCCAAATAAACTACATTCTTATTCAGTACCTTACGTACTTCAAAGAAACTAATCAACTTTTTCTGCACAGGATTTAATTTAGAAGTTTAAATATTATTTTGAAGTTTTCTGAAACTTTTCTAGAAAAATAATATAAATGTCATACATATCATAATTTTTAAGAAAATGGCTTCTTTATAATCCATGTATGCTATATCATGAAATAATTCAGTCCGTGCCACCGCAAGTGAATATGAGTTTTATATTCTTCACAAATTAGCTTAAAATAAAGTAGGCCTAAATCAAATTCAAAACTATATTTGGATACGAAATGATAAAATATTATTGTAAGTCCTGCGTAGTCAGTGTAGCCAACCCATGACTAGTCTACGTCAAAGATACCTGAGGAGATCTTTGAATAAATGAGAAACATATGTTAACTCAGGGAATCCGTCTAGAGGTGTCCAACCTAGGCCATCATAATTCAAACTGTAAGAGCATCCGACTCGAAATCGGAAGGCTGTTGATTCGGAACCCTATGGTGTCCGGTTGGTAATTTATGTTCTCTTCCTACATCTCGTTGG
This sequence comes from Anabrus simplex, assembly GCF_040414725.1. Taxonomy (NCBI): domain Eukaryota; kingdom Metazoa; phylum Arthropoda; class Insecta; order Orthoptera; family Tettigoniidae; genus Anabrus; species Anabrus simplex. The sequence goes on along the minus strand of NC_090265.1, from coordinate 1,533,109,676 downwards.
TACGTACTGTATGTACAAAATACGACCTAAAACGCTGAAAAGTTTCGAATAAATGTGCCGGGAAAATTAAATATACCCCACTGTTGGAAGCCACGAAGATAGTTTTGTAAGGGTTTTTGAGAACTATTAGGTACATACTGAACCATTCTGTTCATGGTCGAAGAACATTGATATACTGATAATTATGGTAATCGTATGAGACCACAAAGAAAGGATATTAGATGGCGTTTTATTGTGCAATAGTACCTAACATTGCGCGCTTTCCAAGAGAACTTAATGTCAGAAGCGAGCTGGAGTTCCCAGGATGATAATTAAAATTTATTATCCCCAACGAACCACTTGACTTACAGCGTGGGACGCGAACAACTGCGTGAGAAACCGCAAAGACGCCTAACTTGGAGGGAAACAAATTTATTCAAAATCTCCGCCCACAAGATGAATATAGAAATTTGAATACAAGAATCGGAATGAGCATATTTTTATGCAAATTTTGATATGCTACATGACACTAGTTGTAATCACAATGAAGAAATTAATAATTATGCTAAGCACCGTGGGAGAATTTTCATCTCCGCGGGAACGCTTACAAGGGCCTACACACGACGAGCTCTTTAGCGTGGGTTCATGATTGTTAATGTATACAGCCGGCAAGTGCGTGAGCGTCATTTTCTGTGTGTATCGCTGTCAGGAAGGTGTCTGTCGCACGGCGACTCAGCGAAGGAAAGATTACTGGTACCTTTGTCTACGAGCGTCGCAGTTAGAGTCTACATTGTCCTAGTAACGTGTAAGTAACAATCATTTGTAATATAAATAAGAACTTTGTACAGCAAAAATTGAACTGATTTTCTTTGAGAACATTTCTGTGCTAGTAATTTGTTCACGCAATGTCGCATAGCACGATCTGATCCTAATATTGTTCTAAACTAATGCTGCATGCTAGTGTAGGCTCGGAAAGTCGGTGTTAATTCAATTCGGTCAGAATCAATATCAGTCAAGAACAAATTAAATTGCATCTGAGAATTGTGTGACCATTTCATAAAGAAAGGGCTAGGAGTGAGTCAAGATATTACAGGATTAAAATAAAGGCAAGAGGGGAGACCTAGGCATCGAAGTAAGAGCACATCGTAATATGGTTTTTCCTTGCAGTTTCTCTTACGTCACGTGTGTACCAGACGCTGCACATCCATCACGCTGAGGCAGAAATTTCGAGGGGAACAACAGAACATCCTTCACGGCATCGAGGTACGAGCGTGGACCACCAGCAACGTCCAGTCAACACAACGAGGCGCCAATCCACCCACCTTAACGAGTTGCAGTTGAACGTCGTAGCAGACCAGGATGTCACCAGTCGCCAAACCACGCCTGCTGTTACCTGCCCATAACGTAAACATGATGGCTTAAATTAGCATGTCCGTAGGAGAACTGTTCAGATGCTATCACAAGACACAGGTCAGACCACTCTGTTTCTTACTATGCAGCAGATAGCATAATGGAAGGATCGTAATAAAGGAACGCAGGCCTTTCGCCTGTATGTAAATAGAAAAGGTGTCCGAGGGCCCATGTATATAGAATTTATGGCCAGGACTCAATGCTTGTAGGATAGTTAATGTTTGCATGTTGTTGTTTCTCATTTTATTCTTTTAGTGTCACAACTTGATATACATAATGTTTCAATCTATGGAAATTAGGGTCGTGTACTTTCATCTATCCAAGACTTACACAGTCTCGAATGATTATAGGCAGGACAAAGGACTAGCTAGATGCATGAATCATGGTAGACTGTAGTGTTTATTATGAGACAAGGACAAGCATAAGATCTTCAATATTTCTTTAATGCACTCGGAATAGCGTACTAAATCGAGCCCTTAGGAAATGAGGAATATGTTTGATAGGCCAAGAGTCAAGAGATAAGGACCGTAATAGCATGACGAATGAAGGCCTAAGTTGTAATCTGATAATTCTACGTGCCAGTAAGAGCACCAGTGTGGATTTCAATAAATGTGCCAGTTGCATTTGAGTTTTAAGTAGAATAATGTGCTGAACATTGCACTATCTGGAATGAATAAACAAGTGGTAATTACATGGGAATTATCTAATTAAGAGCGCACCACGAAGTGTAGATCAATGGGCTAGAATGCGAGTGAGAGTCTTCACATGGGTTTGTTTACCAGTTGTCAGACGAGAGAAATTTATGGCTGCAAGAACATGGCCGCTCAGTTTATACAAAAGACGAGACGTGTTAAAAGAAAAAAAAAAGGTAGGTCGTTCTGACGTCACGACAGGGAAGTCTGCATTTGTGGAACAATACGGGTTCTGTCAAGGGAAGAAAAGTGCGTTGACCTATTTGTACTGCTGCTTGGAAGATAAATTTATTCACGACTGCATGTGTCATTTAAAGGTGTACGTAACTATTCATAGTATGTCTGCACCGTGTAAATAATGTGTTTCTTATCATACTATAAGTTGTGTTGTCGCAGGATTCGATATAGTCTCGAGTTCGATTCCCAGACGGCAGATTGTGTATTGCATGTTTAGTTTTAGAGCCTATAGTAATCCCGAGTCCTGTGTCATAGATTCGTTTTAGGAATATGTTATGTTGTTTGTAGATATGGTTTGGCTATGCGGTAACTTACAGTTTGATTTATTTTCTTTTTGAGAGAGCCATAAAGCTGGCTGTTGCAGTATCGATGGGATATGATGCTAGGAATCTCCTACAACATGGCGCGAACTCAGGGCGGTGTGCCTCTTTACTTCACAAATTTTTTATATGACAACATAGCCAATTTTATATATATATATATTGGGACCTTTCCCACCATCCCCCATAGCTCATGGTACCATGTGCCAACAAAGAGGTGACCCTGTCGGGTCATGAACACATGGCACCATGCTCCACGGAAGGCGATGGTCAAGGGACCTTTTCGGCCTGTGACGATTCCCTCTCATTGGGATTGAATAAGTAATCCACTCACATGAGAGGTCAACGCCCTGCGGCCTAGCAAGGTCGCTGCTAACTCTCCCGTTCCTAAGATCTGAACCCCCGGCTACTCAGAGTCGCAGACCGTCCGCGGCGATAAAACTAAAATATCTTACAATAACTTAAAGGCATAACATGAACGGAAGAGGTTCTGGATGCTAATTATCGGCAAAAATTAGGCACGAATAAATTTTCTGAATATTTAATTCACTCCCATTGAACATATTTACAATCTACAACCTTGAACATCATAGTTAAATTACATCCATTGAATTTTAATACCAACAACGGACAACCATGTCCGGGCTATCACCCAAGTGAAATTTTGATCCACATCATTATAAGATTCATTATGTGGCCTATTGACATTACGCTGTTGAATATTATCACACAAAACAATCACCTATTCGGATTAAGCACCTGGGTGTTCACATATAGCTTCAAACAACTCGGAGAAATTTGAGTTGCGTTTACTACGCTCTTGGTTGATAAACTTGGTTTCGAATTTACGGACACGATTATTTTACCTGCTGAGTACGGTAAACACTATTATAATGAACCAAATTTTTTACAAAAATTTATAAGGAAACTATGACCCTACGGATATAAATATTCCCGGGGTTAATTCCCAAATTCCATATTTAAAACACAGCAAGTTACACTAATTTACTCTAAGATTAGAGTGGCCACCTACATCGAACATAACACGAGAAATATAATGTTTAAAGAAATTAAAAAAATCATAAAATGATAAACAACTCCACGGCGTTACAACCTCTCGCAAAAACATGAAATGCACACAATTCTAGTTACTGCTAATCACCTCATTTGAGGACTAACTATACACATCATAGGGCCTGAACCCTCCACTCAAACGAACTACCAAAGGATTTTTCACGAAGTCTCAATTAAACAAATCAATTAGCATCAAAACAACATCCTATTTACACTATTATCACACCTGGAAGAGAAAACACATATTATAACATTTCCCATACATGGTAACTGCATCTGGTTTACCATTATCCGTCGTTTGTGTGACTGACTCCCTTTTGTCATGTCCGAGGTACGAACGGGAGACCAACAGGTCTCTCGAGTCGGGGAACCTGAAAAATCAAGACCCTATCTATCGCTTCTACATGTGTATGAACTAAGTGTTACTGCATTCACCCAACTTAGCCTGATTAGAATGTGGTAATCGATTAACAAAAAACATTTACTAGCAGAGCACAAGATGGTTCGAGGAAAAACACTTCCTTGAGAAAGACGGCCATACATTTGCCTTCTAGCAGGCCTAGTTTGACACACGCGAGCTCCGACCCTCCCGGGGTGGGATGCCATAAATTTCCTTATCAACCGCCGGCACACCGGCCACATACTTTTTTCTTCAAACCCAACATTAGTACGTTTACAAAAGCCTATTCAGTGGGCCAATTTATTCACGCGAACAAAAATAACAAATACAAACAGGTGCATAGAATTATGCTCTAACCCGCTCAGGTATTCTTCATCGGACCAATCTCTCAACTTTTGGGCCGTTACATGATTTTACTCTCTCTCTCTTTCTCTTATAGGAGTCCGGAGTTCCATCCTCGTGGCTCTCATAGTAAAACTACCACAATCCACGGGCTAGCAAACTAGAGTTTAATAATCTCACAGAATTTACTAATAACAATAGTCATAATAATCACAATAATGAGAATAATAATAATAGTAATAATCATAATAATAATAATAATAATAATAATAATACGGACTATGTACCTGACATGAAGTTATAATTCTTTAATAGATCGGCATAAAATTATCCGACCAAACTGATTAATTTAAATGAAATAAAATGAACTAACAAAAAGGTATTTAAGCAATCACAAAAAAAATTTCTTTAACAGGGGCCCTAGCTAGAGTTGGTGGGGTGGACATTTGTACCTCGGTGCCATGACTCTTCACACACATGTTATACAGTAACGCCTTAAGTTATCATGCATAAATACAACTACTTTACATTAAATAGAGTACTTCATCTATCCAACTTTATCTGGTTCACAGGATATATGGGAAAGATTCTTGCGTCATCTTAACCTGACTTCTTTCATATATCTCTCCAAGAACGAAGGCTCCTTTATTACCTCAACGAAATTAATTAGCCTTTTCCCCCCGTCTCCTCTGACAGTACTCATAAAACAAGGATATAACCATGCTCGTGCAATAAAGACAACTAGATGGGAAATTCATACTCTATTCCTAATTCGTTTCCTTCCCAAACAACTTTAAAAGGTTAAACTAAAATAAAATACCGACCACTCTAATCTTACTACTTTAATTATTCAATATAAAATCATCCCATGCTATTGCTATATTCTGACATGATTTATCTACAGGGAATATCAATATCATAAGATCATAATTTTGTACTCAACAATGCTGGTCCGTTGTCCATCGTATGCTGTTCGAGCCCCGAAGGAGGGCTGCCTCGAAGGTCTTAGCCCATCATGGTGACGTGGAAGGTCGCCGGTTCAGGACGTTCCATGATGCTCCTGGAATAAACCATAGCGTTGGTGTTTGAACACTGAAATGACACTGTTTACACTGTTTTCACAAAACTTCCTCCACTCACGTTACAGGCAAATTTTCCTTTCTTCTAACCAGTATGAAAGTTATGAATGTATACGATACCCTGGTACAGGACGCAGCTAGTCTATCCTAATCTGACATATGCAATTCCGAGCTCACAGTTTCATTACCGAAACAGTTTAACCTCCCGCATTACCCTAAGGTGGGCTACCCTGTCTTGTCTGCTTTGTTCAGCGCGCTCCTCAGATTACGCTGTTCTGAAGCACGATAAACATTGATACAATTTTGTTTATGTGATAACCACTAATTCTTCATACTATCACTACTCACTCGCCTGCCGTTTACACAGTTTCTAACATAGATTATAATTAAGAAGCTCTCTGCCTCCACTACGGGGTACCGATTGAAAATTAACGTTCAACGTTCGACAGACGGCAATTCATTGTTTCACCGTTCTCGGTGCGAATTTATGTCACTCACGATCCTTCGTGTCGCACCGTGATCAAATTACAGATGCGCACATCATGTTTACACAGTTCAGATTTTTACTGCAGATTCGCACTGAAATCCGACTTTTCACACTCCCGCTCACTGAAAATTTTCACACAAAGAGAGGGAAATCAGACCACAAATCGGCCGTGCGGTCACCTCGTAGACTCCTCGAAGACTGGTCTCTACCCTCATATGTGCAGGCAAATATAAAGGCTCCCTAGGGTGGGGAATGCTTGGGAGACATCTCCCTCCTACACATTTCAGTTTTCCAGATCCACAAGGCTTACGAATCCCAGCGATGCGGCAACTTGTGTGGCCAGCTACTCCGAAATCCCAGATGTGATGCGGAACTCAGGATGATCGGTGGATTTGTAGTAATTAATTCCAATACAATCGGGGTGGGGGTAGTATTCGCTAATAGTATTTGGCGACACTGTAGGCGTGGGTAAGCCGTGGTGGTTACGTAATCTTATGAAGGTGCATTTTCGTAGGTGAGATTATTCTACCTTGTTTTTCAATTTTGCCATTCATCCAATATTCCTCTTATTACTCTGATGTATGTTTTCTGGTTAGTTTAGCCTTTATTGAGCTGAAAATACCCCTGAAATCACCCCATCGCTTTGGCATCGCTGTGCGTTGGCGTTTGTTTTCAAGATGGAGTTAGCAAAATTTTATTCTTCTTCCCCTTGTTTCATGATACGCGCGCAGTTTGGGAGTTTTCCTGAGCCACCCACTGGGAGCTCTTGGCGCCTCTATGTCGCGAAGTGTTATGCAATATGACGCTACTGCCAGCATCCACACAAAGGAAGCTATAAGCCTACTAATTTCTTCAATATATACTTCGAAATAATTATTCCTGTGACTATACGGTCACATCTGCCCCCCCATTGGTTTCAAGAAATTTGGAACGGAGTTACGAATTGCTTGGTTTAAAATTTTGCTTTAAGGAACGTCTCCTCTGGGTGTACTTAATCTTTGAGACTCAAATTTCAGCCAGGCATTTTCTCTTTTGAGAAGGAAACATACCCGTCCCAAGGCTTCACGCTTCTGATACAATCCTAGGCATTCTTCACAACACTGGCGATATTGGTTCTCCTCCTCGACCGTTGACATCACGTGGACCATTGCATCCTCTTGAGCGCCCTCTTCCTCGTCCAATGGATCCTCATCATCGTCTCTCTCCAGGTCATCTCCCTCTTCTTCGACGTTCTCATCCACCTGACTGGCGTCGATTCTACTGCTTCCTGGAGGATGGTATACTTTCAAATTTGCGGCGTTGTACACTGTCTCAGTTGTGCCGTCCATACTCTGGACCTTGTACGAGTTATTATCCAGATTTTCGATGACCCTATACGGCCCAATGTATAGCTCCGCAAACTTGTGATAGATTTTATTTGCGGGATCGGAGATCTCTGGTCGTTTAACAAGGACGAGTTCACCAACTCGTAGCGGACGATGGTACCTTTTCCCACGCAGACGTCGTTATCTCTTTTCCGCCTGTTCCTTCAAGTATTCCGCCGTCGTTTGGATGTAGAGTTCCGCGGATAAGCGAGGGTCTTGGGGACATTGGATCACGTTCACCCAGGGTCTCTTGGGCACTTCATCGAAATGAACGATGCTTGGGATCATCCCAGTTGATTCGTGGACTGTCCCATTAACACACTCCTCAATAATAGGAAGGACGTCCACCCATCGCCAGTGTTGACGGGAACAGTAGATTCGGCAGAATTTGCCTATTTCCCGCATGATCCGCTCAGCTGGATTGAATTCGGGGTGGCAAATCGAACTCAAATGATGCTTCACCCCCAGCCGTTCAATATCCCTTTTAAAAGCTCCGGAGGTAAATTGGGAACCGTGGTCTGTTAAAATACATTCCGGTTTACCCATCCTCGGAATGATTTTATTCTTTATCTGATTGATGACAGCTCTGGTTTTTGTTTTGTACAGGGCAAAGTTGGATGAACTTCGAAAAAACATCGACGCACACCAAAATATGCTGCATTCCACGTCGTGCCTTGGGCAAAGGACCGTAAAAATCTAGCGCGAAGAGCTCTTTGGGCTCCTTCGGCAACAAAAGTCGTGGCAGTTGTTTCAGCAAAAAGGTGTTGTGTTTCACCCGCTGGCATATATCGCACGTCATCAATACACGGCGGACAATCTTCCTCAAATTTGGCCAAATGAAGGTTTCCTTTATCGTAGATACAACCTTGTCGATCCCGGCGTGACCAATGGCTCGGTGGGCCAACCAAATTAAGTCTTCATGTAAGACGGGCGGCACTACAATCCTGTATCGAGTGTGGTTATCATCGACAAATTTGTGTAGAATCCCATTGAAGTAATTGTATCGTTCTGCCTTCTTCTCTATTTCTGAGTACTCGGCGGTACCTGGTTGTATCTTCCGCTTGAAGAACTTGATCAACTTCCCTGTTTGCGGATCTCTTTCTTGCTCCTCCCCTATAGTCCTCAGCTTCTCTAGCGTGGCCTGGTCTTCATCTTCTAGTTGGATGTGGAAAATGGAAGTTTCGCTGGGGTCCGGGTTTCGACTCAATGCATCTGCGATAATGTTGTTCTTCCCAGCACAATGTTCTACTGTTAAGTCATACTGCTGGACGGAAAAACACCAACGATTGACCCTTTCGCTCGTCATTGTCGACTTGAGCATGAACGTTAACGCCTTATGGTCCGTCCGTAGGACAATGGGGAAGCCGTAGATATACTTCCGCCAATGACCTAGGGCTGTGACGATGGCCAACATCTCGAGTTCAGTCACTGTGTATTTGAGCTCGTGAGTTCTCAATTTGCGGCTCATAAATGCCAGGTATGTGATCTTTGGTCGTGCCTCCGGGTCTTCTTGGTACAACACGGCACCGACCCCAATTTTCGACGCGTCCGTTTACACGATGAATTTCTTTGAATAATCTGGGTAACCTAATTTGACGCTGTTGGCGAGGAGTTCCTTCGTCTTATTGAAAGCAGCTTCGCATTCCTCGTTCCACTTCCACCGGTTATTTTTCTTTAGCAAATTTTGGAGGGGTGCTACGACTTCGGTATACCCAGGACAATGATCAGCAAAGAAGTTACAGATCCCTAGAAATTGCCGAACATGTTTGACCCTAGTTGGTCTTGGAAAGTTTTGGATTGCTTTAATTTTTACGGGGTTTGGGATCACGCCATCGGCATCAATCACGTGTCCCAAAAATAAAATACTCCTTTGACAAAACTGTGACTTTGAAAGGTTGACTTTAAAGTTGTTTCGATCCAGGTCGAGCAAGAGATTCTTGATCTTCTCGAGATGATCCTCGACTGTCTCAGATGCCACCAGAATATCATCGATATATCTTACAGTGAATGCTTTTACCTCGTCGCTAAGATTTCGATCGAGAGCTCGGATAAGAGCGGATCCCGCATACATAATGCCGAACGGAAGCCGATTGAAGACGTACGTCGTTTGGTCAAACATAAACCCAGTCAAAATTTTGGTCTTCGGGTCTAACTCTACGTGATGAAAAGAGGAAGTTAAGTCAACCCCAGAAAACAATTTCATATGCCGAAATTTCTTCAGGATGTCTTTGATACAGGGGGCTTGATCATACTCGGGGACTAAGCACTTATTAATGGCCCTCGCGTCAAGGCAAAAGCGAAGGGACCCATTCGTTTTCTCCACGATTACGAGTGGGTTCAGAAAAGGCGTTGGAGACTTCATAATCAAACCACTAGCCTCCATCTCGCTAATTATTTGACTGACTTTGTCATGATACTTTTCTGGTACCGGATACGGGCGTTGCCGAAATGGTTCCCAACTGTTTACTACCAAGGTATACTGGAAATTTGGGATCTTCCCCGGACGTGAACCGAAAACTTATTTGCATTGTTCTAAAATTTTGAGTAATTGATCCTTCTCATTTTCCCCAATTTTGGCTTCATGAATTTTTCCTTGAATAGTTGAATCCAACGATGGTTCCTCTTCTGTTTCCAATGCGGCGATTGTCATTCCAGATTCCTCAAAAACTTTGTGGCACATTCCGTCCAATCCTATCCAGTTTTCCTCTCCCTCCGTGTTTCCTGAACAGAGCTGCGTCATCCAAATCCTTTCCTCGGTTTCTAAGTCTTCAAAATCATTTAACTTTATCTCAGTTTGGACCGACTCCAACTTTAAACAAATTTCGTTTGTTTCCATATTGATATGGGCTTTATATTCCCTTAGGAAATCTGAACCGATGATAACATTATATTCCATTTTGGATAAAACGATAAACGGGTGGGAAATAATATCCTTCCCAATCTCCAGATCCAAATACGCTTGACTATTGCAGATCGTGGTCCTGTCAGGAATTACCCCACGAACTTTGACATTTGATATTGGGATAACCGGGATATCATTCTTGGATTGAAGTTCTTGTAATAGTATTCTAGAAACGACGCTCACGCTGGCTCCCGTATCCACAAGACAACGAACTCGAACCCCATGGGCTCTGATATAAATCACAGGCAATTCCCTCACGACCTTGATGTCGGTTTGAAACTTATCTTCCAATAACTCATCAGATTGTACCACCCACGTGTTGATCGTGATCACTGTCCTTGACAATGTTTGAGGGTCGATAGCCTTCGAAAATCCGGCTATCTCCTCATCTAGTACTTCGGCTTTTTTTAGACGGTCTCCCTCAGTTGCCTCATATTCTGGCGCACGGGGATCTAATCTACTTTGACTTGCATTGTGTTGTTGCAATGCAAGGCTTTCAGCCCCTTTACATTCGGTCGTCTGAGTTAATCGCCTAATGGGCTGCTCCCATATGTCCTTAACATTTTGTGATGCGTTTAGATCCCGGACGTACTGTTGTGACTCCTTTTTTCTGTCCTGAAGGTCGCCCTGGTAGTATTTCCTACGCTGTTGGGAATTTCCGTCATTGCGTGGTTGCCATTTTGGATATGCCCGACGCTCTCTATTATTACTATTTTGCTTATAAGCCGGTCTATCATATTTACGTCTGGACTCTTCCCATGGTCGAGACCTCCACCTCGCATCTCTTGGGTTTCGGTTCCCAACGTACAGCTCCCGTGTACTTGTTCCCTGATCTTTCTGGCTGGTTGAATGAGCATTCCCTTGGCAATCCAAAACGTTGACCATCTCTGGCTGCCTAGTTCGTATATGCTGCCCGCTGGACGTTTGGTCAAGGTGCCGCAACACCTGTTCAATTTCCACCGCCGTCTTTACGTTCGCGGCTATTAACATGCGTTTAACGTCGGCGGGAAATTGCTTACTAATGGCTGCAATTAGCTCAATTTCTGCAGGGGGATTGTCTAGTTCTCTCATCTTGACTAGCTGCCCATTGAAGTACTCACAGAAGCGCGTTGGCCCAGTCATGGAGTACCGACGAGAGTACAACTCCAATCGCAACCCCTGTTGAGTCTGCATTCCCCAATACGTATCCAGAAATGCCTTTTTAAAGCTCTCATATCCATCAAAGCAGTACCGGAACGCTTGGAACCAAACGAGGGCCTGGTCTTCCAAAAACCTTTCCACAACCCTCAATTTTTGCTCTGGCGTTATCCGATTATCGGCCATATATCCGTCCATTTCGAGCAAAAATTTCTTTGGAGTCATGTTCCCCCCAGGTTTAAACCGTTTCGGCTTATCTTCCGCCATCTTCATCATATTGTAAATGGGTATTGGTTCAATGGGAATTCACGTCGAATTGTGCATTTGCGTTCCAGATAACTGTTCCTGACTGGTATTAATCCTAGCAAAAAGACCTGTTCCTTCCGGTTCCATCTTCATTTCGAAAGGGTTAACGGGGCTCGATTTTATCGGACTGAACTCCTTTCCCTTTCCGTGAAAATCCTCCCGTACTTTCAATTTTAATACCTCTTCTCTCAACACTTGGATGAGGTTTTCATGGGTATCTACCCTAATTTTCGCCTTCTGGATTTTATGGGACCAATCCTCGATCCTATCCGATATTTGGTCGTCCCTCTTATGAACCTCTTCTCGGATCGAAATTATTTCTTCGGTCGTTATTTCTTTGACTTTGGATATCTGCTTCTCTATTGACTCAGCAAATTCCTGACGCACCGCCACGGCTTGATGTTGCACATCACACAGTTTACTCTGAGCCTGACATATTTCCCCCTTAGTTGCTTCCATCTCCCTACTAGTAGTTTCCTGATATGCCACTGTCGCTTTAATGTGTTCCTCGAGTTGCTCCGCTATACCGATAGTTTGGGCCTCAATACAATCTACACGCTCAACCGCTGTGTTGATCATCTTGCCGAAATTTTCCTGTTTTTCCTCTACACCGTCTACTCGCGCTCCTAATTTCTCGGTAACCTTTTCACAACGTTCCCGATCGACTTTAAGTTGGTCAACTAGTTCGTTCTGACGTTCTGTCATTCGCTCTAACCGCTCCTCAAAGTCACCTAGCCGTTTATTGATCTCCTCTCTCCCTTCCTTGCATTCCTCCTGTACCTTCTCTATAATTTCTTTAATGTTTCCCTGAATATCCTCACTAGTCTCATTTAGTTTCGCCTGCATGTCTTCGTTATTTCCACGCATCAGTTCCTTCATACCCTGCATGTCTTCGTTATTCTGATTAATTTTCGCCAAAATGTCCTGCATCCATTCTTTCATCTGTTCTAATTCCATTACGAACACAATTTTCATTAAATGAGCCCCCCTTTAGACTCGAACTTAGGACCTGGGTCAATTAACTCGAAACCAAGTTTTCTTCAAGGTTATTTCCCCACTCAACTTCGAAAATTTCTACAATTTAATAGGATTAAGTCCAAAAGGTAGCCACAAAAAGGAAACGCTAACTCGAAGCTGCATAACTTTTACACCCCTGTTGCACCGAGAGCATAATCAAAATTAAAGAATGTTGCCATAATCTTAACGATAGAATTCTGAATACATTAACGATCCGAAAATAAAATACCAACACAGGTGGTATATGCCAATAAATTAGGTCATCCTTCCAGCATTGAGGCAGATACACCTGATACAATGGGTAATATCGTCCCAAGACTTTCCGTCTGAAGCCTAATCTACTGCATCTTCAGAATCAGCTCAAAGGCCTGAAGTCACCTAGGCTACTCCACGGAGAATCTAACTCGTCACATGAATAAACACTCACTATTAGCAATGAGACCTATTGCAAGTAGTACCTCCTGACTAATACCCATGAATATGATTACCTGAAGGGTATCAATATTCGTTTTCCCTCAGATTCGGGAAAATCACTCCATTGTTTCAAGGATTCAATTGAATCCTTTAATAATTTCTGGGTACGTCAATTGCTATGAATCACCGTCATGGCTATTGCCGTAATAATAATAATAATAATAATAATAATAATAATAATAATAATAGTAATAATAATAATAATTGTACCGGGCGGTACACCTCCACGCCGCTAATTTAAAATGTGCGCCAATTGAAACTCCTCTGCTGGAGGAGGTCTGAACTTTATCGACGGTATTAATTTTCAAGTTTCTCGGAAGATGTCACTACTTGGAAAGTTTGGAGTTTTTGAATTGTGCCACTTTTGGTGTATTTTTGTTTTACCGGTAATAAGAAGTGTGAACTTTCTCTTCTAGAGGACACTACTGAAGAACTACAATAGTGCACCCTAGTGCGAAGAAAAAGAACTGTTCTTTTGGAGAAAATTTAATTTCAAAAGTTTGTTCTTTGTTAAATTTCCTTCTGTCATTGTTTAAGTTGGCAAGATTAACCCTTTCTTTCCCCTTGTTTTAAATTTAGCCAATCCCGAATTTCTTTTATTATTTTCTGACCAATCGGATGTATCTTCCCCCAACTTGAATATGTTGCTGTATCCTACCCAATAAAGAGTTTGTGGGAGGGTGTTCTCATTCCCCTAACGCCTCGAACTTTCCGCGAGAATATATAAAGTGCTGATTTTAGGGTCTCCGGGCCACTTCTGTTCCATCTTTTCGTGTGTAAAGTACATAGCAGGGGGCGGGAAGCGCCTCTTTCTTCGGCGGCAGTCAACAACCAGGTAATGGCCGATTAATTACTTCTTTTCTTGCTTGCTCAGCAGTTTAACTCTCGGGGCGGGTCCGAAGTTTTTCCATTATGTAACCTTCCTTAAAATGTAAAGAAACTGGTATCTATTCCATCTTTTAAATTGCATATCGGGATAGAGAGTGCTTAACCCTCTCGAGCTCCCAATCATATTGTTTTGAGGTGAACTTATTTTTCTCAACCTATTCTTCGTTAACGTAAAGCTAATTGTTCTTTTCTAAAGTCACCTCTGTAGTATGGGATTAGCCCTTGCGTTAGTGGCCTAGAGCCAGATTAGGTTTTAAAAACAAGTGTATTAGGAGTGCAGATCGCCTCCTCTCAAATTGTTATTTTAGAGGTCATGTAATTAACCCTCTTGTCATTTAACAGACCTCAGTAGGTTGGGTATTTTACCCCTGTGTATATGCCCTGAAAGGACAGCTTGAAAGTGGAATTAGGTGGGGCCTTTGACAGGCCTGAATTTTGAGAGCAAGTTGCTCTTTTCCTGAAAATTTTGTTTTCTGCACGCCTCAAGAAGGCCTTACTGTGTATTTTGGAGCAAGTGCTCCTAGGCATGAATGGGGTTCTCTCCCCCTCTGTTGACACTTGTGTTTGGGGTAAAACTGAGCTAATTGCTCAAGGATTGTGATCGCGGGGCTCGAAGCCCAAATCCTGTAAATACTGTAATTGTACTTTTGTTGCCTTGCTACTCTGTACCTGCCATGTTTGTTATTTCTTGATTTTGAAAAGAAAATATAACCTTGTTAAATTTTAAATTCACTTTAATTTCGTAGCCTGAGACCTATTCACCACCCCGCACCTTCTTTCACGCATAACTACCACAAAAACACGGTAACAAGTGGTAGCAGAGCGTGGTTGAATGGGTCTCATTTTAGCCCATTTTGACGGCTAAACATTGTTTTGATCCGAACTCTAACCATTTTCTCAGTTGCTGGAATTTTTTGAGTTTTTCAAAATTGTTCTGTCATCATGCCCGGTCCTCGCGATGTTCTCCATCTTAACTATTTGCGCAAGGAGGAGTTGATCTATGAATTGACTATTAGAAATGTGCAATCTGGAGGCACGGTTGCGGTAGACACAAACAAGCTTAGAGAGTCCCTTGATTTGCCCATTTCCATCCCCACCTTGGGAGAGAAAGAAATTGACGACTCTCTTTCCACGATCGTCGAGAATATTACTGGGCTAGCATCTGTAGTTAGTTTTTTGATGAAAATGATCCTTCTCCTAATCAAATTAAGCGTGTGCAAGCCAGGCTGTTTCATTTTTCAAATAGAGTTAACGATCTGTTGTCTCTAAAGTTGAATGACGTTCAGAAGAATGAAGCTAGTACGCTACTTGGAAATATTTCTGAGTTATCTAGCAAGGTCACTCAATTGTTAACTGGGGAAATTCCTCCCAAAATTTATCAACCCACCACGATGAATGCAGGTTCCGAGGAAGAGCCTCCTAAGGGAGAAGTTAATAGGATAACCGTTGCTGCTCAAACCATCTCTGCCCCATTGGACAACGAGTCTGGACGCCGTGCATCGTTGAATACTATACGTTCGGAATTAACTTCCTTGCCATTGAAACCTTTACCTACTATGTCACCCGGGTTTAGCAGCTTGCCTCATCCATTGGCAATGTTGCTCAGAGGTATCTCTAAGTTTTCCGTTAATACCACAAGTGACGTAATTTCATTCTTAAGATTTTTAGTTGAATTTCAGGACCATGCCCTTGTGTTTTCTCTTTCTCCATGCCAAATTTTGCAAATCATCTATCCTTATGCAATTGGTATTCTCTCTGACAAAATAGTAAGAGCCATAGCCGAACAGTCATCTACTGAAGATTTTCATGCACACTTGCTTGCAAATTTTATTCCCGCCCTCGCGAGGTCATCTCTGATTCAGAAGTACTATTATCGAGTACAGAGATTGGATGAAAATCTGGCTGATTTCATACAAGACATTAAGTTTTATACTAGGGTGTTTGCCCTTCATTTTCCTGAAGATCAGATTGTACAGGCTATTGTAGAAGGAATTTCACCACCCTATAGGTCATATTTGTGTTTCGCGGCGTGCCCGCAAACTTTCTCTGAACTTGAAGCGTTGGCCGTCTCAGCGGAAGGAGTGAGGTACGCCGATTCCTTGCGTGTCGCGAAAGAACCCCCACCTTCCTTTAGTAATACTCAGCCTCCTCCTCACCGACCAGTCACCCCCCGTAAATGTTATGCTTGCGGGTCGCCCGACCATCTGCGCAATAAGTGTCCACTGATCAAGTCGAGTGGGACAAGGAATGGGGCTGGTTCATCACAAGGCTGTTTTAAATGTGGGGCTTTCTCACATATCGCCAAAAATTGCCCAAATTCAAATAGCACCCCTTCCTGCTCAACTTCTGGTGCAACTTCCAACAACAATCAAAAGTGACTAGTGGCTTCGGCTGAGTCAACTAATCCTTCTTCCCGAGACTCAGCCCCGGGTAAACAGGTTGTAAATTCAGGGAACGATCAGTCTTCAAATTCGTCTTTCGAATGCCCTAAAGAGTGTCTTAGGATTGCGGCGGGTTCCCCCGCGCCTGTTCCTTTTCTTAAGATTGAGTTAAATAATGAACATGTAACAGCTCTCTTAGATTCAGGCAGTGTTTGTTCGATTATTTCGGCTGAATGGTATTCAAAATTGAAGTCTGTTTGTAAACTACCTGACTATGTCTCTTCTCCTGTTCAATATGTTTCGGCTAATTCATCTCCATTGGAAATCCTAGGTGCTGTAAATGTCAAAATTCGTATTTTTAAATTTACATGGAAAATCAAATTGTTTGTGGCTAAGCACTTGTCTTGCCCCATTATATTGGGAGCTGACTTCATTTCTTACACTGGTCTTGTGCTCGATCTCCAGAGTAGGTCGTGCACATTCAAATTTGCGTCCAATTGTAAAATTCCCTTGTTAAAGTGTAATTCTGTATCATGTTCATCTATTTCGCCTACCCAGGATGAGATGTTGTTAGACCTTAGACATCTACCTGAGGAGCAGGCTGATAGTATTCGTAAGTTGTGTCAGTCGTTTCCAGAGGTGTTCTCTGAAACTCTTGGTGTTACTGACCTTATTGAATAAAAAATTGAGGTCACGGATTCGATTCCTGTCCGTTTTCCACCTTGTAGGCTATCTCCACCTAAAATGAAGGCTCTGAAAGAAATCATCGATCAGATGTTGAAGGACGGTATTATTAGGCCCTCTAAGTCGGCGTATTCTTCGCCTATTTTTCTAGTCCCGAAACCCCAAGGAGGCTTCAGGCCTGTCATTGATTATAGGGCTCTCAATCGGAAGGTGGTGTTGCAATCTGTGCCCCTTCCCGACCTTCATTCTTGTTTTTCATGGTTTCGTAAGGCCAAGTTCTTTACTATCTTGGACTTGAATCAAGCCTACAATCAAATTCCCCTGGCGGAAGAGTCTAAACATCTTACAGCGTTTGCCACGGACTGGAATTTATACGAATACAACCGCGTGCCTTTCGGGCTCCCCACGGGAGCAGCTGTACTCACTAGGCTGCTAGATAGGGTCTTCTCTGACATCAAATTTGAGTATTTGTATCACTATTTGGATGATGTCGTCGTATTTTCGGAGACCTTTGAAGAACATCTAGATCATCTGCGAGAAGTTCTCAATCGCCTTCGTAAGGCTGGGTTAACTGTCAAGTTGTCCAAGGTTGCCTTTGCTAAGCCCTCTATGTCATTCCTAGGGCATATTGTGTCACCTGATGGTGTAGCAGTCGATCATTCTAGAACACAGGCCATCCGTGATTTTAAACCTCCCAAGGACATTAAAGGTATCGCCAGGTTCATTGGTATGGTGAATTTCTTCAGGAAGTTTATTCCTAACTTCGCTAATAGAGCGGCGCCCTTAAACCTTCTTCGTAGGAAAGGCATCAAATTCGAGTGGGGACCTTCTCAACAAGCCGCTTTTGAAGATCTTAAATTAGCTCTCTGTAATGCCCCTGTACTGGCTATGCCAGATTTCTCAAAAAAATCATTGTCCAAACCGACGCGTCGTCATCAGCAGTAGCTGCAGTCCTTCTTCAAGAGACTGAACTAGGGAGGCGACCCATCGCCTATGCATCTAGGACCTTGTCGGCTCAAGAAGCCAAGTATTCCATCTATGAGCTCGAAGGTTTGGCAGTCTTATTTGCCTTAGAAAAGTTCCGTCTCTATCTGGAACATGTCAAATTCGACCTGGAGACAGATAATCAAGCCTTAAGCTGGGTCTTAGGTAGGCCGCGTCGTATTGGTTGTATAGCCCGTTGGGCCATCCGTATTTCTGCCTTCCAATTCGATGTCAGTCATATCCGAGGTACCGAAAATGTTGTTGCTGATGGACTCAGCCGTATGTTTTCCAACGAGGTCGAGACCCATAATCCGGTCGATAGTTCTTCACCTCCCGAGTCCATGCTATCTGAGGTTAATGCCATCTTAACAGATGCTCCCATGCTCTTTAGGGATATCGAGAAATACCAACGTGAAGATCCGACGCTGGCTCCAATAATGGAAACCCTTTCTTCTGGGGAACATGTTGTCCCTTATGTTCTGAGGAATGGTGTTCTATGTTGCCCTTCGAGGCATGATAAGATGATGAAGGTTGTCGTTCCAGCTGTCCTTGTACCTATGATCTTCAAGTATTATCATGAGACCCCATTAGGGGGGCATCTTGGTATCTTTAACTCGTGAGAAGATTCGTGAAATGTTCATCTGGAAAGGTATGGACGGTGAAATCCGTGAACTAGTAAAGGCTTGTAAATCTTGTTTGCTTAGTAAACCAACCATGTCCACCAAGGTAGGTCTCCTGTCTTCGCATCAAGCGTCGCGCCCCATGGAACGCCTGTATATTGATTATGTAGGACCCTTCCCCCAGTCGAAGGGAAATGCCAACAAGTTCATCTTTGTATGCGTAGATGGTTTTACAAGATTTTCCTGGTTATTTCCGACTAAGCTGGCTACCGCTCAGTCCACCATTACTTGCCTAAATTCTATTTTTACTTATTTTGGTCCGTGCCAATATATTGTGTCTGATAATGCTAAGGCGTTCACATCAAATCTTTTTCGTAAATTCTGTTTTGACTTGTCCATTTCTCATGTAACTACTTCTGCTTATTACCCTCAACCATCTCTGGCTGAACGGGTTAACCGTAATCTCAGGTCCGCACTTATTGCCTATCATCATGAAGATCATTCCAGGTGGGACACGTCCTTGCATTGGTTAGCTTTTGCTTTGAATTCGGCGGTTCATGAATCTCACAAGTTTACTCCAGCTTCTTTGATGTTCAAGTTCGTTCCCAACACGCCGCTCTCTAACCTCTGGTCTCTGAGTGACCTTCTACCCGAGACAATAGATCCGGACAACATTAAAGATCTTTGGAAGAAAGCTAAAGCCAATCTTAAAGTCTCTCATGAAAAGGTTAGGGAAAGATATGATTGTGGACGGAGACCCACCCATTTGAAGGTAGGTGACCAAGTGATGGTCAAGAATTTTGTTCCCGCGGGCAAGCTTGCCCCCAGATTTCATGGGCCGTGTACTATTTTAGATTTCCTTACGCCGGTTACGTTGTTATTAAGTAATCCAGCCACCGAGAGGATATTTAGGGTTCACCTGTCACAGGTGAAACCGGTGTAATTTCTGTGTTAACTTGCTTCATATAATCGTGAAAGGAATATGAAGGTTATATTTTTTTTTTTTTTGAGTTTTCACTTTTAAGGCTTTCTGCCCCTTCTATAGTATTTTGTTTTATATGTAAGCATTTTTGTGAAACCTGCCCCGAACCATTAAACTGCCATCCTGTCCTTGCCACGGCCATTACCACGCTCCCGTCTCCTGCTCCACTCTACACAGTGGCTTAATTAATGCATTGAATTTCTGCACGCCGCTGGCCCCTCAACCTCTCCACAAATCCTGTGCCCTCAAAAAAGATGATGGTCCAACAAATTTTGCCGCCTAGTTTTAATGTTTCAGTGCCCCCACAGCCGCGCGGCGCCGTGCAGCGACTGGGTTAGAGGATGAGCCCCCTCTTCCCCAGCGAGGACCACATGTGCACGGCGAGCCGGAGCTCTCCTCCCGGCCAAGGCTGATGTGCGGCGCACGAGCTGCTACTTGCCCGCAGCCTGTATATGTTCACCGCGGGCGCGGCGTGCTTCTACACCTCTGCTCCCCTCATAGTGCGGGCGAGCGGTATCTCAGGGTACTTGTGGGGTCCGAGCGGCCGCCTTTGGACGCAAGCTGCAACGGCCGGTATGGCCATCCAACTTAATCAACATCAACTATATGGACATTCCAGATCAACCTTACTACCTTTTCTTGGGTATTCTACTGCAATATCAGGTGGACTTAAAAAATTTTCCTCAACTTTAAAACTAAAGTTTTCCTTCTCAATTCAACCTTCTACAAACATTAAGACAGTACTTCCGCTGTTACTAAAAGAAATTTTGAAACTGAATCAAACTAAATTTCAGCCATTTCGATAAATTCTTCGGCAATTAATCTCCGTATCAACATCAAAACTTGGACCTTGTTTTCAAACAAATTTCATGTGTCACCCCTGGAGGAACTTTTGGGGGGGGGAGGTCTGTACCGGGCGGTACACCTCCACGCCGCTAATTTAAAATGTGCGCCAATTGAAACTCCTCTGCTGGAGGAGGTCTGAACTTTATCGACGGTATTAATTTTCAAGTTTCTCGGAAGATGTCACTACTTGGAAAGTTTGGAGTTTTTGAACTGTGCCACTTTTGATGTATTTTTGTTTTACCGGTAATAAGAAGTGTGAACTTTCTCTTCTAGAGGACACTACTGAAGAACTACAATAGTGCACCCTAGTGCGAAGAAAAAGAACTGTTCTTTTGGAGAAAATTTAATTTCAAAAGTTTGTTCTTTGTTAAATTTCCTTCTGTCATTGTTTAAGTTGGCAAGATTAACCCTTTCTTTCCCCTTGTTTTAAATTTAGCCAATCCCGAATTTCTTTTATTAATTTCTGACCAATCGGATGTATCTTCCCCAACTTGAATATGTTGCTGTATCCTACCCAATAAAGAGTTTGTGGGAGGGTGTTCTCATTCCCCTAACGCCTCGAACTTTCCGCGAGAGTATATAAACTGCTGATTTTAGGGTCTCCGGGCCACTTCTGTTCCATCTTTTCGTGTGTAAAGTACATGGCAGGGGGCGGGAAGCGCCTCTCTCTTCGGCGGCAGTCAACAACCAGGTAATGGCCGATTAATTACTTCTTTTCTTGCTTGCTCAGCAGTTTAACTCTCGGGGCGGGTACGAAGTTTTCCATTATGTAACCTTCCTTAAAATGTAAAGAAACTGGTATCTATTCCATCTTTTAAACTGCATATCGGGATAGAGAGTGCTTAACCCTCTCGAGCTCCCAATCATATTGTTTTGAGGTGAACTTATTTTTCTCAAGCTATTCTTCGTTAACGTAAAGCTAATTGTTCTTTTCTAAAGTCACCTCTGTAGTATGGGATTAGCCCTTGCGTTAGTGGCCTAGAGCCAGATTAGGTTTTAAAAACAAGTGTATTAGGAGTGCAGATCGCCTCCTCTCAAATTGTTATTTTAGAGGTCATGTAATTAACCTTCTTGTCATTTAACAGACCTCAGTAGGTTGGGTATTTTACCCCTGTGTATATGTCCTGAAAGGACAGCTTGAAAGTGGAATTAGGTGGGGCCTTTGACAGGCCTGAATTTTGAGAGCAAGTTGCTCTTTTCCTGAAAATTTTGTTTTCTGCACGCCTCAAGAAGGCCTTACTGTGTATTTTGGAGCAAGTGCTCCTAGGCATGAATGGGGTTCTCTCCCCCTCTGTTGACACTTGTGTTTGGGGTAAAACTGAGCTAATTGCTCAAGGATTGTGATCGCGGGGCTCGAAGCCCAAATCCTGTAAATACTGTAATTGTACTTTTGTTGCCTTGCTACTCTGTACCTGCCATGTTTGTTATTTCTTGATTTTGAAAAGAAAATATAACCTTGTTAAATTTTAAATTCACTTTAATTTCGTAGCCTGAGACCTATTCACCACCCCGCACCTTCTTTCACGCATAACTACCACAAAAACACGGTAACATTAATAATAATAATAATAATAATAATAATAATAATAATAATAATAATAATAACCATGACATACGACAATCTTCGCCGTAAACATACGAATTAACATTTACTGTCATCTGTCATTCATTTTCACCTATTGGTCCAATCATGTGCATCCAGTAATATGAACTAAATCAGTTCTTTATCATAATTGGCCATTCCTACAAATTTTTAATTCTGGCATTACCATGCCATGCGCCCATTAATTTTCAGAAAAAAATAAAAAAACCGAAAATGTCTACCGAAAAAACCGAAAAAACCTACTGGAAATGCCGAAAATGCCAACAGTAAAGGCGCCATATGGGACCTTTCCCACCATCCCCCATAGCTCATGGTACCATGTGCCAACAAAGAAGTGACCCTGTCGGGTCATGAACACATGGCACCATGCTCCACGGAAGGCGATGGTCAAGGGACCTTTTCGGCCTGTGACGATTCCCTCTCATTGGGATTGAATAAGTAATCCACTCACATGAGAGGTCAACGCCCTGCGGCCTAGCAAGGTCGCTGCTAACTCTCCCGTTCCTAAGATCTGAACCCCCGGCTACTCAGAGTCGCAGACCGTCCGCGGCGATAAAACTAAAATATCTTACAATAACTTAAAGGCATAACATGAACGGAAGAGGTTTTGGATGCTAATTATCGGCAAAAATTAGGCACGAATAAATTTTCTGAATATTTAATTCACTCCCGTTGAACATATTTACAATATACAACCTTGAACATCATAGTTAAATTACATCCATTGAATTTTAATACCAACAACGGACAACCATGTCCGGCCTATCACCCAAGTGAAATTTTGATCCACATCATTATAAGATTCATTATGTGGCCTATTGACATTACGCTGTTGAATATTATCACACAAAACAATCACCTATTCGGATTAAGCACCTGGGTGTTCACATATAGCTTCAAACAACTCGGAGAAATTTGAGTTGCGTTTACTACGCTCTTGGTTGATAAACTTGGTTTCGAATTTACGGACACGATTATTTTACCTGCTGAGTACGGTAAACACTATTATAATGAACCAAACTTTTTACAAAAATTTATAAGGAAACTATGACCCTACGGATATAAATATTCCCGGGATTAATTCCCAAATTCCATATTTAAAACACAGCAAGTTACACTAATTTACTCTAAGATTAGAGTGGCCACCTACATCGAACATAACACGAGAAATATAATGTTTAAAGAAATTAAAAAAATCATAAAATGATAAACAACTCCACGGCGTTACAACCTCTCGCAAAAACATGAAATGCACACAATTCTAGTTACTGCTAATCACCTCATTTGAGGACTAACTATACACATCATAGGGCCTGAACCCTCCACTCAAAAGAACTACCAAAGGATTTTTCACGAAGTCTCAATTAAACAAATCAATTAGCATCAAAACAACATCCTATTTACACTATTATCACACCTGGAAGAGAAAACACATATTATAACATTTCCCATACATGGTAACTGCATCTGGTTTACCATTAGCCGTCGTTTGTGTGACTGACTCCCTTTTGTCATGTCCGAGGTACGAACGGGAGACCTACAGGTCTCTCGAGTCGGGGAACCTGAAAAATCAAGACCCTATCTATCGCTTCTACATGTGTATGAACTAAGTGTTACTGCATTCACCCAACTTAGCCTGATTAGAATGTGGTAATCGATTAACAAAAAACATTTACTAGCAGAGCACAAGATGGTTCGAGGAAAAACACTTCCTTGAGAAAGACGGCCATACATTTGCGTTTTAGCAGGCCTAGTTTGACACACGCGAGCTCCGACCCTCCCGGGGTGGGATGCCATAAATTTCCTTGTCAACCGCCGGCACACCGGCCACATACCTTTTGCTTTAAACCCAACATTAGTACGTTTACAAAAGCCTATTCAGTGGGCCAATTTATTCACGCGAACAAAAATAACAAATACAAACAGGTGCATAGAATTATGCTCTAACCCGCTCAGGTATTCTTCATCGGACCAATCTCTCAACTTTTGGGCCGTTACATGATTTTACTCTCTCTCTCTCTCTCTTTCTCTTATAGGAGTCCGGAGTTCCATCCTCGTGGCTCTCATAGTAAAACTACCACAATCCACGGGCTAGCAAACTAGAGTTTAATAATCTCACAGAATTTACTAATAACAATAGTCATAATAATCACAATAATGAGAATAATAATAATAGTAATAATAATAATAATAATAATAATAATAATAATACGGACTATGTACCTGACATGAAGTTATAATTCTTTAATAGATCGGCATAAAATTATCCGACCAAACTGATTAATTTAAATGAAATAAAATGAACTAACAAAAAGGTATTTAAGCAATCACAAAGAAAATTCTTTAACAGGGGCCCTAGCTAGAGTTGGTGGGGTGGACATTTGTACCTCGGTGCCATGACTCTTCACACACATGTTATACAGCAACGCCTTAAGTTATCATGCATAAATACATCTACTTTACATTAAATAGAGTACTTCATCTATCCAACTTTATCTGGTTCACAGGATATATGGCAAAGATTCTTGCGTCATCTTAACCTGACTTCTTTCATATATCTCTCCAAGAACGAAGGCTCCTTTATTACCTCAACGAAATTAATTAGCCTTTTCCCCCCGTCTCCTCTGACAGTACTCATAAAACAAGGATATAACCATGCTCGTGCAATAAAGACAACTAGATGGGAAATTCATACTCTATTCCTAATTTGTTTTCTTCCCAAACAACTTTAAAAGGTTAAACTAAAATAAAATACCGACCACTCTAATCTTACTACTTTAATTATTCAATATAAAATCATCCCATGCTATTGCTATATTCTGACATGATTTATCTACAGGGAATATCAATATCATAAGATCATAATTTTGTACTCAACAATGCTGGTCCGTTGTCCATCGTATGCTGTTCGAGCCCCGAAGGAGGGCTGCCTCGAAGGTCTTAGCCCATCATGGTGACGTGGAAGGTCGCCGGTTCAGGACGTTCCATGATGCTCCTGGAATAATCCATAGCGTTGGTGTTTGAACACTGAAATGACACTGTTTACACTGTTTTCACAAAACTTCCTCCACTCACGTTACAGGCAAATTTTCCTTTCTTCTAACCAGTATGAAAGTTATGAATGTATACGATACCCTGGTACAGGACGCAGCTAGTCTATCCTAATCTGACATATGCAATTCCGAGCTCACAGTTTCATTACCGAAACAGTTTAACCTCCCGCATTACCCTAAGGTGGGCTACCCTGTCTTGTCTGCTTTGTTCAGCGCGCTCCTCAGATTACGCTGTTCTGAAGCACGATAAACATTGATACAATTTTGTTTATGTGATAACCACTAATTCTTCGTACTATCACTACTCACTCGCCTGCCGTTTACACAGTTTCTAACATAGATTATAATTAAGAAGCTCTCTGCCTCCACTACGGGGTACCGATTGAAAATTAACGTTCCACGTTCGACAGACGGCAATTCATTGTTTCACCGTTCTCGGTGCGAATTTATGTCACTCACGATCCTTCGTGTCGCACCGTGATCAAATTACAGATGCGCACATCATGTTTACACAGTTCAGATTTTTACTGCAGATTCGCACTGAAATCCGACTTTTCACACTCCCGCTCACTGAAAATTTTCACACAAAGAGAGGGAAATCAGACCACAAATCGGCCGTGCGGTCACCTCGTAGACTCCTCGAAGACTGGTCTCTACCCTCATATGTGCAGGCAAATATAAAGGCTCCCTAGGGTGGGGAATGCTTGGGAGACATCTCCCTCCTACACATTTCAGTTTTCCAGATCCACAAGGCTTACGAATCCCAGCGATGCGGCAACTTGTGTGGCCAGCTACTCCGAAATCCCAGATGTGATGCGGAACTCAGGATGATCGGTGGATTTGTAGTAATTAATTCCAATACAATCGGGGTGGGGGTAGTATTCGCTAATAGTATTTGGCGACACTGTAGGCGTGGGTAAGCCGTGGTGGTTACGTAATCTTATGAAGGTGCATTTTCGTAGGTGAGATTATTCTACCTTGTTTTTCAATTTTGCCATTCATCCAATATTCCTCTTATTACTCTGATGTATGTTTTCTGGTTAGTTTAGCCTTTATTGAGCTGAAAATACCCCTGAAATCACCCCATCGCTTTGGCATCGCTGTGCGTTGGCGTTTGTTTTCAAGATGGAGTTAGCAAAATTTTATTCTTCTTCCCCTTGTTTCATGATACGCGCGCAGTTTGGGAGTTTTCCTGAGCCACCCACTGGGAGCTCTTGGCGCCTCTATGTCGCGAAGTGTTATGCAATATGACGCTACTGCCAGCATCCACACAAAGGAAGCTGCAAGCCTACTAATTTCTTCAATATATACTTCGAAATAATTATTCCTGTGACTATACGGTCACAATACTTAACATATAAATTTTTTATATCCGATTTTCAACTATTATTGTAATAAAATTGCATTATGTAAGCGAACTTGCAGCTCATCTATAATTTCGCATTTGGCTTGAGTTAGCTTATACCCTGTGCGTATATTCCGCTTCATTTTTTCGTTACGCTGACCCATATTCACCCACCTTTCCCTGTTGACGACTGTGTTACGCTGAGCTGAAGAAGAGGATATTAACGGTGTGGTAAGCCATGTGCCAAAGGGCACTCACCACTTGGCGAGTGTATTGTCCCTGTAATGAACTTGGTCGGAGCTCAGCATTTGCTTGACGGCGACCATGGGCATTATAGGGCACAATCAACTTATTATTTATTAACTCGGTATAAACACAGGTTATACTTGCATTATTTACAGCCAAAGAGTATATATGTGGCACAGTCCTTAAGCATATCTACATTAAAAAATCGGTATCAACATAACAAAATTAAATATCTTCACGTACATAAAAATAACCTAATATTTACATTTGATTATTTACATAAATTTGTATTCCTTGTTGTGATGATAATACGCCCACATCACTCTCTTCCCAGTGTTGATTTCACTCCACAATGTCTGAAAGGCGCACAGGAAGTTTAATAACACGCCCTGATCTGGTAATTTTTGGGGTATTGGTGGGGAATATTTGGGGGTCGGCCAGTTCACTATCACAGTCCTTCAAGCTAAATACCGGTTTGAGCCTATCTATTGAAATGTTTGTTTGTTTATCCCTAATCATCAGTGTGAAGAATTTCGGAGTACGCTGAATTACTTCATACGGACCTTCATAAGGTTGTGTGAGCCTAGTATTGATTCTGTCGACTCTCACAAACACATAGGTCATTATGGATGAATGGTGTTACTCGAATTTTGTGATGACAGTCAACTGGTTTGAGGTTAGTCATCTGCTTCTTCAGGGTAGTAACAAATGTTGGCAAGTCTGCGTCTGTCTTGAGGTCAGAATCCTCAAATAAATCGCCAGGTAGCTTTAGGGTTGTGCCGTAAACCATTTATAGGACTACTGAGTTAGCCTCTTCTCGAAAAACGCAACGAAGTCCCATGACGGTAGTTGGAAGTACATGAGCCCACTTTGTTTTAGCGTGGGCACATATTGAACTTTTCAGTGTAGGATGAAACCTTTCTATCTTTCCGTTTGGGGATGATAGGCAGCTGTTTTTGTTAGTCGACAACCACAAATCTTGGCTAGTACACAAAACAAACTTGATTGAAATTGCATTCCCTGATTTGTCACTATTTGGTGTGGAGCTCCAAATCTAGTAATCATGGAGTTGAAGAATATTTGAGCTACAGTTTCGACTTGGGTACTTCGGAGTGGCACGACTTCTGTCCAGTTTGTAAATCAATCTACGAGTATACATATAAGGCTATGGATGAATTCATCTGAGGGTGATAAAGGGCCAATGA
Organism: Anabrus simplex; assembly: GCF_040414725.1. NCBI lineage: Eukaryota > Metazoa > Arthropoda > Insecta > Orthoptera > Tettigoniidae > Anabrus > Anabrus simplex. Next base: position 1,533,081,619 of record NC_090265.1, on the reverse strand, counting down.
GATCTATGAACCGACTGGGAACGTTAATTTACACTAGGAAATTGTCCAATGGGTGCTTTGGTATGCCTGGAGATTTTATTTTTCTGGCAAGGTATACATGCTTTTGCCCATTGTTGAACTTCTTTCCGTAAGTTTGGCCAAACTAATCTAGAAGATATAAGTCTCACTGATGATCTCACACCTGGATGAGCCATGTCATGGTAATGTCGAAATATTGAAAATCTGAATGGTTTGGGCACATATGGCCGAATATTGTCTGTTGACATATCACACCAGAGACTGGTACCACTAGGCATGTGTGAACTGAAGTGAAGTGTCAGAACATAATCGGAGTTTCTGAAGTTCGTCATCTTGACTCTGTAAAATCGCCATTTATTATTGATTGACACTAACTTTTCCATTCGTAACAAATGATCATCCACAACATTTTCTCTACCTGAGACATGTCGCACATCTGTAGTGGGCTGGGATATATATAGTGAAGATATCTCAGTTGAATTGCTGACGCCTTCTCATTCTTCTGTTTGAAGGCAAATGTTAATGGTGCATGATGTGTATAGACAGCAAACGTTCTTCCTTTCAGTAGGTATATGATGTATTTTAATCATAGATAGATGCTAAGAAGTTTCCAATCATAAGTATAATAATTCTGAGCACTGGAAAACTTCATAGAATAGAATCTAATAGGTTTCCAGTATCCATTCTCTTTGTGGTAGTGCTGCTCCTGCTGCAAAATCTGATACGTCTACGAACAATGCAATTTCATGATCCATGCTTGGTAACGTTAGGAGGGCTGCCTGTTTAAGGTGCTCCTTGCACTTCTCAAACTGCTGGGTTGCTTTTGGAGACCAATTAATTGGCCTTCGGCCGTTTTTCTTGGTCCGTTTTAAGAACTCATTCAAAAGAACTTGATTTCCAGCAGCAGATTGCAAATGTTGACGATAACAATTAATCGTGCCAAGGAGTGCTCGCTGTTGTCGCACGTTTACTGGACGTTTTGCGTTAACAATAGTTGTTACTCTTTCAGGGTCTGGTTTAGTTCCTTCCGGTTTAATAATGTACCCCAAGAAGGAGACGTCTTTTGCTCCAAAAAACTATTTTCCAAAGTTGATATTGAGGCCATATTTATGGAGTTGATCAAGCAGAGTGGTTAGGTGTTCGGTGTGTTCCTCTTCTGAAGTAGATGCTATTAATATGTTAGCTAAGTATGCAAAACAGAAATACTTCATTAATACATCTCTGAAATGTACTGGGTGCGTTCCTTAATCCAAATGGCATGAAGTTGAATTTGTACAGTCCGAATGGGGTGATGATGGCTGACTTGTGTTTATCTTCCTCTGCTAATGGAATTTGATAATATGCCTTCATAAGCTCCAGCTTAGAAAAAATTGTCTTGTCTTGAAGGATGAGGTTAATATCATCTACAAGTGGATTTGGGTAACGGTCTAGGAGGGTGAGGTCATTGAGATGTTGCTAATTCCACAGGCACGCCTTCGGCTATTAAATTTGGTCACCATGTGTGGAGGACTAGCCCACTGAGATTTAGAAGTTTGAATATTTTGTTACTTAACATAAACTGAAACTCCTTTTTTGTGGGTGGCCAATGTATAAGGGTCTAACCTGCGTGCTTTAAAGAAATTTGTAGGGCAACTCGAGGTTGTTATGTAGTGCTGGACGTCGTGCCTTACTTCCTTCAATGTAATGAGGAGTCGGCAGTTCAGGGACTTTCTTAAGAATTTCAGAAAATTGGCTTGTAATATGGAGGGAACTCACAGCTTCGGCAGCATCAGTGGTTGTAACATGTCCAAGAACATTTTCTTTGCTATTGGCTTTACGTCGCACTAATATGTCTTATGGCGACGATGGCACAGGAAAGGGCTAGGACTGGGAAGGACTCGGCCGTGGCCTTAAATAAGGTAACCACGGAAAACCATCTTCAGGGCTGCCGACAGTGGGATTCGAACCTACTTTCTCCCGAATACAGGATACTGACCGCACATTTAAGCGACTGCAGCTATCGAGCTCGGTCCAAGAACATTTAATGAAGTGTTGTTATCAACCAGTCTTTTTATTTTGAGATCAATCATGAGGTCAAAATGGCATAGGTAATCTGTGCCGATTGTGCCTTTTGAAGTATTTGCTATGATAAAGGGGCAATCAAAACTGCGTTTCAGTCCTAAATCAACATTCAATATTTTTGAGCCATAAGTCGAATTTCTCAGCCATTTGCTGCATAAAGTTTAAATTCAGTAGTTCTTGTCTTATCGCTTTGTCTTGCTGGTAAGTCGGAGACATCAGCTCCACGATCTACCAGGAAGCACAGACCAGTATTATGATCAATGACAAATATACGATATTGGCGGCTTACTACACCATCTGCTGCAGGCCATTCAGCCGCTAATGTAGCTGCCTTTTCATGTACCCATGCTCCTGCCAAGCACATGGTTGCACACACTTCTTAGGTCTACAATTGGTACCAAAACGGAAGTGATAATAGCAGTATCCGCCATTTTTGTTGTATCTTGACCTACTACAACTACTACTTCGCCCTCGCCGTCAACATTGTCCCCTGTTTCGTAGTAACTCCTCTAATTCCTCAATTCGCTGGAGAACTTCGGAGAAAACTGTACTTTTTAAGTAGATGCTGATGGTTGACTGAATGTAGCATGAATTTCACTGACCGATCTCATTTCCATTATGCGATCAGCCATTAGAGTCAACTTGTCCAGCTGCTCATCCGAAATGGTTAACATTCCTTTAATGTTTTCGGGAAGTTTCTCAAGCCATCAAGTTTTTAAAAATTTTCTCTGAAACGTTTGTCCCTGCATAACTTTTCATTTTACCTAGCAACAGACTTGGCTTTAAGTCTCCAAGCTGCAGGTCACTAACCAACTACTTTATTTGCCGCTTTTCAATTTCCTTGAATGTTATCAGGAGTCTTTCCTTCGCCAATGGATATTTATTTGATTCCAAACTGTAAACTAAGTCAGAGATATTTTCTACAAATCGCGGTTAAAGTTGCACTAGTAAATAATTCAAACTTCGTAGTTTCTGTTATAACCCTTAATTAGTCGCTCACGGAGATTTCCTCCGGGCCGATTACATTTTGCACGGTGCTGGACTTCCAAGTTGAACTGTGGGTCTTCCCATCCCTATACCTTTCTCCTTGTTCATTTGCACTCGTCCTGTCAATATTTCGGCGCGATCATGCATCATGTGTGCGAGTGTGGGATCATTGTTTTGACGATTGACATCGCCTGGACGTTTCCTCCGTGTGCGATAAAGTAAATTACCTTACATTTTAGTGCATTTTAAATTATTTTGGAGGTCGATGACCTTGTTGACTTGCTCCTCTAAACTTAGTTTAGAAAAATATTATTTCACATTTCATATGATATGATCGCGGTAGGTAATGGTGAGTCTCACGAATTTAATATCATTAAGATCATTCGACATAGTTAGGGTCTACAGTATTCTGCTTTTAGATGGAACAAACTGTGTAAAAATTACCTACAAGTACTTGAAAGGATTTCTTGTAATTATACCGAAAAACAGTGCAAACGAACATGCCAAAACAACATCTCAAAGGACGAAAAGGACGTGCATTTTTAACCCCGGAGGTTACCTCGGGGCGCGACTAGTAACGTAATCATTTTCGTGCGACTAGGCAAGGGTTAATACCGGCGATATCAAATTGTGCTTCAGTCTGACGAAACCAAATATCAGGCTTCTCTACCCAAAATGGAGGCAATTTTACACAGACCTTGTCAATTTCAGTTTTAACTCTCGTAGTTTTTATAGCTCCGCCTCGCTCCATGCTAGTTTTCTTCTTCCTTGATGTTATATTTCAAGTCTAGGGTCGCCACGTTGTAAGGATTTTTGAGAACTATTATGAACATATACTTATAATGTATTAACAATCGGTATAAACACAGGCACTCTTGCATTATTTACATCCAAATAGTATATATGTGGCACAGTCCAGAAAGTAAGCAAAGTTCTCACACTATTACTCCGTCGGCCTTAAGCATAGCTACATAAAAGAGTCGACATCAGTATAACAACATTAAATATCTTCACGTACATAAAAATAACCTAATATTTACATTTTATTAGTTACCTAAATTGTTATTCCTTGTTGACATTACGTCCACAGTTTTCCGTGGTTTCCTATTTTCAAATCAGTCAAATGCCTGGACTATGCCATAATTAAAGCCACGGCCGCTTCCCTCACACTCCTATCCCTTTCGTGTCCTTGAGTCACCATAAGACCTATCTGTGTCGGTGCAAGGTAAGAAAATAAAGTAAAGGAAAGTCAGTATTCATTGAACTAGCCCACAACGAGTGATTTGCACGCTCTGAATCGTTGTGACGGCAGAAGTGACGGAACATTAGCTTAGATATTTCTCAACAGAACAAATTAATATGACCTAGCCCACCAGACCTCAACTGGTAAGTGCATGCGACACAAAATCGGAAGGTTGTACGTCGGATCGGATCCCACTGGTTTCCGGTTGGCCATTTTAATTCTACACTTAACACCTCATCAATACGTACTATATGTAAGCTACTGAACACGAACTAATTCTTTGAAAGCTAATTCTGAGTCCAAACAATTTTGTTTTTCATTTTGCATATAAGGACTGTATATGCACGTTGTCATTCGCCGGAAGGCTGGTTGAATACTCAGCAGCTCCTTCGTCAGTTGTCATAGAGACGTCTCTGAAGGGACAAATCAGAAATATTAGGAACGGATAGATTGTCCGTTGCTCTACTCACCAAGCCAGAAGATGTCTTCACCTATCAGTCTACTAAATCTACTAAAATGCACATAGGCTACAAACCTACTTTGTGAACTAAACCTTCACTCTGTTAATTAATAGGATTGGCTGAATAAGGATTTTTTAAAATTTGCTTTTGTGTCACACCGACACAGATAGGACCTGCGGCAACGATGGGATAGGAAAGGGTTAGGAGTGGAAAGGAAGCTACCGTGGCCTTAATTAATAATTCAATACACATATTGTCTGGTATGAACATGGAAAACCACGGAAAACAATCTTCAGGACTGCCGATTGTGGTGTTCGAACCCATTATCTCCCGAATTCAATGTGACAGCTACGTGCTCAAACCGCTTAGCCACTTACTCGGTATAAGTACTGGTGCTCATATTACGGCTATCACTCATACTCTCCTACCTGCATATTGTCAAAGTGAAGGATGTGACAGATTGGTCGACGAAAATGATAACTTGTTCTTCGAATCACCAGAGGACATAGTGCACTGTGAATGCTACACACTTTCAAAAATCTTCAGCGTGAGTAACTACAAAGGGAACTGTTATAGGCAGTTGTTCAAAAATATACCATGAGACATGGTCTACTTAAATAGAAAGTACAGGTATAGTCGATAATAATGGTCTTCCTGGAGATGATGTTTAAGGATGAATATATGATTTATTAGGAACATTTACTGCCCCGTATCTGAACGTTATTTGGGGAGCGACATTCATCCTTCATGCTCATAAATAATGGCCATTACAATGGTACAAGAAGGGAAGGCCCTCGAAATAGATCATGAGATATTACAGTGCCAGGGACATATCTGCTCTCAGGATTTTACTTAGCCTCAGATGGAAGAGATAATATCGTAATGATTTGCAGTCAAATTAACAAAACATTTCCTTCCCTACACAGGCCACGGTTTCTTACATTCTTAATTCCGGTGGGGAGATATTTTAAGATTCCATGCTACCCTCAAGGAATGCTTAGGTTAGGTTTAGTCCTGCCTTAAGAAGATAAAAAAAATAGATTTCTTAAACCTTTCCCCCGCTCTGGGATACTTAGAGAGACTACCAGTCGGTTCCGGAATGCTTCGTCCCACCCCTTGCATACCACTGCCATACTTCAATCCTACCCCCATCGTGTGTTTCCTTTCCACAAGAAAGGGAATCCTTATGCAAGGGCTGGATTTGTCTTATGGCCACATCGCCGACCAGGAAAGGAAATGCATTGTTAATTGAAATCTCACAAAACAAACATGTTGGCTTACATTATTATCACATTCCTTCTTCTTATTATTATTTTCACTTCAAAAACTGTCACTATCATTAGGTTGGTTAGAATGCTATAATGTGATCCTTCATTTATCTAGAATCATTTAGTACAAAATTAACAACGAAATATGAATATTATATTTACCACTGATCCCTAAAACTATTCTGAACGAAGAAATTATACCATCAATTCCCGTTCCCATTTGATAGCCAAGATTGATTACTTTGATTGGCTGCAATAATATTTAGCTTTGAACTCAAAAATATTTTAAGAAGAAAAAGTTTTTCCCATGCTTAACGGTTCTATATATATCCGAAACACAGACATAACTGCTAATTTCGCTCGTATCATTTGTAGTTTATTGGTGTATACTGATAACAACTTTGCGGTCTGAAAATGTGCTGATTGCCATCCATTTTATTCTCTACCTGTAATCGCACTCTTATGCCTATAAACACTTTACCCGGTATACTGATCAAATATTCCATGATAGTTTTTTAACACTTTGTGTTCCCTAACATTCAGAATGCTGTCATCACCGGTCTTTATTCGTACGGGTTTTTATCTAATTTACTTTCACTTTTCTTATTAGGACACATACCAAGAAATGTTATTCGTTGTTACCCTATATAATCATTAGTAAACAAATACTTTGTTATATTTTCAAAATTGCCTCCCAATAAAGATTACTGAATTTAAATTAACAGACATATCCTGATTAAAAACTTACGGAGGTTGTCAACAATAATCAAACGAATGCATAAGTTGTACAAACAACAATGCAACGAAGTTATTAGTAATGCGGTTCTGAAGTAATTGACATATAAAAAGCAGTCTGAAGGAGGAAAATAATTTCCCATTATATAATATTCGTTCATGGAAAGAGCTTCGGGGACCTGACGGGGTCCTCGGCCCACAATTTGAGAACCACTGTACCAGGCTCCAGTAACAGTCACAGTCATCTCCTATTAAAAACAAAAGAACATATAATTCAATTTTCATGCAAGTTCAAATGTCTCACTAAGTAAAAAGAAGTCCATGTAAAGCAACAACTTTGGCTGCATAAATACACAACATTATGGATAAGGGCGCAACCCTTGCTCATCTGCGCACATCATATAATACACGCACAACTGAATAGTTAGGGGTACGAAGTGTAATGATGCATATTTAAAAAAGTTCTTTGCTCTCAGGAGCTCGGAGGGAATGCTAAGTAATATGACCCGCACCGACATATTCAATTCTTCTTCCGTAGAATATTGCCAATTTCTTTTGTTTAAAACTACCGAAAGCTGAGTACTCTACATAGCAGGGTATGGAAAGGCAAAACATATAATCGAATTCATTAGATAGCTAAAGTTTGGGGGCCTTATCTTGGTGCGATTAAACGTCCATTGTCTCTGGTAAAGCCGGCTGTTCAATTTGCTGAGTCAACGTTTGCCTTCATTCGCCTCTAGTCTTAATCCACTCCGTTGCTTCGTATTCTGTATTCTCTCTCTCTCACTCACTCAGTCCCACTCTCCCTTATCGCATCTACGTCACCGTGCAAGAACATAGAGGCTGACGGGAAGAGGTGATTTTCATTCAAATCATTCGATATGAGAATGCTTCTCCTCCATAGAACCTTCCTTCTCAGCAATTTCTTTGGTTGCCAGACTGAAGACGACCTCGCGTCTTGATTTAATGTGCGGAACAGCTCTTTTGTAACAATGTGACCTCATTTCTAAGAGAATTGTAAGGTGTCTAAAATAATTTGTGGTGTTGTGTGTTTTTATCGGATCAGGCTAAAAACATCGCGTCGCATCTACTCAGACAGGTTTTATGATTATGATGATGGGATAGGACAGGGCTATAACTGGAATGAAAGGTACCAAGGCATTAATTAAGGTATAGCCAGGTGTGAATGTGGGGAAACCACACAGAACCATATTTAGAACTGCTGGCAGTGGGGTTCGAACTCACCATACCCTGAACAAAAGCAAACAGCTACGTAACCCGAACTGCTCAACAAACTCGCACAGTGTAAGCATTGAAATTTGACGCAATTTAAAACGTTTGCGAGTCAATTTCGATGTTCTCTTTTACCCTGACAAATGGCAGATTAAACTGACACGCTACCACAGGATAGGGACTGCCTGGTCGAGGCCGTAAAGGCGTACTCGATTCGCCCGGAAGGACGCGGGTTCGAATTCCCGTCAGAAAGTCATAAAATTTAAGAAACTAGATTTCCACTTCCGGAGGTGCACATGGCTCTGAAGTTCACTCAGCCTTCACCAAGGATGAGTGCCACTCTACCCCACCAAGTGCCGAGACGGATAGTGGAAGCCATTATCTTCCACCCCTCCAAGGACCTTCATGGCTTTGCTATCTTTTGTTACCACAGAATAATCATTGACTGACTCTAATAAGAGCGATAGAGAAAACAACAAAACAGACCATAATATACGGTTGCCATTATGCCCGGCTCCTTGGTTGAAGGTCGACGAAATGGCCTTCGATTCTGAGGATTCAGGGTTTGATTCTCGACTGGGTTGTGCGTATACAGATGTTAATTTCTCTAGCTCATGGTCTGTGTATTTGTGTTCGTCTTAATATACAGGGTGGTCGGAAACAACGTGAAATGTGTATATAAGCGTTAGAGGATTGGTCATGCTGATAAATAATTTGAAAGAAATAATTTGATATCTCGCAACGTTGTCACTTTATCAGCTGCTGGGTTTAGACAATCACATCACTTCAAATGGGTATTGGGAGACTATGTTGCTAAATCTGCACGTGGTTTAAGACCGGTATGACAGCACCAGTCGAACAACGAAACTTCGCCATGGGAGGTATTTGAATACAAACCTCCGAGCTGACAAGATCGCGCAAAGGCAAGTGCACTACAGTGCACAGTGGGTAATTTCTAGCATCCAGCCGGCCAAAAAATTTTCAACCCTTGTCTTTGGTGCGCATTTTCTGTGAGTCGTGTTTATAAGACACTTGGGTACAGTAATTAAGTACTGAAAAGTCGCGGTGTCTGATTATCTATTCTCACCGAAGGCCTAAAGTGGCTCTCCTCCGTTAGGGCATCATATTCTGGCGAGGCGAGCGCGCAGTTATTATTATGTGAGGGCTCAATAAGGACGTCAGAACTAAATATTTCTTTAGCTTGAAATGTTATTACATTAGATCAGGGCCTCTCAGAGTGCATGCGCGTGGTGCATGCACTGTGCACGGTGCAAGAGACGACTTGGCTTGGTTGACCAGAGTGCAGACCCCCCACTCCTCGATTTGGAGCAGTAGCGCTTACTCTCTCTTTCCTCACGCCTGTCTCGCTCGCTCCGCCTGTCTCCCTCTGCCCCACTTGCGCCGTAGCGCTCCAAATCCAGGCTGACTTGAGCCGAGCATAGGCGAGTTGAGCCGAGCTTAGCCGAGTAGCCCAGAGACGAAGCGTTGATCCGAGCCATGCCGAGCGGCAGCGATGCACAGTGCACGGAGCTCTTGCGCCTCTATCTGCACGCGTGAGATTTTGGGCGTTTGAGAGGCCCTGCATTAGATGAAGGTATGTATTTTATATAGTGTGTAGCATTTTCTGAAAATAACTATATTTTTGTCCGGAATGTGCACTTAAAATTCAGGTACATGGGTGTCAAAGAACTATCTAATTATACAAATTTGAGCTGACTTTCAAAATGGATTGCCTTTGATTTCTGCAATGAAAGTATTTGGGGTAATTATCTATACTTTAATGAATAGAAAACTGTGACTTTTTGCTGCGACCAGGCGCGACCATAAGAGTATTTTTTTTTTTTTTTCAGAAGCCATGTACTCTGTAACCCGCAGGTCGGTTTTCGAGCTGTTGAGGAACAGCAGGGAATATAAGCGGAACGATGATATTGCAAATGTTGTAATTGAACATATAGGCTTTGAGGATTGTTCCGAGGATATATCCAAGTCAATAAGGAAGTGTGTCAGTATTTTGTGTGCTAAAATTCGATCGTGCTGGACAAAATATAGTAGAAAATGGGACAAATTGCTGAAGTACAATAAAAGTTGGTTCGACCAGAGAATCAGCCTTGCAGAAGGACGTGCATCACAGCAATGTCAGGATGAGCCTGCCAGTACTATAGCTCATTCCATGTTAAGAAAACAGTATTGCTCTTATGACAACAGGGTTGCCATATAGAATGGCTTTTCTCAACGCCATCACGGGAAAACGGCGGCACATAAATTTGTGAAATTCAGTATGTAAGTTCAAGACAAAGGGCTGAAGAAACTAAGCTACAAATTATTTTTATGAACTAAAGGGGACGCGGGTTTTACAGGGGCACTTTTGGTTCGTACAGAATCAGAGGAAAACTACGGCACATAAGAAACCTCAGCACTGAAATATAAGGCAAATTGAGGGAGAAAATAGACAAATAATTTTATGGGGTCGAGGAACGGGGGATGTATTTAATTGCATTTAATAAATATATCCAGACAATAAAAGCTAGAAAAAATACGCAATAAACAAATACTGCAGATGACTATAAAAGATCACAGTATTAATATTGAAGAAAGAAATCGTACACGTAGGCGTATCGCATAACTCTCACTCAACACAATACAATTACGCATTGATTTAAAGCCTAAAATGCACACGTAATAAATAAATACTGTAGATGACTTCACTACAGAAGTGAGGTGCCAGCGGTTCACAGAGCGGTTGAATATGAGTTACACTTCACTGTGATGGATGGAAAAGTCTGCAGTGCATTGTCTTCCTATCAGTCTTCCCAAAGGTGCTATATATGTGGCGCGTCCCCCAAAGGGATGAATAATATTACTGAAGTGACTGAAAGAGTAATTAACCCAACAACGCTTAAGTTTGGGTTATGACCACATAATGCATAATGCGTGCAGACTTGACGTAAGAAAGTGGCAAATAAGAGATGCCGATGAGAAGAAACTGGTTGAAGAAAGAAGAATATACAGGTTTGGTTCACGGAGGAATCGGGTCTATTGGTTGATATCCGAAGCAAAGTGCTGGAAATACCAATGATGGAAACCGCTAGAAGATTCTTCAGAGAGGCTTTCAATTCTGCGGATATTACTGGAGTAGATCTAAATTTAATAAACCATCTACGTGTATCTTAGAAACTCTTTCGTGTGGGTATGCCATTGATAAAGTGACATTTGGAATGTACGCAAAGGAAACTATACAATTGTACTTACAAAAATACAAATTGTACTACGTGCCTGCACAAACTCTTGGCTCATGGAGAGGAGGTAATTAGGCACTGTATTATACCTATTAGACAACTCTCCGTGGAAGCCAAGGAGACCAGAAATAAAGATAACAGGAAACCTTCCAGAAAGGACACAAATACTGATCTTTTCCATAGGCTGCTTATATCATCGGACCCTTACATTACCAGATTAAGGAAATCAGGGAGGAAGTTGATTCCGATTTCACGACAAGTGCTCAACTTACTGTCTGAGTCTTCAGTATGTGGTTCTGCCGAAGGAGATAATTACGGTGAAGTTAGCGGTTCTGGTGTAACTGCATCTAATGACTAAGTACATGTATTCCTATATCTGTTTGAAAAAAATCTAAACAGCATGTCCCATTATTAACATCTATTTAATTTACATCTTAGAAGTGAAGCTTCCATGGTGAGAAGAATTATTTAATTATTTAGTTTGTACGTGATGTGCGTACAAGTACAACACGGTTCAACCTGGAATTTAAATTAAATTATCTCTTTAATTTCTTAAAGCTATAACGAAAAATGATTAAAATTACAAAAACTACTAATTCTATTCCTGACGTAGTAATCTGTTCTTTGTACTTGATTTACCACACACTTAATTATTTCCAATAATAGCAGTTACATACCAAGTTTTATGTAAATCGGTCCATTAGTTTCCGAGATATGATTTTTGGCCGGCTAGATTCCTGAAATTACGCACTGTGCAGTGGCACTGGCTGAAAGTAACGGTGTGCTTACGTTTGATGCTGATTTCTCGCATGGTTCTCATGCCGGTCACGTGCAGATTTAGCAACACCGACCCACAGATTCCATTTGAATTCACCCGCGAAGCGATCTCATTGGCTACCTTCGGCAGCCGATAAAAATTTCCGACCCCCTGTATGTCTATATAGGGTGGGCGTCAGGAAGGTCCCTGAAATTGGGCTAAATTCATACAAATTGTCAACCCAAGGTAAATGGAAAAAGACGAGGAAGAAGAACTATGACTGCTATTATGTATAACTGTAACGATATTCGATTCGCCTATTCTACAAATATAGCGGCTGCTGCTGCTAGTTTTTTAATGTCACATCAACTCAGATTTTTGACGCTGTAACTATGAGGAAAACGTTCGTGGCCTTAATGAAGGTACAGTTCCAGCACGTAACTGGTGTTTAAGTGGTAGACTATAATAATTTCGTGTGGCTATTTCTAGCCGGGTGCAGCCCTTGTAAGGCAGACCCTCCGACGAGGGTGGGCGGCATCTGCCATGTGTAGGTAACTGCGTCTTATTGTGGTGGATGCTAGTGTTAAGTGTGGTGTATGAGTTGCAGGGATGTTGGGACAGTACAAACGCCCAGCCCCCGAGCCACTGGAATCCACCAATGAAGGTTAAAATTCCCGACCCGGCCGGGGATCGAACCCCGGACCCTCTGAACTGAAGGCCAGTACGCTGACCACTCAGCCAACGAGTCGGACGTTAAAATAGTAAATCATGGAGAAACTATGTTCTGTGATGCAGTCGATCATGGGGTTCGAAGCTACCATCTCCCGAAAGAAAGCTCACAGCTAAAAGACACGAAATCCGCCAGGTTACTCGCTCGGTTCCGTAAGAGTTCTCATGTTGTTAAGAAGTAATTTTTAAATTCACTCGAAATTACATTTCGTTGGTGAGAATTATTTTATATGATATATTTTTTTAACCTTTGGTGTCTGGCTCCATGGCTAAATGGTTAGCGTGCTCGCCTTTGGTCACAAGAGTCCCGTGTTCGATTCCCGACGGGGTTGGGCATTTTAAATACCATTTGTTAATTTCGCAGGCACGGGGGCTGGGTGTATGTGTTGTCTTCATCATCATATCATCCTCATCACGATGCCCAAGTCACCTACGAGCGTCAAAACAAAAGACCTGCACCTGGCGAGCCGAACATGTCTTCGGATACTCCCTTTACTAAAAGCCATATGCCATGTCATTTTCCATTTACCTCTTGTATGCTGTTCAAATTTGGTAAATCCCGGGTTGTCTGACTAAATTTGTCACATTATCCGTATTCGTAACATGTGGTACTGCTTTAGTTCTCGACTTTCTGATTAAATTCTTGGCTGCTCTGGGTAAGATCATTTTTCTTATTCTTATTCTTCTTTTCTACCGCTTTTTCCCACACATGTGGGGTCGTGGGTGCGAACTGCGTCGCAAATGTAGATTTGACCCTCTTTTACGCCGGATGCCTTTCCTGACGCCAACCCTGTACGGAGGGATGTAATCACAATTGCGTGTTTCTGTGGTGATTGGTAGTGTGGTATGTTGCCTATATGACGAGGAGAGTGTTGGGACAGACAAACACACCCAGTCCCCAAGCCAGAAGAATTAATCAGAAGCGATTAAAATCCCCAATCCTTCATCGAACCCGGGACCCACTGAACCGAAGGCCAGTACGCAGACCACTCAACCAACGAGTCGGACGCTCTGGGTAGGACTTCACATTCTTCTTTATCTGTTTACCCTACGGGGTTGGTTTTTCCCTCGGGCTCAGCGAGGGATCCCACCTCAACCGCCTCGTGGGTAGTTTCCTGGAGCTTCAGACTCTGGGTCGGGATACAACTGGGGAGGTCACAAGAGTCCCGTGTTCGATTCCCGGCAGGGTTGGGAATTTTAACCATCATTTGTTAATTTCGCTGGCACGGGGGCTGGGTGTATGTGTTGTCTTCATCATCATTTCATCCTCATCACGATGCTCAAGTCACCTACGGGTGTCAAATCAAAAGACCTGCACCTGGCGAGCCGAACATGTCCTCGGATACTCCCGGCACTAAAAGCCATACGCCATGTCATTTTCCATTTACCTCTTGTATGCGCCTCGTCCAGGCGGCTTCACCTGCTATGCTGAACAGGGGCCTTTGGGGGGGGGGGGGGGAGATTGGAAGGGATAGACAAGGAAAAGGGCAGGAAGCGGCCGTGCCCTGAAGTTAGGCACCATCCCGGCATTTGCCTGAAGGAGAAGTGGGAAACAACGGAAAACCACTTCCAGGATGGCTGAGGTGGGAAGCGAACCCACCTCTACTCAGTTGACCTCCCGAGGCTGAGTGGACCCCGTTCCAGCCCTCGTACCACTTTTCAAATCTCCTGGCAGTGCCGGGAATCAAACGCGGCTCTCGGGATGTGGCAGCTAATCACACTAACCACCTCGTCCAGGCGGCTTCACCTGCTATGCTGAACAGGGGCCTTTGGGGGGGGGGGGGAAGATTGGAAGGGATAGACAAGAAAAGGGCAGGAAGCGGCCGTGGCCTGAAGTTAGGCACCATCCCGGCTTTTGCCTGAAGGAGAAGTGGGAAACCACGGAAAACCACTTCCAGGATGGCTGAGGTGGGAAGCGAACCCACCTCTACTCAGTTGACCTCCCGAGGCTGAGTGGACCCCGTTCCAGCCCTCGTACCACTTTTCAAATCTCCTGGCAGTGCCGGGAATCAAACGCGGCTCTCGGGATGTGGCAGCTAATCACACTAACCACTACACCACAGAGGTGGACCTAGGTAAGACAATATTAGAATTAAATTATTGATCATTGATCAGTGACCGTAATACTGTTGTGTTGACGTTTCGATTGAAGGATTTTGTTGAGGTGTACGACACATTTCGTGGTGACCATACAAAGTGAAGTGAATGTTCCCTTCCCACCCTTACCACACTTTGGTTAGGGGACCGCCCAATCTCATGCACTGCAAAGTGGGAACAGGAGGACTTGAAAGAGAAAAGCCGTCCGTAATTATTTCCGAATTGCGAAACTCGATCATGCATACAAAACACACGTGAGAGAGGGACGGGGTGCCCACTGGACCACACGGCAACACGATTACTTGATGACGTCATAGCTCACCAATTGACAAGGGGACCGCGACTCATAAAAACAACGATAAAATGTACATGTGTATTCGTATGATTCATCACAATGGAGGACAGTTATTTCACAGATGCGGAAGTACGATCCGAAATGTTCCGAACAATCTTGTGGGGTTTGGCGATCATTTTTTGCCCTAGTAGATGAAAGAAATACCTGACTGTACGACTAAGAAAGCTGAAGGGAAAATTCAATCCCCGAAAATTAAAATATTAATGATAATAATAATAATGATAATAACAGCAATGGTAAATAATGAAAAAGAACTATTGGGCAATTAATAAAGCTCAACAAACGTCGATTCCGCGTGGTCTAAGTGACCCATTCGTGAATAATAATAATAATAATAATAATAATAATAATAACACATCATCTTATATATCATATCATTATATAAACAGTATGTCATACCAATTGTAATATACGGAATAGAAACGCTCGCTACTAATAAGAGACAAGATAGTATGATCCAAGCAGTAGAAATGTTTAAGAAGATCGGTTAAAAAGGCAAGAAGAGTTAAAATTCAAAATATTAAAATCAGAGAAGAGCTAAATGTAGAACCGTTAGTACAGAAGATACAGAAAGCAAGACTGAGATAGTTCGGACATATGAGAAGAATGGGAAAGGAACGGTAAGAATGGAGCTGGAAAGAGAAGTTAAGGGAAAGAGACCACTTGGAAGACCGAGAAGAAGGTGGATGGAAGGACATTAGAGAAGCTGGACGTAATGGGACAGGAAAAGTGGAAGGACAGAAAGGAGTGGAGGAGGCTTGTTAACCACACCCGGCGACTGGAGTGGGACATTGATGATGATGATGATGATGATGATCTTAGATTTTTGTCTTCCACACTTGTCTGCAAGCCTCCTCGAATTAACAAAGATCCTCTCTAATCACAAATAACTCTGGCCTCGTTTGGTTTTTCGTAGATGAAAATGAAAATCCACAGTCTGTTTCCAGTCACTTGACCGGGTCAGAAATGGAATGAATGAAACCCCCATCTAGCGGCGAGGATAGGAATTGTGCCGGCTGCCGAAGCCTGTCACACTCCTCTGAGACAGTGATTAATGAATGACAGATGAAATTATATTGGAGAGTGTTGCTGAATGAAAGATGACAGGGAAAACCGGAATACCCTGAGGAAAACCTGTACCACCTCCGCTTTGTCCTGCACAAATCTCACATGGAGTGACCGAGATTTGAACCACGGAACGCAGCGGTGAGAGGCCGGCGCACTGCCACCTGAGCCACGGAGGCTCGGTTTTTCCCTGATATTATCTTTAAAATATTATAAACTGAGTCTAACCAGCATTGTATTGATCTCCCTCAGGGTCTCTTACCCTCCATGGCCGACTCCATTCGACTCACATGATCCCACCACCGAAACCAGTTTATATGCGAATCTACTTCCATGCCCAATTAATAATATATTTTGAATCCACCCAGTTGTTCCTCTCGTAGGCTACTGCAAAGTCGGTCTGAAAGCAGATCGATGCAAGGATAGTTACGTCCATGAGTTCACTCCTATGTTACATAATACCGTTGATCGCTACTGTGAGCTCACTGCATTAGCACTGCAGATTTTATTTCACTTTGTATAATACCATTCTGGTATTATTATTATTATTATTATTATTATTATTATTATTATTATTATTATTATTATTATTGAATGAAAACCTACAAGCTGTTTTCCAGTCATTGACCGGGTCAGGAATGTAATGAATGAAACATATATAGGCTGTTATTACAATGGGGTCGCCACTCCCAAGGTGATTTTTATTAATGAGTGATACATGCTATAAAATTATAATGGAGAGTGTTGCTGGAATGAAAGATGACAGGGAAAACCGGAGTACCCGGAGAAAAACCTATCCCGCCTCCGCTTTGTCCAGCACAAATCTCACATGGAGTGACCGGGATTTGAACCACGGTATCCAGCGGTGAGAGGCCGACGTGCTGCCGTCTGAGCCACGGTGGCTACTCTATTATTATTATCATTATTATTATTTGTAATTTCAATTGCCATTGATTGTAGGAGACGACAGAAGTCTCTCACCTGCCAAAAGGCAACGACACGCTGTAGTCGCATTTAAATACCGATTTTGCTCTACGACAAAGCAACGGTCCGCCTCTGTGGTGTAGTGGTTAGCGTGATTAGCTGCCACCCCCGGAGGCCCGGGTTCGATTCTCGGCTCTGCCACGAAATTTGAAAAGTGGTACGAGGGCTGGAACGGGGTCCACTCAGCCTCGGGAGGTCAACTGAGTAGAGGTGGGTTCGATTCCCACCTCAGCCATCCTGGAAGTGGTTTTCCGTGGTTTCCCACTTCTCCTCCAGGCGAATGCCGGGATGGTACCTAACTTAAGGCCACGGGCGCTTCCTTCCCTCTTCCTTGCCTATCCCTTCCAATCTTCCCATCCCTCCACAAGGCCCCTGTTCAGCATAGCAGGTGAGGCCGCCTGGGCGAGGTACTGGTCATACTCCCCAGTTGTATCCCCGACCAAGAGTCTGAAGCTCCAGGACACTGCCCTTGAGGCGGTAGAGGTGGGATCCCTCGCTAAGTCCGAGGGAAAAACCGAACCTGGAGGGTAAACAGATGATGATGATGATGATGATGATGACAAAGCAACGATGGGATAGAAAAGTGTTAAGAGTGGGAAGGAAGTGACCGTGGCCTCAATTAAGGGACAGCCCCAGAATTTGCCTGGTGTGAAAATAGGAGACCACAGAAAATCAATTTCAGGCCTTCAGACAGCGGGGTTCTTACCCACTATCTCCCGAATGCAAGCTCACAGCTGCTCGACCCTAATCGCATGGCCAAATCAATCGGTCATTTAAATACCACCAAGTGCCACCTACAGCTGTATTTCAACCCAATGGGTTATTGAACAGGAGGACAGCGACCAATCGACTGAGCAGCGGCGGTAGGCTGGATAACTTAATAAGTGTTAGTAAATCAAGTGAGCAAGAGTAAAATCGAAGAAGTCGCGCAATAATCATTGGTGACTCGACGGACTTCTTTACCAGGCAGGATCATGTAACGTCTACAGTTTTTACAACAACAATAAAATCGCGAAAATATTTCCAGACGATTATACTAATATTTTGTATGAAAATTCAGAGAAGAAGAAGAATAATGTTATTGATTTACGTTCCGCTCACTACATTTAAGGAGACGCTGAGGTATTCCATGCCGATAAATCTTTCAACAAGGTGCTGTCATATTTGAGCACTTTCAAATATCACCAAGCTGAGTCAGGATTGAATCCACCAACTTAAGCCTTGAAAATCAACACACTACCGTCTGAGCCACTGAACCCCGCTGGGCATAATACATTTTTAGCCGTTGTAAGATGACTTGAACATTCGTTTTATTATAACTGCAAACCACACTGTTATATTTTCGTGATTAGAAATAACTTCATTTGAATCAAGTCAAATTAAGCTTCCGAACGTCTGAGTAAAGCAATTTGCGAATTTATTGAAATTATATTTAAATTTATATAAAAATTGTCTTCTGTTCTTGTTTGTTGTGGTTCGTTTCGTCTTTATTACTAAAGCGAATCTTACGAATGGTGATAGTCTCAATTTGAACAGAATTTTACCTGATATAGCAGAATCTAGAGGGTACATAATGTGTCACTTTGATTTCTCTGCCTCATTTATCTCATTCAACCTCACTTGGACAATTCTAATAATTTCCTCTGAAAATATTGAGTTTGCATAGTCTAAAGAGATTTTAATTTTCCACTTTACATAATATTTTTTCTTTACTGTTTTCGATACCGTCAAGTAGCTGCTCCTCATTTGTTGTTTTAGCAGGGTGATAACTGTCCATCCCCTTAAAGTAGCAATCGCCACCAATACAGGACCATTGATCACTTACAGAATAAATTTCCGAGTACAGTAAAACAAGTGGGCTAAAATTTGGTACGAGAATACCATATTTGACGTAAAATTTTTATTCGAAAAGGCACTTAAGTTGTAATAAACCTTTACATTCAGCGATAATAGAAGAGTAGTTGAATTAAATAAAAAGGGTCAATGGTTGAAATAGATAAAATTGGCAGTGCAGAACATTGCTAATGGTATTGTCGACCCACTTAAATCAGACAATTGTATGAAGCATGATTTCATTAGCACACTTACGTGTATTCACAGAATAGGACAATGAAATTGTTGTTGTTGTTGTTGTTTGAGTTATCAGTTTATAGACTGGTTTGCTGCAGCAATCCATGCCACCCTATCCCTGTGCTAATATTTTCGTTTCTACGTAACAACTACATCTTACATCTGCTCATATCTGTTTGTCATATTCATACCTTAGTATACTCCTACCGTTCTTACCGCCTACAATTCCCTCAAAAACCAACTGAACAAGTCCTCGCTATCTTACGGTGTGTCCTATCATTCTACTTCTCGTCGAATTTAGCCAAATTGATCTCCTCTCACCAATTCGAATCAATTTCTCTTCATTCGTGATTCGATCTACTCATCTCACCTTCAGAATTCTTCCGTAACAGCACATTTCTAAAGCTTCTATTCTTTTCTTTCTGATCTAGTTATAGTCCATGTTTCATTTCCTCATAATGCCACGGTCCAGACAAAAGTATTCAAAAACATCTTTCTAGTTCCTATACCAATGTTTGAAGTGAGCAAATCTTTTTTCTTATAAAAGACCTTCCTTGCTTCTGCTCGTCTGCATTTTACGTCTTCCATAATTCTGCCATCGTTAGTTATTTTACTACCCAATTAACAAAATTCGTCTATTTCCTTTGAGACTTCGTTTCCTAATCTAATATTTCCTGCATCCCCTGAATTCGCTCCACTGCACCCCATTACATTCCTTTGGCTAATTTACTCCTTGTAAATTTACTTATTACTCTTGTACTTATTCCCCAAGACTCTGTCCATACCATTCTGCAATTTCTGCAGATATTCTGCAGACTCAGATAAATAAACTCTTTCACCGGCAAATCTCAGGGTTTTGATTTCGTGCCATTCATACAGAGAAAGCTACATGGCCTTGGGAGTTAGTTACAGTTGTAGTTTCCCGTTGCTTTCAGCCATGTAGCAATATCAACATAGTTAAGCCGTGTTAAATATTAATACAAGGCCATATCAGTCAATTACCTAAACCGCCGACCTTGGAACTTCCGAAAGGCTGCTACCCCTCTTTTGATAAACCTTCGTTAGTCTGAACTCTACGGAGTACCCATCCGATATGATTGCACCTGCGGCTCGGCTACCTGCTTCACTGGGACGCACAAGCTCTCCCACCGCGGCAAGGTCACATGGTTTGCAGGTAGGGTAGGTTTTTGAAGTGCCAATAAGGGACACGACATGACGACATTTGCTCAAGAAAACACTGAGATGCAATTTACTGTGCTAGTTATAATTGCATTGCAGGCAAAACCTTTATTACAGTATGTTGCTGTTCCATTTTATACGTAAAAAGTTTAAAACCCTTATTCTTCTTTATTTTAAGTCTTTTTTCAATATTGCTGAATCTCCCTTAATGGCACGTTACAACAACATTAGTATGAATTCGATTACTCTCACCCCACCACAGCACAACACAAACTTCCAGATTTAACAATTTCTGCTAAAAGTATTTGAAAACGAAAGATGCAGGGTTTCGTTAATAATTGTTGCGTTGACATAAACTAGATGCCTCCAGCCTCCAGTCAATCACCTAATCTGCCGATCTTGGAACTTCCGAAAGGCTGCTACCCCTCTTTGGATAAACCTTCGTTAGTCTGAACTCTACGGAGTACCCATCCGATATGATTGCACCTACGGTTCGGCTATCTGCTTCACTGGGACGCAGAAGCTCTCCCACCGCGGCAAGGTCACATGGTTTGCAGGTAGGGTAGGTTTTTGAAGTGCCAATAAGGGACACGACATGACGACATTTGCTCAAGAAGACACGATTTAAATGAGGGATCGGCACATGCTACTGTAAATAGATAATTTTAACCATGGCAGAATTGAGTTGTTTAAATATGATGAAAAAAAAAAAGGGTGTCCCGTATGCTATTAAACCTGTACATTACTTCAGACTTTCAAATACGGGAAAGACCGTATAATACGGGACACGTGTCAATCCTATTTGTAGGGCAGAAAATAGGATACTGTCGAGCAGAAAATCCCTGATAGTTACACCGAATTCCTTTATATGATGTTACGGTCGACGTCTTGTTATTTGGATGTGTAAAGCGTATAGTAGGATCCATATTTTTTAAGATACTGTACAATCAGAGAGATATTGAACGAACTCTCGTCAACAGAGCGGGCATTGGTGTGAGCTTGGTCCAGCGCGTACTTTGAAGATAAAAGTCAACAATTATTCCTTGTAAATCATCAATATGATGTTCGCACCGGCATATGCATCTACCGTTTGAAATGCAGTATGTAACAAACTGTTCTCATACTTATATAATATTAAGAGAGAACATAATCTAGAACCAAGATGTCGGTGAACACAGCCTATCAAATTAAATCATCAATCCCGGCGTTAAATCAGCGGCAAAAATAAATTTTAAAAAAAGCTATCAGAACAAGACAGTCCAGGTCCACTCGACAGTAGTATCCTTCTCTTGGTTTGATTTGAACTTGAAACGGATACTATGATAGGCACTAACATACTAATGGTTTTCACCTTGACCGGTCTTTGCATCTGAAACAAAGAGAGACATAATTCATTTTTTGGCTGTGAATACTCTCAATCGAGAAATAAAAATGAATTGGTTTCGTGTCCAATATCCAGTTTTACTAAGAGCTAATTAAAAATTAACACGTCATAACACTATACTGAACTGTTAACGTAAGTAAAACTATGTCTGAATTGATTCTATAATATTGGACTACTTTTCCCTTTTACTAATTAAAATACCTGAAATGATATAAAAGGTGTGTTTCTTAATTTTATAAACCTGAACTTTGTTGCATCACCCGAAAACAGTCTCAGTTCATTTCTATACGTAGCACACCGCGCGAGTTGGGCGTGAGCATAGAGGCGCGCGGCTGTGAACTCGCAACCGGGAGATAGTGGGTTCGAATCCCACTGGCGGCAGCGCTGAAGAAGGTTTTCCTAGGTTTTGCATTTTCACACCAGGTAAATGCTGGGGCTGTACCTTAATTAAGGCCACGGCCGATCCTCCCAACTCCTAGGCCTTTCCTATCCCATCGTCGCTATAAGATCTATGTGTCTCGGTGCGACGTAAAGCCCCTAGCTACACTGAACCCATAATTCCACGATGAGAAAAGTATATTTTATATTTTCTCAATATTTATTTCAAATCAACAAGCTACTTATATTTTTGCGGGCAGTCATGTTGCGCTCCTAAGAGCCTCGATGTCGCGTGGGAAGGATCTCACCCGCAGCAGGCTCGTGAAATACCGTGACACCTCGGTGGACTTCGAGTGCCCGATAATTCTTTAAATTCACGGAATTCTGCGTAACGAGGGATTTTGGCAATACAGTAAATAAAGAAATAAATAATCTAAATTATTCTTAAACCCTACGTGAAGACAGAGCCCCCAGGGTAAATTATAAATGCAGCTAAGCCTAAGTACAAGTCAGCGTCAGATCAGTGAACTAGCTCCACGTGCCAAGGTCAAGGGATGAAGAAAACGCGCGAAACGTCCGGGCAGAAATAATTTATTTCACCTGTTGTGAGTGTGGTAAAATTATGAGATTAACATCTAAAATAATTACAAGTCTGTCCGGAAGTCTGAGACAAGTCTCATAAAAATCGGTCTATTGGACGCGAAATTAGCAGATTACGCAATCAAGCTTAATAGTGTGTGTAGCGTCCCTCCTATAGAGTATAAGAGGAACCCCCCATTGCATATTTTTCAGTGTCGATCTGGTTTTTGAAGCGGCGGTAGCTTACGCGCGTCGTCAGCAGAAAATTGTACCAGATTGATCTACAAACGACTTAGTGCATGTTCGTGGCTGAGGTCCACCCAGTCTGTTAGAAAGGGAAGGTGACAGAAAATTTCTGAACTATTGCCGAGAAATTGTGAAAGTATAGGCGTCTGTTGAAGTACACAGCAAATGTTACTGTATCACCTTATGTGTGTTTGAAAGTGGTAAGAGAACTGGGAAGTTAGTCAGAGTAGTTCCTGATTTCGTTATCTGTTGAACACCTGGTGTGTTTGTGGGAGATAGAGAAAGACAACTCTGGGACGAAAGCAGACAGTAGCAGTTGTCTGCAGAACGAGGGAGGTTCGTGGTACACATTATAACGAGGAAAGTGCGTGATTTGTGTTGTAATTTAATATCGTGTGAAAAAGGCAGTGTTTGTAAGAGTGATATGTTGGAAATGATGATGTTATTTGTGCAAATGTACGGCTAAAGGCACGAGGTCAGCTGGCGACGATGTAGCCAGAATACTGGGAATGACGCCATGTGCAGGTCTATCTATATTTGTATTATGTTGTAGTTAGACTTTTTTTGTTCTGTCCCAACATACTTTTCAAGATGATTGTCGGGCTGATATTTGTAATTGTCAGGCGAAAAGTGTTATAATTTTGGTCAGCGTGTGAAGATTTTAGTTTGAAAATTTCATCATCATCATCATCATCATCTGTTTACCCTCCAGGTTCGGTTTTTCCCTCGGACTTAGCGAGGGATCCCACCTCTACCGCCTCAAGGGCAGTGTCCTGGAGCTTCAGACTCTTGGTCGGGGATACAACTGGGGAGTGTGACCAGTACCTCGCCCAGGCGGCCTCACCTGCTATGCTGAACAGGGGACTTGTGGAGGGATGGGAAGATTGGAAGGGATAGGCAAGGAAGAGGGAAGGAAGCGACCGTGGCCTTAAGTTAGGTACCATCCCGGCATTCGCCTGGAGAAGAAGTGGGAAACCACGGAAAACCACTTCCAGGATGGCTGAGGTGGGAATCGAACCCACCTCTACTCAGTTGACCTCCCGAGGCTGAGTGGACCCCGTTCCAGCCCTCGTACCACTTTTCAAATTTCGTGGCAGAGCCGGGAATCGAACCCGGGCCTCCGGGGGTGGCAGCTAATCACGCTAACCACTACACCACAGAGGCTGACTTGAAAATTTCACTTCAAGAAACTGTAAAAATGCGACGTTTAAATCGGGTGTTAATGTTCTATGAGATATTGTCCAAAGCGAGAAAATTTAGGAAAGGTATAATTGTAAAATAGTCGTGAAGGGTGTCTTAATTTCAAATATCAGTTGAATTCAGAAATGTGTGTCGATAATAATAATAATAATAATAATAATAATAATAATAATAATAATAATAATAATAATAATAATAATAATAATGTCTACCGCGGGATAAAGAAATTTGTCTATGTTAAAAGTGCATTTAACCTGTATATTTTACAAGGATCACAGGCACTTAGAATATTTCAGTGAAATTCGATAGAGTTATATTTATTCATGGGAAGTAAAAATTTTGGGACATCGTGTATATCAGTGATACGGAAAGTCGCGGTGTGTTCTTGGATTCTCGAGGTCCGAAAGTCGTAGTAATAGTCAAATAAAGAGGTGTATTTCATAATGGTTGTTGTTTTCACTAGAGGATTGAAAAATGAAAGGGGTCTTGGAAATATAAGAAAAATGGGTTGAGAGCGAAGAATTTATATATGTGGAGATGAGAGGGATAGGAATATTGAAGATGAAATGAAGCCTGGATTTTAAGTGATACCGCTGGGATAAGGCGAGGAGAATGAGTTTGAGACAGGCTATGTTTGCCGAGGAAGTATTTGTGAAACAGACTGTATTGTGACAGGCTGTAGAGTATTCCGCTACCAATCCGAAATTTGAGACGACTACTGTGTGAGGCATCGTAGATTTCTAGTAACATCCCAAGTGAAAACGACTCTAGTAAAAGGTTACAAATCTTGGTAGTAAAAGTCAAGTGACTAGTTACGTAAAGCCCGTATGAATATTAAGATAATGCGACCTCTAGGATAAAAGAGCATTTCGAATACATGGTTGGTGTTGTATTGAATTTCGTTTCACTGGATATGTCATTGATATAAATATTTGGAATTGACGGTAGGCGATTTGAGAGTTTCTAATGCGGTAGTGATGATTATTATTTTGGATACATCCACTAAATGGTAGACGTGTGTTGGGAGTTATCATTGCTTCCCTAAAAACTTCATTGCACAGGCTGAGATTGTGTTTGAGTTGGAGAATTGCTCGTCACGTATATTTATTTTCGAGTTCACGTATTGTAACGAGATGGAGACTTACTGCATTTTTCGACTTGCATTCGTTTAATAGTAAGAGACGTGGTCCCATGTGTATTGAAATGTCAGAGTTGGTTTGAAATTGTTAGTTCGCCTGATATGCTAGGGGATACGTAGTTCGATCCATTTTGACGCTCGACCATAGATTTAGGACGTCACATGTTATCCTTGGAGTTATTGTTGATGAGATGTCCTAGTTCACGCCCGACGATAGAATTTGGAAGGTGTCATGTACATAGAGATTAGAGTTAGGATGTACAGATTTTAAGTGAGCCGGACGATAGGTCTGGGATGTCAGCTGTACATACTCAAGTCTCAGATTAGGTGTTTCTTTTGTTTTCGCGAAGTGACTTGGGCGAAGGTAGCCTCTACAGTAAAATGTGAAATATGAAGAGGGTTAGATCGACAATAATGAGGCCAACTAGTGCGTAGCTCCAACAGCAGAAGGGTGTTCCTTGAGATAACGGGGCCGCTATCGGTGAATGAGGGTTGCCCAAATATTGGATATCGACCTGATGGAGATTAAATATTTTTACTGTAATTCTCCATGCGTGTTGAGTTTTAATGACTTCGATATGTTATTTTATTTCACGGACTTAATTGTTTTGTCGTTCGGGCGTCCGTTTCGTTTTGATAGTGTGCATATTGACACTCAGTGTATTAGTGTGAGACTTGAGTTGCGAATGCGGTTTCGATTCGTCAGCCAGTAATATTATTTTATTTTCAATCTTTGTCGTACTTTCATTTTATTCGTAGTTGAATTCGATTAAGTAATCATTTTATAGGTAGTGTGTTGGGACAGACAATAAGTAGACGGATCTGTAAAGGTAGTCATTTTTTAAGGAAAGAATTCCTTAAAGTGGTAATATTTTTTCAATGTGGACTGGTAATTTCATTAAGCGTAACATAACCATTTCTAACCTGAAAATCGGTTTGGTAATAATACTTTTCAAGTGATTTACCACTTTTTAATTAACTTCAGTGTTTGGCATTTATTCTAAATGCGTGATGAATAAGTGTTTCCTGCATTTCGCAGTTTTGTTCCTTTAGAACTACGTAACGTAAGATCCTCGCGGATCATGTTGTTGTTGGTTCCTTCCGAACAGCTGTTTGGGTGATGCACATTTACCATCGGGATTACCTTATCACTTAAGGGAGTCATGAATGACAAATACATGGTGGAATTTCATTTCTATTGTGAATGATGCTGTTAACTTGTAGTGAACACCATGCTTTCCCATAATATTTCGCAACCTATCCAAAGCAGCTGATAGTCAATTTGGTTCGATTAAGGGTCCATTCGGCGGGTGTTCCGTATCCGTAAAGGGTATTCGACTGGTGGATAACCTTAATTGAGAGGTAATCAGGCGTTCTACTTGTTGAAAGTCAGGTTTTCCGCGGATCGTGTGGATTAATTCTCAGTTCTCGTTTGGAGTAATAGGTGCCCGGTTTTCAGGTCTTTCCTTTTTCAGTTTTTCAGTTTCGCTGTCCACTAATGTACTAATTTCTCCGAAGCAACTCTTCGATATTGTGAGAAATAAATCAACGCTATGCAATGTGACTGCGTTTGAAACATTCAATAATAAACAATTTATAATTTTTTTCTCTCAAGGATTTATATTAAAATAACAATGTTGTCGTGTCATTTCGATTTTAATAAAAGTTAGTAAGCACATATTTGCTCCTCATTTCAAGTCTTCTGAACCCCATCGTTTGGTTAAGATCGTGACCGAATTTATTCCCGCAACGACCCATGATTTATGAGTTCTATATTGTTCTACTGTAGCAGCCGTGGCCGACCAACGATGGAATGGTAAGTTCAAGGGTTCAATACGTAGCACATGGACTACAAGTCCTTCTTTGAATTTAAAATTTATGTATTGGCAACTGTTTTAACTATACATCTTTGACGCTTCGATTACGAGATTCTAATAGCTCAAATTGTTATTTTAGCAAAAGTAATTTAAAAATAAGAGCGATGAATTATCTTGAGGCTGTATAAAAATATCAAGTTTTTATAAATAAAAATGGGTACTAAAGTGAAAGTTAAATTTCAAGTGTCTCTCGGATATTGTCAGATATATTTCTATCTTCTGAAGCAAAGTGTAGATATGCAGTACATCCTGATAATGTGAGGGCTGAAAACACCTTCCTCGCTTTGCGTAGAAAGTAGAGAAGAGGTGGAGCTACGCATTGTGCCTACTTGCGATAGTGCAGATCCTGCAGACCAACGAGTGTGAAGCCGTCAGTTTTTAGTGTCAAAACCGACCGCCCTGAAGTGATGTTTCCAAAGGTGGAACGAATAAAACCTTAGGTATTTGGAACATCATATAGGTCCTGCACTGCACAGAAAATGGACCCATTTCTAAATTCCTCTGCCCATAGTGTTGTATACAAAGAAGCAGGTGTGTATAACACAAATAAAATGTTTATTGTTTAAGCTTTCTTTACTCTGTACAAAATAAAAGTTTCTTGAACTTGCTTCTTTTGCTGAATGTAAACTCGTAATCTTAATATGCTTTTATCACTCATTAATAAAAATCACCTTGGGAGTGGCGAACCCATTGTAATAACAGCCTATATGTGTTTCATTCATTACATTCCTGACCCGGTCAATGACTGGAAAACAGGTAGTAGGTTTTCAATCTTAATATGCTTGAGGATACCTTGGAAAATTGATACATATATACAAATCTAACCTAATATTTACAATAAGTTGGTTATGAGAAGAGTTCTAAGAGAAGGCTATATAAGTTTACAATCTTAATACGACTGATGTCAGTAAAGAAAATGTATCAAGTGATAGAGCTACGCAAAGCCGATCGGATGAGGCTAGAGAGCTTATCCTGAGGTGATTCCTCTCGGCTAGCGTCAGTCCTCCAGTTCGGTGCACATTTGCAAGAGGCGTGACCTCCGCGCCGGACTTGCGGTGTAGACTAGTCGTTGGATAACTGCTAACAGCCTGCCTGTCTCTTAATTTCTCTATTTTTTCTTGCGTGGGGGCCCCCGAGGTTCGCTTCCCCCGCGTAGCAATCGACACTAATCTGCATTGCCTCAGACTTTCTATTAATTTCTAAGAAGAAAAGAGATAGCAGGGAGGAGTGGGAAAGGTACTACAGGAGTACCTGCCTGTTTGCACGTCAGACGCGTTACCAGGCAAGGTGTGTGTTGCTAAGGTGGTGTTGAGGCGTTGTATTATGTGTCAGCGATAACCACATAGGTGGAAAAAAAGAAAGAGCCTACATGCAAAACCTGATAAATTTGGATAGCATATACAAGGATGTGGTTGCTGGATAGGTCCAGGTGTTTGTATTAGTTGAGAAAATGTATCATGTACCAGTCATGATCCATAATCTCGCCAGTCCAGTTATCAGGGGATCAGTCTGTCTGAGCACTGCCGTGACTAGATCGGGCCTTGCCGGTTGTCGAGTCAAGCGTCAATAGCCACTAGAACCGACGGCACTGCTTCACCCCCATGGGGTCCCTCGTACCAAGTCTCCGATCCCGGAGAATGAAGCCAAGCCCGCCAAGGCGGGGGCTTCGTGGATGGGGGTGGGACATGACGCCGGGCCTCATTCCTCTCTGCCCGCGCCATGGCCCGGTAAACAAGACAACTGCTATGAGTGACCAGGAGACGCCCCGCGCAGTTGGTGCCCACCGGCGCCTCCTTAAGTGCTGCGAAGGCCGTGTAATGGTGACCACCCCCACACAACTGTTGCACCTCTCTAAGAGCCCACATCTGTCTTGACGATGGCCTCGCCTCAGGCAGCGGAAACACTGCAAGAGCTGCCGAGGGGGACGTACAGATCTCACCTGACTACCGCTACCCGCTGAGGTCCCCTCCTAATTGGCTAGTCGGTCGACTGCTGTCCTGGGAGCAGACCTGGGTTGCAGCTGGGTGGCTCTCTCCTGGACGGCCGGCGTCGTCTTCTTCCTCCTGGTTCGGGAGTGGCGTCTTCTTCCCTGCGGTGGGTGTCTCTTCTCGGCAGGGGAATATGCCTCGTCCTGGTAGCCCTCCACCCGGCCTGGTAACCCTGGGGTAGTGGGTGGTCCCGCTGTGGAGACGGCGTCTCCCTCCTTCCGGCTCACGGCAGTGACGTCGGTCGATGCTGACAACCGACTGCGCACATCGATGCCTGCACCTCGACAGACACGCCGGAAGCCCGGGCCTCGATAAGAGCCTCCGAACGTCAGGCGTCATCCTTCTCGACTGTTTTGCTGCCGTCCGCCATTTGGGGCGCTTTCCTGGATTGCGCCCGAGTAACATTCCCTTCCTGGTTGGCCTTGGTCTGCGTCCACTTCACCGTAGTGGGACTCGGGACCTCCGTCTGCGTCCACCTGGCAAAGCTGTACCGCTCTGCCTGGGTCGCACAGTGGTGGCGTCGTTGGTCTCCGGCAGGGTGGCTTGGACTAAGTAGGCATTAACCGCCTTATGCCCTGGCCTCTTCGGCGTCTGGGTGATGGCCTCCCTGATCTTCGTCTCCGTCTAGGCCTTC
Organism: Anabrus simplex; assembly: GCF_040414725.1. NCBI lineage: Eukaryota > Metazoa > Arthropoda > Insecta > Orthoptera > Tettigoniidae > Anabrus > Anabrus simplex. The sequence continues at coordinate 1,533,051,717 of NC_090265.1, read as the reverse complement.
CTCGTGAGTGCGCCGGCGTTTCCCCCCGGCACGCCGTCCCTCCCGGGTAGTCGGACGTCCTGAAACAGAGTTGAGAGCTCGTTCTCCACGTAGAGCATCCGCTCCTGGTCTTGATGCCTGATGATGATGCCTCCTGGTAGAAAGCTCTCTACATACATGGTCGCCGAGATCTTCTTGCCTCCGCGGAGAAGGCGCCGCATTGTCCAAGACTAGACCCCGCTCAGAAGGTACAGGGCGCCCCGGCCTCTAGTAGACAATCAGCTCCTCGTACTCCGGCTCCGTGTAGCCGTCGGAGAAGAAAAAGCCGTTAGGGAGTTCACACCCGTCCATGTACGCCTCCGTCTCCACCTCGATCTCCGGCTCCTCCTGCTCAAGCTCCGGCTCTGATGCCGGCGTTTTCGGCTCCGTGTTGTACTCAAGCGCCGGTACAGGTGACCGCAGGGCCTCCTGGATGAGGTGCCCAAACTCGCAGATTGCATCCGTAGCAGTCATCTTCTTCACCTGGCTGCCCTCGCTGTTTCCCGCCATCGTTTCCGTGGTTGCCTGAAACACACTTGAAATGTAGCGCTCGGAAGCGCTGGTAGAAAATTCTCTATGTGTGTACATAGTACACAATATGCCATGCGTGGAGAAGTGCACTGGGACAGACAAATGCTGCTCTTTCCTGTTTTACTAAGAAGTACAAGCGGCGTGACTAGTTCTTGGAAAGTACACATAGTCTGGCGAGGAGAGTGAGTCAGCGGGAAGCACGTACGTCCTTTAGTTGTGACTGCCAAGCTAGTCCTCAAACCTATCTCTTCTTTTTTATTTCCGGAGTGCCCTCAATCTCGCTCCCCCCACATGGCAATCGTCACTATTGTACCTTGCCTCCGAGATGCTATTATTTCTAAGTAGAAAAAGATAGCAGGAAGGAGTGGGGGTGTGATTCTACAGGAGTATCTGCCTGTTTCCATGCTCAGCATATTACTAGGCCAGATGTGGCGATGGGTATCAATAGCGGTGTAATCGGGTAATAAGGGTCACGGCAAAAACCACACGCCATAAGACCTATCTGTGTCGGTGCGACGTAAAGCCCCTAGCAAAAAAAAGAAAAAAGTAGCAAAAACCACATAGGCGGAAATAGAAAGATTCCTGCATGTAAAACCTGACATTTTGTAAATAGCACATGTAAGGATGTGGTTCTGGAGAGGTCGAGGTAATTGCGTTAGTTGGGAATATATATCACGCACAAGTCATTAGCCTATTCCTCGCCAGTCTAGTTCTATAAGGACGTCCATGAGACTTGTGCGCTTGACTGAAGCTGTCTTTCCCTGACATGGTTCTGTACTTTCTTAAGAAATGAAATAATGCCTATGCTTTGTTTAAACCTGGCTGGATAGCTGCTTTGATGATTTTCTTGAAAGTCTGCTCAAAACGTTTTGCTTCACCATCAGACTGGGGATGAAATGGAGTTGCCAAGATATGTCTAATGCCGTTAATCTTGCAGAAATCTTGAAACTTTGTAGCAGTGAATTGGGGACCATTATCCAATATTAAGGTCTGAGGTAAACCTTCTGTCGTAAAAAAGATCGGAAGAACCCTAATAGTAGCTTTTGTGGTAATGGAGTCCATTTCCACTGTATACGGAAAATTAGATAGTGCATCGATAACAATAAACCACATACAGTTAAGAAACGGTCCTGCATAGTCTATGTGAACACGTTACGAGGGAGTGTTGACTGGAGGCCAAGGTGAGAGATCGGACGGTGGCGCATTTTGGTGGGCTTGACATGCTTCACAATGACGGATGATCTTCTCGATGTCTTAGTCAATACCAGGCCAAAAGCAATGTTGACGGGCGAGTTGCTTAGTTCGTGCTATTCTCCAATTACCTACATGTAATAAGTTGAGGATCTGCTTACGAAGGCTACGTGGAAGCACAACTCTGTAAACGCGTGCCTGTTTCTAATAAGATAACACGTGCACGAACTGTGAGACGATCTTGAATTAGATGATAAGGTCCAATGTCGGCTGAGAGTTTATGAAGACAAGGCCAACCTTTCCTGACGTAAGTACGTGTCTGAGCTAGCGTACTATCTTTATATGTAGCTTTAGCGACACAATGGGCATCAATGGGAAAACTGGAGAAAGTTTCTTCATGTTCAAGATCTAAGTGTAAACATTCAGTTTCTTGTTCATCAAAGCTGGTATCAGGTCTGGCAGGCAGATGAGAGAAAGGGAGAGAGAGAGAGCATCAGAATTACAATGCTTGGATGTGCTTCCGTAAGTTAACTGATTAGAGTAGTCCAAGAGAAATAAATACCACCTCTGGAGTTTCCGAAGATAATGTTCAGGTATCTTATAACCACGATGGAAGAGTTAGCCTGGAGGTCTGTGATTATTTATGATCAGAAAATGGTTTCCATACATATATTTATTAAAACGGCGATTGCCAAAAATAATTGCCAACGCTTCCTTCTCAACCTGCTAATAGTGACGTTGATGCTTGTCGAGAGTCTAAAAAGTGAACACAATAGGTTTTTCCTGTCCATTGCTATCTTTCTGAGACAATATCTCTCCAAGTTCATGGTCAGAGGCATCAGTAGTTGAAAATGTGTATGTTTGACCGTTTTAACTAAGACATTCTTGATAGTCTGCCAGGTGTGGGGACATTGCTGAGGCCAATGAAATTTGTCACCCTTCTTCCGTAGACAGTAAGTGGAGCTGCTACTGAAGCAAAACGAGGGATGAACTTGTTGGCTTTTCCGATGAAAGATTGTAACTATTTAAGATCCTGAGTTACTGGCATGTTCAGAATGGCAGATACATTCTTAGCACTGGACCAGATGCCATGCTTATCAATGATATGGCCTAGGTATTGAACTTGAGGCTGGAAGAAAGTGCATTTAGATAGATTAGCATGTTACCCATTTTCCTTAAGTTTGGTGAGTAGAAGTTGTAAATTATGAAGATGATCCTGATAATCTCTTCCTGTGACGTTGATGTCTCCAAATAGTTAGCACTACCAGAAATCGGAACCGTGATCTGTTTTGCGTATCGCTGGGAAATCTCAGTGGAAGAAAAACGCCGAAAGAAAGACGCTGGAGCTGTAGAAGACCGAGAGGTGTATTCAAGGTGAGATACTGCTTAGATTCATTATCCAGAGAATGTTGAAGGTAGGCATCCTTTAGGTCTATTTTGGAGAAATATGGTCCGCCTGATAAGCGATATAAGAATCATCAGGACGCGGAATTCGAAAGGTACCTTTTTTTCATTTTGAGAGTTAATTGTCGATCTAAAATCTTTACAAGGTCGGATACCACCTTCTGGCTTCTTAACTACTACAGGAGGCGTAGTCCATCTGCTGGAATTAACAGGTGCTACTATTCCAGCTATTTGCCGTCTCTATAATTGAGATTTAACTTGGTCTTGTAGAGCGAGGGGGATAGGGTATGCTTTGAAAAACTGAGGCGTAGCTTCCGATTACAATTTTATGTGAGCTGTGTATCCTTGCACTGCACTAAGTTGGAGTCAAAAACTTCAGGAAATTTCTCAAGCAGGTGAGTAATATTGGCCGTGGGCCTCAATTCTGAGATAACGTTGACTCTATCGTGCATCTGAATTCCGAAAAGATTGAAAAGATCCATTCCTAAAATATCGGAGGCTGTATAATTGTTCACAATGAGTTGTTGTTGTTTGAGTCATCAGTCCATAGACTGGTTTGATGCAGCCCTCCATGCCACCCTATCCTGTGTTAACCTTTTCATTTCTACGTAGCTATTGCATCCTACATCTGCTCTAATCTGTTTGTCATATTCATACCTTGGTCTACCCCTACCGTTCTTGCCACCTACACTTCCTTCAAAAACCAACTGAACAAGTCCTGGGTGTCTTAAGATGTGTCCTATCATTCTATCTCTTCTTCTCGTCAAATTTAGCCAAATCGATCTCCTCTCACCAATTCGATTCAGTATCTCTTCATTCGTGATTCGATCTATCCATCTCACCTTCAGCATTCTTCTGTAACACCACATTTCAAAAGCTTCTATTCTCTTTCTTTCTGAGCTAGTTATCGTCCATGTTTCACTTCCATACAATGCCACGCTCCACACAAAAGTCTTCAAAAACATCTTTCTAATTCCGATATCAATGTTTGAAGTGAGCAAATTTCTTTTCTTAAGAAAGCTCTTCCTTGCTTGTGCTAGTCTGCATTTTATGTCCTCCTTACTTCTGCCATCGTTGGTTATTTTACTACCCAAATAACAATATTCATCTACTTCCTTTAAGACTTCGTTTCCTAATCTAATATTCCCTACATCACCTGCCTTCGTTCGACTGCACTCCATTACTTTTGTTTTGGACTTATTTATTTTCATCTTGTACTCCTTACCTAAGACTTCATCCATACCATTCAGCAACTTCTCGAGATCTTCTGCAGTCTCAGATAAAATAACAATATCATCGGCAAATCTCAAGGTTTTGATTTCCTCTCCTTGGACTGTGATTCCCTTCCCAAATTTCTCTTTGATTTCCTTTACTGCCTGTTCTATGTAAACATTGAAAAGGAGAGGGGACAAACTGCAGCCTTGCCTCACTCCTTTCTGGATTGCTGCTTCTTTTTCAAAGCCCTCGATTCTTATCACTGCAGACTGATTTTTATACAGGTTGTAGATAATTCTTCGTTCTCGGTATCTGATCCCTATCATCTTCAGAATCAAAAATAGCCTGGTCCAATCAACATTATCGAATGCCTTTTCTAGATCTACGAATGCCATGTACGTGGGCTTGTCCTTCTTGATTCGATCCTCTAAGATCAGACGTAAAGTCAGGATTGCTTCACGTGTTCCTACATTTCTTCTGAAGCCAAATTGATCTTCCCCCAACTCAGCTTCAACTTGTTTTTCCATTCTTCTGTAAATAATACGTGTTAAAATTTTGCAGGCATGAGATACTAAACTAATAGTGCGGTAGTTTTCACACCTGTCAGCACCGGCTTTCTTGGGAATAGGTATAACAACATTCTGCTGAAAATCGGATGGGACTTCTCCTGTCTCATACATCTTGCACACTAAATGAAATAACCTTACCATGCTGGTTTCTCCTAAGGCAGTCAGTAATTCAGCGGGAATATCATCAATTCCAGGTGCCTTGTTCCTATTTAGGTCACTCACAGCTCTGTCAAACTCTGACCTCAAAATTGGGTCTCCCATTTCATCAGCATCAACAGCCTCTTCATGTTCCAAAACGAAATTATCTACATCGTTACCTTGATACAACTGTTGGATATGCTCCTGCCATCTTTCTGCTTTGTCTTCTTTCCCTAGAAGTGGCTTTCCATCTGAGCTCTTAATATTCATGCACCTAGATTTCCTTTCTCCAAAGGTTTCCTTGATTTTCCTGTATGCAGCATCTACCTTTCCCAGGACCATACAACCTTCGACATCCTTGCACTTCTCCTTCAGCCATTCTTCCTTAGCTACCTTGCACTTTCTATCCACTTCATTCTTTAATCGCCTGTATTCTTTTCTGCCCTCTTCATTTCTAGCATTCTTGTATTTTCGTCGTTCATCAATCAGGTCTAGTATCTCCTGAGTTATCCACTGATTCTTAGTTGATCTTTTCTTCCTTCCTAACATTTCTTCAGCAGCCCTACTGACTTCATTTTTCATGACTCTCCACTCTTCCTCTACTGTGTTTCCTTCGGCCTTTTCATTTAGTCCTTGTGCAACATGTTCCTTGAAACAATCCATCACACTCTTTTCTTTCAACTTGTCTAGATCCCATCTTTTTGCATTCTTTCCTTTCTTCAATTTCTTCAATTTCAGATGGCATTTCATGACCAACAAGTTGTGGTCAGAGTCCACGTCTGCTCCTGGGAAAGTTTTGCAATCCAACACCTGGTTTCTGAATCTCTGCCTAATCGTAATGAAGTCTATTTGATACCTTCCAGTGTCTCCAGGTCTCGTCCACGTATACAGCCGTCGTTTGTGGTGTTTGAACCAAGTATTGGCGAGGACTAAATTATGGTCAGTGCAGAATTCAACCAGCCGACTTCCTCTTTCGTTCCTTTGTCCCAATCCAAATTCTCCTACTGTGCTACCTTCTCTTCCTTGGCCTACCACTGCGTTCCAGTCTCCCATCACAATTAGATTCTCGTCACCTTTGACATATTGTATTAAATCTTCTATCTCCTCATATATTCTTTCAATTTCTTCATCATCCGCTGAACTAGTAGGCATATAGACCTGCACTATTGTGGTGGGCATTGGTTTGGTGTCTATCTTGGCGACAATAATTCTTTCACTATGCTGGTCGTAGTAGCTTATCCGCTGCCCTATTTTCTTATTCATTATTAAACCAACTCCTGCATTACCCCTGTTTGATTTCGTGTTGATAATTCGGTAGTCGCCTGACCAAAAATCCTGTTCTTCCTGCCAACGTACTTCACTTATACCAACTACATCTAACTTTAGCCTATCCATCTCCCTTTTCAGATTCTCTAACCTACCACAACGATTCAAACTTCTAACATTCCACGCTCCGACTCGCAGAATGTCAGTATCCATCTTCCTGATGATCGCCCCCTCTCGTGTAGTCCCCACCCGGAGATCCGAATGGGGGACTAGTTTACCTCCGGAATATTTTACCCGGGAGGAAGCCATCATCAGTACATCATTCATACAGAGCGAGCTGCATGTCCTCGGGAGGTGGTTACGGCTGTAGTTTCCCGTTGCTTTCAGCCGTGTAGCAGTATCAACACAACTAAGCCATGTTGAGTATTATTACAAGGCCGTATCAGTCAATCATCTAGACTGCCGCCCTTGCAACTACCGAAAGGCTGCTACCCCCCTTTCGATGAACCATTCGTTAGTCTGGTCTCTCAACAGATACCCATCCGGTATGGTTGCACCTGCGGCTCGGCTATCTGCATCATTGGGACACGCAAGCCTCCCCACCGCGGCAAGGTCACATGGTTCGCAGAATAACGGTTTGGCGTACTTTCTTATAATTGGCTGGAAAGGTGACCTTGCCTTTGATGTCAATTTTCGGGTTGTTAAATGTAACTACCTGGACATCAGCTGGAGAAGATAATGGTGAACCAAGTTTATGATATGTGGTAAGACTGATGATTGAGGCAAGCGATCCGGTGTCTAATTGGAAGTCCACTGACTAATCTTGGAAGTCGATGGGGATGATAATCTTGCGAGAATTCTTAGTAGGAAGTACAAGGTTTATCTTCTCTACTTCCATTTCCTGTTGTTCATGTCATTTCTGGGTATGACCTTGAGGGCGTGACTCACTGTGCCATACTGTTTTGATGTGACCTATTTTATGGCAGTGATCACAGGTAGCTTTGAAGAAACGACAGTGAGGTCTGTTGTGATGTTTAAACATTCACAGCAGGATGGCATTTGCTCAGCCTGTTTCTCCGTGGCTTGCAAAGGTTTCGGAGCAGAGCAAGCAGGAACCTGGCGAGAGCGCTTCGAAGGCGGCCTATTTCCCTGGCGAGTTGGAGGAGTTGTTCGCCTGCTGTCCGGATGAGCAATCTGAGCAACTTAAGAATTATTAGCAATATCAGCTGCAGTTCTGGCAGTCATTTCGTAGACAGCTGAAATTCGTTGTACTTTTTCTAAGGATGGGTTGCTACTTTTGACGGCGTCAAAGCGAATCTTTTCTTGCAGTGTATGGAGAACTACCATGCCATGAATGAGGGAGTCGGTATACGGTGTGCCACGACCACCTTTATGACAGACGAACTTGCAGTTCTTGGTGAGAGCACGTAATTCGGCAATCCAATCTGTGTACGTTTGTCCTGCCTTCATGCGGCATTGGAAGAATTTATATCGGCTGCCAAAATGTGAGGATCTGAGCGAAAGGGACCTCTAATGTTTGTTCTTCTGGACTTAATTTTCGCAGCAAGGCGCATGTGTCATTTCAGACAGAACAAAGGAATAGTGGCCGTTGACGTTTCTCGTCCGTAATGGCATGACAAATGAAATGCTGTTGCATCCGAGCAAAATAAACAGACCAGTCTTCTTTACTCTGGTCAAAAGGAGGAAACGGAGGAATCGCGCTGCTTTGTTGAGAGGCAGACAGTGCCTGTAAAGCAGCGATTAAGGCTGTCTGTTGCTGTTGCATAAATTGCTGTTGCTGCTGCTGAAGTGCCGGTAGGATAGCTCCTAACTGTTTTTTTTTATAGTTGCTTTACGTCGCACCGACACAGATAGGTCTTATGGCGACGATGGGACAGGGAAGGGCTAGGAGTGGGAAGGAAGCGGCCGTGGCCTAAATTTAGGTACAGCCCCAGCATTTGCCTGGTGTGAAAATGGAAAACCACGGAAAACCATTTTCAGGGCTGCCGACAGTGGGGTTCGAACCTACTATCTCCCGAATACTGGATACTGGCCGCACTTAAGCGACTGCAGCTATCGAGCTCGGTACTCTCCTCCTAACTGTTCAGTGGCTGCCATGATGTCTGGAAGTAGTAAGTACAGGCAATTGAAAAGTGTTCCTCTTCGCGAGTTGGGTGCCGTAAAAGTCCAGTAGGAAGCTTGGATGAATTGGCCTAGTGGTCTTCGTAAACAGTGTTGTTTTCTGACTGGCTTGCAGAGAGCTTCGCTGAATTCGGATAGTTTTCCTCGTGACCAGTTTGATATTGGAACTGGCTGGTAGAGAATTTCGAGTAATAGGCCTACTTTCGTTGTCGTCACTTTTGTTGCAACTAACTAGTAGAGAACGGCGATTACAGTACATACATTTTCTCGTCGTCAGTTTTTGTAACTGGCTGGTAGAGAGGTTTGATTACGGAGCTTACTTTTCCTCGTCAACAGTTTTGTGTTGTATACAAATCTGCTTCTTTGTATGCAATACAAAACATTGTCCTGCTCTACAATGCCCTCTGACACAACGTTGTTCCTCTGAAGGACTTGTTGGCACGGTTGGCAGGAGCATCCACCATATTAAACGGACATGAGTCGCTGTTATTTCCATCTGTTCCCGAGCACTCCGAAGGAAGCGTTTCCATACACGAGACACCATACTTTAAAGGGCAAGATACTAATTCGCGAACGTCAACAAAGGAGGCACTGTGACTGGTTTACTGAGTCCTCCAAACATCTGGCAAGGGTTGCAGCATGTTGCAAAGGATTACAATGTAGTCCTGTAGAGGATTTGTGGTTCTACAAACATTGGTTTTGTATATATGCTTATGTTGCCACTACTTTTTTCCAGACCTCGTAGATGTTGTGAATTTTCTGCTGGTATTCCAACCTTGCATTTTGAAAGTCCTGGCTCAGCTGGAGAGTATGGTTGTTCAGTGGAATTCTAGCGTAGTCAAATATTTGAAGTGCTATACATTCCTGATTCCATCTTGCATGTCATTTTATTCGAGGAACTACATCAGGAAGATGTAGTGGAATTACCTTGCGCTGCCTTCTTCGCAAGTTGGTCTACGCGCTCATTATGTATGATAAGTTGACGAGAGGGAAGGCAGCCTACTTGCATTACCCCTTAAAGAAATAATTACTGCCACCTCACCTGAACTCATACTAAATAACCAGATGCCCCGTGTCCTCTTAAGTCAGTTGTTAGTTTGAGAATAATAATCACGTGATGAATGACAGTATGTAGTATGAGGAGTTTTACAAGGATTGACAGAACACGTAAGGAGTTTACTAAAGTAACTCATACTTGTGCTTAAATATTCTTCTACCGGGCGAGTTAGCCGTGCGTGTAGAGGCGCGCGGCTGTGAGCTTGCATCCGGGAGATAGTAGGTTCGAATCCCACCATCGGCAGGCCTGAAAATGGTTTTCCGTGGTTTCCCATTTTCACACCAGGAAAATGCTGGGGCTGTACCTTAATTAAGGCCACGGCCGCTTCTTTCCAACTCCTAGGCTTTTCCTACCCCATCGTCGCCATAAGACCTATCTGTGTCGGTGCGACTTAAAAACCCTAGCTAAAAATATATATATTCTTCTTACTGGAACGATTCATAGCTCCTGCAGACTTTTCGGCTGAGGCGATGAGTCATGCTTGCAGTGTGCCTTTCCTAAAAGAACATCGCTTGTTATTCGTATTCCACTCGTGTTCTTATTGAATGGAGCAACGGTTCATTTAATTTACTTTATTTTACGTTGAGCAAGTGACCAGAATCTTACGAGGGATGTAATCAAGGAGGGAACATATAGAGAGGACAGTACGACGGTCTTCCCAGAATTAAATGTTCAGTCAGGGAGAAAGTTATACAATGTTTTCACAAACGGTATGGCAATTTTCCAAAGTTCCGTAATAATAAAATGAAGCTAGCTTCTTTCGGATTAAAGTAATTTTTTCTTTCTTATAATAAGCACTCCGAAGGTTTACAATATTCCTTAAAATAGTGTTTCCTCTCAAAGGAATTTGTAAGTACTGTATATCCTTACATGCTAAAATGTTGAAACTATGACGAATTGCACTAAATTGAGTAGTGAACATCCATTACATTTATAACATTATGTGGGATTGTTTCCATAGCGAATATAAAATATTTTTTTTGCAATCATTTTGGATATATGTGCCATGTGTATACATTTACCGTAAGCGATAAAATATTATTATGTGTTACTGTCTACTTAATGAGCTAGCTTGGTGGTTGGTGGCTGGCTAAATTTCTTGAAAACAGATAACAGAATTTAGGTGAAGCAAAATCCCGCAAGTCAGTATGTTTACTTCTGAATACAAACGATGTGGGTAAAGAACTGGAAGCACAGATACGGTTTCTTGCGGATGATATTATGCTGTATTCCGCCTAACACCATTTCTTGATGGATGCAGTACTTTTGCATCTGTCAGTTGGCACAGGCCAGATCAAAATGTAGCTTCCGCTGAAGCCTCAGTCTTATTCATGGCTGTGCTAATGTAGATAATGCTGGGGTATGGGTGACATTCGTCGCATGGCCAGCGCATCTGTTTGTTAGGAAAGGTGTTGTTCATAGGCTGAGTCGTGCTGCAAAAGCACTTTCTGGCCCAGTGAGGAAAGCAATGGCAAACTACCTCACTCCTCATCTTGCCTGGTACACCTCATTCTCGGCACCGCCGTAGGTGCTTTTGTTTCCATATAACCGGATAATCTTTGGTGGTGCTATCTCAGGATTCAACTAGCCTCTCAGCTGATGACCCAACAGACAGACAGACAGACAGACAGACAGACAGACAGACAGACAGACAGACAGACAGACAGACAGACAGACAGACAGACAGACAGACAGACAGACAGTTATACTGTATAGAGTGGTAAATAAGTAACAGGATGTGAGCGACTGCAAAATGACCTCAACAATGTGAGATGGACAGCATAGTACTATAATAAAGTCAGGTGCTGAGTTTTACTGAGAAGAAAAAACTGTCACTTTTAATTACTATGTTGATGGGGTGAATGCACCTCACGCGGATGTACCTAGATATTAATATAAGGAAATATCCTCACTGGGGGTAATCACATTAACGAGCTTGTAAATAAATAGTACTCATCTCTCAAGGATATTCAAGGGTTAAATAAGAAGGTAAAGGAGGGGGCATGTAAGTCTTCGGAAAGACCACAATTAAGATTATGACCCCAGTGTATGGGAGTCACACTGAAATGAAATGGCGTATGGCTTTCAGTGCCGGGAGTGTTCGAGGACAAGTTCGGCTCGCCAGGTGCAGGTATTTTGATTTGACTCCCGTAGGCGACCTCGCATCATGATGAGGATGAAATGATGAAGACGGCACATACACCCAGCCCCCGTGTCAGCGAAATTAACCAAAGATGGTTAAAATTCCCGACCCTGCCTGGAATCGAAGCCGGAAAACCTGTGACCGAAGGCCAGCACGCTAACCATTTAGCCATGGAGCCGGACGGGACCACACTAACATTACTTGATACGAGAAATGGAAAAGATCAAAAGGAAAGCAGCACCATTTGTTCCGGAAGGTTTCCGATAAAAGAAATAAACCAAACCAAACCCCATGGCGCAACATCCCCTAAAGGCCATGGCCTAACAAGCGAGCGCTGCTCAGCCCGGAAGCCTGCAGGTTACGAGCTGTCGAGCGGTCAGCACGACGAATCGTCAAAGCTGTTATTCTTAGTTTCCTAGACCGGCCGATAAAAGAATAATGTTACGAAAATATTTCAAACTTTCGGCTGGGAAGACTTGCGGTAAGAAGACAGGCTGTTCGACTGCGTGGTATGTTTCGAGCTGTCAGAAGAGAGCTGGCGTGGAATGACATGAGTAGACGAATAATCATGGTTGGAGCTTTCAAAGTTAGGAAGGATCTTGACATGAAGTAAAACTGGAATTCAAGAGGACAAACTGGGTCAAATATTCATTTATAGGAAGAAAAATTAACGACTGAAAGAATTTATGAAGGGGAATGTTTGTAAACAATTAATGGGGAATCTGCCGCCTCGGTGGCAGAACTAAATTCTAATTATGATTGAATTTAAACACTACTGTATCTCTATTTTTATGAACTCACCGAACGTTGCATTTGGAGATGTCCAGCATATCAGTATTCTCTCCGAGCTTACTACCAACATGTCATGAGCTAGTTAATTTATTCCGGATATTTGACGGTGCCAGCCTGTTGCCATTTCTTGATGGATGCAGATTTTTTGTATCCGTCTCTTGGCACAGGCCAGAGCAAAGTGTAGCTTCCACCAAAGTCCCAGTCTCATCCATGGCTGTGACAATATGGAAGCTGCTGGGGTATGAGTGGTGCTGAGGAATGACATTTGGAGCACAAATAGTATCTGAATGTTATGAAAGGTGTTGCTCATAGGATCAGTCGTGCTGCAGTAGCACCTTCTGGCCCAGTGAGGAAAGCAATGGCAAACTACCTCACACCGCATCTTACCTAGTACGCCTCATTTGGGCTCTGCCATTGGTTTTTGTGGTTTTCCTATAACTGCACAGCCTTTGGTGGTGCTATTTGAGGATCCAACCAGCCTCTGGGCTGATGACCTAACAGACAGACTAACTTTTTTTTTTTGCTAGGGGCTTTACGTCGCACCGACACAGATAGGTCTTATGGCGACGATGGGATAGGAAAGGCCTAGGAGTTGGAAGGAAGCGGCCGTGGCCTTAATTAAGGTACAGCCCCAGCATTTGCCTGGTGTGAAAATGGGAAACCACGGAAAACCATTTTCAGGGCTGTCGATAGTGGGATTCGAACCTACTATCTCCCGGATGCAAGCTCACAGCCGCGCGCCTCTACGCGCACGGCCAACTCGCCCGGTGACAGACTAACTTGCATCCACCTTGAACTCTTGCATATTATCGCCAGTTCCAGCGATTTCGTCAAAACAGTTCTACACGAAAGCATTCTATAAGAATACACTTCTTAGAAATATTTACAAAAGTTGTGGTCCATTTTTACTGGGATATTTGATTTTCACAAACACGTTAAAAGTCTTCATGTGTAAAAGCGCTACAGGCCTATGTGTTACTTGGCCAAACTACCAATGGTTAGTAATTTAGTACCCTGCCACCCCGCATTGTGCAAACCTGAAGGAGAATGTCCGGCGTTTCACAACTTATTGTTCTATTTTTATTTTGTTTAATTTTTTTTTTTACATATTGCTTTACGTCGCACCGACACAAATAGGTCCTACGGCGACGATGGGGATAGGAAAGGGCTAGGAGTGGGAAAGAAGGTACAGCCCTATAATTTGTCTGCTGTGGAAATGGGAATCCACGCGAAATCATCTTCAGGGCTGACGACAATGGGGTTCGAACCCATTATCTCCCGAATGCAAGCTCACTGCTGCGCGACCTTAACCACATTGCCAACTCGCTCGGTTCACAAAGTTTAATTAAAGCATAGTAAAAGGGATTTTGTCCTTAATTGTTAGCGATTAGGAAATATTATTTCAAGAAGAGGGCGAGGCATTTGGGGTTTACGTCCAGCAGTTGTCGACCTCCGGGACGGTTTCATTCACACCTGGTATGGGTAGCGGATGATCGAGATCTTAAAGCGCTACTATTGTACAAGTTCTACGTTTTCTCGCCAGTTAATATTCCTTTTGGACTGAAGAAAAGATGTAAGTTATTCTATATGTCATTGAAAATCATATATATATACAGGGTGAATCAAAATTCGCGCACTCGGGCATCGCAGCGCGACTCCTCACATGCCAGCAATAAAAAAATGTCTCTCACAAAAGTTCGTCCTGCGAGTATATCCGGCAGAAAAAGGACGTTGAATAGTGGCAATCTGGCAACAGTCTAACCACATGTAGGGTAACTACCTCTGTCAGCACCTAGCAGCCGTTCTGTACAGGTGGTGCAGTGGATAGAGTTTACGAAATAAAAAACATACACCTCTACTCAGTATCGACCCCTCGACCTCCTGGCTTGCTAACCCAAAACTCTACGCACTGCTCCACCTGTACAGAACGGCTAATATGTGCTGACAGGGGTAGTTACCGTACATGTGGTTACAGTGTTGCCATATTGATTTCTTCAACGTCCTTTTTCTGCCGGATATACTCGCAGGACGAACTTTTGTGAGAGACATTTTTTGATTGCTGGCATGTGAAGAGTCGCGCTGCGACGCCCGAGTGCGCGAATTTCGCTTCAACCTGTATATAGGCCATTAAGAGTGGAAGGTAAAGGCTCCTCGTCTCATATTGAGACAGAGTACACTATACACAAATCCCTTTACTGCCGCAGGATATAACCAAAATAACCTAGTACTCTTTCCTGGTGTCCGCCTCTGTGGTGTAGTGGTTAGTGTGATTAGCTGCCACCCCCGGAGGCCCGGGTTCGATTCCCGGCTCTGCCACGAAAATTTGAAAAGTGGTATGAGGGCTGGAACGGGGTCCACTCAGCCTCGGGAGGTCAAGTGAGTAGAGGTGGGTTCGATTCCCGCCTCAGCCATCCTGGAAGTGGTTTTCCGTGGTTTCCCACTTCTCCTCCAGGCAAATGCCGGGATGGTACCTAACTTAAGGCCACGGCCGCTTCCTTCCCTCTTCCTTGTCTATCCCTTCCAATCTTCCCCATCCCCCGCAAGGCCCCTGTTCAGCATAGCAGGTGAGGCCGCCTGGGCGAGGTACTGGTCATTCTCCCCAGTTGTATCCCCCGACCAAGAGTCTGAAGAGGTGGTATCCCTCGCTGAGTCCGAGGGACAAACCGAACCTGGAGGGTAAACAGATGATGATGATGATGAAATAAAAATGCGGTATGAACTCCAAGTAATGGAGAAGAGGACAGAAAATAATAATAATAATAATAATAATAATAGGAACACCGACTCAGGCAGGTCCTATAGTGACGATGAGATAGGACAGGGCTAGGAGTGGAAAGGAGGCGAGCGTTGACTTAATTAAGGAACAATCCCAATATTTGCCTCGTCTGAAAATGCGAAGCGACGAAATACCAACTTCAGGACTACCGACAGTGCCGAATATAACCTCACAGCTTCTTTGACAATAACCACGCAGCCAATCTGGACGGTATTATTATTATTATTATTATTATTATTATTATTATTATTATTATTATTATTATTATTATTATTATTCTACTGCTATTTCTCGTGGTGTAAAATATTCATCCACTTTTGCGTCTTTCTTGATTACTACTCCGAACAGAACTCACTTCAAATGTAATTTTTTGTGGAATGCATATTTAATCTGAAACTATGAAGTGATTAAACTGAATAAAAAAAAAGGAAATCCTTTAATTGTGTTCCCGTACATCGACATAGGGGAGTAAATACTGCCTCTGGACACGGAGATGAGAACCATTCCAGGCCGTATCCTGCTTGTACGAGCACAAACAAAAGGACATACGAGGGGAGAATATGCACTAGGGAGAGAAATAGGTGGAAAAATTCGCTGAAACACGGGATTAATCTACAGGGATAGAGATTTGTAGGACATCCTACTTGAAAACGGCGTAATCATTGAGAGACTCAGCCATGTTTACGAATATACATATTTTAATCTCAATGTAATATTCACGTCATATAATTTTCGAAATGAGTAATTTTATATGATAATTCCTTCACTTCGCTCAAGAGAGACAGTGGTTCGGGAGGAAGAGGTATTTGTTCCTATTGTTGTCATCTCTGTAAATGAATCACTTCATAGAATACGGGTAAAATGTTGGTACCACGATAGCTAGTGTTGGATCGAAATCTTTACAGGTTACCGATTTGTATATTGTGAGCACATATCTAAAGCTATGATCACATGATACAAAATATTATTAACATAATACATGTGTGCATGTCGTATATGCATTTGAAATAAGAACCAGCAGAAAACGAGAAATAATTATTATTGTCGAGTGGACAGCCATAAAAGGGATTTGTGATTCAGAACAGGTAGTTGGAGTTCAGGTGGAGGGAAACGGCCTCATTGGGAGACTTGGGAGACTCCTAAAACCTAAAAAAAGTCTTATAGTCGCTATTGAAATCGGAGGCAACAACGAGGTTAGTATACTTGTGTATTACAATACACCTCTTCCTGACACAAAAGGAAAGGATCGAACAAAACTAGTGAAAATTAAATGAAGAGAGAAGCGATATCGAGAATATCTAAAAGCAATGGACTGGGAATAACAATAAAATGTCCCGAATAAAGTGGGAAGGTATAGCTTTGAAATTGAACTGATCTGTCATATTTGCTGTTTCCGTCTAGTCATCGAAACAGACACATTACTCACACATACCAGTAGCGGAAAGGGGCTGCCTGGCCGAGGCGGTAAAGGCGTGCAGGGTTCGCCCGAAAGGACGTTGGTTCGAATCCCCGTCAGGAAGTCGTAAAATTTAAGAAACGAGATTTCCACTTCCGGAGGTGCATAGGGCCCTGAGGTTCACTCAACCTACACCAAAAATGAGTACCAGGTTAATTCCTGGGGGCAAAGGCGGCCGGGCGAAGAGCTAACCACTCTACCCCATCACGTGCCGCGGTTAACAATGGTGGAAGCCTTTACCTTCCACTCCTCGAAGGGCCTTCATGGCCTATACGGAGATGACTTTGCTTTTGCAAATATACTTTGATATGATTGATTCAGAAAAAAAATATCAGGCCCCGATCGAGGATCAAGCTTGTTGAAAATTGTGAGTTAATGAAGAGCCTTACAAGATAATAACAAATACAGTACTGTATATTCAAAGCTGTATTACAACTTAGTGCATTTCATGCAGTCCGCAGTGTGCTCAGACCGTTTAAATAAAGTTTCAGGTGGTACGTTGTCAGTAATTTCGTTTATTTGGCCATTTTTTTTAGATATTCGTCCGTTTTAGGTCAACTCAAGACCGTATTAGTGGTTTTTAGCATTCTTATCTGTTACTTTGTCTGTCTGTTCCACTATCGCGGTGACGCGGCTGGATAGATCTCGACGAAACTTCATGTTTATAGAATACTCTTCCAGGAGCAGGTTTTGGTATGCATGATTTAAAAATCACGGAACAGACTGGGGGTTTATAATGAGATATTTGATATTTTCTCATACATTATTGATTTTCTGCAATATCTGTGGACTATATTGCACCCATAAGCGAATTTAAAAGGGCACAATATATGAACCGTCCCTTCACTTGAAATATTTTTTGTTACCTATATAATTTCACTTGCTGTTCAAATGACGGAGAAAATTACTATCTTCTGCGGATTTCATGCTCTGCGTTGAGTGACTGACACCCTCGCAGACCGACAACGAAACCTAGCGGTTACCATGGCAACGTTTTTGGCAGCTTGCCAGCATGGAAATAACATAATGCCTATTTGGTCATCATTCCTGTAAACTCGTGCTTGTTCACTGGGTAGAAGGCGAGAGAGACAGCAAGCTCCATTCTGCGGGGTATTTGCGTAATCCCGTTGGAGGTTACAATAGTCTTCGAATAGTATTAAGGGTGGCTGTTAATATTTCAACAGTACCACGCAGTGTGACCCGTCTCACACCGCAAGGTGTTTTTCTGACATTTGCTCCATATTTTACTGTATTTTTATTCTATTTCCGTTTTTTGCTTTAATGTATTGCCTCTGCCTTGCCTCTTTAGGATTAAGTAATAACGCCTTAAGTCAACTTCTTATCTGATTACCTAAGAATCCCTGCAACTGAATTTCTCCTCTGTTACCGCTTTATTAAATCTGTAACTGATATCATCACAATTTTGTGAGGGACATCTCATTTTTTTAATACATCCACATCGTAATTGTATATTTGTCCTATCCTTCTGTTCTCAGTTGTTATCCTATCATCAATTAATATACTCTATCTTATCTGTATTATTTTCTCCTTAATTTATCCGTATGTATGCGAGTGGTAATCCTGAAATCTGGACTCTCTTTCTTTTGAATTATATTAAGCACTATTCTTTTCGTGCACTTTTTTTCCTTTGCAGTCTATGATTTCTTCGATTAATTCTCATAACGTACCTTTAACTGGAACTTATTTCGAATCAGTAGCCAGATTATGACACTTTTGAGAGTTGGTGTCTCTTTCCATGGCATCTTAAAACGAGCTGCCCTTAGAAATTCTTCGTTCAAAGCCTAAAAACACCAGTCCACGTCTGGGCGTCTGAGAATACTTCCGAACGTGAGACCTCGTTTGAATGTGCTCAGATTTAGGAAGACATGGGTTGGGGGGGGGGGGGCTGCTGTTAGCAGCCCAGGTTCAGCTTGCAGATATAACTTTATTGAAAATCTAGGGCGCCTGAAACTGCTTTTAATAATGTTGCTTTACGTCCCAAGGTTTCCTAAGATACCGAGGAGCCGGACATTGCGTGTCCCAAGAGTACAGGTAGATTTGTCGACACGAGATTTGAAGATTTCCAGCTTCCCAAGAGTAACATCTCTTCAGATACCATCGAACTGAAGGGGTATCAAACCCACTTCCAGTTTTGAAATTTGGGGCTCAGCATAAGAATGCAAAAGTAAGCATTTCTTTCACTCAGTGGGGTATATCTTTCCATTGCGATGACCTATAGTTTTCATAGACTCAACAGTTTTATCTTACCCCCCTCAATTCAAAATGGCGGTCACAATCTGCCAGACGAGATAGAAAATTGAAATTTCGGAAATTATAGCGTTTATCTCGTAACCGGCGGAAAATTTCAAGGTGTTCAAATATGTAACATTTTAGCACCGAAAATGATCGAAATATGAATGCAGTTTTAATGACGGTGCATACCTTCGTTTCTGAGTAATTGGTGGCTAAATGTTAAGTCGTATCACAAAACATATAGCACAATCGCCGCTCAATTTGAAGAGATCTACAACTTTGGTCCTATGACTTTCTGTTGTATCTCGATCCCTTATACGTTAGGTAGAGCTGCATATCTCTATTCTAGGTAAAATTTGTAATTTTTACACGCATATTTTATAGTTTGCAAGGAAGCCTGCCGTTGTAATGAAAACTCTAAATCTCGACTGTGATTGGCGGTAGGCAAGTGTGGCTGCCAATATAATAAAAAATTCCTAACTCGACTGTGAGTGGAATTGGGAAAAGGGGCCTGTCATTATAATGAAATATCCCCAAATCGATTGTGAATGGCAGTAGGCAAGTGAATTGCCGTTATGATAGAAACTCCGGAACTTGGTTGTGAATAGCAGTAGGAAACGTGGCCTGCCATTATCATCAAAACTCCCTAACGCGCATCTTACATCGGAAACAATGTATGGAGACCTCCCCGTGGTGTTTCTCGCGTGTCGCGAAGAGTCATGCAATTTAATAAGATCTTACGCACTGTGTGTAAATTTGCGTGGAGATCTGTATACATTGTAGAATACCGTAGCGACATTTGCTAGTTACAGAATATAATTCGAATCGAATTACCGTAATACACTTTTAAGTGAACAAGACTGTGTACATTAACTATTTGGGATATGTGCACTGCTCGCGCCTACTGAACAGAATTAATGCTTAATTTTGTGAAATTACAAAACGTGTAAATTTATGTTGATATAAATTCAGACTCGCAGAGAATTAACTCTATATTCCAAAATATTTGTGATCTGTCCATACCTATAAACTGTTTAGTCAGCAGAGTAAAATTTCTAAATGTAAATATTATACAAGCGAATGATTTGACGACTAGATATTCAGATAGCGATGGGAGCAGCGACAGTTAAAATCGACCACTGTGTGTTCAGTTAGTGTTGTGATGCAAGATATTACAGTACACACTGAAAAGAGAAGATTGGCAAGTTTCTGAGTGAGCGTGTTTACCCGTAATAGCTGGAGGCAGTAATCCAAACAGGACGAACAAGGACCATTGATGACTGTTTCCCAGGACATCGACGCCACGGAAAAGAATAAGTTGCGGCCACCCAGCCCGTGGTCGAGTCCAGTTGTAGCGGGATGAGTACTCAACTCATATGGTAATGTAAAAAATATTCAGGAAGATAATAATTATATAACCATGTAACTTTCGATTTCTGAACGAATGTACACATTAATACTTTCCTCAAATTTTAACTTCCTCTCCTCTGTCCAAGGACATAATATCAGATCGACTTCTATCCTTATGATATCCTTTAATCACTCATCTTTATACAGCCGTGCCTTCCAGGTGTCTGGAGCAAGGCTATGTAACACTTTCCCTGTTAGTATACGTAATAGCGCTTCAATAATCTCATTTAAACGGTCTTGTTAAGATTTCCTCTTAAATACGTAAACAGCTTGTATGAATAAAAAATAAGGTTTCGAGAAGGAAACCATAATTTAATTTCATCGATTGCGTTATGTTAAAAACATTTAAGCTCATTAAGTCTTTAGGCTTTTCCAATCCTGAAATTACCAGCGCTTCGCCCCAGTGTAGCAATGGGCTCATCAATTTGAATGCTGCCACTTTCCAAGACGTTGGCGCTAATGGGCCGTTGAGTCACCACCGCAAGCCTCCTACGTAGGACAATACAGTGACGATGCACTAGGGGAAGCATGTGCCTCCACTTATATAATTGCCTGCCTTTGGCCCATATTAAAAAATAAGTTTCCTAGAAGGAAACCAAAAATTAATTCAGGCTTTTTCATTCGTGAAATTACTAGCGTTTTGTCCCTTATTTTTCATACGGGCCACATTCAGAGCGAGAAGGCATCCTAAGAAGAAGATTCCAGCTCTAAGGTTGAATGGTCAATATCTTGGTCACCTCCGGGCCGTGGGTTCAATTCCCAAAGGAGCCGTAGGATTGGGGAGTGGATTTTTGTTCTGTTCTCAGCATTACGCACAAGGCTGCATCTGGCTGCGATAAACTAGATATATGTTTAGTTTACAGTCCTATTGAGGACTAAACATGGATCAATTCTGTTAATTTCAGTAATTGTCAGTCAATCGTAGCCAATCTCCAACGGAATCCTGAATGAAATTTCTAACCGGCCCGTATCAGTATGCCATTAAAATATTTACCAAAATTTATCAACAATCAGTTATTAAACATGTGTACGTATGGTTTCTCTTGATTTGAGGAATATATGAATAATAGGCTATGCTTCTATTGAACGCTGTTTCTTCCCTTTTAAAGCACGTTTGGGGTCCTACAGTGCGTATTTGTAGCAGAACAGTCAAACTCTTTATACAAAATTGCATTTACTGAAGCGAAAAATGGACGTAATTTTGTAACCAGCATTGTTTGGTTGTGTGCTGTAGGTCGGATGTATTGTATAACCTCTAAATATAGTAATTACAGAGCGTACGCACACAGAACCAAGCTAATAATATGAAATGTTATTCCTAAGGGAGAGGGTCGGTAAGTTCAACAGAAGGGTGATTTAATTCCAGAAATTAACCACATCCAACCCGTCTGTTACACAATGACGGTGAATTACGGCAGAAATTATCAGCCAAAAATCCATACAGTTTTATTCAGTGTAAAATTTATCATATTTTTATCAGTATTTATATTCAACAGGTACTATCAATTTCTACACCCTGGCAGATCTAGACCTTATTAAATGCATCATACATTTTAAGGGAACTGGGAATCATTCCAAACGGAGAAACGTACGTTTTGGTGCAAATTTAACTTTTATTCATTTTCTGATAGATGATTTCATTTCTTTCAAGAAACTTGTCGGAGCACATTGTTCGTTTCTCCACAGTTCATTGCACTAACTCAAAACACTTTTAAGTAAAACAAATAAAGAAATTTCAAAATTCCGAGAAAATGACACTTTAGGTACAATTCTGAAAACGTCCTCAAAAATGTAGTCAAGAGTTTTACTGTTATTACTTCAGCTTAAGTCGACAGCCTAAATGAAATGGATTTAAATATAGAAAATAATTACATCTAGAATCAAAATTACGGCCGATCTTTTGAAAATGAAAATTAATAACTCTTAATGTGGTACATCTCAATAAATAATTTTACTTACAAGCACTTATTATTACTTCTAAATTATATGATCCAAATTTCAGCTTTCTATGTTTGCCAGTTATTGAAAATATCTAGGCCTATATACGTCTACCAAAATGTAGTATCAAGAAAGAGTGATTTGAAGATCAAATTTACTTGTTAATAATACCTTCTGCAATATTAGACCTTGACGCAGCTATCGCAGCAAAAATGGCACCGTGTTCGTTTCGTTCAAATGTGAGCATGAGCATATACGAAGCAACAGTTTAGTTCTTTCTCTTGTTTCGATTTGATTCTGAAAAGTTAATTTTGAATTGAAATTTGGTTTGAAACATGTATGATATATTATAGTTTGTCATTCGTGTTGTGTTCATGGATATAGGGGCCTAAACCATCGTAAAGCAAATGCATTCATATTCAGACAAAGTGTATCCATAGTGACGTTCTTTTGGTTACAAGTAATTCATTAGAGAGCATTAAGAAAAAATTGTCATTACAAAGTATGCTTTCCGTGTACTTAATGAACTGTTTTACCCGGATAAGGGCAGACCTCTGAGTTGGTGAATACCTTAGTACATTTCCCAACTTGTTAACATTGTCAGAGATTGTAAAGGCAATGAAATGAAATGTCGTATGGCTTTTAGTGCCGGGATATCCCAGGCTCGTCAGGTGCAGGTCTTTCTATTTGACTCCCGTAGGCGACATGCGCGTCGTGATGAGGATGAAATGATGATGAAGACAACAACACATACACCCAGCCCCCGTGCCACTGGAATTAACCAATTAAGGTTAAAATCCACGAGCCGGTCGGGAATCAAAACCGGGACCCTCTGAACCGAAGGCCAGTACGCTGACCATTCAGCCAACGAGTCGGACCTAAAGGCAATAAGAGAGCATGACTGGTATTGTTGCAGTTCATTTGCACGGGCCAGACAGATCTGGAAATTGGAAATCTCCGGAATAACTGACACAGCCTAAATTTGAAGAGACCGGGCGAGTTGGCCATGTGGTTAGAGGCGCGCAGCTGTGAGCTTGCATCCGGGAGATAGTGGGTTCACCCCACTGTCGGCAGCCCTGAAGATGGTTTTCCGTGGTTTCGCATTTTCACACCAGCCATACACCGCTGTACCTTAATTAAGGCCACGGCCGCTTCCTTCCCACTTTTACCTCTTTCCTATCCCATCGTCGCCATAAGACCTAACTGTGTCGGTGCGACGTAAAGCAGCTAGCAAAAAACTAAATTTGAAGAATGATGTAGATATCCAGATACTGAGAAAGGAGTGGCGCTATTTGCATAGGTTCCATCAGCCAATTCGCGGAAAACAAAGGAAATTTAACAGCATACGAATCCTGGGATATTATTAAAATGATAGCTATGGTGGCACCAGTAAGATCACTGTCTGGTCGGTCTTCCAACACAAACCCCTGCAGTGACTATGAAACATTGACTTATGTGCTGGGAAACTGCACCAATGGTGAGATACTGCGAATAAAGCGGCATAATACAGTTCGCTCAATGATTTCCGCCCCGACTTGGGAGCACCAATTCAAGGAAACAACTTCGCCAGGGAAGGGATTTGAACTTGGATCTCCGAAATGACAGAATCGTGCCCTAATAAGTACGCAGTGGTAATACCGACTGAAACCCACGGTGTATTTGTGTTTGATGCTCATTTCTCAACATGGCCCTCAAGGCGATCTTAAGCCGCGTATCAAAAGCACGTGGATTTTAAAATCCGGGCGACCAAATTCCGCGGAAAACCAAGTGCACGTGGTGTCAAGATGGCAAGCTGTCACTTTTTCAAATTCCACCCTCCCACGCAGTTAAGATAGCAGCAGTGAGGTTAGGGCCAATCAAGATAACAGCAGTGAGGTTATCGACGTTCTCTTGTCCTAAAAAGTGAGGTTAGGGTCTGTCAAGATGAAAAATGTCATTTTGACAGCCGTCAAAAGCACGTGACTGTGTTTACAAACAATAGTATGTGGCCGTTCACGTGGTCATGATGTCATGGGGTCAATCACCTCGTGGGAAAATGTTGATTCAACTCACATTGTCCTAGAACATACATTGATATACTACTACTCGGTTCACGTTGTTTCCGAATACCCTGTAGCCAATAGGGTCACTCATACTGCAATAGTAATTTCTGGACCAGTGAGAAGTGAAATGACAAACTACCCCATTCCTAATCCTGCCTAGTACGGCTCAGTTTCGCACCGCCATCGGTTTCTGTGCATTTCCTATAACCCCATGACCTATATGGAGATCCAACCAGCCTTCCGGCTGATGAAGAAAGAAACAAACACTAGAGACTCATGTCAATATGTTTACTCCCACGTCCATTTCAGGACGAAATTTCAGTAACTCCTCGTTTCTGACAACCGGCAATAGTTGAAAGAACGTCAAATACGTTCTATACTTAGCAAAGTAAAAAAAACAAAAAAAATAAAAATGAATTGGCGTATGGCTTTCCCTGCCGGGAGTGTCCGAGGATATGTTCGGCTCGCCAGGTGCAGGTCTTTCGATTTGACTCCCGTAGGCGACCTGCGCGTCGTGATGAGGATGAAATGATGATGAAGACGACACATACACCCAGTCCCCGTGCCAGTGAAATTAACCAATGATGGTAAAAATTCCCGACCCTGCCGGAATCGAACCCGGGACCCCTGTGACCAAAGGCCAGCACGCTAACCATTTAGCCATGGAGCCGGACACTTAGCAATCTCTGCACAAGCCATAAAGATCCTGGGAGGGGTGGAAGATAACAGTTTCCACTATCCCTAACCTCGGAATTTGATGGGGCAGAGTACTTACCTCTTATCCCGGCCGATTGTGCCTTAGGAATTAACCTGGTACTTATTGTTGGTGTAGGCTGAGTGATATTCAGGGCCATCTGCACCTCCAGGTGTGGATCTCTTGTTTCTTAAATGTTTCGAGCTCTTGACGGTGAATCGAACCCAAGTTCTTCCTGGTGAAACAAGCACGCCTTTTCCTCTCCGGTCTGGCAACCCCTCTTCTATATTTACATCCGGACCAAAAACACTGAATAGCGAACCAATATTTAAATCATGTATCAACTGAGATAAATATGGAATTTAATGTCCGACTCATTGGCTGACTGGTCAGCGTACTGCCCTTCGCTTCAGAGGGTCCCGGGGTTCGATTCCCGGCCGGGTCGTGGATTGTAATCGCCTCTGATTAATTCTTCTGGCTCGGGGACTGGTGGTTTGTACATGTCCCAACACTTTCCTCTTCATATTCAAACAACATACCATCCTATCAACCACCACAGTAACACGCAATAGTGTTTACATCCCTCCATATAGGGTTGGCGTCAGGAAGGGTATCCGGCCGTAAAACAGGGCCAGATCCACACGTGCGACGCAGTTCGCACCCGCGATGCCACAGGTGTGGGAAAACGCGGTACTGAGAGAAGAAGAAAAAGAAAGAAGTATGCAGAGTAGAGAAGATGACGCATTTCGATATCAATTTCAGCCTAGGAAATAAAGCTTCCCATGTCCCGAAATGATGATTTTTACTTCTTGTCTTATGAAGATTCTAAACTGAAGCAGAATTCCAGTTTGTTTTAAATCTAAGATTGCAGTCAAAGCAAGCAAGCGAAGGAACGTCAATAGACCATAAGAATGTGGCGCCCCGGTGACGCTTCAACAAACTACATGCTTCTCGCGAGCGGGGGACATGCTTTGTAAGCCAGCCACTAGGGTACGCCGCTGGTAACAGCCAAGGCCAGCCCAACGGAATTTCGACAACGGCTACGCCCACCCGTCGCAAGGATAACTATGATCTATGAGGAAAGAAAGCGCCCGCGTTATTATTGTCATATACGTTCAAGGTGCTTACTTTTCTACCCCATATGAACATCTATTACCTCTCGAACTTGATAGTAAAGCACTGGGCGATTTGGCCGTGTGGTTAGGAGCGCGCAGCTGTGAGCTTGCATTCGGGAGATAGCGAGTTCGAACTCCACTGTCGGCAGCCCTGAAAAAGGATTTCTGTGTTTACCAATTTTCACACCAAGCAAGTGCTGATGCTGCACCTTATTAAGGTCACGGCCACTTCTTTCACACTGGGTCTTTTAGATCGAAGGTTCGTTTCGGAGTGACGATAACAGTCGTAGATTTATTGTCTTTTAATTGTGTTGTTATGTCGTTTAAGGATCATATAGAAGGATCGTATGTATTATGCACGTGTAATGAGAGAGAAAGCAAGCTTGTAGTTTTACGTGGTTGATTTTGATTTTGATCATAGCCACGACCACTCCAGTTTTACGTATAATGCAAACCACAAGAGTGTGACTTTTCATTTCAGAAGTCCCAGCTGCACTGGCTGGGATTCGAAACGGCAGTTGAAGCGATATTATTATTATTATTATTATTATTATTATTATTATTATTATTATTATTATTATTATTATTATTATTATTATTATTATTATTATTGTCCGCCTCTGTGGTGTAGTGGTTAGCGTGATTAGCTGCCACCCCCGGAGGCCCGGGTTCGATTCCCGGCTCTGCCACAAAATTTGAAAAGTGGTACGAGGGCTGGAACGGGGTCCACTCAGCCTCGGGAGGTCAACTGAGTAGAGGTGGGTTCGATTCCCACCTCAGCCATCCTGGAAGTGGTTTTCCGTGGTTTCCCACTTCTCCTCCAGGCGAATGCCGGGATGGTACCTAACTTAAGGCCACGGCCGCTTCCTTCCCTCTTCCTTGCCTATCCCTTCCGATCTTCCCATCCCTCCACAAGGCCCCTGTTCAGCATAGCACGTGAGGCCGCCTGGGCGAGGTACTGGTCATACTCCCCAATTGTATCCCCCGACCAAGAGTCTGAAGCTCCAGGACACTGCCCTTGAGGCGGTAGAGGTGGGATCCCTCGCTAAGTCCGAGGGAAAAACCGAACCTGGAGGGTAAACAGATGATGATGATGATGATGATGATTATTATTATTATTATTATTATTATTATTATTATTATTGTTGTTGTTGTTGTTGTTGTTGTTGTTGTACCGGTACCCGGGTACATACCTCGTGATGACTACGTACAATTTGTGCAGCATAAAGAGGAGTAGGGCAGGCTCCCTCCGGCATCTCTGGCTTCCGCTATCAATTTCACCCCAGTAACACTCCACTAGCAATCACTAATTTGTCACCGAGCTCGATAGCTGCAATCGCTTAAGTGCGGCCAGTATCCAGTATTCGGGAGATAGTAGGTTCGAACCCCACTATCGGCAGCCCTGAAGATGGTTTTCCGTGGTTTCCCATTTTCACACCAGGCGAATGCTGGGGCTGTACCTTAATTAAGGGGACGGCCGCTTCCTTCCCACTCATAGCCCTTTCCTATCCCATCGTCGCCATAAGACCTATCTGTGTCGGTGCGACGTAAATCAACAAGCAAAAACTAATTTGTCAACGTCCCGGAGGTGGTCTATAGACCTCACTAACCGGAACTTTTCTACACCCCTGAACTAGTTAGAACATCACCGAGCAGATTTTATTCGTAACTGGAATTATATTAAATTAAATTAAATTCCTATTTTTCTGAATTGCTGAACAGAACAGGACAGAAATACATTTCCTCAGCAGAAAAATGCTCATGATTACTTCCAACTGGTACATTTAAGCAAGTCGATATCACAGGGTACTTTTCATTATCTTTTACATGGGGGTCGTATACATTGGACACTTGTTCTTTGATTGGGCCTATTCAGAAAAATAAAGACACGAATTTAAATGCTCATCTTATAGCCATAATATCGTCATAGTAGAAGCATTTTGTTCCATAAAAAAGGACCGAGCAATTTGGCTACATGGTTTGTGTCGGTAGCTCTGAGCTTGCATTCGGGAGATAGTGGTTTCCAGCCCCCCTGTCGGCACCTCCGAATATTGTTTTTCGTGGTTTCTATTTTCATAACAAGCAAACCTTAGTTACGGCTCCGATCACTTCCTTCCCTAGCCCTATCCTGTCCCTCGTCATATAAGATCTGCCTAGTTGGTGTGACACAAAACCAGCAACTCAAGGTAAATATTGAAAACATTACGACTTTATTCGTTTCTTTAATTTTGCCTTCTATTCAAATATTACAGGGATGAGTACCTTGGAGGTAGATAACTTGTTTTCTGATCCCAAGCTGGCAAGTTTCATCTCCGCTCAGTCCGGAGTATTTGAAAGTGATCAAATATACCAGTCTCGTGTCAGAACTCCAGTAGGAGAACATCCCGGCGCCTCGGCGTCTCCGTGAGAACCGTGAAATTAGTAGGACATGGAAAGATTAAGATTATTATTATTATTATTATTATTATTATTATTATTATTATTATTATTATGTCCGACTCGTTGGCTGAATGGTCAGCGTACTGGCCTTCGGTTCAGAGGGTCCCGGGTTCGATTCCCGGCCGGGTCGGGGATTTTAACCTTAATTGGTTAATTCCATTGGCCCGGGGGCTGGGTGTTTGTGCTGTCCCCAACATCCCTGCAACTCACACACTACACATAACACTATCCTACACCACAATAACACGCAGTTACCTAAATATGGCAGATGCCGCCCACCCTCATCGGAGGGTCTGCCTTACAAGGGCTGCAATCGGCTAGTAATAGCCACACGAAATTATTATTATTATTATTATTATTATTATTATTATTATTATTATTATTATTATTATTATTATTATCATTTTTATTAGTAGTAGTAGTAGTAGTAGTAGTATACACATACAAGCATCTTCATTACAGACTGGTACCTGTATGCCTTTCAACGTCCAGTCTGCAAACCTTTGAATTTTAACTAAACGCCTCTGCAAACCTCCATTTGACTTCGTTTAGTTATACACCTCTTACCAAAATACCATTTAAATTTGCCTCTAACCATTGCCATCTTGGACTCCCTCTGCTGCTCTTATCCTCCATGCCCGAGCCCATTGTTGTCCTAGGTAACCTATCCTTTTCAGTTCGCATCGCAAGTTCCCCACCACCGAAGCTGGTTTATACGGATTGGTTTACCTATAGAGTATTTTCCTACGTAACTTAGCCTTCATTTCCTAATTTCGGGTACCTTCCAGCCATTGTTGCCACCTGCTTAAACCGGCAATTATTCTTGCAACTTTCATGTCTGTTAATTGTAACTTATGAATAAGGTATCACGAGTCCACCCAGCTTACGCACAAATGAATAAACTCATAATATTCCTAACAGCGTAAATTTAGTGCCGTGCACGTCGGTCGGGTTTCCTCCTGCTGCGCAATGGAGTTTACACCGAATTGCCAGATCCACGTGGGGAATATGCACACTTGTACCCATCTCTGTATTAACAACTGCATGACTTCGTATTAGCCGGGCTGAGTAGCTCAGGCAGTGGAACGCTGACCTTTTGATCTCAAGCTCGCGGGTTAGATCCCGGCGAACTCCAGTGGTGTTTGTGTGTTCATATAAACCAGTCTCGTGTCGGTAAATTTACTGGCACATAACAGAACACTTACGGGAAAGAAATTCCGTCAACTTGACGTCTCCGAAAAGCGTAAAAGTAGTTACGACCTAAAACCAATAACATTATTATTATTATAGACTTTGAATTAACTTGGTACATAGTAGGAGACTCAAGAGAACCAGTCAGTTCTCAGCTCATTTTTCGTTATTCATGAATGTTCAGTGTCGATCCGTGGAGGAACAAGGAATTAGGCCTTTCTATATGCGCGATGGGAACAATCTGACAGTTTCTTATTCCTATATCGAGTGAATCTGGGATTTTTTATCGATAATAATACAGTAATAACAATCATACTGTTATCAACTAGTAACTTAGGGCTCAGTATAAGCTTCACCATGTTGTTGATATAAAATTTATGTTTGTGCTACAACTTACTGTAGTGAGAGTTGCATGTAGATCATCTGCATAGACATGGCCACGGCTATGCTACGTTAATATATTCAGTGATGTGGTCTCCAGAGATGGGTTCCACAGGGATATGAATTAGGTCCCATGCTGGTATAGCTTGCATGTATCTCAGGACGTATAGTGGAAGCTTGACACGGTAAACATGTAGCTAATGGACATGGGAGTGTTGACAGAAATCAACGTCACTTCCTCTTCCTTAGTCCTGTCTCGTGTCTCTTGCCTCCCTTAACCCCAACCCTAACCCCACCCACAACAATCTCCTCCACGCAATATAATAGTGTTGAGCAAACAGTACAGTAGCGGGCTAAGGGCCCCCCAGAGTGTTTGTACTGCTGATGGTTCTTGGGGTAGGGCGACACTAGTCCGTGTATTGCCGCTATAGAAGTGTACCTATCAAGTGGATGGTAGAGGTATAATGTCAGAGGTGGGTAGATTGTGCAGTACACAATTACTCGCCGCTCAGATTCAGGCAGCACCGATACGAGAAATCTGATACTTCCTCGTTAATTACCGCTATGTACGCTATCTTGGACATCGAGACTCCGAAGTGAGCTATCAAAGTAACCCTCTTGCACTAGGTCATTGTTGTAGGATGTAGAAAAGATGCCACGCCTCTAACCTTGCTTTAACACACAAAGGCTTTTGCAAGCACAAGCTTTTACTCTCATAATCTTTCGAGTGGTGAGGGATAGACAGAGGCTACAATTTCCTGCAACAAGAAGTAGGAAGCAGAGTCACATTATGGTGAAGGTATGTTCATGAATAATGTAATATTGACAATAAGTATCTGTAACTGAAATTCAAAATTTTGGTAAAATAACTTCGTTGTTGATAAAAGAATTAAGTTCATTGTGAAGCGAATACATACCATCCACTATACAGATGAATCCGTGATGAAGTTAACAAGTTACCTTAAAATAAGAGGGGCGTCTGCCGATGGTACAGTCCTTCAACTAGACACAGCCAGGGATAAAATCAAGACCGATCTCAATGTATTTCAAAGCAATAATGAATGGTTTTGATCTACATCACTGTCAACATGGTCTTCAAAGCTTAACAACAAAGAAGCCAAACAATGTGATTAAATACTTATATTCCATACTAGTTTGCTGATGACTTTGATTTTGCACATATCTAAAAAGGATTTTCTGGGAAATGTGTTTAAGTACGGTACGTACATAGTCATAGAGATAAAAGTTTTATAGATATTTTTACTTGAATGGGGTAATTACTTTC
The DNA here is from genome assembly GCF_040414725.1 of Anabrus simplex. Lineage (NCBI taxonomy): Eukaryota > Metazoa > Arthropoda > Insecta > Orthoptera > Tettigoniidae > Anabrus > Anabrus simplex. The sequence goes on along the minus strand of NC_090265.1, from coordinate 1,533,020,271 downwards.
TGAATCTTTGTTAAGTTCATGGGAGCGTTACATGATTCCCCTATTATTGTCAGTTATATGACACACTGTTTCTAATTCGCATAAATGCGTTTCTCGCAAGACATCTTTACACATTGTTACTAAATCTGATCCTGTTATTTTGCCGGAGACTGTTATTACCTATTTGAAATGACCAAAGACAGAATGAACTAACAGTGATGCTTTATTCATGGCAAACCCAAACAATCACCCATTTTTGGCAGTCCGCATTTCCTTTAGATGAATTTCACCAACCTGAAGATTTGTGTCTTTTTCACTATCCGAAAATTCAACGACATGCTTAAAGAAATGTATATTCCAATTTTCTGAAGACCGAGCTGGATAGCTGCAGTCGCTTAAGTGCGCCCGGTATCCAGTAATCGGGAGATAGTGGGTTTGAGCCCCACTGTCGCAGCCCTGAAGATAGTTTTTCGTGGTTTCCCATTTTCACACCAGGTAAATGCCGGGGCTGTACCTTAATTAAGGCCACGGCCGCTTCCTTCCAATTCCTAGGCCTTTCCTATCACATCGTCGCCATAAGACCTATCTGTGTCGGTGCGACGTAAAGCAAATACCAAAAAAAAAAAAAAAAATCTGAAGGAGATACTCCAAAAGGAACGGATTCTTTTTCAAATATCGAGGACACTAAACAACAAAATAGTAACTTAATTTTATGATGTCATAGCACTTCGCATCATGCATATAAATTAAACATGAACTTGTCGACAAACGGTACTTCGTTTGTTCATAAATATGGGACCAACTAATTATGTAAAAAATATTTTTCTCTCAACTGTAGTCACAATTCTAAGCATATTGTAACAACATTTTCAACTTTGTGAACAGGCATCAATTTGGAATACAGACCTTCTGTTATTGGCATCATTCAGTAATACATAACTATTGCAGAATTTTACGAGAGACGAAACCTGATTGCATCCTGTAACTAAATACCTTCTACAAATTGACACGTAGGAAATGTTATCTCATAAATATTCATTATGTAGGCAGCCACAATTCACATGTCCTTGTACGCTAAAATCACAGTTTATTCTCATTTGCACAAAACAAGGTAATCGTATTTACAGAAACACTTCTGTCTCTTATTATCTGTACAGTTTTCAATACAGCTCAAGTCACTGTCTTGAAAATATTTCATACGCACCGCTGGTATGTCCGGTGAGATCAGTTTGTACGTGGGTGAATCCATTTACTACGGAGTTCAGGATCCTTACGCAAGCGAAAACAACTTAGATATCCTTCTAATTTTGGTGGCATTTCGTAGATGCTTACGCATCGCTACATTGCCCTTCTATCTGGCATGATTATAACATTCACATCATCAGGGACATCATAGTAATTGCAATATCTGTAAAAATATACAAACTAGTGTGTGTCGTGCATAGCCGTACGGTACTCTGGTCAGCTGAATGGACGAGTTGCGGCGTTGCCGCATTAACACAGCTCGGCGTTGATTAGAGACAGCCGCGCCTGCATTTGAGAGCATTCAAATGTTGAAACTTGAAAGAGAAAAGAAAAGGGAAGTGTACGATTAATCCGTTATTACTGGGTGTTCTCCGGATATCAAGTACCTGCTGAAACCTCCCCCGTAAAATAAAGAGTCAGAAAACAAAATTCATGGTACTCTGCAAGAAAAAATTCACCAATGCGGTTCTAATTCTGACAGAAATGCCATTGAATGGTGTCACATTTCAAGTACCTAGGATGAGATCCGAATGTAGAAATGTGTTTCTAAAGTTAATGCTTCTTGTCTGCAAGAGTGATTTATAACTGGAAACTCTTTGGCGTGTCGCAAAGCGTCATAGTGTTATGTGTTACGTTGTAGAACAATGGACCTGAAGGCTTCGTCGCCTAATCGACTGCAGGCCTTTGAAATGTGAATGTATCGTAGAATGTTGAAATTCCCGTGCGTTAACCCCGTCCAAAACGATCAAATATTGAGTCGTGCCGGGAAATCATACAAAGCTTTAATCCTCGCAAAATGTAGGCCTACGAAAGTCACATCTTCGGAAATAAGGATTACAGCTTGATAAAAATGATAATACAAGGCAAAATAAAAAGGAAATATTGGAGGAGAAGTTTACCTTGGGCATCGTACCTTCTACAGTGGTTCCTACATCCATGATCACGGATATTCTGTAACTGTTAAGGTTTTCAGATTGAACGTTGAGAAGCGCAACAATCTATAATGATGTCCATATATAATAACACTAGCAGTTACCCGTGACTTCGCTCGCGAGGATTTTGTAATTTGATAAAAGTAATCGTTCCCAGGTACTGTACTAAGACATTATCTGAAAATCCATAAGTATAAAAAATCACCAAAAACTGAGTTTCATTTACCCCAGAAAATCTTTGTAAACCACGTTTGTGGTATTTAGGGCTAAGATGACCATGTGACATAGGACTGCACATGCGAGCAACAGTCTACTCTCAAGTCGAAAAGAAAAATTACATGTTTGTTTTTAAAGGAGACTCCAAATACCTATTTCCATGTCTGTAACATCTTCAGTTTTTGAGATATAAGTACCGCCGTAAAAAATAATTTAACCCCTTTATCAGTCCTACACCCAGTCCCACCTCCACCTCATTGGATACATCAAAACAAAAAAGTGCATAACTTATAACTTTATTTTTAAAGGAACCTCCAAACACAAATTTCATCGTCCGTAACATCTTCAGTTTTTGAGATATAAGTATCCTCATATAAAAACTCATCAATTTTTATCTATTTTTTCACTTCTTTTCACTCCCTCAATGCCTTCCCGAAAACAAAAAACATGTTCCTGTTTTTTTAAAAGACTTTCTAAATACCAAGTGTCTTGTCTGTAAAATATCATATACTGTAGATATACCGGTACTCATTTTAAACATTCACCCGGTTTTTCAATTCTTTTCAGCCTCTCAAGTGGACTTTCCGAAAAAATCCAAAGAATACGTGTATATTTTTATAGGAGATTCCAAATTATTAACTTTCACGTCTGTAACATCTTCAGTTTTTGAGACATAAGATCCTCATTGAATTCAACTTGTTCTTAAATTCCTTCCAACCCCTCCCCCCTTAAGTGGACTTTCCGAAAACAAAAAAGTCGTAATTTTTTGTTTTTAAAAGAGATTTCAAATACCAGTTTTCACGCCTGTAACATCTTTGATTCTTGAGATATAAATATCCTCATACAAAGAATTCAACTAATTTTTCTATCCAATACTCCCCCTACCACGGCCCCTCTGAAGTGGATTTCCGGAAACAAAAGAATATATGTTCCTTTACTTTGAGAGAAGATCCCAAATACAAATTTTCTTGTCTGTAACATTTTCAGTTTATGAGCTATAAGTATCCTCATAAAATGAATTCAACTTCTTTTTCACCCCTCACTCCCGTTAAGCTGATTTCGTACCCCACCCACAAAAAGTGCAACTTTCTTTATAAATTAAATTAAAAATACCAATTTTCACGTCTGTAACATGTTAAGTTTTGAGATATACTTTGTATTGTAGATATGCTTATTTTAAAAATTCACCCCCTTTTCAGTTCCTCTTAAGTGGATTTTCCGGAAACAAATTATTTATGTCTTTCTACTTTTACAGGAGATTTCTGAGATATACTGTAGAAATAGCCTTTTTTAAATTCACCCCCTTTGTTACTCCAGTTCACCCCAAATTCATTGGATTTTCCAAATAAAAAAAATACGTGTTTCTTTATTTTGGAAGGAGATTCAAAATACCAATTTTCATGTCTGTAACGTCGGGAGTTTTTGAGATATAAGTATCCTCATAAGGGGTATTGGACACTTTTTTCACCTTTTTTACCCCCTTAATTGGATTTTCAAAAAACAAAAAAGTACCTGTTTCTTTATTTTTAAAGGAAATTCCAATTACGAATTTTTATGTCTGGAAACTTTAAAGTTTTTGAGATGTAGATATACTCATTTAAACAAATCACCCCCTTTTGAACCCCTTAGCTATGGAATATCCAAAATTCTTCCGTTAGTGATTACCTACACTCTAATATAAATGTATCCCCAAAATTTAATTTCTTTTTGGCCAGTAGTTTTGGCTCGGCGATGATGAATCAATCAATCAATCAATCAATCAATCAATCAATCAATCAATCTGTCAGTCAGTCAGTCAGTCAGTCAGTCAGTCAGTCAGTCAGTCAGTCAGTCAGTCAGTCAGTCAGTCAGGACATGTTATTTTATAAATATAGATTGCCTATCAATACACCTGTTCTACATCAAGATACTGTACGTCTCAGATATTGAGGTCGTAGCTTTCGAGGCATTACAAATATACATTGCTCTTCGAGTGTTATGCATCAATGCCGTATGGAAATGTATGCTCGACGATGCCGAAATATAAATATTATATGTCGGAAAACTGAATCTTAATGAGGGTCATTATAGTTCATAATAATAATAATAATAATAATAATAATAATAATAATAATAATAATAATAATAATAATAATAATAATAATAATAATCCCATGGACTCAGCTATCGAACTAAATAATAATGGCGAGTGGCCTCCGGAGAGGCCTGATGCAGGTCTTTGGAGTTGACACCCCATAGGCGACCTGCGCGTCTTTGAGAATGGGACCCTACCTATGCTGAATTCTAATCCTGAAGATGGAGCAAACAACCAACCCCTGAGCCATCGGCATTAACCAATGAAAGTTCAAATCCCTGACTCGGTCAGGAATCAAAGCTGGGACCCCTTAAGCCAAAGGCCAGTACTCTAATCATTTAGCCATAGATCTGGGCCGACCTGCAGATCTAAACTGGTGCCATCCAGGCCGTTAGCCTACCAACTTCAACATTCCAATATTGTTTTGCTATCTATCAACGAAAGCGGAATTCTACTGGATGATTCCGACAGCTGAGTCATTTAAGGTTATTGAATGCCGCGAAGTGCGCCACCAGATAACTCTATCATGCCAATAATGGCATGGAGTTCCAAGAATTTCGAGCGCCCTTCAAGAAACGGCTACCTCAGCCGGGATTGAATGCACGAACTTGGGATTATGGGTTAGAGACTCTACCACTGATCCACGAAGGGAGTGTTGGTGGTGGTGGTGGTGGTGGTGGTGGTGGCGGTGGTGGTGGTGGTGATTTTTGTGTTAAGAGGAAGTGCAACTAGGCAACCATTCACGGACGGAATAAACAGATACATCACTGATGACCACAACGAAATAATCTTATTTATTTACTTTTTCAGAACAGGGAGAAATTGTTTAGGCCACAGCTACACATTCAATGTATACATACTCAGTGGTATGTAAATTATAATCTAGTAAAAATATGATTCATGAGGTAGATTTCTTAGAAATATGAGCTTTTCGGTCACCATTTCATTACTCTCCTCTTCTTATGGAAATCACAGTCTCATCATTAGATTAATGAGGCTAATATAAGGGAAAACAAAACCTTCATCATACAAGACTTGCTTATGAATTATGCAAACATTTCTAAACCAACAAAAAGCATCTCGTCTCATTATACCGCATATTTCTTCATCAAATGGCTTAAGCTTAACATTATAAACATTGTGATATCCACCACTGAGGCTGTCTACGTACGATATAACAAATAATTAGCGTGAATTGATCAATCGATCCTGAGCATAAATAACTGATTACATAATTTCAGGTTTATAAAGACCAGTCCGCCTCACATCAAGAAGGTGAGGTAATAATACTCTCAAAAACTCTATTGACTGATGACAGGTTCCGCCATTATTCTCTTCAGAGAATAATGTACTGGGGAAAGGAGTCTTTAATGCTCTTTTCTTTTCTTTCCTCAACAGTCTTGGTGAGCATCAATTTAACTGATTAAGCTCCACGCTCCACACTGATCGATTTCTAATAATAATTAACGCAGTGAGTATGAATCCATCATGTGTCTTCTTGCTCCCACCAATTGGAGCGTTCTGTTTGTGGCGTACCGCCCACAGAGCCGCTGCTGAATCTGGCATTTTTCTCACACAGTTGCACTTGATTAATCTGTTTAGATCTTTCCTGATTGGCCTCCCTTGTTCCAAATTTTGTTCTCTTTAAAGGAGGAAATACACCTAGGGTAAGCAAATACTTCTTCTTCTTCTTCTTCTTCTTCTTCTTCTTCTTCTTCTTCTTCTCTTCTTCTTCTTTTATTCATCATCATCATCACCACCACGTTCTTCTTCTTCTTCTTATTTTCATCTTCTTCCTCATCATCATCTTCTTCTTCTTTCCTTTTAATGTTTTACTTTCCTGTTTAATCCGGTAGATTGAAAATTAATTATCTCCACTACTTCAAGAAAAGGCTGTAACAGTGTCAATGATGTCCCTTTCTACCACCCTCCTTAATATATGTTTATTGCTTACAATCCATAATTTTCATATTTACATATTGTTTTCACCGCCAATCAATGGTTGTTGGAGGTACCGAGCTAGTTGGCAGTGAAGTTAGAGTCGTGCAGCAGCTGTGAGCTTGTATTCTGAAGATAGTGGGTTCGAATCCCACAGTCGGCAGCCCTGAAAATGGTTTTGTGCGGTTTCCCTTTTTCACACCAAGCAAATAATGAGGAGGGTCGTTGCCTTCCCAATCCTTTCCCTTTCCCATCGCTCCGTTGCCGAAAACCTTCCATTTGTTTAGTGCGACGTCGTAGCAAGAGAAAAAAGTATTTAAGGTAATCACACAACGTTTTGCATATTAGATAGTTATACTCCGCCTCTGTGGTGTAGTGGTTAGTGTGATTAGCTGCCACCCCCGGAGGCACGGGATCGATTCCCCGCTCTGTCACGAAATGTGAAAAGTGTTACGAGGGCTGGAACGGGGTCCACTCAGCCTCAGGAGGTCAACTGAGTGGAGGTGGGTTCGATTCTTACCTCAGCCATCTTGGAAATGGTTTTGCGTGGTTCCCCACTTCTCCTCCGGTTTAATGCCGGGATGGTACTTTACTTAAGGCCACGGATGCTTCCTTCCCTCTTCCTTCTCCATCTCTTCCAATCTTCCCATCCCGCCACAATGCCCCCGTTCAGCATAACAGGTGAGGCCGCCTGGGCGAGGTACCGGTCATCCTCCCCAGTTGTATCCACCGACCCAATGTCTCACTCTCCAGGACACTGCTCTTCAGATGGTAGAGGTGGGATCCCTCGCTGAGTCCGAGGGAAAAACCAATCCTGGAGTGTAAGCAGATTAAGAAAAAAAGAAAGATTATTTATATGAACAATATGTTTCAATCTGTTTTCTTTGACACACGTCTGAGATTCTCTGTTACTTAGTATATAAGTGCTTAAATATCAGCAAAAATGTATGTATGTATGTTTGTTTTCTGCAAGTGGGTTTACGTCACACTAGCAGGTTTTCGGCGACGCAAGAATGCGAAAATGTTAGGATTAGGAAGATAGAGCCCATGGCCTTAATTAACGTACAGCCGCAGGATTTTCCTGGTGTGTAAATGGGGAAACCAAGGTAAACCATCTTAAGGGCTGCCGACAGTGGGAATCGAACCTACCATCTCCCGAATGCAAGCTCACAGCTTCTTTCTTTCTTTCTTTCTTAATCTGCTTACCCTCCAGGGTTGGTTTTCCCTCGGACACAGCGAGGGATCCCACCTCAACCGCTTCAAGGGCAGTGTCCTGGAGCGTGAGACATTGGGTCGGGGAATACAACTGGGGAAGATGACCAGTACCGCTCCCAGGTGGCCTCACCTGCTATGGTGAGCAGGGGCCTTGGTGGGGGATGGAAAGATTGGAAGGGATAGACAAGGAAGGGGTTGAGTGGACCCCGTTCCAGCCCTCATACAACTTTTCAAATTTTCTGGCAGAGTCGGGAATCGAAGCCGGGCCTCCGGGTGTGGCAGCTAATCACACTAACCCTGCACAACAGAGGCTGACAAGCTCACAGATACTAAATCTAACCACATAGCCAACCACTACACCAATGAGGCTGACAAGCTCACAGCTACTGATCCTAACCACACAGCCAATTCACTCGGTGATTCAAATATTCATTGAATTGTATTATTTGGATTTCAAACTCATTTTGTAAAAAAAATTATAGGAAAATGTGGTGATATTTTTACAGGCAATTAAGGGGATTCTTTAACAATATGAAGAGTAAAAACATTTAATTCCTTAGGCTTTTACAACCGTAAAATTACCGGCGTTTCGCCCCAGTGTAGCAGTGGGCTCATCAATTGGATTGCTACACCTTTCCAAGACGTTGGCGGCTAGTTCGCCAATCGCAAGCCTGTTATGTAGGACAATGCAGTGACGGTGCACTAGGGGAGGCATGTGCCTCCACTTGTACAAATGCGTGCCTTTGGCCTTTATATCAGAAATAAGGTTCCTAGAAGATTACCACAATTTAATTACATCGATTGCAAATGTTAAAAACATTTAAGCTCTTTAGGATTTTTCCCTCCCCTGTGAACCATGTGACCTTGCCATGTGGGGAGACTTGCGTTTCCCAATGAAGCAGATGGCCGAGCCGCAGGTGCAACCATACCGGATGGGTATCTGTCGAGAGACCAGATTAATGAATGGTTTATCGAAAGTTGCAAGGGCGACAGTCTGGATGATTGACTGATATGGCCTTGTAATAATACTCAACATGGCTTAGCTCTGTTGATATTGCTACAGGGATGAAAGCAAAGGGAAAATACAGCCCTAAATAACTCCCGAGGGTATGATGTACTGATGATGGCTTCCTTACGGGTAAAATATTCCGTAGGTAAAATATTCCCCCATTCGGACCTCCGGGTGGGGATTACACGAGGGAGAGCAATCATCAGAAAGGTGGATACTGATATTCTGCGCGTCAGAGTGTGGAATGTTAGAAGTTTGAATCATTGTGGTAGGTTAGATAATCTGAAATGAGAGATGGATAGACTAAACTTATATGCAGTTGGTATAAGTGAAGTACGTTGGCAGTGAGCGGGATTTTTTGTCAGGGGACTACAGAATTGACAACACAAAATCAAACAGGGGAAGTGCAGGAGTTTGTTTAATAATGAATACGAAAATAGGGCAGCGGTTAAGCTACTACGACCAGCATAGTGAAAGGATTGTTGTTATCAAGATAGACACCAAATCCACCACAATAGTACAGATCTGTATGTCTACTAGTTCAGCAGATGATGAAGAAATCAGAAAATAAATGAAGAGATAGAAGATTGAATACAATTTGTAAAAATGTGATGAGAATCTAATTGTGATGGATGACTGGAATGCAGTGGTAGGCCAGGGAAGAGAAGGTAATACAGTAGGAGATTTCGGATTGCGACAAACGAATCAAAGAGGAAGTCGGCTGGTTGAATTCTTCACCGATCATAATTTGGTCTTTGCTAATACTTGGTTCAAACACCACAAACGACGGCTGTGTACGTGGAATAGACCTGGAGACACTGGGAGTTATCAAATAGACCTCATTATGATCAGGCAGAGATTCAGAAACCCGGTGATGGTTTGCAGAACTTTTCCACGAGTGGATGTACAGCCCCAGCATTTGCCTGGTTTGAAAATGGGAAACCACGGAAAACCATCTTCAGGGCTGCCGACAGTGGGGTTCGAACCCACTATCTCCTGGATGCGAGCTCACAGCTGCGCGCTCCTAACCGAACGACCAACTCGCCCGGTTACAGACGATTAAAGAATGAAGTGGATAGAAAGTGCAGGACAGCTAAGGAAGAATGGCTGAAGGAGAAGTGCAAGGATGTTGAAGGTGTCCTAGGATACTGTATGTAGATGTTGCATGAAGGCAAATCAAAGAAACTTTTGGATAAAGGATAACTAGGTGTATGAAGATGAAGAGCTCAGATGGAAAACCACTTCTAGGAAAAGAAGACAATACAGAAAGGTGCTAGGAACATATCCAACAGTTGTATCAAGGTAAAGACGTAGATGATATGGTTCGGGAACAAGAAGAGGCTGTTGATGCTGATGAAATGGGGACCCAATTTTGAGGTCAGAATTAGACAGAGCTTTGAGAGACCTAAATGGGAACAAAGCACCTGGAATTGATGATATTCCTTCTGAATTACTGACTGCCTTGGGAGAAACCAGCATGGAGAGATTGCTCCGCTTATTGTGTAAAATGTATGAAACAGGATGGGTCCCATCCTTTTTTCAGCAGAATGCTGTTATACCTATTTCCAAAAAAGCCACTGCTGATAAGTGTGAAAACTACCGCATCATTAGTTTAGTATGTCAGGCCTTAAAATTTTTTTTACACGTATTATTTACAGAAGAATGCAAAGACAAACTGAAATTGAGTTCGAGAAGGTCAATTTGGCTTCAGAAGAAATGTAGGAACACGTCCTTGCTAGAAACCACCGTCTTAATTTAGGAATGAAATAAAGAAAATCTGTTTATCTCTAAGATCGGTTTCCATGTGAGATTGCATGTACCACCATAATGATTCGTGATGATCCAGCTCCTGTAACACGAGCTCGGGACTCTTGATATAATTAAGGTAGCCCAATCGGAATGTGCCACACAATGGTTGTACGGCATGGGCCCTTAATTTAATCGAAGTGACCTGCGACTATGTCATGAACCGACATCTAACTTTGTGATGTACGTTAATGTCATTGTGGGTGATGACCGCTAGAAAAATGATGTTATACTGGCATATGGCCCTAATCTAAGTCACTGAGGTTGATGACCCCATGACCATCCGACAAGCCTGCATACAAGTCATTTATAGATCATGAAAAGGTATTTGGAGGCTGAACAAAATTAAGTTATAGTAGTTGATGACCAAGGTTTCCACATTAGTAAATTCCCAGCACATCTGATGATCAACAAATCAAAATCAAAATAACAACAACAACAACAACAACTAACGCTCACAACACTTGTGGGAGTAATGTCCCTTGCAATCGAACATGTCTCCTTAATCGTTGCATTAATAAGTCGAATTTTCCCAGCAAATAAAACTAATATTTCCAATATACATTTTTCAACTTAGTCACTTGGTTTAAAGCTAATTATGAAAATACGGTTCCACTGAAGTTAATGAATTAATAAATGAAGTAATCTCATAATTCTAACTAACAACAAATTTTATCCATCCCGGACTCCCTAACTGTTTTAAATAAATTTTCGGTATCACTCGGACATGTTAACCAGAAACATTCCTTTGACGAAAATACTGATCTGCTATTGTTCATGCTCATAGTTTTCTTGCTCCACAGCTAGAAAGCGGAATATATTGTCATTTCTACCGGTATCATTTATTTATTTCATGAAGACACTCAACAAGTTTACATTATAACAATAATAATTATTAAGAAACAAGCTTGGATAACCCTAACCTTAAATCCTATAATCCGCATAAATTTCCACACAACGCAAAATAAAACAACCCATGCCAAATTGCTTATAACGCTTACGGTTATCCCTTGGACTAATTCCGGCATCTCCTTCGATATGATTTCAGGTCGATGAAACTCAAGTGTCGTAATGCACCTCACCCAACTGTAGGGTGGGTGGAATACTGCACCCGATGTGCTCCACAAGCATGATCACCTATCACATGAACCTTCATTTGTGCCTTGGATACCAACAACAACAACACAATCATCCATCACAAACTCTATGTATTGATAAACTATTGTGACATTCAAATAAAATAATTCCAAAACTTTGAACAACTCTCAACAACCAGAAGCAACAACACTACAGATTCTCAAATTTTGACACCCCTGAAAATGGTTATTCACGATATAACATACCATTGTATCATTTTAGTCGCCTCGATAATGAATCTCAAGTACTCTATGAAACGATTCTTCTAAATTAATGAAATCTATTTCCAACATATATTATAAATGACAAAAACTCAGTTACAATTTCTTTCTAACAATGAACTGGCTCGATCGCCAAACAGCTGGCTTAATACCTGGAACAAGACCCTCCTCGCTATCTCTTAAAAACACACACACGTTATCTTGACCTGCATCAAATAAAAACCTCCCCTCTCTGACAATTCGCATGAGAAGAGATTTAATTTTAAACGTCACTTGAAATATTCTCATCCATCACGATCCCACGGTTTCACGTGGAATCCTAACCATGGAATGACCCTATTCCCATATCATTAAATTACACAAAATAAATCCTCGGGTTCCCTACAATGAAAATCCCGGCACAAAGTCTCTTCAACACTACATGATTTCAACAAGCTGATCCACACTCCTTCCTTTCTCGGCAAGACTTGAACCACTTGCTACCACAAATTCCCTACACGACAATAATATGGAGTGTCTCTCTTACGTGATCCAATATGTTGTAATCTAAAAAAATCAGTGACAAACTAACCATCTCTCCTCGCATATCTGAATTTGACAACACAACTTGACTTACAAAAATGTTACCGTTATTTTCCTCTCGTCAGTTCTACGCAGATTTTAACAGTCCTTTTGAATAATATTTCCCTTCCACAAATCACACACTGGTCTCGCCTCATACAATCCCATGACAAATTTACAGCACCGAGCACATGACGGTGTGCCTTCCGCAACAGCTGACATTCCATCTTTATCGCGCAGTCGCTCCAAATGGTAAACCACGGATTACACTTACATGAATTTCATCTTTACACTGATTTCGTGATAAATTAATTATATTATAAATTAACTTTCACAAACAAAAAATATAGGAAATAAACGTACGGAAATTATACTTTGCTGTAGATATTACATTCGTTTTACAGCCATCAAATCTACTACTGTACAACATTTCACACGCCTGTTTCGCGACTTTCCCGATTGTCCAAGAAACAAAAAATGACCTTTTGTCGTATTCCTGTGTCATTCTAAGGAAATAAAAGGGTGACCAAAATGCGTCACAGAAACACCATTAAAATGGAAACATCATGAAATAAATAAAATGACTTTATAAAAAATGTAGTCTACATACCTGAAAGTCGTACGTGGCCTTGCATCTTAACAGACCCACCAGCCTCTCTCAATCTTTATCTAGCCATCTCGACAGATAGCGGCTTTACAAAACATATTATTTCTTTCATTTATATCTGGTATCATTCACCTGAAAATAACGACACATTAAAACATGTCCTTCACACTTTCTTTTCTTCGAGAACCGAACATGTTCGTCAACTCACCGATCCGCACACGCAATAAAGTAAAACAATGATGTTCTCTAATTCAGCTGCAGGGCTTCGGCATTATAATGACCGTCTGTTGCCTGGATGTGAATATACACGACTGTTCCACATTTCGGAATACCGTTAATTTGACTACTAATCTATCTCCACTTGGAGAAGACGTTAGATAGCCACATTTGGCCATAACTGCCTTCCCTTCTGGGAACTTAGTCTCCACAACAAATTTTTAATGTGAGTCTGAATGACGTGCGGTCGCATCAAATTTACTGGAAACAATGCGAGATTTGCAAATGGCGTGGCGTGCTTTTATAAAATTTTCTCCCACTCTCATTCCATCCTATTTACCGCCAAAAGTTTACTGACGCTGTTTTCACCTCACAGAAAATGTATTAATGGCTGATCATGACATAACACATAGTCGCTTAGTTTAGTAACGGTGTTGATGATAAGCATTAAGGGTTTCTCTTACCAAGCTGAGTCGCTAAATTAACTCATAAGCTAGGCATTATATTTTGGTCGAAGTAACAATGTTTAAACGACAATTTTCCTTCTGGAGCTATTTAGCACTCTAAAGTTTTTACCACTAACAACCAAATTGATTCACTAACGATCTCATGACATTTACTACGGCAGTTTCATCGCCAATTCTTCTTAAAATTTACTTTTAATAAAAAATAGTTCCGACAAATTACTTCGTATCCATGAACATTCTACACGTGTGGATGACGTAATTTCTGTAGCGTGAGAATGAGAATCACCCCACCTGTTTCTCCACGTGCCATCCCTGGTCAGAGAAAAAAAATGCAGCTAGGGCTCCTCATGGCTTGTAATTTACATGAAGCCTCATGTAATGAATTTAGGACTCTGGCACCTTATGACTTAAAGGTCATGGGTTCAAGCAATTTCTGATTCTGAATGTGATAGAAATCAAATATCCAGAACGAAGAATTATCTATAACCTGTACACAAATCAGTCTGCAGTGATAAGAATCCAGGGCTTTGAAAAAGATGCAGCAATCCATAACGTAGTAAGGCAAAGTGTCAGTTTGTACCCCCCCCCCACTCCTTTTTCAGTGTTTATATAGAACAGAGGATACAGGAAATCAAAGAGGAACTTGAGAAAGGAATCACAATCCAAGGAGAAGAAATCTAAACCCTGAGATTTGCTGATTATATGGTTATTTTATCTGAGACTGCAGGAGATCTGGAGATCTTGCTGAATGGTATGGTCAGAGTCTTGTGTAAGTAGTACAAGATAAAAATAAGAAAGTCTAAAACAAAGTTAATGGAGTGCAGTCGAACGAAGTCTGGTGATGAAAGAAATATCAAATTAGGAATTGAAGTCTGAAAGGAAGTAGTTGAATATTGTTACTTGGGAAGTAAAATAACTAACGATGATAGAAGTAAGGAAGACATAAAAATTCAGACTAGCACTAGAAAGAAAGGCCTTTCTTAGAAAAGAAATTTGCTCATTTCGAACATTCATATAGGAATTAGAAATATGTTTTCGCAGCCTTTCGTCTGGAGCGTGGCATTGTACGGATGTGAAACATGGACGATAACCTGCTCAGAAATAAAGAGGATAGAAGCTTTTGAGATGTGGTATTACAGAAGAATGCCGAAGGTGAGATGGGTAGATCGAATCACGAATGAAGAGATGCTGAATAGAACTGGTGAGAGATCGATTTGGCTATATTTGACCAGAAGAAGGGATAAAATAATAGGACACATCTTAAGACACCCAGGACTTGTTGACATGTTCAGTAGTTTTTTGAGGGAAATGTAGGCAGTAAGAATGACAGGGTTGGACCAAGGAATGAATATGACAAGCAGATTAGAGCATATGTAGGATGCAGCAGTTAAGTAGAAATGAAATGAAATGGCGTATGGCTTTTAATGCCGGCAGTGTCCGAGGACATGTTCGGCTCGCCAGGTGCAGGTCTTTTGATTTGACGCCCGTAGGCGACCCTCGCGAGTATGAAATGATGATGAAGACGACATATACACCCAGCCCCCGTGCCGGTGAAATTAACCAATGGTGGTTAAAATTCCCTACCCTGCCGGGAATGGAACCCGGGACCCCAGTGACCAAAGGCCAGCAGGCTAACTATTTAGTCATGGAGCCGGACAGTTACGTAGAAATGAAAAGGTTTGCACAGGATAGGGTGGCGTGGACAGCTGCATCAGACCAGTCTATGGACTAATGACTCAAACAAAAACATTTTTCAGTCGTTAAATTACCCGTGTTTCGCCCCATTGTAACAGTGGGCTCATCAGTTGGATTGCTACACCTTTCCAAGATGCTGCGAGCTAGTGCGCCCACTGCAAGCCTCTTATGTAGGACAATGCTGTAACAGTTCACTAGGGGAAGCATGTGCCTCCGATTGTACCAATGCCTGCCTTTTGCCTTTATATCAAAAATAAGGTTCCTAGAAGGAAACCATAATTTAATTTCATCGATAGTACACTACCCGCCAGCGTCTTGGAAAGGTGTAGCAATCCAACTGATGAGCCCACTGCTACACTGGGGCGAAACGCTGGTAATTTCAAGATTGAAAAAGCCTAAAGTGCTTAAATGTTTTTAACATTTGCAATCGATGAAATTCAATTACCGTTTCCTTCTAGGAACATTATTTCTAATATGAACATTATTTCAAAATTAAAATAATCCGAATTTTTAGTAGCTGAAAAAATAAGGTGAGGCATTTCTCGTTGTTTTCCTCACTGAGCCAGAAGTTGCTGTTATATATCAGCAAAACTATTCCACCGAATGCATACAGAAACCAACCCTATGAGCAACACTTTCACACCATTCATCGAAGGGAATGGCTGCAGAAAGAATTGTTACGATTAACATTCATATTTCAGTCACTTTCATTTCATCAAAGCCAAATATGATACTGAGACAGAAGGATGAAGTTTGATCTCGCCCATGTCAGAACACATAGTGCATTCTGAACAGGTAGAAAACCTATTTCAATGAAGAGAAGAAGGAAGTGTATTTCCAGACATAACGATCCATGCTTTGTTTGTTTTAGACTGAGAGTGATCACTGGTTAGATTAGGAATATGTTGAGCATAAGTTGTATGAAGCAGTTCGACTCGTTGGCTGAATGGTCAGCGTACGGGCATTCGGTTCAGAGGGTCCCAGGTTCGATTCCCGGGCGGATCGGGGATTTTAATCTCTTCTGGTTAATCCTTCTGGCTCGGGGATTGGGTGTTTGTGTCCGTCTCAACATTTTCCTCCTCATATTCATACAACACACTACACTACCAACCACCACAGAAACACGCAATAGTGATTACATCCCTCCATATAGGATTGGCGGCAGGAAGGGCATCCGGTCGTAAAACAGGGCCAAATCCACATTTGCGACGCAGTTCGCACCCGCGACCCCACACGTGTGGGTAAAGCGGTATGAAAAGGAGATGAAGAAGAAGAAGAAGAAGTTGTAGGAAGCACACATGAATAGCGGTATTGTTTTCTGGACATTGAGAGCAATGGGGAGAGGGAATTAAAAACCTGAAGGCTTAAAATAAGAATGGAACAAATAGATGATACCGGTACTATCGACATGACAAGGTTTCATGAAAAGAATAAAGGTTATCGAGGATAATAATGGATAATAATGCAAGTACAAGCAATAAATGCAGTAAAATAATAGTCAGATTTGAATTACTGTCATTCTCAAGGTAATATAACGTATAAGATTTTCAGTCTGTCGAAAAACTGAATATAACACTTAGAACTCTATAACATACCTGTAAAAATTGGACAAGTATTCTTTATGGCTTATGAATTCTGTACATCAGAAGGAATACATAGGTGACGCTGGATAACATTTACAGTGGTTATTGGATTCATGAGGACGATTTAGTTAACCATATGGTGCTAGACAATGAAGTAGAACATTTGTGCCGTAGAATAGTTCTTTGAAAAAGGTTATGAAACAGGAACATGGTGAGCATTTCGAAGATAACTTTCGCGCCCACCGGAGATGTAGTGTGAGTACATATATTGGGTCACACAATATCCCTGTTACTTTCGTCAGTTGACAGTTTTTTTTTTTTTTTTTTTTTTTTTTGCTAGGGGCTTTACGTCGCACCGACACAGATAGGTCTTATGGCGACGATGGGATAGGAAAGGCCTAGGAGTTGGAAGGAAGCGGCCGTGGCGTTAATTAAGGTACAGCCCCAGCATTTGCCTGGTGTGAAATGGGAAACCACGGAAAACCATTTTCAGGGCTGCCGATAGTGGGATTCGAACCTACTATCTCCCGGATGTAAGCTCACAGCCGCGCGCCTCTACGCGCACGGCCAACTCGCCCGGTAGTTGACAGTTTGGTGTGCTGTATCCTCTATAAAGATATCAGAATTTACTTCTTTGAGAGTGGAATCAATTTGGAACGCTAAATCGAAATATTTTCGTAGTCGAATGTGCTTGACAATGAAGAACACGACTATTTTTAATGTCAACAGGAAGGCACAACTGAACAAAAAAGTTTCAATATCTTGTTTCTATTAATGTCCCCACTACAGGAACGTTATCTGGCCACCACATTTACTGGTCCTCACACCTCCTCACTGTTTCCCGTTGACTTAAATAGGAAACGTCTACGATAAATGTCCTGTATCTCTGTGCCAACGAAGAACGCATCAAGAAATAAATCTAAGTGATACTGCCATAGCCATTAGGACAAGTGATGGCAAGCAATTTCATCGTCGTATACAATACAGCACTGAAAGTGGTGATGCGCATCTAAAGAACGTTGTTTTCAAAATAGTTTCTAGAAATCCAAAACTGTAGTTAAGTGTCACAAATACAGTGTGTACAAATGTTTTATAGTAATTAAACCATTTAATTTTAGAACATGTTCAGTGTTTTCGCTGGACCTTCGTTAACCCTAGAATACTAACAAACGTAAAACTAACGCGTATGCTTCATATAAATCCTTCCCGCATTACCCCCAAACAAACCATCTCCATGCAGTGTTTCTACTGATCAATGTGAATGATGTCACCATAGCATTTAGATGCATGGGTGAGGAGCGAATGCCGGGAGAGTTCATTTTCGGTAAGTCGCTGTGCTTCATTTACGTTGTTTTGTTGGTGTTTGTGCCATCAGTCCATAGACTGGTTTGATGCAGCTCTCCATGCCACCCTATCATGTGCTAAACTTTTCATTTCTGCATAACTCTATATCCGCTCTAATCTGTTTGTCATATTCATACCTTGGTCTACCCCTAGCGTTCTTACCGCCTACATTTCCTTCAAAAAGCAACTGAACAAGTCCTGGGTGTCTTAAGATGTGTTCAATCATTCTATCTCTTCTTCCTATCAAATTTAGTCAAGTCGGTCACCTCTTACCGATTCGATTCTGTATCTCTTCATTCGTGATTCGATATATGCATCTCGCCTTCAGCTTTCTTCTGTAACACCACATTTCAAAAGCTTCTATTATTTTTCTTTCTGAGCTAGTTAACGTCCATGCTTCACTTCCATACAATGCTACACTCCAGATGAAATTCTACATCTTTCAAAATCCAATATCAATGTTTGAAGTGAGCAAATTTCTTTTCTTAAGAAAGCTCTTCCTTGATTGTGCTAGTCTGAATTTTATGTCCTACTTACTTCTGCCATAGTTAATTATTTTACTACCCAAGTAACAATATTCATCTACTTCCTTTAAGAACTCATTTCCTAATCTTATATTTTCTGCATCCCTGCCTTCGTTCTACTGCACTCCATACTTTTGTTTTGGACTTTATTTTCATCTTGTACTCCTTACCTAAGATTTCGTCCATACCATTTATCAACTTCTCGAGATCTTCTGCAGTCTCAGATAAAATAACAGTATCCACAGCAAATCTCAATGTTTCGATTTCCTCGCCTTGGATTGTGATTCCCTTTCCATATTCTTCTTTGATTTCCTTTACTGCCTGTTCTATGCAAATATTGAAAAGGAGGTGGGGAACAATGCAGCTTTGCCTCACTCCTTTCTATATTGCTGCTTCTTTTTCAAAGCCCTCGATTCTTATCACCGCAGACTGATTTTTATACAGATTGTAGATAATTCGTCGATCTCGGTACCTGATCCCAATCTCCTTCAGAATCTTAAATAGCGTGGTTCAATCAACATTATCGAATGCCTTTTCTGGATCTACAAACGTCATGTACATGGTCTTGTCCTTCTTAATTCGATCCTCTAAGGTCAGACGTAAAGTTAGAAGTGCTTCACGTGTTCCTACATTTCTTCTGAAGCCAAATCGATCTTCTCCGAACTCAGCTTCAGCTTGCCTTTCCTTTCTTCTGTAAGTAATACTTGTTAAAATTTTGTAGACCTGACATACTAAACTAATGGTGCGGTAGTTTACACACTTGTCAGCAGTGGATGGAACTTTTCCTGTCTCGTACATCTTACACACTAAATGGAATAAACTTGCCATGCCGGTTTTTCCTAAGGCAGTCAGTAATTCAGAGGGAATATCACCAATTCCAGGTGTCTTGTTCCTATATAGGTCTCTCACAGCTCTGTCAAACTCAGACATCAAAATTGGGTCTCCCATTTCATTAGCATCAACAGCCTCTTCTGCTTCCAGGACCAAATCATATACATCTTTACCTTGATACAACTGTTAGATATGTTCCTGCCATCTTTCTGCTTTGTCTTCTTCCCCTAGAAATGGCTTTCCATTTGAGCTCTTAATATTCACACACCTAGATTTCCTTTCTCCAAAAGTTCCCTTGATTTTCCTGTATGCAGCTTCACCTTTCCTAGGACCGTACAACCGTCGACATCCTTGCACTTCTCCTTCAGCCATTCTTCCATACACTTTCTATCCACTTCATTCTTTAATCGCCTGTATTCTTTCCTGCCCTATTCATTTCTAGCATTCTTGTATTTTCGTCGTTCATCAATCAGGTCTAGCATATCCTGAGTTATCAACTAATGCTTAGTTGATCTTTTCTTCCTTCCTTTCTTCAGCAGCCCTACTGACTTAATTTTTTCATGGCTATCCACCCTTCCTCTATTGTGTTTCCTTTAGCCTTTTCATTTAGTCCTTGTGCCACATGTTCCTTGAAACATCCCTCACACTCTTTTATCTCTATTTATCTAGATCCCTTCTCCTTGCATTCCTTCCTTTCTTCAATTTCTTCTAATTTAGGTGGCATTTCATGACCAACAAGTCCACGTCAGCTCGTGGGAAACTTTTGTAATAACACCTGGTTTCTGAATCTTTGCCTAAACACAATGAAGTCTATTTGATACCTTCCACTGTCTCCAAGTCTCGTCCACGTATATAGCCGTCGTTTGTGGTGTTTGAACCAAGTATTGGCAAAGATTAAATTATGATCAGTGCAGAATTCAACCAACCAATTTTCTCTTTCGATCCTTTGTTCCAATTCATTTTCTCCTACTGTATTACCTTCTCTTCCTTGGCCTAGCACTGCATTCCAGTCTCCCATCAAAATTGGATTCTCGTCACCTTTTACATATTGTATTGAATCTTCTCTTCCTTCATATTTTCTTTCGATTTTCTCATCATCCGCTGAACTAGAAGGCATGTAGATCTGCACTACTGTGGTGGGCATTGATTTGGTATCAATCTTGGAGACAATAATTGTTTCGCTCTGCTGGTCGTAGTAGATTCCCCCGCTGACCCATTTTCTTATTCATTATTAAACCAACTCCTGCATTTCCCCTGTTTGATCTTGTGTTGATAATTCTGTAGTAGCCTGTCCAAAAATCCTGTTCTTCCTGCTAACGCACTTATACCAACTACATCTAACTTTACTCTATCCATTTCCTTTTTCAGATTCTAAAACCTACCGCAGCGATTCAATCTTCTAACATTCCACACCCCGACTCGCAGAATGTCAGTATCCAACTTCCTGATGATCGGAGATCCGAATGGAGGTCTAATTTACTTCCGGAATATTTCATCCGGGAGGAAGCCATCATCAGTGCATCATCCATACAGAGAGAGCTGAATGGCCTCGGAAGTTAGTTACGGCTGTATTTTCTCGTTGCTTTCAGTCATGTAGCAGTATCAACACAGCTAAGCCATGTTGAGTATTGACAAGGCCATATCAGTCAGTCATCTATACTGCCGCCATTGCAACTTCCGAAAGGCTGCTAGCCCTTTTCGATGAACCATTCGTTCGTCTGGTCTCTCAACAGATACTCATCAGATTTGGTTGAACCTGCGGCTCAGCTATCTGCTTCATTGGGACGCGCAAGCTTCCCCACCCCGGCAAGGTCAGGTGGTTCGCAGGGGAGGTTTTTTTTAACGTATTGCTTGTATTTACGCATTATAATTGGTACGTAAACGTTATGTATTATTAGTATGTAACAGATACCTGGATGTTCTCGTGTGCGGGTGGATTACTCATTCTGGATCGTTATTAGGTACGTGGTCTTCCAGAACACATGAATAAAGGAAGAGTGAAATAGGAGGAGTTAATCTGCCGTATTCTTGACGAGCTAGTTGAAGATGAGTGCGGTGAAGGCAACCGTTTAGGAACTGAATCTGAGCACGAAGACTCTCCGATGAGGATCCGATTTATTCACCCAGTGACCGTGGTTCCGAATATAATCTTGACTGTGAGGCAGATTTAAAAGCTTAAAAGCTTCTATTGAAATTCAGCAAATTGAACGGTTTTCGGAAGGAAAATCTCAAAAAGGAACTAGGAAGAGAAAAACAGAAGCGACCACTACGAACGGCACAGTTTTAGCCTCTTAATCTCTAGAACAGCTTTTTGCTGACTGTGAAGTGGATAAACTCTTTGGTAAGTATGGCGATATATGGAAAACAACTGATTCAAACACAGGAAAATACCCAAGAAAAAACATACCGTAGTTCATATCCGACCAGGAACTTCGTCGAACGTACACTAGATGTTTTGAATTATTCATTACAAACAACATAATGCAAACAGTATTCTTAACCCCGTAATGGCAACCTGGGGTGCTACTAGACCCCTACGGTCAGTTCTCGAACTACTGCGTTTATGTTTAGTTGGCTGAATTGCTAATACTTTGTCTACCTTCATTCACATGTTTGCTTTACACGTTACTGCATGTGTCTCGAGTGTTCTCCATCTTGGAAGAAGTAAACAGCTTGTAATATTATTCTTGCATTATGCCATGCCAGTCTTCTATAGCGATGTCAGTCTATGAACAGAGCCAACAAGACCAACAATGAAAATGCCTCGAATTCACGTGATTGTAATACCACCAGGCCACCTTGCACTTCTAAAATCAAATCGTACTGTTAGTGTTAAGCAGTATGTGACTGAAGGAAGGCAAGGCAATACTCGCCGTCGAGATTTGGGTTCTTTGTTGATAGTGAAAGTGTGTGTTTCCGGACGTTTCTAAACACGAATTTCTTTTTGCTAGAGGTGTTAAAATGGCATGGATAAAGCGTTTTGTGTTACTTGCAATTCTACTTTCGACCATGACTGTAAAGTATATATTAAAAACATATCAAAATCAAGAAACACAAATAAACAGATTCTGCGAGAGTGTCGAGCAAACCAATTAATTCGTATTTTCCCCAACAAGTGCACGGATGACAGCAATTTTTCATTTCACTGTTAGGGGCCGATAACCTAGATGATTTTTTTTCATTTTTGCTTTACGTCGTACCAACACAGATAGGTCTTACGGCGACGATGATATAGGAAAAACCTAGGAGTGGGAAGGAAGCGGCCGTGGCCTTAATTAAGGTACAGCCCCAGCATTTGTATGATGTGAAAATGGGAAACCACGGAAAACCATCTTCAGGGCTGTCGACAGCGGGGTTCGAACCCACTATCTCCCGGATGCAAGCTTACATCTGCGCGCCCCTAACTGCACGGCCAACTCGCCCGGTAACCCAGGTGTTAGGCCCCTTTAAACAACCAGCATCATCATCAACATCATCATTTTAATGTTTTCATTCCCCACCCTGAAGAGGTGGTGCGGAGCGCCTAGAGGGTTATGCCTCCTGTCTGGCCAAGCTGACAACGAAATGGTTTTGCTGGCTGAAGAGGGGACGTTTGCGTTTCGCACAGTGGTGCACAATCAGAGTTTCAAGTTAGTGTGGACTGAACGTCTTCAATTGTAAAGAATTTATTTCACCCTAAGTTTACTTATGCACACACTAAGGTAAAAGCAATAATTGTGAATGTGGTTGTTCTATTAGCATACACTAAAAGTAAAAGAGGAACTTGCAGAAGCTGTACTGTATGGTTTTTAGTGCCGTGAGTTCCGTAGCGTAATGGTTAACACTATTAGCTGCCGTCCTCGGAGGCCCGGGTTCGATTTCCGGTACTGCCAGAAATTTAAGAATGGCAGGAGTGCTGTTAAGTAGTTCAAATGGTACATGCAGCTCATCTCCATTCGGGGTGTGCCTAAAAAGAGGTGTGATATAACGGGATGAGGTCACGAGTTTACTTTTTAGTCCAGAGAGTATCCGAGGACATGCTCAGCTCGCCTCTCTGCACATCAGGGTGTGAGATGGTTAGAGTGAGGTAGGAAGAGGGTGAACCCCGGTTTCAGCACATAACCTACTCCTCTCGAATAACATCAAGGGGATTTCTGAAGGCTTAACGCCCCCATCCGATTAATGAATACATATCAGTAGTAGTAGGTTCATCCAAATATATGTATAGAAACGTTCTTACTGTATTGGTTCGTTATTGTTTTCCATCAGAGAGGATAATAAAAATAATCTTTCTCAGACTTGACGGGTGAAATATCTGACGGGCTAATGTATTATATAAGGCAAGCACTGTACTTAATGATGCTCAGCTAATCTATAAAATACTAGCTGATGTACCCGTGCTTCGCTACGGGATTCTCAGAAAGACTGACTTTGTGGTTTACAAAAACGTAAGTATGAACGTAGCGATTAAAAGCAATGCTATCATATAAAATACTCGATCAAATGGAAAGCCGCACGGTTTATCACTTTTAACGAACAGTGCTGCGGTTAGATTGCGGTGCCAATCTAATAGCCCAAACTTCCAGAGCTGGGATGACCAGGCCGCAGATTGCCATGAACACTCATCTGCCATTATTCTGCTAAATATGCACACTGTTCATTCCAATCAGTGCCTCAGAGTAGGGATTGAATAGCCCTAATGTTATGATGATCCAGTGTGTTACGTACCAGTAGTATCAGAAAATTTATAAACCAGGGGAATTGCATGCTAAAGAAGAAAGTTACCTAACTCCCCAGCTACTTCCCATCAATACTCAGGCAGGCTGTTACACTCTGTACGACTGGGCGAGTTGACCGTGTGGTTAGCGGTGCGCAGCTGTGAGCTTGCATCCGAGAGATAGTGGATTCGAACCCCATTGTCGGCAGCGCTGAAGATGGTATTCCGTGGTTTCCCACTTTCACACCAGTCAAATGCTGGGCCTGTACCTTAATTAAGGCCTAAGGCACTCCTAGTCCTTTCCTATCCCATCATCGCCGTAAAACCTATCTATGTCGGTGCGACGTAAATCAAATAAAAAATACTCTGTACGCAGCAGTAATCCTATCTACCGGAGATGAGGGGCAACAGAAGACACAAAGCACATCACGACAAACAATGGTCAATGTAATGTTATTGCTGATCAATGTTATGAGCTTTCTATATTGTAGGCCTTCACATTTAGTTTTCTTTCGACTCTGTGATTTGTCAAATGTTTTATGTCGTAAACTGTAGTTTCTTATTCTCCGACTTTACATACCGATTTTCATTAAATACTGTTTACCCATTTTCTCGTAACTCGGCGCTGATATGGACTTGGTAACAAAAATCCAAATTCATGAATATCTTTGTGATCACAACCAGTACGGTAACAATGTATAAGACATGAATAATAGGAAATTTTATACTATACAACCTTAGTTATGTAGCATTCATCGATTACACCTATAATAAGAAATATTTGAGAATTACATTTTAGGCCTTCCCCTAAACTACCATTTCACTCAGCGTGAATAAAATAATTTACAGCCTAGACTATAGCGACTTATTTCCTGACTTTGCATACCGATTTTCATCAAGATAGGACTACTAATATCAACAATATTTGAGAATTAAATTTTAGGCCTTCCCCTAAACTACCATTTTTCTCAGCGTGAATACAATTATTGATAGCCTAGATTGTAGCAACTTATTCCCCAACTTTGCGTACCCATTTTCTTTAAAATACGACCACTAATAACATAAACAGTTGAGAATTAAATTTTAGGCCTTCCCCTAAACTACCATTTCACTCAACGTGAGTAAAATGATTTATAGCCTAGATTGCAGAGGCTCATCCCCCGACTTCACGTACCGATTTTCATTAGACCACTAATAACATAAATAGTTGAGAATTCAATTTTAGGCCTTCCCCTAAACTACCATTTCACTCAGCGTGAGTAAAATGATTTATAGCCTAGATTGTAGAGGCTCATCCCCCGACTTCACATACCGATTTGCATTAAATTCTCTCCAACCGTTTTCTCGTGATGCGTGTACAGACAGACAGACAGACAGACAGACAGACAGACAGACAGACAGACAGACAGACAGACAGACAGACAGACAGACAGACAGACAGACAGACAGACAGACAGACAGACAGACAGACAGACAGACAGAAATTACGGAAAAGTAAAAAGTGCATTTTCTTGTTACTATGGACATGACCGATACAGAAATACCATTATTTTCAGATTCTGAGCAATGTACAGACAAAACTCTTATTTTATATATAGATGTCTTTTAGGCTAGATAATGTAAACCCTAACTTTGGAGTAGCAGAAAGTAAAGAGTGTAATTTATAATGTATATCCAAAACTAAAAAAAACTAGACCAAGACGGAAGTAAAGGTTGTGGATTGTATAGCGCACATAACAAACAATGGTGTGCAGACAGCTATCGACTGGGCCCTATTTCATGAAAGTTTAAATTTTTCATGTGACAGGACTTTTTCGAACAGGTTTACATATTGACAATTTTATGCTTCCTAAAATCTTAAAGGTTTACAAAATTGTAATGAGAATTATTTTTTAATTTGTACGACAATTTTACAAAGTTCTAGTTCATGAAACTTTTGAACTGAGAAGTAAAAGTGAAATTGTAAGCTACCTAAAGTGTTATGCAACAGATATATGTCGTTACTTGGTAACATATTTATTAAAAAATTGTAGAATTTTCATTATAGGACTGACAGATAATAATTCATATGTACAGCCTGTAATGTTTATGCAATGATTCAGTTCATTTTCGTGAATATTTAGAGGTTTATTATATTGTGTAAACTAAGCACTAGTAGCAGTATTGAACGAAATGAAATAGAAATGAGACAACGCCGAGTTTTCATCAGTTCCAGTGAACTTTCATTCAAAGAGAGAGATTTCGTATTAGCAATAAAACAGTTGAACATATTATAAATTCAATGCGGCCGTATGAAAAGAATATGATTGCATTCTTTGCAATGTCCACCAAAAGGCACATCGTTTATCTCTCGAGGCAAGTTAAATAACACAATCATATCGAAACTGCTTGACATTCTGCCACACTGAATAAAATTCAGTGTTGGATTTTATCGTTTATAATTATTGGTTGCTATTTCTTCATTGTTGCAGTATCTTTGTATCTGTCTCTTGGCACAGACTAACTCAAAATATAGCCTCTACAAAAATCTCAGTCCTTTTATGGCCATGACAGAATGGAAGCTACCGAGGTGCAGTGGTGTTGAGTGAGGATATTTGGAGCATGACCAGTGCGTCTAGATACCATGAAAGATGCTACGGGTAGAGCTGGTCTTGCTGCAGAACAACTTTCAGGCCTAGTGAGGAAAACAATGGTAAACCAACTCATTCCTCATCATGCTTTTTACACTTCATTGTGGTGCCACCGAAAACCGTAAAATATTGTTAGTGGGACGTAAAGCCAATAACATTATTATGAAATAAAACTTTACCAGTGGACATTCAATGTATTGTAGGTAAAAATGTTCAAAATTTTTCATTATGTCACCATGCTAAATAGTTTTGTGATTTCATAGAAGTGGAACACAAGACATACTGAGGCACACTAAAACTAGGTATCGTTCATTAATGCATGTTGTAAATAGATTAATGACATGTATAGATCATTCCTCTCTAAAGAACCAGAGAAATAAGGAAATGCCATTTGGTCCTTGTTTCAATGACGGTGAAATCCTGAAATTCACCTCCCCGCGGCAGAGAGGGGGCATCGACTGCATATAAAAATAATATTTTATATGCAGGTGGCTAACGAATGAAGGGACCGATTATCTCCCGGTATAAGGAGATGCCCTATACCAAGTGCCAAGAG
This sequence comes from Anabrus simplex, assembly GCF_040414725.1. Classification (NCBI taxonomy): domain Eukaryota; kingdom Metazoa; phylum Arthropoda; class Insecta; order Orthoptera; family Tettigoniidae; genus Anabrus; species Anabrus simplex. The sequence goes on along the minus strand of NC_090265.1, from coordinate 1,532,992,789 downwards.
TCTCTTTGAGAGTGGATGAGCGGGTACGAGCAAGGGCACTCTATTGTCCTGGGACAAGAAATTGTTCCCAAAGGTGGAGGAACCAGTTTGGTCAACGGCATTAGGATGCAGAAGGCAACGGGAAACCACTGCATTAAAGATCCTGAGAGATATTCCAATAAATTCACATGGCATGGCTGTAACGTCAAGATCAGAGCTGGCCGTGTGGATCGTCTACCTCCGTTTGGAGACGACGGCTTAAGAAGAAGATAGAAACATTCTAAAAATATTCTTTGATTAAGAAAATTCGTTGTTATTTTCTTACATTCTCGTATATCTCTGTAATAAAGACCTTGAAGTGGATGATTTCCCAGTAGCACATTTACGATGGAAAATTAAAGATCTACTCATAAATAGAGATAATCGAAAAACATATCACTTCCACACATTGGCGGAGAAAAATCTTCGCATTATTTTAGAACCTGAAGGTAGAATTAGTAAGCTAAGGTTTCATTTTATGACCTATGGTTTCTATGACACATTCAAATAATATTTCAACGAAAGGTGTCATCCATTTGATGAGTTAACTTGTTTGCCACGAACTTCTCCAAAGTAGCCCTGTACATGAGAAAATCCAGAAATCCCTTAATTTTATCATAGACAAGAAAATTGATTATCCCATTAATGAAGATGTTATTAAATTAAAACGGATACATTACGCGTTACGTGGACTGTGATAAAGCATTCTAGTGAAAAGTCATCTCTTATCGAGGGCTGGTGGGGAGAATATTTCAGTATTCAAAGCAAGAGGGTGTATCACTTGTACATATTACCAAACTGTTAGAATTCTCATTTTGTATTCCGGGAGCCAGTGCCGAGAGGAGTTTGGACAAAAGAGCGAGATTGCAAAGTCATTGACGCACTGAAGTCGGTAATTACAGTTCAAAACTATTTCAATGCCTATAAGTGTAGAGAATTGTTCGATTTCCTTTCAAAAAATCGTAAGATCCTGACGTTGATACATGGATCTGCAGATCCCAGGAGAAGTGACATCCTTGTGTTCTAGCATTGATATAAGTGAGGATGTTATTTAAATGGTGAGTAGGCTTAAATATACGTACAATTTTAAGGTGTCTACTTTAGCATAAAATGAGAGGATTTTCGAAAGAACATCAATGCCTTGGCGAAGGCCAGTAGCGCAATAATGAGGCAATTACTGCAAATTAACGGCCACAACACAGGCATGCCTAACACACTATCAGCATACTAGCATTGTTAATACCTACCTAAATGACTTTAATCTTGTCGAAGCAGGGATGAGACGAGGCAGGTCGATGGAAATACAGAAGTTGTTCTTGTGCATACTAGAAGACACTACATTCATCGACTAAATCGTTTGTGGACCAGTGTTCCTTATCTCAGATTGATACATTTGGCTTTCTCTATCATTCCTGAAAGATTGTATTATCACCCCCTGTATACGGAAGGTCGTCCTGGATCAACTCTCTACAAAGATGGAACCATTGACGTGGGTGGACAAAATGGAGAGAATTATCCCAAGTAATGTATGATAAGAAAATGGCTGTACATACGAAGAGAAAAATTTACAAAACAGCAATATGACCAGCCATGATATACTGTATGGTTCATAATGCTAGCCAGTTAAGAAACAGCACCTAGATAAGTTGCATGCTGCTGAAATGAAAATGCAAAGGTGTCTCTTCACTGGGCAAAGTAAAATACAACCACATTCATGGAAACTTGAAGATATAAGGTTTGCGAGAACAAGAGAGAACTTTTCAACAGCCTTTCATGACTTTTCTCTTTAATCGGTCCCTTCACTCTTTGAGGGGTCAAACGTAATTTTCACTTTCCTACGATAATCATAATATTATGTCCAATTATTATTATTATTATTATTATTATTATTATTATTATTATTATTATTATTATTATTATTATTATTATTATCAAGAGGTGTTGGGGCTCAAGTCATGCCAACCATTTCTCCACGCACGAATGCTGATCTACCAGACAAACAGAAATATACATATGGAGTGGGGAGCGAAAGGTGCTGTGGACTGTATGAAGAATGCCGTGTAGGTTTACAAGTCAAGGAATCTGTCAGCCATAAAATCTTTGTAATACATAATGTTTATTATTCCCCACACATTCTAAAAGCTTTCTATGGCATTCTTTGGTATTAAGACCTCAGCGAATGACCAATTTGATGTATGCAAATTATTCTTGTCTCGTCACATACACTGTGAGTAAAGTGACCATTAGGGTAAACCCTCGAAGAAGTCTCCTAGATTGTCCACAACACGTTGCCAACGATGCGGAAAACTTGCGATACCACTCGCCTCACCATGTGTGAATTTCGCAGTCTCATGTATCACAGCGTAAGCAATGTCTCATAGCGTCCCAAATGGTCCCACGCACAATAGTTCCTTCACTTTGGGGGGTGAGGTCAAAATAAAATGGAGTCAAATCCGGTGAATATGGCTGAACTTGCCTCCGTACAGCCTCTGCTGCTGCATGTGGTCTTGCGTTGCCATAGAGAAGGATGCCTGTTTAGGCTTGAAACTCAAGTAGATTCCATCGTCTGTCCGAGTAAGAACTGGTAGTGCACGTGACGCACTATTTTATTCCCAACACCATGTAGATGGTATTTGTCCAACGAACTACAATCTCGTACTGTATCCATGTAGGCTACTACGACTGTCATGCTTTCCAGGACATATGACCATTATGTGATAGCACCGTGGAAGTGTGAGGATACAAATTGCCGAGACTTATGCCCCAACCCTCATGTTATTATTATTATTATTATTATTATTATTATTATTATTATTATTATTATTATTATTATTATTCAAGTGCCATATCCGGTTGCCTAGACGTCGGCGATTACTTTGGAGAAAGTTTTTCTGTATTCTGCCAGTCGGAAGAGTCTCTCAGTTGTCTCAATACCGATCCACTGCTTGATGTTGTGTAACCATGTTATCTCTGGTCTGCCAACTCACCGTTTGCCCTCTATTTCACCCTGGAGAATGAGTTTTATGAGGCCATATTTGTTTCCTCTTAATATGTGGCCTAGATAAACTATTTTGCGAACTTTTATATTTGTTATTAGTTCTCTCTTCGTCCTAGCTCTCGTTAGGACTTCATCGTTTGTTATCATATCTGTCCAGGGTATTCTAAGCATTCTTCTGTGCAACCACATTTCAAAGGCGGCAAGTCGTTTGATACTTGTGGCTTTTAAGGTGCATGTTTCTACTCCATATAACAGTACTGACCAGATGTAGCACTTCATTAATCTCTGTCTGAGCTTCAGATTCAGATGATTATTACAGAACAAAGAGCTCATCCTGCCAATTGCAGCTCTAGCGTTCTCAATTCTGCATCTGATTTCATTATCTGAATCCATACTGTCTGTTGTGCTGTCGAGGTACTTGAACTGGTGGACTTGTTCTATTTTACGGTTGTTTAATGACAAGGTGACATTTTGCATTACTATTTCTGCTAAATAGCATTAACTTAGTTTTGCTACATTTATATTGAGACCATACTGTAAACATTTGACATGGATTCTGTTCAGTAGTTCTTAAAGGCCTTCTATAGTGTTGCACAGAGAGTGTCATCTGCATATCTAATATTATTGATCAAAACACCATTTACTTTCACACCCAGTTCAACATCATGCAAAGATGCTTTAAAAATGATGTCAGAATAGATATTAAAAAGGAGCGGCGAGAGTATACAACCTTGGCGTACCCTCCTTCTGATTTTCATATCTGATGTTTTAGTTTGGTTGATTTTGACTGCTGCTTGTTGGCCCCAGTAGAGATTCCGTATGATGCGTATGTCTTTTCCATCGAGATGTTTTCGTTGGAGAATCTCTATCAGTTTTTCATGTTTCACTCTATCAAAAGCTTTCTCATAGTCAATGAAACATGCAAATAGATCTCTGTGTAGTTGGCGGCATTTTTGTAAAAAAAAGAAAGAAACAGACCAGAAAACTGATCACGCAAAGCTTATTTAGAAGTTGTGCATTTCTTTCTTTGCCAGGCAACCTTCAATATTTCTCTCATCGTGGTTCTTCGTTCTTCTGTCCACTTAGCTCCTGTCTTCTTCTTGTGGTTTCTCTCTGACTCCACTTCCCACTTGCTGATTTTCGTTCTGTAGCAGGTTCGGTCAGCGATGTCGGCAACTTTGATTCCTGATTTTACCAGGTCTTGACGGATTTCCGTTGTCCACCTATTTGTTTTGATGTTTTCTGTTGCCTCAAATAAGATTCTTGTCAGCCTGTTTTCTGGAAGGCATTTGATGTGCCCGTAAAATTTAAGGCGTCTTTTTCTGAGGTCGGCCGCAAGGTTTGAGAGCTCCTCGGTTTTTGTACGAGATTGCAGTCGGTATCCTTCGTCAGTCAGTTTTGGGCAGAGCATTTTTCTGATGATTTTACGTTCCTCTTTCAGGATGTCTTCGAGTACTGTTTTTCTGTGGAGATCCAGTGTTTCACTCGCGTATAGTATTTCAGGTTTGATCACAGTGTTGTAATGTCGAATTTTGGTGAAGATTGAAAGGCATTTTTTGTTATAAATATTTTGCGTTAGGACGAAGGCTCTCTTCATTTTCTGGATTCGGACCTCGAGGGCCTTCTGTTCTTTTCCTGTTGGTACTACAATTTCTCCGAGATATCGGAACTCAGTTACTTTTTCGATTCTGCCAAATATCGTGTTGAAATTCTGGAGGCTGCAGTGGTTGTCCATGACCTTGGTTTTTGAGAAGGAGATGTGTAGGATGAGTTTTTATGGGCATTTCTTCAGGGTTTCGATTTGGCTCATTGCCTGTTGTTCGCTTGTTGCGAGAATCGCGAGATCATCTGCGAAAGCGAGACAGGATATTTTTACGTTTTCTTGTCATACTTAATGGTTGCCAATTTCCTTGAGCTTTTAGAGCTTGTTTCCATTCTCTCATGATTTTGTCCAGGGCTATATTAAAGAGGAGTGGGGAAAGTCCATCTCCTTGTTGGACACCGGTTTTATCTGAAAAATTTCAGATATATTTCTCATGAATTTTACTTGGGAGGTTGTGTTGGTGAGAGTTAGTCTGATGATTTTGTTGAGTCTTGTTGTCCAGTCCGTATTCACTCAGTGTTTGGAAGAGGGATTCCCGGTCAATGGAGTCGTATGCTTTCTGGAAGTCCACGAAGGTGCAGATTGTGGGTTGTTTTCTTGTGTGTCGTAGTTTCAAGATGGTTTTCAAATTGAGTATCTGTTCTACACAGGATCTGTAGGGCCTGAAGCCCGCTTGATATTCACCTATGAGTGGTTCTAGTTGTTCCTGTGTTCTTTGGAGGAGGGCTGCGGAGAGGATTTTGTTTGCGACTTGCACCAGGGAAATTCCTCTGTAATTATTCACATCTGTTCCGTCACCTTTTTTGCGAAGTGGAATGAGGAGGCCGTTTGTCCAATTTTCTGGTAGTCTTCCGTTGTTCATATTTCTTGTATAATTTGTGTGAGTTCTTGGAGTGAATTCTTTCCTAGATGTTTAAGAAGCTCTGCTACGATGCCGTCGTCTCCGGATGTCGTGTTGTTTTTCAGTCGTTGTATGTGTCGGTGTATTTACTCTTGTGTAGGTGGGGATGAGTCTGTGTTTGGATTCGGGTGGGGTTTATGTGGAAACCTTTCTGTTGGTTCTGGGCAGTTGAGTAATGACTCGAAGTATCTCGCGAGATCCTTGGTGTTTTCGTCATCGATGAGTTCCAATTTTCCGTTTTGTTCTCTGAAGCAGAGGTTCTTGGGCATGTACCCATTTAATCTGTTTCGTAAGACACCCTAAAAATCTCTGGTGTTGTAGTTGCGGAAGTCCTATTTGGCCGACTTCAGTTGGTCTTCCAGGTATTTCCTCTTGGTTTGTCTGATGAGTTCAGAGGTCTGTCTGCGGTCTTCACGGACATTTTCTTCGTTTCCAGGTGTACGGTTGCTGATGAACTTCTGGTATGCATTTTTCCTATTCAATATGGCTTGGTCACATTCGGTGTTTCAAAGGGTGTCTGCTCTTTTCTGTAGTGCGATTTGCTCTGATGCACTCTTCATGATTTTGTCGTGAAATTCGTTCCAAGTTTTGGCTGGGATTTTTCCCACGTTACCCTGAGATATGATGTTTTTAATTGCGTTGTGTCCAATTTTTTGTTTGTCTTGGATTTCTGGTAGAAGCGTTTTGGGGTAAATTTCAATTTGATTTTCGTTAGATGATGGTCCGAGTCAATGTTGGCTTCTCTGCGGACTTGAGCATTGTGTACTTCTTTTTGTGCTGAGAAGGAGATGGTGACATGATCGATCTGGTGTTTGCCGCAGCAGGTGTTGGGGGATTCCCAAGTGAAGAGCTGATTGGGGTTTTTCCGTAGGGATGTTGACATGATATTCAGATCGTGTTGTTGACTGAGCTCGATGAGAAGTTAGCCCTTTTTGTTAGTCTTTTCCTGTGCTGAGAATCTTCCTGCGGTTTTTCTGTAGCTCTTTTCTTTACCAATTTTACCGTTGAAATCGCCGAAGCGAATGATTTTGCCTTTTTCAGGGATTTTGATGAGCGTGGTTTCAAGTTTTTCCTGAAGTTTTCTGTTTGTTTCTGATATTTGCAGTCGTTGGTGGGTGCGTGGGCATTTACGAAGATGTAGTGGCGATTTGCACAGCGAAGTCTCAAGGTCATTAGTCTGTTGTTTATGGGTGTGATCTCCTCTACGGAGTTCACGATCATTTTGTGTACGAAAAAGGCCATGCCTAACATTGGTGTGGCTTTTCATACTGTTCGCGTAGTTTTGCGGTTGTTACCATATTCTGATGTCTGCGACTCTGTGAGTCTGGTCTCTTGTACGGCGAGTAGCTCGATTTTTTTCTGATCTAATTCTGATGTTAATCTGAGAAGTTTGCCTACTTGCACGAGTGTGTTGATATTTAGCGTGCCGATGTAGAAGGGCGTCTTAGTGGGAAGTTTGCCAGAGAGCTCCGAATCTCTCTTTCGTGTAAGCCCGGCTCCTCCAGAATCCGAGTGGCCGGTTGCCGCCTTCGTTTTCAGTTGGTAGGTGGATTGGTTACCACCTGGAGTAATGCTGTTATTATTTGCACGATTCATGGTGCGCTTGTTCTCAAGCGACTGGGTTGATCCCGAGAGATTGGCGTACAATCAGGTGGGTGAGTTCCTGAAGGTTTTCTGAGGTAGCCGCTCAGAATCGGAGTACAGACGCTGACCAATTGTCGCACCAAATAGGTGAACAGACCCTACTGGATTTATTATTATCCTATGCCGTTGGCCATCTAGTGGCTCTTCCGCCTTTAGGGGCAGTTTCCCACCCGAAGGGCAAGAGAGTGCCCTGAACCTCTACCCTCTCGTCCGCCGTTCGAAGAGGCCGTTGGCACTTGGTAGAGGAGGACCACTTATACTGGTGGTCACTCGGTTTGTGGGCGCAGCTTAACGTCATGCCCGGGACCTATTATTATTATTATTATTATTATTATTATTATTATTATTATTATTATTATTATTATTATTATTATTATTATTATTATTATTATTATTATTATTATTATTATTATGTTATTCCGTTTCCACGAATTAAACTGGTACACTTTCTGGACCAACTCAGCCGTAGCACGAAGTAATCCATCATATTGTCCGGCTCCATGTGTAAATGGTTAGCGTGCTGGCCTTTGATCCAGAGGGTTCCAGGTTCAATTCCCGGCCGGGTCGGGGATTTTAACCTTCAGTGGTTAATTCCGATGGCTCGGAGATTGGGTGGGTATGCCGTCTTCACCATTAGAATTCATTACTGACAGGGCCCCATTCTCATAGACGCGCAGGTCGCCTATACGGAGTCAACTCGAAAGACCTGCACCAGGTCTCTTCCGAGGTCACGCGCCATTGTTATTATCCATCATATTGTAGACTAAATTTACAAATAATTACACGAGTACAATATATTTGTAGATAAATATACACTTGGTCTACGGCTTCATTGACTTATTATTGTACCTGGCAAATCACTGGATCTTCATGCAGAGAAGAGGTCTGATGAAGAAGAGAACTCATGCCTAGGAACTTATTTACAATGTTACAGGTATCAAGGAAAACCGTGAAGAATCTTTGGAAATAAACCACTTAATAAAACAATGCAAGGGAGGTTACTGAGTGAAATGTCCATATGCATTGTATTTCTATTGTCAGTTCCATGTATATGATACCTTTTCTGCATATCCCAAGTACTTGGGCAGGCTAACTCTATGAGTAATGGAGTCTATCATCAAATATGATATTTAATCATCTGTTGTTACTGGTAGTGACATCTGTTAAAATAATAATAATAATAATAATAATAATAATAATAATAATAATAATAATAATAATAAAAATATTGATTTTGGGCCCCACTAACTACTTTTACATAGGAGTCGCCGAAATGCCGGACCTTCATCCCACAGAAGTTCATTAACGTGTCAATAAATCTAGTGACACGAGGGTGACTTATTTGAGCATCTACAAATAGTACTGGACTGAGTCAGGATCGAATCCGCCAACTTGAGCTCAGAAGGCCAGCGGTATATCGCCTGAGCTACTGAGCACGGCTGACTTACGATAGCATCGAAACGTAATACATCAACCAATGAGAGAGCTGCAGACACAACTGGTAACGTGGACCAATGGAGTCGATAACGTTACGAACCTCTGCATTTGGAACTGCAAGACATTGTCTTGCAATGTCCCCTTTCGATGCATCGACTGTTGAGGATTTTGCGCCGTAAGCATTATCTTTGTGGTTAAACCATAAGAAATAACCCATTGACATGAGCTCGGGGGAAGAGCGTAGGGAATTCAACGCTACCTCTTCGCCCAATCTATCTGTTCGGAAGCGTGACATCAAATAGGCCCTGACGTAACGATTGCAATGGGATGGTGTTTCATCTTGCTGAAAGTAACACTCTTCGTCACTAAATATCTCTGCAATGGATTGACCGGCGGATTCCTGCAGCACTATTAGGGAAACATCCCCGGTGAGAGTTCGGTCAAAAGAATGAAAGTTCCTAGGGTGTCCAGTGAGGATATCCCATGCCGTGTGGCCTCCGGAGAGGCCTGGTGCAGGTCTTTTGATTTCACTCCCCTAGGCGACCTGCGCGTTGTCATGAGGATGAAATGATGATAAAGACGGCACATACACCCAGTTCCCGTGTAGGGGAATCAACCAATTATTGTTGAAATTCCCTACCCTGCCGGGAATCGAACCCAGCACTCCTGTGACCAAAGGCCAGCACGCTAAGCATTTAGCCATGGAGCCGAACATTACACGGTAGTCCTTGGTATGTTCACATGGTGTTCAACAGTCACATGTGGATTTTCAGGTGCCCATGTGTCTATTGATCAAACCATTTAACTTAGAATAAAGGTAGCCTCATCGCTTGCGACAATTTTGTTTGGGAAAGCTGCATCTTCTACACATTCTCACAAAATTCAACTCTTCGGTTTGGATAGTCTTCAGTGTGGGTAGATGTTGGAATGTAACATTTCCGATGCACTTGTGGCGACGTTTAGTAAATTCTCAGAGGCTTGCAGACTGAACGCTGAAAGGCATAACAGTCTATAATGATAATGTATGTATGTATGTACTCTTCAAAATGCGATGACAGTTCGATTTCGGGAGTTGTGTCTGACGAGCTGATTGCCGTACATATTTATTTGCGGGAACGGTGAATGGCTGTCAGCAAATGTGCCTCTCTTGCAGGTCTGATGGGTGTGCGTGGTCTTCCAGATAGCTCCTTGTGGACGATGGGAACAGTTCCATCTGCTTCAAACTTGTCTCTAATGCGAGGAATGGTGCGTCGCGTTGGCGGGTCTCTGTGAAACTTCTTCTAAAGTGGCATTGCACTCCGTGACGTGTTCATACTTCCAGTACCAATTCAACTCCAATTTTCTTTTTGGAAAGCTTAGACGTACTTGAGCCATTTCACATCAGCTGCACCTATAAAGGGAAACAAATATATTTTGTACATTTGTACATGAGTACATTTTTGAGACAATATATTTGTTTCTTATTTGTTTGTTTTTGTTTGTTTGCTTGTTTGTTGAGTCCTCAGCCCGAGGCTGGTTCGATCCTCAATAGATCCCTCATCAGCTGCTTTGGTATCTGTAAAGAGGCATAGCAGGAGGATGGTGAGTTAAGCAGTTTCCGGTTGCTCTCCTCACCGAAAAAGACGCTGCTGTTACATATCAGTCTACTAAGCCTACTAAGTAAAATAAGGGTAAGGGTGTATTCTGCCCGAAGGCAGCTCCGAACCTCCGCAGAGGTGTGCCTGAGCCAGAGTTCATCTGCGGTAGGGTGGCCAGTTCCACTGCCTTCGTAATGTCCAGGCCGTATTGTACCTCTGATGACGTCACGCTTTGGGGGGGACTTGAAGGCGATACGCATACGCTCCGCTTGAATAGTACACTCGTTTAAATTATTTAAAGAACTGTTAACACCTTAGAAAACCAAAACCTATCCTCAAGTATTTGTTCATTCTGACATACAATGCATATTCTTCTCCGTAACTTTCTATTTCTCGCGTATATACGTTCGTTTGCGTGAGCACAGCCTAACACTTTGAGATATATTCTTGCGATTTTATCCATTTTCTGGTCAACTGGAACATTCACATCATACACACTGACAGAAAACATGCAGCCAATTACCATTACTATTTATTACAAATATAAATTATTTCTGTACCTCACTGTTTCCACTCCATGAACACTGCAGCTTTCCTGGACCTCTTACAGGAAGTTAGACCAGTATGGAGTAGGTCTGTTCTCTTTGAAGCACTTTGTTGAATACACAAGCCGGTGTGAATGTTGGAAAAGTTATTTAAATGTATATTCACCCAAATATATATACACTGTCCGGCCAGGTCTTCCAATTTCTTCCCGCAGTCACAAATGACTAGGGAATCTGCCAACTGCATTGACTCCAAAGCCAAGGATTTTGTGACACATTTAGGATTGTCTGAATTTGGAAATACCATCTTATATGTATCTAGCACTAACACACAAAATACTTTGTACACCTCAATTCCAAGTTCTATTGACATGTCTGATGGATACTTTAAGCCCCCTCGATTTAGGAAATTCAGATATCTTACTTCTGGAGGTAATTCATAAATAAGATCTGAATCTGTCAGAAGATAAGATTTACATAAATCACACTGCTGTTTGATACTCATATATATATTTGCTATTTGCTTTTCGTCGCACCGACACAGATAGGTCTTACGGCGACGATGCGACAGGAAAGGTCTAGGAATGGGATGGAAGCGGCCGTGGCCTTAATTAAGGTACAACACCAGCATTTTCCTGGCGTGAAAATGGGAAAGTGGTGGTGGTGATTACAGTTTTAAGAGGAAGTACGACTAGGCAACCATCCTCTATGAAAATGGGAAACCACGGAAAACCATCTTCAGGGCTGCCGAGAGTGGGGTTCGAACTCACTGTCTCCCGAATACTGGGTACTGGCCGCAGTTAAGCGACTGCAGCTATCGAGCTCGGTGATACTCATGAATAAGACTTGCATTTTCAAATACACCGAATTCAGATAAGCCGTAGGTCTGGTTACATAAACAGATAGGGCCTACCTAATGTTACCCATGTTTATGACATAAAAAAAATTAACTCACCAGCTGGACGAGACACTCTTATTTCTCTCAGGGTGTGATTTTCAGGAAAATGCTTGATACACACAACTGTGTTGTGATTAACTATTAAATTCTCCCTGGGAATAGCCTACTTCCATAACTTACCTCGTTCTTCATCAGAAGGAAACACAAATACCGTACTGTACTCTCCTTGTTTATAATTGGCTTTGCAGCCAGGCACACAGCAACTCTTAGGCATGGTGATTTCTCTCACTGATCATCTTAATTCAAGTATATACAATTCGTGGTTAATAATAAAACACAGAATGCACTAACTCAATTAATTTTACACTATAAATATAACTTTACACAAATAAACTACAAAATTAAAACACTGAAGAACGACCTTCTTAACCTATAGCTTCAGATAAATACACCCTCACACTAAGTTTTCTTCACTAATTAACGACTTTCCACTTAATAATGCAGTCGATGACGACTCATTCTCACATATATCTGAGTGAACATGCGGTCATCGTTAAAAATTTCAATAAAACTGCGAAAATCTATGTTTAACTCTACTAACTCATGTGCTAAACTTCCCCCCTAACGATCAGCTGATTGCTTTGCCGCGCTCGTTACAGTATGGCCTGGACATTACGAAGGCAGTGCCAGTTCCTTTCCGCTCCTCCATTCCCTTACCCCCCACCCCCACCCCAACCACCAACAGCGCGTGGCAACCCATTCAAATCTTGACCACACCCAGTGTTGCTTAACTTCGGAGATCTCACGGGATCCGGAGTTTCAACACGGCTACGGCCTACTAAAATGAATCGAAATTATCCGTAGTAAATAACCTATTTTAATCCAGCTGTTCATTTGTTCTCATTTGTAATATGTTATAATCCACGTTTCCGTTTTCCAACACATGGTAATTTTTAGCATAATTTTCATTTCAAACAAAAACATAAATGTTTCATTATGAATGGACCTTTAGTACACTCAATATTAAGACAGTAGTGCGCTGGCGTTTTGAACCCAAGTTGGCAGGTCCGATCCCCGTTGTGCAGTGGTATTTGAAGGTGCTCCAGCAAACCAGTCTGGTGTCGGTAGATATACCTGCACGAGAAGAGAACACATGCGGCATTAACTTCGGACATTTCGGTGTCTCCGAAAACTGCGAAAGTGGTTATTGAGGCATAAAACAAATAACATTACTTTTTATTTTATTTTTCTTCATCATCTGCTAACCCCCCAGGGTTGGGTTTTCCCTCGGACTCAGCGAGGGATCACACCTCTACCGCCTCAAGGGCAGTGTCCTGGAGCGTGAGACATTGGGTCGTGGGATACAACTAGGGAGAATGACCAGTACCTCGCTCAGGCGGCCTCACCTGCTATGCTGAACAGGGGCCTTGGTGGGGGATGAGAAGATTGGAAGGGATAGAAAAGGAAGAGGGGAGGAAGCGGCCGTGGCCTTTAGTTAGGTACCATCCCGGCATTTGCCTGGAAGAGAAGTGGGAAACCACGGAAAACCACTTCCAGGATGGCTGAGATGGGAATCGAACCCACCTCTACTCAGTTGACCTCCCGAGGCTGAATGGACCCCGTTCCAGCCCTCGTACCACTTTTCAAATTTCGTGGCAGAGCCGGGAATCGAACCCGAGCCTCCAGGGGTGGCAGCTAATCACACTAACCACTTCACCACAGAGGCGGACTACTTTTTATTTCCAATTTTTACAACTTGTTTTGCGTCACACTGGCCCAGCTAGGTCTTAAGGCGGAGACGGGAGAGGAAAGTGCTACGAGTGGGAAGAAAGCGACTATGGCCTTAATTAAGGCACAACCCCGGCAGTTTCCTTGTGTGCAATTGGGAAACCACAGGAAATCATTTTCAGGGCTGCCGACAGTGGGGTTCAAACCCACTATCTCCCGAATGAATGCTGATAGCTCCGTGACGGAAAAAGCTCAGCCACTTGCTCGATATTATTATTGTTATTATTATTATTATTATTATTATTATTATTATTATTATTATTATTATTATTATTGTACAGTGCATTGATCTTTTAAATTCCATTTCTGAGATAAATTCTGGACGAAAGATGGTCTACTTTCTGACACATACTATATCATGGAAGAAAATTTAAATTATGCATAAATTTCACCAATTAGCATCTCTTTTAAAAAAATTCTTTCTGGTATGTTGTCTCTAATTGCAACAACGGACAGTTCCAGGAGCAAATGGCTGTAGGTATAAATGAATTATTGCAACTTACCGTGCGATAATTTGGAATACTCACTAAGTAAGGGGTTCCTCACCTTGCAGGTATACTTGGTTGGAAGGGCTCCTATTTTTAGTCTGCCCGTACCGTGGTGAAGGAATTCCGTACCCATCACTTGTTCAAGAAGGGCCTGAAAAAGAGTGTGCTCAGCCTCGCGAGACCAAGTGTAAAGCTTTATGGCTGAGTATGTATCACGGTGACGAAGAAGCACACGAATATCTACAGGTTATCTGACTGGGTAGTAGTTATTTCGGCAAGTCAAAGTCCGTAATGGGCTCTTGGTATCAATACGTCTCCTATCACAATAATTGAACCTGTATGTAGACTGTTGTGCAGGTCTTTCCATCTCAGCATTTGAGGGTTACGGAGCCCCGTGTCTGCTCAGGGCTGAGCCCCACTACTCACTGCCGCTGCGGTTGTGGTTATGTAAGAATGCACGTGCTTGCTTGCTGACCTTGCCTTCTTAGTCGACATTATAAACCATATGAGTGTTTTAAATGTTCCTTTGCAAGGCAAACATGCGCTGGTTGGTGCTATGTGGGAAAGAGTGCATGCTTTTAAGACAGAACATTCATTGTTCCTAAACCAATTCAGGAGAAAGATTTGGAAGTAATCCCATCCTTAAAACAATGCGGTTTGCCTTATTTTAGCTTTCTTTCTTTCTTTCTTTCTTTCTTTCTTTCTTTCTTTCTTTCTGTCTTTCTTTCTTAATTCGTTCAACTTCCAGGGTTGATTTTCCTCGAACTCGGAGAGGAATCTCACCTCTACCGCATCAAGGGTATTGTCCTGGAGCGGGAGATATTTTGCTAGGGGAAACAACTGGGGAGGAGAACCACTATCTCGCCCAGGCAGCCTTACTTGCTATGCTGAACAGGGACCTTGTGGGGGATAGGGCGATTGGAAGGTATAGGAAAGGGAGAGGGCAGGGAGAGGGAAGGAAGCGGTCGTGGCATCAAGTTAGGCACCATCCCAGCATTTGCTTGGAGAAGTGGAGAACGAGGGAAAACCATTTCAAGGATGACTTAGATGAGAATTGAGCCCCCCTCTACTCAGTTGACTTCACGAGGCTAAGTGCACCCTGTTCCAGCCCTCGCACTACCTTTCAAATTTCGTAACAGAGCCGGGAATCGAACCTGTCCCTCCAGGTGGGGGGGGGGGCAACTAATCGCACTAACCGCTACACGTTATTGTAACACTGATGTGAAATCCTTAAACAATTCGACAATGCTTTAGAAATATGGAAGATATGTCGCCTTTTTATGGCGCCCATGTCTGTAAATTTGAGCAAGCTCCAGTCGAATTTCAAGAACAGCTTATACTGTAAGACTTCATTGTAACATAATTTAGAAAGCTAGGTGTTATTATATTCTAGACGGCTTCTACATTGAAAAATTGTGTTGGGATTGGAACAGATGGGGCCAATAATATGTGCAGAGGGATTGCATTTCATAAAAACTTGTAACAAGAAGATTTTCGGCGTATTCATCAGGTACTGGCTTCAAGTTCGTTACTACGTATGCCTCTACATACCTTTGTGAACACA
The DNA here is from genome assembly GCF_040414725.1 of Anabrus simplex. Taxonomy (NCBI): domain Eukaryota; kingdom Metazoa; phylum Arthropoda; class Insecta; order Orthoptera; family Tettigoniidae; genus Anabrus; species Anabrus simplex. The sequence goes on along the minus strand of NC_090265.1, from coordinate 1,532,977,328 downwards.
TATTATCAGAAATGAACCTGAATATCAGTAAAACTTGTTATGTTGGAATTTTCCTTGACATCACTAAGTCGGTAATAACAATATTGGCGTGTGGCCTTCGAGAAGGCCTGGTGCAGGTCTTTCGAGTTGACGTAGTATAGGTGGTCTGGATGTCTGTGAGAATGGGGGCCTATCTGCGATACATTCTAATGTTGACGGCACACACCCCAAGTCCCCGAGCCGTTGGAATTAACCAATGAAGGTTTAAAATCTCTGACCGGGCCGGGAATCGAACCCGCGACTCCTTGGGTCAAAGCATGCTAACCGGACACTGAGCCGATGAAGTGAAGGAAATACCAGGTGTCGTCGTAAAAGCAGAAGAAAACATAGTTTTATTTTCCTGTGTTCTTTTTAATGCATCATTTTTATTATAATTCTTGAATTCTTTTTTCGCATCATGAAATGTACCTTACCCCCCTCCGTCTCTTTCCTACTCACTCGTTCTCTCTCTCCCTCTTCTTCGGTGCGCACTGTCAACGCTGAGAGTCCGGGGCTGCCCAGGGCCAAGCACAGTGGTTGCCCAGTTTCGATTGTCCTGCTGTTGCGGACACGCGAGATCGAATGAACATGTATTCTTTCTGCTAAGTATAACCAGGTCAGGGTGGTTTAGGCCTCCCAAACCAGTATTATAGGGCACGGGGGATTAGTTGCTAGCTTTCATCTCAGACAGAGGAGGTTCAAATCCTAGTCGATATTAGTGCAGGACTTTCAACCAAAAATAACGTGACATCAGGAAAGATATCCGATTTAAACCACCTGACAAAACCCTAAAAGAACAAGAATTGGTCCGCTGTTCCTACATATACAGTAACTGGGATAAATTGAAAAAAGTGTTCAGGACTGTACAATACGTCATTACCCTCCTCTGAGTGGGAACAAGACTCTGTTGCATGGGCTGCTAGTTGCTTTACCATCAATGGCGTGCGACTCATTAAGCCATTGTTCTACACATGCATACATACACATACAAATATGCTAACATCTTTCAAAAACGAGTATTGTCTTCGTCGTAATGGGGTGTGGTACAATCATTAATATAGCAACAAAAATTAATCAACAGGAATATTATTAACACATTGAAATAAAAAGAAAGCTGGAAAAAATGAAAAGAAGGAAGGTTCGTTAAACGTATCCAAATTATAAATTCTGTTCTGGAGCTTTAGACTGGTTGGCGGGTGAATAATTATGGCTCTAGTCTTTTCGTCGGCTTGAAACATGACTCATGATGTTGGTCCATCCTACTTTGTTACTGTCAACTGTTTTAAGCTAGGATGTGTCTAGAAAATAACATCAAGATTAATGTCGTGTAATTCTAAAGTTACTTTCCGGTTTACTCAGGTTTTAATTTCACTCCTTAATTTCTCATCTATCATAGCACCTCTGTTTCTCATCTCATATCATGATTTTATTTATGGGTTGCTTATTAATTTATCGCATTAATATTACAGTATTTTCTTTCAACACAAACCTCATGTTTCCAGACATAGTCGAAGAGTTATTCCAAGTAAAGGAATCCTTACATCACTGGTTTGAACTGTGACCTTTGAAAAAACAGTGTTTATTTAAGACCCCACAGTTCCATTTATGTCAACTGAAACCAATACTGTTTCTACCTGCTCTTTTAAAATTATTTCGATGACAAGACTCTATAAAACGCTTTTCTTTTTCGTTTCTTTATTCTTACCTGTTTAATCAGGCATTCCACAGATTATCATTCCAGGTGAATTGTTTAAAAGAATTATCCATACCTTTCAAAAGATCCGTGTATTTTTTAGTATTTTTTTCCTGCAATAGTTATTTTTCATCTATTCTTTGTCATCACTTATTTGGTTCCTCCTTTCTTCCAGTCCCCCCCCCCCCACCATCTGTCCTTCCTTTTCCTTCTACATTATCTAACTGTTTCCTTCTTTCCTTCATAACTCTTTCATTCCTTCTTTCCCTTGTTACCACCTTCTTCCTTCCCGGACCAACTCTCTGAAAAATATATTAGTTGAATTGTAAGTCTGACACATCTACAGTAGAACCAATATTTCAGCCTTAAGGTGGTCACCTTCTTTCTCCATTTACAGGTGTGAGATACGGAAATGTTACAGGTGTCAATAAATGTAATGTCCGTCTGTTTCTTTACATTCATGGTTCTCTTTCTCCCTGTCTGTTTGAGAGCACGTGTCGATAACAAGGACTGAGGTCTTCACAGCATGTCATATCGACTACTTCCGTATTACACATGAAGCTCTTGCATGTTGGTGTAGTGTGAAGACTAATTGGATGTCTGAGAGAGTGGAGTCTCTCAGTGTGAAGGGGAGAAAATGCAGAGTATGCATACTAAAGTTATCATATACACAAAAAGAAAAGTCACGTACCTCTCTTCCAACTTATGAGGGAGGAATAAGATCAACTCCATCGTAAGTGGTGTCCTCTGGTAAGAAAGCTCTTTCTATTTCATTAACAAACCTGAAAATTGTCGTTGAAATACAATATCAAATATTAAAAATTTAGAAATAACTCTTCGGCATAAAAGTTATCCTTCAACAAATTTTCTCCTTATAGTATTTTAGGAAAAATTCACCGAGCTTGATAGCTGCAGTCGCTTAAGTGCGGCCAGTATCCAGCATTCGGGAGATAGTAGGTTCGAACCCCACTGTCGGCAGAACTGAAAATGGTTTTCCGTGGTTTCCCATTTTCACACCAGGCAAATGTTGGGGCTGTACCTTAATTAAGGCCACGGCCGTTTCCTTCCCACTCCTAGCCCTTTTCTGTCCCATCGTCGCCATAAAACCAATATGTGTTGGTGCGACGTAAAGCAACTAGCAATAAAATAAATAAATAAATAAATAAATAAATAAATAAATAAATAAATAAATAAATAAATAAATAAATAAACAAGGAAAAATTCATTTGCACACTGAACATCAACCAACTTCGAAGAGGATGTACTACTGTATTTCTTTACATATTAATATACAAGCGGTATTCACGTGCTTCTTTACACCTGAAAATTACAATTAATTTTATGAAAAGAAGGTAAAAGATAAATGCATTTTATTTGCAGTAATATAGCGAGAGCTTCGCAATGTATCTACAGAGAATCTTGACCTCGAGTGGAATTTATTTTAACTATTTAGAGAATAACTAAGAACATTAAATATAAGGTGTTCATGACACATTCATAGAACGTAACTTTCAGGACAGAAATTCGATGTTTTATTTTAGAATTTTAACTCTCTTAGCCGCAGTCTTTCAGTATGTTGGCTGTCGGCTTCATTAGAAGAATGTACTACCTAAGATGAATCAGTGGGTTATTCTGAGGAACGTGTATAGAAACTAGTAAACGTAACTGCAGTAATACGAAAATTATAATATTGTAACGATAGGCAGCTGTTGATTAGTTGAAGTTCCTGGTATTTTTATAACGAATTGGTCATTAAAGCCATGAGCTAAATAGTTAATGTAAAGGACTGTGTTACATGATAAATAGGTGAACCATGCCCATCGCGTATCTGTGTACATTATTTCCTATTTGTTTAGCATTTTCATTACTTTGAGTGGTGACGGCGTAGCGTGATTGTCCCTTATCCGGAGGCGCCGGGTTTGATTCCCATCCAGGTCAGTAAATTTAACCTGAATCTGAGGACAGGCTCGAGGTCAACTCACCCTCGGTGATTATCATTGAGGAACTATCTGACGGTGAGTTGGTAGCCAAAGTCAAGAATAACGGCCGAGATTAATCTTTTCGCTGACCACGCATTACCTCATAATCTTCCGGCCATCGGGTGAACAGCAGTCACTTGGTAGGCTAAAGCCACTTCGGGGCTGGTCGTGCCAAGGGATTATTATATTAATACACGTGGTCTGTTATTAAGCGCATGGTTTCAATGTACCTTGTAAGTTTGAGAAAAGAGTTTCGGTATGAGTGAAAAGTGCTTACGCTTGCGTTCTGTGTAGCTTTACTACAGAGTCCCAATCTTGAAGTTCCTAGGTCGGCCTCCTTGATAAGTTTGTAAATTTTCGTTTTCCCTCCAGGTTTTTCGGAACATCAGGTTCTCTGGTATCAGGTTTCAAATTTCTAGACTGTTTGGAAGTGACTCATTAATTCATGTGAGTGTTCACTTTTTATACATACCGTTCCACATCGCTGCATTTCGACTTCCATTTTTAATGTAAATATGTAGACCACAAGAAAAACCCATGGCACTACAGCCCTTGAACGGCCTGGGCCTAACAAGCGACCGCTGCTCAGCCCGTAGGCCTGCAGATTACGAGGTGTCATGTGGTCAGCACAACGAATCCTCTCGGCCGTTATTCTTGGCTTTCTAGACTGGGGCCCCCATCTCACCGTCAGATAGCTCCTCAATTCGAATCACGTAGGCTGATTGGACCTCGAACCAGCCCTCAGGTCCAGGTAAAAATCCGAACCCGGGGACTTCGGGTAAGAGGCAAGCACGCTACCCCTACACCACGGGGCCGGCCATGTAGACCACTGTCAATTGAAAATGCAATGGAATCCAATATTTTCTATTGCTCTTCCACGATCTTATCAATTTTGACGACATTTCCTTGAAGCAAGCATTACTTAAAAATAGTAATTTCAATATGACGTTGATTGTATTTAAATACTTGCACCTAGTTATTAATCAATATGGTTGATTCATTCCCTATTAAGGTTTCTGTGATTGGCGACAGACTCGATATATAACTCATTCTCCACCATTTCCGGTAACACCTACTAAATCTTATGTATAGTTTAAATTGGTATTTTGCATCTTTTTAATTCTTATTCCAATATCTATTAACCCTGACAGAGAAGGAACTTTCGCTTCGCATAAGATTTTTATTTCTAAAATAATGTAGATTATGTGAACCACGCTACAAAGCAACCCCGACTGATATGTTCTTTAAAATGGAGCACCCTTACATTCAACTACATTTCATTTTGTAATATTATTCTTTCAACACAAGACAATTTTATTGGTGTTGTCAGACGAAAATGGTAGCGTATGCACCCTTAACTTTATAGTTTATATTTTAACCACTTTTCTATTTTAGAACTAGATAAATTTCTTTCAGTACATTCCCGTAACGCTATCGAATTTATCTCAGGTCAATCGTACTCGAAGGTGCTCAAATACGCCAGATTTATATCGGTAGATTTACTAGCACGTAAAGAATTCCTTCGGAACAAAATTCTGACACCCCGGTCTTGCTGAAAGCCGCAAAAGTAATTGGTGGGACATAAACAAATACTACTAATAATAATGTAATAATATTATTGGTCTAACGTCCCACTATCTTCGCGGCTTAGACCTTGATGTACCAGCATCTTGTCCTATAGGAGTTCTTTCAAGGGCGGTAATCTACCGACATGAAGCCACAATATCCGAGCATCTTCCAATAATAGTGGACTGAGGCCGGATCGATTCAACTAACTTGGACTCAGAAAGGCAGCGTTTCTAGCGTATGAGTCACTCAGTGGCTACGGAAGGAGGTACGCATAGTGATCAATTTTCGGTAAAAAAAAAAAAACAAAAAACAAACAAACTGTCAATATTTAGAGGGCAACTGTGTCTCCGTTCAGAGAGAAAGTGTTGTCTGTCCAACAAGTACGCAAGTGGCACCACGAATTTACAGAGGCTCAATCTACTGAAAGAGACGAACAGCGAAATGACCGTCCACTAAAATCAGATGCTTCTTTAATGCCATTAATGAAATGGATTGGAAGAACAAAAGTGCAACAGTGAATCAATTAGGGGTGCTCTTCTACGGGATGCCATTTTATATTGTCCAGGAAAGGTGACACTCATTTACGCTATGATATATTCCTCGATTTCGTGAATCTATCGAAAAGTACTGAAGAGGTGGCGATATAAAACAGTGTTGATTAAATTTCCCCTACAGTTTCTTTATTGGTTCACTTATAAAATATTAGGGAAACTTAACTTTCTGACTTTTTCAAACCGGACAAATTGCACCAGTGTATGAGTAACTTGAGTCAGCTTGATGAATTCCTCACTATAGTATAAGGGGCAGTCAATTACTACTACGCATTACGTATCAAACGAAAACCGAACTCCCGCCATAACACACATTCCGCGCGAAAGGTGGCAACACTATTGTTAGGTATCGCTATGGTAGGAGAACTGCGTAGTGACAAAACACAGGTGCATGCATTATGTCTTTGTTGATACACGGACTGGTCTAGAGTGTTCGTCCAGCTGTAGAAATGGAGCCCAGCAAAGAAGAGCAGAGAAGTGTGGTTCGTTTTCTGGTGGCGCGGCGCTACGAAGTCACTTTGCAGAAACTGCGACGCGCCATAAAATTAAAACGCATTGGAATGTTGTCGGACGGAGTCATCCTGTTGCACGATAATGTTCGGCCCCATACTTCCAATCTGGCAAAGGCTACGCTTCAGCGATTTGGTTGGAAAACACTTCAACATCCTCCGTACAGCCCGGATCTTTCACCTTGTAATTTTTACATTTTTTGCAACCTAAAGAAAGACATTCGCGGGCATCGGTTTCATTCGGACGAGGAAGTGCAAGAATGGGTGCGACTGTGGATCCGACAGCGATCTACATCTTCCTACAAAACTGGAATTGATCGACTCGTCTCCCAATGGGATAAATGTAATTCCAGGGTCACTTTGTTTTTCATTTGACTGCCCCTTGGGTTGTTCCCTGGGCACTGAAGTTAGTATTCGAGTGTTTCACATTCCTTACTTCTGATGTAAAGATTCTCTATCACGTTACTTTCCACATACACCTCCACTTAATGCGACGCCGGGGGCCCTCTTAAACCCGTCTCTCTCAAAAGTAGCCATGAACCATATCGGCACATTTATCTCGACAAGACGCTCCCTAAGTGTTAGTGGGAGTGGCTAACATACAGTGATTTTTGTTAATGAGTGTTACATACTGACACCTACAATCTAGAACTAATAATTAAAATATTGCTTGTATCATCCGTCCTCTATGCATACAGAGCAGAAGACTGCTACCTCAGGCGTCGACGGCTTATCATGCATATGCATCTCGTTCACCTTTCTAGCCAACTTCTGCCTTCTTCTACACATGGCTCAGCACTTAGTCCATTCTCTACGTTTGTGTATGGAAATTGAAAATTGGCGTTGCGTTGTGGCTGCGGAAAACACAGGGAGAGAGTCTTTAAAAGAGATTTGTCTCAGAGTTCCATGTTTCTCATCAGTGAAGAAAACATTTTTTTTTTTCATTTTGCAAGATGAATTATCACAGTAGAGTTCATCCGAAGATATGTTATTCTAAACTCGCAATTTTTTTGTGTGTGGGTTATCGAGTTCGCGGGCTATTTGTACATTGTCAAAAAAAGTAAAAGGTAAAACTTCTTTCTTTTCCTTGCCTTTACTGTCGATTTATTAGTGTTGCCAATCAATGTTGATATGACCCAGTTTTATGGATTGATGCTCTTCTGGATGCCAAGCTCCTATGGAGGCATTCACTCAATGTATTCACTGTTGAGTGTTTTTGTCGTGGCTAGGTGTATGATGAGTTGTATGTTGACAAAGAGAAGTATATTAAAACGAACCCAAACCCCTGTCCCCGAAAAATAGGAATCAGCCATACCCAGTTAAAATCCTCGGTCAGGACGGGAATTGAACCAGGGGTCCAATGATCAGAAGGCAAGTAGGCTGACTATTTATCCAAGGAGCTGGAGAGTATGAATAAATTCATCATCATCATCATCATCTGTTTACCCTCCAGGTTCGGTTTTTCCCTCGGACTTAGCGAGGGACCCCACCTCTACCGCCTCAAGGGCAGTGTCCTGGAGCTTCAGACTCTTGGTCGGGGGATACAACTGGGGAGTATGACCAGTACCTCGCCCAGGCGGCCTCACCTGCTATGCTGAACAGGGGCCTTGTGGAGGGATGGGAAGATTGGAAGGGATAGGCAAGGAAGAGGGAAGGAAGCGGCCGTGGCCTTACGTTAGGTACCATCCCGGCATTCGCCTGGAGGAGAAGTGGGAAACCACGGAAAACCACTTCCAGGATGGCTGAGGTGGGAATCGAACCCACCTCTACTCAGTTGACCTCCCGAGGCTGAGTGGACCCCGTTCCAGCCCTCGTACCACTTTTCAAATTTCGTGGCAGAGCCGGGAATCGAACCCGGACCTCCGGGGGTGGCAGCTAATCACGCTAACCACTACACCACAGAGGCTGACATGAATAAATTAATTAATAAATTAATAAATATAGTACTATACTGAAATTATTATTCTTGGTTCTGAACTATGCCTTCTCTAAGTTGAGTTGTTAAGAAATGTTACTTTTATGACAGCAATAAATCCCGCGCTACGTGAGACTAAAGAAACAAATAAATATTGTGTCATGTGTCAGTGCAAATTTAAGAAAAATCTCTTGTTAGTCAATCTGTATGGTCTACGGTTCTATGCAATCATGGCAGAGAAACGTTTAAAACTGTTTTTAACACTAACGATTTTTTTGTATAAAATAAATTCGACGTAGGAGAGTCGTCTGCTGATTTGTCGGTAGATTATCGAATAGGACTACAAACTGACCGCAATTTTAAGCAAAGAAAATGTGGATATTTTTTGTGGAACAACGATAATCGTGAACCTTCAAAACGTTAAAGATCAAATCATGTTTCTTATGAAGAATTAGATGTCGTACTTCCTAAGCGGTTGAACCAAGTTACCGGTACAATGTGCACGTAGAAAAAACAAGTTATTAAACGAATTTTCGTTGAATTGGATTATGTGTTTTTTTCCAACGTTTCGTGCTTGTTCTATCTGCCGTTCACCAGCCCGAATAACCTGGAGTTTACTTTCCGAAGAGAACGTCTCTAGACAATTATTAATAGTCTATAAGGTGCTCCTTTGAACTATCTGTGCTGTTACGAAGCGAGTCAAATTGCAGCCCTACGGGACACATTGTTCAAGATATCTGACGTTTTCAAGAGATGGGAATTTCCCTGGTGCAGGTTACGTGTTATTGTATCATTTTCCCATAGTCAGACATTACAGTAATTTATCTGTTTTGCTCACGTATCGTGGTCTATTTCATTTTCCTGCAAAGACTGAAGTTTCACCTCTGCTCTGCCATAGCAGTAGAATTATGTCCATAACTTTACGTGGAGATTTTTTCCGCTGTGCTGTGCAATGGATTGGACCGGGTGGAGTTCTTGCACCATGATGTGATCTCTTGTGAATGTGCGAAGCTCGCTGTAGCGGAAGGCTGGCTGGTTGGCTCATTAGGGCCCCTATAGCATCCCGCATGCCTTGCGGTTAGCCCGCACTGACCCACTGACATATACTGAACAGGGGAGGATCATGGACTTCACCTTGTAGAGGTAGTATCAACCCTTTGACATTTTAACTGCACCACTGAGTCCAATTGCTGCTTTTGCTTTGATGGCCTCTTGATGGAATGAATTGAAAGGGGCGGAAACATGTGAATGTGCAAAATTAAAACTTCAATGGATTATTGACTTGACGTTTTATTGATTTTTGCTTTGAGTAGATGAGATTCTCCATGTAAGTATGCAGTGATGTGCACCCTTGACAGCACAGGATGTGGGAGAAGTTTCAGTTTATTCTAATGATAAGATGAAATGAAAAAACAAATATTTCTTTAATTGACTGAACGGTCTATAATACCAATAATACTGCTCCCTATGTTGATAAGTGGTGGAGTGTCTGCCTCTGGTTCTCATGATCACGGTTTCAAACCCGACAGAGGTTGTCAGATTTTTTAAGGGAGGAAGAACGTCCGTTCGACCTCCAGCCGGATTGAGTGGCTTAGACTGCTGAGACACTGGCCTTATGACGCCAACTTGGCAGGTTCGATCCCGATTCAGTCCGGTGGTATTTGAAGGTGCACAAATACGCCAGCCTCGTGTCAGTAGATTTATTTGAACGTAAAATAACTCCCGTGGGACTAAATTCCGGCACCATAAAAGTAGTTAGTGGGACGTAAAGCTAATAACTTTATTCGACTCTCCATGCCGTACGATGTCGATATGTAGGAAATCTCTCATGGCACAATTGGTGCTTACCTGACAAAGTTATTTAAAATCTCGGCCATAGATCGCCCAACGGAGGTCCGGACTTCTCTGTTGTCCGGTAGAGTAAAGCAGAATGTCGAAGTCGACACTCAGGTAGCCTAATAAATTTTTTATTGTAGCTGAAAGGCCAAACAAAATATTTTCATCTTACTACTACGACTAAAATGTTTTCATTCGTCCCCTGAAGGGAGAGGCGGGCCTCTTAGATGGTGACTCTCTCTCTCAGGCCGGGAGATTCGTTGCGGTGAGGAGATTCTCGGAAAAAGTGAGGGGTTTGGTGGCCGAGGCCTATACTAGTAACTGTCCCGGCATTCGCCTTAGTTCAGGAGAAGGGAAAACCAAGGAAAGCCATTCTCAGGACAGCCGACGGTTGGAACCAGCCATGTCCCGTCTTCGGAATGCAGAGGCGTAGAGCCACGGTAGAGCCACCACTCCTCTACTCTGTTGGCCGGTCAGAGTGCAGAGCTGTTGGACCACGGGCGAGCCGTGGCCACTTATGGGTCGAGACCCACTCTGCATCTACCGACTTACATCTTACTGTATTGAGATAATGACATTGTACTTTTAGTGCACTTTGTTAGGTTTCATTTGTCACAGTCACGCATATTTTGTGATAAAAACCGTGAATGGCGTATTTAATCACGACGTGTCGTAGTTCCTGATTTTCTTTCATCCAGTTTCTCTCCATCATTGCGCTTGTAGCGTAGAAGTCTAGATCTATTTCTTTACTATTAGCCTCTCTTCTCTCCAAATGTTCTGTTTATTGTTCTGTAGCTTGTAGTAACAGCTTGTTCCTCAGGTGCTCTGCATAAAATGTATCCTTGGCAAGTATATAAACCTTTCTTATTGGTGCTGATTTTCTCACTCACAGTGCATTTTTAACAAAGCGGACTTTGACACTTTCTATTTTTTCAAAGTCTCTGAGGTTTAACCTAATGGTGTCAAATTGAAATGGCGTTTGGTTTTATAGTGCCGGGAGTGTCCGAGGACAAGTTCGCCTCGCCAGATGACACCCGTGGGTGACCTGCGCGTCGTGATGAGAATGAAATGATGTTGAAGGCGACACATACACTCAGCCCTCGTGTCAGCGAAATTAACAAATTATGGTTAAAAATCACGACCCTGTCGGGAATCGAACCTGGTACTCCTGTGACCAAAGACCAGTACGCTAACCATTTAGCCATGGAGCTGGACGGTGTCAAATTAAAATGCCTGTATTGTGCCCTTGCAAAAGGCACCAAATGCGGTGATCTTCTTTCTTCAAAATTGCGCCGACTGCTCCTGTAAATAATGACATTTTAAAATACTCACCGCTGCATGTAGACTGTTCTTCCTCAGTCGTGGTGCGTCCGAAAATATCCCATGGGTTGATAGGCCACACATCAATCGGGGAATGAGGAAATGAAAAGATGGGGTAAACTAAACTATAAATGACGGTACCCAAAGACTGAATTAAAATTTAAATAAATGAACTGATTTATTGAACAAAGTGCAAAGTGCCAAAAATTGAAAATAAACTGGAGAAAAATAAAACAAAGTGAAATGAAATGAAATTAAAAAAGATAGAAGGTCTACCTTAACATAACTCAATTATCTGCCTAATAAAATTGACTGAAGGTCGATCAAATTTAAATTATTCCAGATTACGCCGACACTGTCTCCAAAACGATGACGTGAATAAATTCAAAACTCTGGTCAGAAAATACCACGTCATTTGAAATACAGAATTGTAATACATTGAAACATGTCTATCAAAATAAACTTGCGTAGTTAATTAATTAATTGGTTAAGTCATCAAATCAACACTGACTCAGAGGTGTTTATCAAATATTTAACACATGTGACTCAGTTGGGAAACACCCAACTCTAAATAATCATGGACTGCACTAACCATGTGTAACAAATAAGAGAAAGAATTTAATGAAAACAACCATGAACATTGTACTTCATCTACCACATAACCATTGCCACATTTTAAACTACTCGTGGTTGAAACAAGAAATTATTGAAACGTGAACCTGAGTGTTACAATCACTCATTTAATTACTTAAACCTCACTTGCATGACTGTGATAGCCTGGACCTCTTAAAATATAAAATTAATTAAGCCAAGTGCCTCATGTTTACATCTCAAATGTAAGCGATCCTTTTACATTATCAATTTTTGTCAATTTGCCGCTGCCTGCATTTTCATTACGAACTCATTATTTGTGGTACCACCACTAGTTGGAGGCAGATCCCATCTCATTTACCTCATTCATTTGCGGCACTTATGATATAACTGGTTTATTAAAGATCGCTTCATTTTCCTAATTGAAACGTAGTGGATTTCTAAGGCTTGGTAATTACTGAATGTCTGGTATGAGCATACCACTACTATAGTTTTGACTATGAATTAATCGATGATCTCTTATCCTAACACATGAATCTTATTTACATAAATGAACCTCTTAGTGGAGAAACACTGCTCCAACAAAAAAATACAGAAATCAAAACTAACCTAACTACACTTATTTACATCAATCAAATACAAATAATTCACGTATGTCCTCGGACACTCCAGGCACTAAAAGCCATACGCCGTTTCATTTCAATTCACGTATGATCAGATCCTACAAATAAACGGTGATAAAAGATACACAAAGAAAGGATATCAACAAAAATCTAGATCCCAAACATCGCTGCCTGCTGAAAATTAAAAAAATAAATAAATAAAATGCGCACATATCGGAGTCTAAAGAAAATTTTACCCAGCTACAAGTAACAAAATTATTGTGAATTTGATGGCAATCTTCTAACCTCAGACGAAAAATGTCTCGCTATGACACTATTCAGCCTTTATGGACAATAATTACTGGTATAACATGTCATCCATGATTCTACATGACTGTCAAAATACACATTGATTCGTCGCTCCGCTCACATATTACCTCGTGCTTTAACTCGCATATTTGCCAAGCATCTACTTTCCCTGGAACTATTTGAAACAATACAGGCTTCTGCCTACAATCATAATCCATGTCGTTACATATTTAACACTCTTGGTTAAATTATTCATCTCTCAATTCTATTTACTCATCATTATTCTCGACGTAGTAACTCATAATACGGCCTCGCTCATATCCGGCGGGCGAAATAACTGTCGTTCACATCTCCATTTCTTACGACACTGTTCATGACATGGTCCAAATATCACATTTCCATTATCAACGCAGATTCATCAGGGATATTATTCACTTAGCTCGATCTTTAGATCATTCTCTGCTTCACATATAACAAAATATCAGAGCTGACTTATCAATGGCTTCCTGTCACTAACTGTTTACTAAACTGACGAGATTGCCTCTCAAAAACACGGCTATTGACAAATGTGTAACCGCAATTACACACAGAAATAAATATTCGCGTGTCCACCAAATCGTCGCAAAAATACATGGTATAAGAGCTACCGGAAACGGTCATCTGAATGATGATTACACAATATGAAACAAGCTGAATGCGCTAGTAGCAAAAATAAGCATTAAAAATCAACAAGGCGGCATCTACAAAATCATAACTTCAACAGAAATATCGCTCATAACTAACGTTATAATAACATGATTATTATTATTATTATTATTACTCTGCATTACACTCATTTAAATCTCGTAAGATAGCATTCTAATCTGTCAAAGTGACTTACTACAAAATGATCCAGAAATAATATGCAAACACATTTACGTAAAGAGAGTGCGCAAATAACCCTAGCTCACACATTATTATTATTATTATTATTATTATTATTATTATTATTATTATTATTATTATTATTATTATTATTATTATTATTATTATGTGAATTATTTACAATCCTATCTAACAGTCTAAGCTACATTTGATCATCGATTGGTTCATAGTCCTACATATTTATTTATACATTTTTGTTGCTCATTACCTTGGTGCTGGAGGCAGGTTGGATCACCCTCCGGGCTCTGTCATGATGAATTAGAATTCCATCTTGAAGCTGATGTGGTAATCTGAATTCTCACACATGCATACTTGATACATTTTTATAACGGCGTTACACACGTTCACATTTACATAAACACTCGCATTTTCTAGCACTTCAATGAAGATTATACAATAGCACTGCATAAACACCTGACGTGAAGTCGAAAGTTTTCTCTTCGCTACCTGCCTGGCGTCGTGCTGTGCCTCACACACCCCTCTCAGTTTGTTTGTTTAAGGCTTACCGGTTGTTCACCTCTTCGGAACATAACAGTGTAGTCAAGGTCTTAACACCGCGACCTTCCATTATTGAAACAAAGTCATTCTCCTCCCTGTAACTGCTTTAACTAATTTCTCCCCCGTAACATCTCGCTTGCCATAACAGTTCATTGAAAGTGATAACAATGAGCTAAAAATACTGTTTCCAATGATGTGTGGAGAAATTTTATACTAATCGTCCACCAAAATAAAAGAATAAAATGGCCTTTCAACAAATATCCAAACTACACGTGCATTAGAATAATTTTATGCAGTTACGTGTTGCGACATGTTCCATTGTCCCTCTCGGTTGGTTGTGTAAGTTCATTTAAGGCAAGTGTTGAAAAGTGTAGCTATTGCCTGATTATCTCTGCATAAATTCAAATAAAAAATAAAAGTTTGTTAAAGTGTTCATTTCTCCTGAAATACTACTCTCACAAGTGAATACATGGCTCACTCGGATGCCAACAAGTGTGTCTGATCGCGTTCCTCCCAGAATCAGAATTCACAAAAGAAAACGTTCACACAAGACTGAACTCTCTCCGTAAAAGACTGAATTAGACATCAACACATCTGGATTAAACACCAACTAACTGATGATTCACCACGCTGCTCGTTGGTTTTGTAAACAGTTCTCCCCCCACTTCGAAAATAGTTCTGTGGAAGGGATGTGGCGTAGTAATCTAGCACTTGGGACCGCTTTATTATACGTCCGTAGGTTAAAGCTTTAAGCAATATGTTCAACATCTTCCTAATTTCGGTCTGACTTACTTGTTATATTGCGCCGTGCGAAATGATCACAGGGTAATCCATACGACGGCGCGCGTCACCGGCGTTATTTTCTTCCTGAGAATGCTCTCTTCCCGCCATGATGGTTCAGTTCCTGGGCAATACCACTCTTCCATGTAAAGTTAAAATTTTCTTAATTAACCACTAATTAATCACACATTTGCACCGATAAATTTTCAAATATTATTAGGAAGTCAGGACACTGTTTTCCACAACTACTCCGGGCTCCAAATAGCGAAATACTGGCTGTAGATTCCCGCTATGACAATACATTTAAATTTGCAATTTTGTGATTGGCTGAGACGTTTGCGCTCTCCGCAGCATGGATGCTTCCATTTTCTGCCAAGGGTTGACGGGTATTATCGTTTTCTCTCTTGCACTTCTAAGTAGGTCAGGTTCCAACGCGTGATTTTCCCGTGCAAACCGAGTAGAAAGTTCCCACTCCTTGTCGGCACCATAAACTTTATTGGATGTACCACTTAGGCCAGCTATATGCTGTTCGTGCCATAAGAAAAGTTTTGCGGATCTCCTTGCTGTCTGACCGGCGCCAGAATGTTGCTTTGTGACTGCCAGCTTTCACAGCCTACTGTTGTATTCCAATATGCGAATTATTCAACTTTTAATTCATACATTAATTACGCAAATTCGCTTATGGGTGCAGTATACGGTATCTGAGGCCATAAAATGATTATTATAGTACTTCTGAAATTCCTTTTCATCTTACCAACATAAGACTGGCTGCAGATTCTACATCATCTACGAATTTAGTTCATGGGTGCGTAGCGTGACTTCGGAAAATGTGAACGCACTCTTCGTTCTCATAAAATATGATACTTAGATTCGTTTTTCAGAAGGGTCCTCGTTGCCTTCCACAAACTCCAGACACCACAATCAAGCGCACTGAGGTCTATTGTCATCTGTTAATAAATGTATTTCTTCACTGGGAAAAGCTATGATTCTTTTAACAAGCTGTTTTAAATTGCACCGGCACAGATAGGTCTTATGGCGACAAGTTAGAAGTGGAATCGAGGTGTGGTTTTAATTAAGGTACAACCCCAGCATTTTCCTGGTGTTAAAATTGGAAACCCTATCTTCAGGGCTGCCGACAGTAGGTTTCGAACCCACTGTCTCCCGAATACTGGCCGCACCTAAGTGACTCCAGCTATCGACCTCTGTAGAATTCAAATCTCTGGACTGGTCCGAAATCGAACTCGGGTTCTTCGGAGAAAAGACAGGCCCACCACCATTACACAACGAGAAATAACAGTGATGTATTTTCTTCATTAGCCAGGAAAATAATTGCAAGTTACAATGCATCCCAACTATTTTAGTACAGGAGGCTCTGGGTTCGATTCCCGGCCAGGTCAGTGGTTCGAGGTCCACTCAGCCTACGTTATTACAACTGCAGGGTTATCTGACGGTGAGATGGCGGCCCCCGGTCTAGAAAGCTAAGCATAACGGTCGAGAAGATCCGGCATGCTGACCGCATGACACCTCGTAATCTGCAGGCCTTCGGGCTGAGCAGCGGTCGCTTGGTACGCCATGGCCCGTCGGGGCTGTTGCTGAGATTGCGTATTAATGCTTTTCGAATAACCAACTAGGCAATGGGTTGACTTTACATAAGTTCGTATGCTTTCTACCGAATACAGCGTTTGGTTGATTTACCCTGTTGACCCGATTATCTAAACCTTGTTCCTTGAGTTAAAATATCACTTATAAATCAGATGTAAATAATATTTCCTCTATATTTAATATATTAAATAAATTCATGCTTCTCTTGGAAAAGTGGCATGAAGTTTTCCTTTAGTTCTGTGGCTATTTGCACCAAATAATCCAAGAAAACTTATTAGAATAGACAGACGTATAAAAGTCGAACTGATCTGTACTTTACGAAATGTTTGTTTAGATACCCTTATCAATGTTTAGGAAAACTACCGTATATAATTACTCTAAGAGACAAAATATGAAGGCACATAATTTCGACCGCATTAAGCATGTGTTCTATTAACACTACAGCTGAATTTTTTGAAAGAGACTGGCGATGTTGGTACTTGAATTTTCACAGACATTTCAAATAGAATATGCAGAAACGGCAAATGGCCAGATGACTGCGTTGCATCTATCTTTATTCCTCTGCATAAAAATGAGCTACACAATGAAATGCGATAATTACAGAATCTTATCCCTAATCTCACATGCTAGCAAGAGCATATAGTATGTTCTAAAAGAGAGGCTCTACACTTACCTTACTTCACATAGTATTCCTCTGTAACAAGTTGGTTTTGTTAACAGCTATGGAACATCCGACAGCTAACTGAAAATGTGGAGATTTCAAGCTTCCTATGATCGCCTTCTTTTTAGATTATAGGAAAGCTTTTGATTATGTTCAACGGGATGAGTTACGGCAAGTTTTATTGGAAATGAGAGTTCCCAAGCAACTTTCTGTTTGATAAAATATCTTTACGAGTCTAACACAGCAATTGTCAGAATACATGCGAAGTATTTGAAACCTTCAGGACACGAAGGCTTTATATTGTCACCAGAGCTCTTAAATATTTATGGTGAATACACATCATGAGAGTTGCACTGAACGGGTGGACTGGTAGATTTCCCATTATTGGCAGGAAGATATCAAATCTCCGATACGGGGACGACGTCGTGTTTATTGCCGTGGATGACGCAGAAATGACAGAGCTTCTGAATCGAATCAGAAATGAAACTAGCAGATCAGATCAAAGTCTTTCCCTTTCCTCTGAGCACTGTACCATTTCAGTGTTTATAATATCGAATCACAACATACACAGAAACACATGAGATTAGCCTTTATAATACTACACAGTGTTAAACAATGAATGCATTGATTATACTACCAACCATGTTTTCTTGAGTGAATAGAAATACATTCACGATAGCTGCTGTCAGATCAGTTAGCGGCTCACAACTCATGATCGTCGATTGGCAACCACGGAATTCGAGCAGAGCCTAGCATTGTTCTTTTATCCGCTACCTCCTTTTCATCCTTACTATTCGACCTACACCCTTCCCCCCTCTTCCCCTTCGAGGTAAACTTTTATTCTCTTCCAACTACGTTAAATATTTGAGGCCTAGGGAGCCTTTCATTTTATCACCCTTCATAGACTCCTCCACAATTAATAATGTAAATGTTTAACGCCTCTTCAATCATCACCACTATCTCAATTTTGTACTGACGGCCAGCTGAAGATTCCCTTATCAGTTGTTTACGTATTATATTCCTAAACTATTTCAAAGGAGATGGAAATTTATCGAACATTCTTCTTGGTAATAATTTCAATCCCTAATTCCTCTTTCTATAAAAGAATATCGCGCCTATTTTGTATGTTTCAATTCCAACTTTATGTTCATATAATTTTTTTAAAATCTCTGTTCAAGCTTAATTGTCTACTGATGTCATTCCACACTATCTCTTTACTAACAACTCGCAACAGCGGCTTACTCAAGTCGATTTCCGAAAACAAAGCTACGTAATTCTTTATTTTAAAGGAGACTTCAAATACCAAATTTCACGTCTGTAAAATCTTCAGTTGTTGAGATATAAGTATCCTTATTAAAAGAATTCAACCCCTTTTTCATTCGCTCTTACCCCCCCCCCCCCCCAAGTGGTTTTACCGAAAAAATTTTTACATGTTTCCTTATTTGTAGTAGAGATTAAAATACCATTTTTCACTTCTATAGAATATTACGTTTTTGAGATATACTGTAAAAATGCTCATTTTAAAATTTCAACCCCCTTTTTAGTTCCCCTTGAGTTACCAAAAACAAATCACCTACGTTTCTTTACCTTTACAGGAGATTCCTAATAGCAATTTTTACGTCTGTAACATTTTACGTTTCTGAGATGCACTGTAGTTATAATCTTTCAAAAAATTCACCCCAATTTGTCGTTCCCGTTTAACCCCCATTAATTGGATTTTCCGAAAACAAAAAAATACATGTTTCTTTGTTTTTAAGTGAGATCCCAAAAACCAATTTTCAGGTGGGTAATATCTCCAGTTTCTGAGATATAACTTATCTTCATTAAAGGCATTTAACCGCTTTTTCACCCTTTTTAACCCCTCCTATTAGGATTTTTCGAAAACAAATAATACTTGTTTCTTTATTTTTAAAGGAGATTCTAAATACCATTTTTTACACCTGTAAACTTTTAAAGTTTTGAGAAATGCATTAGATACACTCATTTTAAAATATCACCCCCCCCCCTTTTGACCCCCATTAATTTTTCCAAAAACAAAAATATACGTGTTTATTTATTTTTAAAGCAGATCTCGAATACAAATATTCAGGTCTGTAATGTCTTCAGTTTCTGAGATGTAAGTATCCTCATTAAAGGCATTCAACCCGTTTTCCACCCTTTTCACCCCTCCTATAGAGATTTTCCGAAAACAAAAAGTACATATTTCTTTATTTTTAGAAGAGAAATCAAATGCCAATTTTTAGATCTGTAAACTTTTAAAGTTTTGAGATATAGATACACTCATTTCAAAAATTCACCCCCCTTTTCACCCCCATAGCGATGGAATATCCAAAAATCCTTCCTTGGCGAGCATTTACACTGTAATATAAATGTATCCTCAAAATTTCATTTCTTTATGTCCAGTAGTTTTGGCTCGGCGATGATGAATCAGTCAGTCAGTCAGTCAGTCAGGACAAGTTACTTTATATATATAGACTAGCTGATGTACCCGTGCTTCGCTACGGGATTCTCAGAAAGACTGTCTTCGTGGTTTTCCTAACTGAAGTCAACTTAGGCCATTACAAAAACTTCAGTAAGAATGTAATAATTAAAAGTAATGTTATCATACAAAATAGTCGATCAAATGTAAAACCGCACATTTTCTCACTTTAATGAACAGTACTACGGTAACGATCTAACAGTCCAACGTTTCAGTGCTGGAATGACCAGGCGCAGACAGCCGTGAACACTCCTATGCTATTATTATGTTAAATATGCACACTGCTCATTCCAGTCAGTGCCTCAGAGTAAGGATTGAATAGCTCGAATGCTATGATGAACCAGTGTGTTACGTAGCATTAGTATCAGAAAATTTATGAACCAGGGGAATGGCATGCTAAAGAAGAAAGTTTTCACCCAACGTGCCCTACAGAGTGCCAGCCAGTTCCCTTGGTCTGCGAGATCACGAGACCTTTCACCCATTGAGCACGTATGAGACGTTATGGGACGGCAAATCCAGCATAGTCCAATACAGATATTAACTGTTGCTGATTTGATTGACCTAGTGCTACAGGCGTCGAACTCCATTCTACACAATCCATGCGCATTTTCATCCTTGCATTCAAAATCGTGACGACTCCAGCAGTTTCACTCTACTGTTAAGAAGCTATATTTAATACACTTAGCTACTGTATGACTATGATTGAATTTGAAACGAAGCTCACTAGATCTGTGTCCTGCAGTGAATAAAAAAATATTTCTTACATATGTTGTGTAGGAGTTAGCATCTAGATTCCCGCCTAGTTCGCATGAGTTCAATTCCCGAATCTGTCGCGGCTTTAAGAATGGTTTTACGAACTAGAGCAAGGCCTCTCAGGGTGCATGCACTGTGCACGGTTGACCAGAGTGCAGATCCCCACTCCTCAATTTGGAGCAATAGCGCTGTCTCTCTCTTTCCACACGCTTGTCTCGCTCGCTTCGTCTATCTCCCTCTTCCTCACTTGCTCTGTAGCGCTCCAAATCCGAGCCGAGTTGAGGCGAATTGAGCCGAGCTTAGCCGAGTAGCCTAGAAACGAAGCGTTGGTCCGAGCCGAGCCGAGTGGGACCGATGCACTGTGCACAGGAACTCTGCGCCTCACTTTGCACGTGTGAGTTTTTGAGCGTTTGAGAGGCCCTGGACTAGAGCGTGGTGCACTCATTAAGTTAACACAATTAAGATTTAAGGAGGTTTAAAACCCTTTTGTCAAATATTATAAATATCTTTGGGTTGTTTTCACATCTATAATGATGGCTGATGCCTGAATGGCCGTCATTTTCTTCACGGTCCGTATCCCCAGTCAATCTCTCTCTCAAACACACACACACACACACACACACACACACACACACACACACACACACACACACACACACACACACACACACACACACACACACACACAAATACACACAAGTGTACACAGCACATGGACACTTAATAACACACGAGACTTTAAACGTACAGACACTCTAAAGTACAAGTGAGTGACATTTTCTAAGCCACACAGGTCACCTGACTATACCCGAGAGGTAACTGATTCGAAAGCCATCATGAACAGCCTAGGTAAATGGTGGGGCTTAACCTTAATTCAATTCATCTTCTCCAAACCCATCGTCGCCATAAACCTAACTGAGCTTGTGCGATGATGAACATACAGTATAAAAGCACAACCTAAAGTACATTGAGCTGCTGATCGTAATGTTCTAAGCTACTTAATTAATGCAACAGCAGTATCAAACTTCACGTAAACATTTCATTTATTTTACGGTTTTTATTCGTGAACATCGCGCTAAAAGGGCTTCTCATTTTCCGGGCAGCTTGCTGCACCTCGACTTCATTAGTAGCACTCCACTCCAGGCTCGTCACATCTGTGTATGAGACAGCCTGTCATGTGGTCCAAAAGGCTGAGCTGATCACTCGCACGTCATACTGTGATTAATTTCCTAACAGGTAGAGAGCAGACAGCCATTCTTGCCTACTCTTCAAAATGTAGATAAATGATGACATCAATATCTGTAGGCAAAGAAGCAGACGGACCTCCATGGCAGTGCGCACAAACACGTTGATAGGACTCGGAATTAAATATAGAATAGTTTTGTCACAGGTTCTGATAGATTTTTGTATCTTCTCTGTGTTTCACCCGCAAGAATTTTACACGAGACAATTTTTGATTTATGAAAGATTCGTGATTTTTCTTTTCAGAAGTTTTGAAAAATAATTAAATGAAGGGTATGATATAACCCCGGTCAATGCACGTGTGATTAAATTAAAACTCACACTCCTATTATTTAGGTTTCACGTACTACCAGAGATGCTGCGGTTATGATCACGTTATCTACATTCAAGCAAAACTATTCACTTTATTTTTGTTTGCTTTCTGCAAAACACATTGACCAAAAATGAGGCATTGAAATGAACATCACTGCCGTCTTCGGATGTCAGGTTGTGACTTCCCCTCTCGGAGAACAATCATCGAACGAGAAATGCAACCAAGCAAGCTAAGGGCGCCAATCTTTAAGTTGAGGACTTAAAGAT
Organism: Anabrus simplex; assembly: GCF_040414725.1. Taxonomy (NCBI): domain Eukaryota; kingdom Metazoa; phylum Arthropoda; class Insecta; order Orthoptera; family Tettigoniidae; genus Anabrus; species Anabrus simplex. The sequence continues at coordinate 1,532,954,918 of NC_090265.1, read as the reverse complement.
AAAAATTTATAATCAAGCTTGGACGGACTCTTATCACAGGGGTGGGGTGATAGTGCACTAATCATTAAGCAGGAGAATAAGAAATCAAAAGGCTAATTAAGTCAGATTGATTAAAATGAACTAGAAAAATACTATTTATTATATTTAATATAAATGACGACGGTTTAACGAGAACTGAATTTAAAATAGAAAATGAATTTAACAAAAAATTGAATGACTCTACTTCACGAAAACTTGCAATATCTTTAACTCGCTTGCTCACCATGTAGTCTTGTTCTGCTGGTCCTTGGAAAGCTTCCATCCTTGTAGCGGGAACATCATCGGTTGTCTTTGAGATCTCTTCATCTGCAGCTAAGTACCATTCCTGCCTTGCCAATTGCACCTCCCACTAATTGGAAAATGACTTCAAAACTAACACTCCCTATTATGCTTTATCCCATATATTGGAGATAAGCCCTAAGTCATAGTTAGAAGAACCACCTTGGGTTATATGGAGAGGATACTCAATTAAGAATCCTTCCAACTTTACTGAAAATGTTCTCTGAAGTTTCATTTCTATCTAGATTAATACTACCTATTGACTTAGACTGGTTCAAACCGGTCTTGTAGCCGTGCTGTACGTAATTCCTGATGAGAGTGGCTATACACCCCTCATTCAGAATTTCTAAGTACCGAGACGAAGAATCAAGTAGATTATCACGTAGAAGATCAAGTAGCGAATGAATACGTAGAATAATGTAGAGAGAAAAAAGCCAAGAGCTCCAACACGCCCTTTTATAACCTTCTCTCGCGCTAATTACAGGTCGCTACACGTGGTCCAATCAGATGACTCGTCTCTCCCCACTCCAGATATTAGAGTTGACGGGCCATAACCAAGATATCAACCGTTCTTCTATTCGTCCTTTCACTCAGTATCCATGGCAACATGACGCTCCTTTGAAAATATAGGCGGTGATCAGTTCGAATAATTCTGGTCGAAATACGGTAGCTTACGTTACCACGCTTGAACACGTGCTCGCTTTTCTCAGAACTTGATGTCTAAATTTGTCCTTCCTTCTTCCTCGTTGATGTGGCAAGATAGAGGAAATCTACTGCAAGTTAATTTTAAACTAATGTCGCAAGAATCTAAGTGAATATGAGGATATGCAGCCCTCGTTTACAAGTCGTAGTTACAAAGTAATGAAATGATAGTGAGCAAATGATTAAACATGAATTATAATACAATTACATACCAAGATAAATATAATGACGTTAAATTCCTGAATTAATTACACATAATAAAATTAACATAATTACACTGTAACGTCTGGAACGTTACATACGCCCCCATGAGTTCTTAACAAATATCACATGAGTTGAGAACTCACATACTTACTCCCACATTGACTTGAAATACCTCTATTACCTGCCCATAACGAGCGACATTATTTTCATACAATTAATTATATCTCTCTGTTTCCATATCTCGCTTAGACTGCTTACCATTGCGACTGTCTGTTATTTCAGTTCATCTTGAGGTTTAGATGCTAAATTATGCCCATCATAAGCAACTTTCCATTTTTGTAAAAAACAAGATTACCCTAGAGAATATAACATAATATATACAATTCAGATTACAAACTCTGCCGAGTGTCTATTTGTCCTTTTACTCCCCATCTTTCCGACATTCTTTGCTAGATAGCAGTAACACGTTCTCTTCCAATCTCTTACATTAAAACCATGGAAAACAAATGATACAAACAATTTACACTTTTATCACTCTTTCGAATGTTTCAACCTTATCTTGAAGCAGGATGCAATACACTTCACACAATACACACGTAATTTTAAGCTCACGGTAAAATTATTGCAAGTTAGAAATGCACATACGGGAAAATTAATTATTTGCCGTCGTCAGCTTTAATTAGCCTTCTGTAACATCTCAGAAAACAAATATATCAAATTTCATGGCCTCACATACGGAAAACAGATGATCTATCGTCAATGAACGAGCGTAAATCTACCGCCACACACAAACACCTTCCTTGTTTACAAACACAACTAGGAAATACCACCACAATTGAGACGTAAACACATACCGCTCGTAGTCTGACATAACAAGTAGCAACTTCCCCGAGTTACTGACCTATATCTTACAATCCGGTTCAGCCACCTCACACGACAGGTATCTCCGTAAACTACTAATGTTATATGAACCATTCATTACGCTCTCGCCATCCGCTAACTTGTAAGCACAGGGTCCTAGTTTTCTATGTACTTTATAAGGACCTTGATATAAAAGAAAAAATTTCTTTGTTACCTTATCCTCACTATTTGACAACATGGGAACTCTCACCAAAACCATATCACCTACCTCAAAGTTATCCAGTACTTTACGTTTCTGCTGCCTTTTACGTTTATCTCCAGATTTAATCAGGTTCTCCCGTGCCAGTCGGACGTAAAATTCAGCATTACGAGGTGGTTCCTCAGGCAAACCTAACACTCTCACTAGTTCATTCTGAGGCTTACAACCAAAATGAACTTGTGACGGCGTCAATCTAGTGCTTTCATGTTGAACTGCATTGATCCATGTCTCTATGCGGGATAAATGAGCCACCCAGGCTGTATGCTTATCGAACACTAAGCATCTAAACATGCGAGATAACTCTTTCATAACGCGCTCACACATATTGCCCTGAGGGTATCTAATGGATGAATGAACCTGTGTAATACCTAGCTCTCTAATTATGGACTTCCATTTTCTCGAAATAAATTGTGGTCCACTGTCTGATAATATTCTAAGAGGAGTACCTAATTCAGGGATATACTTTTCTTTGATTATACGACTACAAGATTTTCCAGTGGCTTTTCTCATACCGTATAATCTGACCAATTTCGAGAAGGCATCAATAATGACTAAAATATATTGGAAGCCGAACTGTCCCTTAACCACAGGTCCAAATAAATCAGTACACACCAAGTCACCAGGTCTTTCTGAGATTACTGCCTGACGAGGTCCTTCTAAATAGCGGTTAGGAACTTTGCTACGCTGACACAGATCGCAAGTGGAAAGAATTTTTCTTATATCTCTTCCCATCTTGTCCCATATAAAATTCTGTCGGATCTCATACAGAACTTTATTAGCTCCAAAATGTCCTAATTCCTTGTGGATAAACCAAATCAATTCCAAACGTAGCGCTTTGGGTACACAAATCCCCCAGAGATCCTCGCCACATTTCCTGGCTAGAAACCCGTTAACCAGTTTGTACGTGTGCCTACCATGCGACACAGTGAGCTGCTCTCCTCCCTGAAGTACAGACAAAGGTTCCCGACATTCTTCGTCTACCGACTGTTCAACCAATAGGTTACGTAGTCTATTTAGAGCAGTTTTATTTTCCTTAGACAGACATGTACATATAATAATGCCCTCACGTGGCTCTAGAAGGCTACCTTCTTCGCACAACTTCGGATCACGTGACAATAAATCAGCAAGGACATTATTCTTTCCCTTAATGTGAGTTACCTTAAAATCATACTCTTGTAGGGCGAGTATCCATCTACTAACTCTGTTAGATGATAATTTACACTTGGATACAAAAGAAAGAGCATGATGATCCGTCCTAATTTCAAATTCGGTACCTAAAACATACATCCTAAATTTACTGAGGGAGTATACGATAGCTAGGAATTCAAGTTCCGTTATAGTATAACGCTTTTCAGCAGCATTTAAACCTCTGGAAGCTAAAGACACAATCCCTAAATTACCATCATCATCTACTTGACATAGTGCACCAGCGATACCACAGTGAGATGCGTCCGTCAGCAACACATACTTCCTATCGGGCATGGGGTATCTCAAAACAACCGCCTGCCTGAATCCTTCTTTTAATTTTAGGAAAGCTCTATCATGATCTTGTGTCCATTCCCACTTACTGCCAGCTTTCAATAGTTCTCTAAATGGCTCTAGTAAGTTACCAAATCTCACTACAAATCGTCTGAAAAAATTACATACACCAATATACGATCTGAGCTCCTTAATATTTCTAGGTGTCGTAGTATTCAATATTTTTTCAATTCTTGTGCTCTCAGGCGTCACTCCCATTGCCGATACACGGTGCCCCAAAAAAGTCACCTCTCGTCTACTGAAAACACATTTGTCAAGTTTCAGAGTAAAACCAGCATACTCTAATTTAGAAAAAACCCTCTCCAAGGGGTCCAAGTGCTCTTCAAAGGTACTAGATCCTATAACCAAATCATCGATATAAATAGTAGCATAATCTCCAGTATCATCTCCCAAGGCAATACTAAGTGCGCGAATAAGAGCTGCCGAACTCGTACGGGTCCCAAAAGGAACACGCCTAAATTGGTACAAACTATGCTTATAGCTGAAAGCAGTAAGAGGCCTGTCTTCTGATCTTAAAGGTATCTGCCAAAAACTACTCCTAAGATCTAACGTAGAAAACCAACTCTTACCCTGAAAACTCTGTATCAACTCTTCAATGGTTTGTGATCTCAACTGATCAGCACCAATACGTCTGTTCATCTCCCTGCCATCAATACACAAACGTATTGATCCATCAGACTTAGGCACGACAATTAAGGGATTAACATATTGACTGTTTGATAATTCAATCACATCGTCTGCTAACATAGCTTGAATTTGATCCTCTACGGCTTTTGCATATTTGTGTGGTATCGGATACCGCGGTCCGCTGAATGAAGTCTTATCCAGCACAGAAAAAGAATGTTCGTACAAATGGGTAACACCAGGTTTCTCGGAGAAAATCTCCACGTGTTCACATAACACTTCATATAACTTGTCCTTCTGGATTTAATTCAACTGATTTCTACTTACGGCTTCTTTCAAGCCACATATTTTATCCTCATTAATCCACAACTGGCACAACTTCAGGCCCTCACTAGCTTCTTCATTAACTTTAGAAACCTCTCTCATTCTCCACACTGTACTAACTTCCGTTTTCCTCTGAATTTCCTCCTCAAACTTGACCTTGATATCCTCATTATTCCACCTCAAATTTAGCACTAGATCATTGTAATTTAACTGAGCCAATTTTAACGTTAACCAGTCAGATCCCAAGATAAGATCAAATATCAAATGCGGAATTACCAAACATATCTGAACGCTAATAGAATTATTAATACAGATCGGAACAACTACTTGTTTACAAATTTGCTTAGACCTCTTTCCAACAGCCGTAATGATGAAAGTAGACTTAACAGGCATTTCCTCCAACTGAATACCCTGTTTCACTAATGACTCATACCACTGAGAACTAATACATGATATTTGGCTACCAGAATCAATCAAAACTTTAACCCACGCCCCCCAGACTTTCAATTTAACAACGGGGTTGACTACATTATTACTTGAATCTCCATTATTCTGCTCGGGTTCATACAACAAATCGTCTCTAACATCTAAGTCATATGGTAACACTTTCATGGCAAGACACTTCGCTACCTTCGTACTAGGCTGGAATTCTGACCTAACATTACAGCCTCTAGTTAGTTTAAAGGTTCCCTTTGTGTATTGACGTTGGACTCATTAGTACATTGCTCTGGCCTCCGTTGGGAATTTCCTGTCCTATATTCAGGTGCTCCGCTCCTGCTGTTCTGCTGAGGTCTGAACTGATTGCGAGCTTCGTGATTCTGTATTCTACCGTTATGTCTCATTCCGTTGTGATGACTAAAGTTCTGAATATTCTCCGTTCTACTCCTAAGGTTACCTAACGCATCAAAACTGCCTAGTAGGTTCTCCATCTCCTGAATAGTTCCAACTTTTTGCATGCAGGCCGCTTCTCTCACCCTGTCCGGAAAATGTCTCAAAAGTAGTCTTACTACATCAGACCCCTCGGTTATACCATCTAAGTTCTGACAAATCATGACATGTGCCAGGAAGTACTCGGTCATAGTAACTCCCTCATGCTGTTTGTACCTCCCAAATACCACCCTTTCTCTCTCCCGAGCTTGTATCGCTTCATTCCAGAATTTCTCTCTAAATTTATTTCTGAATTCTTTCAGGTTCGTCATCGTCTGCCTATATACCATGAACCAAGACCGAGTTTCTCCTACAAAAGCATGGTCAATATTTTCCATAACGTCTTCCCAGTCCATAGACCCTTCCTCTAGACGCTTTTCAAATCGTTTTTCTATCATCTTAAGGAAATCTAGCGGGTTCGTTTGTTTCCCATTAAATTTAGGTAGTTCAATTTCCCTAATGTAGCTAGTTCCTAGACATTGCCTTCCCGTGAAAACCTGTTTATCCTTTGCCACCTGTTTTAACTTATTTTCTGCTTTCTCCATCCGGCATTCTACATCTCTGTCTCTCCTATCAATTTCTCTCTCCAAATTAACCTGCTTCTCTTTCAATGTCCTAATTTCAATCTTATTCTCTTCAGCTATCGCAAACCTTTCTTCACTTGCCCGGGTCTCATCTTCTATTCTAAGCTTTACCGTGTCAATCTCTTGTTGGACGTGGTCTTTAAATATCCGTATTTCCCCTCTTTGAGTCTCAACTCTCTTATCAATACTAGTGACCTGCCTCATTACTTCCTCCCTAGTAGAGTTGTTTTCCTTCCCCATTAATTCCAGGAATGCACTTCTCTGTTCCGCAAACTTTTCTTCTACCTTTTTCCCTTGCCGTACATATTCACTTTCCTGGTCCTCTAATCGCTTATTAAACTGTTCATTTTTTACCACCAGATCGCGTAACTGCCTACTGTGTTCGTCCATTCTCCGATTCGCTTCCTCCTTATTTTCCCTCATCTCCCTGCTTAATTCAGCTTTAGTTTGTTCTAACTGTTCTTTCAGTTCAGATTTAGTTTGTTCTAATTCACCTTTAAGCTCAGATTTAGTTTGTTCTACATCTGTTTTAATTTGTTCCAATTCATTTTTTATTTCCGATTTACTGTCCTCTACCTTACTTAACATTAACTGCATCATTCCCATTAACTGATCATTATTATTACTTTCATTGTTAGTGTTTACTTCCGCTTCGCCCCCCATCCTACTATCATCTGACTCCATACTGACTTCTTTCTGCTTGCCTTCACTCTCCATACTACTTACACTTCTATCTTCAATTTCCTCTACAAGACTACACAACTCTTCCTCTGAACTCAATACGTTATTGCCTTTTATCGCCCGTCCACTGCGCAACATCCTCTCCTCTTTCGTCTGATCAGCCATGACCCTTCCCACAATCAAACACTCCTAATGAAACGTGGATATCCAAATTTTGCCCATAATACGAAATCTGATATCGTTACTGTTATTAACTGCTCCGTACTTAATGATTTTCTCGCCACACGTTGGAGCGGCATTTATGTGACTTCCCCTCTCGGAGAACAATCATCGAACGAGAAATGCAACCAAGCAAGCTAAGGGCGCCAATCTTTAAGTTGAGGACTTAAAGATAAAAATTTATAATCAAGCTTGGACGGACTCTTATCACAGGGGTGGGGTGATAGTGCACTAATCATTAAGCAGGAGAATAAGAAATCAAAAGGCTAATTAAGTCAGATTGATTAAAATGAACTAGAAAAATACTATTTATTATATTTAATATAAATGACGACGGTTTAACGAGAACTGAATTTAAAATAGAAAATGAATTTAACAAAAAATTGAATGACTCTACTTCACGAAAACTTGCAATATCTTTAACTCGCTTGCTCACCATGTAGTCTTGTTCTGCTGGTCCTTGGAAAGCTTCCATCCTTGTAGCGGGAACATCATCGGTCGTCTTTGAGATCTCTTCATCTGCAGCTAAGTACCATTCCTGCCTTGCCAATTGCACCCACCACTAATTGGAAGATGACTTCAAAACTACCACTCCCTATTATGCTCTATCCCATATATTGGAGATAAGCCCTAAGTCATAGTTAGAAGAACCACCTTGGGTTATATGGAGAGGATACTCAATTAAGAATCCTTCGAACTTTACTGAAAATGTTCTCTGAAGTTTCATTTCTATCTAGATTAATACTACCTATTGACTTAGACTGGTTCAAACCGGTCTTGTAGCCGTGCTGTACGTAATTCCTGATGAGAGTGGCTATACACCCCTCATTCAGAATTTCTAAGTACCGAGACGAAGAATCAAGTAGATTATCACGTAGAAGATCAAGTAGCGAATGAATACGTAGAATAATGTAGAGAGAAAAAAGCCAAGAGCTCCAACACGCCCTTTTATAACCTTCTCTCGCGCTAATTACAGGTCGCTACACGTGGTCCAATCAGATGACTCGTCTCTCCCCACTCCAGATATTAGAGTTGACGGGCCATAACCAAGATATCAACCGTTCTTCTATTCGTCCTTTCACTCAGTATCCATGGCAACATGACGCTCCTTTGAAAATATAGGCGGTGATCAGTTCGAATAATTCTGGTCGAAATACGGTAGCTTACGTTACCACGCTTGAACACGTGCTCGCTTTTCTCAGAACTTGATGTCTAAATTTGTCCTTCCTTCTTACTCGGTGATGTGGCAAGATAGAGGAAATCTACTGCAAGTTAATTTTAAACTAATGTCGCAAGAATCTAAGTGAATATGAGGATATTCAGCCCTCGTTTACAAGTCGTAGTTACAAAGTAATGAAATGATAGTGAGCAAATGATTAAACATGAATTATAATACAATTACATACCAAGATAAATATCATGACGTTAAATTCCTGAATTAATTACACATAATAAAATTAACATAATTACACTGTAACGTCTGGAACGTTACAAGGTCAAGTCAAAGATACCCGTCTCCCTTAATCTCAAAAACCATAGATTAGGGAGAGGGTATTGTTTATTGTAACCGTTTCATAATTTGTGATAAATGCAGTATACAAAATTAGAAGGAGTAACCTGAGGTAACTATATTAAAATTGTGTTAATAAATGATACATTCAATGAATATTAATATAGACACAGATGATTAGAAATTGAACAGAGAAAGAATAACCTGAACTGAATGTTGGAGTTGCGTTGATAGATAGCACTTTGAAAGAAAAACCGAAACATCTACGAATAGTAATGTCTTTTCAGATTATAAACAAAACCTCAAAGAATCTCAATATTGCCTTTACGGACTATTGAGAAAAGGGAAAAATGAAAATTAGTATTCGGCAATACGGCAGACTAATAGATGAAAATTAGTATTCGGCAATACGGCAGACTAATATAATTACTACGACAAGGTAGTTCCAAAATGCCTGAAACCTACGTACCTAATGGCTCCAGACTTCAACGAAGTTATATTGTCTAGGTTACCTTAGGCACAATTCAGTTCCTGGATGACATGTATCACATTCTTTCCTTCCCTCAGTTTCCCACTCCACATTCCCCTAATAATGTTAAATAACTTTGCGATTCTCCCCGGGCCATTCTCTGTTCAATAAATTCACAATTGTATACAGCTGATTTCCGTTCTCAATTTTCCTTACATCCTCCTCATCTATAAATTTCTTTCGCATTAGCTTTGTCATTGAACAATCTTTTATAAGCTGTGCCCATCCCATTTCTTCAGAACAGAGTAAACATTTATTTTCATCTCTGTTTTGTCTGTATGATTTATTTTTATGTGTCCACATTAACCACCATATTATACCCCTCATTCCCTTTTTTGTTATAATCTCTACATTTATCCTCATTCTCCCACTTACATTACAAAATTGTTCTAATGACCTCTTACTTCTACATTGTGCAGCGATACATTGCTTTTCAATATCCTTAACTCTTAGGACTATTTTTTTTACATCTCATCTTCTCTATACAGTCACTTTTCCAGTAATATCCCAATTCCTATTGTTTCCAATATGTTCCGTACCCCATCCACCCAGTATCCTTGGTCCTGATGTTTTATTTGAGTCTTCGGATATAGGGAACCATCATTTGGTTCCAGATAAGCCATATTGCAAAATATTAAAAAACTGCACGTCATCAACGTATAGCGCGAATACAATGAAGGTTGCCACACGTTATTATCATAGGCTAACATGCATCCCATTCACATTTAACGCTGATTGCTTGCGTGGAAGGTCTTAATAGCAGTGTGAACAGTTTGAGCCACAGAGTTAACGTTGAGTGAACAAGCAGCATGCCCTGAAGGCACATTCGACAAGACTTGGCCCGCTAAATGAGTTTGAGAGAGGCCGTCTTTTCGGACAAAGAGAGGCAGGTAAAACTTCACGGTGCGTTGCTTGTCACTTGAGCCGTTCCGACTACACTTTGCGTCGGTGTGAGCTGGGAACGGCAGGGTGTACTACATACACGCGTCGAAAAGGCTCGGATTGATCCCAGCAGACCACCAGTAGGGACGTTCATTTCATTGGGCGACGGATTGTAAGCACTTCACGGGCGTCGCTGGACTCCAGAGACATGTCATGGCAGCTGGGCATAACCCTATGTTTACCAGTACCATATCCAGATGGCTTCCAGAAGAGGATCTCTCATCACAGAGTTCCTGCGGATTGGCAACGAGTGATATTCAGTGATAAATCAGTTATCCAGATATAGATGACCAATAAATTCGAATCTGGAGATGTTCTGGCCAGCGCAGTAATCCACGCTTCATTGAAGAACAGCACACCAACCAATCGAGAGGTGTCATGGTGTGGGATGCCATTTCCTACACCCCGTTCGTGGAGACTAAAAAAACCCTGAAGGCTTGACGATACCGCTACAGCCAGGAAATTCTGTGACCGTGTATAATTCCCGTCGTGGTATAGCTCGATAAACTCATTTTCCAGTCATACTCTGCGTGGGTATCTTTGGTCTACCTTAGCGATGTCAACATGTTCCCTTGTGCAACATGGTCTCCAATTTCTCGCCCATCGAAAACACTTGGGAGCAGCGTAAACGGCGATTTCGGCCAGCGGCAAACACAGCCAATTTCGAGGGTCAGTTTTGCCAGCTGTGGTGAGATTTTCCACATGAGAATACCCAACACATGTAGTGCTACATAACCAAATGCCTCACCGCCTGTCTCCGTACTACGGATGGTCCAACACACCACGCACTAAGTGCATCCTGCAAGTTATTATGAATAAAACACTGTTTTATCGATGGAATTTATTTAAAGGATCACCCAATTAGTGCACACATATACATACATACAACTCAATTCAACCATGAATTATCACTTTCCATTAATCTATATATATATATATAAAATAGCATGTCCTGACTGACTGACTGACTGACTGACTGACTGACTGACTGACTGACTGACTGACTGATTCATCATCGCCGAACCAAAACTACTGGACATAAAGAAATAACATTTTAGGGATACATTTATAATAAAATGTAGGTGCTGACAAAGGGAGGATTTTTGGGTATTCCGTCGCTAAGGGGTTGAAAAGGAGGGAGAATTTTAAAAATGAGTTTGTATCTCAAAAATTTAAAAGTTTAAAGATGTGAAAAATGGTATTTGGAATCTCCTTTAAAAATAAAAATCCCGTACTTTTTGTTTTTGGAAAATACTGTTAAGGGGGAGAAAAAGGTGAAAAAACGGGTTGTATACCTTTTATGAGGATATGCATATCTGAAACACTGAAGATGTTACAGTCATTAAAAATGGGTATTTGGAATCTCCTGTAAAAGTAAAGGAACACGCATAACATGTTTTCTGAAAATCTACTTAAAGGGAAGTGTTTAAGGGAGATGAATTTTAAAATGAGCGTATCTACAGCATATCTCAAAAAGTGAACATATTACAGACGTGAAAATTGGTATTTTTAATCTTTAAAAAAAAAGTAACACATGTAATTTGTTTTCTGAAAACCCACTTAAAGGGAAGTGTTAAAGGGGAAGAATATTTAAAATGAGCATAACTACATTATATGTCAAAAAAAAAATTATATTACAGACGTGAAAATTGGTGTTTTTAATCTTTTAAAAATACATTAACTCGTATTATCTGTTTTCGAAAAAAAAAAAACGCTTAGGGGGAGAGTTGTAGAAAAGACTGAAAAGGGGTTGAATCCTTTTTATGAGGATACTAATACCTTAAAAAAAGAATTGTTACGGAAATGATAATTTGTCTTTGGAATCTCCTTTAAGAAAGAAACACGTATTCTTTTGTTTTCGGAAAATACAATCAAGGGACGGGGGACGGGGTTAAATGAATTGAAAACTAAGATAAATTCTTTGTTTGAGGTCGGCTAAAAGGTTAACTATACCCAACACAAATATCTGTTGTGTAATATAAAATAACACATTTTTACCAATAAGATCAGCTCGCATGGTGGACATGATCGTTAAGGCGTCAAGTCTTTTTGGTCTGAAACCATGGTTAACCGCTTCGAGTGCCATTCGTGGAAATAATTCCTCCACCAGAAAGTTGGCCAGAAGGATAGGAGAAGTGGTGGTGTAAAATATCCAATCACTTGATTGGGTGCCGAAAGCCTTGGTTCAGTTCAAACTCCTCCACAGTGTTCGTCTGGATTGGGGGCATATGACGTTTGGATGGTGATTCATCTGTCGAATTGGAACTTGAAGCTATGAGCTTTTGGTGTAATTTGACAGAAGTAGCCTATGTGCAGAAACTGGGTTTCACTTTTTACCTACTTCATTATTATGACCACCAACACTGCAAACCCAGATGTGCAGGTCGCTCACGAGTGTCAGCTACGAAGAACTGCACCAGGCCTCACCGGAGGCCAAAGGCTTACATCATCATCATGTGATGATGGTTCATCACTATAATCATCATCATCACTACCATATTCACTTCTAAAATCGAAACACTGATATTGCTTTAGGTAGTATACATTTAGACATGCTTGAAAACAGTTCATATGTTCTAATTTCATCAAATCTCTATGGAAGTGGCTATGTCAATTAAAGCAGAAGCAGAGTATTCCATGAATATGGAAAAAAAGGATTTCGAAATTGAGGTGCACTAGCGTAAATATATCCAAACACCACGAAGTGGTTGTGCTAGATTAACGAAGTTTGGTGGGCGTGTTTATACACTAGTGTCCAAAAGTTAAGCATAAGTTACGAGTAAGCAGTGCAACAGGAAATGGACCGCAAATCGCATAACATATGCACCTACCAACCTTACGTGTTCGCTCTGTATAGGAAAGAAGTGTTCCCTGCTTTGACCAGCGGCGTAACCGCAAAGTAAACACAGCCAGAGCCCTCAACATCGAAACTGGACCATGCATGAATGGAGGCATGTGCTCTTCACAAATGAATCCCGCTTCAGTTTGCAGAACGATTTCCGTCGCGTATTAATTTGGAGAGAACCGGATAGTCGATACAACCACAGGAACATCGTGGAACGGGACCAGGATGGTGGTGGTGGCGTCATGTGTGGGGTGGCATCATGTTGAATGGGCTTACGGACCTGCACATCTTCATGGGTGGTCCAAGGAACACTGTTAACTCACGGTGATAAAGGGATGACGTACTGAGACCCCATGTTTGACTCTTCAGAGGTGCGGTTGGTCCAGACTTCATCTTAATGGACGATAATGCTCGACCGCACCGCGCTGCTCTGGTGGATGAATTTCTGGCTGGGGAAGGTATATTCATCACATGGACTGGCCAGCGAGGTCTGCGGATCTGAATTCTATAGAACATGCCTGGAATGCATTGGGAGAGGCAAATTGCATCCCTTCAGTCTCCACCAAGGACCCTCCAAGACCTTCGCTTTGTCCTTTCGGAAGAATGAGATCGAATGCCACAAGAGCTCTTGGACCATCCGATATAGAGCTACGTCGCTGCGAAGCATGTAGGCCGTTAGGGGTAACCATACACCCTATTAGCATATTTTGTTGTGGAAGACATTGCCAAGTTTTGTTAGTTGTTGTTAAAGGTCTACCTTAACTATCAGAACCTTTCAGACACTGTTTCTTTGGACAAGTTGTGTGACATATCGTGCGTGAGTCAGTTTTCGTTTGTTCGGCAATCCGTCTGACATTCCTATCAGGCAGTATGGCCTCGTTTAGTGAGTATGCTTGACTTTTGGACACTAGTGTACATGTGAACGATGACATTGATTTAAATTTCCCGCAAATCGCATTAGCGTGGCGCTAGCTGATGCCCTATGACATTTCACATCAGCTGTGCTTTAAATACGGGCTGTACTGTGCAAGAGCGTTAGTTACCTGTGAGATTGGACGGAGTAACTGTGAGTGGCTCAAGAATGCCTTTACGACGACGAAGAGGCCTGTATCAACAGCTCACTGCGGTTGAAGGAGGCCGTTTCTCCGGACGTCCCAGTGGCACCACCGAGAGAACCGCCGTATCCGGCGTATGGCTGTGGCGCAGCGGACTGCATTTGCAGCAGCAATTTGAGAGGCAGTTGGCACCACAGTGACGCAACGAACTGTTTGAAATCGATTACTTTTAGGACAGCCCCGAGCCAGACGCCCTGCGGCGAGCATTTCACTTACCCCAAACCACCGCCGTCTGCGACTTCTGTGGTGTCAAGCGAGATTCATTGCAGGATGGTGTGGAGGTCCGTTGTGTTTTCTGATGAAAGCCGGTTCTGCCTTGGCGCCAGTGATGGCCGTGTGTTGGTTAGAAATAGGCCAATTGAGCGCCTACATTCCACCTGTCTGCTGCGTCGACACGCTGAACCTACACCGGGAGTTCTCGTCTGGGGAGCAATTACCTATGATATCAGGAACACTCTTGTAGTTATCCCGCGCACGCTGAATGCAGATATGTACGTCCGTCTGGTGATTCGACCTGTTGTGCGGCTATTCATGAACAGCATTCCAGGGGATGTTTTCCAACAGGAAAATGCACGCTCCCAAGCCGCTGATGTAACCTAACGTGCTCTACAGAGTGTCGACATGTCGCCTTGGCTTGCTCGATCACCGATTTGTTCCCAATCAAGCACGTATGGGACATCATTTGACGACAACTCAAGCGTCATCCACAACTCGCATCAACCGTCCCTGTACTGACCGACTAAGTGCAACAGACATGGAACTCCATCCCACAAAGTGATATCCGGGACCAGTATGTCACAATGCATGCTCGTTTACATGGCTGCATTCAACAGTCAGGCGATTACACCGGTTATTCATGGACCAGCATGGCTCATTTGCGATGGCTTTTCTCATACGGATATTAACCTGTAGTCTTGTACCTTTAATCAATTAAATATTTTACCTCGAAAAATATATTCCCAAAATTTCCGTATTCTAAATTCCATATTTCATAGTGTTTGGAGGTTTATTCGCCAGTGTATATACTAGTCATCATATGCATTATGATAGTTAACAAAAGATCAACGGATCCACAATAGTTTTCTGAGCCTAAGTTTCTAGGTTCGACTCTGGCTAAGTACGTGGTATTTGGAGTTGCTCAAATACGCTAGCCTCCTGCCGGTAGTTAACAGGTAACAGAACTCCTGCGGTAGTTAGCGTGCGGAAATCCATTATTATTATTATTATTATTATTATTATTATTATTATTATTATTATTATTATTTTTAATTATATCTTCTTAGCTTATCATCATGACCTGCAGGCTTTGATGTTACCTTTTCTTTTCTTTCCAATAGGCTACTCCTTCATTCTTTTCGCTTTCTTCTTTCCGTTCTCAGACCCCTTCGTGCAGTTTTCTATTCCCTTTTACCTTGGAATACTTTAATATTTTTCTAAAAATTCTTCTTTGATTCCTTCTTGTCTTATATTATTTCGCTCCAAATCGTTCTTGACTTTTTGTATTCCGGTTGTTGTTGTTGACTTTTTCTCCCAAATGTACACGAATGTCTTTCTAGTTAATCACTTTTCATCCATCTTAAAAAATATGCCCAAAGTATGCCTCCTTTTTCTGGTTTTTATTATTATTATTATGTCCCACTCGTTGGCTGAATGGTCAGCGTTCTGGCCTTCGGTTCAGAGGGTCCTGGGTTCGATTCCCGGCCGGGTCGGGGATTTTAACCTTAATTGGTTAATTCCAGTGGCCCGGGGGCTGGGTGTTTGTGCTGTCCCCAACATCCCTGCAACTCACACACCACACATAACACTATCCTCCACCACAATAACACGCAGTTACCTACAAATGGCAGATGCCGCCCACCCTCATCGGAGGGTCTGCCTTGCAAGGGCTGCACTCGGCTAGAAATAGCCACACGAAATTATTATTATTATTATTATTATTATTATTATTATTATTATTATTATTATTATTATTATTAAATAACAGCTGTGAACTTGCATCCGGGAGATAGTGGGTTCGAATCCCACTGTTGGCAGTCCTGAAGATGGTTTTCCGTGGATTCCCATTTTTACACCAGGCAGGTGCTGGTGCTGCACCTTAATGAAGGCCACGGCCGCTTCCTTCAAACTCCTAGGCCTTTCTTATCCCATCCTCGTCGTAAGACCTATCTGTGTTGGTGCGACGTAAAGCCACTAGCAATAAAAGAAAAGAAATTAAGTAACAGACTACATCGCGTACAACACAGGGGTGCATCCTACATCCTACGTGAGACAATGTTCGCGCAACATTTTCGAAGTACTAACTCAGGTTTCTAGCAATTTTCTGAATGAAAAATGCGCTTTAACCTCAATTGAGGTACAGCCCTGACATTTTGCCAGATGTGCAAATTAGAATTCATGGAAAACAATACGCATGGTGGGATTTGCACTAATAATCTCGTGCTCACAGGTACACAAACTAGAACGTGAAACAAACTCGCTCTAAAATAATGAAATGTGAAGCCATAAAATGGGACTTATTAAGTGATGCGGTGGTGTTCAATTTAAAGTCTGAATTTCAGTGATGAAAGGTGGCAGCCACATTTACACTTGTACACTGTTGGATGGCATGGCCAACTGAATACTTATTGAGTACAAACTGGGCATGAAAACTCCACTAAATGCTTGTAGAATTAATCAGACGGAAAATGGTTTTCAAGGGAGCGGATGTTTCATGGGAGTTGGTGGGGGGAGACAATTAATTGTTAAATTGCGGTGTTGTGGTACAATCACCGGACCTGATCTGTTTGGAATCAAACAAGCTAGGGTTTGACACTCACCACCAACATACAATACAATTTTACGCTACTTCTCTTGCAATTTAGTAAAGTACGCTTAATGCAGCGAGCGAGCAGTCGGTCAAAACACTCGCACTCAATTGGGATTGTTTCAAATGAGGTTTGTGGCATTCATTTAACGACATATGGAAGCTTCTACCAGAGAATTCCAAAAACTGTTGTAAAAAGTCAATTTAACGTGATATTTCTCCTGAATTGTTCACTTTTATATGCACTAGTCAATGGCAAGTGTGTTCGAGCATTCGAAACCGCCGGAAATACACATTGTTTCCCTCACACAGTTAATGAGCAAGTTTTTCTTGGCTGTTGATATCGTGATCATGTGATCATCCACAGGACCTCCAGTTTTAGGTAGGTTCCGAAACATGAAAATCCACAGCCTGTTTCCAATCATTCGACCGGGTCCGGAATGGATGAACGAAGCCCCCATCTAGCGGCGAGGATGGGAATTATGCCGGCTGCCGAAGCCTGTCGCACTCCTCTGGGCCAATGATTAATGAATGACAGATAAAATTAAATGATATTGGAGAGTGTTGCTGGAATGAATTATGACAGGGAAAACCGGAGTACCCGGAGAAAAACCTGTTCCGCCTTCGCTTTGTGCAGCACAAATATCACATGGAGTGACCGGGATTTGAACCACGGAACCCAGCGGTGAGAGGCCGGCGCGCTGCTGTTTGAGCGACGGAGGCTACGTTCCGAAACATATGGAGGAAAATTTTCAATTCAAAGAATCCATCGCCTTTCTTGAGAATCACACACTGGCTACAATACTGGAAAGCGGAAGTACGTGGATTAAACACAGTTTTCTGAAACAGACTTCTTCCACAATGGTTTTTTTACATTTAATTTTTAGCCACCCTAATTTGAAAAAACTCCAAATCTCATGCAGCGATCATTTGTACTAAACTTTCCGTCCGCTTTGTATTTAGTGGCAACGTTCAACGTTGGTCTGATATCAAATATCTGATTATTCTGACCAAACATTGGCTTTGCCTTTCCCCTGTAAAATAACGTCTGAAGACTTTTGATACGGTTTTACGTAAAATAACTCAAATATAAGCATAAAATTAATAGTCTGCAGATTCTCCCGAGGCAATGGAACCTGTGTAATTACATCAACCAAGGGTTGCGCAAGGCAGGTATATGCATCTTCAAAGAGTTCAGCTCCATACCTAAATGATTTTGACTTTCATTGCGCAATTCCTTCGACTTGGGGGTTGGGTTTTATGTCGTCTTTAACATTGGAATTCACATCACGTCTGCAAGATAATCCCTTCTACTACTCTTCCGTAGAATGCACTCGATGGTTTAAAGAGGATCAGTATAGTCACAATTGCAGGGCTGGAAATGTTCCCACATCAAAAGAACCGTAACATAGATTCTATGACCATATCTAGTCCCATTGAGGATCTACACGTCCTTTTTTGCTCGATCAAAGCCTGAATTAGAATGGAGCAAAGGTTGGAAGTGTTGATACTGCATATTCTTGAGATCCACTCCCAGATCCACATCAAATACCGCATCCAATAAATTGGGAAAAAGGGCAGGAAGAAATAGAAGGCGATTCTTTCAGAACCATTTGTGTTCTACGAAGTGAGGGATGTATGATGTTGCTCAATGCAGGAAGCCACGGGGTGCACCTGAACGTTTGCTACTAAATTATTCACTAGGTTTTTTTTTTTGCTATTTGCTTTACGTCGCACCGGCACAGATATGTCTTATGGCGACGACGGGACGATGGGATAGGAAAGGCCTAGGAACTGGAAGGAAGCGTCCCCGGCATTTGCCTGGTGTGAAAATGGGAAACCACGGAAAACCATCTTCAGGGCTACCGACAGTGGGGCTCGAACCCACTATCTCCCGATTACTGGATACTGGCCGCACTTAAGCGACTGCAGCTATCGAGCTCGGTGCACTAGTTTCAGGTCCACATAAAAAAATGGTCTATTGCCAGAAAAGAGAGAGAAAATAATTACATTCCGA
This sequence comes from Anabrus simplex, assembly GCF_040414725.1. Taxonomy (NCBI): domain Eukaryota; kingdom Metazoa; phylum Arthropoda; class Insecta; order Orthoptera; family Tettigoniidae; genus Anabrus; species Anabrus simplex. The sequence goes on along the minus strand of NC_090265.1, from coordinate 1,532,935,915 downwards.
TTAGGTCAGATCACTTTTAAAGCCAAATTATTCATAGACAGACACCTGGTTGAGTGCGTAGTTCCAAATATCTTAAAATCCCTACAATTAGTACACGAAGTTAAGTACAGGATCGCACTGGCATGAAACCCCTTAACAAAAATGAAGTCATTCTTCTCGGCAGATTACATGAAGGGTAAGGTGGTAATGGTGGTGGTGGTGTTGGTGATGATGGTGATTATTGTTTTAGAAGGAAGTATTGATTGATGGGCTGGTAAACGAACAAACGCTCAGAAGAAAGAAAACGGTCATGAACTCATCAAAATCATCAAATTCCCAACGATGTATTCGTGTGGTCACAAGATAAGAAATGACCACTACCAGATATTCCAGCGGTTATTAGGAGGGGAAAAAAGCGGCATAAGAGCTGTCTGGTGAAGGTAATATCAAATAGTGGGTGGTTATTACTAGTACAGGTTTATTCTCAAAATATTTCTAACAAACAGCTGTCAGGTGGTTTTAAGAGGAAGTATAACTAGGCAACCATCCTCAGCTGTCAGATGTCACCCCTCTGTTATAGTGAGGAGAGTACACAGTAGGGCAGGATGGTGACAGAAAGCGCCGATCATCATAAATCAGTTATGTGGGCCACTACGGACTTATTGCGAAGGAGAAGGGTACGTATCAGTTTAGAGGTCAGCCTCAAGGCAGGGAGCTATGCGTCAAGGTACCGTCCCAACCTGTGGTTTATGATCCAGCACATCACCGCATTCGGAGTCATGTGTTAGCTTGTTGGATTTACAAGATTTAGGGCCAGCAAAAGACCTCCACAAATTTTCAATAATTTGAAACTTATTTTTTTTTTGTGTACCAACAATGATATACAAATATCATGATATGAGAAAATCATATTTTCTAATGTTCAGTAGATAGTGGAAAATATCAGAAAAACGCCTCTTTCAGAGTAGTGATGGGTTCGGGTCATATTAAGCTGAGGCTACTCTGTCAAGAGCCATTCCTTACAAAAGTTACCTGAATAAGGTAATATCAAAAAACGATTGGGAATTTCTAGGTGAGCATTATTCACAAAATCTCTGAGACATAGCTATCATATATCCTTCTGATTCAGGGAGAAGAAGTGAGGTCACGTTCCAAAGTTTTAAGTTACATTTTTATGCAGTTTATTTCGCTTTGTGAATCAAAACAATTAGTAAGAAAAGTTAACAGTTTTAACTCATTTGTGAGGTTATTACAATGCATGCACATCGATTCTCTTTCTTGCGTTGCACGTTCTAGAACAACTATAAAATTTCAAGGTTTCATGTTATAATAATAGTTTACTTGGTGATATGTATTGAAACAGTCACTAAGAAGTAAATAGTTCAACATTTGTGGGGTAATTTTAGCCATGGAACGGCGTGTTACCATTTAAGGAGATGATTATTATTTATTTCGGACTATTTCTCATTATTTATTCAATACTGATAATCATCATCATCGTGAAAATAGTCAGAAATATTACAAGTGAATAGGAAAGGTATGTGGACTTTACCGTCAGTGGAATGAAATGAAATGGCGGATGGCTTTTAGTGCCGGGAGGATACGAGGACAAGTTCGACTCGCCAGATGCAGGTTTTTCGATTTGACTACCCGTAGGCGACCTGCGTGTCGCGATGAGGATGAAATGATGATGGAGACGACACATACACCCAGCCTCCGTGCCAGCGAAATTAACCAATGATGGTTAAAATTCCCGACCCTGCTGGAAATCGAACCCGGGACCCCTGTGACCAAAAGACAGCACGCTAACCATTTAGCCATGGAGCCGGACTTTACCGTCGGTGACCGTTCTTATAGGCTTCCTCTTGATAAATTTATGAATATGCAAGTTCTCTGTCTTTAGATGGTGATTACGGCGGTCAATCAATCAATCAATCAATCAATCAATCAATCAATCAATCAATCAATCAATCAATCAATCAATCAATCAATCAATCAATCAATCAATCAATCAATCAATCAATCAATCAATCACCTGTGATATGAATTTAGGACATCCACTCAGGTGGCAGATTTCCCTTCATTTGTTTACCTAGTATTCTTTCAATAATATCAAAGACGTTGGACATATTTCTAATATCTCCCTTGGTAAATTGTTCCAATTCCTAACTCCTATTCCTATAAACGGATATTTGTCCCAATTTTCCTATTGAATTCCAACTTGAATTTGTTATAATGCCTTAGTAAATTACTTCCTAATTGATAAATTTAATTATGCACAAATGAACACAAGTTTTGACTACGGTAATGTGAATATTATTTGAAAATTTACTGATATTCCTGGCAATGTTGATGTACGTGATTGCCCAGCTCCTTGAGCGAATGGTAAGCGTTGAGACCTTCTGTTCAGAGGTTCCCGGGTTCGATTTCATGCCGGGTCGGGGGATTTTAATGGCTTTTTGTTACTTTTTCTGACTCGGGTACTTTGTGTTTGGTTTGTCCCCATACATTTCCCTTCATTCGCACACAATACACCTCAGACACACACATAATACTGAATACATCCGTCTGCGTGGGCTTGGCGTATATGCATCACAGTGAGTTGAAAGTGTCCTCGTTGATGTTTCGGTCAGCGGTATTCTTTTGGAGGAGAAGGAACCATACTTGGAGAAAATTTTAGCAGATAATGCTAATAATTGTAAAAGGTATTTATCCATAATTTGAGACATTTCAGAAGTTTGACAACATGCGAACAAAATCAGATGAATTAGAATACTTTGATTTCTATCTTCAAATTGCCAATGGGGATTACTGTCGCTTATATGGCAATTCTTTTGACCGGGGAGTCTTTATTTCAGGTGAATGGGCGTATCTAAAAAAGTTGTTGCCCATTTTGTGTTATGGGCTGTATAGAGAGCAGTTTGTGGTTGGGGTCTATTGTCGAGCCAGAGATCCAATTCATCCTAAGGATGTTCTATGGGAACTTAGGTCAGGGCTCCTGGCTGGCCTATATATCTCCGTAACCCAGTGCCCATAAACAATTCCTCTACAGACATTGCTTTATGGTAGAGAACATTATCATACTGACGCCGACATTGTTCATCCTGGAACTGTGTGCTACAACTGCTGACTATATGCAACTGATTAACATTACCTTATACACATTCGCATTCCATTTCCTTGAGGGATATAATGATAGGGTCAAACCAATTCCATAAAATATACTTTAATATCAAGTTCCCCAAATGTCGGCTGTAGTTGTGCTACAGTTGAAGGCAGGTATCGTTTTCTTGGCATTCATTTCATTTGCATGTTATAAATCTCATTCCGTATTGACGTTTATCACTTTACAAATAAAAAGTTTTATATTATCCTCCTTTTTAATACAAAACAACCCACTATATAAGATGGGACGATATCTATACATGTTTCAGCCTGTCTGAAGGCGGGCTGGGTAGCGATCGCTTGGCAAGCCAACTCCTATCAGGATTAATGCATCATGGATTTTCTCCTATAAGGGCTACAGCTATTTTGTGCCAGCTTTTATTGAGAGTTTTAGGGACGACCTGCACCTTTGAACATAGAAAAATGGGGTGTATTAAAATTATTTCCGCAGTAATGGAATTGAATACTATAAGGAAACTTAGTACGGAAAACGAATTGCTCCTTAAAATGTGTCTACATATTTAGAAATAATATAAACCTATGCCATTATATATAATTATTCAAAATGGCGGCGTATCATGTTCACTATTTCTCCGCATCCCGTTTTGGGATATAGTACCGTATCTGAAGTACTTATTTGTTTATTGTTTGCATGAAGGGGCTATACCAGATGAATGGAGAGTTGCTGTATTAGCCCCTGTGTACAAAGTAAAGGGTAATAGACATAAAGCTGAACATTATAATCCAGTCAGTTTGACATGCATTGCATGTAAGCATTGCATGTAAGCATTGCATGTAAGCATTGGAAAATATTATTTCTAATTATATTGGACATGTTTGCGAAATTAACAACTGGTTCGATACAAGGCAGTTCTGGTTTAGGAAAGATTATTCCACTGAAGTTCAGCTTGTAGAACTCTAGACGATATAGCAGATATCTTGGATTCAGGAGGTCAAATGGACTGTATCGCGATTAACCTGTCTAAGGAATTTGATAGGGTGGATCATGGGAGACTACTTGCTAAAATGAGTGCAATCAGACTAGAAAAGAGAGTGACTGAGTGGGTTGGTATATTTCTAGAAAATAGATCTCAGAGAATTAGAGTAAACGAATCTTTATGTACCCTGTAATAATTACGAGGGGATTCCTGAATGTAGTATTGTTGGACCTTTATGTTTTTTCACATATATATAAATAATATGAGTAAAGAAGTGGAATCAGAGATAAGGTGTTTTGCGCATGATGTTATTCTGTATAGAATAATAAATAAGCTACACGTTTGTGAGCAACTGCAAAATGACCTCGATAATGTGAGATGGACAGCAGGTAATGGTATGAAAAATGGGGTTAAAAGTCAGGTTGTGAGTTTCACAAATAGGAAAACTTCTCTCAATTTTAATTATTGCGTTGATGGGGTGAAAGTTCCTTATGGGGATCACTGTAAGTACCTCTATCTAGGTGTTAATAACAGGAAAGATCTCCATTGGGGTAATCACATAAATAGGATGGTAACTAAATGGTACAGATCTCTGCACATGGTTATATAGGTGTTGTAGTAAGGATGCAAAAGAGAAGGTATGTAGGTCTCTGGTAAGACCACAACTAGAGTATTGTTCCAGTGTATGGGACCCTCACCAGGATTACTTGATTCAATAACTGGAAGGTTTGGGCTGGGAAGACTTGGGAGAAAGGAGACGAGCTGCTCGACTAAGTGGTATTTTCCGAGCTGTCAGTGGAGAGGTGTAGTGGAATGACACCAGTAAATGAATAAGTTTGAGTGGACCGAGCTCGATAGCTGCAGTCGCTTAAGTGCGGCCAGTATCCAGTATTCGGGAGATAGTAGGTTCGAACCCCACTGTCGGCAGCCCTGAAAATGGTTTTCCGTGGTTTCCCATTTTCACACCAGGCAAATGCTGGGGCTGTACCTTAATTAAGGCCACGGCCGCTTCCTTCCCACTCACAGCCCTTTCCTGTCCCATCGTCGCCGTAAGACCTATCTGTGTCGGTGCGACGTAAAACAACTAGCAAAAAAAAAAAAAAAAAAGAAGTTTGAGTGGTGTCTTTAGAAGGAGGAAGGATCACAATATGAAGGTAAAGCTGGAATTCAAAAGGACAAATTCGGGCAAATATTATTTTATAGGAAGGGGATTTAGGAACTGGAATAACTTACCAAGGGAGATGTTCAATAAATATCTAATTTCTTTGAAATCATTCAAGAAAAGGCTAGGAAAACAACATATAGGGAATCTGCCACCTGGGCGACTGCCCTAAATTCAGATCAGTAGTGACTGATTAATTTCCTAGCACACGAATATTTTTCTCTTATATTTTTATCACGATTAGTTATGTTACAGCTACAACATTTACTAGAATCAGTGAAGTCCATCAAGGATAAATATTTATTTCATGAATTTATTATCAAGTAGTCAATATTTTCATTAATTTGCATTTGATATTAATTTTTAAGAACTTAATCAGTGAAACTAGCTAAATAATTATAGTATATAGTCTTCTTCTCTATTAAATATACGTGCATGAAAAATGTCATATTAATATCTTAAAAACTTTCAGAGTTATCGTGGAAGGGGTTCTGAAAAACAAAACGTACGGGAAACAAGCTACAAACTTAAGAATAAGGGGTGACAGGGCTTCACCTTTTTGGTCATAAGTCCGCAAGTATTTGAGATATTATCAAAACATTTGCATTATAAAGAGAAAAGTTCAATTTTAAATACAAAAAATAAATTGAAAAATCGCATTCCTTAAAGGAATTTCAGAAATATCAGTGCGGTTCTCCATGTCCCATGTCTACGCTCACGATACGAACAGTTTCTCAAAACTGCAGGTTTGCTTGTTTTGCTTTGAATATCGATGTTTTCTACAGTATCGTCCGGCTATAAATACTCATCCTCCTAGCAGTATTCTGTGCAGGCTCTGCTCTCGCCGGCTTCTTGAGAATGGGGCGAGGCATGTTCGGTCGCATTGTTCTCATTATGTTCAATGTGGGGACAGCCTGCTGTCGATTGGCATTCAATGATAAACTGAATGATGAATGATCTAACTCTGTTGCTTATATGAGACGTCAAAAATGATGGACTTCATAGCTTTATCTGCAGAGGACAACAAAAGGTACATATCTTGCATAATGAGTTGTTAAAAGTAAAAGCTAAGATGCTGTTTATACTAGAACAATACATATGGAAGTTGAAAGGGAAGATAAGTTATTGAAATAGTTGACGCTTTTCTTTTCGCTTAATGAAATTCAACGGTGTTATTCTCTCTATCAGGTGGCTAAGGGATCTGACAAAACACTTCTTTTAAATTCACATGGCAGATTAGAAAATGCTTTTACAATAAGGTGGGGTTAGATTTGAATGTGTTCTATTACTCGTCGGCATAATAAAATAAGATCTATTAATTAAGATCAATGAACTAGTGTCTTCATAGTCATGTTTTTTGATAGCCAAATATTAGTCCGGTTTCTTGGTTGAACAATCAGCGTAGCAACCTACGATTCAGAGGATCTCGCGTCTGGTCACTGGGTGTTTCACTTTTTCTTAATGCCGGGCAGAGTGGCTGAGATGGTGGCAGAGTCCGAGATGTCAGGGTCAATGCCAGCTCAGTCCGGTAATATAATATATAGCCTCGTGTGGGATGGTATCCGGCGCGTACAATGTCGGACAAAATTCAAGAATCTGAGAGCCTTCGGAAACTGTGGAAAACATTCAATGGGATGTAAAACCAGTAATCTAATAAACTGTATTATTATTCCTTAAACGCACATCTTCATTTACATACATCACAATCAACCATCACAGGAAGACGTAATTGTTTACATATGAGGGTAGGGTTAGATTACCGGGCGAGTTGGCCGTGTGGGTAGAGGCGCGCGGCTGTGAGCTTTCATCCGGGAGATACTAGGTTCGAATCCCACTATCGGCAGCCCTAAAGATGGTTTTTCGTGGTTTCCCATTTTCATACCAGGCAAATGCTGGGGCTGTACCTTAATTAAGGCCACGGCCGCTTCCTTCCAACTCCTAGGCCTTTCCTATCCCATCGTCGCCATAAGACCTATCTGTGTCGGTGCGGCGTAAAGCCCCTACCAAAAAAAAAGGGATAGATTTGGAGGCGTGATAGCCGATTGTAATTGTAATGGGGGTTGTACCAAGGCGGCCGCGACCTATGCACGTGGGGTTTTTGAAACGAAAATTCAAGACGTTGTGGTTCATATCTCACGTAAAACAGTATTGACAATAGGGTATAAATCGTCATGTAATAGTTACATGGGGTTCAGGTTTTGCATATGAGACGAATTGAGATTTTCGTCCGTTGCATTGCCGCACCTTTCCGAAACTATGGTGACTAGCGCGCCGTTGAGACATTATTACTACTACAAATTGTTTTCATACCGCTCCCTGACGGGGTACGGCCAGCCTCTTAAAATGTGACGACGCCGTCTCTCAGGCCGACGAGATTTGTATCGGTGAAGGAGTTATATGATGAATGTGAGGGGGTTGGCGGCCGTGGACTATACTAGGAACTATCCTGGCATTCACCATAGTGCATGAGAATGGAAAACCACGGAAAGTCATTCTTAGGACAGACGATGGTGGGGACCAACCACTCTCCGTCTCCTGGAAGAGTTGTAGAGACACGGTAGAGCCGTAGCCACCGGTCCTCTGCTAGGTTGGACTGCCGAACTGTCGGGCCACGGTCCAGTCGTGGCCATTGGTAGATTTGGTTCGGGAGGGGGGGGGGGGGCGGCGGGAGATATTCGTAGAAGGTGAGGGGGTTGGGGGCCTTAGCCTATATTGGGAACAGTCCCGGCATTCTTCTTAGGGCAGGAGAATGGAAAACAGCGGAAAACCATTTTCAGGAGATGTGAGGGGAGAGGCAGCTCTTCTCCGTCTCCTGGCAGAGCTGTAGAGCCACGGTAGATTCGTGGGCAGCGGTAGCTGAAACTCACTCTTTGAGACACTACTCCAAGCCTCCTATGCAGGACAATGCAGTGACGGTGCGCTATGGGAAGTATGTGCCTGCACTGCCTTCCCGGAAGGAAACCCACGATTTATTTTCTTGGATTGCAAATGCTTAAAGTTATTAAAACTCCGTAGGCTTTTTCGCCTTTTATCTCTTTTGCCCTCGTAACGTCCAATATTTTATCACATGTTGACGTATTTTATTTTCATCTTAATATTAAGATGAACACTTTATTCTCAGTTCAGGGCTCGCCATTTAAACCGCCAACGACACCCATGGAAGAATCGATATCAATTAAGATTCAGTCGATACACATATTGACTCGCCCACATGACCACAGCGTAGCACTCCGGCGAGTATCTAAGTAACTGTTTTATTAAGGTTTCTGATGGCATGTTTTAGTTGATAGAAGTTCAGTGTGGTAACTACGGGATCGTAAAGTTCAACATTCCGGAAGAACGCAACATATGAAATTTGACATTCTTAGTATTAAATAAAAAGCACAACTTTTTTCTTGCATTTTCATACTACGGTTGAAACTGTATGAGACCATAAAAATGGCCCAGGTCAATGTATGTGACACGGATCTCACCTGATTTATAACTCTTTGGCTGTTCAGTGTAAGGAAACTAATTTTATATAAAATGTATAAACCTGAAAAAAACCAGATGGTGACAGATTTATAGCTGAAAAAAGAAACGACTTAATTAAATTAAAATGACCTGTCTCATTCTTGAAAGAACATCTTCAGATTCTTTCAAATTACACTCAAAATATTTAGAAATGTGTAACTAATTATGCTTACTTCTGTTTATACTTCTGTTCACATACTTAAAAAAATTGAAATTTGGAACTTATCTTAATGAAATCCTCTCTTCTGTCCAGTCTTATATTTCTATATATTTTGAGCGTAATTCGATAGAATCTGATGATGTTCTGAACGAAACATGTCACTCCCGTAAAGCAAAATTGGTTTGAAAACAGACCGATGTAAACATATGAACCTATAATAATAATAATAATACTAATAATAATAATAATAATAATAATACTTCTGAAGCTGTAGTAAGGGCTGTAATGGGATTCATTTGCATTCTACTGCGTTTAGTACGCCATATTAATGCAGCGAGAAACGCTGCATGTATTTTCATTCTTGTGTTAATATAGAACGTGTTTCGTGCTGAATAGTTTTCATTTACTAGTGATATATGGAATATAATAAGAAAATATTTTGAAATGTGGCTCAGATTTAGAGTAAAGTAGACTACTAGTCAGTGGTTCTTAAACTGTGTACTAGTAGGGAAATATAAAGAAAAAATAAAATATGGAAAGAAATGTGGAGAAAGTTAAATATATTTACTTCTAAAATTCCTCATATCGTTGACCTTGCCTTCGTTCAATAACGTATCAATGCAAGGGCGTGTTTTCATTTATAATGTACTCAGGAGCAATTGCTCACATAAAATTTTCACATGGACTACCATACATCAGAAAACTATGTTACGCCATGCAGACACACCTATCGCAATGGCATTTTTATGATTCGTAATCTCATAATTCCGGAATTGAGATTTAAAATGTATTTGTAGTTATTATTTTGATGCTGAGGCTGACATCTATTGTTTAGTGAAGCTTTCATACAAGCAGAGGGCAAAGCAAATCAAAGCAAAGTCACCTCCGTACAGGCCATGAAGGCCCTTGGAGGAGTGGAAGGTAAAGGCTTCCACCATTGTTAACCTTGGCACGTGATGGGGTGGAGTGGTTAGCTCTAAGCCCGGTCACCTTTGCCCCCAGGAATTAACCCGGTACTCATTTTTGGTGTAGGCTGAGTGAACCTCAGGGCCATATGCACCTCCGGAAGCAGAAAAGGCCATGTTATTTTATTGTTATTGCGCAATGTTGTTACAGAGACAAGCTCTTAAATTTCTTGTGATGTGTTATACAAATTGAATTTCATTTTATGATCTTATCTTATTTACGATTTGCATTTAATAGAACGACTTGAATAAATTTAAACTGCCTTATTAATTAGCTAGGTACTCGTATTGTTTAAAGCTATCATTAAAAGAATTTCCGTGTGGGCTTGAGTCATGAGTTTGAGTCATTAGTGAGGGGTATAATCTTATAGAAATTTTAGAACCTCTGTACTAGTGTATACACAGAAGCCCAGAAACTTATCTGGTGTGATATAGTGTTTACAGAGACCTGTGTTATGATATGGACTACAAGTTCGTTACTCTCATATGCCTGTTCCAGTCTCATCTCTAGCTTTGACAATATGGAAGTAACTATGGAATGAGCGATATATGTAACGTTACTCATTATGGAGTCAGCCTCTCAGGTTAATTATGAGTGCGTTTACCTCACAGGGTCAAATGCTGTCTGCATTTCAGTCAGCTTAACTGACTGATAAGCAACAAACAATCGTATGGTTCGATGAGGAAAGAAACTGGAAGCGCTCTCACGCCTTACTTCCCTAGCATGCCTGTTCAGTAATGGCTAGGCTATATATGACAGTCGATGGTGGAGCAAAATGAGATTAAACCAGCATTCATTGTCTTTCTACTTAAACCGTAGGTTTAACTACAGCATGATTTAAGCATAACAAAAAAGTACCTGGATGTCAGAATTGCGTGTAATTAAATATACCACCAACAATGATAATATGCTAACCGACCACATGTTTTTAATTTTATTTTAATATTGCTGTTGAACAGTAATTAACATTACATGCGCTTCACTCGCTCTATGTACGACAAAATATGTCGAAAACTATTTTAACTAGCGTGAACAGTAATTAATTTGGAGATAACCTCAATGCTAGATAGGAACAGGGTTGTCAGTCATATACTGGCAACCAGCAAAACCACAATTCTGCGGTTTAGAGAGAGTGAAGTGGCTAAAATAAAACCTATATCTCTCGCACCACCCACGATCATCCCTACCGCACCACTCTACTTTTCAAAAAATTACAATATTTTGAGTGATTACTGTTAACAATGTTACAAAGGATACCACAGTTGTAATAATAACATGTACAGTACGTATGAACAGACGTACATTTGAAATTCACGTTTTTAAATTTTTTTCCACCGAGCTCGATAGCTGCAGTCGCTTAAGTGCGGGCAGTATCCAGTATTCGGGAGATAGTAGGTTCGAACCCCACTGTCGGCAGCCCTGAAAATGGTTTTCCGTGGTTTCCCATTTTCACACCAGGCAAATGCTGGGGCTGTACCTTAATTAAGGCCACGGCCTCTTCCTTCCAACTCCTAGCCCATTCCCGTCCCATCGTCGCCATAAGACCTATCTGTGTCGGTGCGACGTAAAGCAACTAGCAAAAAAAAAAAAAAAAAAAATCCATTTAATCTCTGCTAAATAAATCCCTCTTTATGGAAGTTTGTCAATTTTTAAATGGTGTAACGCACTTCCCGAGTTCATCTGTGTGAGTTTGTGAATGTTCCTACTTACGTGCATAGTGACAACGTCAATAAGGCTGCGATTAACTATATTAACCATTTTAAACCTTTAAAACAATGTTATTCAATGGTTCAATTCATGAAAACACTTTTGTTGGTATTTTGCTTTTTTACTGATTCATAATTAAGTATTTTGTAGAATGATACTAACGCTTTTCTAACATTATATTTACTTGCTGTTGTACCATCCTTGATGGGTTAGTTTTTGTATAATTGCAGTATACCATCCAGTATAGGTGAGTGGCCGATAAAGTGATGCTCATGTCGGTCAACAGTATTCATTCATGATGGGCTTTTGGGGTTATGCCGTGTCAAGAAAACTAGGTGAAACGCTTTACGTTTCGCAGAGAAATTTGCACCACGTCTTCAGAAGAAAATCTCGACTTTTCACGAGGAAGACGTATACAATAATGAGGGTTTGAATTTAAGAATGTTTTACCGTTGGAGCTGTAGAGGTACGGTCTTTCGTCACCAGGTGGCTCGCTGTATCCTGACAAAGCGCTCCTAGCGGGAGCTGACGTCAGCGTCCACCTCCAAATTAACATGTTCCATCACACCGCGTGAGCGGGAGAAATAACAGAGAGGATGTCAGACGAATCAGGGACGAACATTTCTATTTATTTCTTCTACCACGTAAAGAGTTTCACTGTGTTTTCTTGATACGGCATAAGCACAAATGTACATATCATGTCTACAAGTACGGACCGTGAAATCATTCAGTGTGATTAACCTCTACGTTGGAAAGAACACTGGCTATTACCTGACAAACAATCTACCATTGCTGCCCATATATATATGTAGCAATGGCACATTTTAAGAAGCCCACTACCACGGCATGCCATTTATAGTAATTTTTCCCCACGTATCTAAACCCCATCAGTGATGATAGGTAATATCTTCTAACTGAAAAGCGATATTGCTCTTTGAAGGGCAATGTTGGACAGCACTTTAATTTGGAATGTGACCTTAGTAGTTGCTGCTGCTGCTTTTGCTTTTGCATGCGGTGTCTAGTGCCATTCCCTTGTATTTTAATGAATTTACTATTTGTAATCTTTCAGTATAAGGATTGTGTCTTCTAACGACATACACCCACCCCTTCTTTTTATCCTATGGATGTGTAAAGTTTCCTCGAAAGCTTTTCACAGCTCAGTATTTTCATCAATCCTAATACCCATATCTTCAAAGAAGATGAATATCTTCCTGGCTCCCAAAGCTTTCTTATTCTGCAGACCAGGGCATACTAAACAATGCTGGGCTGAAGGAATCACCCTGTAACACACTGCATTGATAAGGTTGACCTCTAGAACACTATGGAGCAAAGGATTGTGCTCCAACAAATGGTGCTTACTTGATAGTAATATTATTGTGTAAAATATGACGTCACTTGTAGTCAGAAAGGCTGAAGAGAAAAACACAGAAATTAAAGTGAACACGGTGTGGGTTACTGTAGTCACGTCCTAGTTCGTGAACCATGGGCAACGCCTGAGTTTCATAATAAGTGGTCCTGATGGTCGGGATACTAGTTGCTACGGAATGGGTGCTTGATGCTTGCTGATGATGCTTGTTGTTTTAAGGGGCCTAACATCGAAGGCCATCGGCCCCCTACGGAATGGGAATGTGCATCTCGGACATATTCTGAGTCGTGGCCCTCCTTGTGCTCAGGCGGCTAGGACTATACAATCGACCGCTGGTCTCTAACTCGCTAACTGGTCTCTAACTCACTTGGACTATGGAAATGGAAATGGCGTATGGCTCTTAGTGCCGGGAGTGTCCGAAGGCAGGTGCAGGTCTTTTGATTTGACACCCGTAGGCGACCTGCGCCGCGTCGTGGTAAGGATGAAATGATGAAGACGACACATACACCCAGCCCCCGTGCAAGCGAAAGTAACCAATTAAAGTTACAATTCCTGACCCGGCCGGGAATCGAACCCGGGACCTTCTGGCGACATTAATATATTCACATAGGTTGACAGACTGAATTCTGAAAGGCATAACGGTATGCTAGAACACTGTATATAACGGTATATAATACTGAAATCCCACAGCAAGTGGGTGCGCGGTTTGTGTCACGTAGCTGTCAGCTTGCACTCGGGAGATAGTAGGTTCGAACCCCACTATTGGCAGCCCTGGAGAGGGTTTTCCATGGTTTCCCATTTTCACAATAGGCAAATGCTGAGACTGTACTTTAATTAATGCCGCGGTCACTTTCGTCTCACTCCTAGTTCTTTGCTACCTCATCGTCCCCACAAACCTATCTGTATCGCTGTGACGTAAAGCAAATAATAGAAAATAGAAAACAAACTGCAATAAGTTATTCCTTTAAGTAGTTTAAGTTGTAAATATTAAGTAGACTTAGATAATGGAATAACATGCAGACCTTAATGTTGTGATGCTATTATATATTATGTGCAAAATACAATACTCTAAGTTATTCGAAAATATGCCAAACATAACGTAACTTTCAAAATTAAATTTTTAATTAAACAACTTTTGAAACATTGCTAAATAAAACCGTCCATTTTGAAAATATAAACAAGGAATCATTTCAAGGCCCGCCCCTTTTAGCTGCATCCCGTCTTCCTCTGAATATCGTAATGCCATTTTGTGCATCTAAGTTAACACAATATTGTAAAATATATGTCGAAATATGTCTTAATCAAATGATACTTGAACAAACAAATATTCAGTATCCATACCGACAGATATAAATTGAACCGGTGTTCCTTAAGGTCCTGGAAAGCTCTTTCATTTTCGCAAATCAGCGACAAGATGTACTTTAATTTCATTAATTACTGAATATGAAGGTGGAGTAAAATCGCATTCGTAATTATTCCAGACGCGTCAATTATTGGTGCAGTATTATGCAATACAGAGGGGAACATTCTTCTTCCTCTTCTTCTTCTTCTTCTTCTTCTGCTTTTTCTTCTTCTTCTTCTTCTTCTTCTTCTGTGTACAGTATCAGGACTCCCTGATGCTGGCTACGAATCTGGGACGTTTAACAGCTGTTACAAATGTCTTTTCTTCTTATCGAACACATGTGCAGTCCTTAATGCTATCCAACCACGATATTTACTTTCTTGCATATCGACGGTTACCATGCACTCGACCTTGAAGTATAATATGTAGCAACTGATGTTTTTATCCTCTAAGTAAATGACCGAGATTTCAGCTCTTAAATTTACATGTATTAGCTCGTAATAGGATTTCTTCATTTGGATCCTTGTCATACCAAATACCAGTAGCTAGCTAGTGATGGCAGACTTCATAATAATTTATAACTAACTGAAGTTTTACGTGCTGTTATCTATTAAAAATGTAAACGTTATTCTGTTAACTAATTCTTCTCCACTTCCTTACTAATTGTTTCTTTGATATTTTCCTTTAGATGTTCGAAACATGATCATGGAAGACAGTTTTTTTATTGTGTGCGTGTGCGTGTGTGTGGGGTGGGGGGTTGTATACTCACTTGCTGTCTTATATTGTATGTTGTTATTGTCTAGAAGTGAGTGAATGAGCTAATGGCTAGAATTTAAGGAGGTATATTCTAGTGACTTACAAAAATGAAATCCAAGACCAACTCACTAGTTTCAACTTGAGAATGAGCAATGATTGCAACTGAATAAGATAATATGTATTTAGTACTCTGGATCAGAGTAACAATAATACAGAATAACATACTCGTAGTTTCAGTTCATAAAATAAGGTTTCAAATATAACTCAGTTGTTTCCCCACAAAGGTGATGTCTAATGATAGCAACACAGTGCATTATAACCGTGATCGTGATTTTTTTCCTGTAAGTTCTTTGATAATTTGTAGTCTTTCCTCCAATAAACAAAGGAAAGTAGAATGTCACCTCTGGACCCAAAGGAGAGAATAGTGCCTGATATTCATTACACTATATTTGCCTAACAAGTATGGTGGAGGGATTCACAGACGGCTTTATTATGTTTATTCATTTCTTCAAGCTGTTTACTTGAAATTACGAACTGAACAGTGGGATCAATAATTTCTGCTCCATACTTATTCCTGTTTAATGGAGGTAATGTAAATTATACGATTACTGGTATTTCAGCAGGGCAACAGAATTAATTGGCGCGAAGTTCAAATAGGAACGGTGTTCCAAGAATGATTCTTACGTGATAGATATAATAATGTGAAATATTATGTCACTGGCTGTTGGAAAGGCTAAAGAGAAGAAGGCACCGGAGACAAGTGAACATAGAAAACAGTCAGTTACTCCTTCAGTCATTAAGTAATGCCAAGCCATATCCACCAAGAGCAAAACATGTAATGTGCGAATCGAATCCAAAATGTAGGTACCAAATGTTTTACTGCGGAAACATTACAATAGTTCCTGCAGAACGGGAATGGTATCATTTAATGTAACGTTTTATTCCCATGCCGAGAAAATGGAATGTCATTATCTCTTTTCCATTAATTATCTTTTACATATGGAAGTAGTCATTTTAACATCAGAAAATTTTATTAATTTTACGATCACTCGTATGCCAATAATCTACTTTTATTAACAGTACCGCCACGTACTGTATAGCCGTGATTATGATTTATGTTCATCAATGTTAACAGAGTATTTCAGTCCGGAAATGAAAATATTAATATAAATCAGTTTTCATATAGTACATTTATGGCTATATTATTCACACACAAAGTTCTAATAGATGAAAAAAAAATTGCATTTGCTGTATCCCTTTAGGATTATTTTACAGTTAATTTTTAGATTGATGTAATTATGACGGTTGTTAATAACTTCCTCTCATTAACAATACATTCGTGGGGATATCAATTTCCTATTAGCATAACTGGATTTGATTGTAGGTTAATGAACGTTGAGTGTGGTATGGGCGCCATGCAGAGATACACGAGAGCATCACAAGTAGTACACTTTAATCGGAATTGCCAATTAAATTCTATCCTGTGAATTTTTATTTGAAATGCTCATTACATGTTGTCTGCGAAATAGATTGTCGTTGTGTTAGTAAGTTTCTACTACTGTACGCTAAGATGACGCAATGAAGTTTCTTCGGAGAGGAATCACATAGTACCTAAACTCTGTATTTGGGAGGACCTACTTGATAAAAAGCGACACACGGACTATGTTATCAACAGCCGTGTAGCACATGACGGTCTTCTTCTTCTTTTCCTGCCGCTTTTTCCCACACCTGTGGGGTCGCGGGTGCGAACTGCGTCGCACATGTGGATTTGGCCCTGTTTTTACGGCCGGATGCCCTTCCTGACGCCAACCCTCTATGGAGGGATGTAAGCACTATTGCGTGTTTCTGTGGTGGTTGGTAGTGTAGTGTGTTGTCTGAATATGATGAGGAGAGTGTTGGGACGGACATATACACCCAGTCCCCGAGCCAGAAGAATTAATCATAAGCGATTAAAATCCCCGACCCGGCCGGGAATCGAACCCGGGACCCTCTGAACCGAAGGCCAGTACGCTGACCATTCAGCCAACGAGTCGGACGTGTAGCACATGACGGTAAATTGGCATAAACCATTGTTAAGCACAACTTCTGAGTGTGAAGAATGTATTATGATCCGTTTTGTGCAATTTGTACACTGTTATGACAAATAATAATTGTTTAATGGAATAAAATAATGTTAGTATTAAACCTGACCACCGAGCCAAGGCCGACCTAGCTTTCTTCACACCCGCGGCCCACCTGGCTGTGTGGCTCGCTTCCTGTCCTTCGCTTCCAACGTTGTAATCTAGTATTAGATGTAGGCTGCTGGAATTACGTATATAATAAACGTTCAGCGCAGGATACAGTGGTTGAACTGAACTAAGGAAGTCCATCGACTGATGAACAAAACATCATCTTCATCTTCATCGTTATCAACAACAACGACAACAACAACAACAACAAAAAAGCAACATAAACTAAGGCAATCATATTTAAGAAAAATATAGTTGTAAATCGTGTGATTCAATATATAAAATTACACAGAAACCATTTCAAATTTACTGCTTAAAAACTGGCCTCTTTTCACTGTTCGTCATTTGCCACTAATATTTATTTTTAAATTGTTTTTGTTTCTATTGGCATATAGCTGCAATTACGCTGGTCGACAAATGTAATATTTCGACTCTGCTAGTAATTATAATAGCTGTACGGTTGGGCGCCAATTGATACTTCTTGTCTAGACACTTTATATTACCCTAACTGAGTATAATAATAGTTCATAATTATACAAGTATGGGGCACATGGTCACCAGAGGTCACGAAAAATATCCTTCAACGTAGACAATATTTATAAAAATAATCATCACAGCAGCAATGCGTTGAAGATATATTTAAGATCGCGTACATACGCTGTAAATGTAATACAGTATGCTGTTACCTGGGCCTCACCTGATACCCCGTAAAAAATCGATAGGAGCGTGCAATGAGATTGTTATGAAAGAATTAAACTAATTGCTTGGTTATAACATTTATATTAAAATAAAATATTAAATAAAATTAATCCGTGCAGCTGACAATGATTACATAATAAATTAATACCTTCCTTGTGTTTACAACTAACACCCATGTCTTCTAGTAATTATTAATCAACTAATTATTGGGTTTTCTGGGTTACCCTCCATGGATCTGGTTTAGCACAAGATCCTTATGTACCCCTGTCGTATTTGGTTCTGTTCCCTGGTTGCGACGTCCACATTATCAGTCCTTCTTTATGATAGCTTTCCTGCTAGTAATTAACAGTGCCTCACCACAACTCGCATGCATAACGACTGACGAAATAAAGTTGACCACCGAAAGCGATTAAAGACCAATGACCATAGTCATGGAAAGTGCCCAGTCACAACTGGCATACATGGCTACTGACTCACGAATAATTACAATTGCTCATAACGATTGGCACGCGCTGATCCTTGAATTAATTGACTTTTTTCACATGCACAATATGTATCTTTCTCAAATTCAAATTTCTATCCTTATAGCGAATCATTCTCAGAGTCACGACTGAAGAGCTGTTTTATTTGGATAATCCTCACTGCAGATATTTTTCAAATACTTCCTCCTTTCATAACTTTAAATGCTTGCCGTTGGCAATTGATGTTTCCCTGTGGTCCCGGGCAAATGGATGACGCAGCGGGAAAACTCCTGCCGAACGGCTTCTCGTCCCGAAAAAACTATGTTACACACGTATGTCACAATAACTTATATACTGGCTGCCTGATTTCATAACGTTTCTACCGAACCGATTTAAAAAATTTTACGTTATTAAATGTTCCTGAAACTATGACTCAATCAATTTTACGAACTTGTAATTCGCCATGTAATTATGAGTAGAAATGGAAATTAATTTCTTCGTATTTTACAGACATGTAACATGGTAAATATTGCAGTATTGACACAAAACTTATTGCGTTGAATAATACAGAAGTGATCGGCTTGAAGATGTACGTCTAACTCAATTTTCTCATAAGTCTGGATTATGACTGATTGATTAGCGTCTTGGCCTTTGATACACAGTGCCTAGGTTGATTATTGTCAGGTCACGGCATAATAATCGTAAACGTTTCGTCCCTTGGTTTGGGGATTGGGTATTTGTACAGACATAACTTCCCTGCGAATCACACACCACAACAACGCGCAGTATCCAGTATACGTCAGATGCCACCCACCCTCATCAGAAGGTCTGTCTTATAAGAGCTGCATCATGCTAGCAATAGCCACACGACATTAATAATTTCTTAATGAAATATTTACTCGATAGATGCATTAAGGACCGACTCTGTGTCAGGTCGGCAGTGTATATAGGTCATAGAAGAAGGATTCCACAGGTGATATATGGACATTCTTGGATTACGGCAATTGGTATTCTCATTCTGATTAATTTCAATTCACGATTTTCTCGGCATAGCTCGGAAAAGTGCTGACATAATATGGTGGACTACCATTATATATGAAGCACAGTAAATAGAGATTATTGTTTAGCTCTACATTCGTCGACAGCCATTCAAAATATTTCTTAAAAATTACTCAGAGAGAAACCATAATCTAAATAATATGTAGCGGAACCATATTTCATTTCATACTGTAATGTCTGGCTAGCTGATTTGAAGCGTAACGGCATGATTTTAAGATTGCTTAATCTCTAAACAACCTCAGAAAACAAAATCAGGATCGTCTACATCAAAAAATCGCAAACTTTTAGCTCCGAAAACAGAATATTCTTCCAAAAGACCGTGTTTCATGTGTTGAATAAAACTCGAATGAAATTTGTTCTGGTGTAAGAACCTGAGTTAATTTTCTTTGAAATTATTTGTTTTAACTACAATCAGCATTTGTATTCTATGAAAATTTGCACGTTTGGGTGCAGGATGAAATACTCCTTGTATTCACTAATGGCTGTAAAAGGCCTACGTGACCTTCGATGGTTCATGAAGGTCTGTGTTCTTAGGGGGTTCGTAAGTGAATTCCTTCATTGATTCTCCATTTGGTTTGTGTTTTTGTTGTACTTTGATATTGTTATTATTACGCGTTCACATCAATCAAGCTTTCTGATTTAAAGTATTGACAGACTGAAAACTTTCACTACTATGGATAATTCTTAATTGTGTCTTCTCACTACCCCAGTTTTCGTCATTATTTAGAATACCACACGCGACGATAATATTTGCACAGAACACGTTCAGCATATTGGAATGTACTTCCAAATCGATCTGATATCAGCTGAGGCCATAGGAAAGGATTTGCAAAACCAGTATTGTAATGTTTAGCAGTGTTGTAATTATTTGTCCATAATTAAACGATTTATATTAAAATATTTGACAATTAAACATACAATTTTAAAATAAGCAAAGCGATTAGCGAGAGCCAAGTAATTAGGTTGTGGTTTTATCGAATTTGTATTAACGCATGTAACTTCCAAATAATATTGATTTCAAATGCTGTGTTAGTTAATTTCACCAATGTTATAAAATTAGGTTTTTGTAACTAAAACAGAGTACCAGTTTTATTAGAATGTGTTCATGGATTTCGTCGAAATGATTATCATGATATGATATATTAGTTATTTTAGTATCCAAGCTATTCGCTTTGTGTTGAAACAAGTCATATTAACATTCCATAATGGAAATAACGTTTCATATATCTACTAAAATGTATTACTCTAAGCCTTTGCCAATTGGACCACCACCTTATTGTTGTTGTTGTTTCTTTAAGGAGCATAGGATATCTTTGCTCAACAGATTCGTGTATCTAAAGAAGCAGAAACTGCTTGATAATCACATTTGTTATCTTGTGAGTGATGGTGAATGTAACCGTACGTATTTGATTCAAGTTTGGGAATAGCCTGAAATTAAGGAGGTCTAAGAAAACCATCATCTTAGACACAACTGTATTTTCATAAATTGAGTATCCTTTCATACTATTGATTCTTGTCACTCAACTTACCAAGGGCGATGTTCAATAAATTTCCAGTTTCTTTGAAATCGTTTAAGAAAAGGCTAGGAAACAACAGATAGAGAATCTGCCACCTGAGCGACTGCCCTAAATACAGAGCAGTATTGATTGATTGATTGATTGATTGATTGATTCATTGATTAATTGTTAAAAATCCTTGTCACAGTAGAACGAAGACTTTTGCGCGTATGATCATTAGGCTAATTCCATGCCTAAAGCAGAAACGATATCACCTGGGTTGGGAGTTTCAATGTAAACCCATAGACCAGATTAGTGGACATTTATACTTTCTAGGCTGCGTTTTCAATTCCGTATACTTCTGTGTCGAACACACACACTGATTAATGAACATGCATTTAACTACAATTTACCTCACAGCACGCCTACCTCATGATTTTCTACTCCTCCTCCTTCTCTTATTGCAATAGAGTTACTCGATATTATAATACCACTGTTTTAGGCTTCGTCTTCATAATTCGTAGGTGTAAAGGAACTCCCGAGAATATCAAGGATTTATTAAACGCAAGTCCGTTTAAAGTAGCTGAATGGGATTTCTTGCTTGATTCCATTTGTGTGCACCTGGGAAGTGTCATTGTTCACTATTTTAAAGGTGGGTACAGACATGCGCGCCTAACTCCGTAACGTAACCACGTCGCGCGCCAAGGTTAAACGGGGCAATGTTACGCACCGCGGTTGCGAGGTAAACTTTTCTACCCCGCGCCGCAGGTCGTAACGCGTAACCTACCAGCGTTCCGCCAGTTGAGACAGTGCAGCTTTGAAAGATGGACTTAGCTGCAGCAGCCTATATTTATTTGCATTATGCAACTAAACGGAAACATAGGCGATGGTGGCAAACTCTGCTATATTCACGTAGAACTACACATGGTGGTTCAAATTTGCTGGCTGACATGAAGTTTCAGACAGTTAGTGGGCATTATAAACATTTTACTTGCTAAACCTGACCAAGGCGTCGTTTCCGTTTCCAACGCTTTGTGTTGATTTTTGTTTTCGAGTTCCGCGCAAGAGTATTATTGCTTAGGCAATCAAGTTGGAGGTTTAAATGTTTCAATATGGGTAGGTTTTTTTTTTACAGATAGGTCTTATGGCGACGATGGTATAGGAAAAGCCTAGGAGTGGGAAGGAAGCGGCCGTGGCCTTAATTAAGGTACAGCCCCAGCATTTGTCTGCTGTGAAAATGGGAAACCACGGAAAACTATCTTCAGGGCTGCCGAGAGTGGGGCTCGAACTCACTATCTTCCGGATGCAAGCTCACAGCTACACGCCCCTAACCGCACGACCAACTCGCCCGGTAATATGGGTAGTGAAAGCATAGTAAAACAATTATTAAACACGTTTTTCATCAAGTGAAAATAAACAAGTGATTGACTGTAGCCGACCCTGCTCAGCGATTTTCAGGCCTGACGACGGTTTACTGTACTTTAGTTTTACAATATTATATTAATACAGTATATAAGATTTTACAACGGTGAACTGGCCGAAATACACATTTCATCTTTGAAAGAAAGTTGTAATTCTCTGCAGACTTCTTTTTTTCCCCTCCATGTATTTCTATTACATTCATTTCGTGATCTGAATAATTCGGGGTGTGGAGGAATGTGCGGACTTATATTTAATTCATAAATTTAATCTATAACAACGCCTGAACTTCTGGGGCAGGAAATACCACTGTCTTATGCGTGCTGTACACCATTACATTTTCCTGTCAGTTCAACATTTCACAAGAAATTTGTCAAATCTTGTCAAAGACTGTTCAACATTGCTGAAGGTTTGATAAGATTTGAAAATATTTGGTAAGATTTGATAGCATTTCGTTTTAACATAGAGGAAAGGCAAACAGCTGTTGTAGTTGTTGAACTAGCAGCGGGGTACAGTCTTAAAAAGAAGAGAAACGCGCAATAAACCACAATTTACATGGGCAAAAAATTAATGTTGTTATCTTCAACATAATTTTTGCAATGTATTTACTGCCATAACATCATTTGTAGAGGTTAAATTATACTGCATAGCTATACTCACATTAATTGAATAAAAATTACAGCAATGAAACGGAAATACGTATCTCATTACATGAAAACATATTAGAAATTCCATAATAATAATAATAATAATAATAATAATAATAATAATAATAATAATAATAATAATAATAATAATAATAATAATATTCCGTGGGTACTAGAAGTGAAGAAGGATCTGGAAAAAGCCCAGATAAACCCAAATGACACCGCGGACAGAAACCTTTATAGGAAAAAAATTAATGGATGAAAAGTGCAACCAGAGAACGAAGTGAAAAAGAAGACTGGAGCAAAGTCGACAGAAGAACGAAAAAGGATCCACGGAGAAAGGATGAGAGCTGTTTGGCAACTCAGAAAACAGAATCGTTAGAGCTTTGCGTGATCCATTGGGTCCATACGCAAATAATAATAATAATAATAATAATAATAATAATAATAATAATAATAATAATAATAATAATAATAATAATAATATGTGTCTTTCTTTCTTAATCCGTTTACCCTCCAGAGTTGGCTTTTCCCCTCAGACTCAGCGAGAGATCCCACCTCATCAATTTGATAGGGCCTATAGTTGCTAAGAAGGATACCACATTCAGAGAGACTATATCGATGCAAGAGAGACTGGGAGTGACAGTAAGATTTCTAGCAACCGGTGATTCAAACATTAGTCTGCAGTATCTTTTCAAAATATCCAAACAGTCGATTAGTGTTACCGTACCGGAATGTATCAAGCTCTGATTGAAGCATTAGACGAAAATATAAACGTAAGTAAGGAATTTATTGCTGGTATATTCTAAGTTTCATACATCAAACATTTTCTATTTTAATTGCTTATTCAACACAGAAACACTACTTTGTAAGCCTAATCAAGTCCTGAAAATCCATATCCACATCGTGGGAATTGCCTACTGTATCTGACTCAGTGGACAGACTGGAGTTGGAGTGAGGAGAATTGGGTGTAGTAGTAGTATTCGGTGAGGATAAGGAAGCTGATGGAGTGGGTGTTGAAACGGTGTAACCTTGAAAATGTGATGGGTTCGGCAGCTGGTGAACATTATGTTGTGCAGCATGATGGGGATATGTAGAGTGAACCGGAGAATGGAGTGGATGAGGAAAGTGGTCATTCCTTAAAATTTTGTTGAAATTCCTGGGATGGCTAGTTAGCCACAACATTTCCTTAGCTCTGTACATTTCAATAAAATGCAGTGTGTTTTGCTCGGTCGACAACATTTTTACTGATCAAGCAGGCAGAGGCGAATGTGTGTTACGCGCCGAGGTCCTGTGTACGTCCAAGCTTGCTGTAACTTCCGCGCGCGCAGCTCTTTGATGTGACGCGGGAAAACCGACAAGCAGTGGAACGCAGCGAACCTCGTTCCGTATCGTTCATGTTGCGGGCCAAGGTTGCGCGACGAGGTTACGGAGCACCGTGCAGATAGGAGCGCGACGCGGTTACGTTACGATGTTCTGTTACAAGTCTGGACGCGCCTTGACATTCCGTCATTATACAGGGTATCCCAAAAGTCCGTTAACATTTGACGAGACAATACTTCACGGAATATTGGACGTAGAGAGGTAATCATTTACACGCATAATTGGCATGACATGGGGTTTTATTGACACCAAAATAATGCGCACAAAATGATCCACAGATAGCGCTGGACAACAACACCTCAGGTACAAATGGCCACCCATGCTCGACATGACATGGGGTTTTATTAACACCAACAACGAGTGCACAAACGGGCCAACAGATGGCGCTGGACAGCAACACGTCAGTGATGCCGAAGGAGAACCGTGTGCGGTGTAAAAGGAGCTGTCCTGCGTGGAGTCGTCAGATGTGCCTGCAATCGCAGCATGTCATGCTTGGCCTTCCCCGACCTCAATCCGTGTGATTATTGGTTGCGGGGTTACCTGAAGTCACAAGTCTACCACGATCGTCCGACCTCATTAGAGATGTGGCAATTTCTCACCGTACCTACGGATATGCTGTACAGTGCTGTTCACAACATTGTCCCTTGACTACAGGTATTGACGATAAATGACGGCCGACATGTTCAGCATGTGTTATAGAAAATCTTCTTTGCTAAACCTCGTTTGTTATGCTAATTATTGCTTGAGTATCATATGAAGCGCCATCTGTTAGTAATTTTGTATACTTTATTTTGATGTCAATAAATCCCCATTTCGTGCCAATCATGTGTGACGATTATTATCTCTCCACCCGCAATATTCAGTGAAGTATTGCCTCGTCAAATGTTAAAGGACTTTTGGATCATCCTGTAAATAATAACCACCTGAGGCATATTGAATTTACATGCAAATATTCATATTTCATATATCTCTGTAATATTAAAGAATAAACAAATTATTTTTCATTGTCTCGCTATTAAATATTCATATACTAACTTGTTATAAGATAAATGAACTGTATCGGCTATGTCGATTATTTTTTATTATTTCTCTTTCTTTATATGGTGTTTCGTATTCTTATGCTATAAAATTAAGGATAAATAATTTTTTTAATTGGTGATATGAGAAGCAGTCCGATTTTTCCTTCGCTTACCTCACAACCCACTTACCTCATGATTTTATACTTCTCCTTCCTCTCATATTGCAATAAAGTTACCCGATATCATAATACCATGGTCTTAACCTATATCTTGTTAAATTAGTAAATTAGAGCAAAAAATTCATTAATTACGCTGAAGGAGAAAGTCGATATAAATAAAGAAAAAGGAAGGAATGAAAGAAAGAAACAAAGAAAGCACTACAGTAGAAAAGAAACTTCATTGAATTGAGATAAAAGGTATATAATAATTTATAATTTCGTGTGGCTATTTCTAGCCGAGTGCAGTCCTTGTAAGGCAGACCCTACGATGAGGGTGGGCGGCATCTGCCAATTGTAGGTAACTGCGTGTTATTGTGGTGGAGGATAGTGTTTTGTGTGGTGTGTGAGTTGCAGGGATGTTGGGGACAGCACAAACGCCCAGCCCCCGGGCCACTGGAATTAACCAATCAAGGTTAAAATCCCCGACCCGGCCGGGAATCGAACCCGGGATCCTCTGAACCAAAGGCCAGTATGCTGACCATTCAGCCAACGAGTCGGACTAAACTCGTGTCCTCATCCTGAGGTGGCGCAGCTCTTTCCAGGCACACCCCCATTGGAGGTGAGTTGCATGTACCCTTTCAACCACATACCAGCCTTCCTGCTAGTTTTAAATTCCTGGCAGTACCGGGAATCGAATCCGGATCCCCGAGGACGGCAGCTAATAACACTAACCGTTACGCTACGAAGGAGGAGAGATAAAAGGTAAAATATTTTTTCGTTACATTACTTGTAAGAATAATGTTGTCTGGCGCTGCTGTAGCAAGGTATACGTAAGAATTCTTCTTCTTCTTCTTCTACTTCTTCTCCTCCTCCTCCTTCTTCTTCTTCTTCTTCTTCTTCTTCTTCTTCTTGTCCTTCGTTTTTTACCGCATTTCCCACAGCTGTGGGGTAGCGGGTGCAAACTGTGTCACACATATGTGGATTTGGCCCTGTTTTACGGCCGGATGCCCTTTCTGACGGCAACCCTATATGGAGGGATGTAATCACTATTGCACGTTTCTGTTTTTGTTGGTAGTGTAGTGTGTTGTATGAATATGAAGAGGGAAGTGTTGCGACAAACACAAACACCCGGTCCCCGGGCAAGAAGAATTAATCAGAGGCGATTAAAATCCCCGACCCAGCCGGGAATCAAATCCGGAACCCTCTGGACCGAAGGCCTCAACGCTGACCATTAATCCAATGAGTCAGACGTATACGTGACAATTAGTAACCTAATTTATCCACGACGAAATCAGCCAGTACAAAAATCAATGTAGTTTATTACTATAACCGTTATGTTTGTCCGGCTCCATAGCTAAATGGTTAGCGTGCTGGCCTTTGGTTACAAGGGTCTCGGGTTCGATTCCCGGCAGGGTCGGGTATTTTTACTATCATTGGTTAATTTCACTGGCACTGGGGCTGGATATATGTGTCGTCTTCGTCATCCTTTCATCCTCATCACGACGCGCAGGTCACCTACGGGTGTCAAACCGAAAGACCTGCACCTGGCGAGCCGAACATGTCCTCGGACACTCCCGGCACTAAAAGCCATACGCCATTTCATTTTTTTTACCGTTATATTGCAGTAATATAAACAGATACCTCAACAGTACCCACAAGAGGTATTAGCTTTTACCACTGGTATTTTGCATAATATAGTAATAAGTTAAATTTCGAGAAGAAGTTTCAGACACTTTTGAAATCAGGACTATAGTAAGTCAGGGAGATGAACTCTCTCCTGTTCTCTTAAACTGCGTGCTTGAGAAAGTTATCCGCGAATGGCTCAAGGGAGTAATGGACCTGTTGTAAACGGAGTTGGAATGGTCTGTAAAGAGTTAGAACGTGACAATCGGCTCTATAGCATTTGTAGATGATCTACCGATTTTTGCTGTTCCATTGGCACAGATGCAATCAAATCAGCCAACTCAAAGTACAAGCGACACAGGCCGGTCTCTAGATCTGTTTTGAGGAAACAGAGTTAAAGAATGACAAACTGGAGCACTGAGAGCTAGCAGTGGAGCACGGGAGAGTAAAATAGGACTTTCGAAACCTAGGCGAATAGATAGAGCCTAACATACTCGAAAAAGAAGCATTCGTATGCAGATTCAACAAGAAAAGGCTATAATAAACGATCAGTATCCTTCAACGCCAAGCTCAGACACTACCATATTTTAATTTGATCAGACTCCCTGTACACAGCAGAATGTATCGCAATAAATAAGGAGGATTTGGTGGAAAAAGTAGAATTCGAGGAAAGAAAAATCCTGGTGAAAATATGGGTGATTACCCAGAATGGAATAATAAGGTAGGCCAAATTCTCGGGACACACACATCACACGTAGAAGAAGAAAATATTTTATATGGAAATGGGCCCGGCAATGCTTCTTTTCCATGTTAGAACTCATTTTCTACAGCCCTGCATAGTGCAGTAATCACTGGAACACACTGAAACAGAGCGTACCAGCATACCATACGACACCCGCCGTCGCACTGAAACCCGGATGCCTTGAGGTATCCCTTCGACGCGACGAAAGTTTGATGAAGGTATCAATGCCAACGGAGGGCATTTTGAACATGACATGACAGGTCATTATATAACAAAGAATATAGGGGAACATTCCTGTAAGCAATGTTTTCCTTGGATACAACGTATTCCAATTCGTATTGCTGGTATATCAACAGAGATTCATTTCACCAAGCCTTGACTGAAATTTCTTCCGGAATACCATTTAAACCTAAAGAAAATTCTTAGTATGCTATCTGGTTTCCATATATTTTTGCATAGAAATATGTTTCATTTTAAGGGAACCGGGAAGTGTGATAGGCTCAAAAATGTCAATTTATGTTTTTGAACTTAAAAAATCTCCACGTTTCCTGAAGAATTTGGTGTATCAATTATTGTGCTGAAGTTATACTTGAGGCAATAAAATTAGTTTTAAACATAACTCTGCACGCTGAATATCATTAGATGCTAGCTCCAGTCAAATAATCTTTTGGATTACCCATAAGTGAGATTTTTGGAACTATGTGTACCTTTTTCTCAGAAACCATCACCTAAATGTATTTGAAACTTGTTAGTCTCTTAAGACAATATACAGATCTGCCTGTGGAAGTAAATTTAATCAGATATCTTGATTGGTTCATGGAGGCAAGCTTGGAGAACACAGGAAATTTTTCAGAAAATTTCATTCAACTAGGATATAAGTAAAAAATAATTTTTCAACTACTGTAAAGAATAGGACAATAATGTTACTTTAGCAGCTCAAAATATGTTTAAGTATTATGCATACAAAGTTTCTTGGGTTTGGTTTGAGAATGTTCACAGAAAAAGGTACCTCAGTTAAGGAATGTTTTAAAATCTTGTTTTAAATATGATTTTTATAATGTTCTTTCTGATACAAAGTATTAAACATAGAAGCTTCATATTCTACCCAATAATGATGAATGTATTCTGAATATATAAAAAGAACATTCAATGAAACACCTCTTTTACTTTCTGAGATATGTAACTAATCAACGGGTTTACATTTCTTCTATCGTTTCACACTTCCCAGTTCTCTTAAATTTAGGCCTATGGCAAATATGAGATATAGAGTATTGACTCAATATGATTTTTTTTTATTTTACTTCAAAATCAAGTTTAAATTAAGGTATCTATATATGAAAAGAGTTTGCCTAAAACATCATCATCATCATCATCATCTGTTTACCCTCCAGGTTCGGCTTTTCCCTCGGACTCAGCGAGGGATCCCACCTCTACCGCCTCAAGGGCAGTGTCCTGGAGCTTCAGACTCTTGGTCGGGGGATACAACTGGGGAGTATGACCAGTACCTCGCCCAGGCGGCCTCACCTGCTATGCTGAACAGGGGCCTTGTGGAGGGATGGGAAGATTGGAAGGGATAGACAAGGAAGAGGGAAGGAAGCGGCCGTGGCCTTAAGTTAGGTACCATCCCGGCATTCGCCTGGAGGAGAAGTGGGAAACCACGGAAAACCACTTCCAGGATGGCTGAGGTGGGAATCGAACCCACCTCTACTCAGTTGACCTCCCAAGGCTGAGTGGACCCCGTTCCAGCCCTCGTACCACTTTTCAAATTTTCGTGGCAGAGCCGGGAATCGAACCCGGACCTCCGGGGGTGGCAGCTAATCTCGCTAACCACTACACCACAGAGGCGGACTTGCCTAAAACAGCTTTGGCAAATCCGTCCGTCCGTTGTACTGCACCGATTTGTTTCATTTTTATTTTTTTTCTCTCCGAAAATACCTGCCGATGAATCACAAGGCATTGATTGGTCTGTAAGTCCAACCAACTCTGAGTAATCGTAAAATCAATTCATTAAATGATCAGTCCAATAATTACAGATGAAGGCTTGCCCTAACCAGCAATTCATTCTGTACTTAGCGGGTCGCTAAGCGACTAACACTTTCCGAATGTATGTGATTTTCATGCTTAGTAATGTCATTGCATGCAGCCAAGTTTGATTACGGCCTCTAATGATGGAAGAATACTATTCTCTGCTAGATACTCTTTGATTCTCTGACCTTCACCAGCTTCTGAATATACTCAAGAGATGGCAGAACGTTCCTAATAACGAACACGCTGCTAAGAGAAAACAGTCGACGGACGCACAGACGGGAAGGTATCAAGTGGACTAGCCTTCTGTACGACCAGTAATACAGCGCAGGGACAGGTGGTGGTGGTGATTATTGTTTTAAGAGGAAGTACAACTAGGCAACCATCCTCTATCTGACACTAATCAGAGAGAAACATGGACACTTCGAAAAATGAAGATATCGGCCAAAGAAAGTCAAGGGCCACGAAGGGCGTGAAAATGAAGGACTCCCTAGGCCTCTGAAGCATGATATCGTCGGGGTCGGAAAAGAACAAGAGTTGATCAAGGGAGGTCGGATAGGATAGATGAAACTGAGGAGTCTGGCACAAATAAGTGGAAGCAAAACTCTTGAAAAAGTGGGTAGTCGGCTTACTCGAACCAGAAATTCAGCCACGGCACTTTTTCGGACAAGATCTTTTGAAAATGTTAGGAGCCAGATACGCCCAAATGGTCGAAGCACAGTGAATATTGTATGGAAAGAAGTGTTATACCCACCTCAGCTATCCTGGAAGTGGTTTTCCGTGGTTTCCCACTTCTCCTCCAGGCAATGCCGGGATGGTACCTAACTTAAGGCCACGGCCGCTTCCTTCCCTCTTCCTTGTCTATTCCTTCCAATTTTCCCATCCCC
Organism: Anabrus simplex; assembly: GCF_040414725.1. Classification (NCBI taxonomy): domain Eukaryota; kingdom Metazoa; phylum Arthropoda; class Insecta; order Orthoptera; family Tettigoniidae; genus Anabrus; species Anabrus simplex. The sequence goes on along the minus strand of NC_090265.1, from coordinate 1,532,905,015 downwards.
CGCAAGGCCCCTGTTCAGCAGAGCAGGTGAGGCTGCCTGGGCGAGGTACTGGTCATCCTCCCCAGTTGTATCCCGGAACCCGAGTCTGAATCTCCAGAACACTGCCCTTGAGGCGGTAGAGGTGTGATTTCTCGCTGAGTCCGAGGGAAAAACCAACCCTGGAGGGTAAGTAGATTAAGAAAGAAAGAAATAAATGTTATAAACTACATTACCGGTATTCATGTCCGACTCGTTGGCTGAACGGTCAGCGTACTGGCCTTCAGTTCAGAGGGTCCCGGGTTCGATTCCCCGCTGGGTCGGCGATTTTAACCTTAATTGGTTAATTCCAATGGCACGGGGGCTGGCTGTATTTGTTGTCCTCATCATCATTTCATCCTCATCACGACGCGCAGGTCGCCTACGGGAGTCAAATAGAAAGACCTGCACCTGGCGAGCTGAACCCGTCCTGGGATATCCCGGCACTAAAAGCCATACGACATTTCATTTCATTACCGGTATTCATAAAACTATTGAAAGGGTCAGGTAAAACAACACTACTACCGGGCGAGTTGGCCGTGCGTGTAGAGGCGCGCGGCTGTGAGCTTGCATCCGGGAGATAGTAGGTTCGAATCCCACTATCGGCAGCCCTGAAAATGGTTTTCCGTGGTTTCCCATTTTCACACCAGGCAAATGCTGGGGCTGTACCTTAATTAAGGCCACGGCCGCTTCCTTCCAACTCCTAGGCCTTTCCTATCCCATCGTCGCCATAAGACCTATCTGTGTCGGTGCGACGTAAAACAACTAGTAAAAAAAAAAAACACTACTACGACAGGCATATCAAGACAAGCTATCTGACCTGTCTATGATGAATGCTGCGGAGCAAGTACGGGTACACTAGTCCGGCTCCGCGGTGTAGGGGGCAACGCGTCCGCCAATCACCCGGCGGTCCCGCGTTCGATTCCCGGCCGGTTCAGGGGTTTTTAATTGTAATGGTTAATATCCCTGGCCTTTAGATTGGGTGTTTGTGTCGTCCTTAACGTTCGTTTCCTCACATACAACACTTCCTCAATTACACTTACACGGAGGTTCGTCTCATATGTGAAAGTAGTGGCAAAAGATCTGCAGAGGTCGACGCCACGAACAAATATCATTAAAAAAAACCGGGTACACTAGTATCATTTAAAAAGCTTTCACCAAATCTTTTGTATATATTACGTACACAAAGAACTTCAGCTGACTATTTCTAAAATCAAACCTTGCATTCGTCCTCTAAATTATTGCTTTTTATTCAACTAAATGGATGTATTTTAATTGTAATATGATGTTTACATTTTAAGCGAAATATCTTAGATCGGTTTAATTGAAACCAGTAATCTGCCTGTATATGCAGGGACTCAATAATTACTATGATTTCCTATGAAGAACCTAAGTATTATCTGCGCACTTTTTATCTATATACTTGTCTACGGGTTTGAGGAGTAAGGAGGGTGCAATTCCGGTTCCGTAAGTACTGCCAACTGAATGGAAATTGAATTGAATCGATAATATGATCGATCGATATGAATTTTGCTAAACCTTTATTATCTTAAGCCAACAACTGTGTCACACACACATTATATAACATTTCTCGATGCGAATCTTATTCCTAGAGTGAATTCTATAGTTTGGCTTTGCTGTGTAAATAACAACAGTACTTGTACGTAAAGTGTACGCCAGATGTCGCACAGCGATGCATAAGCGATTCATAGTTTGTGTTTCGAAGGTTGCCAGTACGAATCTCGAAGATCAATTCAGCACTAGGGTGTAAATCTATCCAGAAGAGGTGCGCAGATAATATGCAATTTGGTAATGAAATGAATATAACAATTGTAATGAAACCGATGTCCGTGACTTGTGGAGACAGCCTATGAAGGTTCTAAACACCTTCCTCGTATATGAACTTGTAGACGATGTTATTGTAGAACTAAACTAATTTTACACTTTACTATAGCCCAGAAACATGATGCAGTGTAATTTGCAAAGAACAGAAATGCCACTTCATTTTTTTTTTGTTGTTAGTTGCTTTACGTCACACCGACACAGATAGGTCTTATGGCGACGATGGGACAGGAAAGGGCTATGAGTGGGAAGGAAGCGGACGTGGCCTTAATTAAGGTACAGCCCCAGCATTTGCCTGGTGTGAAAATGGGAAAACACGGAAAACCATCTTCAGGGCTGCCGACAGTGGGATTCGAACCCACTATCTCCCGGATGCAAGCTCACAGCTGCGCGACTCTAACCGCACGGCTAACTCGCCCGGTTCACTTCATTTAACCCTGACAATTACACCATACGACTTTCTGACATGTCGTGCGAATGAACGCCATCTAGCGCATTTTTCTCGTTTACCTGTATCAAATTCAGACTTTTTATTGTAGTCACTTCTTACAACGAAAGTTTTTAAATTGTTCAATGTCAAATGGTAATGTAGATATGCTAGCTGAAAAAAATTTACTTTTCCAGTCGTTCCATTTCCTTGTAAATTAAAATGATCGAATTCAATTAAACTTACAATTGGTGCAAACTATTTCTAGAGATTAAGGCCTACCGAAACGTAACTTTAAATAATAGGCTTTGAGTGACACGTCATCGAGACGTGTGGTGTAACCAAAGCGATATTTATAGACGTGTTACTGTCAGGGTTAAGAGCTAAATCAAACCGAGAATAGTAGATTTGTAACCAAAAACACTTCTAACAAAAAATGGCTGACGAAATAACTTCATTAAAATATAATCTCTGAAACATATCTTGGTTAATGAAAAACTCGTTATAAAAAATTAGTTGGTAGAAGTAATCCAGTTCGTGTTTCTTAGCAAGAAAAACAGATGAGGCGAGGAGAGCATGCTTTACAAAATTAATATAGAGCTAAGAGCGAGTGAATGAAGATGGTAAGAAACACAACTTCATTAGTTGAGAAAAAACGCTGGAAGCTCTGTAAAAAGAAGACGACATTAGGTTCCATCAACTTAAGAGCTTAAAATGTGGAAAATCTTACATTATATTCCCCGTCGACTAAAGAAAATGTCTGATCTCCGTCGGCAATGCGAAATGACTTCCAGTATACATATAGTGTTGCAGAGTTTGCTTCTGCTTCATAAAAATAGCTAAGAATGGGTTAGAATTTTTGAAATAATGTTTTATAATTATTGTAAGTTATTATTATTTATAACCCTGGTTGTAACAACTTGAAAAAGGGGCTGAAATATGTCAAGCGATAACGGTTAACTTTAAACTATCAGAATTGAAAACAGCAAGTTGATTGATTTCGATTATTTTTGAGATATTGAGGCTAATGACAGTGAGAAGACATTTCCTTTAAAATGCAAAAACTCGTACGTTTTTGTGTTAATTAAGAAACTTAAGATAAAATACGATATTAAAACGTCCGACCTTCATTACTTTAGGAAGATATATCAGTGCATGTTTTATACAACGATCAGTGTTACTTAAAAACTTCGTAGGTTTGTGAAAGTTACTGGGATGACAAGATACGAAATGCTATTTGTAATGATCTGTGCAGCTGTGCTTGAAAACTGGCATATCTTTGCCTTGTCCAGACATGTATGTGTGGTGAATTGTTACTTATCGTTTTACTGGAATATATAATCGAGAGGATGGGACCGACTACTCGCTTGTATGGTCAGCGTTCTGACCTTCGGTTTAGAGGACCCCAAGTCCAATTCCCGGATATTCCTGGGAATGGATAATTCCTCTGACTCGGGGATGTTTATATTCTTCTACATACACTGCTCTCCATCTACGCAGAAATAAACGCTACAACTAACTATCACAAAAACACGCAACAGTGAACACATCCCTCCACGTTTGGTTTTCGTCAGGAAAAGTGTCCGGAATTAAAACTGGGACAAATCCTTTTCAAGTTCCGACATCAATAAATTGGGGAAAATGCGTAAAGTAAGAAGACGATACTTTACAGGGAGCAGACACAACAACATGTTATCGGAATGAAATAGTGGTTTAAGGAAAAAATGAAATGTTGACGGAAGTTTATAGTTTTACTTAAACAATTTTACGTTATTATTCCTAAAGTTCTTCAAGTGCTGTAAAGATTACTTCAGGCCTCCGTCCTGGATACAGATTTTTTTTGCTAGTTGCTTTACGTCGCAACGACGCGGACAGGTCTTATGGTGACGATGGGATAGGCCTAGGTGTTGGAAGGAAGCGGCCGTGGCCTTAATTAAGGTACAGACGCAGCATTTGCTTGGTGTGAAAATGCGAAACCGCGGAAAACAATCATCAGTGCTGCCGACTGTTGGATTCGAAATCACTATCTCTTGGATACAGAAATTTTGACCGTACAGTAAAAGTATCTGCTCTATTCAGTGCCGGCCTGATATTACTAAGGATCAAGACTAATTTTGAAGTTAATTTGTTTTAACGGTAAGTCCTTAATCTGTAGGCTATTCATTTCTTCCCACGGCTGAGACGCCTTGACTATTAAAATTTAATTCATCTAGTTCATGAAGCATACGTCGTCATTCTTCTCTCTTCAAAGTCTTCAGTGTGGTTATTGGGAGGGAAATCTGTTTAAGGGTCCGCTCACCAAGTCGATCCTCGTGTTAGTACTCATCCTCGTGTCCTCAACAATCAACCTTTGAGTACTACCTTCTGGGCGCTTTATCATAAAATGAGGTGATAGTGTGAATAGGATCCCTTGCATATTTTTCAATAACATGAAATACTGGCGAGTACCGTAACAACAGTCTCGTAGCTGATAACTGTTTTGAATTCTAGACGAACGGTTTTACAATGAAAAAAGTGAAATGGCGTATGGCATTTTAGTGCCGGGAGTGTCCGAGGACATGTTCGGCTCGCCAGATGCAGGTCTTTCGATTTGACACCCGTAGGTGACCTGCGCGTCGTGATGAAGATGAAATGATGATGAAGACAACACATACACCCAGCCCCGTGGCAGAGAAATTAACCAATGATGGTTAAAATTCCCGACCCTGCCGGGAATCGAACCCGGGACCCTTGTGGCCAAAGGCCAGCACGTTAACCATTTAGCCATGGAGTCGGACGGTTCTACAATAATGTTAAGTTGCAGTGTATGTACTAACAATTGCCTTTGTCAACAGATGTTTCTCATGTGTGCTGCACTCGTGAAGAGACGACTTCTGATGCCTACAAGTACCTCAGTTGCAGAATTGTTTGGTTATGATAATTTTACTCTCATATGGACATGTTAAACACTACTTTCATTTTCATATCCATAGTTAACACCGTTTTGACACTAACCGCATTGCAAGTTAGCTCGGTGAATCCAAATATGCGAGTTTATAAGGAGATTCTGGGAAGAACTATAAAAAATATCTTAGCACAAACTTTCGAACAATGTGCCTTCTTGTGCCTCAGATAAATGTTAGTTTCCAAGAAAGACAAGGTAAACTTTACTATTAACAAGTTTTTCTCTCAAGAATGTTATTCCATATGTATAAACGCTGCCAACAAAATAAAAATTATTTAACCTTTTATTTTGTGGAAACATTACTAACTGAAGGTTTACGATTAAAATTTGAGCTGACAGCTACATTTTGCTGGGTGCGACTACTACAAGAAAGAGAAGAAGAACGTAAGGTTATTTGGCTGGAATTCCTTTCAGCAGAGGCCATGATGAACCGATCTTAGACAGGCAACAATCAAGAGTTCCGACATACTGTAAACTCTCTGGCGGTTCACGTCTTCTTCTTCTTCTTCTTCTTCTTCTTTCCTGGTCGTATGAGTGTCCACAGTGGACACTCCCATGTATCACTCAGGGTTGGCTCTTCTGATCCATAGATATGGATGGATATCTCCGCCACTGGAAGGCCGTTTCTATTCAAGACCTTTTCGGCTGTACTGCACCATGTTCCTCTCGGACACCACTGTCCTCTCGTCGGTTCCTCGATTGCAAGAGCTATCTTAACGGGATGATCTTCATATCTCGACGTTGTACGTGTCCGTACCAGCTCAACTGCTGTTCCTCCATTCTGACTGATTTAGGGCCGTATTAAATGATCCTCTTATATGCTCATGCGCACTCGGTCCAAGAGGATAACACCCGATGACCATCGCAGCATCCTCATTTCTGTTACGTGCATATGATGATCATTCTTCTTTTCACTTGTCCAACACTCAGAGCCGTAAGTGAGGGCGGATCCGACAACAGTCTTGTAAATCTTGCCTTTGAGGTTTATAGAGATCCACCTGTCGCATAAGATGCCTGTCATTAAAGGTCATTTGGCCCATCCAACATTGATGCGATGCTTCACGTCATAATCATTCTTCATATCGGTGGTAATAACTCAGCCCAGGTTCTTGAATTTATTCGACATTACCGGTGGTACGCCCGGTAAGAAAATTGTATTGGGTGGACCTTGAACGTCTGGCTTGGTAAAGCTACAGAACGTATACACCGTCTTGTTACGGCTTATTCTGAATCCATTTGTCTCCAAAGTTCTAAGGCTGCCTCGACCTCTTCCCCTGTTTCACCAACTAGGACGATGCCGTCTACGTATAGAAGATCCATGGTAGTTGTGTCATCAGTTGTTCTGTGAGAGAGTTCATAATTATATTGAATAAGACTGGGCTCAAAGTTGAACCTTGAAGAACACCCACCTCAACAGGGAAACTCCCAGAGATACCAGAACTAGACCTCGCCTTTGTAGAGGGACGGACTTACATGTCCTGGATCAGCCTCACATACTTTTCCGGAACATTTTGATGTCGCAGCGCAGTGTGGTGTATGGCTGTCACTATAAAATCTGCAAGATGAAAGGGCACCACGAACCTGACACAGCATGCACCTATGAATTATGGGACATCAAAAGTCTGGCAGTTCCCACTGTAGTACGCACTTGTTTAATTTTACGATTCCTCCACTCAAAATGTCAACAAGAAATCTTAATTTGAATGTCACACCAGTCATTAACTTCATCTAGTAAATGATTGTTCCGTGTTGACACCAATTGCAAGCTTGTTTGCATAATTGTATTTTTCACTGAGTGCGTTACTGTATATTTTTATCATTCTGTGAGTTTTCTTCGATTCACACGTAGAAAAATTTATCAAACAAGATTTTACTTTTCTTCAACATTTTAAGAAGATATTCAAAGTGGTGGTTTTCTAACAATAAATGGTCAGAAATATGATTTTTACGAAACTGATTATACCATTTTTAACGGTTTTCTCTCATTATGATGAACATTTTTGACATAACCATTTCTTGTTTATTTTTAAACAGTTTTGTGTATCCTTTGTTTTTCTCATCATTTTGTCTAATTATATTTTAATATGTCGCTGAACAAGTCCTAATAAAGGTCGAAACATGTACCAATATTTTACAATAATCTCTTAAATATTTGTATTTACGAATATGGACTTTTTAATATTTTCCTTTTTTCAAGGGAGTTTTGTATGTTCATTATTCAGTAAACAGAAATTTATCATTGATGACTACCTGAGTGTTTAATTGTTTACTTATCTAATGTTCTGATACTGAATGCAATATCGCAATTTGCTTTACGTCGCACCGACATAGACAGGTCTTACTGCGGCGATGGGATAAGACAGGGTTAGGGTATGGAAATATGCGGTACATCCCCAGCATTTGCCTGGTGTGAAAATGGAAAACTACGGAAGAACATTTTCAGGGCTGCCGACGATGGGGTTCGAACCCATTATCTCTGGTATGCAAGCTGGCAGCTGAATGTAATTGTAAATTTTGAGTAGAAAATCTTTCGAGCTTAAGTCCTGGTCGCATTTTGACGAGTGTGAACGGTTCACATGTACTCCAGCAGGATTTGTCGTGTCAGCCTGACGCTGGCATAATGGTCAGATTGAATTGCTCTCTTATTAATTATTATACAGAGGTGAGGGTTGTGATTATTTATTGCACAGTCTGGAATTCTGAAGATATAATACCCTCGCATAGCTACTGCATGTTTCTCAGTATAGGAACTAGTATTATATACAGTGTTGAAGAAGTGTAACTAATCAAAGCAGCCTATTTGTTTAATATTATGTTTAGAATGCCCCCAAAACTTGATGTCGTCCGTGCATTTAATTGTCAGTGTAATGATAACAATCATGGTAACAACACAGAATGACGGACTGCACAGAGAACATTCTTGTTCTCACCAAAATAGACGGACGTCAGTTCAATCCGACAACTGGACTGTCTTGATAAGACCAGCAGTTGATTAGGCAAAACGTGAGTTGGTGAGTAGGGTGAGCGAAGAGGAGACATGGACAAACCACAAAATAATGCGGACAATCTTCACATCTTCATACACTGCTGCCTTCTCATAGACAGGCTCTCTCCTCATACATAAAGTTCTTCTACAACCATTTCTTATCATCCACCGACAAGCACGTTTCTGCGTCCCATCTTCATCAAATGCGCAAGATTTTACCTCCCATAAGGAGCCATTTCCATAGATATTCAGTCTTGAAGTGGAAAGCGTGCGATAAGGAGAAAACTGAGGAAATATCGTATAGGAGAGGGAAGGCAATACAAAGCTACATTCTAGGAACACAAAGTAAACGCAGAAGGAATACAGAAAACTATCTGGTCAATATAAGTAATGGAAATGAACAAAGAAATGGAAATCAAGTCATGTAGAGAAGGATCCTCCTTATTCCTACACTAGCATGGCGTTATCTTTATACGTGTTGTTGTTCATGTTTCTGTTCAACAGTTTTTCTTGCCCTTAATAATGCGTATCCTCGTAATATGCAACTTTTTAAACTGATGTCAACTAATTTTAGGAATATTCAGTGAAATGTTATATGATTTTCATAGCTATGAAATTCCCCACTAATATAGGAAACAAGATGTTTTGGAATACTTTCTCCTGGAGCGTATGGAAGTGAAATGTGGACGATAACCAGTTCAGAAAGGAAGAGAATTGAAGCTTTCGAAATGTGGTGTTACAGAAGAATGCTAAAGGTGAGATGGATAGATCGAATCACGAATGAAGAGAAACTGAAACGTATTAGTGAGTGGAGAACAATTCGGCTAAATTTGATGAGAAGAAGTGAAAGACAGAATAATAGGACACATCTTAAGACACCCAAGACTTGTTCAGTTGGTTTTGGGGGGAAATGTAGGGGATAAGAACGGTAGGGGTAGACCTAGGTATGAATATGACAAACAGATTAGAGCAGATGTAGGACGCAACAGTTACGTAGAAATGAAAAGTTAGGACGGGAGAACTGCATCAAACCAGTCTACGGAATGATGACTCAAACAACAACAACATAGGAAACAAGAAGTATTTCAGAATTGGCTTCCTTTTATGTTGAGGATTGAATTTCGGTAACTGACGAGTTCTCTCAGTCCTTTATTCCAATGATTACAAACATCAAAACAAAACCGATCAAAGTATTCTCGCTCACAATATAGGTACAGATGTGGTGATAAGAAAGTTCCTGTGCCCTAAACGAAGGAACAACAATTAAATCGTCGTCAAAACCTACGAAGTATAAGTGTTCTAGTTGCGAGAGAGGATCTGATCATACTCACATTGCAGCAGATGAGATACCTAGCAGCTAGCGTATGATCTCGTATCTAGTTGCATTATGGAAATCACCAGGTTAAGCTCGATAACCCCACAGCAAGCAGCTGAGACACGTAGAGACTGAAATGCGGGTTTGGCTAAAACTCGGAATGTGGAGAGAACTAAGCATCCTGGTAGGAGAACATCACACATTGTTTTGATAATCTAGCCATCCAGGTGATTCAAACCTGTCTTTAGAACATTAAAAAAATGAGTATTTCAGCAAGACTCCTGAATTATGCAGGGACACATGTAAGGAATTATCAGAAATTTAATGACAATTGAATCAAGTTTCTTATCTGGGAAAGATAGATTGTACATTTTAAATGTATTAAACATTGTATAATACTCACGAAACTTGAAGTGGTCAGTATTTACATACTGATCAAGGAAATACTTAAGGAACGTTCTGTACATTTTGCATAAATTTATTTAACAAATTCAGTTAATTTCACTAACCAAATTTTATATTACAGAGTACATCGTAGAGGTACTCCTAATTCCAAAACATTTGATAGGATGTCAAACTATCTGTCGATGAGTCATTGCCTTCACGTATTCAAAGTGGCGAGTTCGATCGCGACAGAGATCAGTAGTATATCAGTGTGTTTACATTGAACAAGTCCAAATCACTGGCTTACAACACATTAAAACCCCCTGAGGGATAATTTTCCGGCAGCGCAATGTCTCTTAATATCTACAGCACTTGAAGCGACGTTGAAATGGTGACATAAAACATTGTATTTGCATCTATATATAATTATTCATATCATGACTCTGTTAAGTTGGATATATTTGGCAAGGAATAGTCAAAGATACGCGCTTCTTGTAAGAATCTACATAAGTACATATCATCTGTTTACAAACAAGTCACATTAAATCAGAAAACCTTCCGACGGAGAGGTTTGTATGTTTTCTTCAGTTCTTCATTGACAATATCTGATTCCAGAAAAAGAACATATTATGCAGTACGTTTGTTTGGGGATCAATAGTAGTAGCTGAGGTCTATTTTTCACAGCTATCCAAGTTCAACTGCTTTATCAAAACACGTCACTGACTTAATAACTTAATCTGTTTTATCTGCCTTAAGTAGTTCACGAAAAGAAAAATGGCATACAGTGTTTACCCTGAGATAATTGATTTTATGTAGGATCAGTGTATTTTACCAGTTAATTTTTTACTACATACACCCAGAGACATTCCTGAGAGCCTCTTCCTCCCCCTTTTGTCCTGCTAAATGACCTTGGAAACGACAGTGAAAACTTTCCTCATCCCCATCCCACATCTGTATTATCAACGGCAGACTTTCTTATCGGTCAATTATGAACTCATCCGGGAGTCCTGGATGTACGCCGTTAAAATATACAAAGCATACTTGCCCAAAGTCGTATGGAAGAATTTAAAGAAATATTTGCGTCGCAAAAATTCCTAGTAAATTTAGAATCAGAAAGGTGGTAACCCACGCAACCAGCAGTCACCTGGTTCAACTCCCATGTTACACACTGATACGAAACGATCGCAAATGTAGGTGAAGGTGTAGGAGCTTACATTTCGAGTAGTCTACGGCCTAATCTGTAAATCACCAAATGAGAAGGACCTGAATATACAAGGTTATTCACCTAACACGTTGCACGCAAATAACTTCTAAACCATTAAAGATATCAGCATTCTGTTATCATATTCGTAAATGGTACGCAGGGTCTTGTAATATAACGTGCTACTTAGTCTTATGGGGGTGATTAACAACCGAGATATTAATACTAACTCCATATTTTTAAATGGAACGGCACAAATTTGTACAGCTGATTTTTTTTTTGCTAGGGGCTTTACGTCGCACCGACATAGATAGGTCTTATGGCGACGATAGGATAGGAAAGGCCTAGGAGTTGGAAGGAAGCGGCCGTGGCCTTAATTAAGGTACAGCCCCAGCATTTGCCTGGTGTGAAAATGGGAAACCACGGAAAACCATCTTCAGGGCCGCCGATAGTGGGATTCGAATCTACTATCTCCCGGATGCAAGCTCACAGCCGCGCGCCTCTACGCGTTCGGCCAACTCGCCCGGTACAGCTGATTTAAAAGATCATCTGCGTACAAGTTCAAATATGTAAGTATTTTCAAAATCGGACAATTACTTTTTCAGATATAAATAAGAACAGCATGCGCGGTTTTGCATGCCGCATCAGACGGCGTGAAGTCCGGCAAGGACATATTGAGGCGCAAGCTGCTTCCTGGCCTTGATTCCAGCCACAGAACGGATACCAGGCATGTACTGTAAACATAATGCGATGTACCGTAACATACCCTGGATGTGCAACGTTATTGTATGTGTTACGGAGTTTTGGTGGATCAGCAGAGGTGAAAGAAGGTGCGGGCTGGAATGGGTCTAACTACAAGTTCGAAAGATGAATTAAAATTTCAACAAAGGTTATATTTTTAAAACTTAACAATGGTGACATAGAATTTTGAGCGTAATAACAAAATAACAAAATCAGGTACCAGAGTAGCTTTACAAGGAAAGCCCGATTTTCGGATTCTTACCAGTTCTGGGATTCGTGCCCCAAGTTACAATTCCTGAGCTCTCATCTCACAACCACACGTACCCAACGGGCAGAAAAATTCTAAATTACATGGAGCTCTTGCTCCCACATTTACATCTCAAGCCTCTCTAAGGCCCTTTCATCACAACACCATAAAGATCTGACCCGCTCTCAATTTTACAAGCCTATCAAAGGCCACAACAAACTTCACTCCTAACTGCCTTCAAGGCACACATACAGTGAAACAGGGGTATCTAATACCCAACCTACAGGGCCTTTGCATGAAGAAAACAAAACATCAGGATGAGTTACTGGCCGAAAGTACAGAAAGAACTGGAGGCGTGAACTTGCACTCCTAAATACACTTTTTAAAACCTAAGTGGCTCTAGGCCGATACACAGGGGCTAATCCCAAGCTAGGGAGGTGACCCGTATGAGAAAACTTTAATACATTAAGGAAGAGAAGAAACGGTTATGAAAACGTAGTCACCTCAATTTCAAAATGAAGGAGAGTTCGAGAGGTAAAGCACTCTATATCCCCGCTTTACAGTGAAAGAGATTTGTAGTTTTCACATAGACAGAAGAAGAATTTACATTTTAAAGTGGTAGGTTACATATTAAAGGTTTCGAACCCTCCTCGAGAGTTAAACTGCTGAGCTAGCAAGAAATGAAGATGTTAAATGGCCATTACCTTGTTGAAGAGTTGCTGCTTGAAGAAAGAGGCGCTTCCCGCCCCCTGCTACATATCCACACACTGAGTTAGATGTTATACTAGTGGCCCGGAGACGAGAAAATCAGCAGTTTTTATACCCTCGTGGAAAATTCGAGACCTTTCAAGAATGAGTAGACACACCCCCTCAACTTTATTGGATAGCTTAGAGCTACATATCCATATCGAAGAAGATATACATGATTGGCTGAGAATTAATTAAAGAAATTCGAGATTGGCTAAGTTCAAACCAGGCGGATGGAAAGGATTAATGTTGCCAATCCACAAACCACAGAACAACATTTAGTAAAGACAAAACTTATGAATACAAAATTTCTTCAAGAAGGTACATTCCTTTACACCAGAGTGCATTATCATAGTTTTTGGTAGAGACATCTGTTAGAGAATGTCCACACTTCTTGATCAATGATAAACAAAACACATCAAAATTCACACAGAGCCATCTTCGGAGAAACCGTTGAGTTAATACAGTTTTTTTAAGTTCAGGGTTTCTCCTGTACAGGAGTTTCAATTGGCGCAATATTTGAACAAGCGGCGTGGAGGTGTACCGCCCGGTACAGTATGACTGGCGAACACACAACGGGGAAGGGAGATTAAAGTTGTATTGTTTTGTTCTGACATGTAAAAGGCTGCGCTCAGTTTAGCATTTTTTCTGACGGATGGGAATGGGAAGGATTTGGAAAGAAAGTCGGCCGTGACCTATCACAAAGGTACCTATCCGCTATTTGCCTGGTGTTGAACATGGGACACCATAAAAATCAATGTCAGGTTGGGCGAGGAAGGACTCGAACCTACACTCTCCCGAATGCACGCTACTACAGTCGCGCTGGAGCTCTGCGGAGATTAATGCGTGTAAAATAAAACATAAATAATAGTGTTGCTGCCATCTCACACCGATCAGCTTTGAACATTTGCTTTTCTAGAAAGAGCTCTTCCGGTGTTTTGTATTATGTTTATTTCTCAACTCATAGAGTAGTATGAACTGTGCACTAAAACCAGTGACAATTACAGCTTTCGTTATGTTCCTTTCAAGGCAAAGTACTTATTTTATTCGTTTTAAACACATCAACCCTTTCTGTCCTGTCATGTGTTCGCCTGTCACACACACTTTGCAAACCCATCACTTGTGTACGAGGTGTTTACATGCCTGGTACCCATTCTGTGACTGAACTCACTCCCAGGAAACTGCTTGCGCCTCAATATGCCCTTGCCCGACTTCACGCCGTCTGATGCGGCATGCAAAACAGCGCATGCTGTTCTTACTTATATCTCAAAAAGTAATTGTCCGATTTTGAAAACACGTATTTGAACTTGTACACAGATGAACTTTTAAATCAGGTGTATAAATTTGTGCCATTCCATTTAAAAATATGGAGTTAGTATCAATATATCGGTTGTTAATCACCCCCATGAGTCCAAGTAGCACGTTATTTCACAAGACCCTGCGTACCATTTACGAATATGAAAACAGAATGCTGATATCTTTAATGGCTTAGAAGTTATTTGCGTGTAACATGTTAGGTGAATAACCGTGTATATTTGCTGAAGTAGTACTTCGCGAGGCACGATGCTCGGTCGGTGTCATTTATAAACCGCCTCATGTTGGCTATTTACATGAGACAGAGGAAGAGGTCTAGAAAATACTCCCTGCCGTAATTACGGGTGGTGTGAACGCAAATATACTTGACTAATTAATCCCATTCCAAACAGCTCTTAACAAACTTTACAGGTTGTAACCTGACCGCTATCCCTCTCTCCCCTACGCATCACACACACGGCTAGTAATCCTGGATTAGTCATCAGTCATGGACAGCCAATCGTTCCAAGTGTCCCTGCTCATGATTTAATCATGCCCCTGAACGTAAGGCTCGCGTCTTGAGAGCGTTGGCTCCATGGCTCAGTGACAAAATACGCACCTTGGTAAGGAACGTGACGTAGCGTATCGACTGTTGAAGAACCATCCTTCCTCGGACAATCTGACTACTCCCGTCGGCTGCGGAGTACCGTTACGCAACAGATCAGGAACGCTAAAATACGTTACGCTAATAGTTTAAGAAAAATGTATTGACAGCGACGATGTGGAAGTCTGTGCAAGAATTGTGTTTAACTAAAACACTTGCTTCTCCTGACGTAATCATCCCTCTTGAAGAACACAAAGACCACTTGATGGCACTCTATTCGCCTCCAATTGCGGTACTTAAAGAGTGGGTGGTAAACAAAAATTGTTCAACTCAGAGTACTGATAGAGACATGTTTTACCTGAAGCCTGTAACATGTTCGCAAGTTGGAAACACAATAGGACACATAAAACTGAAGACCAAAGGACCTGATAATACTGAAATTGACATGAAAAACCTAACACCTAACACCTGACATCAAACACCCTGTAATAACCCACATTCTTAACGAATTTATTCTCTACGAGACAGTTCCTACTATCTGGAAACAAGTAAATGTACAGCCTACAGTCCGCTGCCGTGCAACCCCACAGTGTTGCCAACTTATATTTTCAAGATCCACTATACTACTAAAAATCCACTAAAATTCCTCCAAGAAATCCGATCTCAAATAATGAACAATAAAAATGAGCAATAATAAAAATAATAATAATAATAATAATAATAATAAAAAAAGTAAATGTCTGCACTGACCTGGTCTGTGATTTTCACTGGGATTAACCCCCTGCCTGCGAGCCGGCGAGCTAAAACTTGTAGGACCGAGCTCGATAGCTGCAGAAGTGCGGCCGGTATCCAGTATTCGGGAGATAGTAGGTTCGAACCCCACTGTCGGCAGCTCTGAAGATGGTTTTCCGTGGTTTCCCATTTTCACACCAGGCACACCTTAATTAAGGCCACGGCCGCTTCCTTCCCATTCCTATGCCTTTCCTGTCCCATCGTCGCCATAATTATTCATATCATGACTGTGTTAAGTTGGATATATTTGGCAGGGAATAGTCAAAGATACGCGCTTCTTGTAAGAATCTACATAAGAACATATCATCTGTTTACAAACAGGTCACATCAAATCAGAAAACCTTACTTGGTGAATCCCTACCTCAAGGGCACACACAAAACAGGCCAGTTCATTAAACGGTCTTCCTTCATAGCATAAATATAAATGCTACTCTCTCACTTTCATTATCATTCGTCATTCGTCAACTAAGAGATAAGTATCCTTTCCCCACTCATTACAAATTTATGATACCATGATCTCATAACATCGTATCCAAATAACACGTTTTTCTCATGTGATTACTAGCTCCTGATAAAAAAAATACGGAATAGCTCGGAGACAGACTGGAGTACATTTTTTTTTAAAACGTAATTTTGATAAAACACTGAATTCCGCTATAATAAATCTAGAATTCCGCCAAAAATTCCGCTGTCCGCTAAATGATATTTTTCTCCGCCGACAGTCTTCTAATTCCGCCAAATTTAGTGGAAAATCCGCTAAGTTGGCAACACTGATTTCACACTGTCTGATCTAACACGACCACTCTGGTGGCCTCCTAACATTCTAGCGGAACGAGGTGTCAATAGCAGTGGATCTACGACGTACTGAAGGCAACAAATGAAGATCACCTTTGAGAGTTGCTTTGAGTGGTCATTTCCAGTGTCGATCAGCAACCGTTTGTATTCCCTTCAATTTCTTCGAAACTCTAAAGACATCACTCAGACTCACTCCGACACGAGCGGCGACATCCACTGCCGCACCTATAATGCAGCAATGTTAAAAGTCGGATGCGGTCTGTAGCAAGGATGTTTACCTTAGTTCTAGGTATGCTGTATAAACACCACCGACGCGGCAGATGCTTCTTATCGGACAAATATCGAACGATATGTGGGTTTAGCGTTACTGTGTATCTCAGACATTCACCTACAGAGCATACTGTAAACATGTTCAAGGTATCGTGGCGTATACCGTCTGAAATCGTAATATACAAAGCTTTCTTTAAGCCTAGTATTTTAGAACCTTCGTGAGAACCAAGCACAATAATTAATAATCAGCCAATGCTGTATTATTTCTGTTATTGGCACTTATAGTGTAAGAGAACACGTTCTTAGATCGCGCATCACGCAAACGTCCGTTTAGTACAGACAATACATTCAAGTATCGGGACCGCGGTAGCCTTACTACTACGATTAAAGAGCATGGGACATGGGAAGAAAAAAAATAACATTCCTTCTCTACTTCAAAGAAATCATCGGTATAAATACCATTAACAACGGTAGCACACCGGTAATTAAAATTTAATCTAAATAAATCCGTTACTATTCGTCTCTGAATCAATTTATACTGCGTACAAGATCGGCAACGTTATGTTGTTCAGTACAAGATTTCGGTTGGATGACTTTTAGGAATTTTCGAATAACCACGGAATGACTAAGGCGTGTAAGTGCCAATTGTGTCGTGGTACTTAGAATACGTCTATCTATATAAATACAATGCCTTAATAAGTACATAAGTTGATTGTTTCTAAATATAACAGTTTGTTGCAGTAAACCCAGTAGTGTTCCCGTTATAAGTGTACAAACTCTGTTGTGTAACATCTATCGATAAGGCAAGAATTAACGGAGATAACTTACTCTACTCCAAAATTAATTTTTAGATCTTCCATTAAACTACCATTTTATCCACCGTTAGTAAAATTATTTAGAGGTTAGATTATACTGCCTTTCTTTCTGGCCCTGAATATCAATTTTCATTGAATCCTCCTGTGCTTTTCTTTTTTTGTTATGCACATATATGTAAAGAGCCAGCCAGCCAGATAGACAGACAGACATGACAAAAATTTAAAACTGGCGTCTTCTCAGTGTGAACATGACCCACACAGAAATACCAAAGAACAAAGCACATCTCGTTTTTAGAATTTTTCTTTACGTCGCACCGACACAGATAGGTCTTATGGCGACGATGGGATAGTAAATGCCTATGAGTGGAAAGGAATCGGGTGTGGCCTTAATTAAGGTACAGCCCCCAGCATTTGCCTGGTGCGAAAATGGGAAACCTCGGAAGATCATCTTCAGGGCTCCCAACAGTGGGGTTCGAAACCACTATCTCCCGGATGCAAGCTCACAGTTACACGTCCCTAAACATACGGCCAACTCGCCGGTTAGTAGCACAAAGTACGAAAGTACAAACAATATATATTAATGCTAGGAGTTTGTGACATGACACACAAGATTTTCCGTGTATTTTCGTTGATAATGTTGGGTTTACGAAGAAATGATACACTAGAGAAATGACGTCAAACTTCTGTACGGTACAAGATTTCGGTTGGTTGAATTTTTGGAATTTTGGAATAACCCCGGGATGAATAAGACCTGTAAGTGTCAATTGGGTCGTGGTACTTATATTGCGTCTATCTATATCAATAAAATACCTTAATAAGTACAGTATTAATGAGTCGGTTATTTCTATATATAACTTTTTTTAGTAAATCCAGTAGAGTTGCCGTTTTAAGTGTACCAGCAAACAGGAACTTGGACAGAAACGCATTAATCTACAAGGATTTTGAAATGCGTAATGACAGCCAAACGCACAGTTAGACGAACTTTGAATTTTATAGATAAATACACATATTAACACAGACAATATGTTGACAATGACTATCAAACAGGTTTCATACAAAACACATATTGGGAGCTACTGATTGCTAGGTCACAAATTCATTGTATGTAGTAACAGCCATAATGACGCAGTAGATTTAGAGCGTGCCTTTACGAGAAGATAATAAAGTTATTGCTTTTACGTCTTACTAATTACATTCACGGGTTTTGGAGACATCGATGTGCCAGAATGTTGCTCCATAGGAGTTCTTATATATGCCAGTATATTTACCTACATGCGGCTGGCACATTTGAGCACTTTCAAATATCCCCGGTCTGAACCTGGATCGAACCCGGAGCCTCCAGGTACGCTACCCTACTCCTGGACCGCTGAGCTGCCATAACATTTATGGTCATTCAGTCCAGAGAGATCTTAAGCAGCAAGTGATTAATGAAACAACTGAAACTGGAAGCAAGACTCAAACCCCCGGCTCATACAGCCCAGTCTACCAAGACAACTGCTGCCATGCCAGGTTACTGTGGATACTAGAATGTACTTGGTCAGCTTTACCGACTTCCTCAATCCTCCATGGTGCTCCAGCCCTGATGGGCTTCGGCGACCGTTGCGCAGCCTGACGGCCAGCAAATTACGAAGTGTCGTATCGAAGAATCCTTTCGGGCGTTACTCTTGGCTTTCTTGACCGGGATCACTATCTCACCATCATATAGCTCCTCATATGTAATCACATAGACTGACTGGACAACGAACCAGTCCTCAAATCCAGGTAAAAACCCTTACCTGGCCGGGAATCGAACCCGGGGGTTCCAGGTGTGAGGCACGTACGCTACCAATAGGGTATGTGCCTCCATAAGAAGAACCAAAATAGAAATTTGAAGTCCAGGCATTATGCGGATATATTCACCTACAAGATATGGCCTACTCCTTTTTGTCTAACATCGTCGCAGTTTATTGGACAAATTCTGTAAATCAGAAATTTTACTTAATCATTTATTCATGTATTTTTAATCTGATATTAACATAGGGTAGTTTCCCTTTTCCTACAATTACCCCACTCCCTGGTGGGGTTGTGGCTGCGATGTGCGGCACATGTGTGGTCTGGTTCATTTTTAACGGCCGATGCTCTTCCTGACTCCAACACTATGTGGAGGTATGTATATATATTGTATTCATTATCACATGTTCCTTTTGCTGGTTAATAGTGTGGTGGATTGTGTGTGAATGAAGAAGGATGTATTAAAATAAACAAAAACATGCAGTCCCAGAGCCAGAGGTGTTAAACAGAAATGGATAAAATCCCCGACCTGACCTGAAATCCATCCCAGTACTATCTGAACCGAAGGCCTCAGTGCTGACCATACATTCACATAATCTAAGCGTGGGCACACATGCTGGGACATTTCATGCCATGTTGCAACCGAACCTACTCACGCACGCAGCGCCCTCTGTTCATAATAATTACAATGTTCTACAATTTATTATTCATTGTTTTACCTGTGTTTGAGGCTTAAATTTCTTCTTCTGGAGTTAAATCTCTAAAACAATGAAACATTCTTACTGCACAGTAAATATCTGGGTAGGCCTAATGTATTTGTTCAGACGGGAACACGCCCGTCCATCCATTATTTGATTACATCTCGGTGTCCTTGTGGACCACCTATGTAGCTGCATTGTCGGTTGTGATTAAAAGCTGTCAGTCTTGGAGTTGAGGTGATAGCTAGTTCGGGCACGCCTTTCCATCCTAGCTTCTTCAGTGTGAACTGGATTACAGATATGTTGGTCAATTAATAAAGAATTCATTACCCTTGGCGTAACTTGTCTGTCAAGAAGCATATAGAAAAACAAGACAACTCAGTGACGTATTAAATATCTACAATGGTAGTACAGTTTCCTATGCCACTATATTTCTTAAATACTGAACTGATATTCACTATACGCTGCATTGTTATATCTAAAGCAGATGTTGTTGTTGTTTGAGTCATCAGTCCATAGACTGGTTTGATGCAGCTCTCCATGCCACCCTATCCTGTGCTAACCTTTTCATTTCTACGTAACTATTGCATCCTACATCTGCTCTAATCTGTTTGTCATATTCATACCTTGGTCTACCCCTACCGTTCTTGCCACCTACACTTCCTTCAAAAACCAACTGAACAAGTCCTGGGTGTCTTAAGATGTGTCCTATCATTCTATCTCTTCTTCTCGTCAAATTTAGCCAAATCGATCTCCTCTCACCAATTCGATTCAGTATCTCTTCATTCGTGATTCGATCTATCCATCTCACCTTCAGCATTCTTCTATAACACCACATTTCAAAAGCTTCTATTCTCTTTCTTTCTGAGCTAGTTATCGTCCATGTTTCACTTCCATACAATGCCACGCTCCACACGAAAGTATTCAAAAACATCTTTCTAATTCCGATATCAATGTTTGAAGTGAGCAAATTTCTTTTCTTAAGAAAGCTCTTCCTTGCTTGTGCTAGTCTGCATTTTATGTCCTCCTTACTTCTGCCATCGTTGGTTATTTTACTACCCAAGTAACAATATTCATCTACTTCCTTTAAGACTTCGTTTCCTAATCTAATATTTCCTATATCACCTGCCTTCGTTCGACTGCACTCCATTACTTTTGTTTTGGACTTATTTATTTTCATCTTTTACTCCTTATCTAAGACTTCATCCATACCATTCAGCAACTTCTCGAGATCTTCTGCAGTCTCAGATAAAATAACAATATCATCGGCAAATCTCAAGGTTTTGATTTCCTCTCCTTGGACTGTGATTCCCTTTCCAAATTTCTCTTTGATTTCCTTTACTGCCTGTTCTATGTAAACATTGAAAAGGAGAGGGGACAAACTGCAGCCTTGCCTCACTCCTTTCTGGATTGCTGCTTCTTTTTCAAAGCCCTCGATTCTTTTCACTGCAGACTGATTTTTATACAGGTTGTAGATAATTCTTCGTTCTCGGTATCTGATCCCTATCATCTTCAGAATCATAAATAGCCTGGTCCAATCAACATTATCGAATGCCTTTTCTAGATCTACGAATGCCATGTACGTGGACTTGTCCTTCTTGATTCGATCCTCTAAGATCAGACGTAAAGTCAGGATTGCTTCACGTGTTCCTACATTTCTTCTGAAGCCAAATTGATCTTCCCCCAACTCAGCTTCAACTTGTTTTTCCATTCTTCTGTAAATAATACGTGTTAAAATTTTGCAGGCATGAGATACTAAACTAATAGTGCGGTAGTTTTCACACCTGTCAGCACCGGCTTTCTTGGGAATAGGTATAACAACATTCTGCCGAAAATCGGATGGGACTTCTCCTGTTTCATACATCTTGCACACTAAATGAAATAACCTTACCATGCTGGTTTCTCCTAAGGCAGTCAGTAATTCAGAGGGAATATCATCAATTCCAGGTGCCTTGTTCCTATTTAGGTCACTCACAGCTCTGTCAAACTCTGACCTCAAAATTGGGTCTCCCATTTCATCAGCATCAACAGCCTCTTCATGTTCCAGAACGAAATTATCTACATCGTTACCTTGATACAACTGTTGGATATGCTCCTGCCATCTTTCTGCTTTGTCTTCTTTCCCTAGAAGTGGCTTTCCATCTGAGCTCTTAATATTCATGCACCTAGATTTCCTTTCTCCAAGGGTTTCCTTGATTTTCCTGTATGCCGCATCTACCTTTCCCAGGACCATACAGCCTTCGACATCCTTGCACTTCTCCTTCAGCCATTCTTCCTTAGCTACCTTGCACTTTCTATCCACTTGATTCTTTAATCGCCTGTATTCTTTTCTGCCCTCTTCATTTCTAGCATTCTTGTATTTCCGTCGTTCATCAATCAGGTCTAGTATCTCCTGAGTTATCCACTGATTCTTAGTTGATCTTTTCTTCCTTCCTAACATTTATTCAGCAACCCTACTGACTTCATTTTTCATGACTCTCCACTCTTCCTCTACTGTGTTTCTTTCGGCCTTATCATTTAGTCCTTGTGCAACATGTTCCTTGAAACGATCCATCACACTCTTTTCTTTCAACTTGTCTAGATCCCATCTTTTTGCATTCTTTCCTTTCTTCAATTTCTTCAACTTCAGATGGCATTTCATGACCAACAAGTTGTGGTCAGAGTCCACGTCTGCTCCTGGGAAAGTTTTGCAATCCAACACCTGGTTTCTGAATCTCTGCCTAATCATAATGAAGTCTATTTGATACCTTCCAGTGTCTCCAGGTCTCGTCCACGTATACAGCCGTCGTTTGTGGTGTTTGAACCAAGTATTGGCGAGGACTAAATTATGGTCAGTGCAGAATTCAACCAGCCGACTTCCTCTTTCGTTCCTTTGTCCCAATCCAAATTCTCCTACTGTGCTACCTTCTCTTCCTTGGCCTACCACTGCGTTCCAGTCTCCCATCACAATTAGATTCTCGTCACCTTTGACATATTGTATTAAATCTTCTATCTCCTCATATATTCTTTCAATTTCTTCATCATCCGCTGAACTAGTAGGCATATAGACCTGCACTATTGTGGTGGGCATTGGTTTGGTGTCTATCTTGGCAACAATAATTCTTTCACTATGCTGGTCGTAGTAGCTTATCCGCTGCCCTATTTTCTTATTCATTATTAAACCAACTCCTGCATTACCCCTGTTTGATTTCGTGTTGATAATTCGGTAGTCGCCTGACCAAAAATCCTGTTCTTCCTGCCAACGTACTTCACTTATACCAACTACATCTAACTTTAGCCTATCCATCTCCCTTTTCAGATTCTTTAACCTACCACAACGATTCAAACTCCTAACATTCCACGCTCCGACTCGCAGAATGTCAGTATCCATCTTCCTGATGATCGCCCCCTCTCGTGTAGTCCCCACCCGGAGATCCGAATGGGGGACTAGTTTACCTCCGGAATATTTTACCCGGGAGGAAGCCATCATCAGTACATCTTTCATACAGAGAGAGCTGCATGTCCTCGGGAGGTGGTTACGGCTGTAGTTTCCCGTTGCTTTCAGCCGTGTAGCAGTATCAACACAGCTAAGCCATGTTGAGTATTATTACAAGGCCGTATCAGTCAATCATCTAGACTGCCGCCCTTGCAACAACCGAAAGGCTGCTACCCCCCTTTCGATGAACCATTCGTTAGTCTGGTCTCTCAACAGATACCCATCCGATATGGTTGCACCTGCGGCTCGGCTATCTGCATCATTGGGACACGCAAGCCTCCCCACCGCGGCAAGGTCACATGGTTCGCAGAGGAGGCTAAAGCAGATAGCTGAGTAATAAATTAAGGTACTGGTTTTCAAGACCCGAGAAGTGTGAGTATTTATCTTAGCTCATGTTGTTTAATGTTTCAGTGGAGAAGGCTATAAAACTGGATATTCGTACACCAGAATATACAGCATATCCAGAAAATCATGCAAATTTACGAAGCAGGTCATCGAATGTAACATGAATATCAGTTACATCAGAATTTATACTCAAGATTCCATATAACTGAGCATCAGTATAATAATAATAATAATAATAATAATAATAATAATAATAATAATAATAATAATAATAATAATAATAATAATAATAATAATAATAATAATGTCCGCCACTGTGGTGTAGTGGTTAGTGTGATTAGATGCCACCCCCGGAGGCCCGGGTTCGATTCCCGACTCTGCCACGAAATTTGAAAAGCGGTACGAGGACTGGAACGGGGTCCACTCAGCCTCGGGAGGTCAACTGAGTAGAGGGGGGTTCGATTCCCTCCTCAGCCATCCTGGAAGTGGTTTTCCGTGGTTTTCCACTTCTCCTCCGGGCAAATGCCGGGATGGTACCTAACTTAAGGCCACGGCCGCTTCCTTCCCTCTTTCTTGTCTACCCCTCCCAGTCTGCCCATCCCCTCACAAGGCCCCTGTTCAGAATAGCAGGTGAGGCAGCCTGGGCGAGGTACTGGTCCTCCTCCCCAGTTTTATCCACCGACCCAAAGTCTCAAGCTCCAGAACACTGCCCTTGAGGCGGTAGAGGTGGGATCCCTCGCTAAGTCCGAGGGAAAAGCCAACCCTGGAGGGTAAGCAGATTAAGAAAGAAAAAAGAAATAATATTAATAATAATATAATAATAATCATCATAATATTATGGCCTCAGCAAGTGAAATGCAGACCTATCCATGTGGCATGCCTATCAATTTTAGTATGCCTAGTGTTTTTCGATCTAGCACAAAAAGGACGGAATTGTACTGGACGGAACCCCTGGCTGAGATTATTGTGTTGAGTGAAACTGAGTGTGGAACCAAATGTAATAATGTTATTGGATTTACATCCCTCTAACTAGGTTTCGATGGATTACGGGGACGCTGAACTGTGGGAAGTTTTTTCCCGCAGAAGTACTTTTAAGTGCAAGTAAGTCTACTGACACGAGGCTGGCATATTTGAGCATCTTCAAATACCGCCGGACTGAGGTATGATCGAGGCTGCCAGATTTGGCTCAGAAGCCAGCGCTCTATCCCCTGAGCTGCTCATCCCAGCCTGTAGGTCTTTAATATGCTATGTAGAGCGTTCCTAAAAAATCATCAGCTATCTCAGCATCAATGAACCCAGGAAGTTTTTATCATGAGTTGGACACTCTAAATCAATGATTCACCAAGGTAGCTGTCACTAAGACAAACACATACTCGGGAAGTGAAAGACTTCGATTTCAGTACATCGATATACTGTATAATTTTCATATGGTAACGATGGAAATGAACACCAGGTCACTGAATTAAAACTTTATTTACGAAGCTTAGGATGTAGCATTAATGAGGAGTGCGTGAGAATGGACATGTATATAGCACCATACAACTTTACGAAGTACATCGTCAAATGTACCATCTGTGTAGCATCATTTAACTTTTGAAGTTGAAGGAGTTGAACACTAACGCAGTAGCATGGGAACTGAACATGTACATACTAGCATATAGCATTGCTTAGAATGACATAGGACTGGCAAATGACTTCACAAAGGAGCTAATCGAATTGGACATCGGTGTAGCATCACACAGCTTTTGATCTGTGTATGTCGGTGCGACGTAAGGCATTCAGTAAACAGAAATGGTCACCAACACAGTAGTACAGACGTGCACATTAATGGTGTCCCGACATACACTGCCCCACTCCAGTACTGGAAAGAAGGGGAGAGAGTGAAGGAGTAGTGTTGAAGGCCAATCCAGTACAAAACATGGGGGAAGGGAGTGAAGGGGTAGTGTCGAAGGCACAATGACTCACCTTCTCGCTTATCGCATTGCTGCATGGACTGCATGCAGACAGCCCGCTACAAGACTTCGTTGTGATCGAAATGGGCACAGTGGCGGATGTATTGAAGTACAGCATTAGGTTACCTACTCGTCCGGCCCTGCGGTGTACGGGGCAACGCGTCCGGCCGCCCCGGGTTCGATTCGCGGCCGGGTCAGGGGGTTTTAATTGTAAATGATTATATCCGTGGCCTGGGGACTGCGTGTTTGTGGCATCCTTAACGTTTCTCACATTCAACACTCAACACTTCCGCAAGTCCAATTACATGCAAGTTCATATATTGTGCAAGTAAGGGCAAAATAACTCTATAGGTCGACGGCCCGAACAAATAGCATTTTAACATCAAAAAGTAACCTACTCTGTTAATTACAGTATTATGAGGTAAAGGAGGTTTTTAACCGAAAAGTATTTTATACTAGTTAGGAATATTTTGTAGCTGCGTTATATCGGGTCTACCAATCCTTCTTCACCTCGTTCTTGCCATATTTCTATCCATCACCAAACTGTCTTAAGACTGCACGGTATTGCTTGTGTTATTGCTTGGGGGACCATGAGAGCCTCCCATATGCCAATAATACGCCCTCGATTCACCTGTGATAGGATAGGAGCCATCTTATTACAATGTTACAGTATAACGCCGGAATACACACACTGTGTATTCAGCACTACCTGTTCACTCCCTTACCTTCCTTTTCTGTACTGGAGTGGCCTTCAACACTATCCCTTTACTCTCTCCCCTCCTTTTCAGTACTGGAGTGGGGGAGTGTTGATTGTTTATGTCGGGACACCATTAATGTGCGTGCGTGTACATACCTTTACTCACGAAGCTTAGGAAATGGAACGTGAACATATCAACATATACATGGCTGAAGAAGACCCTGGATCGGTGTAAAACTTAACAGATGAGGTCACCAAATTGTATATCAGCGTATAATTGATAGAATTGATCATAAAATCTGTAGTACATATCTTCACTCGGGAAGCTCAATCACAAAATATGACCACGCCACGTTATGACGACAGCTCAACCGCTTGGCAGCAAAGAACCGCATAGCTTCATCACAAGATTTAGTACAACAGTGGACCGCTGTATCAGGTCTGACATTATCTGTTTCCACTATTCGATGAAGCTGACGTCTGCTTTGATGGAGATTGGTTGCACGTATTCTTTAGCTGGGTATTCCTTGACACTGACTATCGACGTCTTAGGTTCGTGAACACACACGGTAACTTGCAGACTGGTAACACGTCGTGTTCGACGAATCCCTCTCTACAATGACTGGGAGATACGTATCGGATGATATCGCAGTGAGCAGAATCATCCAACAAGCATTGTCCAGCGACTGGCTGAACGCCGGGCCTCATGGCGTGGGGTCCATTAGGCATCGTTCTCAATCTCGACTGCCAAGTACCGAGTCACCTCACCTGCAGTCAGTACATCAGGGAAGAGCCAGGTGTCATACTCTCCCTTCGGGACATTCTTAATGCAATATTCCACCAATAATAATAATAATAATAATAATAATAATAATAATAATAATAATAATAATAATAATAATAATAGTCAGACACCTTTCTCACACATTGGCGGGGTCGTGGGTGTAAACTGTACCATACGTGTTGACTTTGCCCTTTCTTTACGGCAGGATGTTCTTCCTGACACAAACCACATATGAAGGGATGTATTGATTATTGTGTGGTTTCTGTGGTCTTTCGTAGTATATAATATACAGGGTGGGGGTGGGGAGAAGTAGCTCCCTAGTTTAAACGTCCATAAGTTTTATAATTGTTGAGATTTATTAATGAAAGTTGTTTTGTTTTGTTACGGTATCCCTGAGAATACCCTGACCTGCAGTAGCATCTTCTTCCAGTGAACGATGAGATGGCAGGAAGGATGACTTTAAAAGAGCGCGCCCAGATTGCTTCGCGGTTTGAAGTGTGGCGATCTGTAGACCTTGTTCAGCGATAGTGGCAGGGTGTTCATGGTCCTCATGCCACACTTGATGCTAAAACCATAAGGAATTGTCACACCAAGCTAATGACAACTGGGTCAGTTGTGAATAAACCAAGAAGAGAACGATCTTCGGTAGCGCGATCGCCAGAAAATGTAGCGGCAGTCAGGGAGTTATTCACTCGCAGTCCTGGTAAATCCACACGCCAGGCAGCTCGTGAGAGTGGAATCAGCAGGCATGAAGTGCGTGTTGTGTTAAAGAAGGACATTGTCTGGAGACCATGGAAGCCCCATTATGTTCAGGAGTTATCGTTGGAGACGATTGGCCGGGTCTGTTCAAAAACATGACATTCCTGTACGTTTACGTCGTTTGGTCGACAACGCAGGGGCATATGTGGAATTTTAGTATGGTACACACATTCTCATGGTCCTGAGAACCGAACACAATTTGCTTTACGTCGCACCAACACTGATAGGTCTTATGGCAACGATGGGAGATTAAAGGCTTAGGAATGGGAAGGAAGCGGCCGTGGTCTTAGTTAAGGCACAGCCCCAGCATTTGCATGATGTGAAAACGGGAAAGCACGGAAAACATCTTCAGGGCTGCCGACAATGGGGTTCGAACCCACTATCTCCCGGATGCAAGCTCGCAGCTGCGCGTCCCTAACCGCACGGCCAACTCGCCCGGTTGCAGTGCAATGTGTTGTGTGTCTATGAAGAGGGGAGTGTTGGGATAAACACAAACGCTCAGTCCTCGAGTCAAAGGAATTAACTACATGCAGTGAAAATCCCGACCCAGCCGTTAATGGAACCAAGAGTAATAATAATAATAATAATAATAATAATAATAATAATAATAATAATAAAGAATAGGAAGGAGAACTCGAATTGATTAGCAGATCCATTTATGATTTCTTACCCACATTATAATATAATATGATGTACAAAGAACGGAACAATCTGATAGAGTGGAACAATCTCGGACATAAATAATAACCAGTGCTAATATTTCTCTTATAATTCCGAAATGTGCAAATATTTAATGAATAATGGAGAAATATAAATACCGTAGGTCTTTTTATCTCAAGATGTTAAATAAAATACGAATGCCAATGAGCCTTGGATACCGTAAGAATGTTGTCTAATACACATAACACTTTACATTCTTTATCTAGCAGTGATACATCTGAGGAGATAATTTAGCAATGCGTTTGAAAGGAAGGATTTATTGAGAATGCGTGCTGCCGAAAGCAACATATGGCCACGAAACTTGGACTCTTATAAAAAGGTCGGAACGTCGTAAACAACAAACACATGTATGAACTCTTCCGATCACAAAATTCGACAACAAATACAATAAAAACAAAACCAAGTATATTGATGTAAAAGAAATACAACGGGCTGCGGGCGGAAAAGGAAAGGAGCCATAGAATACGTTAAGATTGAATTATACAGTAACTATAGCTATGAAGTTCGCTGAGTTTCATCAATGTTAGTAAAGTTTCCTCATCCTGAAATGAATGTGCTTTACCTTATATTAGCTTCTGTATATGTTGCTTTTCTGCAGTGTATAAACACATAGCATTTATGTAGCGGCGGGCTGAGTAGCTCAGACGGTAGAGCGCTGGTCTTCCAATTCCAAGTTGGCAGGTTCGTTTCTGGTTCAGTCCAATGGTATTTGAAGATGCTGAAATACGCCACCCTCGTGTCAGTAGATTTACTGGCACATAAATCCCATCCCCCATTATGATGAGTCTAACAGGTCTTGATGGCAGCCATACCATACTCAGATGAAATTGAACGTATCCTGAATGTTGTGAACCACTGGGAAGTGATGGGAATGACAGCTCACTGACACTAGCTAGTTTCATACCTGGAGATCCTTGTTTGATTCCTGATTCATGTACCTTCGTGACATCGGAAAACAATATAACCCAGCTTCAATAGCACGGCCAAGAAGATTCGTCCTGCTGACCACATGACACCTCGTAATATGTAGGCCTTCGGGCCGAGCTGCGGTGTTAATAACACTGTTACAGTTCATAACTTCAGCGTTTTCCACTCTTTTAAAAAGTGAGATTATAATAGACTTCCACAAAACTTAAAAATTTGAATTGATCTCCAATACCTATTTAAATTATTTACTCCGAAAATCGCAAAAGTAATTCATTGGGACGTAGAAAAGTAAGATATTTATGAAGCAAAACTGGTTTACTTATTCTGTGGTCCGGAAGTAAGGAGCACTGTGTCACGAATTTGCATTAACACAGGCGAGTTAAAAGAAAGTTTTCTAGTGCTGGTTGCACTTGCCTGTTTTTAATCGAAAAGCTTCATAATCCTCTTTTACATGATAATGCAATAGTTTCCGACTTTGGTATACAGCCACTTCTGAAACTGATTATTATTTAGAAGTGTACTGGACGTTTTGCCTTTTACCTAAAACTGACAAGGTCACTTATAACTGCAGATAGGTAGTATTTTGCACCCCGGAAAAATAGTGCAGAAAATTCAATGAACATTTATCAAATCCTCGATTTCGTAAAAAAATAAGGAAAGGGCATGGAACTACCTGCTTCCTTCCCTCTCCTAGCCCTACGCTATCCCAACATTGCCATAAAACCTAACTGTGTCGGTGCATCGTAAGGCAAAGAGTAAAAAAAAAAAGAGCGAAAAAAGTTTCACTCCTCACCTGAAATGTCAACGTCCAACCTTTTGTTCAGAGGTTCTGGGTTTTTTAACCACGTCTGGTTAATTTATCTTCTTTTCTTCTTCTTCTTCTGCAACCATCGTATGTATTCCATTTCTGTCGACCGGTGCGCGGCACAGTCTTATAATTATTTTCGATGACCAAGTTCTCACAAGGAATTCTTCAGTGAGATCACACCGCAACTTGCCTGAAATTTCACTGATATAATCTATATACTAAAACTAGCTACTAAATACTAGCTGTGAATTTTAACTGGAATTTTGCGAAATTGACGTCAAATTATGTATGGAAACGCAGATAAGGAGGATCAGTTGCAACAACGTCCGGCTCCATGGCTAAATGGTTAGCGTGCTGGCCTGTGGTCACAGGGGTCCCGGGTTCTATTCCCGGCAGGGTTGGGAATTTTAACCATCATTGGTTAATTTCCCTTGTACGGGAACTGGGTGTATGTGTTGTCTTCATCATCATTTCATCCTCATCACGACGCGCAGGTCGTCTACGGCGTCAAATCAAAAGACCAGCACCTGGCGAGCCGAACCCGTCCTGGGATCTCCCGGCACTAAAAGCCATCGATTTGGATATCCACTGTAAGGGCCGGACGGTGTGCAATAGATGTTGATGCTTGCTTGTTGTTTTAAGGGGCCTAACATCGAAGGTCATCGGCCTACAATAGATGTTATGAACACGGCAGACAATCTGCGTTAATCACCGTATTCGCCAGCATGTTTGTCCACTCAGCCCCGAAAAAAGGTCGGATAAAGAACATCAGACCTCTGCTGTCTGCTAACACTCCCCTCTGCCGTACCATCACCAAATAGAAAGCTGACAGGGGTGTCCATTGCAGCTGGCAGGCTGTGGTATCACTCGATATTTCCAACCTGTTAATCCGTTAAAACTCGCTGCTGATTTTTGGTACAGGATATTCTTCTGTATCCATTGTGTCAGTGCTGCGATACTGTGTAACTGAAGCTTTCCTTGTCAGATTTCGTAATCAGGAGGTCCTTCTTCAAACATTTCTATTTCCTGGTATCTTCCCTTGCACAATGGATTACAGTAGCTGGTATCTAATTCTGTTCCACAAAATGTGACCGGGGTACTGAACCCTATCCGAACTTCCTTGTATTTCTTCAATCTGCACAAAATTTTGCGTTTTTCACATGACCTTTCTTCGATACTTTCAACACCCTTTCATAGAAGAAAATTTCAAAAGCTTCCTATGTCTTGTTTAATGCCTCAGTCAATGTCCACGTTTCAATGCCATAAGGAATAACAAACAAAGCGATGAAATATCACCCTTAGTGTTCGAGTTTATCTCAATACAAACCTCTCCAATTACACACACTACGTTACACTCCGTTTTGGCCTTATCCCAAATACGTTTGATCAGCATTAAGTATGAACGAAGCCCACTTATGCGGACAGATTCCTTTCCTGACGCAAACCCTACTGGAATGATGTATTTACTATTGCATGCTCCTGACGTGGTTTGCGGTTGTAGCATGCTTTGCGTAAATGAATATGTATAACAAGACAAACACAGATCCACAGTCCCCAAATCAGAGGAATTAACCATGCACAGTTAAAATCTTTGGTCCTAGGGAATCGAAACCAGGATCCTATGAGCGGAAAGCCAGTTCGTTGACCATTCAGTCACACTAAATTACCAGTATTAAATCCAGTTCAGTGGAGAGCTTTCTATTCAGTTAATTCTTCGCAGTGACAAAAATGACAAAACAATGTGGGGAATTTTGTTTGATGTTTAACGTCACATTAACACAACAGTGTTTCAACATCGCTGGCATAATGAAGGTGTTAGGATCGAGTAAGCGATTGCCATAATTAAGGAATGCATCCCCGGTTTTTAACTGATGTGAATTAACAAACCATTCTAATTTATAATCTCTCGAATACTCATTTATAGCTGCATAGTTTGCACCACGTAGCCATATACTGTAAATGTATGTATGTTCGGTATTCAGCACGAAGACTGGTTTAATCCTCTACAGCTCCACCAATAGCTGTCATAGATAGCCTAGATGTCGCTGAAGAGGTATACTAGGGAAATGAGGAGTAAGGTAATTTCCCATTTCTCACTGAGCCAGAAGTTGCTATTACATATCAGTCTGCCAAGCCCACTGAAATGCATGCACCAACCGACTCTATGAGCGATATTTTCACACCATTCATAACAGGGACTGGCTGCATAAGGAACGGTATTACTAGAATCGCTCATAAATCGGTCACTTTCATATTGTCAAAGCCAAGTATAAGACAGAGACAGATCAATGAAAGTAACAAATTTATTCTAGCCCATGCCAGAAGACACAGTGCTCTGTAAACACTATATCCCTCCAGCAAAGGCACATGCTGTGAATAAAATAAATAAAATCGTAACGTTCGTGTGTTCTTACATTGATTATTTTGGATACTTTTTTAATAGTTATCCGTTTCAGGTGTAACAATGACCATTTATATATTTTTTAGCTTTGGAGTCTGTTTATTTGAACAGCCCCGCTGGCAGGAGTTGCGTGCCTTCCTCTTATCCGGAGGCTCCTAGTTCGATTCCCGGCCAGGTCAGAGATTTTTATGTGGATCTGAGGGCTGGTTCGAGGTCCACTCAGCCTACATGATTACAATTGAGGAGCTATCTGACGGTAATATAGGGGCACCGGTCTGAAAAGCCAAGAATAACGGCCGGGAGGATTCGGCGTGCTGACCACATGACACCTCGTAATCTGCAGGCCTTCGCGCCGAGCAGCGGTGTTAATAACACTGTTACTATTCATAACCACAGCGTTTTCCACGCTTTTAAAAAGAGATATTATAATAGCCTTCCACAAAACTTAAAAGGTTGTATTGATTTCCAATACCTATTGAAAATTATTTACTGAAGTCATGTATGGTTCTCCATATTTGTGAAATTGTAATTATTTTATTGTTTTAAGGATCATAATAACGAGATTATCATTAATAAATGATGGAAAGTACTGAGGAATGAGAAATCGCAAGCCTATTACCGTTGTCAGAAGTGATCGATAGTTAACGAAAAGAAGTTAGGGAGAAAACATGGAGGAGGTGAGTATAACAGATCTTAATGGCAGCCATATCATGGTAAGATGAAACTGAACGTATCCTCACTGTTGTGAACCACTGGGGATTTAAGAAGTAATGGGGATGACAGCTCACTGACACTAGCTGGTTTTCCACCTGGAGATACTTGTTTGATTCCTGATTCATGTACCGTCGTGACATCGGAAAACAATTTAACCCAGCTTCAATACCAGGATTTCCACTTCATTCCAATTATCCTCTCAAGAAAATAATATCAAAATTAAATAAATGGTAAAACGAAGAGCGCACTTCCAATTGGGCCTTCAAAACTTCACAGCGAAGTAAGCTGGCTATAAATTATAAGTAGATGCTTCTAAAGATATTCTGGAAATCAATGGCACGTATTCACATCCTCAGCATGAATAACTACACCATTATTATTAATTTTTTTTGCAAGTTGTTTTACGTCGCACCGACACAGATAGGTCTTACGGCGACGATGGGACAGGAAAGGGCTAGGAGTGGGAAGGAAGTGGCCGTGGCCTTAATTAAGGTACAGCCCCAGCATTTGCCTGGTGTGAAAATGGGAAACCACGGAAAACCATTTTCAGGGCTGCCGACAGTGGGGTTCGAACCTACTATCTCCCGAATACTGGATACTGGCCGCGCTTAAGCGACTGCAGCTATCGAGCTCGGTACCATTATTATTAGGAGTAGTCCTACTGTAGGTGAAATACACTGACTGACAGAGCAAATGCAACACCAAGAAGGAGTGGTCAGAACTTTATGCCAATTGCAGGGTAGACTGACATCACTGAGGTATGCTCATGATGTGAAATGCGCCGCTGTGCTGTGCACGTAGCGAACGATAAATGGGACACGGCGTTGGCGAATGGCCCACTTCGTACCGTGATTTCTCAGCCGACAGTCATTGTAGAACGTGTTGTCGTGTGCCACAGTACACGTGTATGGCTAAGAATGCCAGGCCGCCGTCAACGGAGGCATTTCCAGCAGACAGACGACTTTACGAGGGGTATGGTGATCGGGCTGAGAAGGGCAGGTTGGTCGCTTCGTCAAATCGCAGCCGATACCCATAGGGATGTGTCCACGGTGCAGCGCCTGTGGCGAAGATGGTTGGCGCAGGGACATGTGGCACGTGCGAGGGGTCCAGGCGCAGCCCGAGTGACGTCAGCACGCGAGGATCGGCGCATCCGCCGCCAAGCGGTGACAGCCCCGCACGCCACGTCAACCGCCATTCTTCAGCATGTGCAGGACACCCTGGCTGTTCCAATATCGACCAGAACAATTTCCCGTCGATTGGTTGAAGGAGGCCTGCACTCCCGGCGTCCGCTCAGAAGACTACCATTGACTCCACAGCACAGACGTGCACGCCTGGCATGGTGCCGGGCTAGAGCGACTTGGATGAGGGAATGGCGGAACGTCGTGTTCTCCGATCAGTCACGCTTCTGTTCTGTCAGTGATAGTCACCGCAGACGAGTGTGGCGTGGGCGTGGAGAAAGGTCAAATCCGGCAGTAACTGTGGAGCGCCCTACCGCTAGACAACGCGGCATCATGGTTTGGGGCGCTATTGCGTATGATTCCACGTCACCTCTAGTGCGTATTCAAGGCACGTTAAATGCCCACCGCTACGTGCAGCATGTGCTGCGCCCGGTGGCACTCCCGTACCTTCAGGGGCTACCCAATGCTCTGTTTCAGCAGGATATTGCCCGCCCACACACTGCTCGCATCTCCCAACAGGCTCTACGAGGTGTACAGATGCTTCCGTGGCCAGCGTACTCTCCGGATCTCTCACCAATCGAACACGTGTGGGATCTCATTGGACGCCGTTTGCAAACTCTGCCCCAGCCTCGTACGGACGACCAACTGTGGCAAATGGTTGACAGAGAATGGAGAACCATCCCTCAGGACACCATCCGCACTCTTATTGACCCGTTACTTCGACGTGTTTCTGCGTGCATCGCCGCTCGCGGTGGTCCTACATCCTACTGATTCGATGCCGTGCGCATTGTGTAACCTGCATATCGGTTTGAAATAAACATCAATTATTCGTCCGTGCCATCTCTGTTTTTTCCCCAACTTTCATCCCTTTCGAACCTCTCCTTCTTGGTGTTGCATTTGCTCTGTCAGTCAGTGTATGATTCTTACACTCAAACGTTATCGGTTATTTCAGGCCATGTTTCATGGTACACTTTAAATAATTTATGAGGTGCATCTGATGTGTATTGTTGGATTTCTTGCAAGAGAAAAGTAATGGATTAAAATTGTCAAATATTTGACAAGGACGCTGTTGCCCATGTGAGGTTTATAGAGTTTCTTATTCCTGGATAAAGGGAGCATCAAAACTTGGACTTCCTCTCAAACCAACTGTAAAGCCACTGAGTGAATGTAATGAAAGGAAGAAAATATGAGTTATGCAAAGGGTATTTCATCCTGTGATTTTCCGTGGAAAAGATACAGCCGATAAATGCATTCAATTTCAGAATAAATCCACTGATAGTATGTTGTTTTGTTTGAGTCATCAGTCCATAGACTGGTTTGATGCAGCCCTCCATTCCACCCTATCCCCTGCTAACCTTTTCATTTCTATGTAACTATTGCATCCTACATCTGCTCTAATCTGCTTGTCATATTCATACCTTGGTCTACCCCTACCGTTCTAACCACCTATACTTCCTTCAAAAACCAACTGAACATATCCTGGGTGTCGTAAGATGTGTCCTATCATTCTATCCCTTCTTCTCGTCAAATTTAGCCAAATCGATCTCCTCTCACCAATTCGATTCAGTATCTCTTCAGTCGTGATTCGATCTATCCATGTCACCTTCAGCATTCTTCTGTAACACCACATTTCAAAAGCTTCTATTCTCTTTCTTTCTGAGCTAGTTATCGTCCATGTTTCACTTCCATACAATGCCACGCTCCACACGAAAGTCTTCAAAAACATCTTTCTAATTCCGATATCAATGTTTGAAGTCAGCAAATTTCTTTTCTTAAGAAAGCTCTTCCTTACTTGTGCTAGTCTGCATTTTATGTCCTCTTTACTTCTGCCATCGTTAGTTATTTTACAACCCAAGTAACAATATTCATCCACTTCCTTTAAGACTTCATTTCCTAATCTAATATTTCCTATATAACCTGCCTTCGTTCGACTGCACTCCATTACTTTTGTTTTGGACTTATTTATTTTCATCTTTTACTCCTTACCCAAGACTTCATCCATACCATTCAGCAACTTCTTGAGATCTTCTGCAGTCGCAGATAAAATAACAATATCATCAGCAAATCTCAAGGTTTTGTTTTCCTCTCCTTGGACAGTGATTCCCTTCCCAAATTCCTCTTTGATTTCCGTTAAGTTACTGCCTGTTCTATGTAAACATTGAAAAGGAGAGGGGACAAACTGCAGCCTTGCTTCACTCAGTTCTGGATTGCTGCTTCTTTTTCAAACCCCTCGATTCTTATCACTGCAGACTGATTTTTATACAGATTGTAGATAATTCTTCGTTCTCGGTATCTGATCCCTATCATCTTCAGAATCATAAATAACTTGGTTCAATCAACATTATCGAATGCCTTTTCTAGATCTACGAATGCCATGTACGTGGGCGTCTCCTTCTTGATTCGATCCTCTAAGATCAGACGTAAAGTCAGGATTGATTCACGTGTTCCTACATTTCATCTGAAGCCAAATTGATCTTCTTCCAACTCAGCTTCAACTTGTTTTTCCATTCTTCTGTAAATAATACGTGTTAAAGCATGAGATACTAAACTAATGGTGCGGTAGTTTTCACACCTGTCAGCACCGGCTTTCTTGGGAATAGGTATAACAACATTCTGCCGAAAATCAGATTGGACCTCTCCTGTCTCATGCATCTTGCACACTAAACGAAATAATCTTACCATGCTGGTTTCTCCTAAGGCGGTCAGTAATTCAGAGGGAATGTCATCAATTCCAGGTTCCTTGTTCCTCACAGCTCTGTCAAACTCTGACCTCAAAATTGGGTCTCTCATTTCATCAGCGTCAACAGCCTCTTCATGTTCCAGAACCAAATTATCTACATCTTTACCTTGATACAACTGTTGGACATGCTCCTGCCATCTTTCTGCTTTGTCTTCTTTCCCTAGAAGTGGCTTTCCATCTGAGCTCTTAATATTCATACACCTAGATTTCCTTTCTCCAAAGGTTTCCTTGATTTTCCTGTATGCAGCATCTACCTTTCCTACAACCATACAACCTTCGACATACTTCCACTTCTCCTTCAGCCATTCTTCCTTAGCTACCTTGCACTTTCTATCCACTTCATTCTTTAATCGCCTGTATTCTTTTCTGCCCTCTTCATTTCTAGCATTCTTGTATTGTCGTCGTTTATCAATCTGGTCTAGTATCTCCTGAATTATCCACTGATTCTTAGTTGATCTTTTCTTCCTTCCTTTCTTCAGCAGCCCTACTGACTTCATTTTTCATTACTCTCCACTCTTCCTCTTGTACCTTTCCAAGGCATCAGTACATGAACCAGTTACCATTGTTCATAAATATGACGTTAGAATGGAGCACCATCGGTGAGCCTCGAACTCAGCCCGGTTTATCGAAGCCTCACCCTCCCCTACTAGAATAATTCGCTAGCCGAGCCGGTATCGCATTTTCGGGTCTATGGACTGTCCGATGGGGCGATAAGTTCTTTAGTAATAGTCTCTATAGTAGGGGGAAAAGTTAATTATGAGAGGAATACCATTTCATTACTAATGAGAAAAGAGACAATATCTTGTATAACAAATTTTTACTTATACTAGTGAAACACATTATTTACATGGGTATGCCATACAAACACCTTACATACAGTAACTTGGGTGATCTTGACGTTTAAATGTTCGGTAGTCTTTTTCTACACTTCATTATACGTTTAAGTATTCAAACTTAAGAAGGCGTTCCCTCTCGAACTATTACACTACCTCAGACTTAGGCGTTTTCTCTCTAATTATTTCACTCTACACTAATATTAAATCACACACATATTTAATCATTATGGACACACCCCGCTGTAAATCTGTTTACCTGCCAAGAATTAATATATTCAATTTGCATCAAATTATGATATAAGTTTGCTAGTATCGTATGAACTGAAATAGGCAATTTACACTCCCAATCCTTTGAAAGTCGCGTTACAACCCTTCCTTAAGTTAAACGTTGCCAAATATGCAGTATAATAAACACGCTCATTTCATTAGGATTTTATCAACACATATATCAGGACATTATTTACCCAACGATGTTACCTATGGACAAGCATTTAGCGACTTCAATACCAGACATCATAAACAAAGTATTATAGCACTACCTGCAACAAATGGACAAGAATATATACATTTCACATACACACAATGGATTACAGGTGGCCTTATTCACCTGCCGCTTGTGACAGTAAGCTTTACTGTCTCCTGCAATGAACTCAGGACCTTCTGAGACAGGGTATATCTGACCTGGAATTCCCTACACGCTGTGAATAATTAAAGAAATAAATTGGAGGGATCCTTCCTTTAATGCTCATTTGGAATCTCTGCGACGTTGGCTCTATTTAAATTAACACACGTAATCTCTGTGCCGAAAGGAAAGAAACTCGCTACTTGTATCTGTTCTATTTCACTGAAGAAAACGCCTTCACTCCCCCGTTTAAAGGGGCTCATAAAACTCCAGCTGTTAACTGCCCGTGACACACTTTCAAGGGCCGGCCTGCCAAGCACTTCCCAGACAGTTATTTCACGGCAAATAATCTATTCACTTCTTTCAATACTGCCCACAATGGCATCACAACAAATCTCGGCCCTACATCCGGCCGTACTCAACATATTCACATCGCGATATGCACCTCGCGTATCTTAATGACAGATTCCAAGGGAACTTCACATTTTCATTTCACACTATATATTATGGCTACAGCCTGTTCAGCCATCTCATTTCCTCTCGGTACATTGACCACGATGCAGATCTAATGATGATCTCCTGCCACCAGGGTCCGAATTAACTTGCGCATTCGCGAACTAATTAATTAACGATGTAAGATACCCACTGTCTCGATGCCTTGTTCCAGGTGCCTTAGTTACTAATTAGGAGGGATCTCTACCAGGTGAAGCGCACAAAAAAAAATTAATTACTGAAAAATCTTGATGACTCGTATATGCTATGGAAAGACGATAATTGGAGTCATTTTTACAGAATATTTAAGCCTTCTCTACTTGACAGCGCTTCACACTTAACTAAGCCAAGGTCCTTATAATTACGTCATGCATTATCGAACCCTTATACAAGGATGGAAGTA
Organism: Anabrus simplex; assembly: GCF_040414725.1. NCBI lineage: Eukaryota > Metazoa > Arthropoda > Insecta > Orthoptera > Tettigoniidae > Anabrus > Anabrus simplex. The sequence continues at coordinate 1,532,865,276 of NC_090265.1, read as the reverse complement.
AAATATGGTCGTCCCAAAACCATGATGAAAGTATTCTATAAAAGACTCAAATAAAAATGAAATTATAATTATTATCCCTCTGAAATGGCGTGCTTGCAGTCTACATTACATCTAAGTGGAAAATCTACATATTTACAATGGGACACGACCTTCAAAGATATAAATACTTGGAAATGTACTCAGCCTTCTGGATACCACGTTCACAGCTTTACAGGAGGGCACACCATGGGCTTAAGCTGCTTGCATTACGTCATCGGCGATGTGAAGACCTTTGATGACCTCCCGGCAAAACACGAACATGACGGCTTGATCTGGTATGACGTTCTCGACGTACTCTGCTACACCAGGCGAAGACAGCTATGCGTCTGGCTCTCTCTAATATACAGGCAAAATTCTGGCATTCAGCTGGACGTCGGCGTTCACTCCGGCGTTCTCGTAGACATGTAAATGAGGGGAAAATATCTCAAGTGAATGCGTTAGTTTATTACACATCACAATTTGAATATATGGTTGGATCTGCTCAATAGCACGAGCATTCCAACCCAATGCCGGTATTGTCTCTGTAGCCCGACACTGCTCCCTTCTCATGTACCTATTCTTTTATAAACAGCATACAGCTATTCTAGGTCCTGAATAAAGAATGTCACTGGTTAGGCCACTACTGGGTTAAAATTTCTCGTCTCACACGACCACACTTCAAGCATATTCTATTTCGCCTAGTCATGCGTAAGTCAGGCTCTCAACTGCATTATGGATTTATAGACGTGACACTACCCTTAATTATGCCGACACAGAGCCGTTCACGCACTTTCTTTGTATCTCTCATTTATGTCGAGAATACACACACAACTCCACGCACTGAGATACCTGGCTATTGAGGTTAATTGAGCCGTACTAGTATAGGCACATATGAGGCTCGACGCACGACCTCTTCGACACACGGACAGCGGTCATTACGGTTTCGTGCTGCTCCTACTATATTAATTAGCGACACACTGTACTTGCAAAAAGCTTACTTAGATTGTGGGTATTTTCGCAGATGTTCACAGGCTTTAATGAATCACTGCATTACACTGCTCAATTTACAAGATTATTTCTTCACAAACGACTCACACACAAACCACGACGAAATACTACCGTACTGGCGCTACACAGAAAATGCACTGGGTAGTGTCTCCTTCTCAGCTCTTGAATATATAGGCGCGCTACGCTAGAGACCCGAATGCTGAGGGTGGGGGAAAAATGCAACCCTTTCTCACACATTGGTCCGTTAATATGCAACCTAGAGTAACGAACAGGGTATCAAAATGTAGCTCCTGTATTCCCATCTCCACTCAGTGACTGTTTTTGAAATAGCTTCGTAGATTCTCAAGCAATCTCAAAAGCGTCCTTTTGTCTCTGGCGGTGAATGATGACGAGCACAGGAGATTCCTTCAATCAATCAATCAATACTGATCTGCATTTAGGGCAGTCGCCCAGGTGGCAGATTCCCTATCTGTTGCTTTCCTAGCCTTTTCCGAAATGATTTCAAAGAAATTGGAAATTTATTGAACATCTCCCTTGGTAAGTTATTCCAATCCCTAACTCCCCTTCCTATAAATGAATATTTGCCCGAGTTTGTCCTCTTGAATTCCAACTTTACCTTCATAGTGTGATCTTTCCTACTTTTATAGACGCCATTCAAACCTATTCGTCTACTAATGTCATTCCACGCCATCTCTCCGCTGACAGCTCGGAACATACCACTTAGTCGAGCAGCTCTTCTTCTTTCTCTCAATTCTTCCCAACCCAAACATTGCAACATTTTTGTAACGCTACTCTTTTGTCGGAAATCACCCAGAACAAATCGAGCTGCTTTTCTTTGGATTTTTTCCAGTTCTTGAATCAGGTAATCCTGGTGAGGGTCCCATACACTGGAACCATACTCTAGTTGGGGTCTTACCAGAGACTTATATGCACTCTCCTTTACATCCTTACTACAACCCCTAAACACCCTCATAACCATGTGCAGAGATCGGTGTGTTCACTGTCACGGTTAGGGTCCAACATCTGTTAGTCATTAAGATGCGCCCTTGTTTACAGCGTAGTTACCGCTCTGTCAGTTAAGTAGAGCACTTTTCGGTCTCATAATTATGCGTAAAATTCCCTGATTCAAATGAATGTTTGCGCTTAATTATCCATTGGGTATTTTGCGATTTATAAATATTAACAGAAATAAAACAGCTGAACGCGATAAGTTGGCAGTGGTGGATGAGCGAGGAAAACAGGGTATAATGTTAGTTTTCACGTTGGATATACTCTCTGGGCTCAGCTAGTGACCTAGATTCTCTGTCACGTGATAACGTGTCTCCTTCATCTCGCTCGTGGTTGGAGTGAGAAAACTTCGAGTACAAGCGCTCTTGCACCGCCTTGCTGCTAATTACCAGCAACTAGAGCTCGGTCGCGCGACTCTGGATACTGCAAATCGAGTCCTGGTGCGGGCAGAAAAATTCTAACTTGGGCAGTTTTTATCGTAGAATGACGCGGAAAACGGCATATTTCATCTCCTGGATATCATGACATACCATAGGTGATGTTGTGAACGGTCACACTCTATAGTGTTTCCTTCAGCCTTTTCATTTAGTCCTTGTGCAACATGTTCCTTGAAACAATCCCTCACACTATTTTCTTTCAACTTGTCTAGATCCCATCTTTTTGCATTATTTCCTTTCTTCAATTTCTTCAGCTTCAGATGGCATTTCATGACCAACAAGTTGTGGTCAGAGGCCACGCCTGCTCCTGGGAAACTTTTGCAATCCAACACCTGGTTTCTGAATCTCTGCCTAATCATAATGAAGTCTATTTGATACCTTCCAGCGTCTCCAGGTCTCGTCCTCGTATACGGCCGTCGTTTGTGGTGTTTGAACCAAGTATTGGCAAGGACTAAATTATCATCAGTGCGGAACTCAACCAGCCGAATTCCTCTTTCATTCCTTTGTCCCAATCCATTTTCTCCTACTGTACTACCTTCTTTTCCTTGGCCTACTACTGCATTCCAGTCTCCTATCACAATTAGATCCTCGTCACCTTTTACATATTGTATTAAATATTCTATCTCCTCATATATTCTTTCGATTTCTTCGTCATCCGCTGAACTAGTAGGCATATAGATCTGTACTATTGTGGTGGGCATTGGTTTGGTGTCTATCTTGACGACAATATTTCTTTCACTATGGTGGTTGTAGTAGCTTACCCGCTGCCCTATTTTCTTATTCATTATTAAACCAACTCTTGCCTCTCCCCTGTTTGATTTTGTGTTGATAATTCGGTAGTTGCCTGACCAAAAATCTTGTTCTTCCTGTCAACGTACTTCACTTATACCAACTACATCTAACTTTAGGCTATCCATCTCCCTTTTCAGATTCTCTAACCTACCACAACGATTCAAACTTCTAACATTCCACGCTCCGTCTCGCAGAATGTCAGTATCCATCTTCCTGATGATCGCCCCGTCTCGTGTAGTCCCCACCCGGAGATCCGAATAGGGGACTAGTTTGCCTCCGGAATATTTTATCCGAGAGGAAGCCATTATCAGTACATCATTCATACAGTGAGAGCTGCATGTCCTCGGGAGGTAGTTACGGCTGTAGTTTCCCGTTGCTTTCAGCGGTGTAGCAGTATCAACACAGCTAAGACATGTTGAGTATTATTACAAGGCCGTATCTGTCAATCATCTAGACTGCCGCCCTTGCAACTACCGAAAGGCTGCTACCCCACTTTCGATGAACCATTCGTTAGTCTGGTCTCTCAACAGATACCCATCCGATATGGTTGCACCTGCGGCTAGGCTACCTGCATCATTGGGACACGCAAGCCTCCCCACCGCGGCAAGGTCACATGGTTCGCAGACGAGGACCGATAGTATAACAAGGGAAAACATTTTTTAAACGTGCTGGGTTTTTTCACAAGTATAGCCACAATCCAATTACCACATTTTTCAGGTGAGCGCAGAACCTTTATGTATTCTACAAATAGGTTTTCCAATTATTTTTCTTTTCATTATGTTTCTATGGACAGTGTTACGTTTGTACCAAATTGCTATTTTTTTTTTGTTATTTGTTTTACGTCGCACCGACACAGATAGGTCTTATGGCGACGATGGGATAGGAAAAGCCTAGGAGTGAGAAGGAATCGGCCGTGGCCTTAATTAAGGTACAGCCCCAGCATTTGCCTGGTGTGAAAATGGGAAACCACGGAAAACCATCTTCAGAGCTGCCGACAGTGGGGTTCGAACCAACTATCTCCCGGATGCAAGCTCACAGCTGCGCGACCCTAACCACACGGCCAACTCGCCAGGTAGTTTGCATTTCTCACTGGCTGTTATATACGTTGGAAAGAATGGATTTTAAATCTAAGCCCTTTAGGACGATAACTAGCAGAAACGTAATACATAAAAGTGAGTAACCTAAGACAATTCCATACAAATTTATTGACCTAAACCATACATTAAATTGAATATGTAAGTGTTCACATTGTACACAATGAATAATCATCAAAGTATTTTTTTAAAATATAACTCTTCTTCAATCACAAGTATCACCGTATTTCTTTCCAAGTTTCACTATCCACTGACTATATCTTCCCCACAGTATTGTTATCGCTCTCATCAACATCTGTGCCAGTCTGGAGATCAATTTGAGGCGAAAGTTTAAGGTTATATTCCTTGTTAGTGGGATTTTTCAAGAACGCACCTAGTCTCGGCCCATCTCGAAATCTGGTCCGTGCCAGCGCTGTCTCCGTAACGTGCTTCAAATAAAATTTGGAAGACAATTCTGTTGTCTTATGTAGATATTCTTCTACGGACAAGCATATTTGTGGTGTATCATTACAGTACATAGTTATTTGATATTCCTGTAAATTATTCTCCTTTTATTTCCATTGGCGAATTCACTTTCTTTAGGGACATTTTTTAACAAGTGTCTTGACTGTGGTTGTTTTTGTGAAACTGGCTAAACTTCAGTAATTCATAACAGAGGAATATAGGTGTTCTGTTACGAAATGGTCACGATACGTCCAAAAAACCCGGCGGGTAGCAACAGCACAATATCATGTAACCTCAGAAAATGTTTGGATTATGGTTGTACTTCTAAATATGCCTAATTTTTAATTGTAAATATTCTTTGGAACATCCCCATCATGCTGTTTACTTTCGTGCGTAAAGTGAAACAATCTTGCTTCAATATAAAAATTATTAGAAAAAAATTCCTTCTAGAGTCGTGAATTCTAAATGTCAGGCAATACTGTAGAAAAAGTAATGTCCACAAAATAACTATTCCGAAGTATAACATGACGATGCACTTCAGTAAGCTACTAAAACATTCTTTATTTAAAATAAACACACTTGATCTGAAAACAAACTGCAACATGGACTTCAGAGACTTGAAAGGATTAAGAATACCCTTCCGAATCCTCACTGCTAAGCTAAGACCAGTTAAAATGCGTCAAAACATCTAACAATTGGCGCTATCAACTTTTGTACATTATAGAGTTTCAAGGAGTTATCTCTTTCCCGCTTTTCGAGTGTCATATAGCGCTCTTTTTCTCACGCTTCTTTTTCATCTGTCCTGTATTTAATCTCCTTGCCTGTCAGGGATGAAGGCGTAGTTGCTTGTTTCCTCGTAATTGGGGGAGGTTTTAGGCCGCTGATAAGAAGAGATCGCAACCTTCTGTCCAAATCCCAGCAGGATTCGCCCTGGTTGCTGAAACACGACTCTTCATCATCCGTTTCGCTAGAATCGAAAGGTCATTATTTTTCTACAAGGGAACGTACAATATTTAAAATTAAGTTCGTATATTAGTGTGGCACTTTTTAGAACAAGTCCTGATGCTTGATTCACAGGCCGGGCTGAGTGGCTCAGATGGTTGAAGCGCTGGCCTTCTGACCCCAACATGGCACATTCGATCCTGGCTCAGTCCGGTTGTATTTGAAGGTGCTCAATTACGTCAGCCTCGTGTCAGCAGATTTACTGGCACGTAAAAGAACTCCTGCGGGATTAAATTCCGGCGCCTCGGCGCCTCCGAAAACCGCAAAATGCTGTTAGTAGGACGTAAAGTCAATAAGATTATTTGATTCTCACATTCCTGAGTCGCTGCTCAGTAATATCAGTAAATTAGAACTTACTTGCCTTTGTATTCATTATAACTTCTCCAAATATACTTCTACTGGAAATGACAAATACCTATTGGCTCAAGCTTTAGGACCGGAAAGAGTGTTCCAGAGTTCCAACATTCAAATTCTAGGGTGTATATTCCCTTCCTGACAGTAGGATTTGATAGTAATAATAATATTATTGGCTTAACGTCCCACTAACAATTTTTTTACGGTTTTTGAAGACTCCGAGTTGCCGGAATGTAGTCTCTCAAGAGTTCTTTTATGTGCCAGTAAGCTACAGACAAGGAGTTGACGTATTTGAACACCTTCAAATACCACCGGACTGATCCAGGATTGGACCTGCCAAGTTGGGATCGGAATGCACCGCCTCAACCGTCTTAGCCACTTAGGCCGGCAGAGTACCGTTTAACCGAATATGTTTATATTCAAATAAAACTAATATGCAATGTTCCTAGTCCGGTCCAGAAAGCTAAGGGGATTTGTCCCACTGATCACGTGTCACTTGCAAATTTTCAGCCCTTAAGGCTGAGCAGCAGTCGCTTGGTAGGTCAAGGACCTTCAGAGCTGTAGCTCGGTGAATTTTATTTGATTTTCCAGGGTCGGGTGATTAGTGGTGGTGGCGATTGTTGTTTTAAGAGGAAGTAAAACTAGGCAACCATCCTCTCTCCCAACAGAAACGACAATATTTTTACAGCACTAAAACTGGTACTTCAATCTTCAAAAATATACACTGACGGGGTATATTTTGCACAGAAATGTGTTGGCAGTGATACTGGATTTCACTAAATCAAACCACTTCAAATATTCCTGCTAAACCGAAAAAATGGTTAAAGAAACCGAATTCATCCATAATGCAAGAATAGCGCTTATGTCTTTTATAAAAACTACGAATTTTGCAAGTACATGTGTATATGATATTTGAAAATGTATTCAAAATACTAAAAAATATTTTTTGTTTGACATACTACTTCTCGTAATATATGGGCTCAGTAAGTAAGTAAGTAAGTGCTTCCCTGAGAGAGTCGGTTCGAATTCCACTGTCGGCAGCCCTTAAGATGGTTTTCCGTGGCTTCCCATTTTCACACCAGGCAAATGCTGGGGCTGTACCTCAATTATGGCCACGGCCGCTTCCTTCCATCTCCTAGCCATTTCCTATCCCATCGTCACCATAAGACCTATCTGTGTCGGTGCGACGTAAAGCCAGGCAAATGCTGGGGCTGTACCTCAATTAACGCCACGGCCGCTTCCTTCCATCTCCTAGCCCTTTTCTATCCCATCGTCGCCATAAGACCTATATGTGTCGGTGCGACGTAAATCCACTAGTAAAAAAGTAAGTAAGAAAGTAATCATTTTCTAACGTCTCTGCAATTGCTGTTGATCTTAAGAGATATGGGGTTATTGTCTCGGAGGAGTTTTTTTGATGTACCCGAAGCCAACGACAAAGAATTATCGCATATAAACATCCTGAAATTCCACCGAACCCAGCCATGAACAGTAGGCTTACAACTGCATCATTGAGGATGGAAGTGCATTTAGACGGAGCTAGCAGCATTCGTGTTCCTCGTAAATTAAATAATGAAAATAATAACTACTGACAATTACAAGCTTTCCCGGCTTCTTGGATAAATGGTAAGCATACTAGTCTTTAGTTCAGGCAGCAACTGGGTTCGATTTCCGACCGAGCCTGCAATTTCAGTCACTACTGATCTGCATTTAGGGCAGTCGCCCATGTGGCAGATTCCCTATCTGTTGTTTTCCTGGCCCTTTCTTAAATGATTGCAAATAAATTGAAAATTTTTTAGCATCTCCCGTGGAAAGTTATTTCAATACCTAACTCCCCTTCTTATAAACGAATATTTGCCCCAATTTGTTCTCTCGAATTCCAAATTTATCTTCATATTGTGATCTTTCAGACGCATAAAGATACTACTCAAATTTATTCTTCCACTAATGTAATTCCACGCCATCTCTCCACTGACAGCTCGGAACATACCACTTAGTCGAGCAGCTCGTCTCCTTTCTCCCAAGTCCTCCAAGCCCAAACTTTATAACATTTTTGTAACGCTACTCCTTTGTCGGAAATCACCCAGAAAAAATTGAGCTGCTTTTCTTTATCCTTTTTCCAGTTCTTGAATAAAGTAATTACGTGAGGGTCCCATGCACTGTAACCATACTTCAGTATTGGGGTTTAACCAGAGACTTTTATGCCGTCTCCTTTATATCATTACAACCCCTAAATACTCTGATAACCATGTGCAGAGATCTGTATCCTTTATTTACAATCCCATTTATGCGATTACCCCAATGAAGATCTTTCCTTACATTAACACCCTCGTACTTACAATGATCCCCAAAAGGAAATTTCACCCCATCAACGCAAGTAATTAAAACTGAGGGGAATTTTTCCTATTTGTGAAACTCACAACTTGACTTTTAACCCCATTTATGATGATATATATTCCTGCCGTTCGTCTCACAAAATTATCTGGATCATTTTTCAGTTTCTCACAATCCTGTACTTTATTTATTACTCTATACAGAATAACATCATCCGCAAAAATCCTTATCTCCGATTCCACTTCTTTACTCATTAACATTCATATATATAAGAAGATATAGAAGTCCAATGATACTGCCTTGAGGAATTTCCCTCTTAAATATTACAGGGTCAGATAAAGCTTCGCCTACTCTAATTCTCTGAGTTCTATTTTCTAGAAATATAGCCATCCATCTAGTCACCCTTTCGTCTAGTCCAATTTCACTCATTTTTGCCAGTAGTCTCCCATGATATACCCTATCAAATGGTTTAGGTAGGTCAATCGCGATACAGTCCATTTGACCTCCCGAATCCAAAATTTGAGCTTCAGTGGAATAACCTTTCCTAAATCCGAACTGCCTTCTATCGAACCAGTTATTAATTTCGCAATCATGTCATGCAATGCATTTCAAACTGACGGGCCTGTAATTTTCAGTTTTATGTCTATCACTCTTTCCTTTATACACAGAGACTACTATAGTAACTCTCTAACAGCGTACGGTTAATTCCCATGCAAATGTTTCCTTTTAAGTGACGGATGCATTCGCATAATATGTAACTGATTGCCGAGAGTACATTTACATATGCTGTTTATTACCACATAAACTATGTAGAATTTTCTTCAGTCGAGTGAATATCGTTAAAAATTATATACATTTTATATTCGCGTACCATTACATGAAATACCCGTTGCATAGAGTAGGGAATATTTTGTGGAAGCCTGCGTTTTTCCGCGTTATAGTGTTATAATTTGCGAAATAACTGTGAGGAATAAGCAAATACGGTATAACTAAACATTTGCATTCAAAATATTAATAAAAATATTGTAAAATACATTCATGCAAATTTCAATTCACGTACATTTGTTTTATACACACAGTTCCTGTGAAACTAATGCAATAATAACCGTAACTAACATTTTTCAAACAACAGTACCTATCTAATAATCTCTGCGTGTACACTCACCATCCAGCGTTACGAAGGTCAGCATTATGCAGTTTGTTGGGTGCACATCTCTTGTGCTCTTTTTCTTTCTTTAGAATAACAATCCTCATATCTTGACCTTTGCCTCCTGAATGATGACCGCCCAATCATTTCGGTGTAGGAATCATAATTTTCCAAACTTCCTTTTTCCATCAAGTCTTGCATCTAATGCAATTCTGGTTATCCTGTGTCTATCCGCTCTGAATACACGGTCCATGCATTACAGTCTTCTTATTTGTATGTTGTTATTAACAGGCGTCCTCGGAGGCTCAGGATCGATTCCGAGTACTGCCAGAAATTTAAAATTGGCAGGAAGGCTGGCATGTGGTTGTACATGCAGCTCACCACAATTGGGAACTCCTGTCTGGAAAGAGTAGCACCACATCGGGACGAGGACACTTATTTACATTTTTTTAAACTGTTATTGGTCCGCTTCTGTGGTGTAGTGGTTGGTATGATTAGCTGCCACCTCCAGAGGCCCGGGTTCGATTCCCGGCTCTGCCACGATATTTGAAAAGTGGTACGAGGTCTGGAACGGGGTCTACTCAGCCTCGAGAGGTCAACAGAGTAGAGGTGGGTTCGATTCCCACCTCAGCCATCCTGGAAGTGGTTTTCCGTGGTTTCCAACTTCTCCTCCAGTCAAATGCTGGGATGGTACCTAACTTAAGACCACGGCCGCTTCCTTCCCTCTTCCATGTCTATCCCTTCCAATCTTCCCATCCCCCTGCAAGGCCCCTGTTCAGCATAGCACTTTGATCGACTATGGGCCGTATGGTCATGGGCAGTAAATTTGCCTGTATATCGGTCAGTCACGCTGAAATTAAAAAAAAGGGAAGTTGCACTTAATAACAGCGAAACATATTTCTAGTTGGAAAATTCATTACTATGTTATATTTTATTCTCTGATATTTTGTGAAGAGAAAGGTAATAGGAGATAGGAAAGTACCGAATTCACTACTACTGTGTTCTGAACCTTATTTTACTTCTGCACGTAATGAATTTGGACATATTTATTTTATATCGTCTCCCACGCAGTTATTTTATTTATTTACTTATTTATTTGGGAAACCAAAACAGCGAGATGCCAAATTACACAGTTGCGCAGTGAAACGGTATTTACAATAGAGTAGCACCAAATACTTTAATACACCAATACCGGACAGCTCTATCTCAACAGCATTGAGTCGAGTGCGAACAGCGATGGTGGTGACATCTAGCGTGTTGGTGTGAACTACATACTCGTCTATGCTACAGTTGAGAGGAATGCACTACACTCATTGGAAATATTTTTGTTAAAATAATAAATTGAATAATCATAATAATTAAGAATGACATTTTAAAATACGAAATGCCTCTTTCATAAACCTCCAAACGAGCATTATGTTAGCCGTGCCTTTCGCTATGTCTTGAAAATTAAAAGCAGCATTTGTTTGAGGATCCAACCATCCTCTGGGGGAAATATTTAACAACTACCTACTCTCTCCAGTTTTTTATAGCCTGGCGAAGGACGTTGTATGGACTTAGCCTAGTTTTGCGGCCGGATGCCTTTCCTACCACCAATCGTATGTGGAGGGATATATATTCACTACCTCGTGTTTCTGTGGTTGCTTGTCGTGTGATGCGTTGTATATATTTGAAGATGCGTATGAATACGAACACAAACCCGTAGCCCCCGATCTACAGGAATTAACAGACGCGAATAAAATCTCCGACTCAGTCGGGAATCGTACCAGGGTCCTCTGAACCGAAGGCCAGTACATTGACCTTTCCGTGGTGGTGATTATTTTTTAAGAGGAAGAACAACTGGCCAGCCATCCTTTATTAACACTAATCAGAAGGGAAATGGAAGAGATCCAACACTCCGAAGAATGAAGGTATAAAAACGGGGGGCACGAAGCGCTAACCATTCAACCAAAGCGCCAGAGCGGGCAGATAACTTAACAACATCCATGATTTATTATAATTTTGGGAAAGAGAAGCTGTAATTAAGGAACAGGAGTTCTGATTCATTATTTTGTCTTCTTCTTCTTTTTCTTTTTCTTCTTCTTCTTCTTCTTCTTCTTCTTCGATACGGCCGATCTTCCCGAATGCTACAGGAGAACTCAGCTCACGCTGCTCTCTCATTTTTGCTGTACTTTGAATTTTCTGTTTTACCTCTGAAGACAGAAATACATAATATGTATAATACATTGGGGTTACGGTGAGTAAACTAGGATGTTCTTGACAAGGAAGAAGTGTTCAGAATTTCCTAAAGTCTCTTTCACAAATTTATGCATGAAGCATTACCATACACACGTATTAAATTAGTTGGACTGGTGCTCAAGCCTATGCCTGTAATACACTGAAATAATTGTCTTGCCCGCTTCTGTGGTGTAGTGGTTCATGTCATTAGCTAATACCCCGGAGGCCCGGGTTCGATTCCAGGCTCAGCCACGAAAATGAAAAGTGGTACTAGGGCTGGAACGGGGTCCTCTCAGCCTCGGGAGGTCAACTAAATAGAGGTGGGTTCGATTCCCACCTCAGCCATCCTGGAAGTGGCCATCTTTCTCCAGGCAAATGCCGGGATGGTACCTAACTTAAGGCCACGGCCGCTTCCTTCCCTCTTCCTTGTCTATCCCTTCCAATCTCCCTATACCCCCGCAAGGCCCCTGTTCAGCATAGCAGGTGAGGCCGCCTGGGCGAGGTACTGGTCATCCTCCCCAGTTATATCCCTCGACCCAGATTCTGAAGCTCCAGGACACTGCCCTTGAGGCGGTAGAGGTGGGATCCATGGCTGAGTGCGAGGGAAAAACCGATCCTGGAGGGTAAACAGATAAAGAAGAAGAAGAATTTTCTTACGTCGGGCTGAGTGGCTCAGATGGTTGATGCGATGGCCTTCTGATCCAAATTTGGCAGGTTCGATCCTGGCTCAGTCCGGTGGTATATGAAGGTGCTCAAATACGTCAGCCTCGTGTAGGTAGATTTACAGGCATGTAAAAAGACTTCCTGGGGGACTATATTCCGGCAACTCGGTGTCTCCGAAAACCGTAAAAGTACTTAGTGGGACGTAAAGAAAATTATTATTATTATTATTATTATTATTATTATTATTATTATTTTCTTACAGTAAAAAAATGACTGGATTCGAAACTCATGGCCTTCAATTTTCAATTTCAAGACTACCGCGATAACCATTACGCTACAGGCCCACAAGTTTTCGTTTGTGAAATTTATGGTAGGCTACTGTTTAACAATGTGGACCCTCAAGTTTGAGTATACTAGAGTTCCATATATGTTAATATTATTGTTTTTACGTCCCACTAACATTTCAGTAGAGTATTTGATTGATTTTCTTAATATAAGGGTCATAGAATGTTACCTCAACACAGATGCGAGGTCATAACTTTTTTAATACTTGCTGTCCTTATCAGTTCTCATGCCCATTAGCTTGTGGGTAATTTGTTCAGCGCATAACACTTTTCTTGGAATATAACTGCAATGTAAGATTATTTAGTGACAAACACTGATACATTATGAACAACACGGCAGTGCGCCAAGAATCATACAGATGACAATATGTTATTGAAGAGTTGGTCACACCAAACCATGTAGGTAGCAGCACTATCGACTTTCTCACTGAAAACAGCAAGCTGTCCGGTATTATCATATTAAAGTATTTGGTAGCACAATGCAAACTTTATAAAATAAAGGAAAGATCAATGATGAAAAACAACTACCGGGCGAGTTGGCCGTGCGCGTAGAGGCGCGCGGCTGTGAGCTTGCATCCGGGAGATAGTAGGTTCGAATCCCACTGTCGGCAGCCCTGAAGATGGTTTTCCGTGGTTTCCCATCTTCACACCAGGCAAATGCTGGGGCTGTACCTTAATTAAGGCCACGGCCGCTTCCTTCCAACTCCTAGGCCTTTCCTATCCCATCGTCGCCATAAGACCTATCTGTGTCGGTGCGACGTAAAGCCCCTAGCAAAAAAAAAAAAATGAAAAACAACTAATAACAAAAGTAGCGGAAGAAAATTAAAAATTTACATGGTAATTGTAGGGAAAAAACACTTAACAATAAAAGTAATGGCAATTGAAAAGAACGAGTAAAATTAAAGATTGGAAGTAAAACGAAGAAAGGAACTTTCAGTAAGAGAAATACAGGTACACAAGCAATGGAACAGTACAATAAGAAACATATTATGTTATTGCAGTAGAAAGGATAGGGGTGAGAAGGGAAAAAAAGGAATATTAAGGAAAGCAGCCAGGTTCGGTTAAGGAAGATTTGATTAAAGTAGGCATACGAAGAGAAACGTCCAAGTTCCAGTCCGAAAATAAAGAGTTATGGAGCGTTGCAATGCGGATAAATAATGAAAAGAAAGTTGGGAATATGAAGGGGTCGATTTATCCGGGTTTCAAAGCGAGTTGGAACATGTAGCGGAAAGAAGGATTCAGGTCCAGGAGAACGAAACAAACCGTTAACAGTGGTGTACAGAAATTTAGGGTCGGCTATTTTCCTGCGAGTAAATAAGGGGCGAAGTTTTAATTTATCCAGTATCCAATTGCTGCTCAAGTTTCGACAAACAGATATTCTGGCTCTATCAGCGGTACAGAAGAATGACCACACGCGGTCAGTATGGTTAAGATTAGCGGGTGAAGACGCAGACCAAACGAGAAACGCGAATTGAATAATCGTTAGGATGCAAGATAGACCTACATAGTAGACTCTGAGGGCGTGGATATCGACGATGTCAGAAAAGCTATATAGCAAACCGAGGGGTGACGTTGCTCGTGAGGTAATCTTGTGTATATGGGGGACTAAAATAACAGTTTACTCTCAAACGACACTCCTAATTCGTTTCGCTCAGTTACAGTCAGGAACGGTTTACCGAGGAGGGAGTATTTAACAGGTATAGGGAATTTACGAAGCGCGATCGAATAGAGGTACGCTTGTTGGGATTAGGCTTAAGACACCATGTAGAGCACCATTCAGAGAGAGAATTAAACCCATTATGTAAGGAGTTTACGTCTGTTAAAGAATCGATTTGTTTGAATATTTTACAATCATCTGCAAATATTAGAATTCCACAAAAAAGGGGTATTTACTGAACACTTGGTGGTCCATAAAGGATACCTCCCTTCCTTACCTTTCAGTAATTAGAACGAGTTCTGTCCCTTGGGTCCTTACGGGCTCTTCGTCACTTGCTGAGGTAAGGTGGGGTTTCATATGCCTACTCTAGCTACTCAATTGAAAGGTTTTTAAAAAAATATTTTGTGTTTATTAAAGAAATAACGAGGAATATTTTAGAAATCGATATATAATTTAGACACATCGTGTCCAATCAACATTACAATAATTACAACACAGAGGAGCAAAATACTGGTTTGAGCCTTTGACTTAACTGCCTGATTGGCATCCTTACTAGAAACCATTGTCACAACTTATGAATGAAGAAAAGAAAGTCTGGAAATCCTCAAATTTGGCTTCCTTGTGAGACTGCATGTACCATCATAATGATTCGTGATGGTCCAACCATCGTAACACGAACTCTGGCCTCAGGGTATAATTAAGACAGTCCAATCAGTGTGTGCCACACAGTGGTTGTACGGTATGGACCCTTAATTGAATCGATGTGACCTGCGAATACGTCATGGACTGACATCTAAACTACTAATTTACTTTAAAGTCATTGTGGATGATGACCACAAGGAAAATGATGCTAAAGTGGCATATGGCCTTAATCTAAGTCACTGAGGTTGATGACCCCATGACCATCCAAGTTTCTAAGCTGAAGGCTAAAGACAATTAAGATACATCGGTTGATGATCAAAGTTTCCACTTTAATAATCCCAGCACATTTAATGCTCAATCACTCAAAGTCAAATGCAACAACATCAACAACAACAACAACAACAACAACAACGCTCACAATACTTTGTGGCAGTAAAATCCATTTCCTTCGGACATGTCCCCTTAAGCGTTACATTAATATTTGAACTTTCCCAGAAAATAAACTAAGATTTCCAGAATTCACCTTCAAGTTATTCACTTGGTTTTAAGTTATTTCACAAATATTGTTTTCACTGAGTTTAATAATTTAATACATTGAAATGATTTTATGAATCTTAATTAACAACAAATTCCATCTCCTCGGACGAATGGCTTCTTTCACAAGTCCCTACTCAAATTATGACGTAATTAATTTTAATTTCCTCTATCCTGTTTATCGTCTTTTGTTATCGTGCAGCTGGAAGAAAATTTACATCATTTATTTCCAGTATTATATCTTGTTTCATGACGCCACACTGTAAGTTTAATCTAATAGTACCGAGCTCGATAGCTGCAGTCGCTTAAGTGCGGCCAGTATCCAGTATTCTGGAGATAGTAGGTTCGAATCCCACTGTTGGCAGCCCTGAAGGTGGTTTTCCGTGATTTCCCATTTTCACACAGGAAAATGCTAGGGCTGTACCTAAGTTAAGGCCACGGCCGCTTCCTTCCCACTCCTACTCCCTCCCTGCCCCATCGTCGCCATAAGACCTATCTGTGTCGATGCGACGTAAAGCAACTAGCAAAAAATAATCTAATAGTAGCAATTATTAATACTTGTATAACCCTAATAATTAAGTACAAAACAAAACAAAATCTGTATAAGTAACTCGCCGTAAAATGTAAGTCAATTACTATGTCATATCCCATCATGACATTTTCATAAAGCTTTGGTCACCCCTCAAAAATAAATCAATCACTACTACCATCACTCTATTTTGGACACCCTGAACTTGGCTTCGCTCATTATAGTCTATTATAGCTTCGTGGTTTCAAATATACATTCAGATCTCGATTAAGCAAGTTACTATTCTCTAATAACCTACACGTTACTTCCGGATGAAAATTTCAACTAGTTCTCACATTTTTCGATCCGCATTCTAAAGAATACATTATCATTTCAACACGTAACACGCAGCACAAATAACGCTATCTTCGAGCTATAAACCCTCGATCAGCTGGCGGCATCGGAAACAAGCGACCCTCCTTGTCAGCTCTTTGAAACAAAACACCTGTCCTACATATTCACGCTTAACTGGTCTCACAAGAATGAAATATTCGACTTCGCAAATAACATTATAAATACGATATTCCTGACCCAAACAGATATGCACATAGATTTACTTTTAAGATATCATCCAATAATTATACACGTCTCAAATTAACACTTACGTGGATTCTCTCACGCTTTCCCATCCCAAACATTATACAAATATCTTCCTCGGGCTCACGCAGAAGTCCCGGCATCATTTACGGGCTTCAAATCACACAAATCCTACCTCAATTCATACGACAAACTCAAACTCGACAAATCTCACTGACAAAAAATTGTGCAACTGGAAGAAAATTTACAACATTAATTTCCAGTATTATATCTTGTTCCATGACGCCACACTTTAAGTTGAATCTAATACTAGCAATTATTAATACTTGGATAACCCTAATAATTAAGTACAAAACAAAAAAATCTGCATAAGTAAGTCACCGTAAAATGTAAGTCAATTACCATGTCATATCCCATCATGACATTTTCATAAAGCTTTGGGCACCCCTCAAAATATGAATCAATCACTACTACCATCGCTCTATTTTGGACACCCTGAACTTGGCTAACTTCGCTCATTATAGTCTAGCATTGCCTCGAGGTCCAGCGAGAAACTGCAAGAAACACTTGACGCGCTGGTGAAATGGACAGAAGAGAATGAACTTCAGTTAAATGAGGAAAAGACAGTAACAATGACATTTAGGAAATGAGGGAAAGCATCAGAGTTTCATATTCATGGGAGACCTCTAAAGAATGTATCGAACTTCAAGTATTTGGGGGTCACACTACAAACTGGAGGTAATGTTTTCTCTACCCACATCAATGACAGGACAAATGCAGCAATCAGAGCCATCAACGACATACAGAACTTGAATAAGCTATCTATCAAAACAGCCCTGAAAATATTTGACCTCAAAGTGTCACCAGTGATCACCTACGGATTAGAAATTGTATGGCCGCATCTAAAAATGAAGCAGTTCGAGCAATTAGAAAAAGTGAAAGCTACGTTTCTGAAAAAGGCACTTTGTGTCTCGAAGTATACGCCTTCAAGGCTTGTATATAACTCGCGAACCTTTCTATGTAGAAGATGTCCGTTGTCACCTACCACTACCAACTACACCAACATATCTACAGTTCATAGAAAAATTACGAGCAAAGAAGAGAGACATATGGAGCGAATTTTACTCGACGGACGCAATGGTTTACAAAGACTGGCAAGCAGGAGGACATGAGCTCAGACACATGATTACACGCTTTGCAATACACGGATTTCATTACAAGCTGTGTAAAACAAAGAAATTCCATCAACCAGACACGGACTGTGTATGTGAACGTTGTGGTAAGAGCTGTGAACGATATCATGCCATGAGCTGTACTTGTCGGCGCGAATCGATGATAGCCTTCTGCAGAGATGACTAATGTTGTGTATTAATGTAAATATATTTTGGCCATTGGCTGCAATAAAATATTATTATTATTATTATGGACAACTTTGCATACCATGATCTCGTATTTTTTAAAAACTGCATTTTCACAAAAAAGACTGACAAATTTATTGTTATTTATTGTCAATCAGACACAGTTTAAACGGACACAGAATAGCATTACCCTTTGTGACAGATATTCACCGATATGCATTACTCAACACGACAGAACGCTTACACCAGATTGAAACTTGGTAACCACGGATAACTTGCGCCACCTCCATCAATTCAAACAGAAATTTTTTTACATCAGATAAAAACATCTTAACTTTACACCACAAAATACAGGCAATAAACTCACGGAAATGACGATCTAATTTGGACGTGATATCACTTTGTAACCCTCATTATTGACTATTTACAACACATTATAAGGCACTCGTAATAATTTATACAATTTATCCAAGCAGAAAATATTTCTGACATTTAGCAAACAAATGGGTGACCAAACTGCGTCATAAATACCCATTACAAATACATTTAAGATTGATATCATAAAACAAGATATGATAGGCGGTGAGATGGCATTCCAACTAACTGAATTGCACGTCAGCTTCCATTTTTCGCACACTAGCAACCCTCTGACATTTTATTTATCCATTTAAATATTTCTGGCTTCACATTTGGTTTTATTCATGTTTCCTTCCTGAAAAACAAAGCTTAAAAGAAAGAAACGCCCTTCACTCGGTGTCTTGGGAGGTCGAACTCGAATAATTGAATTTGTTTCCCGCACACGAAATATTTTTCTTGACAACACACTATAGTATCATTTACAAATACTACTTCGGTATCTTGACCGTCTTTACATCAGATTAATTATGTGATAAAAAGAAACTGATTGGAGTCAAGACCCCGGTCACATCGGCCAAAAATCTGTATTTGCTGGACTTAGTCTATTTCTCGACAATCGATTGACTGAACAGTATAACTCTCTCTCGGAAGCTTCAATGATACAATGCAGGGTGATTTCAAAAGGGCGTCCCCTTATATTTATAGATTATGTCCCCCCTCTCAGGCATTTGTTCTTGCCGCCAAGAAAATCTGCGTACTTTTTCCGACTTTGTGGAAATGTATTTAAAACAGTTTTTCTGTAACCAAGTACTTGCTAACTTGCTAGTGACAATGTTCATGATCATTTAAAATCATCTCGTACCAAATTAACTGGTTAATTGACCTCATTTGATAGGCACTATATTCTGACGACTCAGCGTGGGTAAACTAGACACGCGCGTCCTTCCTGACATATACACGGAAATAGCTTAGCAATCTCAAATCTGTTTTGCTAAAGACCAATTGTCCTACAAATAATTACAGGACACTCATTATACCACGTTCATTGCTAATTCCTTTATTTAAATATACTTATTTAACCAAAACTTTCTTCTGTATCCATCCACCTTCGACACGTGCGGATGACGTCACACCTATTAGCGTGGGAAAGAAAGCAGCCATCTTCCTGCCTCGTGTCGCCTCTGTGATATAAATATATATTCGAGCTCCTCATTACGATTGACATGGGGCCTCCTGTGATAACCTTAAGATTCAAAATTCTTGGGACACGAAGGTCATGGATTCATTACTGTAGTATTAACGAGATCGTTAATAAATAGGACAAAAAGAAGGGTCCCAAGGACACTGGTCTGTGGGACGCCAAGATGTACAATAACAGGATTCGAACTGAACCCATCAAGAATTACACGCTGAGTTGTTTTGATGGATCACTGTAGGAGAGTTAGGAAATGACCATGGATATTAAAACGTTCTGAAAGTTTATAGAAAAGAATTGCATGTTCTACGGTATCGAAAGCCTTTGCAATATCGTTATAGCACACGTCCAGCTGAGAACTCGCATTAAGAGCAGGCGTTGCACGATGGAGAAGAACAGCCAGATTAGTTAGATAAGAGCTACCAGGAAGAAAACCGCGCTGTTGGGACGATATACTAATAAGGAATGCTGAAAGGAGACACGGTGAATGAACTTTTCACAGCTAAGTGACAGAGTGGCTAATATAATGTAGAAATCGGGTGATAGTTTCTGACATCAGACCTCTTTTCACTTTTGAAAATCGGAGTAATATTAGCGATTTTTCAGTGGTTAGTAAAGTATCCAGCTAAGGAACAACGGTTAAATATAACAGTAATAGGATGGACAAAAGTCGTAGGGGTATTCAAGAGGAAGACAGGAATGAGGCCATCTGGACCGGCATGTTTATTTTCTGGCAGGGAGGAAAGTAAAAATATAGACTTCTGACTCAAAGATGAAAATATTACTGAGAATGGCAGTGAAAAGAATCAATACTCAAAAAATCTGCGAACTGAACATGTGACAAAATTAGATGCAAATTATTGTTTGAAAATTTCCGGTCTATTTTAAGCAAACTCGTAGTTTTATGTGACTGTTGGTATCGTGTTCATAGATACATGACCTCCAAATTTTAAGTGGCATCCGAACCACACAGACGTGACTTCTTTTAAAAATTCCCTCATTCATTTTCTGGGATTTGAACTACGACCGCCTTGGTGGGAGTTCACTGAAAATGTCACTCACCTGTCATGCCTCCACTTAGAAATATTCTTTACACTTCTTCATTAATATCTCGTCAACCAAACCAAAACAAAACCATGGCTCAAGAGCACCTAAGGACATTGCCCTACCAAGCAACCGCTACTCATTGTCGGCCAAAAGGATTGCAGATTACGAGGTAACGTGTGATTAACATTTATTATTCTTGCCTTTCTTCCACCTTTCAACTCCACTAACATTCGTCAGGCATAGCCCCTGCTGGCGAGATGTAGTGTTTACATTGCACTATGTCTTCTGGTATAGGCTAGAGCAATTTGTTGCTTTCATTGACCTGTCTGTCTCATCCTTGGCTTTGACAATATAAAAGTGACCGAGATATGAGCGATGCTAGTAATAACTTTCCTTATGCAGCCAGTTCCTCTCATGAATGGCGTGAAAATATCGCTCATCGGGTCGGTTGGTGCATGCATTTCAGTGGGCTTGGCAGGCTGATATGCAATAGCAACTAATGGCTCGGTGAGGAAAGCAACGGGAAACTGCTTCACTCTTGGTTTCCCTAGTACACCACTTCAGTGACACCTAGGCTATCTGTTGATAGCTTTCGGTGGAAATATGTAGGATAAAACCATCCTTCGGGCTGAATACCCAACAGACATAATGTTTATTCTTTATATTATTGCTTGTACGTCCCACTAGCTACTTTTATGGTTTACGGAGACGTTGAGGCGCAGGAGTGATGATCCGCAGGACTTCTTTTAAATCATAGTAAATGTGCCTACACGAGGCTGGCGTATGTTATCACCTTCAAATACCACCGGACTGGGCCGCGATCGAACCGGTAAAGTTGAGCTCATACGGCTAAGCACTCCACCACCTGCGCTACACAGCCTGACTCTTTTCTATTATTGATCAGGACAGCATTTTAATGGTACCTGTTGTTATTCGGGTCATGAGTCCATAGGCTGGTTTGATTCAGCTCTCCATGCCATCATTTCCTGTGCTAAACTTTTAATTTCTCCGTAACTACGACGTCCTACATCTGCCCTAATCTGTTTGTCATATGCATACCTTGATCTAACCCTGCCGTTCTTACTGGCTTCATTTTCCTAAAACCGGGCGAGTTGACCGTGCGGTTAGGGGCGCGCAGCTGTCAGTTTGTATCTGAGGAATAGTGGGTTCAAGCCCCACTGTCAGCAGCCCTGAAAATGATTTTCCGTGGTATCCCATTTTCACACCAGGCAAATGCTGGGGCTGTACCTTAATTAAGGCCACGGCCGCTTCCTTCCCACTCCTAGCACTTTCGTGTCCCACCTTCGCAATAAGACCTATCTGTGTCAATGCGACGTAAAGCAACTAGCAAAAGAACTAATAATAATTTTAAAATCCTAAACAGAAAAAACTGATGAAGTCCTGGGTGTGTTAAAATGTGTCTTATCTCCTCTACTGGTCAGTTTAGCCAAATTGTTCTCAGCATTCTCTTGCAACACCACATTTTAAAGGCTTCTATTCTCTTTCTTTCTGAGCTAGTTCCTATATAAATGTTCGAAGTGAGAAAGATTCTTTTCTTAATAAATTAATGCAATATTTTCGGAAAGTGGTTCGCTTCAAAGATACGCTGATAGAGAGTGTAGATGTTCCTTTATATAATAAACACTAGGAAATCAAAGCACTTCGAGTATGCAGTTTACCTTCGGTGACAGGCTAGTCTCAACCACTGCGAGTTCAATAAATCACTCCAGATATCAAAAAATGCCTGGAGAAATTCCATCTCGACTTTTTCGTTTGTAATTTTTGTCTGTGATCTAAAGAAAACATAACTCTGTTTTTAACTGCTCAAAAAGCAAAGCAAATACCTCTCCGTACAGGCCATGAAGGCCCTTGGAGGGGTGGAAGGTAAAGGCTTCCACTATCCGTAAACTCGGCACTTGATGGGGTAGAGTGGTTAGGTCTACTCCCGGCCGCCTTTGCCCCCAGGAATTAACCTGGTACTCATTTTTGGTGTAGGCTGAGTGAACCTCAGGGCCATATGCACCTCCGGAAGTGGAAATTTCATTTCTTAAATTTTACGACTTCCTGGCGAGGATTCTAACCCACGTCCTTCCGGGCGAACCGAGCACGCCTTTACCGCCTCGGACAGGCAGCCCTATTAACTGCTCGGGGACGGATAATGCCTCCATGTATATACTCAGGCATAGAAGTCGCCTGATGGTATCGTCACTGGCCTTTCGTCATGGTAGCCGCGTATCAAGTCCAGGTCTATGCATGTGGAATGTTTGAAATACCTCTTTCCTGTAGTTTGGTTTTAACTTAATTAAAAAGCAGGATATTCCATATCTATTCTCACGACATCGACAGTCACATAAAACTACAAGCATGTTTTCATGCATACATACATAATAATGCTACCTGCTGTACATCCCACTAACTATTTTTACGGATTTCGGAGACGCCGAGATGGCGGAATTTAATCGCGCAGGAGTTATTTTACGTGCCAGTAAATCTACCGACACGAGGCTGACGTATTTGAGCACCTTCAAATACCATCGGGCTGAGCCAGGATTGAACCTGACAAGCTTGGGTCAGAAGGTCAGCGCCTCAACCGTCTGGGCCACTCAGTCCGGCTACATAGATACATACGAGCTACAGTATATACGTAAATACACACACATACACACATACATACACCTTCATTATAGACTGTTATGCCTTTCAGCTTTCAGTCTGCAAGCCTCTATGAATTTAATAAACACCCCCATAATTATCTATTTGTAACTATCTGTGACACCTTGTTTTGTTCTGTATCACTTTAAATCATTAGTCTAACCATTGTCCTCTTGGTCTCCCTCTTCTTCTCTTACCCTCCACGACCAAGTCCATTATTCTCCTATGTAACTATTAATAATAATGTTGTTTTTGACGTCCGTCTTACTATTTTCACGGTTTTCGGAGACACCGAGGTGCCGGAATTTAGTCCTGGAGGAGTACTTTTAAGTGCCAATAAATCTGCTGACTCGAGGCTGACATATTTGAGCACTTTCAAATACCACCGAACTGAGTCAGGGTTGAACCTGTCAAGTTGGGGTCAGAAGGTCAGCGCTCTATGGCACGTGTCTGTGAAGACCATATAAAATAGTGCAAAATCACTATATTTGCCATCATAATTTGACCAGATACACTTGTTCTAGGTGGACAAATATTATTATGTACAATGAATGGACATTGTAGAGTGTTGTTATATCATTAATTGTTAGTTAAAGTTCATTGTTAATTTTTTATGAGAGTTTATTTCTTGTGATGTTTTCGAAGACTGCAAAATCACTCCAAGCTGTCGGAGGGGTACACTCGGAAACTACTTGTGTGATATGAATGATATTTTTACAGATGCTACCCACAGCATGTAGTTACAAAGTAGACTACAATCATGATATATGGTAAAATGGTTGTTTTGTGGGAAAAGTTCGAAATTTTTAATTAAAATTTTCATAAATTTTGTTGAATATTTTATGGTCTATTTTTCATAAATAAAGAGCTACGTTCATAATTGTAGTCTACTTTTCAGACAATAGCACACTAAAACTGTGTGCCGAATTTCAGTGGTCTATCATTAACAGTTACTGAGATAGTAAAATAAATATTCTTAAAAAATACAATTTTTCAGGGGAGCCAATCAAAGAAAAAATTTAAGTTTTGTGACCAACCCTTACAGTTTCGATGCATTCCAGCTCCATACTTCTCATGATTTAGGACGATCATCCTGCTGTGTTTTCCTATTCCTCCTCTTTATTCTGGCTTCTTTAGAGCTTTCAAATACAGCCCTCTCAGCGTCAGTTACCCTACGGCGATCAATTGCAGCTAATGCTGAGGCCATATTTTCCCCTGGAGACATCCCTTAAAGACTCCAGCACCTTACATCTGGATGCAGCACCTGCACTGAAGTAGATAACTGCATCCAATACACCCATTTTAGGGTAAGAAGACTTACAAATAAGCTTTTTGGCACATATTCCCAAATGCAATGATGGAAACTCTAATTAGGGCTCTGTGTTCGTCCATGTAAACATTTTTCCAAAAGATTTTTGGCACTAAGATCTATATAAATAGGTTTTATGGCTTCAATAACAACATAAGGTAATGAGTGTTTATGACAATAATCTTTTACCCTCTGTCTTTGCTATCTGGTACCCACACAAAAAGTCTGGACCTGGAGGACATAACAAGTGTTGTGGGTGGTCATCAGTTGATGCTTTGTGAATTAAACTAGCCCATACAGATTTTCTCATAGCTTCCAAATTACCCTGGTTTCTCCTTGTAGCTAAGCCATAGTACAGTTCCAATAAGCCCTGAAGGAGGTTTTCTGTGGTTTCCCATTTTCACTCCAGGCAAATGCTGGATGTTTACAAATAGAGAATGTCATGCACGCTACTATACAATACAATACTAGCTTCTATTTACAACCTAGCACGTTGCGGCTGGCAGGTCTAAGAGCAATTAACTGTTACGCAGGGCAGCTTTCGATAAAATACTACTTACCGCTTTCCAATATCTTTACTGGTGTTAAAATTATGACACTTTCAAATGTTTGACATTTAAAGAGGCTTGGCTACTTAGCGCAGACATTCATTAAAACAACATTTAGGACAAAACATGCTTGCTAACATATGTAAACTATATATATTCCGAAAGAGAGGACTCCAAAAAATAGTAATACATGAAAATCAATTATTCAATTTTTTGAAAATAATTCACGTACACGTGCCCTTAAATCATAGTAAATGTGCCTACACGAGGCTGGCGTATGTTATCACCTTCAAATACCACCGGACTGGGCCGCGATCGAACCGGTAAAGTTGAGTTCATACGGCTAAGCACTCCACCACCTGCGCTACACAGCCTGGCTCTTTTTTATTATTGATCAGGACAGGATTTTAATGGTCCCTGTTGTTGTTCGGGTCATGAGTCCATAGGCTGGTTTGATTCAGCTCTCCATGCTATCCTGTCCTGTGCTAACCTTTTAATTTCTCCGTAACTACGGCATCCTAGAGCTAATCTGTTTGTCATATGCATACCTTGATCTAACCCTGCCGTTCCTACTGGCTTCATTTTCCTAAAACCGGGCGAGTTGACCGTGCGGTTAGGGGCGCGCAGCTGTCAGTTTGTATCTGAGGAATAGTGGGTTCAAGCCCCACTGTCAGCAGCCCTGAAAATGGTTTTCCGTGGTTTCTCATTTTCACACCAGGCACCTTAATTAATTAAGGTCACGGTCACTTCCTTCTCACTCCTAGCCCTTTCATATCCCATCGTCGCCTTAAGACCTATCTGTGTCGGTGCGACGTAAAACCAAATTTAAAAATCCTAAAGAAAACAGAAACAACTGAAGAAGTCCTGCGTGTCTTAAAATGTGTCTTATCTCCTCTAGTAGTCAGTTTAGCCAAATTGATCTCAGCAACACCACATTTTAAAGGCTTCTATTCTCTTTCTTCCTGAGCTAGTTCCTATATAAATGTTCGAAGAGAGAAAGATTCTTTCTTAATAAATTAGTGCAATATTTTCGGAAAGTGGTTCGCTTCAAAGATACGCTGATAGAGAGTGTAGGTGTTCCTTTACATAATAAACACTAGGAAATCAAAGCACTTTGAGTATGCAGTTTACCTTCGGTGACAGGCTAGTCTCAACCACTGCGAGTTCAATAAATCACTCCAGATATCAAAAAATGCCTGGAGAAATTCCATTTCGACTTTTTCGTTTGTAATTTTTGTCTGTGATCTAAAGAAAACATAACTCCGTTTTTAACTGCTCAAAAAGCAAAGCAAATTTCTCTCCGTACAGGCCATGAAGGCCCTTGGAGGGGTGGAAGGTAAAGGCTTCCACTATCCGTAAACTCGGCACTTGGTGGTGTAGAGTGGTTAGCTCTACTCCCGGCCGCCTTTGCCCCCAGGAATTAACCTGGTACTCATTTTTGGTGTAGGCTGAGTGAACCTCAGGGCCATATGCACCTCCGAAAGTGGAAATCTCATTTCTTAAATTTTACGACTTCCTCATGGGGATTCGAACCCACGTCCTTCCGGGCGAACCGAGCACGCCTTCTCTGCCTCGGCCAGGCAGCCCTTTTAACTGCTTGGGGACGGATAATGCCTCCATGTATACACTCAGGCGTAGAACTAGCCTGATGGTATCATCATGGTAGCCGCGTATCAAGTCCAGGTCTATGCATGTGGAATGTTTGAAATACCTCTTTCCTGTAGTTTGGTTTTTAGTTACTTAAAAAGCAGGAGATTCCATATCTATTGTCACGACATCGACAGTCACATAAAACTACAAGCATGTTTTCATGCATACATACATAATAATGCTACCTGCTGTACATCCCACTAACTATTTTTACGGATTTCGGAGACACCGAGGTGCCGGAATTTAGTCCTGGAGGAGTACTTTTAAGTGCCAATAAATCTGCTGACTCGAGGCTGACATATTTGAGCACTTTCAAATACCACCGAACTTAGTCAGGGTTGAACCTGTCAAGTTGGGGTCAGAAGGTCAGCGCTCTACCTTCCGAGTTATTCAGCCCGATATGGAGTGAAGATTCAGATCTAATGTTGCAGTATCAATGTCACCCAGCAGCACGATGGGGTACTACAATTACGTGTATTGAGGAGATATATTTTGCCATACGATCATAAAAAGTGTCACAAAGTTGTGGATTTTATCACCCTGAGAAGTATGACTTCCTGGACCAGGATCGAATTCGTAAAGCTCTCTACTATTCTCTTCTTTTTATAAAAGTAACTGGCTCGTGGTGATTTAATGATTTTAAGGACTAGATCCTCTTACAAATTAGGGGAAAGTCCAGATCGGTCCCAGCTTCAAAATGGTAAACAATCTAACTTGGTCCTATTTGATTTTGTTGACTTCTCAACTTTAGTACTTTGAAAATATTCGGTACACCTGGGTGTAACTGAATGGTTAAAATGTATTAATGTATTGTTAAAAATGTTTTTTAAAATTACTATACTTACAGTGGGGAGGATTGTTATTATTGGTAGTAATGTCCGACTCGTTGGCTGAATGGTCAGAGCACTGGCCTTCGGTTCAGAGGGTCCCGGGTTCGATTCCCGGCCGGGTTGGTTAATTCCAATGGCCCGGGGGTTGGGTGTTTGTGCTGTCCCCAACATCCCTGCAATTCACACACCACACATTACACTATCCTCCACCACAATAACACGCAATTACCTACACATGGCAGATGCCGTCCAACCTCATCGGAGGGTCTGCCTTACAAGGACTGCACTCGGCTAGAAATAGCCACACGAAATTATTATTATTAGTAGTAATGATTTTTTTTTTGCTATGGGCTTTACGTCGCACCGACACAGATAGGTCTTATGGCGACGATGAGATAGGAAAGGCCTAGGAGTTGGAAGGAAGCGGCCGTGGCCTTAATTAAGGTACAGCCCCAGCATTTGCCTGGTGTGAAAATGGGAAACCACGGAAAACCATTTTCAGGGCTGCCGATAGTGGGATTCGAACCTACTATCTCCCGGATGCAAGCTCACAGCCGCGCGCCTCTACGCGCACTGCCAACTCGCCCGGTAGTAGTAATGTTAGCTGGAAGCTGGAAGTTATTTGCGGCTTAGAATTTTTATATAGTACAGTAGAAAAATTAAACCATTCTCATAATTCCTCATGCACTCCCTAATGAAATCCTCTTTATCTGATTTTTTTGTTGTTCTTCACCCATCGCTACTTTTGACATAAGTGGAGCACCTGATCTCTTGAAATGCTTCAATTACCATTTGTTTGCATGTTAAATAGAACATATTCAACTTAGCACGACATGGCTCGACACCGGCTTATATAACACATAATTTCACGGAATTACGAATAATTTCATTTCAGACTCATGTTAGAAGGTCTTTGTTCCACTGAAACAGAAATATACGGATATTTTAGATATTTGATGTGCAGAACTGTGTCAAAGTTTCATGTCTCTCCCTACACCACATTACATGTTATCTCTTGCACCTACCTCCACATAATTTTCATGTACAGTCTGCACCTGTGCTGCAGATTCGGTGGTGACCTATGTACTGCAAATCTGGACATCAAATGTCTTAGTTGGTAATTTGGTTCTTTCCAGTCTTCTAGAATCATCGCATCAGTTGCAAAGAAATCAGCCTACATTTCTGTTCTTTTATTATTCATTTCTCTCATTATCTCATTATAGCTTGGGGTAGCTGGGAGTAGAAAATTTGACCTCAACCCTTCGACATTGAATTGTTCTCTCAGTGAGACATATACCAGGTGAGACGGTGTGAACTTGGGTCCGCATAGTACATTTTTGAGGAAATAAGCCTTTACATTCTCAAGTTTTTTTCAGATGAGCTGCTTCGAGGTGCAGCCAGACATTTTCTAGTACTTAAGTGGCCACTGGGGACACTTTAACCTGGAAAAGCTGCATCGTAGAGATAGTTTCCTCAGTTGATTTACTGTATGTCATTCATAGATCTCATTTCAGCAGTGTCCGTCTTTGATGTGTAGTGAAAATTTATTTCCACTTGGTTGTAGAATCACACCTAAATATTTTATGTGCATCACAGTTTGTTCTTGTAAGTAAATACTGACTGTCTTCCACCCCTTCTCAAGGTAGTGGATACGGTATTTTCTCCATTTATTTGTGCCCATTCTACAAGCTGACTGAAATATGTCTGGAGATCTTCTGACAGTGGTGAAGTTATCACTATGCTTAGAGTGACACTGTCGTGGGTTGCCCAACTACCTTACACTTTATCGTTTTAAGTCAACGATGGACCGAAGTGGATTGCAAACATCATATTTTGAATGAGGCAGATTTTTGTCATTATATGCTAAGAGGATGGGGTGGATTGTTGGCATTTTACTCCCATGCTATGAGAATGAAGTGGACTGAGATATGTTGATATGATATGCTATGTGACTAAGTTAGGTAGTTGACATTAATTTTTTATGCTAAGGGACTACGGGAGATATGTTCTTGAGGTTATATGCCAAGGGACCGAGATGATTTGTAAACATTTTACTTACGACGATGAGGGACTGAGGAAATTGCCTTTTAAAGTCTATTATCATGGATTAGTTGTACTGAAAACCACATGCTCCAGATGTGATAATATATCAAGATAGTAAATCAAGTTTTTCTCTCTCTCACTTCACTCTACCATGCCGACAATTGCTGTTGTTCTAATTAATAAAACGTCACGGTATGACCTCTGACTGACAGCAGCACGCACTACAGGTCCTATATATACTGTAATAAAAATTATGACAGGTT